>NC_064926.1:366906375-368311375 GCF_023897955.1 Schistocerca gregaria
ACGGAAGTCGTTCAAAAAGCCTCTGAGGTTGTGAGTAGAACACTCCTCTGGCCGCGCCTCACAATGGTTTTATGCGTACCTAAGCATAATCGATGTGTCCAAGCACTAGCCCCAAAACAAGTTATTGACTAATATACTGCATGTACTGCAACATTTGCGGCCATTGTTGTCGGGCAATGTTTGATGAAATATATTCCCTTGGCCAGACGATTGCAACACTCAGCTGGAATGACTCAAGGAATTAATGAAAGTATTTCGCACACCAGAACAGAGAGAGATTTTATAACGTCAGGAAAGCGATACATCAGCGGCCAGGGTTATGGGGCATGAAAATTAATGTATTAAAACACCGATAACCGGAAATTTCTGCCCGTGAAACACAAATGCTGAAGCTACTGAAAGATTTAGACGTCTTAAGGACCATTGTAGAACAAAATTAGGGCTGTCAACTGCACATCTTCTACTAAAATGGAGGCAGCGAGAACCTCCTACAAATTACGGTCTTTGAATATATCATTTCGTGAGCTGCATAGCTCTGGCCGTAGATTTACGTATCACATTTATAGATACATCTCATTTGTCCTCTTCTACATTTCTGTAGGCAACAATCAAATCGAGTGCATCTATAAACGCACGCACTCCAACTTTCTGCAAACTGAAGCGAAATAATGTTTTACGTGACTTGTCACTGCAGCGACATCTGCATGAGAAAGAGGAAACAAGACTGAGAGAAGAGAGGGAAGCATTAAGGCACTAGCCGTCAACGGACCGTCACTTCGTGTCGTGTCACGTCCCGTTAACGTCAGCGTGTATTCACACTAGACGTCATGTCACGTCACATTAGTTCGCTTAGCTCAGTACCAACGGTGGAAGAGAGGGTCTGAGAGGCTATACTTCATCCTAGAAGTCGGGCTATAATGTCGGAATTGAGGAACCAACAACGATAAAGTTCATAAATGGTCAAAACAACCACATATCATCTTCTTGGTTAGTTTGTGTGGCAAATCGTTGATAAGCTAAACAACATTTCGGAGTATCGGGATTTATTTGCTATCGAAGTACTTAAGTGCAAACACATCAAAAAATAAAGGTAAAAATAGAGCCCGTTTATCTAAAACTTTCGGATTTTTTCCTGGTATGTAACTAGTAATGTTATAAAAAGAACTGAATTTTTCTGTTTCATTAGAGCTAACATGAACTTAAAAATGTCAGTTAAGGAAAAATGCTTCATCAACTTACGTTATTTTTATGCACAGTAGAGGCATGAGCTCTGTTTTGTTAATGTATAGCCTAAGTCATTTTCGCTTTAAGATACCTGACGTTTACGGAAGAACAGTCGATAGAAAAAATAGTCAAATCGTTAGTTTCGTATTCCATGGAGCATTTGCACGACAAATCGTAGTGATTGCAGTATTAACAATTTGCCATGAAAATAAATCACTCTAACAAAATAAAGATTGAGAAGAAACAAAAGCACGAAACCCACTACTATGACATGAGTGGTCGCGGCGAAAATACCGGGTGATCAAACTGTTTGTATAAATTTGAAAACTTAATAAACCACTGAATAATGTAGATAGAGAGGTAAACATTGACACACATTCTTGGAATGACATGGGGTTTTATTAGAAAGAAAAAAAAAGTATTGCTAAACGCGTGAAAGATCTCTTGCGCGCGTCGTTTGGTGATGATCGTGTGCTCAGCCGCCACTTCCGTCATGCTTGGCCTCCCAGGTCCCCAGACCTCAGTCCGTGCGATTATTGGCTTTGGGGTTACCTGAAGTTGCAAGTGTATCGTCAGGGATGCTGAAAGACAGCATCCGACGCCAATGCCTCACCATAACTCCGGACATGCTTTACAGTGCTGTTCACAACATTATTCCTTGACTACAACTATTGTTGAGGAATGATGGTGAACATAAGGAGCATTTCCTTTGAAGAACATCATCTTTGCTTTGTCTTACTTTGTTATTCTAATTATTGCTATTCTGATCAGATGAAGCGCCATCTATCGGACATTTTTTGAACGTTTGTATTTCTTTGTTCTAATAAAACCCCATGTGATTCCAAGCATGTGTGTCAATCTGTACCTCTGTATCTACATTATTCCGTGATTTATTCAGTTTTCAAATTTATACTGACGTTTTGATCACCCGGTACTTCCGACGTTGGCAGACGATGATACCATCAAAACTTTCCTACGGAGAAACCATGATGGTGACGTGATGTGCGTGACTGTCCGCTAACAGCCTGAATGAAATACATGACATTTTGAGGAACACTGTGGAAAGAGTCGACGCGAAATGTTGGCAAGTGTAATTTGGCCTTCATACACACAAGGACAGAGGCAGATACCGCTCAGACAAACCAAATATTTTCTACTCTTGGTGGAAAATACCGGCAACATCTTTGCAATACACCAGTAACAGGTAATAAATGACTGTAATACTGATGGCATAACAAACCTTTAATTTTTTGTGTTTATTATATTGTAGTAGATCCGTATCTCTTGGTGCTGGCGCAGTCCGGAACCGTGCGACTGCTACGGTCGCAGCTTCGAATCCTGCCTCGGGCATGGACGTGTGTGATGTCCTTAGGTTAGTTAGGTTTAAGTAGTTCTAAGTTCTAGGGGCTAATGACCACAGCAGTTGAGTCCCATAGTGCTCAGAGCCATCTTGGTGCTGATATTAGACAACATTTATTTCCTTCAATAACACAAAGGAACACAGAATTAATACAGAAGGTAGCATAAAGGCCTTTGTAAGTAACCTAAGTATCCTGAGATTTAGCAATCTAGATACACTAGAGACCTCTCAGTAAATTATATTTTATAACCTGAGAATCACTTGACTGATAATGATATTAAGGAAAGGAAAACGGCTTCACTCACGTGAAACAAAATAAAAGTAATTTTTTGACAAACGTCGGTATAAGATACACCACTTTCATCACTGGATACATGTGTAACCAGTTCTTCATATCCTTAAAGTAGCAGTTTGCCTGTCGTACTCATTTTTATCATAGGGAATATGCTACTTGAAGGATATGAAGAACTGGATACATTTATTTCACAGCTAAAAACGGTGGACTCACACTACTAAAATGATCTGCTGCAATTTCTACATTTTTTTAAGAATAAAATCTATTTTAACGGGCAGTTTCCTCTGCAGTCATCAGGAACAATAGCCAATGCGGAAACACGAAAAGATATCAAAAACCAAAAGAATAAACAGTTCGTTGGTTTATTAGCAACAACAACTCTCATTTGCTTCATCTCCCGTAAAGCAACCGAGGGCCCTCTCGTCTTGAAAGTTTCAGAAATCGAAACAGCAGATTCTAGAGTCTGCGGCCACGAGAGAGCAACTCCGTATTCATATTACCAAGTTCCAAGAAACTTCGCGCACGGTTCCGCAAGACGAGGGCTGCGGAAATGTTTCCGGCAATGTAATGTCTTTCCGTTGGACTGCCAAGTAATTCATTTCAGCTGCTGCGCTGGACTCTTTTTAAACTGAATAGAAACTTGGGTCTCACGGTACACACTGTCGTGCTGTTCTTTAAGATACTATCCATTACTTTAAAAAAATTATTGTTTACTTTTCTTTTCTATTTAGTTAGCTGATTATAGAGACTGCCACACCCATCTTTTTCAGTATGTTACCAAAACCTTACGATACTGAGTTGGCACGACTATATTTCAATATTAGATCTATTGGGTGACATCACCGTATACGCATACCAGCGGCCCGTTATTTACGCGAATTACATGACCTGTGCGTGGACATCTAATGCCACATACCTCCCAAAACCTACCAACAAACTGTCGGATCCCTGATGAGCAGAGTCATTGATGTGTTCCATTCTAAAGACGGACAAACAAGCTGTTAAGCGTGTGGTCACAATGTTTTGACTCGCTAGTGTACACTGTGTTCATACGGTACATTAGTCCTTTATTGCGATACGTTGTTGAATAAGGATGGCTGTATGGTGTAAAAATACAAATGAAAAATGTGCCTAAGCTACGAGAAAAGAGATATGTCACCGGCTTCAGAATTTGCTTAGTCCACGACTTCAAACGCTCACAGATACAATACATTAACATGTCTGGAGCACGAGATCTGCTTTTGAGTTGGGAATTGGATGATATTTCTCGTTACCAACAGTTTGGTGTGGTATCGGTCCACTGCTATCAAGTAAAGGTGGACTCTACCAAAAAGTTTCAACTTGCAACTAACATTTTCTGACAGCTCTAAGTTGTATGAATGGTAGGTTCTCCCAGGCTGTATTTTTATGTAAGGCTCTCGGGTTTCCAGCGGGGTGACAGTTTAAAAATACCGCAACATTTGAAATATCGACTCATTTACTTTGTCAGACACTGTTCTAAACGTCGCGGTATTTTAACAATGCCTTCGGTCTACAAACTCGAGAGATTCTCATTAGCATTAAACTGTAATTACTGTGTTGGCCGACGCTGAAGGCAAGAATTCGAATTCGTAGAAGTACTTTTAATAAAATAATCGATCTTGATCCCAAAAAGTTGTTTTATTTGTGGTGAACATTTTCAGCCTCAAGAGATAATTTTGAGACCATACGGAATCACCATCAACGACACGTGTAGACGCGGAGCGGCGCTGTAACCTATGCCAGGCGACAACAGCTGTCGGCAGTGCCAATCGGCATACACTACAGCGCCGCTCAGCGTCTAAGTGGGTCGCTAATGTTGATTCCTTACATTCCGAAGATGTCAGAAACCAGTCACCAAACATAACACTTTTTTCAGATCAAGACTGATTATTTATTATAATTAGGTTTTGGTCGACGATTTTCCCCATATGTTACCAAATATTATTGTCCTATAACTACGCCACAACTATCTCGAGCGGTCAGTATTCTGGAGTCGTGAGGCACAACGAGTAATGTAACTGACACGCAGATCGAATAAGGTGCATATAGCTTACATCCCATCTGTTAATCGATGGCAGTTTACCGTACGTAGCGAAAGAGAGACACGCTTGTCAAGTGGCAACTGTTTGCTAGACCCGCTTGCGCACTACGGCAAGACATTCTGTAGAAAGTGGGAGTGCAATAACAGAAGTTCGCAGAAGAAAAAACAGAAACGCGCCAAGGAGATTGCGAAAGTGTCTGCCCGCTGCCTGTACGCCCGAACGGCGCGAACAGAGTGCCGCAGGCGACGGATCATAACTCAGACGGCTACTTACGTGCTAGCCGGCGACCTCGCTCCGGCGCCATGAATATTGCATCCACCGCTGCAGCGCAATTCCCGCACAACTGCACACAACTACCACACGAGACGAGCAGAGGGCGAGACGGTCTGGTCTCGACTGGTTGCACACACGCGGGGTGTCTGCGACCATATGCCGCGCCGCCCGATCCCCAGCCCCGAGTCCTCCCTCTGCCCCCTCCCAGCCACACTCACACACACACACACACACACACACACACACACAATATGACGTAGACACACAATTCCACGGTACAGACACCGGTGCTTCCTCTTACCATTCAGTGTACCTGCGAAGCCCCTCCGCTGCCCCCACCACAACCGGCTCGCAGGCTGCAGCCTGCTGCTGGAAGCCTGCTGGTCCTCACCTGCCGTCGCACCTGGCGTGCCCATCCAGCCAGAAGGTCATCGGGGACACGTGCCCCACTCGGGAGAAAAACCTCTGGCTGCACGCCCGCTATTATAACCTCCCAGTCTCGTGGGCGCTCTACAAGCACAGAATCAGCCTCGCCTTCTGGAATCTGGGCTTCCACTACACCGCAGGCAGCTGCGTGTTACATTTCGGAGACTTCTCCGTGCCAACATTATTTCACATTATAAATTACCTCGAAGGTAAAAAAAAAACTTTCTAAAGCCAAAATCTCATAAATATTTCTATAATTACAAACAAGCGGTTTCGACAGACTCTATAGATAAAATGAAGCACTTTATAATATAAAGGTTTGTCATAAATAAAACACTTAAAATCACAAAGCCTACTGTGTACTTGACCATGACCATGTATCGCTCAACAGATGACTGTTAAGCCATACAAAACACAGTACAGACTCAAATTCACAGTAGCACATCTGTTTCTTTCTGATGTTCTTATCACTGATGATCTCTCTTATGTGCCGTCTAAAGTGGATCTCAATGATAAGAAGATGACCAACTAACGTAAACAGACTGTTAAGCCATACAAAACACAGTACAGACTCAAATTCACAGTAGCACATCTGTTTCTTTCTGATGTTCTTATCACTGATGATCTCTCTTACGTGCCGTCTAAAGTGGATCTCAATGATAAGAAGATGACCAACTAACGTAAACAGACGTGCCACTGTAAATTAGATTTTGTAATGTGTTTTGTATGACGTAACAGTCGTCTGTTGAACGCTACACTTGTGGACATGGCGATGTGCACAGGGTGATGGTGATGATGATGTTTGATTTGTGGGGCATTCAACTGCGCGGTCATCAAGGCCCGTACGAAGTCCCAATTTTTACAAAGTCAAAGTTTTTTTTTCACAATCTGATCTGCCCGCTGTGACGAATGGTGATGATGAAATGATGAGAACACGAATACCCAGTCCGCGGACAAAGGAAATCCCCAACGCGGCCGGGGATCGACCCCGGGACCCTGTGATTCAGAGGCAGCAACACTATCCACTTTTTTAAAATTTTGTTTGATGTGCGTTGCATTTGGTCTCGGCGGTCATCACATGACATCCGTTAAAGTTGATAGTTGATTCCTTTACTCAGTTTTTTATTACAGAGGGCCACCGACTCCCTGACCGAACATGCTGAGCTACTGTGCCGGCATCACTAGACCACGCCCTGCGGACGAACAAGGTGATTTCAAACGTTTTATTTACGACAGACCTTTATGTAATATGCTACATTTTATCTACATCACAACCTGGCCTGAGCTCCGAACTCAAAATAAAAATATTTTGTAGCAAAAACTTTGAAGACCTGCCGATGACAGCAAAGTTGTCGAAACCGGTTGTTTGCAAATAAAGGAATATTTATGCGATCTTGGACTTAGAAAGATTTTACCACATGAATCATGTGATGTGTGGCTCTAAAATAACAGGATAATTGCTGTAAAGCATTTCACTTTAAAAAAAGTGTGTCCAGTTCCCTCCTCTGTCCCTACAACAATCCATGCGAACTTTCTATTGTTGGAAACAGCGATAGAAGTCTTCCAGTTGCGAGCTTCTTGATAACGCGTGCAGTTTTTCCGTTCACTGCTTCAACAAACTGAAAACTTATTGATTTTAATGCATATTTACCTTGAGGAATAGATAAAAATCCCATGGTGATAAGTCAGGTGAATAAAGTGTGTTGTCTAACACTGGGATACCATACTGCAACAGAAATCTCTTAACAGACAATATGATGTGAGCCAGTGTGTTATCTTTATGTAGAACCCATGACTTGTTCTTCCACAATTCAGGTCGTTTCCTTCTTTTTTTCCACGGAGGTGAGCAACAACCTCAAGAGAGAACGCTGATCAATCGTTTGACCATCAAGAATCCAGTGAAGATACACAATTCCACGAATATCGAAGAAACAATCATCATCGCTCTCAATCCTTATTTGCTCATTCGAGTTTTGCTCGTCTTCAGTGAAGTTGGGTTCTTCCAATGTCGGAACTAAGGCTTAGTTTGTGGATCGTAAGTGAAAAACCAAGATCCATCACAGGTTATCACTCTTACCAAGAAATTAGGATGTTTTTCAGCGGTCTCAAAGTGCCACTGCAAACATTTTAGCCGGCCGCGGTGGTCTCGCGGTTCTAGGCGCGCAGTCCGGAACCGTGCGACTGCTACGGTCGCAGGTTCGAATCCTGCTTCGGGCATGGATGTGTGTGATGTCCTTAGGTTAGTTAGGTTTAAGTAGTTCTAAGTTCTAGGGGACTGATGACCACAGCAGTTGAGTCCCATAGTGCTCAGAGCCATTTGAACCAAACATTTTACGGATTTACTTTTGCTCGATTGTGAGACTTTTCGACACCAGTTTCGCACACACTTCACGCAAAATTTGCCTTACGCGTTCTTTGTGAGATTCTACAGCTTTAGCAATCGATCAAATACTCAACCGACGGACAGATCGAATCAGAAGTATTTCCCATCCGTGTTTGACGTTCAAGGTCATCTTCAATTTTGTAAATTCAACTAAATACCAATGGATCACAGTTACGAACAACTTAAACTCGAACGATCACATAGACAAAGTTGTGGGGAAGACGAACCAGAGACAGTGTTTAATTGGCAGAATGCTTACAAAATGTAACAAATCTGCTAAAGAGCCTGTCAACACTTGGTAACAGTACATCTATCCTATAAATATGGACTGGGGAACAGTGTCCGGTCGAACTGCTGTAGAAATAGATACCACCAGCTGTTATTTTTGAGAACCAACGCCTGAGACGTGGTTTCTTTGGTCACCAATACATAGAATGTCCGGAATTCCAGTAGTATATGTATATAATACAGGAACCAACGCAGTAGCTGGAGAAATCATCATCTTAATGAAAGAAGAGAAAACCAGAGGATGTCCACTTGCACCAGTGACCATACAGTAGTTGTCAATCACGTTGGTTGAAGATCGGAACGAGCTACCACAAGAAATCCTTACCGACGTTGTGGGCAGCATGGGAGCACGTTTCCGTCCGTGGCGATCACACATCCTATTAACAACCATGTCCAGACTTATTTAGTGTCCATGTAAACATCACAAATCGCGATGACTTCACTGTAATTACTGTCGCTAAATAAAAGTACCCTTACTATTTGTCTCACTGCTTATTTCTTTCAGTTACCATTTGTAATACACTGTGGCAGTTCTTTCTACATTGAAGTGACAAACAAACAGGTATACGCATTCGTATTCAAATACAGAGATATGTAAACAGGCAGAATACGGCACAGCGGACGGCAACGCCTATATAAGACGACATTTGTATGGCGCAGTTGTTAGACCGGTTACTGCTGTTACAACGGCAGGACATCAAGATTTACGTAAGTTTTAACGTGGTGTTACAGTCGTCGCACGAGTAATGGGACACAACATATCCGAGGTAGCGATGAAGTGGGGATTTTCCCGTACGACCATTTCACCAGTGTACCATGAATATCAGGGATCCAGTAAAACATAAAATCTCCGACAACGCTGCGGCCGGAAAATGATGCTGCAAGAACGGGACCAACGACGCCTGAAGAGAATCGTTCAGTGTGACAGAAGTGCAACCCTTCGTTCTTCCACAAATTGCTGCAAATTTCAGTGCTGAGCCATCAACAAATGTCAGCATAGTAATCATGCACCGAAACATAATCGATATGGGCATTATGAGCCGAAGTTCCACTCGTATACCCTTGACGACCGCACGACACAAAGCTTTACGCCTTTCCTGGGACGGTCGACACCGACATTGGACTGTTGATGACTGGAAACATGTTTCAAATTGGATCGAGTGGATGGACGTGTACGGACATGGAGACAACTTCATGAATCCGTGGACCCTGCATGTCTGCAGGGGTCAGGAATTTTCACCTGCCTCGAGATGTCTGGGTGTTTGTGTTGTCCTCATCGTTTCATCATCATTCATGCAAGTGGCAAGATTGGACTGAGCAAAGGTCGGGAATTTGTACGGCCGCTGATAGCCGCGCAGGAGAGCGCCCCACAATCCAAACATCATCATCATGTCTGCAGGGAACTGTTCAAGTTGACGCAGGATCTGTAATGATGTGGGGCTTGTGAAGTTCGAGTGAACGCAAAACGTTACAGTTGCTTCCGATGTGAACAAACTTCCCGTAACTACAAAGGGTGTATACTCTCCGCAGGTGATCCAGCATTTCTGCCACAGATTTCTGGCATTCCCGGTTGCCACCATGCCAATTTATCCTATCTGAATAGCGTCTTGCGTTATGCATCAGAATAGCTGTGTGTCCCTATCGAAGTTATTTTACAGCTGACAGACAGTTGGACCACCAATGATGTGGTCTCACCTAGTACTGAGTTCAGGTTCGTCCTCAACTTCTTCTTCCATGAGCAGCGGTCTTAGACGATATTCAGGCAGTCGACTTCAGCGATATTCCGCAGGACTTCGTCCCATCGGTCTGGTGGTCTTCCTCGTGGTCTGCCTCCTTGGACTGCATTCTAGCATCGCCTTTTGTCCGTCGGTCATCATTTCTACTGGTACATTGTCATTTCATACTAGCTGTTCCTTTCAGAATGTCTTTCACGTTGGTAATTCAACTGATGTCTTCTGTTTCTTTTATGTCTTCGCTTATAAATTCCATTTCTAGCGCCGCTTTTCTAATTTTCAGTCTTGTATATTCACGAAGTATCCAGGTCTTACAGCCGTAAGTCAACAGGGGGATGACATCCTGATCAAAAACATTTATTGCCAGTTAACTGCCGTGTTGTTTCAGAACTATGTGATGAGTTCTGTCTGCTAGGAAATACTAAATCCGTCCACAAAGCTGGCCCGATATACATATAGTCAGCTCGTATTTTCTTCACCAAGTCCCAGTGTGCAAGTGTATGGAATCCCTATGTGAGTCGATGAATACGTTATCAGCCTGAGCGCCTTTATCTACGGGTCTCTAGAACTCATAGACAAACAGCGCTCCTAGCGATATAAGGTGCAAGAGGTAAGCGACGAATTAAGATTCCGATTGATCCTACTATTGAGAAGTGTAGATACATTTCTGGAGGTGTAACGCTTCCGGGACCTAAAAGCCAGTATCGATCATTCATTTACGACTAATTGTCGGCCCATTCTCCTGGTCACACAACACGTGATAACAGACCTATTAGGACAAATGGACGATTGTTTAACCACGTCTCCACATTTGTCAGAATGTAACGTGCCTGGATTCTGCCAAGCGCCTATTTCATCTTCCGTCAGACTATAGGAACACTGTATCCATTCCACATCCTCTCAACTCCTCTATACTATGCGTCACCTTTTCAGAAACAGAAATAAAAAAGCGGTTTATTGCAGAATTAAACGGAATATCCTCGTGACGATTTGAAAATTTTGGTGTTGATTATAAGGTCAACCTGATAGTGGATCCGTACACAAGACAAAACCATGTAGTTTTGCACGGGAGGAAACAGGTAAGACAAATATTGTAAACGGTGTTAGGCAAGTGTGTTGTTTATAATGAACAATTTTAAGTATTTATGATGACATATAACCTGATAATACATTTAAAAACAGGAAGCTGAAATGTAGGACAGCAGAGATAATCATCATCACCACCATCACAAGTAGCAGTAACAGACAATTGTTGCACCAAATGACGTCATCTCACCCAGTACTGAGTTCAGGTTCATCTGCAGCTTCTTCTTTCATGAGCAACAAACAGTCTTAGACGATATTCAGCCAGTCGACTTCAGCGATATTCCGCATGTCTTCGTCCCATCGGTCTGGCGGTCTTTCTCGTGGTCTATCTCCGTCTCTTGGACTCCATGCCAACAACCCGTTTGTCCATCATTCATCATTTCTACTGATAACATGGAGGACACATTATCATTTCATAGTAGCTGTCCTTTCCAGAATGTCTTTCATGTCGATAATTTATCTGATTTCTTCTATTCCTTTTTTGTTTTCCCTTATAAATCCCAACACAGATGTTTTCTTTCCTTACTGTTCAGCTCTAATTTTCCGTCTTCTACAGGGGGGCGCGCGAAATCTGTTACCAGTTGTTTCTTTCACAATTTACGACCCCGCTGGGATCTCTACAGAAGTACCAACAGAGCTTGGAAAAACAAATGAGTTGACGTGTAATTCACGATACTGCCGCTATGAGACTAGTAAGCAGAAGTGGCTGACAATGGAAGACTGCCGACACAGCAACAATCGGCAATTGTGTTACTTCTTCATGAAACGAAAAGCCTTGTTGTGACTCAGAGGCGTTTTCGACAACAGCTTAACACACGATGGGTCCCATGCAAGAAGATCATCCACAGGTTGTACGATAAATTTGTACAGGAAGGAACAGTATTGGAAGTGAAGCGACCTCAGCCTAAGCCTGTTTGTTCGCCGGAGAACATTGAAGCGGTACGAGTTGCTGTACAGAAAAGTCCCGGGAAATGGTGTAAAAAGGCAGCAGTGCAACTGGGAATATCCAGACGCTCCGTTCAACGCATTCTTAAAAGTGACCTCAATGTGTATCCACACAAGGTGACCTGTGCACAGAAGCTCACTGAAGAACACAAACAGCAGAGACTACTGTTTGCTCAGTAGGCGGAGGATAGGGAGGAAACTCTCAACAACGTTTGGTTTTCGGACGAGGCGCATTTTCATTTAGACGGTGTGGTTAACAAACAAAATGTACGCTTTTGGGCCACTGAAAACACACAACTGCTTCATGAACGACAACATTATGCTCCAAGGATTACAGCGTGGGCAGCAATTTCCAGTCACGGACTTATTGGACCCTTTTTCTTTGAAGACACTGTAAACAGCGAGCGTTATTTGAGCATGCTTCGCAATAGCTTCATTCCACAGCTTCTTGCTACTGCCTTACACTTCCACACGCAGTGGTTCATGGAAGATGGAGCAAGGCCACATACTGCATACACTGTGTTGGAGTTTTCACACGAGCTTTTCGACATGCGGATCATTTCACTCAAGTTTCCAGGTCGCTTCAATGATGGACAAAATTGGCCCCCCAATAGTACAGACCTCAAACGATGTGACTTTTTTTTCTTTGGGAGTACCTAAAGGAAAAAAATTTCCCGAAACAGCCATGTGATTTAATGGAGCTCAGAAGACTTATTCTTCAAGCTTGCAGTGAAATTATGGAAGACATGCGCCGTAGGGTAATTACTAACTTTAGTGTTCGTTTGAAGGTAGTCAGGAAACGAAATGGTGGACATATTGAGCATGTGCTGAGTCAGAAGAAGTCCCCATGAACAGCTCTTCATTGTAGTGTATGTTCCTTTCAGATTGTATTGAAGTTTATATTCAAAAACAAATTGGTAACACATTTCGTGCGCCACCCTATATATTCAAGAAGCGCCCAGGTCTCACAGCCGTAAACCAACAGGGGGGGGGGGGGGGGGGGGGGACACACTGATCAGAAACTTTTATTTCTGGTTAACTGCCATGTTTGACCTGAAGAATGGCTTCCAAATGGTTTGTCAGTGTCGAGATCTTGTGCTTCCAGTCGTATTTACAAGCTGTCAAAGTTGAATGTAATCTCTGACATTGTCCAATAATGTATTTTTTATTTTTACCTCTCCTGCCGTGCTCCATTAGACATAACTTTTGTCTTGGAAAGTTTATGTTCAGTCCCACTGCCTGACATAGAATGTCTGCACTTATTCAAAATCATTTGCCAGTAGCGAAATATCACTCTGGTTGGTAATTCTCTTCCAGTTGAATCGACTTTCTTCGTCTTCCCAGTTCAGTTTTGACATTTCCATTTCCAGGACGGTAGAGAACAGCTTGAAAGACATGGAATCCCCATGTTTCACTCCTCTGCGATTTAGTAACAGTTGAATTTGTTCCTTGTTACTAACAAAAGCTGCAGAAGTTTCGTATATACGATACAGGATTTTAATGTGGGTAACCTGTAACCCATGCTCACCCAACGCCTGTGCTAGGGCAGAACAGCTAACTCCATGAAAGGTCTTTTCAAAATTTACAAAATCTGTGTGTAGGGGAATGCGGGATTTGTTTTTTTTTCTGCTTATCACTCCCCGGAGAACAAAAAAAATATCGTCAGCTGCGGAAACCGGCCTGTTCGGAGCGTTGAACCACTGCAGAATCTAGCCCAATCAAAGGGGAAGAGCTGCGTCAAGGGGGGGGGGGGGGTTGGTTTATGGATTGGAGGTGCACACATTTGAGGAATGTTCGGAAAAGATTTACAAAAGCAGTTTTTTGAACCTTAGTGCCGGCCGGTGTGGTCGAGCGGTTCTAGGCGCTACAGTCTGGAACCGCACGACCAATACGAATACGGTCGCAGGTTCGAATCCTGCCTCGGGCATGGATGTGTGTGATGTCCTTAGGTTAGTTAGGTTTAAGTAGTTGTAAGTTATAGGGGACTGATGACCTCAGAATTTAAGTCCCATAGTGCTCAGAGCCATTTGAACAATTTTTGAACCTTAGTTATTAATGAAAATGAGTCATTGTGCATGGTATCTCTTAGTATACTTCCCACCGACGTCAACAGACTGCCTCCGCACTACTGGCAACGACATCATTGCCCACCGAACCACTGTTAGGGGTGGGATACTGTGCACCCACTCGTGGACAGCTAGCTCCATGGAATTCTTCGTTGCTGGCGACCCTTTCACACCACTGCACTTAGTTCATTTTGTTGAATCAGGCGTAATCACATGGAGGGAGGTCTGTCGTATGTGGTGGGTGCGTCACAACAATGAACCTCAGTGATGTCAACTTTGCTCATCATACTACTGCTGAGGCAATGATCCGCCCAGTAAACAGAAGTCCCTTGACCACACACCGCAATTAAATGTTTATGACGTCTGTTGTTTTGGCTCTTTCCTTCCACAAAAACGCCGCGGCCCTCCTTTGTCCGTGATCATCGACTTCCATCTTGTCCACAGCTTTCACAACCTAGCAACAAACAAGGGCTATTCTTTCACAGTACACACTGTTCGGAACTGCCATCTGGTAGCTTCCTGGTGAACGAGGATCAGTTCATCCTACCCGTAGTACGAGCGGTATTAGTAAAACAACGCCATTGTAGAAATCATTTCCGAATGCCCCTTGTAGATCAGTAGTGGTCGTACCTGATACTTCGCTCGTTTGCAAAGATACAGTTAGTAAGGCAATGTGAAAAAGGTAACCGTAGAAATCGCAGATAACTACTCGGCAGAAAACGAAGGCGAGCACTGGACACTGTGAGAAAGAAAAAGGGGCGGCTCGCCACTTCAAGGGTTGCGGCGAGAGTGCCGCCGGGGGCGCTGCGGTCCACCGCGCTTCTGACGTCACGGGCCCCAGGCCGGGCCAGGACAAACCACCGCTACTCAGATCGGCTGCTGGGCTGGTCTTCCTCTTCTCTCACATGTGGACCTCACCAACGCTGCGACGCCGTACAGATTCAGGCAGTCAGTATCTGGTAATAATGACGGTGACAGCTCTAGAAAGCCGGAGTAGGCTAGCTGGGTTATAAAAGCCTGCAGATTGCGGGATGTCGAATCGAGAAGATTTTTCCAGATAACCATATGTCGGAAATGCATCGTTGTGGACCTGTGGCCAGGAAGCCATACACAATTAGAGACGAGCGTTTGGAAGTTATAGGGTAAGGGGACGTGTTTGGGTGTGTTTAGCAGTACGCAGTATCCGACTAAGGGGCTCATGTGTTGAACTGTGCTCTCTGTAGATTAGCCAGAATTCAGTTTAGATTTCGTTATTAACTCTTTGGCTGTCTTTGGAACGTATGTGTTCCACTATAGATTATCAGAAAACCAGTGGAAATTCCGTGCATGTTTTTGCTATGCATGTATGTCTCATTGGTAAAGAAAAGGCTGCTAACGTTTCAGAATTCTAGTAAGTACAGATTGCAGCCTTAGGTTATGGTATCTCTAGGTTTCATTTTAACCCTCTACTTCCTACTGTCTCATCGCTTTATTTTGTGTGTGCAGGCAGGCAACCCTATGAACAGAAAAACAAAGTGGATTGCTATCCCTCCTTACCCGGACAACTCATGTCAACGAATTGCAGGCGCTTGTCTTCGTTGCCGCATCACAGACGGAGCCCGCATTGAGCACCCTTAACATAGTGATGCATCTGGAGAGACGCTCTATGCACAGTCGTGTGTCCGTTTTCTGTATGTCTTCTTGTTATTGCCCAGTCGTCTTCTGAAGCTCAGGAGGTACCTATGAATAACTCTTCAGTCCCATAACTTCCGGCGTTGGAAATCGAAATGGCGGGACGTATTTTTTCACCGCACAATGAAAGCTTTCACGACCTAGAGCCTTGGACGCTGATGAAACAACCGGGTTGTATGGTTATGGCGCATGAAAATTTTCAATTTCTAACGTTTCTTCCACAGCTGCACTGGACGTCCTCCGCTGAGTACTGCTGACAAGGTTGCAAAATCCAAAACCCGGGATCATTCACCAACGGTTATCTTCTCTTTTTCATTTTATTACCGCTGACTATGCGATAAATAAAAACTAACTATACATTAGTGCCCTTCACTCACAAAAGTGGTAGTCAAAGAGTTCATAACATTGCACCTTACAGTATCAAAAATTGACTAATCATAGTGCTGTTTCTGCAGTAGAAATTATTATTTGAAAAACATTAATGTAGTTATTGTACTTCAAACGTAGCTGATTTAATATTCAAGCTTTACCCAAAGAAACATCAGAATTTAAGGTTTGCCTAGCTTTCATTGTTCAGCTGAAATCGCTATCTTCAGCTAATTTCTTAGCATCTGCGCTCAGCAGTGCAGCAGATCTTACCCGTCGCTGACTGGCTTTCGCTTCATGGCTGTAGTTCTACAAAGGAGAACAGACTGTGGATCACACTGCGCAGCGACATTATTTAACCATACGCGAAGTTAGACTTTCTCGGCGGGTCTCGATAATAATTTCTTCTCCGGTTATCAGGCGAGAATCATTTACTTGGCTCATAGCCCGAGAAAACTCCATCCTTATTTAACTACGTTAGAAATCATAGACAGTTTGAGATAACCATAGTTTAAAGAAAAAAAGGTAAAGGTTGAGCTTAAAATTTATACGTATACTGCATTTCTAAAGAGCGTTCAACTTCCCAATAAAACTTCGACATTCACGTCAGAAGTACCGATTCGGGGGAGATATGGATACAATCTGAATCTGACACCATACATTAGTTACTCGAAAATAATTTTACAACAATAATGTTTTTAGCACTCCAGCACACCACGGAGTAGCTTTCGATGAAGAGGTCGCACAATTGGCAAAATTAGAATAATTCTTTGACATACAACCATCATTCGTCCGATTTTGGTAATGCTCATCCTTGTTT
This sequence comes from Schistocerca gregaria, assembly GCF_023897955.1. Classification (NCBI taxonomy): domain Eukaryota; kingdom Metazoa; phylum Arthropoda; class Insecta; order Orthoptera; family Acrididae; genus Schistocerca; species Schistocerca gregaria. Next base: position 366,923,375 of record NC_064926.1, read on the forward strand.
ATGTGTAGAGAATGTAGTGCAATGATAATAGTTGTATTCTACAGATGTTCTGAATTTGAAGATGACTGTAAATGATTAGCGTACCAATGCCAGAAAATATTGTCATTACTATTATTACTGTTATTATTATTAGGACAAGTTTAATTAATACAAAGGCCAGTTAATACCAACATGTTATTTTATTCCTATTACCTTCTATCAAACCTTTCCGTTCAGGGCATCCTCGTTGTGTACACTTCGCTATTTTGTTGATGTGGTCTTTCCAAGAATGTCTATCGCCTGTACGTCTACGAGATGGTTTCCATTCCGAAAGTTTCTTTGGCCATCGATGATCGGTTATTGTCAGCAAATGCCCATGACACTTTAATGATTTTTTTCAGTACTATCGATGTTTCATTTGCCTTCATTGTAGTCCTTACTTCATCGTTAGTTTTTTTCTCGTTTTTCTTTTATACTCTAACGCTCTTTTATAAATAATTCCAGCACCTACTGGGATCGGCGTTTAAAATGCATAGTACTGATCCATAGCATGGAACGGATTCTACCATTAGTCGACACACCCATTTCTTATTCTTGTTATAAATATTCTTGTCCCTCCGAAAAGAATTCATGCACCCGAAGGGTATTCTGCGTTGCTATATTCTGTATTTTACTTCTGTATTCCCCAATCCACTTTCGTCGATTCATGCACTCCAGATGTATGGATGTGTTCTGCACGTCTCATAACTCTTCCATTGTTGAAGTGTACTTTAAATCTTCCATATCTAGTGCCACTATTCATTACCAGGTACTTAGCTTTTTTAAGAGTCTTCTTAGTCTTAGTTCGTTGTATGCCTGATATAAAAGTCATACCATGTACTAAAGATCGTATTGATCTTGTGCTAGAAAGGCTTGATCGTCAGCAAAACTCGATGTAAACATCTGCACATCATTAACAATGATTTAGTGTTGTGAGAATGAGATTTTCACTCTGCAGCGGAGTGCGCTTACATGAAACCTCCTGGCAGTTGGAAGGTAGGAGACGAGGTACTGGCAGACGTACAGCTGTGAGGACGGGGCGTGAGCCGTGCTTGGGTAGCTCAGATGGTAGAGCACTTGAGGCGAAAGGCAGAGGTCCCGAGTTCGAGTCTCGGTCTGGCACACATTTTTAATCTGCCAGGATGTTTCAGTGATTTAGTGTTGTTACTCTATTTTCGGAGAGCCGTTTCTACATGCAAAGTGCACAAGATGTGTAACTCACTGCATTTTTGCCCCAGTCGTTTTGTAACATTAGTAGGTTCTCATTAATGAAGAAGTAAGAAGTATAATAACCTCGCCTTAGGCTCTGAATTTCAAATGGAATGGATACCGTTACCTGTTACACATTTCAAAATTTATTACTCTGTATATATACAGGGTGGTCCATTGATCGTGACCGGACCAAATATCACACGAAATAATCGTCAAACGAAAAAACGAAACTTGTCTAGCTTGAAGGGGGAAACCAGATGGTGCTATGGTTGGCCCGCTACCATACATCAAACGGATATCAACTTCGTTTTTTTTTAAAATAGGAACCCCCATTTTATTATATATTCGTGTAGTACGTAAAGAAATGTGAATGTTTTAGTTGGACCACGTTTTTCGATTTGTGACATATGGCGCTGTAATAGTCACAAACATATAGTTCACAATTTTAGACGAACAGTTGGTAACAGGTAAGGCTCTTAAATTGAAATACAGAACGTAGGTACGTTTGAACATTTTATTTCCGTTGTTCCAATATGATACATGTACCTTTGTGAATTTATAGTTTCTGAGAACGCTTACATAATGCAATAAATGCCCAAAATGATGTCCGTCAACCTCAATACATTTGGAAATACGTGTAACGCCATTCCTATCAACAGCGAGAAGTTCGCCTTCCGTAATGTTCACACATGCATTGACAATGCGCTGACGCATGTTGTCAGGCATTGTCGGTGGATCACGATAGCAAATATCATTCAACTTTCCCCACAGAAAGAAATCCGGGGACGTCAGATCCGGTGAAAGTGCGGGCCATGGTATGGTGCATCAAAGACCAATCCGCCTGTCATGAAATATGCTATTCAGTACCGCTTCAGCCGCATGCGAGCTATGTGCCGGAGATCCATCATGTTGGAAGTACATCACCATTCTGTCATGCAGTGAAACATCTTGTAGTATCATCGGTAGAACATTACGCAGGAAGTACATTGCACCATTTAGATTGCCATCGATAAAATGGGGGTCAGTTATCTTTCCTTCCGTAATACCGCACCATACATTAACCCGCCAAGGTCGCTTGTCGCAGCCATCGTGGATTTTTCGTTGCCCAATAGTGCATATTATGCCGATTTACGTTACCGCTGTTGGTGAATGACGCTTCGTCGCTAAATAGAAAGCGTGCAAAAAATCTGTCATCGTCCAGTAATTTCTCTTGTGCCCAGCGGCAGAACTGTACACGACGTTCAAAGTCGTCGCCATGCAATTCATGGTGCGTAGAAATATGGTACGGGTGGAATCGATGTTTATGTAGCATTCTCAACACCGACATTTTTGTGATTCACGATTCTCGCGCAATTTGTCTGCTACTGATGTGCGGATTAGCCACCACAGCAGCTAAAACACCCTACTTGGGCATAATCATTTGTTGCAGGTCGTAGTTGGCCTTTCACATGTGGCTGAACATTTCCTGTTTCCTTAAAAGACGTAACTACCCGTCGAACGATCCGGACACTTGGATGATGTCGTCCGGGATATCGAGCAGCATACATAGCACAAACCAGTTGAGCATTTTGATCACAATAGTCATACATCAACACGTTATCGACCTTTTCCGCAATTGGTAAACGGTCCATTTTAACACGGGTAATGTATCATGAAGCAAATACCGTCCGCGCCGGCGGAATTTTACGTGATACTACGTACTTATACGTTTGTGACTATTACAGCGCCATTTATCACAAACCAAAAAAGTGGTCCAACTAAAACATTCATATTTATTTACGTACTACACGAATATGCAATAAAAAATGGATGTTCCTTTTTAAAAAATCCGCATTTGATATCCGTTTGACCTGTGGTAGCACCATCTAGCGGGCCAACCGTAGCGCCATCTGGTTTTCCCCTTCAAGTTAGACGAGTTTCGTTATTTGTAGTTTTTTCAAATGGTTCAAATGGCTGTGAGCACTATAGGACTCAACATCTGTGGTCATCAGTCCCCTGGAACTTAGAACTACTTAAACCTAACTAACCTAAGGACATCACACACATCCTTGCCCGAGGCAGGATTAGAACCTGCGACCGTAGCAGTCGCGCGGTTCCGGACTGAGCGCCTGAACCGCTAGACCACCGCGTCCGGCTGTAGTTTTGTTGTTGTTGTTGTTCGTTAGTATATATATATATATATATATATATATATATATATATATATATATATATATATATATATATATAATGTGTGTGTGTTTGTGTGTGTGTGGTCTATGTTTACTGTATATTGACTACATATATTTATATGGTTCAAAAAATTTGTTTAGTGATATGTCGTGCATGAATTATGACTGCATGATGCGAAAAATGCGAATCTGAAATGTGTCTAAGATTTGACAAATGAAGTGCGTCATCGCTTTCAGAATTTGATAATTTGCAAACGTGTTTTCCACTCCATTCGATCGTAGGTACATTAAGGTATTTAGAAAAACAGATATTTTGAATTAATAACACCAGTGCTTTTTTATGGGACATGATATCTACTTTAGAAAGAGTTGGGATTTTGATAACGTTTCTAGTTAGCAATAGTTTGATGTTGGTTGGATTGTAAACTAGTAGCGATGAATCATTTCGAAAATGTCACGAGGATGAAGTACATAATTGTGACGGCGTTGTTTGGACGTTAAAGACGTAAAACGGCAGGACGACTATTAAACGTGTAGAATGAAAATTAACAAGAGAAGTAGGAACAGACAGAGTAAAACGAGAACAAAGACCATGTAACACGCTAAGGCGGGAGTGCGCTAGAAGAAATGAACGACGGGTTTAGGTAGCTGTTGCCGAGAAGCCATTCCAGCGAGCGGAGAAACCACGGTTGAGTCCTCTGTATTTAGAAGAGACACCGTTATGCCCACAGGCGAAACAGAAGCTGCAGCAATCCAGGCGGAGCTTCCGTCAAAGAACTGTGCAAATACGCCGGTACACTCCAAGAGTCAAAATGCGGATATCCCAGACTCAAGTCGAGAAGCCCTCTCAGTAAGTCGCCAGATTCGCGTACAAAAGACTGAAAAAGGCTCCAGTTTGAGGAAGAACTGCGCTGTGTTCGCAGAAGCAGACGGGAATATCTCGCACAACCGCTCTAAAAGAAATATAAAGCGATCTTGGCGCTTTAACGCCAGCTTTGGACGTAGCTGCCATCTACTATTTCCAGCCACTGCTCTTCTGAGCAGCACAGACTGTGTTGCTTCAGCACGCAAACACCCCATCAACTTTTATTCGCACTATGCATTTTTACCCTTGTTCCCAAGTTTTTCCCTGCACTGTATGATAACAAGCATTCTCGAGATATCATTTCGCTAGTGTGTCAAATGCTGTATTTCGCTAATTTTCTAACTTAATTATAGAAACTGAACATAATTGTGAGCAAACTCGATTTTATCTTACATCGCCGATGGCTTCAAAAAACGTCGATATTACCATGAAATTCGCGTAACTATGCACAATTCCGGATTTTGAGTGGGTTAATTTTCGTAGTCTTATTTTCATCAGAGAGTACCTACAGCTTCTCCGCCTTCCATCTCCGTGTTCAGTATTGTGTTACACAAGGCAGTTCTAATGGTGAAACTCAATATTTCTGATATTGTAACAGAGGGAACTGCGAGAAAGCAATTTTTAAATGAATTCTTTCTGAAAGAGTACGTGTCACTCCGTAATGTCAGCCCGTATGATTAATAATTGTAGTGTTCAGCTTTCATTGTTGTGAAACATTTTTCATCAGTTTTGCGGTTTATCTACAAGGGACTTCTGAGCCACTATAGTCCTACGAAATATGCATTTTAATTATTAATGTATTTTGACGTTTATTGTTCATCCAACACATATGGCCAGCAGACCAGACATAGTAATGCCTCACCTAGTCTCAGCAGTTCAACAACAATCTAAAATCGTTCATATTTTTGTAAACAAAAGTGATTTGGTCTTATTTCTAGGTTACTCAAAAGAAAACGTGTGCCGTTTGATGTCAAAGTATTTACAGAGTAGGAATTATATGTAGATTGCAAATTATCGTGATGCGCATAAACCTTGCCCAATAAGACATCAGTATTATGACTAGTGTGAGTATTACTTAGAGCCATTTAATTTCTAGAACAAAACAAAAATATTAACCCTACGTATCCATTCAACTGTAATGTGTGGTCCTAAAATGTCCCATTTATAAGTCAGTGTCCAAATTTAAAATTTATTTCTCTACTTTTTTTTGATAAAGCAATTGGTTGTCATCAGTATACACGATCACTAGCTTTAGCCTATCTCGTTTATAGCCTCTTTGACATCACAGCCAAGTAACATTGTAGTGCGAAAGCGTAGCAACTTGAGTAATTAGTGAAAGAGTTCATCATTAATTTTTGAACAAAATCCAGAATTCGTTAACTGTTTTCCTTTACCCATTTCTAAATTCACACTCTGACTGTACGTAAATAGAATCAGCAATAGCTTTGCAGTCTAAAAGAGTGTGTGACAACGGCGTGGTAGGCATCCACCAGCTCTGTCACCACGCCCGTTATCAAAAGTTTAGATCTAAATTTCGTCAACCTTGAATGTTAAAGACCATACTGACTTGAATTTCAATAAGTTGTTGTTGTTGTTGTTGTTGTTGTTGTTGTGGTCTTCAGTCCTGAGACTGGTTTGATGCAGCTCTCCATGCTACTCCATCCTGTGCAAGCTTCTTCATCTCCCAGTACCTACTGCAAACTACATCCTTCTGAATCTGCTTAGTGTAGTCATCTCTTGGTCTCCCTCTACGATTTTTACCCTCCACGCTGCCCTCCAATACGAAATTGGTGATCCCTTGATGCCTCAGAACATGTCCTACCAACCGATCCCCTCTTCTGGTCAAGTTGTGCCACAGACTTCTCTTCTCCCCCAATCCTATTCAATACTTCCTCATTAGTTATGTGATCTACCCATCTAATCTTCAGCATTCTTCTGTAGCACCACATTTCGAAAGCTTCTATTCTCTTCTTGTCCAAATTATTTATCGTCCATGATACACTTCCATACATGGCTACACTCCATGCAAATACTTTCAGAAATGACTTCCTGACACTTAAATCTATACTCGATGTTAACAAATTTCTCTTCTTCAGAAACGCTTTCCTTGCCATTGCCAGTCTACCTTTTATATCCTCTCTACTTAAACCATCATCAGTTATTTTGCTCCCCAAATAGCAAAACTCCTTTACTACTTTAAGTGTCTCATTACCTTATCTAATTCCCTCAGCATCACCCGACTTAAATCGACTACATTCCATTATCCTCGTTTTACTTTCGTTGATGTTCATCATATACCCTCCTTTCAAGACACTGTCCATTAAGTTCAACTGCTCTTCCAAGTCCTTTGCTGTCTCTGACAGAATTACAATGTCATCGGCGAACCTCAAAGTTTTTATTTCTTCTCCATGGATTTTAATACCTCCTCCGAATTTTTCTTTTGTTTCCTTCACTGCTTGCTCAATATACAGATTGAATAACAACGGGGAGAGACTACAACCCTGTCTCACTCCTTTCCCAACCACTGCTTCCTTTTCATGTCCCTCGACTCTTATAACTGCCATCTGGTTTCTGTACAATTTGTAAATAGCCTTTCGCTCCCTGTATTTTACCCCTGCCACCTTTAGAATTTAAAAGAGAGTATTCCAGTCAACGTTGTCAAAATATTTCTCTAAGTTTACAAATGATAGAAACATAGGTTTGCCCTTCCTTAATCTAGCTTCTAAGATAATTCGTAGGGTCAGTATTGCCTCACGTGTTCCAACATTTCTACGGAATCCAAACTGATCTTCCCCGAGGTCGGCTTCTACTAGTTTTTCCATTCGTCTGTAAAGAATTCGCGTTAGTATTTTGCAGCTGTGACTTATTAAACTGATAGTACGGTAATTTTCACATCTGTCGACACCTGTTTTCTTTGGTATTGGAATTATTATATTCTTTTTGAAGTCTGAGGGTATTTCGCCTGTCTCATACATCTTGCTCACCAGATGGTAGAGTTTTGTCAGGACTGGCTCTCCCAAGGCCGTCAGTAGTTCCAATGGAATGTTTTCTACTCCAGGGGCCATGTTTCGGCTCAGGTCTTTCAGTGCTCTGTCAAACTCTTCAGGCAGTATCGTATCTCCCATTTCATCTTCATCTACATCCTCTTCCATTTCCATAATATTGTCCTCAAGTACTTCGTCCTTGTATAGACCTTCTATATACTCCTTCCACCTTTCTGTTTTCCCTTCTTTACTTAGAACTGGGTTTCCATCTGAGCTCTTGATGTTCATACAAGTGGTTCTCTTATCTCCAAAGGTCTCTTTAATTTTCCTGTAGGCAGTATCTATCTTGCACCTAGTGAGATAAGCCTCTATATCCTTACATTTGTCCTCTAGCCATCCCTGCTTAGCCATTTTGCACTTCCTGTCGATCTCATTTTTGAGACGTTTGTATTCCTTTTTGCCTGCTTCATTTATTGCATTTTTATATTTTCTCCTTTTATCAATTAAATTCAATATTTCTTCTGTTACCCAAGGATTTCTACTAGCCTTCGTCTTTTTACCTACTTGATCCTCTGCTGCCTTCACTACTTCATCCCTCAAAGCTACCCATTCTTCTTCTACTCTATCTCTTTCCTCCATTCCTGTCAATTTCTCCCTTATGCTCTCCCTGAAACTCTGTACAACCTCTGGTTCTTTTAGTTTATCCAGGTCCCATCTCCTTAAATTCCCACCTTTTTGCAGTTTCTTCAGTTTTAATCTACAGGTCATAACCAATAGATTGTGGTCAGAGTCCACATCTGCCCCTGGAAATGTCTTACAATTTAAAACCTGGTTCCTAAATCTCTGTCGTACCATTATATAATCTATCTGAAACCTGTCAGTATCTCCAGGCTTCTTCGATGTATACAGCCTTCTTTTATGATTCTTGAACCAAGTGTTAGCTATGATTAAGTTGTGCTCTGTGCAAAATTCTACCAGGGAGCTTCCTCTTTCATTTCTTTGCCCCAGTACATATTCACCTACTACGTTTCCTTCTCTCCCTTTTCCTAATACCGAATTCCAGTCACCCATGACTACTAAATTTTCGTCACCCTTCACTATCTGAGTAATTTCTTTTATTTGATCATACATTTCTTCAATTTCTTCGCCATCTGCAGAGCTAGTTGGCATATAAACTTGTACTACTGTAGTAGGTGTGGGCTTCGTATCTATCTTGGCCACAATAATGCGTTCACTATGCTGTTTGTAGTAGCTTACCCGCATTCCTATTTTCCTATTCATTATTAAACCTACTCCTGCATTACCCCTATTTGATTTTGAGTTTATAGCCCTGTAGTCACCTGACCAGAAGTCTTGTTCCTCCTGCCACCGAACTTCACTAATACCCACTATATCTAACTTTAACCTATCCATTTCCCTTTTTAAATTTTCTAACCTACCTGCCCGATTAAGGGATCTGACATTCCACGCTCCGATCCTTAGAACTCCAGTTTTCTTTCTTCTGATAACGACATCCTCTTGAGTAGTCCCCGCCCGGAGATCCGAATGGGGGACTATTTTACCTCCGGAATATTTTACCCAAGAGTACGCCATCATCATTTAATCATACAGTGAAGCTGCATGCCCTCGGGAAAAATTACGGCCGTAGTTTCCCCTTGCTTTCAGCCGTTCGCAGTACCAGCTCAGCAAGGCCGTTTTGGTTATTGTTACAAGGCCAGATCAGTCAATCATCCAGACTGTAGCCCTTGCAACTACTGAAAAGGCTGCTGCCCCTCGTCAGGAACCACACGTTTGTCTGGCTTCTCAACAGATACCCCTCCGTTGTGGTTGCACCTACGGTACGGCTATCTGTATCACAGAGACACGCAAGCCTCCCCACCAACGGCGAGGTCCATGGTTCATGGGGGGGTTCAATATGTTAAGAAAAGTTATGAACTCTGTACCCGATTTCATGTACGGTATGTGGCACAATATCTTTAACTGAGTTGAGTGCATTTTTGGCTGTTTCTTCGTTATAGTTCGCATTCTCCTTCCCTGATTAATACACGATAGAGAGATCAAAAATACTTCACACAAAAGAATAAACAGAAACATGTCCTTTCCGAAAAATCAGTCCATTGCTGAAAAGTTCGTCCACTCGTAGTACACTCTAAGACAAACCATACGAGACAGCACGAAGTGATTATTCGAATGCAACGGAAATAGATGTGATGTACATGTACAGACGAACAAACGATTACAATTTCAGAACAAATGGATCATCTATTCAAGAGAAACTGAGGAAGTCAATAACTCGTTGGACCATCTCTGGCCTTTATGCAAGCAATTTTGCGGCTTCGCAATGTTTGATGGAGTTGTTGGATGTCCTCTTGAGGGATATCGTGCCAACGTCTGTCCAATTGGCGCGTTAGATCTCGAGCTGTTTGGAGGAGCCCTCCTACGATGCTCCAAACGTTAACAACAGGGGAGGGATCCACCTATGTAGCCGGCCACGGTAGGGTTTGGCAAGCAATAAGACAAGCAGTAGAGAAAATCCGTGTGAGGAAGGGGCATTATTTTGCTACAATGTAAGCTCAGAACGGTTAGGTCAAAAAGGTCGAAGGTCTCAGACATGTGTGGCGGCGTCTCGGACAGCGATGGGATGGTGGGATACTGTTCTGACTGTCGCCCACCGTGTGGCCAGACAGCCAGTTGTGAAAGTCTGGGGTATCATTTTATTAATCATACCTAGACCTCTTTAGCAGTCATCTACGACATCTTTGTAGCAGAGAGGTATGTCAACAATATTCTACCCCTCGTACTGTTGCCCTTCATGGCAAGCCATCCTGGGATTGCGTTTCAGCAAGATCATGCCTACCCATACGCGTAAAGAGTATCTGCTGACTGACCTCGTGCTTGTCAAACCCAGTCTTGGCCATCAAGGTCACCAAAACTGTCCCCGGTTGACAACGTTTGGAGCACTGTGGGCAGAGGTTTCTAACCCATGGCAGCATTTTGAGGATGTAACGCGCCAATTGGACGGAATAGGGCACGGTATCCCTCAGGAGGATACCTGTTTGCATAAGGGGCGGAAGTGGTTGAGCACGTTGTCGACTTGGTCAATTTGTGAATCTCTTTCTCTTGAATAAATAACTAAGTTTTTATGAAACTGTAAACAGTCTAGAGTCCGCAGCTCGTGGTGTCGCGGTAGCATTCTCTCTTCCCGAGCACGGGGTCCCGGAATCGATTCCAGGCGGGGTCAGGGATTTTCACTTGCCTGAAGATGACTGGGTGTTGTTGTGTCGTTTTCATCATCATCATTCATCCCCATTACGGTCGGAGGAAGGCAATGGCAAACCACCACCACTAGGACCTTGCGTAGTACGGCGGCGCGGGTCTCCCGCGTCGTTTCCCTATGCTCTGCAAAGGAGTATGGGACTTCATCATAATCATCAAATATTCCAGAAACGTAAATAAATCAGAATCGATGTTAAATGAACAAACAGATTTCGAAAGCCGCAGCTATTTCATTAATTATGAAGATTATTTCTAAAGTTATTTTATGCATATGTCAATTGTTTCCTGCATATGTGAATAGTTTCATGCATATGTCAATTGTTTCCTGCATATGTGAATTGTTTCTGTGGTGTCACCGCCAGACACCACACTTGCTAGGTGGTAGCCTTTAAATCGGCCGCGGTCCGTTAGTATACGTCGGACCCGCGTGTGGGCCCCTATCAGTGATTGGAGACCGAGCGCCGCCACACGGCAGGTCTAGAGAGACTTTCCAGCACTCGCCCCAGTTGTACAGCCGACTTTGCTAGCGATGGTTCACTGACTTCTACGCTCTCATTTTCCGAGACGATAGTTAGCATATCCTTCAGCTACGTTATTTGCTGCGACCTAGCAAGGCGCCATTATCAGTTACTAGTGATACTGTGAATCATGTAATGTCAAGAGCGACGTTCACCATTAATGGATTTAAGTTAAGTATTCCACCAAATATCAAGAGCGACGTTCACCATTAATGGATTTAAGTTAAGTATTCCACCAGCTACGTCCGTTTTTCTACATTCTAATTTCCTTGTCCTGTCCCAGACCTCACGCCAGCCTGCGTGAGCTAAATCGCGCGCCTTTCGGCCTCCTCTAGTGACACGGTGTTGGCTCTCCTGCCAACCACAACAGTTTCCTGCATATGTCAATTGTTTAATAAGTACATGCTTAGCACTATGAAAAATTTATCTTTGACCACGTCATGCACAAAAACATCTGTGAAGTATTTACAAACATGTGTGCTAATGTGCCTCTTGAATGAAGTGATATGTTTGAAAACGTGGAGGTTTTCCGCGTCTGACCTACGAAATTCGTAACCTAACATCAAACCTTTTCGTGGCAGGAATATGCACTTCATCTCATTCAAGAGAAAAAATAAAGCATGTATTAAGACGAATTACACCTGAAGATGTACGCACAGGGTCCGAAATGCATTGTGTACTGAATAAAACACGAACAATTGTGTCTGAAGGCGTTGTTTAATTCATACCTCGAGAGTATTGAATACATTCAAGTTTAAAGCTGCAAAACATGGATAAAATTTTTAACAAAATTCATTTGTCTGTACACGTAAATCACATTGCTGATTTCAGTCCCTTCCGGATAATTCCTTGGTGGAGTGTCTTCTTTTATTTCTCCATCGTCTCAGAGTATATATAACACACACACACACACACCCTGGTCTTTCCCAGGCTAATAGACAACTTTGCTGTTAATTATTTCTCGGTTTCTGTGGGTCCAAAAATTACTTCATTGGGTTCTCTTTCCGAACCAAAATTTCGCCTACCAGTAAACACTGTTCCAACCGCCAGCCGCAAACATCCACTGGCACATAACTATTTCGACACCCCATTTTATTGCAGGTTAGCTATGTGCATCTTCTGCCAAAATATCCGAAGTCCTTAAGCTTTTGCTTTAGTTGCAACGAACACTGATTCATTAACAGTGATTCGTATGTAAAAACTTGGAAAGCAGAGCTGGGAAACATGAAAGTATGGAAAAGTGTATTCTGTCATTTATCTGCGAATGCTGTTTGTAATAACAAATCTTCGATTCGTAATTTTAAATGCAATGTTAAACAATATTCGATGTGTGACCTCCTTGCCCAAATTTATACTGCTAACAGTGCAATGCATCCGTAGAACAACAGAGTAGCAGAAATTTTTGGCTGATGTGTGTGGCTGTAATACCGAGCAAAACGTAAATGAGATCATTTTGTGTAAGAAAATAAAAATAAAAAAAATCACAATGGATTGTGTTCGAGTGAACTAATAAAATGCATGTTCTGAGTACTGCCTCAAGGGTTCCGACATTCTGATGAGGAACGCCTCTGCTGCAAATTAATATATGAAATATGATTCTGGAAATATTGTTTCCATGTACTCCTCGACTGAAAGTATTCAAAGAAGAAAGACGAGATAGGCGCTAATAAATTTAATGGACGAAACTTAGTTTTATGTTTTGTGCTTTATGTTTTATAATTTTTTTTAACAGGGAACGAACGAACTAAACTACAAGTAAGTGAATAATACACAACTGCTACATCTTTGAGTATGTCGTTACCCTATTGTCCCGTAAGTGTCTTTTGCTGACGTATTTTATCTGCATTTTATGTGTCATTAATGTGTGAGATTGTAGAGCACAGAGCAGTATTTTCTATATATTATATCAATTACAGTATCCTCCGTTGCAACATTATTGATAAATCCCAGAAGATTTTTACCTAGACCGAATATGTATTTGGGTGTGCTGTGATATTGTTTACCTTCCAAGTGGTAGTGCTGGCTACTAGTTTTTTAATTCTAACAATCGTCGTCTGCTGCGAGCGAATAACAGAAGTTGAGACAGCAGGTGTATTTATTAAGACTGAATTGTTAAGAAATTAATTTAAAATTACGTGGAAGTTTGGTTAAAACAAAAGGCGTTGTTTCCTCGCATTTCCACTTAACACTGAATTGCGAAGATGTGTAAAGTAATCCAGACATGTACTGGAAGTATAATTCTCTAGAAAGTGATTATTATAGTTGTTATCTGATAGGTCGTATTTTTCCAATTAGACTATTTGTCCAAATTTTGTAGTGATGGTTCTGTCTCATTCGTTGAATTCAACGTCGCTAGGTGTGTTTGTATGTGAACCATATGGTGCCCACTAACATCACAGGACTATGGTTATTTTGTTTTCTTGCAATAAACTGGTTGATAACAGAATGTTTGGGATAGCACTTTGATAATAAAAACAGCAGAAACAAACAAGCACACTGTAAAACGGAAGTTTGTGGAGAGTGCGTGATTAATACGAAAACGTAAAATGACTGACACCAATCGCATAAGTTTCTATATTACATCTGTCACAGAATATGTTGTTCTGTGCATCGAAAACAGTCATAACGAACATTACGTGGTAACTTCTAGATATCGTCGGCCTACGACGTCATATTTTACACCTATATCACTTCAGCGAATACGTTGGCGCTGTGTATATTTTATATTTTTATCTTCTTTTTACTAAGAAACCAGTGTGCTTACGCTGTATTGTGAGTAGCTGTGCTTCGGCTGTGCGACAGATATGTATGCATTTTTAATTTCCCAGTATCAGAAGATGACAGCAAGTTTCTGTCGAAACCGGTCATTCCGGAATAAATAATATTTAGCGATCTTGGCTTCAGAAGAAATTTCTTTCCCGGTAAAAAATGACCCCGACGTACAAGCAAAGAAGAACCCAGGAAAAGTACAAGGAAATTGGGGATATACAAAAAAAAGGTTAAGAAAAATGCTGGTTACTGGAAGAATTCAAGTACCAAAACTTGTAAACTGTAAAGAAGAAATCCCGATAATAGACCAGGAAGCTGCATTTTGAAATTATCATTTTTTATGTTTTGCGGCGTTCCATACTTGTTTATATATTCTTGGAATTTGGTTCGCCCAATGTAACTAAATGAAAGGCTGCTTTTATTGTGCCATATCCGTTTCGCATGTACTTATTTGTGGATTATCTTCAGTGGACTGTAATAAATATTTGTTGCGTACATAATAACTGCGTTACACATTAAACACAGATTTATTACTGAAATTACAATGTATTGTCATTATTATGTTGTTTGGTGAGGCGCAGCTTCTGTGGCACATCTTTCGAAATGTTAATTTACTGTTGTTTCTATTTATCATGTTTGATCTTATTATTGCGCATGTACCGGCCAGGAGATGTCCTTATATGTTTTGCATTACCAGAATGTTCCATTTCTGACACTTTACAAACACACTCTAACTGAACACGCCACTTCCATTGTTCTCGGTATTTTGATTTTTAAGACGATGAAACGCCTACAGCTGTTCTTACGAACTTATTTATTATGTAGCTACCAGTTTCGGTCTTTCAATGCACCATATTCAGCTGCAGGGGTTATCACGACCCATATACACGCTGCATCAGTGGCCAATGTAACTGACTGCTAGGCTGTTGGCAGTTGATGGTTGAAGTGTTACAAATAGTCTGCAAAAAATAGTTATGTTGGCCACTGACGCAGTGTGTATATGGATCGTGATAACCCCTTCAGAATCAACTAAGGCCTGTAGATGGCGCATTGAAGCGCCGAAATTGGTTAATAACATCATAAGGACGGCTGTAGGCGTTTCGTTTTCTTACAATAGTGAACGGCCGCGGCCCTCAGAAACTCCAATCAAAAGAATGGGCACACAAAAACTTAACATGTTTTCATTTGGTTTCTCTATTGTGTCTGGAGTTGTCAAAAAATCACACTGTGTTTTTCGTTCATCTTTCGTTTGCGTTATGACGTCTGTACGTAGTTTAACAGTCGTTTGTTGTGTGTGTATGTGTTTTGTGTGTGTGCGTGTGTCTGTGACTTTTTTCTGTTATTTAGACTAGATATTTTCTGCATCTCTCTTTTTGATTGTTTTAGTGACTAACATGAAGAATACGTTGCTACTTATAGAGATTTGGTCATTCATCATCTCATCATTCATTACAAGGGCTCTTTGCATGTGAAAACTTTCCTGTAATGGTAAGACCTTTCTGTTGTGTTAGATCATCCTAACAACTTCCATTTCATGTTGTGTGTGGGATAGATCATGTCCATGTTTCATTAGCTGTTCAGCAAAAATAGAATGGCTAACCTGACAGTTCCATCTTCTTATGTGTTCTTTAGCTCTTGGTTTGAAATTTCTGCCTGCTATTGCCAGGTATGCTGTATTATAGGCAATTTAAGGTGCTCTACAAATAAGCAGAAGCCTAACGGGTATGTCGCAATGAAAGCAGCCTTTCATTTAGTTGCCACAGACGAACCACCTCCCTAGAATTGGGAGATAATGCTTATGATGAAGATGAGTGGTTTAGTTAGATGGAATGTGCATTCATATTCACTGGAGTCCTGTGAATAAATGCTGACATTTAGCAAAGATTAGTTTTGCTGGAAGTCAGTGTGAAACGTATGCTCCAAACGATCTCGAATCGTCCCCACACTGAGGTGAGAAAAGTCATGGAATACCACCTATTATCGTGTCGGACCCCATTTTGTCCGGCGTAGGGTAGCAAATCGACTTGGCGTGGACTCAACAAGTCGTTGGAAGCGCCCGCAGAAATACTAAGCCATGCTGCCTCTATAGCCGTGCGTAACAGCGAAAGTGTTGCCGCTGAAGGATTTTGAGCACGAACTGACTTGTCGATTATGTCACATAAATGGCCGAAGGGATTCACTCCGCGCGAACTAGGTGCCCAAATCATTCGCTCCAACAGTTCAGGATGTTCGTCAAACCAATCGCGAACAACTGTGGCATGGTGAAGTGCAGCATTGTCATCCATAAAAGTTTCATAGTTGTTTGGAAACATGAGGTCCATGAACGGTTGCAAATGTTCTCCAAGTAGCGAACATAATAACTTCCACGCTATTATCGGTTCAGATGGACCAGAGGACCCAGTCAGTTCCATGTAAACGCGGGCTTGCACGGTGCCTTGTTCACAACTTGTGTCTAAAGCTTGGTGCAATCTATAACATAGTCGAACCCTGCCATCAGCTCTTACCAACTGAAACCGAGAAACATCTGGCAAGGTCACGTCTAAGGTCCACCCGTAATGGTCAAGAGCACAGGATAAGCGCTGTAGATGGTGTCGCGTTGTTAGCAAAGACACACGCCTGGGTAGTCAGCTGCCATTGCCCATTAATTCCAAATTACGGCGCATTTTCCTGCCCGATAGTTTTGTCATACGTATCACATTGGTATCTGCGGCTACTTGACGTAGTTTTTCTAGTCCTTTAGCACTGAATACCGTTGTTCTCGGTCGTTAAATAAAGGTTATCGGTCATATCTTTGTCCTTGGTGAGAGGTATTGCATGGGACTTGGTATTTTCGGCATAATCTTGGCACTGTGGATCTCGGACTATGGAATTCCCAAGCCAAATCCCACACTTCTGGCCATTAAAATTGCTACACCAATAAGAAATGCAGATGATAAACGGGTATTTATTGGACAACTATATTATATTAGAACTGACATGTGATAACATTTTCACGCAATTTGGGTGCATATATTCTGAGAAATCAGTACCCAGAACAACTATCTCTGGCCGTAATAACGGCCTTGATACGCCTGGGCATTGAGTCACGCACAGCTTGGATGGCGTGTACAGGTACAGCTGTCCATGCAGCTTCAACTCGATACCACAGTTCATCAAGAGTAGTGACTGGCGTATTGTGACGAGCCAGTTGCTCGGCCACCATTGACCAGACTTTTTCATTTGGTGAGAGATCTGGAGAATGTGCTGGCCAGGGCAGTAGTCGGATATTTTCTGTATCCAGAAAGGCCCTTACAGGACCTGCAACATGCGGTCGTGTATTATCCTGCTGAAATGTAGGATTTCGCAAAAAACGAATGAAGGGTAGAGCCAAAGGTCGTAACACATCTGAAATGTAACGTCCACTGTTCAAAGTCCCGTCAATGCGATCAAGAGGTGACCGAGACGTGTAACTAATGGCACCCCATACCATCACGCCGGGTGATACGCCAGTACGGCAATGGCGAATACACTCTTCAAATGTGAGTTAACCGCGATGTCGACAAACGCGGATGCCACCATCACGGTGCTGTAAACAGAACCTGGATTCATCCGAAAAAGATGTTTTGCCATTCGTGCACCCAGGTTCGTCGTTGAGTACACCATCGCAGGCGTTCCTGTCTGTGATGTAGCGTCAAGGGTAACCGCAGCCATGGTCTCCGTGCTGATAGTCCATGCTGCTGCAAACGTCGTCGAACTGTTCGTGCAGATGGTTGTTGTCCTGCAAATGTCCCCATATGTTGACTCAGGGATCGAGACGTTGCTTCACGATTCGTTAGACCCATGCGGATAAGATGCCTGTCATGTCGACTGCTAGTGATACGAGGTGGTTGGGGTCCAGCAACGCGTTCCGTATTACCCTCCAGAACCCACCGCTTCCATATTCTGCTAACATGATTGAAGCTCGACCAACGCGAGCAGCAATGTTGCGATACGATAAACCGCAAACGCGATAAGCTGCAATCCGACCTTTGTCGAAGTCGGAAACGTCATGGTACGCATTTTTCCTCCTTACACGAGGCATCACAACAACGTTTCACCAGGCAACGCCAGTCAACTACTGTTTGTGTATGAGAAATCGCTTGGAAACTTTCCTCATGTCAGCACGTTGTAGGTGTCGTCACCGGCGCCAACCTTGTGTGAATGCTCTGAAAAGCTAATCATTTCCATATCACAGCATCTTCTTCCTGTCAGTTAAATTTCACGTCTGTAGAACGTGATCTTCGTGGTTTTGCAATTTTAATGGCCAGTAGTGTAAATTCAATGTCTCATGCGTCTATCTCCCCATTCCGCATACAAAGTCTGTTAATTACTATCTTGCTGTCGTAATCACGTCGGGAACTTTTTCGCACGAATTACCGTAATTACTCCGCAAATATACCTCCCTTTTATAATTTGTGTACTCGACATCTGTATAAGTGCATATCGTTATCCCATGACTTTTTTTACCTCAGAGTATATCGGGCGTGGAGCAAACAAAAGGACTATGCTCTGGCTGAATTTTCATCTTGCCCTCTCGTACAATACTAGCCTTAAGTTTACACGGTGTTCAATATCGTGAGGATGATGAAACAAGCGCTGTTTCAGGAACGGAGGTGCGTGCTGCTTACGTGGAAGTGTCGCATGGAAGGTCCACGAGAGTGAAATGTAGAATGGCAGGCCTTCCTCGCAGGATAATGAGTCCAGCAGCGTCTCGTGGCGCAGCGCCAGTTCCTCCTTCCGCTGGCGCCGTGGGGGGCTGCAAAGAGGCCGCCAGTAAACATGGTTCTCCGCAGGCGGCACGCTCGCTGGGCTCTCAGCGAAATTAGTGGCAAACGCTCCATCTCTGCCGCGACTCGCCACCGCGAGCGACCCTGCAGGTCTCGGCAGCCGACACGTCCTCTTCCTCTACATGCTCTCAGCGTACAGTAAAACATCTAGGACGCCTGTTGAAGTACAAATTTCGCACGCAGAGTCTTCCACTAGAAACTGGACAAAAGGCACAATGGACAGTTACCAGCGAAGGACGTATAGCTCTGATCTAAAGGTATTCTTGCCACATAAAAATGTTTAACACAGTTGTTGGGGTGATCTGGCGTTGTAATTCATAATATTAGAAGCAAAGATCGCTTGGTGTGTCACAGTTTATTTTTATTTCATGACAAGTTTCGACATAACTAGCTGTTATTCTCAGATCTCCCAGTATTATAACCACACACAAGTATCGTCAACATACTCAAAACACACTCCACATACGCGATTAATGTAATTTGAGAATGTTCTCAGTAAGTCGATCTGATATGTACACACATCAGAAAAAGTTTTGCATCACCCGGTTCCCAGAACTCCTGAAGACAGACGTTGACTGTGGATAGTGTATCAGAGACATTGTCTCATTGACTATTCATATATGTTACTAAACCCACCCAAAGATGTAAACAACCAAGCATGAGCAACGCCTATTAGACGGAGGGGGTCCGACAGCCGATCATTCCCAGTCATGCTGCCAAGAAGGATGTACACGGCTCATGTAGTCTGTAGTTCAACAATGCCTAGACGGTCAATACCGCCGTTCGATCGCGTCCGCATTGTTACTATGTGCCAGGAAGGGCTCTCAACAAGGGAGGTGTCCAGGCATCTCGGAGTGAAGCAAAGCGATGTTGTTCGGACATGGAGGAGCTACAGGAACTGTCGATGACATGCCTCCCTCAGGTCGCCCATGGACAACTACTGCAGTGGATGAGCGCTACCTACGGGTTATGGCTCGGAGGAACCTGAAAGCAACGCCACCATGTTGAATAATGCTTTTCGTGCAGCCACAGGTCGTTGTGTTACGACTCACAATCTGCGCAGTAGGCTGCATGATGCGCAATTTCACTCCCAACGTCCAAGGCAAGGTCCATCTTTGCAACCACGACATCATGAAGCGCGGTACAGATGGGCCCAACAACATGCTGAATGGACCGCTCAGGATTGTCACCACGTTCTCTTCACCGATAAGTGTCGCATATGCCTTCAACCAGACAATCGTCGGAGACGTGTTTGGAGGCAACCCGGTCAGGCTGAACGCCTTGGACACACTGTCCAGCAAGTGCAGCAAGGTGAAGGTTACCTGATGTTTTGGGGTGGCATTATGTGGGGTTGACGTACGCCGCTGGTGGTCATGGAAGGCGCCGTAACAGCTGTACGATGCATGACTGCCATCCTCCGACCTATAGTGCAACCATATCGGCAGCATATTATCGAGACGTTCGTCTTCATGGACGATAATTCGCGCCCCCAACGTGCGCATCTTGTGAATGACTTCCTTCGGGATAACGACATCGCTCGACTAGGGTGTCCAGCATGTTCTCAGACATGAACCCTATCGAAAGTGCTTGCGATAGATTGAAAAGGGCTATTTATGGTCAACGTGACCCACCAACCACTGTAAGGGATCTATGCTGAATAGCCGTTGAGAAGTGGGACAATCTGGATCAACAGCGCCTTGATGAACTTCTAGACAGTATGCCATGACGGATACAATGCAAGAGGCGTTACTGATGGTTATTAATGGTACCGATGTGTACACCAATCTTTACTACAATCTATGAAAGTCTCGCTGTATGGTGGTACAACGTCCAATTTGTGGTTTTCATGAGAGGAAAAAGGGCCGAAATGATGTTTATGTTGATCTCTGTTCCTATTTTCTGTACAGGTTCCGGTACTCTCGAAACCGAGGTGACGCAAAACTTTTTTTGATGTGTGTAGTTATATTGCCTTTTTGAAGATGACAGCTGGTTACCATCGAAACTGGTCATGAATTGACGTTTTCTTTCAAGCCATACATGTTGGCGTTAAGTTTCACTATGTCGCGACCCCACTTAGGAAAGATGAGGGGAAGGGAGAAGGTTGTTGCCAGGCTAGGATGGTTACGAACAGGTAATGATTGAATGGTTCAACAATTTTTTTCCCGTATAGGGTGTGCGTTTTAATTTGAGACAATTAAATATCGCGATAATGATGCTTCGTACCAAAAAAAATGATATTAGTTAAGGCGACGTCTACTGTGCTACAACTGCCACTTCCTAGCCACGCCTCCTGGGTGGGCTTGGTCAACTTCGTATTTTAAAATGGTAACCCATCATTTTTACTGCATATACGGATTCTACGCCAAAAACTACGTACTATTTACGACATGTACAAAGTGCGACGGATTTCGCAATTAAGAATCGATGCATTTGATTCTACATTTCATTTACAACGTAAATATAAATATTTCTGTTCTACAAGTTGATATTTATAATCCAAATTTAGTGTTTTTGTGTTGCAAATGTGATTGTGCGGTACAAATGATATGGCTAAACACCGACATTTCTGGCATATAAGACATTTGTATGGTGAAGTAGTTCTCTGTTCCGTACAAGGTTGATTATGGCGAGACCCAATACCATCGGAATGCCATCAGGGTGATTTAGTTGTTTGTTTCCATCCAGCCGTCGTAACTCTCGAGGTTATTACTGCTGCTGCTGTGTTACTGGCTACTAGGCGACGTCCACCGGAATACAGAAGACAACCATTGTAACAAAGCAAAGTGTCCATGAAGTGATAGTAAAGGAAGCAGCTGGCATGGATACCCTCCGAAACCAAGCACCGCAGTGGTGAGAGGCAAAGGGCTCACCGAAATCAAGCTCTCCAATAGTGGGAGACAAAGGTACTCACCAAAATCAAGGGAACAGAAAAATTATTATATCCACGTTGTAATACCTGGATCACACTAAACTTCTTTTCTAAGTTGGCACTGACACGGTTATTCATATTGTATTGTACAACCAAATGTACAATGTACAACACAAAAGTAAATTTCGAACGTAAATATCAATCGTTAGAACAGAAAGGTTCATATTTACATCTCAAAAGAAATGTCGAATCAGGTACTTCGGAGATGAATTGCACTAAAAATGGGGATGGGAGTTCACATTTGAAAATACGAAGTTGACGCCGACCACGCAGAAGCAATGTTTAGGGTGTGGTCAGTTGTGATACAGACAGAAGTCCCCTTGCCTAGCTAGAATCACTTTTTTTTTTTTTTTCGAACCATGCATCGTTTTCGAGACATTTAATTGTGTCGAGTTAAAACACACACCGTTTAAATACCTTACTGGGAGAGGCGTCCTACAGTGGCTTCATTTTTTAGCCTATCTGGCATATCTACTTATTACTTTAAGAATACTGATTCCTAGCTGCCAGACACGAAACGCAGCTGCAACGACTCGTTCTGACACTTTACAGAACTAATTGCGTTATCTCCCTAACAGAGACAAATGCAGACTGTTCTTATTCTTCTGTTACCTGACACACACAGAGACACCCTAGACTGCTGTTGCTTTGTACTAACCTTGGTTGCCCTCCGAAATGCAACACAGATTTCTTTGCTGAGTGCTTATTGCTGCACGGTACTCAGCTCTATGATGCCCGAGATTGCGATATCGCTATCCATATATCTTGGTGCACCTTCCGTCTCCGACTGTACTGCGATGGCTGCTAACCACTAATTGCTGCTCTTTCTCTACGACACCTTTTTAAAACTTTGACGACATGCTCGCAGTGTGTCTCATCACTTAGTTTCTACATTCCCTTAGTGCTTTCCTAATTTCTGGAAACGTCCAACCTCGGTTGGATTGATTCTCAAACACGGGTGGCCTCGTAAACACTTTTGTGTTTCTTCGACCATCCCGCTGGCATCACAAACGTATTACCGCACTGCGGGAACGATGGCAGCGACTGAAACGCATTTCTCT
Source organism: Schistocerca gregaria (assembly GCF_023897955.1). Taxonomy (NCBI): domain Eukaryota; kingdom Metazoa; phylum Arthropoda; class Insecta; order Orthoptera; family Acrididae; genus Schistocerca; species Schistocerca gregaria. The sequence goes on from NC_064926.1 coordinate 366,945,983, forward strand.
TTGCGTGCTAACGCCGCTGTTTTGGCTCGCTCGCTTTCAGCCAATCCTGAATAACACGCATTGTCGCGAGTGATGTTTACCTTTAGAAAATTTTAGCGATATGACATCTAACATGTTAACAAAACTGGACAACTGTGGCACGTCATACATTAATAAAACTGGACAGCGGTGGCAACCATCATCAGTGGTTATCGATGATGCAGAGCCACAGTTATGCAGTACTGTTTAAAAGAGTAAACCGTCTTTTGACTGTGTATTGCTATATTTTTCTTTTGTACTAACTAGACTGAATTTTTCAGAACTGCGTCGTTTCCTTCGATTTCTAAACTATTTTGTGTTCCGATGTGTTACCTAGCCGCAGCAAGATTAGTATCTGGAAGGTAAATGGCGAGATCTGTTTCAGCTTTATCAAATTTGTTTTCTGTAATGGAAGAGAGGTCTGTCATACCTTGAAAAGTGGAAAACAGCCGAGGAATAGTGGGCAAGTCTTCTAAATCAACTGAATAAAAAAAATGCAATGCAAAAGGAAGAACTAGTTCCTCACTATAGCGATTAATCTGCCTGAGCAAAAGTTGCTTTTGTAATGCATATATTCAGTTATATGATACACAAGTTGATAGTATTTTCTCCTTAATCACTACATATGTCACCTTATGACTCATCTAAGGAAATTGTATTTAATGAAATACATGTCAGTATACACCATCAAGTACTGTATAAACTTTACCCAATTGTTTTTCTAGTTTCAGCCTCTGTGGACCATCTACTGACGACGGAATAAAATGTTCTTTCTAACTTCTTGTTTTCTGATATTTGAGTAATTGCCTTGATGTGGGCATACTATGTAAATACCAATGTTTCTGGCTCTGAGCACTATAGGACTTAACATCTGAGGTCATCAGTCCCTTAGAACGTGGAACTACTTAAACCTAACTAACCTAAAGACATCACACACATCCATGCTCGAGGCAGGATTCGAACCAGCGACCGTAGCGGTAGCGCGGTTCCAGATTGAAGCGCCTAGAACCGCTCGGCCACACCGGCCGGCACCCAATGTTTCTCCATTAAAGTCAATATTAAGGAAACTATGTTTAATACCTCAGATGCTAAAACGATCCTTTGTCCACTGCCAGAAGATGATCGACATAGACGGAAAGCAGAAGCAGAATTCAATAAATTTTATACAATAGTTGGTGGTGTATACAAACATCTTTCATTAAATATATTACAGATATGCAACACCAGCTTCCAAAAAGCTTTTACGAAGGACCTTGTGGCCAGAAAAGAATTGATCACAAAGAAGTGGGGCTGTACTATCACTGGATGCATATTTTTGGGATCTTCAAGGATCGCTGTTCGAGGATGGAATGCACTCCTCATATGAACGTTGAGTAATCATCTAACGAAGAACTACGTGAAGAAATTAGTTCAGTTCGTACTTTAAAAAAAATAACTTTTTACTGGGAGACCGAAAATTTTATGATTTTCATCGTACCACGTCGCTCAGTTCTTTGCCTCATCTGTGGCACCGAAAGACTAGGTAGGTAGTGAAGTTGTGGATAGCGATGTTCACCACCGTCAAATGACATTGAGTGGCATTCAGGGCCTCATCTCTCGCAGTAGTAACCTCTGACATTAGCTCTCGTGCCATAGTGACCTCGTCGCGGACTGTAAATGGCGTTATGGGAGAGTCAACATCCAATTGCCCAGAGTCAATGTTTCCTTTTATAAAGCGCTCGCTGCTGGTTAAAGTGCGCTATTTACATCGTCGATCGTGCCTAGCCGTATTAATAATGGTCAGCGATTCTATTCACTGATCGCGATGGCCACCGAAATGGCAACTGAGCACGGCTTTATTAGTAGCAACAGCAGGTGCAGGAATTTTTTATACGAGTAGTACATACGAATTGATACTTTGCACTGTTGTTAACATTTCTTTCTACGACAATTTTTGTTTAATAGCAGCTTTCGTATGTACACGCAGTGGAACAATATTATTCATGCCTTTTACGCCACAATTCTCCTCTTGCAAATTACGTAGGATAGGGTAAAAGAAAGTAAACGACTGCCCACATTTCACTGTAATACCCTGTTTATATCGTTTACCTTATATGTCTCCATTACGTGTCTCCGTCATGTGGATTGAAGTCAAGCCTGTATGTTTTATTTCAGTAGTAGAATACCACCTAATGACTTGATAGTATAAAGGTGTACGTTCTTAGAGTCCTAATATCACCCTTTTTGAATATACATTATTTTTAACACTTTCTGGGAACTTACGCTTTAGTGGAGTAGGAGGGATTGCCAAATGAAAAGCTGTCTGAAACTCCTCTACGCTACTCACAATTAACAATCTCCGACACGTTGTTGAACACAAGTGCAGTCATGTACTTGATTGTTTTTCACATTGATGTTAATTCCATGAAGTATTAATGTGGATTCTCGTTCCAGTATTAGACATGCTTTCCATTTTACTTTTGCAAAAATGACGTTACTGGAGGTGAAAGGGATGTTAATGAACAGACAACTGTCAAAAAAGGAGCTCCTTACATTTTTGGGAATCTTATTCTTCTGTCCTACAGCGATCGTGCGAGGCTAATGACAACTCCGGCAACGGTGTACCACGCCACATCCTTGAATGGAACGAGAAGAAATCTTAATTCATTCTACAATAAAAATTACACTCCGTCATGGTCTTTAAAGTAATTTACGGAGTGTAATTGTATATGCTGATGTTTCGAAGAAATGTCTGTGGGATTGTCCATAACTAACGTCATAAGCAGGTGAAATATGTGACTGAATAGACAAGAAATCTGCTCACCAAGCTGCGGAAAGAGAACACACACATAAAAAATATATTGAAATTTGCAATCTATAGGAGCCAGTGGCTTCTCCTTCTGGCAAAAGGTTTGAAAGGGAAGAATGAAGGAGAAGGACTTTTAAGGTTTAGGACACAGGTAGAGTTTGGAAATGTCACTCAGAACCTCGTGTAGGGGGACTCTTACCGGACGGGATAAAAAGGTGACTGATTGTTGGGGACCTCTTCTTAACATTTGTCCTCACGATTTCCGTCCGAATTTTTCCGATTTTTCCGATCTTCTTGCTTGCATTTGTTCATTTTTTCTTTCATTTTTCAAATCTGCTTCATTTTTCCCAACCCCACAATCTCTAGCATTTCAGACCTTCCTCTTTTGCTATGATGAATCCCATCAAATATTACATTCGGTCCTTTTAAATTTTTTCACTCTCCAAAAATCAGTTCTCCCTCTTATCCCGTCTGGTAAGTCGGGCCTCACGCCTTATCCTAAGTCTCAGCAGTCCTTTTCCTTCACCTCACCTCCCCCCCTTCCTTGCTCTTCAACTCTTCTGCCAGAAGAAGGAGACATTGGCTCCGAATCCCTACAAATTTCAATACTTTCTCCTGTCTTGTCTGTGCTTTCTATTAGCGCTTGAAGTTCAGGGACTTTTCCAGGGCAACTACAACAATTTACAACTATAATTCCGAATGTTCCTTGATCCAAGCACGTCCTGTAATTGCCAAGCACCCTTTGACATTGCAGCCCATGCCGCACTTTCCCGAGGCCTTCTAACCTATAAAACCGCCCAGTCCACGCCACACAGCCTCCGCTACCCGTGTAGCCGCCAGCTGAGTGTAGTGAACTGCTGACCTATTCAGCGGAACCCGAAACCCCACCACCCTATGGTGCAAGTCAAGGAATCTGCAGTCAACACGGTCGCCAAACCGTCTGAGCCTCTGATTCAGACCCTCCACCCGGCTCTGCACCAAAGATCCGCAGTCGGTTCTGTCAACGATGCTGCAGATAGTGAGCTCTGCCTTCATCTCGTAAGCAAGACCGGCAGCCTTCACCAAATCAGATAGCCGCTGGAATCCAGAGAGAATTTCCTCAGATCCAAAGCGACACACGTCATTAGTGCCGACATGTGCCACCACCTGCAGCTGGCTGCACCCTGTGCTCTTCATGGCATCCGGAAGGACCCTTTCCACATCAGGAATGACTCCTCCCGGAATGCACACGGAGTGCACACTGGATTTCTTCCCCTCCTTAGCCGCCGTATCCCTAAGGGGCCCCATTAGGCGCCTAACATTGGAGCTCCCAACTACCAGTAAGCCCACCATCTGCGATTGCCCGGAGCTTGAAGGCTGAGAATGATCCTCTGAAACTTCCATGACAAACGACACCTGCTTAGTTATGTCTAACAGTTTACATTGGACATTTGGACAAAAACATTAAATATTTTCGGAGGTGGTAGTGAAGAATACGTCGGATTAAACATAACAATATGTGTACAACTTTTTATTGCTTACAGAGATGCAGGTGCTATCCAAATTTGCATTTCGCGTGTCGGTACCCCAACTGCTACTGGTGTATTTATCGATAGTCATTTTTGTTTTGAAGTTCAAGTTGTGAAGATGTACCAGGGCGTACATAAATAAATTCTCCGACTGCGATTGTCACTTGTTGGCTAATTCCAATGTAACGCGTATGCATGCCGAGCGTATTTACGAACGCTGATAATACCGGTGTATTATTTGCGCACGGATTTTGTAATGGAGTCGCTGCTGCTGCCTGCAGAGACTGCGGTAGACAATTTCCTAACCGCAGAGTGCCAGATACAGGAGCGTTTGTTCGGGTTTTCACTGAACTACGTGAGACCGGTGCAGCGCCCAAAAGTAGTATTCCACCGGAACGTGCACATGAACAGCGTGTGGATGAAGGAGAGGACATTATTCAGCTGGCAGGCCGTAGTCATTCAGCAAGCGCACGCATAATTTAAATATATATGGCCGACATTTCACATTCACGGCCTCTGTCATTACAACTTTCAGTGGATTCAACGCCTTCAAGCAGGATACGAAGGCATAAGACTGAAATTTTGTCGTTGGCTAATTGCAAATCGTCTAGTAATCCCATTAACACTGTTCGCTATTGAAGTCCCTTTCACAGGTGACGGTATCCATAACACTCGTAATTTACGTCAGTGATCGGACGAAAATCCACAAACCTTTCTGGAGAGGCATTTTCAAAAATACTTCTCTGTAAATTTGTGGTGTGGTATGGTAAACAAAGAATTTACTGTGAGTGTTGTGTTAGCGTATCGTCTTATAGGGCCCCGTTATCTACACGTAGGGGCGGTCGCCGTAATGAATGGAGCTGCAAAAGTTTCCGCTCACTGGCACTCGTCATCTAACCCGGGGATGATCTACTACCCTTTCTACCGCAGACACATCCGCTTAACACATGTTAAACTGCATAAATAAAATACTCTCGATGCTGTTGACCGACAATTCCAATGTTAACCAGGGTACAGTATGGGAGGCTGATGTCAAATGCCGAATCTAAGTGCATGTGCCAAGCTCCTTAAAGTTCACAAGTTTTCATTCATAACTGAATTCAATTCAAACAGTGACGTACCGTTTTGGTTATTGCTCGAGCCTCCAATAGTGATACTGAACACGCTATAAATTTTGCTACAAGTTGTTGAATGCTGAAGAACATCGATTGATATTTAGCAAATCGGTCAGTTCGCTAAAGCACGTCCTAATCCTGATGATCTAAAGTTTACTCGATACTAGGTCGAATTCCTGAGTGTCAGATACTACGAAGTATTCAAAGTCCCGACAGGTTTAAACACAGTTAAAGTCCAATGACACTGCTTCAGGTTGTGAAATTAATTAGAGTCCACCTTCACCGTATCGGTAACTAAGTCCCGTTGGTATCCCAAAACAGAGTTAATATTGCTCTAAATAAACAGAGTCCCACAGCAGCGCTTCAGCTGCTGAGTGTGGCGGTACTGGAATGGAAACAGAGTCGCAGAGCTGCGATTTTTCGGCAAAGTCACGTTTGCTTACAAAAACAATCACCAAAACACACAACGTGTGAAAAACACAAGTCCTTACTGCGTTTAACACCTAAAATATTCTCATTCTATCTTCCGTTTACACGCGCATGTGAAATTCGGCTAAGTTCAACATTTCTGGAACCGCAAAAACTATCATCAAGGTGTTGTGTCGGGCAGCACCGGTCCAACGTCGTCAAAGGAGCTTAGAACTCCGTCCTGGAACTTTGTGTCAGCTCCGCTTAAATATCGTCGATCAGAAATTCCCCAAGCTACGTCACGCGACTGCTTTTCATTGACCACCACCTTTTTGCATAACTTTTTACATTGAGGACCGGTCTTAATTCTCTTAGCACCACTATACGCGCGCTGAGTTCCTCATCAAAAACATGTACACTCCTGGAAATTGAAATAAGATCACCGTGAATTCATTGTCCCAGGAAGGGGAAACTTTATTGACACATTCCTGGGGTCAGATACATCACATGATCACACTGACAGAACCACAGGCACATAGACACAGGCAACAGAGCATGCACAATGTCGGCACTAGTACAGTGTATATCCACCATTCGCAGCAATCCAGGCTGCTATTCTCCCATGGAGACGATCGTAGAGATGCTGGATGTAGTCCTGTGGAACGGCTTGCCCTGCCATTTCCACCTGGCGCCTCAGTTGGACCAGCGTTCGTGCTGGACGTGCAGACCGCGTGAGACGACGCTTCATCCAGTCCCAAACATGCTCAATGGGGGACAGATCCGGAGATCTTGCTGGCCAAGGTAGTTGACTTACACCTTCTAGAGCACGTTGGGTGGCACGGGATACATGCGGACGTGCATTGTCCTGTTGGAACAGCAAGTTACCTTGCCGGTCTAGGAATGGTAGAACGGTGGTTCGATGACGGTTTGGATGTACCGTGCACTATTCAGTGTCCCCTCGACGATCACCAGAGGTGTACGGCCAGTGTAGGAGATCGCTCCCCACACCATGATGCCGGGTGTTGGCCCTGTGTGCCTCGGTCGTATGCAGTCCTGATTGTGGCGCTCACCTGCACGGCGCCAAATACGCATACGACCATCATTGGCACCAAGGCAGAAGCGACTCTCATCGCTGAAGACGACACATCTCCATTCGTCCCTCCATTCACGCCTGTCGCGACACCACTGGAGGCGGGCTGCACGATGTTGGGGCGTGAGCGGAAGACGGCCTAACGGTGTGCGGGACCGTAGCCCAGCTTCATGGAGACGGTTGCGAATGGTCCTCGCCGATACCCCAGGAGCAACAGTGTCCCTAATTTGCTGGGAAGTGGCGGTGCGGTCCCCTACGGCACTGCGTAGGATCCTACGGTCTTGGCGTGCATCCGTGCGTCGCTACGGTCCGGTCCCAGGTCGACGGGCACGTGCACCTTCCGCCGACCACTGGCGACAACATCGATGTACAGTGGAGACCTCACGCCCCACGTGTTGAGCAATTCGGCGGTACGTCCACCCGGCCTCCCGCATGCCCACTATACGCCCTCGCTCAAAGTCCGTCAACTGCACATACGGTTCACGTCCATGCTCTCGCGGCATGCTACCAGTGTTAAAGACTGCGATTGAGCTCCGTATTCCACGGCAAACTGGCTGACACTGACGGCGGCGGTGCACAAATGCTGCGCAGCTAGCGCCATTCGACGGCCAACACCGCGGTTCCTGGTGTGTCCGCTGTGCCGTGCGTGTGATCATTGCTTGTACAGCCCTCTCGCAGTGTCCGGAGCAAGTATGGTGGGTCTGACACACCGGTGTCAATGTGTTCTTTTTTCCATTTTCAGGAGTATATGTGATGTCTGCTATTTCGGGCTTATCCGAGAGAGCAGACATCATTTTTGATCCAGCAACCATTTTGAATTCAGACACATACGAATTACTGACAAGGTCTGCTTTCTGACGTAACCACAAGCGCCGGAACGAGGAAGAAAAACGCAAGACCAGAGAAGGCGGTGAGACGTCAGCGAATAGCACGCTGACCAGGCCGTCACCACGATATGAGCGGTCACTACTGTAGACCAAGTGAATATAAGCGCCGCTCCTTCCAGCCTCGGCCGGACATCAGTGGACGGTATTCGCAGAGTATTAGCAGGGCCTAGGAGAGAGTTCTACGGAAACAGTTATTAGTGATGCACAGACTGTGTTTCAAACTTGCAGGAACATTGCATATAGCGAAGGACGAATTATACTGCCTGTCGCCCATCGCTCGCGACAACATGTAGTACATTTAAGTTCAGTATTGTCAAATCTGCTATATTGAAATAAAACTATTAATGTTATTTGCTTGAATTTTTGTATAACATTCCGAGAACGCAGCATTCAATAGGCACCCTACAAGCAACGAATGGGCAGGACCCCACAGGCTGGGAATGAGCACTGATGTAAGTCAGCGATCTCTTCAGTGCGGAGGAACACCACGCTCGAACTCTTACGCGAATCGTCGAAATGCGGCGAGTAATGAGGATAATGTGAAAGGAGCACCACATTCGTAGTGTGTGGATAAGCTGAGAATTTGGATCTGACGAGAGGTGAGCTAGGGTAGTCGTGCAGTTGCGATGACCACTGAGTCCTGATAGCTTAGTGGTCACAGCGACAACCGAGTAAGCAGAAGACTGGGATTCGAATACGAGTCCGGCACAAATTTTCAACTGTTCCCAATTGATTTCAATCAATGCCCACTAGCCCCAACGTCTGTAAATCACTTGTATCTTACAAAAAAAATGGCGAAGATTAAATGGGTAGATTGGATAATTAATGAATTGACATTAAATCGAATTGTAGAAAAAACAAACTGTAGTACAAGTTGGCTAAATGACGGCATCAGTTGACAGAACATATCGTGAGGCACGAGGAATAATCAGTTTGGTAATGAAGAGTAGTACAGAGGATAAAATCTGTGGATGGGAGGGAGAGAGGGGAGAGAGACCAAGGTATCAATACAGTAAGCAGATTCAGGTGGATGTAGGTTGCAGCAGCCACGCATAGACGCACTGTATAGACAAGTTTGGTGAGCTTCTTCAGACTGAAGGCCACAATAGTTGGTTCAAATGGCTCTGAGTACTATAGGACTTAACTTCTGAGTTCACCAGTCCTCTTAAACCTAACTAACCTAAGGACATCAGACACATCCATGCCCGAGGCAGGACTCGAATCTGCGATCGTAGCGGGTGCGCGGTTCCAGACTGTAGAGCCTAAAACCGCTCAGCCACCCTGACCGGCCCACAGTAGTAACTTAGAAGTTATGAAGCTAGTCCACGACATAAGCAGAACTTTACTGGCCTCACAATAGTGTTGAGCCAGCACACTTTGTGTTTCTGTCCCTCTTGAGAACAAGCAGACACGTTTGATGAAGCTTGTATATCAGTAAAAGAAAACATTTAGGTACTAAAACATAGAAGGTGGCCCCACTGAATAAAAGATGAATTCAGGGTGTTTCAAAATGAGTGACCTGTTTTTGGAGGGTAATAATTACGAAATAAGGGGTTTACCTGCGAGGAAATGTATATTGTTCCGATTGGCGTGGCCTAGAGTTTCAAAAAGCCGTCGTTGAATGTCAGTCAGTGCGTCTTCTCAATTTGCAGTCAGCCAGAAGTAAGATGGCGTCCTCTCAACAGAAGGCGTAACGTATGCTGTAGTGTGCGAAGAGTGAGTCAATGATTTCTGTTCAGCGTGCTTTTTGTGGCGTTTTGCCACTACTGATCCGTCTGCACCCACAAACGTTCATCGTTGGTATATTCATTCTGAAGAAACAAGACGCTTGTTCAAAGGTGAGAGACCAGGTCGACCTTATACTTCTGATGACGTGGTGGAAAGAATTCGGCAAACATTCAAGTCCACGAAAGTCTACTCGCCGCGCGATCAGAGGACTGTCAAACTTCGTACAACTGCCTGTTAAGGTGTCGTTTGGTCTGTAGAAACTACAGTTAGTGCAAGCTCTTTGGGCCCTTTGGCTTAGTGGTGAAAGGAAACAGGTTGACGTCAACAGTTCTCTGTTGGAGGTCATAGAAGACGATACATTTTTATCACGGTTAATTATCAGTGATGAACAAACATTTCATTTAGTGTTAAAGTAAACCGTATGTCGGTTTATGGGGTTCCAGAACCTTGATGCCATTACTGAGCATGAAAAAGGCTGACCTAAAGTGAACGTTTTTTGTGCCATTTCTCGTGGAAGAGTGAACGGTCCTTCTTTTTTGAGGAAAACACACTGACGAGAATCTTCAAATACCGCAAAACTGGCTTTTCCCAGAACTTCAGGAAAATTATGATCACTTCATCTTCCAACAAGATGTAGCTCGATGGCACTGGCACAACAACGTACGTCAGTTACTCCATGACTCTTTGCCTCAACACTGGATAGGGCCCACGGGTCCCAGAGACATTACCCTGCATTATTCACCTACAGGGTCGCCAGATATGACCCGATGCGATTTTTTCTTTTTGGGACATATGAAGAAATGTTTGCTCATCTCCCCTTTACCTCGTGGCAGAGTAACAGCCCCATAATTTCTGTGAAAGCAGGCGATCGTGTAAAGTTAATGACGAATGTAGCTATCGTCTACATATTCTTTGTACTGCTTCCGATGAACACGTAGAGCATTTGTGATAACATACCTAAAACATTAAAATATTGCGAGTATTTTGCAAATCATCCCCTGTTTTTAGAATGTTGTTATGAATAAATGCCGGCCGCGGTGGTCTCGCGGTTCTAGGCGTTCAGTCCGGAACCGCGCGACTGCTACGGTCGCAAGTTCGAATCCTGCCTCGGGCATTGATGAGTGTGATGTCCTTAGGTTAGTTAGGTTTAATTAGTTCTAAGTTCTAGGCGACTGATGACCACAGATGTTAAGTTGCATAGTGCTCAGAGCCATTTTTTTATGAATAAATATTAACTTTTGAAACGACGTCATTCTTTCCTAAGCACCCTGTTCAGACAGTGTTTGAAACAGATGTGGATTCTGGGTTGCGTTATAACGTTCGACTGCACCACAGCAACTAAGCTAACAGGTTGGCAGAGAAACAAGTCTTGGTTCCGAACGGAGAGACAGAGCTTCGTGTAATAGGAGCGGACTGTCCGGATGTGGCCAAGATATTATCTTATCGGCACATCCCGCTGGGAGTGGCGTCACTCTCTCTGGGGCTCTAAATGAGCAGTCCAGTCCCCCTACATGACGTCAGAAGTTGAAGCTGGCAGCTGCGGGCACTCAAGTCCAATACCACCGTATGTTTCAAAGCATGGTCGACCCACCGTGGAGAAAGAATTACGCACGGTGTGGTAGAAATAATTTCCACGTCTGAGGATATCCACATTAATTTTGCTTATTTATTTCTAAAAGAATCATTGCTCATTACTGTTATTAATGGTACACTTCTTACGGTGCGCATCGAAGCTTCCTGACAGACTTTCAAAAAGAAGCAAAATGGTTCAAATGGCTGTGAGCACTATGGGACTTAACATCTGTGGTCATCAATCCCCTAGAACTGAGAACTACTTAAACCTAAGTAACCTAAGGACATCACACACATCCATGCCCGAGGCAGGATTCGAACCTGCGACCGTAGCAGTCGCGCGGTTTCGGACTGCGCGCCTAGAACCGCTATACCACCGCGGCCGGCCAAAAAGAAGCGACAGTGGTAAAAAAAAAAAAGTATGGAATGAGTAAACATCAAAATTTTCATAAATACTGTCTGTAGAACTTGTCTTATGAAACCCAAAGCATTTGAACATAAAATAATTTGTGGAGGACTTCAGATTCCTAATCGAAAATGTATATACCTCGACCTTACTCTCAAATACTTTGTTTATTTTATACTATTAAACCTGTTCCTGGAGAAATAGTACATATTTTAGTATATGGTAGTATACAGTATTTCGAATCCAACATTTTATTTGTCAGATTTTTATTGGTTACGGAGATACCGCTAAGGTACGCAATCTTGAAAAGTAAACTGCCAACTGCTGTTGTGTGCTCCTTTAATACTGCCGCCGGTCCCACAATATTAGATTTCCATCTTCAGGTACATATAAGTAAAGAAGAAAAGCACATGGCGGAATTAAAAAAATATATGCAATTTTTAAAAAATCTAAGGAGAAGAGAGTATAACATGAGATACAAAATACGTAACTGACAAAAGCAAATTTGACAACTTACTTATTTTCAGATAATTTATAGGAAAAAGTTGAGCATTGCACGTTCCATCATTCCAAGTCTGGTTATAATAAGTTCGTCAAAATAGTGACGAAAGTCAAAACGTTACAACAGGCAGAATAAAGAAGACACCCATAAAAGAAAAACATCCTTAAAAGGAGTAATGCACTTATAAAACGAGAAAAAGGATGTCAAAGATAAATTACGATATTAAACAGTAGTCGCGATCAAAAAGGATCGTAATGACCAACAACGCAAGAAGGGTCATAAAATAAATTGGAATGGATAAAACAACGATAGCTTCTAGATTTTTGCCATTTCTAAAAAAAATTATTGTATTTTTTAGCCCCCCCTTGTGATATTCTTCTTATTTAGATGTTCTTGAAGATGCAAATCTAAAGTTGTGAGCAGCGCTTGGTAGCCATTGGCTCTCAGGCGCCTTGCCACGGTTCGTGCGGCTCCTCCCGCCGGAGGTTCGAGTGTGTGTGTATGTTTGTCTGTGTGTGTGTGTGTGTGTGTGCGTTGTCCTTAGCGTTAAGTTGGTTGAAGTTAGATTAAGTAGTGTATAAGCCTAGGAACCGATGAACTCAGCAGTTTGGTGCCATAGGAACTTACTACAAATTTCCAATTTTCTGACGTTGTGAAACCGGCAGTATTATTAAAAGATAATACAATTGCTGTTTGCGATTTATTTTTTAAAAATTCAAGATAGATGGTTAAGTTGAAAGTGGCTTTTCGTGAACTCTATCTCCGATTTCGACGCACTTTAAAATTAACTTGACAACACCACATGCAGCTCTTCAGAGACAGCCCTCGCTTCTGTTATGGGGCAACACTATTCATAGCCAGAACGATAAATTCGTATCTTTTTTTCTATTTTCCTTTGTAGATTCGCCTTTCAAACATTCTCGTAGGCTGAAGACCAAACGATAAGGTCCGGAGACATTTGTGGCCAAGAAACTTGACCATTTCTTTCAGTCCAGGTTTAGGGGAATGTTAAGTTTTGATAATGTATCACCTCACGTATAAAGTGTGTGGGAGCCTAGTCAGGCCGGATGAAACTAGCCAAAGGAACTTCTTCCAGTACGCTGGCACCGCGTTTTCAAGAATGTTGCGACTTTGTTGTCATTTGAAGGGGGAAGTTTGATCGCGGGTCGCGCTGAAGGAACGTGCGCACGGCTGCCTGTGTGGTCGGCGGGGGAGGACGGCGGCGAGCGAGTGGTGAGCTGCAGATCGCACAACGTGGACCTCTGTCAGTTTCAAGTGGCTGGCGGTTCCGTGTCGACACGGGGGTTAACCCCTTTTCAGCGCACAGCTTTAAGACGAAGTTTTATCCACGTTTGCGTTGATTACATGCAAAGCAAATTAGTACGACGAAGTACGATACGGCAAATGGAAGTGGGACTGAGACGAATTAGCCCAAGTTGCTGTTACGATTTAAAGAATTTTACACAAAAAGATATTACATAAGCAAATCTTTAACATTTGCAAGTTACTGAATAATTTATAATTTCTGAACCAGTGCAGGTACAGAGTAGAGAAAGTGCACATTTTAAAGGTCTCGTCGGAACGCAACGACTGATATACTTCTATAATTTACAGCCTTAATATTTCACTGGTAAAATACAAATTTTATTACTTTGTTGCTAATAATTAATTATAAGCTGGCCGGTGTGGCCAAGCGATTAAAGACTCTTCAGTCCGGAACCGCGCGACCGCTACGGTCGCAGGTTCGAATCATGCCTCGGGCATGGATGTGTGTGATGTCTTTAGGTTAGTTAGGTTTAAGTAGTTCTAAGTTCTAGGGGACTGATGACCTCAGACGGTAAGTCCCATAGTGCTCAGAGCCATTAATTAAAACAAATAACTCGAGACAGGTACAAGAACGGCAAATTAGTGCATGATAGCGAGTGTCGTTATATATATATAATCACCATGGTTAGTTTGTGAGATTTGCATTTAGTATGATATGTAGTATTTCTTATTGATCATTTTTGTCTAGGTTTACCCATATTTGCATAACCCTTGTATATTCATAAATTCTGATCAGCACATCAGAAAGAGCTCTTGAAATTCGTATGGGAAGTGGTGCGTTACAAAGAACTGTAATTTTAAATGCGAACATTTTTGCTTAGGCTTTACCGTGACTGTTATTGACATTAAATGAAACAACACAACACGTTTACTGTTACCAGTCACTATTTATTTATCTCCAAGACGTGTTTCAAAGGTATAAATCTCCGTCATCTGGTGGATTTACATTTGTTAGTATGACATGTGTAGTGCTAGGAGTTTTTGGTGCAAGTCATGACACTGTCTAGTGGGGGAAACAAAACACTATTTCAGAATATGGTTTTGGGTTTCTTTCGACAAAAAACTGAACTATATCTAATGGTAAAAATTAAATAAGGAAAATAAAGTACTTCCAGTGGTCACAGGTTCCTCTCGCTGTCGTAACATATCACTTGTATACTGTCATATTTTGTAAACCAATATGGCGTCTGAAAACTATTAGGTGCAAGGATCATATAGAAGAAGAGAAACATTATCACAAAGTACAAAGAGTAAACATTGTAAAAACACGATTACAGAATAAATTTTAAAGGATTTTACAGCACAAATTTGAAAGACTTTTGGACATATTTGTTTTGAGGTGTTGAATAAATGTGTTGTAATACATATTTCAGGTGGTATATAAATCCCATTTTGGTAAGTTAACATAGCTTAAACTTAATACTCGTTTATACAGTAAGGTGACATGTTGCAACCTGTTAGTACAATTATTATGTTGGCTACAGTGGTAAATTTATACGCAAGTAACAGTTTTGGTCGAGACACGTGGCCAGAAATGAAAGGCTGGATGCAGAGCGAGTGGAAGAGGAAGACAAGAAAAAAAGACCACACATCAGCATGAGCCACCCACCTGCATGAAACAAAACACCATATTTACAACACAAATAGCAGCATCCTACACATCCAACCTAAAGGCAAAAAACTAGGCACTCTCGACACACTCCAAATACATACACACACACAAAAACAAGCTGAATACATCCTAAATGTTAATATTTACATTAGTATCATCTCTTCTTTCAGCAGATGCCTACGTTACTAAATTTGCTATGCACACACACACACACACACACACACACACACACACACACACACACACACACACACACACACATACACACACAAGCACATACAGACCTTAACATTTACCATGAATATTCAGTTAGCCGGCTGCTTTGACTGAACGGTTCTAGGCGCTTCAGTCTGGAAATGCGCGACCGCAACGATCGCAGGTTTCAGTGGATGTATATAATGTCCTTAGTTAGGTTTAAGTAGTTCTAAGTTCTAGGGGACTTATGACCTCAGATGGTAAGTCCGGTAGAGATCAGAGCCTTTTGAACCATTTGAATATTAGTTATGTTATCATGACATCCCCAAATGTACACGGGATTAACCTCATTTACAAACATATCATCAAAGCAACAGCTTGTAGTCCATGTCAGCTTCAAAGTATATGTACTTCCGCTAATGGCACAAACTGTACAGCCATCTGTATATTTAAAGCATTAACCAATGTATTACTCCAACATACAGGAAGTTATCACATGTAACATATATAATCCTAAGTACCCCTACTTTGAAACTTTGCGCTCAACCAATCGCTTGTCCCACCTTCTCCTCCCCTCTCACTTTCTCTTTCTCTTCCTCTCGCTCTGCATCAAGCCTTTCATTTCTGGCAGTACATCCCAACCAAAATTGTTATTTGGGTATAATTTTACCACTGTAGCCAACATAATTATTGTACTAATAGGTTGCAACATGTCACCTTATTGTATAAATGAGTATAAAGTTTAAGGTATATTAACTACACAAAACGGATTTTTAAAGCACTTGAAATATTTATTACAACTCATTTATTCAACACCTGAAACAAAGATTTCCAAAATTCTTTAAAATTTATTCTGTAATAATGTTGTTATGATGTATATTCTTCGTACTTTGTGATAATGTTTCCTCTTCTGCTATACGAGCTTTGTACCCAATACTTCCCAGACGCCATATTTGTTTACAAAATACGAAAGTATACATGTGACGTGTTAAGACAATGAAAGGAACCTGTGATCATTGGAGGTATTCTATTTTACTTATTTTATTTTTACCGTTGGATATACGTCTAGTTTTTTGTCAAAAGAAATGCAAAACCATGTTCTGAAATAGTGATTTGTGTCTCCCACTAGACAGTGCCACAAGTGCCTCCAAAAACCTATAACGCTACACGCTGACAGATGTCATACTAACAAATGTAAATCTACCAGATGATGGAGGCTTAAACCTTAGAAACACGTCGTGGGGATAAATAAACAGTGACTGGTAAAAGTAAACTTGATGTTTCATTTGAGAACTGTAATGTCTATTAGTAGCACAACTGCATAAAAACTTATTTTTTTGCTCTCCAAATATAATTGCGCAACGTTAAAACATTAATTATGGGCAAACTATTGCAGCTACAAACTTTGGTAATACACTCCTGGAAATGGAAAAAAGAACACATTGACACCGGTGTGTCAGACCCACCATACTTGCTCCGGACACTGCGAGAGGGCTGTACAAGCAATGATCACACGTACGGCACAGCGGACACACCAGGAACCACGGTGTTGGCCGTCGAATGGCGCTAGCTGCACAGCATTTGTGCACCGTCAGTGTCAGTCAGTTTGCCGTGGCATACGGAGCTCCATCGCAGTCTTTAACACTGGTAGCATGCCGCGACAGCGTGGACGTGAACCGTATGTGCAGTTGACGGACTTTGAACGAGGGCGTATAGTGGGCATGCGGGAGGCCGGGTGGACGTACCGCTGAATTGCTCAACACGTGAGGCGTGAGGTCTTCACAGTACATCGATGTTGTCGCCAGTGGTCGGCGGAAGGTGCACGTGCCCGTCGACCTGGGACCGGACCGCAGCGACGCACGGATGCACGCCAAGACCGTAGGATCCTACGCAGTGCCGTAGGGGACCGCACCGCCACTTCCCAGCAAATTAGGGACACTGTTGCTCCTGGGGTATCGGCGAGGACCATTCGCAACCGTCTCCATGAAGCTGGGCTACGGTCCCGCACACCGTTAGGCCGTCTTCCGCTCACGCCCCAACATCGTGCAGCCAGCCTCCAGTGGTGTCGCGACAGGCGTGAATGGAGGGACGAATGGAGGCGTGTCGTCTTCAGCGATGAGAGTCGCTTCTGCCTTGGTGCCAATGATGGTCGTATGCGTGTTTGGCGCCGTGCAGATGAGCGCCACAATCAGGACTGCATACGACCGAGGCACACAGGGCCAACACCCGGCATCATGGTGTGGGGAGCGATCTCCTACACTGGCCGTACACCTCTGGTGATCGTCGAGGGGACACTGAATAGTGCACGGTACATCCAAACCGTCATCAAACCACCGTTCTACCATTCCTAGACCGGCAAGGTAACTTGCTGTTCCAACAGGACAATGCACGTCCGCATGTATCCCGTGCCACCCAACGTGCTCTAGAAGGTGTAAGTCAACTACCCTGGCCAGCAAGATCTCCGGATCTGTCCCCCATTGAGCATGTTTGGGACTGGATGAAGCGTCGTCTCACGCGGTCTGCACGTCCAGCACGAACGCTGGTCCAACTGAGGCGCCAGGTGGAAATGGCAGGGCAAGCCGTTCCACAGGACTACATCCAGCATCTCTACGATCGTCTCCATGGGAGAATAGCAGCCTGGATTGCTGCGAATGGTGGATATACACTGTACTAGTGCCGACATTGTGCATGCTCTGTTGCCTGTGTCTATGTGCCTGTGGTTCTGTCAGTGTGATCATGTGATGTATCTGACCCCAGGAACGTGTCAATAAAGTTTCCCCTTCCTGGGACAATGAATTCACGGTGTTCTTATTTCAATTTCCAGGAGTGTACATGTTTTTGATGAGGAACTCAGCGCGCGTATAGTGGTGCTAAGAGAATTAAGACCGGTCCTCAATGTAAAAAGTTATGCAAAGAGGTGGTGGTCAATGAAAAGCAGTCACGTGACATAGCTTGGGGAATTTCTGATCGACGATATTTAAGCGGAGCTGACACAAAGTTCCAGGACGGAGTTCTAAGCTCCTTTGACGACGTTGGACCGGTGCTGCCCGACACAACACCTTGATGATAGTTTTTGCGGTTCCAGAAATGTTGAACTTAGCCGAATTTCACATGCGCGTGTAAACGGAAGATAGAATGAGAATATTTTAGGTGTTAAACGCAGTAAGGACTTGTGTTTTTCACACGTTGTGTGTTTTGGTGATTGTTTTTGTAAGCAAACGGGACTTTGCCGAAAAATCGCAGCTCTGCGACTCTGTTTCCATTCCAGTACCGCCACACTCAGCAGCTGAAGCGCTGCTGTGGGACTCTGTTTATTTAGAGCAATATTAACTCTGTTTTGGGATACCAACGGGACTTAGTTACCGATACGGTGAAGTTGGACTCTAATTAATTTCACAACCTGAAGTAGTGTCATTGGACTTTAACTGTGTTTAAACCTGTCGGGACTTTGAATACTTCGTAGTATCTGACACTCAGGAATTCGACCTAGTATCGAGTAAACTTTAGATCATCGGGATTAGGACGTGCTTTAGCGAACTGACCGATTTGCTAAATATCAATCGATGTTCTTCAGCATTCAACAACTTGTAGCAAAATTTATAGCGTGTTCAGTATCACTATTGGAGGCTCGAGCAATAACTAAAACGGTACGTCACTGTTTGAATTGAATTCAGTTATGAATGAAAACTTGTCAACTTTAAGGAGCTTGGTACATGCACTTAGATTCGGCATTTGACATCAGCCTCCCACACTGTACCCTGGTTAACATTGGAATTGTCGGTCAACAGCATCGAGAGTATTTTATTTATGCAGTTTAACATGTGTTAAGCGGATGTGTCTGGCGGTAGAAAGGGTAGTAGATCATCCCCGGGTTAGATGACGAGTGCCAGTGAGCGGAAACTTTTGCAGCTCCATTCATTCCGGCGACCGCCCCTACGTGTAGATAACGGAGCCCTATAAGACGATACGCTAACACAACACTCCCAGTACATTCTTTGTTTACCATACCACACCACAAATTTACAGAGAAGTATTTTTGAAAATGCCTCTCCAGAAAGGTTTGTGGATTTTCGTCCGATCACTGACGTAAATTACGAGTGTTATGGATACCGTCACCTGTGAAAGGGACTTCAATAGCGAACAGTGTTAATGGGATTACTAGACGATTTGCAATTAGCCAACGACAAAATTTCAGTCTAATGCCTTCGTATCCTGCTTGAAGGCGTTGAATCCTCTGAAAGATGTAATGACAGAGGCCGTGAATGTGAAATGTCGGTCTTATATATTTAAATTATGCGTGCGCTTGCTGAATGACTACGGCCTGCCAGCTGAATAATGTCCTCTCCTTCATCCACACGCTGTTCATGTGCACGTTCCGGTGGAATACTACTTATGGGCGCTGCACCGGTGTCACGTAGTTCAGTGAAAACCCGAACAAACGCTCCTGTATCTGGCACTCTGCGGTTAGGAAATTGTCTACCGCAGTCTCTGCAGGCAGCAGCAGCGATTCCATTATAAAATCCGTGCGCAAATAATACTCCGGTATTATCAGCATTCGTAAATACGCTCGGCGTGCATACGCGTTACATTGGAATTAGCCAACAAGTGGCAATCGCAGTCGGAGAATTTATTTATGTACGCCCTGGTACATCTTCTCAACTTGAACTTCAAAACAAAAATGACTATCGATAAATACACCAGTAGCAGTTGGGGTACCGACACGCGAAATGCAAATTTGGATAGCACCTGCATCTCTGTAAGTAATAAAAAGTTGTACACATATTGTTATGTTTAATCCGACTTATTCTTCACTACCATCTCCGAAAATATTTAATGTTTTTGTCCAAATGTCCAGTATAAACTGTTAGACATAACTAAGCAGGTGTCGTTTGTCTGTCATGATTCTAAAGCACAGTATTAAACACGTGGACGCTCGTTGAGGAAAGGGGGCTTTTCTCAAAGACTCACCACAGCTTCATGGAAGTTCACTCGCATGAAACAGAGCTCGTTTTCTTCACAGGCAGTATCTGCAAACAGATTGGAAATTTGGAAATTTGTGGTAAGCTATACGGGACCAAACTGCCAAGGTCATAGGTCCCTAGGCTTAAACACTACTTATGTAGCTTAAACTAACTTACGCAAACGATAACACACACTCCAAGGGAGGACTCGAATCTCCGACGGGGGGAGCCGCGCGAACCGTGGCACGGCGCCAAGATCGCACGGCTACCCCGCGCGGTTTGCAAACAGGTGAGAGACGTTCTGTCTTTCTAGAGTTTCAAAGACGATCGGCACTACTCCGTAAGTCGACAGATTAGTCAAGAGAGGGTCACATATCGCTACAGGTACAGTATTGCTGTAAATGAATGGTGCGATTTTAAAAATTAATAATAAATCGATTTATTATTTTATATAGGCTAACGTTACAGCATAAACAGCGTCAACTGGTCACGTTTTTGATGCATTAATCACAATCATTCAATAAGCGCATTGGTGGTCACAGGACATACCTCTGTACGGCAACCAAATTGTTCCTATACTCGGGGTAACACGTGCTCTACGATGGTCTGCAGTGCAAGTATTATCCGATCACCTACTTCCTCAATGGACATGGCCATTGGCGGAACATAAACTCGGTGTTTCACAACCACCCACAACCACCACAAATCGCAGGGTGTTAAATCTGGCGAACTTTGGTGAAAAACACTATTAAGAAGCTCTCATACGCCACTGTGAAAATGATGCGAATAACAGTCCAGTCGCAAAATGCGAACATCATACGTGGTGTTCTCTTGGGTTAGAACCAGGTACCCAACATGTCTCTAAATGAGTTACCGGTCACTTTTTGTTGTTCGAAGAACAAAGGGCCGTGCATTTCTTCGCGTGACACCGCATAGAAAACGTTCACTTTTGCAGAGTCACGCTGATGTTCTGTCAGCATATGTAGTTTATCGATTACTTACACGCAGACATAGATTGTGTTTGCTTTACCACTTACATGAAAACTCGCTTTATCGCAAAAGATGGAGAATTTCCTTTTTTAAAAAAAAATTGACCTGTGTCCTCCATTTTTAATAGCAATTCTTCAGAAAAGTCACATGGGTTCAGTTTGTCTGCTGGTGTACGGTCCTGCACTAGTCTCATGCTGCACTGTAACCGGTGATGGACACCTCAAAACAGAATACACTGAACGACTTTTCCTGTTTGAACGCCACCTTGGAAAGACACTACGTCGATTTATTATCAGTTTTTAAAACGGCTCCGTTCGTTTATATACATTCTATACAACTATACAAACAACCTTGAACTGATGAAGTGAATGGAAGATGTTAGTTTAAACAGCAGCCGCTCGGAGTACCCGCATGGTCTGGGGCACCTTGCCACGAATCGTGAGCCCCCCTCCCCCCCCCCCCCCCCCACCCCAACGGAGGTTCGAGTCCTACCTCGGGCATGGGTCTGTGTGTATTGTCCATAGCCTAAGTTAGTTAAGTTGGATTAAGTAGTGTGTACGGCTAAGAACATCAGCAATTTGGCCGGATGGAGTGGCCGTGCGGTTCTAGGCTCTACAGTCTGGAACCGGGCGACCGCTACGTCGCAGGTTCGAATCCTGCCTCGGACATGGATGTGTGTGATGTCCTTAGGTTAGTTAGGTTTAATTAGTTCTAAGTTCTAGGCGACTGATGACCTCAGAAGTTAAGTTGCATAGTGCTCAGAACCATTTGAACCATTTGAACCTCAGCAATTTGGTCCGATAGGAACTTACCACAATTTTTTTTCTAAGGATTAAGTATGGAACAAACAATTTCTTTCACGCGTCTCTGTGACCTGTTATTAGTTTAATGTTATCTGCTCATTCTCTGAGATATACATACATAGAAGGGTAACAAGGTATTCGAAATTTGAAACCTCAAAGACGCCTATTAAAATTGCATAGCAGATTCTCGCGAGATGTACCATGAATTTCTTACAGAGTCTCAAATTAATGATTTTTCAGCCTTTCTGTTACATTTTCTCACCAGTCAAACACATCCGTGATCGTCCGTACTACTCTCTTTTGCGTACGTCCGATAACCCTGGTGGTCTGACCTTCTACGTTCCTCGTGCCCTTGAACTACATCAGTCATACGTAAATAAGTATATTGTAAACAGTCCCTTTTGTAGACAAACTGCAATTTCCCCTTTGTACTAGCAGTGAATAGTATCGACCTGTTTCCCTTATCTACAAATGATCCTATTGTTACCTTGAAAGAACTGCGTGACAAGGCTTCTTGTGACTCGTTAATCGTGTGGACACACCACACGTCTGCGTTAACTGAAGTGCATTTCCCTGCGTTAAGGGCTAGTTTCGAGTCTTTGCACGAGGCTGAAATTTTTTCGATGTAAGCAGGGTATTAACGTACTTTTTTAATAGAATTTTCTCATAAAGATTTGCATCAATCATGATAAGCCTGAGATCGCAACAAGTTCGTCCTGCTATTTCATTAATGTATCACACGAACAGAAGGGCCCTATTTCCCTCGTACGAGGCGAACGTAATTCTACTTCATGTAAGTAGGTGGCTCTCCAGTTAGGATGATGTGCTGATTCCTGTCTGGCAGGAAATATTAGATCCTGTCGCAAACAGCGTTGTTAGATTTGGTACGGTAACATATAAGGGACGATCCAAAAGTTTCAGTACATGCACCGTAGCACGAGACTGATGCGCTTACATAAGTACCGACATATAGGCGAGGTGTTAGTGTGGCATTCTTGTCTTTCCGCAGTGTGTTCGGTAAATGCGGGAACATCAACTATGGCGACGTTATTACCAAATGTGTCCAAACATGACCAACGTGCTGTTATCCTTTTTGTGGGTGCCGAAAATGAATGTGAATGGGGTAGCATGTCTGTCAAAAACCATCGTCATAGAATGCTGTGCCAAGTTACGTGCTGGTCGGATTCGGCTCAAGACACCGGTCGATCTGGCAGGCTAGCCATATCCATTACGGAAATAACAAGCGGGCGGACAGGTGCATAACCATTAGTGTGCCCGCAAAGGATACCGACATCCGTTTCGGTCGCCTGCAACACAGTATTCGGTAGGAGTTAAGCTTCCTGAAAGCTCTTCAGCCAGTGGATATCCCGGGCCCTGAATTCCGAACAAAAAGCCAACCGGGTGGCTTTTTGCCTGAAACATCTCATGCATTTGAATGGTGAAGGCTACTCGTTGCTCGAGAACATTGTGCCGAAAGCGTCGACGATGTAGTTGTGTCGTCCATCGTTCCTTCTTCCCAAGAAATTCAAAAGCCAGTCATTTGCTGGAAAGGTGATGGCCACCCTGTTCTTTGATTACCGGAGCACACTACTCATTGATTTCGAGGAACTTGGTATCTTCATACTGGGGAACTGTAGTGTGCAACGATGGAGAAATTGTGGCGGGCAATTAATGCCAAAAGTCTAGGAAATCTGTGCTACGGGTATCTACTGCTTCATGATATCATACATCCTCATATCGAAAATTCCGTAACGCAGAAGTTGCGCCAACTCAAGTGGGAGAAACTCGAGTATCCGCTCCACAGTTCTGATCACTCTCCTCGCGATTGTCACGCCCTCGGTGCCTTAAAAAAGACCCTGAAGGGAAGGAGATTCCTCTCGGACTAAGATGTGCAGTGCAGCATGCAGGCAGTTTCATACATCTTCTTGAGGCAGGACACGATATTTTACCAAAGGGGTAGCGTCAATCTGGTGGAATAATTGCCCCAATGGCCAATTCTGCCTGATTAGCGTAGGAATTATAGAATATACGGCCAACGAACAGAGACTTTTTGATCGCCTGCTATATTTTCTGTAGAATGATTCGCTGTCTTATTGTATGACGAACATTCCGAAATTTAAGAAATACCGAATAAACATGAAGCGTACTATTTTGACAAATGAGTGATGGGCTCAAAGACTGAATAATATAAATTTGGCCGTCATGCAAATGACGAACGGGAATCGAACTGTTATGGGATTCGCCATATAAAAAGTGTAACAGAATCTCTTACGTTCTTATCATAAATAAGCGACTAACTCGATAGAGTGAGGAGCACTACAAGGTTTTTTACAAACAATACTGTTGTGAACAAGAAAATAGTGTCGATGGAAGACTCGGACATTATTTCTGTTTCGTACAGTGAATATTGGTTCAAATGGCTCTGAGCACTGTGGGACTTAACTGCTGAGGTCATCAGTCCCCTAGAACTTAAAACTACTTAAACCTAACTAAACTAAGGACATCACACACATCCATGCCCGAGGCAGGATTCGAACCTGCGACCGTAGCTACAGTGAATAGATGGTACCTTTTGATGCGAATAAATACAAGATAATGACATAAACAAACACAAGTAACATGATAGTATCCAAATACAAGAATATTAGCAAACGCGAGCCCGTCAATTCGTTTAAGTACCTACGGGCAATACTACGGACGGATATAATGTGGGAGACACTCATAAACTACTTAATAGGTAAAGGAAAAGGAAGACTCTGTTGAAGGTTTTCGAGAAAGTGCCTAGCGTCTGTAAAAGAACCGCAGTAATCTTCTAGTTCTTTCTTTTCCTCTTTTCTTTTCCTTTTTTTTTTTTTTTTTTAATTCATGTTACATGCATGTATGTAACCTGAAGTTTTGCCCTTAATGTATGCCTTCTACTGTGCATGAAGTTTGGACATGAAAATTATATTTTAACGCTATCAGAATACAAATATTTTAAGGGAGAGATCAAAAGAGAGACAGGAGTAGTATACTTTGATGTATGCTGCTGGTTCCAGCGTTGCGAAGTGTTGTTACTGATAGTAATGTTTGCTCAGTAAGAATGGAATTACCGCTGCGGGCACGAAACCTGCCACATTACGTGAGGTAATTCGGCGCCGACATCACAGTGCATGCTCAATTACAGAGATATTAAAACTTTAAAATAGTGGCAAGGGGTCACGAATACACTTTCAGCTTCGATCAAGAAAACATAATCGCATTGGAAGCACAAATAAGGTCACCATGATACAAAAAACATTCGTGCATGGAACACGTGGAACAATAGGTCATTAGAAAATACTAAAAAAGACACAATAGAGTGTGTGACGGATACAAACGCCCTAATATTCGGATGGAGTAACGTAAATCCGGCTCTGTGCTTTGCTTAAAAAGCTGCACATTTCACAGAGTAACGAACGTATCTTTTTGACATAGGCAAGTGCTCGTTAACGACCTGAAATTGCTGTAAATAACACTACATCAAGCCTTGCAATACGAACTAGGTGACAGATTAGAGTTTATACACGGTCCAGTCACATTAATGTGACCGCCGCCTATGTACCACGTCAAAGTGCAATCACCACTCACGGACGGCAGATGGCAGCACTAGCAATGGCCGGAATATTTACATTGCTTAGTGGTTGGGGGGGGGGGGGGGGGGGGGGACACGCAAAACAGTATAGTTGCTGCCGTAATGTGGAAACCGAACGATTTATCTGACGTGCAAAAGGGCAAGGTTATTGGATTTTAGGCAAAATGTGGAATCATTTCCGAGACAGCTAAGTTGGTAAACTATTCTCGTGCCTGCGTGCATTGCAAAATGGTGCTATCCAAAACTGGGCAACTGTGGTGCACCAAGGGCCATAGATGACAGGGGTGATTGACGATTGCGGTACTATGTACGGGCGAGTGTGCAACTGTTGAGCAGCTGACTGCCCTGATGAACCAAGGGGCTACCAACAGTGTTTCCTCAACTCCTGTTCAGTGAATGCCTCTGTTGCAGACGTCTGGTTCATGCGCCCATGGTGACTGCAGTACATCGGTGACAAAACCTGAAATTTGTAGTTCCGCAACTGGATGCCATTTGAGTGCCGACAGGTTGTCTTTTATGAAGAATTACGTTTCATGCTCCATCGGGCAGATGGCCAATTGGCGTGTACGAAGTGAAATGTCTGAAAGCAAACACCCTGCAACAATCATAGGAAGTGTCCAGTACGGATAAGGGAGCAGTATTGTCTGAAGGAGGTTTTCGCCGTAGTCCCTGGGTGATCCTGTCATTCTAGAAGGCTCAGTGGATCAACACATGTAGGCATCTATCCTTGGGGCCATGTCCACCACTACATGCAGTTTGTTTTCCTCATCACGAAGTCTTGACGGCAGAAATCGTCGATTTCACAGCTACACTACTGTTATTATCAGGAGTACAGATCAAAATAAAGCAAACTAAATTAATATGCTGATGTAGTTTTGGCAGAAACGTGACGTTATTCTTGCCAATTCGGTCACATTACAATTACAGAATCGGCATTCGAGAGGAATAGATCGATAATTCTGCTCCAAAGGAATCTCTTAGAGTTCATGAGAAAACAAGTATTAGGGCGCGTACAAGGAGATGTAGACTGCGACATTTCCGTCGATCTACACCTGAGTAGAACAAAAACAAAGTTACGATGAAATGAATACCCCTAGCTGCATACAGGCGTTGATATAAGTCGACGGGGACAGTTGAAAATGTGTGCCCCGACCGGGATTCGAACCCGGGATCTCTTGCTTACGTGGCTGAACCTCAATCCATTTTTTTTCATTTTGTTCGGTATTGTTCGTTGCGTTTGGTGTGGGTCGACATCACAAGACATCCGTTCACTACCGTGCCGGCTGCCTGCCCATTATGCTCATTACTCGCGGTCAAACGGCAGGTGACCCTTAACTATATATATATATATATATATATGCTCATTACTCGCGGTCAAACGGCAGGTGACCCTTAACTATATATATATATATATATGAAGATGGTGTCTGTTCTTTCGGACATGTCCGAAAGAACAGTTACGATCGGTGATCGTGCAACTTGTTACAATGAAATTACAATGAAATGAATACCTCAAGCTGCATAGAGGCGTTGATATAAGTCAACTGCGACAGTTTGCTAAAAGTACTGCAAAAGACCGTCGGACGTGCACTGCAGAATCGGTAGCCTTAGATATAACTAAGACTGCGCCATACTCGTGTGCTGCAGTAACATCGCCAATATGTTTGGGTACCTTCCATAGCTCTTATTTCTGTCCCGAAGATGGCCGGAAAACTTGATAACATTTGTTCGAAGTATTTCCTGTCATGCGCAGTACGGTCGTTCTCGGTGTGTTCATACAGGTTGTTAAGAGAAGTATTCCATATTCTGAGAGGCGATAGTAGGGAATAAAATTGAAAAAAAAGCATGTCCAGTAATATAGCCTATGAGCGGTGAGCTCTTGTTCGTCTAATCTTCTACTGCAAGCTCTTTGGTGTTACGAATGATCCACAGAACACAGTATACCAGAGTATACAGATGAGGACACATTACTCCGTTATTGGCCAGGGAAGCAGCATACTGTAAACACCCGTTAGTGTTGTTGCTGGGTAAGTGCTGCGCACACATTAGTTCTAATGGAACAAGATTGTATTCTGATAAGTCTGTGAAATGCTTTAGCGTTCTCGATTTATCTTTGCACTTACGAACAATACTGAACCCTATTATTTCACACAGGAAATGGCAGATACAATCTTCTCTTATGGCCTGGCAAATGGAAGCAGATTTCATTACAAACTCTGCTGTTTCACAGTTACAGTCTCATTCGTTTACCCATTTGTTCACAGCATTCTATATGTCCTACTAGCAAAGGACGTGCAGTGGAAGAGATGTGTTTCACGCTAGCGAAGATGAACACGTGCTCATAGCTCTTAAGTTATCCATTTTACAGTACGTGTTTACTCGAGTTTCTTTCTTGTTTTAGTCCATAATACCACCTCTCAATAGGTGGAATACTATTTTAAAACACTGTGCTGTTGTTGTTCTTCTTGTGGTCTTCATTCTGAAGACTGGTTTGATGCAGCTCACCATGCTGTCCTGTGCACGACAGTTCGTCTTCGAATAACTGCTGCAACGCATCAAGGAATTGACAGTTTGGTAATGGAGTGGTAAAAATGGTAAAGGGAGAGCTACGGGCTAATGCAGTACGCAGGTTCATAAACCTGCGTACTGCATTAGCGCGTAGCTCTCCCTTTACAATTTTTACCACTCCATTACCAAACTGTCAATTCCTTGATGCCTTAGGGTGCGTCCAATCCACAATCACTTCTTTTAGTAAAGTTGTGCCACAGATTTCTGATGTACCGAATTCAGTTTAGGCGTATATTGTATGGGCAGCTAAATTTGAGCCACTTGTTCATTATAGTAACCACGCGAATGTGGTTTGTGTGACTTCCATGGCCCTCTTTCAGATTTGCCCCCACGAGTGTGACCTACGACCTTTCTGTCCCTCACATATCGCTTTTGTTAATATTATTTCTTACATACAGCTTTTGCTTCCAGTGTGTGTGTGTGTGTGTGTGTGTGTGTGTGTGTGTGTGTGTGTGGGAACGCCCTCGCAGGAGAAAGAGGACATTTTACAAGGATATCATGCCATATAAAGCAAGTCTATGAGAAGAGTAAATGTTGCCATGGAGCACTGCTTGTTTTTCCTTTTCTCCTTATTTCTCCTCATACGTTTCTCTTGGAGATCATATCATGATCTCGTTTTCCCGGTGAATGGCTCCGACTGTGTTCAGCACCGGGCAGAGAGACACGAAGCACCGCAGACGATGGGCTGTGTTCGCGGGAGCAGCAGAATTTCGCGAGAGCACGATTACCGCCGCAAGCAAAGCGTAGAGAAAGATGGGGGAAAGACTCGAGAAAGGTATCTACTCGCAGGGCAGGTACCTTTACAAAACGTGGAACCGACCGCCGACGAGCGGCGACAGCTTGCGGGCAGGCCCGTGGCGCCTCGCGAATTTATAGAGGGCGCTCTCGCGAACACTGTGCCCAAGGCGCGCAGAGGTCGCTGTGGCGAGAGAAACGGAAAGCGCTGCGGGCAGCTCTGAAACTTGCGACGCCGCCCCAAAAATCCAGCGCCGCCTGGGCTTTCTCATTTCCCGGGGCACGCTCCAGCTCCTGCCGGTGGCCGGAAGTAACCCACTGGTGGGGCCGCTGGAGCAAGCCGCGTCCAGATGCGGCGCGCTTTGGCCCGAGCATCCGGCGCGGCACAAGATACGACGCGTCGGTGGGCTCCGGATGCAACGGGAAAGGCAGACAGACAGTGCGTGCTACCTACTGCAAACGCCAACGTTTGTGCTACTGTTGGCGACACAATGAACGGCTGCTCTACAAGAACTGGCATACTGTCTTTTACGAAAGGAAATCAATCAGTTTGCAGCACCGATATATTGTGCTATATTTTACTACCTAGCCACAGAACATGTGGAGGCAAAGTAGTAACCAGTGCAGACATCTGACAAACGAAGAGTATCCTAATAAAATTCAGTCAATACCCTCTGATAACAGTTTTGGTTTCGGTTTTAGATTACGAGTCATTTGATATAATTGAAGGGCGGATCGGCCCAGTAGTTCACAAGTCGAGTTCATTAATTGACGATTAAATCATTTCAAATGAAGTTTACCCAGCAATTAGGGACCTCAGTAGGGTTTCCTAACAACATGGCCCCCGGTTCGTGCAGGTGTAAGTAGGCTGTTTAGGTTTTATTATTTGTAGCACCACCTCTGTATGAAAATCACTGGCTGTGCTGTGGGCAGTCTGTGGCTGGTTGGCATTGTTGTAACACTCGCCATTGTAGTGTTGGGCAGCGGCAGCTGGCTGGATGTGAACAGCGCGTAGCATTGTGCAGTTGGAGGTGAGCCGCCAGCAGTGGTGGGTGTGGGGAGAGAGATGGCGGTGTTTTGAAATAGTGCCTTCCGTTGTTTGAATCTTTTATTTAGCTGGCAGTAGTGGTGCTCGCTGTATTGCAGTGGTTCGAGTAACCAAGATTTTTGTGAGGTAAGTGATTTGTGAAACGTATAGGTTAATGTTAGGGCCATTCTTTTGTAGGGATTTTTGAAAGTCAGATTGCGTTGCGCTAAAAATATTGTGTGTCAGTTTAAGCAGAGTCTTGTATAATTGTTCGAAGGGGACGTTTCACAGGGGTTATAATTTTCAGGCGCCTGTTTTATTTACCGTAGAACTGGTACAATATGGCGTATTACTGGAAGGCTAAAGTAGCAGTTGGTTCGAATTTCAATTCTTCTTCGCCGACAGCGTAGGGACACACCACCAGTCCACCGATTCTGCGGAAGATACAGCTGTGAGAACGCCGACACTGCCATCACGAGCAGTATCGAAAATGCGAGGCCAAACCTTTTCGGTTGGTCACGAAGCGCCTCTTCCTGTCGACGTAGGTAAAGTGTTTGTTTGGTCTTCGATACACAAGTGACCGGAGGCGCTCTCGACACCACTGTCGAAGCCAGTTCTTAGTAGGTAGAAGGTCGTGACTATCAGTGAGTTATGCCATTATACACAGATGTGCATTCCGGTTGCATCGGTAGCGGCCCATTGATCGCGTAACACAATACACCATGGTCAGTAACCAGTTTCCGCGTGCCAATCGGTAATAATTTCGACGCGACCCGATAACGTGTACACCAGACAATTTGTTACGGAATCGTATCATGTTTACGTAAAAGCAATCTCAAAAATGGTTCAAATGGCTCTGAGCACTATGGGACTTAATTGCTGCGGTCATCAGTCCCCCAGAATTTAAAACTACTTAAACCTAACTAAACTAAGGACATCACACACATCCATGCCCGAGGCAGGATTCGAACCTGCGACCGTAGGGATGTTAAATATATTGTCATGATGCGTTTCCTCAACACTAGCAGCTTCTACGCGGGTATTTGCTTCAGAAGTATACCACATGAAAACAAAAACCTTCTAAATATCAGAAACAGGTTATATTCCGGCTATTCATTAATGACTGTAACAGTAATTATGCTGACATATTAAATTTTGAACGGAACTACAGACAACACGTAAGCCTGTCCTCTGATGATTGGGAGAGTTGAAAGAAACGACAATAGAAAAATGAGTGTTAGATAGGAGTAGAGAACGATTCCCAGCCCTGTGGTTTAATAATCTTGTTTCCACCCATTAGGCCACGACTCAACAGAGCATCTTGGCTATTAAGTAATGCGACTGTGTCCACAGCGTAATTACAAATGAATATTTTGTATGCCACCACTTTATTTTCAACATGTCAGACTAAAAGCAACTCG
The DNA here is from genome assembly GCF_023897955.1 of Schistocerca gregaria. Taxonomy (NCBI): domain Eukaryota; kingdom Metazoa; phylum Arthropoda; class Insecta; order Orthoptera; family Acrididae; genus Schistocerca; species Schistocerca gregaria. The sequence continues at coordinate 366,977,256 of NC_064926.1, forward strand.
TGTTCGATGGATCTTTTATAAGGCTGTGAATACATACAACATTTTTTTTCCGCACACAAGCTTTAACACAAGGTCCATCCAGGTATGAAATTTCGTTGATATTTCTACTGCTGCAGCACTATAATCGCAGATCCTTACATGTGCGGTACTTGCTTTGAGTCAAAAAGAAGAAGGTAACACAATTTTGAGCTCTTTCTGTATCGGTTATGCAGTACAGTGCTTCTTTGGAGTGGTGTAATTATTTGAAAATCCAGCCGCTTCCGACAGTAGATCTGTAATTCGTTTCTGAAATTCAAAGAACGCAAAACCAGTCGATATTCATTTAGAGGTTTCCGAAGTTTACCGAGAAAATATGATAAATGATCGATGGCACAAAGATGGGCCCAACAGCCATCAAGCACACAATGACAAAAAAAATTGGCTTCCACATTTGGTCAATAAAGAACTAATTCGTACAGCTGAAGAACTCTATAGGAAAACTTCGAGTTTACGGTATCTAATGTTTCTAAGAACGTTCCGCATATTTCAGGATCGCTTCTTTATTAAATCGTTCGTGAAACACTGATTAGAAAACTGTGTACTCGTTTGGTGCCAAAAGCTCTCACAAGCGAACGCAAAATGCAGCACCTGGGCATCTTTTGGCACTTTACAACAGAGACGATGATGATTTTCCAAGCAAGTTAGGATGAGGCTTTCTTTGAAGAGGAGGAACACTTCGTCACCAGCAGAGACTGAAGCCCAGTAAATCTTGACTTCTCGAACAGTCATGCTCACAGTCTTTTGGGATAGGTACAGCATTCTACTGGTGCATTTTACTACAGCGAGATGAAACGATCAGTGCAAATGTTTACTGTTAAACACTTATAAAACTGCGTCGCGCAGTGCAGTGTAAACATCACAGTAAGCACGCAGACTGTATTGTTTCCGACTCGTGATAACAACCGATTCCACACACTACATTTGTTACAGGACCATGGGTCGAGCCCATTTCATCACTCTTCGTATAGCTCTCATCATCGCCACTAGTGACTTACGTTTTCTTTTGCACCCGAGAACATTTCTTGTTAGTACGAAATTCCAAGAAAATGTCGAGTTCAAAGAACATGTCACTAACTGATTTACAACATAAACGCCTTAAAAAACTTGTGCTATGTTATGAAAAGTGCCTATGAAACGTTGGTAGCTCTGCCGAAACATTTAAGGGGCCATCAGAAAGTTTCCGTTCGAAAGCCATACTATCTAGGTTCGATATGTCAATCAGGCAAATTCGCCGTGAGCATCGTACCGACACTCCGGGTTGAAGATATCCGTTTGATAAAACACCATGTACTATTGCAAGTCATCAACTACCTGCTGCAAGTCCTTGTCTGACAGGAATCGTCGATCCTTCCGGACCTTTTTTAAGGGACCGGGGGCGTAATAATCACGTGGGGACAGATCTAGACAATAGGGCGTATGCTCGAATGCCTCCAGTTTGTACGTAGTGGATGCGAATGGCCTCCCAGCTCTACAGGCATCTTGAATCCAACCGCGACCTGCACAGAGCTTGGTGCACCATTCCAGTACGGAGGTTCTGAACAGACGTGCTGCCCAAAATGTATTCTTCCCTCTCCGATGGATGTCTACCTGTGTTTTTCCTCCGACACCCAATAATAGATTATCAGCACATCGGTCCTGTTTGGACGCTTTTGGTAATAACGTCGCCATAGTTCATTTCCGCATTTACCGCATGCACGTCATAAAGACATGAACCTCATATTAATCCCTTGCCCATATGTCGGTGCTTATATACCACCACCCGAGGATTTTCAGTATCTGCACTCGTTTTGTCTCAATTAAAAAAAAAATGTCTGTGGCGCTCAGTCCGCCAACGGTTTATTGGTCTGACTGCAGGTAAAGTGCAGCATTTCGTTCTCTACGAACTAGGAAAAACCTTCACTCTTGCCCGGAAGTGAACCCGGAACGTCCAGATGTATAGTCTAGCGCTTTAGCCATTAGATAATCACAACTATATTTTTTTAACAGACGAAATTTACTATCAGGATAAAAGACGACCAGATATGACACTTTAACCTGAAATGTGTCAATCAATCTACGTTTCACAAGTTGTGACATGGTCGCGGATTAAAACGGTGATCCAAGAAGTGTAGAGTGAATTTCTTTTGTTTATGTCAATGATCATAAAACTTTTGGTCCTTAGACTTCCGGTTCCGGTCAGCAATGATCAGCTTCAGATCTGTTTCATAACAGACATGGGGAATTTAGGTGAAGTTCCTTACTTCAGATTCGGAGCAGAGCCCCGATTATTGTACCTGAGTATGACTTGCAGTGCTGGCTGTAGGTGCCGAGCATCAGAGCATTATCTGAGCGAGTTCTCGCAATGGACGTTCTTGAGACTTTGAACCAGTGAAAAATTTTCAGGACCAGTAAACAGGCGCGTCTTTCGCGTGTTTTGATTCGAATAGGCGTCTGGCAGCACTCAGTAATTCGCCATTTTGATTGGCCAGTTCGCCCATTCCTAGTTTTCAGTCTATGAGCACGGAAGCAAGGCAGGTTGGATTTTATAGAGTCGCTGATCTGGTCTATAGCGAGTATGATGCTCAGTTCCCGTATGCACATAGCGGCGATTTAGGACGTGAGTTAGCTTAATTTTTTTGAAATAAGAATTTTTTAAATCTTAAAGTCATTTGTTACAAGAATTGTGGGGTTCTCGTGAGTGATAATTTCGCTTTCATTTAACTGAACGCAGATGGGACTGTACTCAGCTGCTACTAGAAAATGGCGAACCTTATCTTTAGTTATTCTGTGAGTGTATGAGCCTTTGCCTATAAGCGTACGTGCGTCCATGTTGTGTCCTTGACCCAGCCTAATCCCCGGTGAATAATGATGATTAACACAGTTTGTCTGTACGGAACCATGGTGTTAAGATTTTATAAGTGTTACCCGTTTAATGAAGTTCAGGCGTATGCTCCTTCACGAATATACTTCGATAAATGTTTTTCCAGTGTGCATACGAGCACGCTTTGCCTCCTCGTGTGATGACTAACCTCAAGTCTAAGACAAACTTACTAGAAATCACCCACGTTCAGTCCCTGATCGGCCAATCTGAAGTCCGACAGCTACATTTCCGTTGCGCCTTTTCCTTGTGATAGAATCTCGGGCTCATATTCAGTTATTATTTGTGAGACTTCAGACGACTTGGAACTGAGGGGAAGGTGGAGAGTGTTAACTACTGTATTTACTGAATACGAAGCTCAAGGCAACGAAAATTCCCAGTTATAGGGCAAACGATCGTGCAACCAAAATAGCAGATACCTCTTCAATGTGGTGACAAGTTATGGGATAGCGATATGTACATACACAGATGGCGGTAGTATCGCAAACGCAAGGTATAAAATAACAGTGTACTGGCGGAGCTGTCATTTGTACTCATGTGATTTACGTGAAGAAGTTTGCCATGTGATTATGGCAGCACGACGGGAGTTAACAGACTATGAACGCGGAATGGTAGTTGGAGCTAGATGCGTGGGACATTCCATTTGTTACATCGTTAGAAATTTCAGTATTACGAGAGCCACATTGTCAAGAGTGTACAGAGAGTACTAAATTTCAGGCATTACCTCTCAACACAGACCCCGCAGAGGTCGACAACCACCACTTAACGACCGAGAGCAGTGACGTTTTGGTAGAGTTGTCAGTGCTAACAGTCAAGCAATACTACATGAAATAACCACAGATATCAATGTGAGACATAAAACCAACGGATCCGGTACGAAAATGGGCTGAAATATGGCGTTAATCGGCTATTGCAGTGTCTTTCTTAACAACAAGACACCACTTGCAGCAATTCTCCCGGGTCCGGGACCATTACAGCTGTACCTTAGACGAGTGAAAAAAACCGTGGCCTGATCAGATCTGTCTCAGTTTCATTTGATAAGAACAGATGGTACAGTTTACGAGTGACGTAGACCACACGAAGCCATGGACACAAGTTGTCAACAAGGGACTGTGCAATGTGGTGTTGGTTCCTTAGTGGTGTGGGCCGAGTTTACTTGGAACGGACTGGGTCCTCTGGTGCAACTGAACCGATCTACTGGAAATGTTTACATTCGGCTACCTGGAGATCATTGCAGCCTTTCTTCGTGACGTTCCCAAACAACGATAGAATTTTTATGGATGGCAATGCTCCATTTCACCGGTCCACAGTTGACAGCGATTGTTTTGAAGAACATTCTGGCCACCCAGATCATCCGATTCGTATTCAAAAAAATGTTCAAATGTGTGTGAAATATTATGGGACTTAACTGCTAAGGTCAAGAGTCCCTAAGCCTACACACTACTCAACCCAAATTATCCTAAGGACAAACACACACAACCATGCCCGAGGGAGGACTCGATCCTCCGCCGGCCGGGACCAACCGTACAGTATATGACTGCAGCGGCTCAGACCGCTCGGCTAATCCCGCGCGGCGATACGTATTCCATCGAACATTTATAGGAAACAATCGAGAGGTGAGTTCGTGCACAAAATCCTACACCGGTGAGACTTTCGCAATTATGGACGGCTATAGAGGCAGCATGGCTCAATATTCTGCAGGGGTTTCGAAGGACTCGATGAGTCCATGCCGAGTCGAGTTGGTGCACTACGCCGGGCAAAAAGAGGTCCGACTCGATATTCGCAGATTTCCCATGGGTTGTGTCAAGTCAGTGTATTCATAATCTTTAGATAGTCAAGAAACGGTGGGAGTATTTTAATCTTAATGACTATAGAATCAAATCTGACATGTTCCCGTCTGTTCGCCAGCCGGTCACAACACAGTGGAAACGGCGTGCCCGTTGACCGTACGATAAAATAACGATTAATGAGTATTATGTAACTGGTAGATCGCTGGACAGCTCGGAATACATGCGGGTCAGATTTAGGTGGTAACTTTTACAGGGCTAGTCCCGGACGGTGGGCGCTCGTCACACTGTGGTGGGCCCTGAGGAGTGTTCCCGGCCAGAAATGCAGCCGCGAAGGCCGCATCCGGGCCAGCTATCTCCCCATGGCGGCGATTAGGTGGCGCATTGGTCCAATTTGCAACGCGACCGCGCTGTCACAATGCCGGCCGTGACGCATTATCTGCGTCCTGCGGGCCGGGCGCGCCAGTTAACAGCTATGCAAATACTCAATTCCAGCTTATCCAGCGCCGCGCGCGCCACTCGCCCATATTGAATTAGTTGTCAATTAGCAAAACGGCGGCCAGGATACCGGGCGCCCGACCCACGCCGCGGCGCGCTGCTCGTTGCGTCCGCTCTGACTGCAAAGTGCCAGTCTGATAGTATCGCTGCGCGGCCGTACGACAAGGCCGTGACAAGTACGCACACACACACACACACACACACACACACACACACACCCACACACACACACACATGCCACATGCATACACATACATTTGAGCGCGTACGAGAGAGAAAGAGAAAGTAGACAGTGCCGTGCGGGTGTGGTATGGAAAGAGTAGGAAAAGGGAATAATCTCTGTTCCCTGTTGTGTAAAACCAGCGGAAATTGTTTTGTCTAGTTGGTGCTCTGCATGTACTGGGTGGGCGAGAAGTTCTTGTAACCCTTAGTAACGAATGCTAATTGATATGATCTGCTTTAGCAAAAAATGGTTCAAATGGCTCTAAGCACTATGGGACTTAACATCTGAGGTCATCAGTTCCCTAGACTTAACAGCTGCTTAAACTTAAGTAACCTAAGGACATCAAACACATCCATGGCTGATGCAGGAATCGAACCTGTGAGCGTAGAAGCAGAGCGGTTCCGGACTGAAGCACCTAGAACTGCTCGGCCACAGCGGCCGGCTGTGCATTAGCACAAATAGTTACTTACCTATTGAGTGTCCAATATATGTTTATGTTCCCGACCATGATGTAAACAAGACAGCGCCGCCACCATGTTCTTCTTGATAGACAGGGTGACTTCATAACCCCAATTATTTATTGATTAAAGTATACTATAAACATGGGATAAATTGCAAAATAAAAAATATTTTAGTATTAACTTTGCTATGTGTTCAACAGCAGCAGCAAGGTTAGCCTCTAGACGTTATTAAATACACAGTAAACTTTACACAATGTATCTGCTTGTACTGATGTAAAGGCAGTTGTTATTCTGCTATTCACTTCTTCCATATCACGGGATAAGGGCGGGAAAAACACATTTTCCTTCACATATCTCCCCCGCCCCCATGAAAAAAAAAGCATGGGGTCATGTATGGCGATCTGGACGACCAAGGATGCGGAGTAGTGCCCCAGGGTACGTGCGGTGCGTCCTATCCGGCGTAGAGGCAAAGTTTCATGGAGAAACTGATGTACGTTGCAGTGTCAGTGTGCTGGAGATCCATCATGTTGCAAAATGAAGTCATTGGAGTTCTCCTGATATGGAAAAAGCCAGTTCCGCAGTATTTGAAAGCGGCTCAGCTCTAGACAGGGCGCACGGGACCCCGACACACCGTCCGGCAATCTTGGCCTCCAATATCGCCAGATCTAACACCATGCGATTATTTCTTCTGAGGATATGTGAAGGAAAGTGTTTTGGTCTTTCTTCTAATTCGTGACATATAAGAAATGAAGAACACACTAACAGCTGCCACAACTTCTGTAAAGGCAGATATATTATGTATTGTCTAGATGTTATTCGTGCTGCTGCTGGAGAATTTGTAATGAAGTAGCTAAGACTTTAAGATTTAGTGAGTATTTTTCAATTGGTCTCACGTTTGTAACACCTTTCTTATCTGTAAATTTAAAGTTTTGAATCAGGTCATTCTTTCTGAAACACATTATTGTTTTGGGCAAAATCGGTGTTATAGTGCGAAATGCATCCAGAGCAGCGTTGCGCAGTTATTCGTTTTTAGCGTAACGAGGTGCAGATACATGCACCTTAATGTCGAATCCTGCCTCGGGCATGAATGTGTGTGACGTCCTTAGGTTAGTTAGGTTTAAGTAGTTCTAAGTTCTAGGTGACTGATGACCACAGCAGTTAAATCCCATAGTGCTCAGAGCCATTTGAACCAATTGAACAGGTAATGCGAAAATAGAAGGAGGAGAGGGGGGAGGGGGGAAGGAAAGGAAATGGGAGGGACAGTTGATATCAGCTGCATCAGGATGTTGCGCGGCATCGGTGGCGACGATTCGTACCCGGGATGTCTTGCTTACTAGGTAGTAGGGTTAACCAGTGCGCCACCTGGACACAGTTTTTATCGCACTTGCGCGGACTATCTCGGCACGCGTCTCGGACAACCCACACCCCCACCCAGCGCCCTGTCCGCATTCCCACTCCATGGCCTCCATGCCCGCTACATGGGGGTTCCGGCAGGAGGTCGGGCGTAAATCTGTATCCGTACTGAATGTAATGGATTCACTGTCTATCAGTTATATAAATGCATGACGTCTGTTGTTTCGAACATTTCCGAAAGAACCCAAACCAAGCATTCACGTAAATCTGAAACCTTAGTATACGGTACGCGCACCGGTGCATGTTACTGTGCCATTGCATTCCATCCATATGTGCATCTTTTCAAGGGTGCATTCGGCGCATTTTTATGCGCTTCGAACAGCGCAGGTGGACGAGCTCTTAGAAAAAGAAGATATTCGGCGAATAGTCTGGCCAACCCGCTGCCTCGACGTAAATAACATCCAGCACACTAGGGATGCGATGGAGAGAAGTACTTCAGCACCTCCACGTGCTCAGATGACCACCCAGCAGCAGTCAACCGCGTTGGTGTAGGAATGAAACGCCCTACCAGAGGAACAAACCGAATCTTATGATCAGGACTGGAGCAAGTTGCAGAGCATGCAAAGACTTCCGTGGGGATCACATACACTATTATAAAAAATGTGCTGCCTTCTGTCGTGTCCAGGAGGCCATCATAAATCGTGGTGACTTCAATGTAATTATTGTCTTTCAATAAAAGTGTCATTTCTGTACGTCTCATTGTGCATTTCTTTGAATTACCTTCTGTATTATACTATGGAAGTTCTGTCTATGTATGATCCAAATTTGCACTGTTTTGCCGTGAGACTCAGAAGAACATTTCTTTCGTCCTTTAGTTTTGCACCCCAGTGCATCTACATATACTTACGAAAGCGTCAAAATACAAAGAAGTTCCGATTATTTCAGTTAGGGAGCCACACACATTCGAAGTTGCAGGTGTGGATGCAACTTGTATATGCACTCTATGATCCAAAGCATCTGGACACCCATATGTAATACGGAAATGAACATTAAATGACATGAGAGGGGGATACGGGCTTTGTGAAAGAAAAGACAGTAACAGCGTAGGTCTGGGTGACCTGTTGAATCAGCAGAAATACTGCAGCCAATATCGTTTGTTTTAAGTAACGATGTACGTTTCTTACAGGCATTCGAAGCTCTATCATTGTTTTTTAATCCACAGCACATTAGAGCAAGTGTTGTATGGACTCATGAAAGAACAATAATTACTACTAGCTGGAACTGTAGGGATTGCGACGGCCGACCATCTGCAAAGAAGGCAGCAAAGTAGGGAGTAAAAAGAGTAATGTTATCGACATTATCGGTCAGTGCTACACTACAATATCACTCTATATCTACATTAGATCTACGTGGTTACTCTGCAATTCACACTTAAGTGCCTGGCAGAGGGTTCACCGAACCATTTTCATGCTACTTCTCTACCATTCCACACTCGAATGGCGCGTTGGAAAAAGGAACACCTAAATCTTTCCCTCTGATTTCTCTTATTTTGTCATGATGTTCATTTCTCCTTACGTAGGTGGCTGTCAACAAAATATTTTCGTATTCGGAAGAGAAACTTGGTGACTGAAATTTCGTAAATAGATCTCGCCGCATAGAAAACCGCCTTTGTTTCAGTGACTGCCACCCCAATTCGCGTATCATATCAGTGACACTCTCACCCCTAATGCACGATAACACGAATCGAGCTGCCCTCCTTTGCACTTTTTCGATGTCCTCCGTCAATCCCACCTCGTAAGGATCCCACACAGTATAGCAATATTCCAGAAGAGGTTCAAATGACAGCCCTTAGATTTGTGTGATTTACCGTATACCCAAAATTTATCGGATTTCTTTTAGTACCCATGTCGATAACGTCGCACTTTTCTTTGTTTAGTGCCAATAGCCGCTTTTCGAACCATACAGAAATTCTCTCTAGATCATTTTGTAATTGGAATTGATCGTCCGATGATTTTAGTAGACGGAAAATTACAGCGTCATCTGCAAACAATCCAAGGGGGCTGCTCAGATTATCACCTAGATTATTTACTTAAAGCAGGGACAGCAAAGGGCCTGTGACACTACCTTGCGGAACGCCAGATATCACTTCTGTTCTACTCGATGACTTACCGTCTATCCCTACGAACTCTTTCTCTGAGAGGAAATCACGAAGCTAGTCACACAAATGAGACAATACTCCATATGCACGCATTTTGATTAATAGTCACTTACGAGGAACAGTATCAAAAGCCTTCTGGAAATCTACGAATATGGAGTCGATCTAAGATCCCTTATCGACACTATTCATTACTTCATGGGAATAAAGAGCTAGCTGTGTTGCGCAGCAACGTCAAAACTGTCTCGCAAAGTGGAAAATGTTATTTACAAGTGAAGTTGTGCAATTCACGCGCGCGTTGTGTGTGTGTGGGGGGGGGGTCAACAACTCGACAGTGCAGATGAGTAAGGATTTTACAAAGCTATGAAGTTTTCCCAATATCCAGTAACATACAGACGGCCCTACCTAATCCAATAATGTAAAATTAGGAACTGAATAAAGAATTCTTATTGCGGTTGGTACAAAAGTGCTGAAACATATTTGGATTTTATAACAGTCGTTTGCGTAACAGGCAAAACATATATCCATAAAGAATTGCCAGTTTGGTGTTGGAGTGAAGCGTGGATATGCAACATATAGAAGAGAGAGACCAATGGATGAATATAGGAAACAAGTTCAGATGAGTGTAGATTGCAGCAGTTATTCAAAGATGTCTGCACAGGACAGACGAACGGGGAGAGCTGCAACGAACGGATATCCGAACTGGAGTCCACAACAACAGGTAAACAGACATCATTTTCACTGAAATCTGGGAAAGAGACAGCACTGACATCGGTCATCAGGTTTCACTGATGTATGAATAACTTCTGATGTGTAGAAATTTACACTGAGCTTGGGGAGAAATGCGAGGAGCGTGCGGCGACTATGGAACTACAGGGAGTGTTTCCAGAACCATAGGGTGGCAGCAAGCGGGCGTGTTGTCGTAAACTTGCAAGCAGTGGACCTACTGATTGCGTAAAATAGGAAGGCAATTTACGCTTCACTAACGAACAAAATTATCATTATTAAATCTTCCTATATCTCCACACCTAAAGTAAGTGTGCTCTTATTACAACACTTTCGTCAACATGGCGAGGTCTATTATAGTGGACACCGACTGCACGGCTTGAATTTTAAATAATCAGTGCTCTGTCCTGTCTAAAAAAAGATATTGTTGTAATTCATACTATTTCCTCTCACCCGAAATCTATGACCCTACACGAAAACTGCATCATTTTACAATTGAGTTCTGACTGATGCACTAAGTTGTTATTATGTAACTAATCCTAATTACCAGCCGCGTCCCACCAGAGTTTTGCTTGCACCCATAGCATTCTCCTTAATGGTAAGGCTAAGAGTAGTTAATTTAAAGTATTCCAGAATATATATTTACCTAATGAGTAATACTGTCGAAATTCCGTTCCTTTCATCTGAGAAACAGAGCAAAATTGCAATGGTGTTATACCGGACGAAATAACACTCATCGGTACAGTGGTGGATTCTTAGCTTTATTCCTGAAGGGGCCGAAGTGGTACTATAACACGTAAAATATTGGTTCACTTAACCGTAACATGAACAAGATGAAACACATAATTTTGTAACAATCCATGTAAACAGGAATGTCATGATTATTTATTACTGTCACTGAACATCAGCGTATCACTGGGTACAGAACAAGATATGTCTCTTCTCACAGACGCACTAGACTATAAAATTTTATGCAGTGTTCTGTCTAATACAACTGTGGCAGTCTTCTGCCTAATACAACAGTCGCACTGTTGCCACCGCGCGGAGTGGCCACACGGTTTGAGGCGCCATGTCACGGATTGCGCGGCCGCTCGCGCCAGAGGTTTGAGTCCTCCCTCGGGCATGGGTGTGTGTGTGTGTTGTCCTTAGCGTAAGTTACTTTAAGTAGCGTGTAAGTCTAGGGACCGATGATCTTAGCAGTCACATTTGAACAATTTTCGCACTGCTGGCTCGGAGAGAAGAGGCTGCCGTCTTCGGCGATGATTGCTGACAGGGCAGAGCGGCACTATGCTCAGACGTAAGCGCGCTTGAGCGGTAGCGTAAAGCAACTCTAGTGATCGTGCCCATGCCAGCGTCGCTCATACGTCGTTGCTTCTTGCAGCGATTGTGTTTACGTCTTGTGGTTTCGCTGCCAGATACTTTGCTTTGGCATCTCGCTCTTCGGACGACAATACGTATAAGAATTTTATCAACTACTAGTTTATAATTTATTCGCTAAACCAAATCACTTCAGCTTAATCAGGTGTCCACCTTATCACATTAAAATATCCACCACTTTGGTAGTCGCACTACACACAGAAGGCACTCATAGGAAGCAGCCTTATAAATCCATTTTTCTGCTCTTTCACGACACCTAGTTGTCTAATGAAGCACCAGAGCACAACAAATACCTCCAGTGCGTCACCATACTAAAATGCTAAGACAAGAGATGTGAAGGTGACTATTTAGCTAGTAATGCACCATAAGTCAATAACGATGCTTTTTCTACGTAGGTTATTGTCAGACCAGTACAAAGTAAGAAAGGAAAAGAAAATATCTTTGTTACATCAATGCTGCTTGTCAGTTTTAGCCCAATAGGGCATTTTCAAGTGAGGGAATATGAGAGCCAAAAAAGTTTCTGTATGTTACCTCCCTTTAATCATTATCATATTTGTAAAGAGCCCCGATGCATTTCCGAAGTTACTCAAACTACGAGGGAAAGCTATGTATTACAGCTGTCTCTGTGGTCTGGGGTGAGCTCAGATCACTGTGTGGTGGTGGTGGGGAGAGGAGGGGAGAGTGGTTATTGTCAGGCGACATTAGGATGCATTTCTTAGGGCGAGGGCGGGTGCTATCCACATTCTTCCCGGGAGGATTTCAATGGCCTGGCATTCTTGGCACGAACGTTTAGATTTGAAAGCGGGCTCACCTCTGACATGACCCAGACGGCCGAAAAAATTCGTTTTTTGGTTCTTGCGCCTTTTGAAACAACATATGTGCCATTAAGAGTTACATCAACCCGATCCTCATCTCGAAAGGGAAGTTGTATCGACTAGCAGAATTATAATTCCTACGTGTTCATTCAACTATAAGCCAATAGTGATGTGTACGGGAAGTGGTGGGAGAATAACTAAGCATTCATTGGTCAACTGAACAGCGTTATCTCTACAAAGAGAGACGCTGACTCTGCCAACATTTATCTTCACTTGGGCTTGGGCCTCAGTGAGCTCTTCATATTTGTATTTAGTTCAAGTGTTTCGTTATGGATGGGTAACTATGCTGCGAATGATGAAGCATGTATTGGAGTTGTAAGATATGTTGATTGACTAGACCGTGTCATGAAGTTAAGATAAAATTTTAGAATCAGAGCCGTTTATTGAATAGCTGTGGACCAAGGTGATCCACTGAGTTCTTGCCTCAGTGTCGAAAGAATGCATTAAGGCATGCGTTGGCTATATTCTCAGTACTAGTGGTTACTTACGTTAAAAACTCAATAACTTCTACAGTGATTGTTTTATGGATACGCGATTTGTAATTGTTTGTAAACAACCATATTTGACAGTTTTATTAAAACACGTGGTCGAATTTGTGTTGTTAAATTACCGGTTTCGACTACCTTAAACAGTCTTCTCCAGAGAAATGGGTAATCCACCAAGACAGCGCACGGTGCAGCACATTTATCTAAATATCATCTTTTGTGTAACCCTAACAAATAACCTAAAAACATAAATGTAATTTTCCTTTGTGTGTCATTGTTATTTGGCCTCGGAGTCTTCCGCGGCGGCATGCCTGAATAAAATCTTCTCGATTTTCAGTCCGCGTTATTTAGTGTAAAACACTCGAGTTTATGTTCATTTGGTTGGTCACTCCTATCACGTATACATTATAGGTTGAATAGTTTGTGGAGTCCCAACGTTTTTCATTTCGTTGGCAGTCTTGAGATGCACCAAGAATTTTCTGTCCTTTTATTTCATTTTTTTGGTTTGCTCATTGTGTATTACATCAAGAGTTATCATGTTATCGCCTAACGTTCCGTGTTCACTGTTGTGGAGTAATAACGCTGGTCATCACACCTGATACAAGCCATAAAACGTACTAGTCCAGTCAGTTAACAGTTCGGAACAAGTGTGCTTAGTGACGGATAACACTTTTCATTGATGGATTGTATGAACCTGTCCTCGAACATCGACTTCGTAATTGCATCGATTGCGTGCGGAAGCCCGGAGAGGGACAATTCACATTATAACCGACAGCAAATACTTTGTAAAACAAAGTTAACGATCGTCGTCCATTATAATAACTGAGCAAATAACGTGTTCGCGTTCGCCGGAGAGTACAAATTGTCGCCGCTGTTTACGCAGCAGTATGCTGCACACAAAAAGTTTAGTTTACCGTTCACTATCCTTCTAGGGTCAGTTTATGGCAGGTCATTCGAGCAACGAGGTAAAAATGGCGCAGGTAATTTCCGTTTCGAGAAGTGTTGTCAGACTATTGCATATTATTTGATGTCAGTTCTGGAACACGTTTTCTGATCGAGTGTTACAACCATTTTGGAGAACTAAAACCTCCTTTATAGAGAGACATTACAGATTCTGCAAACAGAATTGTGAAACTCAGCTCATTTTACTTGCCAAGAGAGCGGCATATGTAGGTACCCAAATTTATTCCGTGTCCTTCGACCTGCGGAAGGCACCTTATTGGGATTTGTACTGTAGCGTACTGAACGAAATTCGAGCTTATGGAACATCGCAGCTGCTTTGTGACTGAATTCAGGACTCCCTAGCATGTGGAGATCAATACGTGATCCAAGCGAGATGTAATCGTTAGCTATAAATGTAACGTCTGGAGTACCGAAATGTTCGTGTTTTTATCTGTTAATAGCAGAGATAACAAAAAAGCCAAGTTAATTTGTTACTTACCTTTATTTAAAAACGGTCAAAGAACCTACAAACTAAACATTTCGAGAAAGAAACACTAGAAATATTATTAGAGTTAGAAACATCGCACCTGTCGAGTTATGTATGACTTAAATACTTTTCATGAAGATAGTAACTGCTCACGAAAGAACGGATACCATTGATGACCGTGCAGCTTCTCTAGAATAAATGATAATTAATCGAAACCATCAGTTGCTGACAGGTGTTGTTGATATACCTCAATGCGGACAGCTGACAATGTGTGTTCCCACCGGGACTCGAAGCCTGGATCTCCTGCTTACATGGCAGACGCTCTATACAGCTGAGCCACCGACACAAATAAATAGCGGCTCTGCAGGGACTTATCCTTTGCATGCTTCCCGTGAGACCCACATTCCCAACTGTCCACAATCTACATTCGTATTGTTCCTAATATGTATTTGCCCATCCACTCATTACTCGTGCACACTAAGGTGACGATTCCCGTAAGAGTTCGGGCAACCTGTGCGCATTTGCACAGACGAAGGTCAATGGCCGGGTAACCTTTAACTATAGGTCATGGTAAGCGTGCAAGGGATACGTCCCTGCAGTCGCGATATTCGTCTCTATCCTCGGTGGCTCAGATGGATAGAGCGTCTGCCATGTAAGCTTGAGATCCAGGGTTCGAGTCCCGGTCGGGACACACATTTTCCCCATTGAGGTATGTCAACAACACCTGTCAGCAGCTGAGGGATTCGATTCATTATCATTTAAATACTTTTCATTTATCGACATGTGGAGTAACCGGGGAAACTTCACGTTATTGATGCTTAACCATATTTAAATTTGTCATTTTTTGAAATAGCTGTATTTTCTTTTCGTTTGTTGACAGTATGGTCTTTTATTATACTAGACCGAGTCTTATAGTTTATTTTAATACTATCACAATAATTCTTATTTTTCCAGTTTTACAAGCTAACAGAGAAGCATCGTCTTGCCCTTTACGAGAGCAAGATGTGTTTGACCACGGGCCAAGACGATTATACGAACAAAAGTTTAATACAATTATCATTTTAATAAACGACACTGTATTAATTAAAAAAAACTTTAGTACATTAATTAACGAAATGTTGCTAAATGATTTTTGTATTAAATAGTGCACAATGGATTATGAAAACTCAAGATCAGTGTTTTTCATTCCCAAAAATTACGCACAAAATTCCCTCCTTCAATGCTTGAGAAGCGCTGCATTTGCAATTCTTTGCCGGATATTCTGGTGGATGGTAAGTGTACATGTCATCACTCTATACTTCCTTTAAAAGTTTTCCTCTTTTGCTTAAAAGGTTCTTGTCCCCCTTCAGTACTTTATCAACTGTTACTTGGTTCATAGGCCACCTCGTTAAAAAAATTTCGCTCTGCGTACTGTGGCGATTCCATTCTTTCCATGGTCTTATTGTGCACAGTAATTCGAAATCCAAAATTCTTCGGAGCTGTTTCATCGCAACAGGAATATCCCTTGTTGAAGGTACGGATTCTTGTTTTTGCCCTGTGCTGCATCTTGAGTCGGAGCGTTGTCTGCTCTGACACGGTGGGTGACAAGTACAAGATCTGTGCTTTATGCCACAGCAAAATCTTGCTAGTTAAGCAAAAGACGGTCATAAGACTCAATCCCACGATCTTTGAAGGCATTTTCTGCATTACCTACTGCATCTGCCCCGCAATAACATATTCTCACCAACTGTTGATAGGTAACGAGGCCGTCAAGGTCTCCCAGGCGTCTTACCCCAGTCGACTGCTTTAAAATTTTTCGATTTTTGGAACTGAATTAACAAGAACAGGACGCGAATTGAGGTTGCGAACGACTATTGTGTGAGGTAGTCACGTGCAGCAAGGAATAATCACATTTCTACCCAATTATTAGTTAAGAGCTTATGCTGAATGCCACGAAACTTGTAAGACAGGAAATGTATACTAGCCTACATCTAGAACTACCTTACGTATTCCGAAAGCCATTGTATGGTGCGTTGAGGAGTGTACCTTGTACCGCTACTAGTCATTTACTTTGCTGTTACTCTCGTAAACAGAGCGAAGGATAAGCGATTCTTCGTACCAGGTAAAGTTAATTGTGCTTTCGGACTTTCGTTTATATGCTCATAAATTAAGTATAATGAAGATACGTGGTGAAAAAACACTCTGGTTGGCGGTTTGCGGGTTTAAATCATCTCGGCGTATGACCATGCAGTGCATTTGACCTGCGGTCGTCACACGGTGGCTCTGGCAGCAGTCCACATACGCAGAGGTGTGTTGGTGCGTGTCAGACTACGGTGCAGCGAGTAAGTGTGCAGACTTTTCAGACGTGCTAATGGTGACTGTGTGTTGAAAATGGCTCAAAGAACACATATTGATAACATTATGAGGGGTAGAATACTAGGGCGACTAGAGGCTTGTGAAACACTGCAGGTCGTAGCACGGGCCCTCTGTGTGCCACAAATGCGATCTCAAGATTATAGCAGCGACTCCAGCAGACAGGACACGTGTCCAGGCGCTACAGTACGGGACCTCCACAGTGTACAGCACCACAAGAAGACCGATATCTCTCCATCAGTGCCCGCAGACGGCCACGGAGTACTGCATATAGCCTTGCTCGGAACCGTACCACAGCCGCTGGAACAGTTGTCTCCAGACACACAGTCTACAGACGACTGAAAAGACATGGTTTATACTCCCGGAGACCTCCAAGTTCCATGCCACTGACCCCTGGTCACAGGACAGCCCGTAAAGTCTGGTGTCAAGAACGCAGTACATGGTCATTGAAACAGTGGTCCCAGGTGATGTTCACGGACGAATTCAGGTATAGTCTGAACAGTGATCTCGCCCGGTTTTCATCTGGCGTGAACCAGGAAACACATACGAACCCCTTAATGTGCTTGAAAAGGACCTGTATGGAGGTCGTGGTTTGATGTTGTGGGGTGGGATTATGATTGGTGCACGTACAGCCCTGTATGTCTTTGACAGAGGAACTGTAACAGGTCAGGTGTATCGGGAAATCATTTTGTACTAATCTGTCCGCCTTTTTATGAGTTCAGTGGGTCCCACCTTACTCCTGATGGATGATAACTACCAGCCCCACCGAGCTGCCAACGTTGAGAAGTACCTTGAAACGGAAGACATCAGGCGAATGGAGTGACATGCTTGTTCTCCAGACATAAACCCCATCGAGCACGTCTGGGATGCTCTCGGTCGACGTATCGCTGCATGTCTTCAAACCCCTACGACTCTTCAGGAGCTCCGACAGGCATTGGAGCATGAATGGGAGGCTATACTCCAGCAGCTGCTAGACCACCTGGTCCAGAGGTGCCAACCTGTTGTGTGGCCTATGTACATGTGCATGGTGATCATATCCCATATTGATGTCGGGGCACATGCGCAGGAAACAGTGGTGTTTTGTGGGACGTTTGTTTCGGAACGGTTTTCTCAACTTATCACCAATACCGTGGACCTATAGATCTGTGTCGTGTGTGATCCCTGTGTGCATATGCTATTAGAGCCAGTTTTGTGTAGTGACACGTTGTGTGGCACCACTTTCTACAGTTATCATTAACTTATGAGCACGAGCATATATATGTGGCTCCTGTCATATACACTCCTGGAAATGGAAAAAAGAACACATTGACACCGGTGTGTCAGACCCACCATACTTGCTCCGGACACTGCGAGAGGGCTGTACAAGCAATGATCACACGCACGGCACAGCGGACACACCAGGAACCGCGGTGTTGGCCGTCGAATGGTGCTAGCTGCGCAGCATTTGTGCACCGCCGCCGTCAGTGTCAGCCAGTTTTCCGTGGCATACGGAGCTCCATCGCAGTCTTTAACACTGGTAGCATGCCGCGACAGCGTGGACGTGAACCGTATGTGCAGTTGACGGACTTTGAGCGAGGGCGTATAGTGGGCATGCGGGAGGCCGGGTGGACGTACCGCCGAATTGCTCAACACGTGGGGCGTGAGGTCTCCACAGTACATCGATGTTGTCACCAGTGGTCGGCGGAAGGTGCACGTGCCCGTCAACCTGGGACCGGACCGCAGCGACGCACGGATGCACGCCAAGACCGTAGGATCCTACGCAGTGCCGTAGGGGACCGCACCGCCACTTCCCAGCAAATTAGGGACACTGTTGCTCCTGGGGTATCGGCGAGGACCATTCGCAACCGTCTCCATGAAGCTGGGCTACGGTCCCGCACACCGTTAGGCCGTCTTCCGCTCACGCCCCAACATCGTGCAGCCAGCCTCCAGTGGTGTCGCGACAGGCGTGAATGGAGGGACGAATGGGGACGTGTCGTCTTCAGCGATGAGAATCGCTTCTGCCTTGGTGCCAATAATGGCCGTATGCGTGTTTGGCGCCGTGCAGGTGAGCGCCAAATCAGGACTGCATACGACCGAGGCACACAGGGCCAACACCCGGCATCATGGTGTGGGGAGCGATCTCCTACACTGGCCGTTCACCTCTGGTGATCGTCGAGGGGATACTGAATAGTGCGCGGTACATCCAAACCGTCATCGAACCCATCGTTCTACCATTCCTAGACCGGCAAGGTAACTTGCTGTTCCAACAGGACAATGCACGTCCGCATGTATCCCGTGCCACCCAACGTGCTCTAGAAGGTGTAAGTCAACTACCCTGGCCAGCAAGATCTCCGGATCTGTCCCCCATTGAGCATGTTTGGGACTGGATGAAGCGTCGTCTCACGCGGTCTGCACGTCCAGCACGAACGCTGGTCCAACTGAGGCGCCAGGTGGAAATGGCATGGCAAGCCATTCCACAGGACTACATCCAGCATCTCTACGTCTCCATGGGAGAATAGCAGCCTGCATTGCTGCGAAAGGTGGATATACACTGTACTAGTGCCGACATTGTGCATGCTCTGTTGCCTGTGTCTGTGTGCCTGTGGTTCTGTCAGTGTGATCATGTGATGTATCTGACCCCAGGAATGTGTCAATAATGTTTCCCCTTCCTGGGACAATGAATTCACGGTGTTCTTATTTCAATTTCCAGGAGTGTATATGTGGCTCTTTTCACCAAAGTCACCGAAGTTTAGTCCCTTCTGGCGTGGCCAGAATACGCATGGGTGACCGTCCGGTATGCCGTCTGCTGCTAACAATTTTCCCTTCCCTTTGGTTTTACGGAGAGGGGGCATGACGAGTGGTGCCGTAAAGTAACTAATCACTTGTCTTTCCCATTATCCTGGATTCACTTTCAAATATCTCCAAAGTGTTTCATGAAGTGAGAGCACGAGAAACTGGCGACGGTGGTGAGCTGTCGGATGGGGACGTTAAGTTCGTCGGCCCCCTTGGTGCTATTGGAGAGAAGTACGCTGTATGCTGGCGTTTCACCCTCTCCTTCTCTGCGAATCCCGAGCGCGAACGTGACACTACACTGTCCTCGGAATCTTTAGCGGTGGCATGCTTTAGTAAAGCCTTCTTCGTATACAAGCCATGTTATTTCAAATAAAACACTCGAGCTTTTGACAGCTGTTTCTGCCATCGTCATCAGGTGTTGAAGTCCTCAGTGATTGCAACTCCTAGTGACATGGTGGGAACATCGAAAGCTCAAGTATTTTTTTTCGAAATGACGTAGCTTGTAAACAGAAAAGAATTTATTCATGGCACAACACTCCAAACAACGCATTATAGCCACCTGCACCTTACAACTACTCTTTCCCACACAGCTCTCATACTTCGCGAAGGAAAGGAGTCTGCAACGCAAAGGATAGAAAAAAGTTTTCAGTTTGGTGACTGAACCTGTCCTTCCGGGTCTCCCAGCCATTTATGCCATACGATGTTACTTTACTTTAAAATTACCAGAACACAATGATCTGGTGACACGAGCTCCTCTCTGGGAGTATACAGTGTGGCACCTTCTGACGCGCTAGTGGTATCCGCTTGGCGGTGCTACCTATGTAAAGCCAAGCGATTAATCATCTTGCCCCGTTTGTTAGCTTGCCCTGCTCTCTGCGACATGTGACATGTACAGAGCTTGGCACGAATAACCGGTGCAGAGGCAGGAGGCGTACTGCCTTTGCGACTTTCGCTGGCGCTGTAGTCCGCTCACAAAGCCGTAACGCTGGTAATGAGAGGCGGCGTCTCTCCGGCGTCGCGACGGCGGCGCCCGGCCGTCTGCCGGCTATCGAGCGCCGTGAGAACGTGCACGGCCGGCCTGCTTGTTATTCCAGAGCACGCCCGCCGACCAGAAAGCTGCCCCACAAACATACTGGCCAGCGGGCGGGCTCAGCGCTGTTCTGTCTGTCGCGGCCGACCTGTAGGCAGCTGCGCTAACGCAGTGCGTGCTGTGTTAAGCTGCGCACGCCTGGATAAGCCTGAGCCGCGCCAATCCGTGTGGCTTGCACGCTGCGCTTAAGCTCTCTGAAAGAGATGGTTTTCCAAAACAGAGTCCTGCTGAGCCATTAAAATGTGTTGAGGCCAAGCGCGACGCAGTTTGGTACGCGTAATGAAATGTACACTTGTTTAAGCATGCAGCTATCAAATTTCTGACTGCTTGAATACTTACGAGTGGCGTTCAGTAAATAATGCAACACATTATTTTCTCAGCCAGTTTATGTTGAAAAACTATGAAATTTGTTGTTTTACATGGCGGAATATTCCTGATGCGACAGGTGGCGGCGCTCATACGTAGTCTTCGAAATGGGGTCTGTAAATCAGATGCGTTGCAAGCAAAGAGGTGTCACTGACTTTTTCTCGGCGGTAAACCGGAGATCTCCATAGGGGCTTACAGAATGTCTTCGGATACCTAACAGCAAGATGAGTCGTTGGGCGAGGCTCTGTCATCATCGCAAATAGGTCGCGCAAACCTGTCCTATTTCCCGCCTGGCGGTCTGCTAAATGCAGCAATGACGTTCGCAATGTTGGAACGTGCGGACACTCTCATTCTAAGTTATCTATGGGTCACAATCAGACATCTCGAAGCTCAGCTGGGCGTCTCTGACGATAGTGCTGACACGTCCATCAGCTGGACTGTACTGCCTCATCCACCCTACATCCCGGATCTCGCACCATCCGACTTTCATCTTATTGGCCCAATAAAGGATGCCCTCCGCGGGAAGAAGTACGTGGATGACGGGGAGCTTTGCAGCAATACTTTGGTTTAGACGCAGACCAGTTGGGTGGTACCACGTGGGCATACAGACCCTCCCATGAAGATGCCCTAATGCTGACTTGCTGAACGGAGATTATGTTGAAAAGCAGGGTTTTGTACCGAAAAACGTGGGGAACAGTACGTGGTATTGGAATCCTGAATAAAACCAACCTGATTTCAGAAAAAGAATGTGTTGCATTGCTTATTGAACGCTACTATTACTATATAGATTAAGGAGATATAAAAGTGAAAATGAACAATAACGGTATTTTCTTCTTTTATGATCGATGAGGATAATCAGTTTCTTCAGATTTCAAAACGTATGGTTTACTAACATTTCTACTACTTGCTTCCTCTTGAAGGTATTTTGAACGAGGTATTTAGCCTGGACCACTCCCACTTTTAGATTGATTGATTTTGGGGCAGGGGACCAAATAGCGAGGTCATCAGTCCCATCGGACTAGGGAAGGATGGGGAAGGAAGTCGGCCGTTTCCTTTCAGAGGAACCGTCCCGACATTTGCCTGAAGCGATTTAGTGAACTCACGGAATACCTGAATGAGGATGGCCAGACGCTGGTTTGAACCGTCGTCGTCCCGAATGCGAGTCCAGTATACATCCACTGCGACACCTCGCTCGGTGTCTGCTTTTAGTTAAATGATAATGGTTCGTATTTGTCTGAAGTGTAGTAGTCAAATTATCAAAGAGTTTTGATAGGTATGTTTAAGAAAGCTATGAGCAGTAGCGAAGCTTACAAACACGCTATTTTAATCTTTAGTGTCTCAAGTTTTAGATGTGTACGTCTGTCTAGAGCAATTTCATTTTTGTAGCTTTTTGTGGCATTGATAACTCGGTCGTAAATCTCAGTTTTATGGCAATCAGTTAAAAGTTCCTGCAGTTACAGGGGTCGGTATGGAAGAATAACCATCTGACAAGTGTTTTCAAACACAAACTTTCTTATGCATGCCTCTTTAATTAATGACAGACCATGTGGTTATATTAAAATACAAGAATGATGGTTACTTTTTCCTTTTTTATAAAGTGTCTGGATCTTCACATTACAATGTTCTTCAGACATGCGTGCATATCTAAAGGAGCAGATACTGTTCTAGCTATTACAGCTGTGGTAAATTATAACAAATGGCTTTGCAGTTTGCGAATCTGGAATGATATCAACTTTTTGGGTCATGTGAGAATTTTTGCCGGACTGGAAACCGAAAATGGGTTTCCCACTTACCGGAGGCGGTTCGCCTTAACCACTTCGGCTACCCGCGTACACCTCCGGAACAGATTCAATCATGTGTCATGGAGTACACAATCCTTATGCTCGCACATATCGTGACTCCCGTGCAGGTCAAAACAAATATTTTTTTCTTATTTCAGACCCTCTAGGCATGGATGCATTACTGATGTTTGCAGTGTCTGTCTTTATAAGCAGGAAATCCGGGTTCGAGTCCCAGTCCGGCACAAATTTTCATCTATTGCAAACAGCTAATGTCATCCATTTCGTATAAAACAGAGGAGATACTGCGAGAAGCGTTTGGAAGCCAGGCTGACGAAAGTGTATAAACACATTAGCGGATTTCGGATGTCACGCGGAAAACTAAAGGCTCAATAGCATCTGAGTAATAGCGGGCAACGTCTCTGCCAAAGAGGTTGCGCTGGGAGAGATTGTTAGTAGAACCTTTGGTTGTGAGTGGAGTACAGTCTTGGAGAGACAAAGGAGGGTCGAGTTGTATCTTGTGATGGAGAAGATGTGTTTAGGCCGCGCCAGCAATAATTTTATTATTCTTTTTTTCATTTATCGAGAGATATTTTGTGAATTCATTCAGAAGACTTCAAAAGGTACTGTAATAACGCATTTGCCGAGACATCCAAGCGTAGTAATTAATTTGGTCAGGGATTTAGAACTGGAGATTTTATGATAACGTAACAACGTGTGATTTACTGATTTCTCTTCAAAGATGGATAACATATATGTTTGTAAGAAAAAAAATAGAATTTGTTCAGGTTTTTCCACTCTTAATGTAAAGTGAATTTTTAATATTTCAATCGTTAAAATATTTTGTCTAGTGATGTAATGTTTTGTTAATACGGTTAATTTAATTTTTTCTGCCAATCAGCACTCGTCTCTTTTAACGTTTCAAATACACAATTTTGATTTCTCGAGTATCTCAGTATCAGAACATTAATTGACAATGATCTTTGCAGTAATGAGACTTATTAGCACAGAAGTATTGCTGATGCCCTGTAGTTCAAAGCACACAGTGCACATTGCGTTGCTAGTAGTTTCAACTAGCATAGCAGCAGCAGCCTCATTAGTTTGGAGATATTAGCAGCACAACATTTACTCATTATGCAAACTGGTAGGCCATTTATAATTTACATGTAATACAATTAACATTTCAACAGTGATATACTTTTTAGACAGGTCATTCTTGGTAGTTATTTGCACTTCAGGTTTTCTTGCAGTTAGGTTGCTTGTATTATTGCTAACAAGACAATTTTCTTAATTTTAACAGAGTAGAATATCGCCACGAGTGTTGCACTATATAGTTTAATGTTACATTTCTGATTAATTTTTGCATTAGTGACAACTTTTCACGAATTACGAAATTATTTACGAACTTAACTGTTTTCCTACTAACGAGTTCAACTTCTCATTACCACACAGACGAAATACCAGTAAATATAACTATACATTACCATATAGCAAAAATTAATTAGCCACGTTCAACATTAGCGGCAAGAAATGGATGACAAATACGCCGATGAAAGAAAACATTATGACCACACGCTTAACGGCCCGTTGGTCCACCTTTGGAACACAACAAAATGAGCGATTTTGCATAGTATAGGCTTCACAAGCCCTTGCTAGTTTTTCTGAGAACTTTGGTATGATATATCTAAAAAAGTTTCCTAAATTACGGACCGATAGTTTGTGGACGTTGAGATAGCGCTCGATAGCGTCCCGAATGTGTTCCTTTGAGGTTCAGAAGAGGCTAGTTCAAGTGCCAAATGCCACGATTGGCATTCGAGTCTTGCGACACGGACAATTATCTCAATAGAATGTGTCATCGCCTTCTGGGAAGACATCGTTCATGTACCGATACATGAAGTGCTCAACAATGTTCACGTAGGCCACAGCTGTTCCGGTGTCTTCGATTACTGTCACAAGTCCTACGGACACCGAGCGTAATACTGCCGCCATTGGCATGTCGCACTCCCACGTTTCGAGCAACTGTCCGCCTGGAACACGAACATCAACCTGGTGTAAAAAGAACAAGCCATGCAACACGTTTCTGCTGATGCACGGTCCAGTCTCGATTACCAGTGCATGACTATGCCGTTGGGTCAAGATGAGAACACTTAGGGGTTGTCTGCTGCGGATCCCATGTTCAACAATGTGCGCTGATCTGTATGCTTCGAAACACTCGTGCCTGCACCAGCATCGCACTGTGTCGTCAGATCTGCACAGGTCGCCGCCTATGCTTCTTTACACTGTCGAAAAGACTCTTACGGTCGACATCGTTGTCAGGAGGACAGTCACACACTCTCCTTATCACAATCACACAAGGAAATTTCAAACAAATACTAAAATTAGCTAAGGTCAACCCTGTTTCCGTGGAGCAGTCACTCGTGTACATTATTTTTCTCGTAAATGAGCTATAATAATATAATTTCAACATCACGCAGTTTAATCAACACAGTGAAAGCTAAAATGAAAATGGCTGTTTCACTCATGTATTCGTTTTAACACACGCATCCCTATACACGTATTCGAACACACATAATTCTCGTCGTTTCAAGAGTACAAATATGAATGGCACTTTTAATAGGTACTTACGATCTGGCCACTGATGTGCAATTAGACTTTAAAAAGGCAAACTGTTGTGAAAGCTATATAAATGCAGTGGAGATATGATACCGAAAGAACCGATTAGGGGTTGCAAATCGGTCGTAGAATGGCAAAGGAACTGGAGAACCCGAGATATTTATATCACAGTGTACTGGGGACCCATCGTTTAGTGATAACGTGATGGATCATCAATTTTCTGTCGTATTAGTACTGGTGTGTCCAGTATGATGAGGTCACAATGGCTAGTTTATTGCAATCATCAAGTCGTGTTGCGTGCTTTAAATTTTATTTTGCCCTCAGCATGAGTATACTACTTAGTCATTAATTGTTGAACTATCTAGACTTTAGTAATTACACTATATAGCTATCAATAACTACAAAAAACTGATTTGTTATAATTACATATAAATAAACATATTAGTTTAACATAACAAAAGAATATGTCTTCACTATTAACAAACAAAACTGAAAGTTTCTTAATTTTAAACACAGTAGAAATAATTAAAGTTTTCTCGACAGAAATGTTGACAGACACTTCTGTTCAGTCATTACTGTTTGTGTGTGTGTGTGTGTGTTTGTGTATGTGTGTGTGTGTCTGGGTGGGTGGGTGGGTGAGTGTGTGTGTGTGTGTGTGTGTGTGTGTGTGTGTGTGTGTGTGTGTGTGTGTGTCTGTATGTTTCGGATGCGCTCTTCTTTCTAGTTAATGCAGCGAATAAGCATTTCACAGTCGTCTTGAGGTCAATATATGTGACCTCTGTTTGCAGCGGACCAAACTATGCAGTACTTCGTTCACAGCATTGTTACTCCTTGGTTTATCAGTACAGCGTAACGTTTGGTCAAGATAATGAACCTAAACTTGAAACGCAGTACATTGTATTACCTGTATACCACTGATACTGAGGTTTAATACTTTGTCTTTTCCCGTTATATAGAGCGAGCGGAAAAATTCATCTATTGGAGCACAAAAAAGGATAATATACTTCTGTTTATTAGAAGCCTGACTGAAAAGTGCGTTACAAGCTGTCTCGTTTTACATTCCTGAACTCCTTTAAAAATTTTCTCAAACATTTTGGCATGTGAACATATGAACCGATTTTATCTGTTCTTAGTTCTGTTTTGTATGTGTTCCACGCATTTTATTAATATTTACGGGTAGGCCACATGAGTGTTTTATAAGCAATCTCCTTTTTAGATGTTACATTTTTTTCGGTAATCAAATAAACCGAAATCCTTCACCTGCCTTAATTACGATTGAGCTAATGGAATCATTCAATTCTCCACACTCTGATATTTGTATGATGTGACTGATTTTAGTTGTGATTCATTATTACTGTGGTCATAGGATACTAGAATTTTTCGTTGTGTGAATCGCAAAATTTTCAATTTCTGAACTTTTAAAGCTAGCTGCCAATTTTTGCATCACTCCCCAATCCTTAATAATACCTACTTGAAATATTTGCATACACTACTTTCTCATAGATAACTGCATCACCTACAAAAATACTGAGGTTATTGTTAACATTATCTTCAAGAACATTAATATACAGCACGAACTACAAGCGTCACAGCACACTTCCTTAGGACACACGTGAAATTATATCTACATCTGTCACGAAACTGAGGAAGACACTTCCCAGATTTGAGCTATAAAACTCTCTTCAGCTGTGATGTATCTCGTGTCTTCTGAGAGACAGATCCTTTCAAATAAGAAAATGTAAGATTACTGTGCTCTTAATGAATGTGGAAAGTGGTGTACACTGTTTATTAACACCATTTTGTGCAGAGGTTACTCGTGAAACTGCCTAGGGCTATGCTTAGTCCATTTGTATGTCCAGCTGTTGTACATCCCTGCTAATGATGTAACATTTACACTGACGGGAGGATCTCATTCGATTACTGTTGGATCTCAACTAAAACAACAGAAGTTCCACACATTCCCACTCGTTATAACTCCTTCAGTTGCAAGAAAGCTAATTAGGATTGTCTGTTTCATTCGATTACTGTTGGATCTC
This sequence comes from Schistocerca gregaria, assembly GCF_023897955.1. Lineage (NCBI taxonomy): Eukaryota > Metazoa > Arthropoda > Insecta > Orthoptera > Acrididae > Schistocerca > Schistocerca gregaria. The sequence goes on from NC_064926.1 coordinate 367,004,528, forward strand.
AACTAAAACAACAGAAGTTCCACACATTCCCACTCGTTATAACTCCTTCAGTTGCAAAAAAGCTAATTAGGATTGTCTGATACTGGAAATATTCACACAACCGTACATAGTACTCCGGACCTATGACCTTGTTACTATATTTCTATCAGGGATTATCGACAAAGGTCATTTATAATTTCATAAATAAGTAACTCAAATTCAAAAGGCCAGGGTGCTGTTAGTCCACCATTCCATACATTTACGGCGGACTCTCGTTTCTGACGCATTCCCAACAAATTCTAAATGTGAACTTTTCTGGTAAGTGACAATTAGAAACGAGTAAATGAATAATTTCAGTGTTTGCAGTATAGAGTCAGCGCGAATATACGAGCCCTCAGAGAACAATTGCTCGGCTATTCAATACACCACGCTCCGCTCTTTCGCATCACTGAATTCACTGCTTCCATTAAGCCAGACAATAGATAGTGGTGAGCAGGGGATGGTGTAACAAGGGGAGGGGTGGATGGCTGGCCTGTTTGAGGGTTTCTGAGTCACTTCCCTGCCAAAGCCCATTGTGTGCTCTGCCAACATTTGTTTTAGTCATTTGTTGGTCCCAAGACAACGTCACTTTTTTCATGTTAACATTTCACAACAATTCTCCAGAGTGGAATGCTGTCCCTGTGGAAACTTGTGCACTTCCTTTTTAAGTCAATCTATATTATTTAATACAACTTATTTTTTTGTTCTATCTGATGCAGTCTGTTCACATCCGTATGTGATGTGTTTGAGCGTCTTTCAATAAACAGTATATTTTGAAACTGAAAAATCTATATTATTTGTTTTATTTTACTCACACATATTCAGGCGAGTCATAGGTTCTATAAGGTTATAATCTAATGCTACATGTATGGGTACATGTTGCAGTTGTAATGAATGCCAGCAGCAAACATGTCATGTCTAATGAGTAATTAATGTGCCTTTTATGTGACTTATTATCTGAATTAATATACTTTTGCCTGCTTCATTTCTGTGGGTATATTTATGAATTTGTTACAGCTGTTCTTCTGTAATACAAGGTGCAATAATGCTACCTACGCCGTAGTTGCTCTTATTTATAGGATGTTAACTGGAGAATATGGTATGAGAAATTTACTAATAGGACATGAATTACGCAAATATAAGAATTGTAGCGACAAGATAATATTAGTACTTACATTTCGCGCGAGCGTGCGCACGCGCCTGTGAGTGCGTGTATGTGCGTGTGTATGTGTGTGTGTGTGTGTGTGTGTGTGTGTGTGTGTGTGTGTAAGTTGTTCGCTAATGTTCACCATTACGATCTTAAATATGATACACACAAAAGGGAAATAAACTTTATTTGCAAGCTATGAAAAATTACTTAAAGATAACCATACAACAGACACTATCAGAATTGTAGAAGATGCGCCAGATCGTGTGCACAGTATGTATGACAATGGACTCGCTTTTCGAATGAGCAGTGATAAAAAACCTATTTTGCTGTCCGTTTATAGGGCTGCCGCACTGGTTTCTTTGGAAAGGCTATTTACTTTTTCCACCCTTGGGCATTCAGAGCATGAGGTCCATCCTTCTTCAACTGATCGTCGTTGAGATGTTAAACCCTAATCCTCACTCCTTTATTGTCTACAGTTTTTAAGCAGAAGCATTATAGTCATAACTACCTTTTAATGTGAGAACACTAGGCGGCGAGGATTAACCATGACTGCTTGTTTGCGTTGCATCTGCAACATCTGTCTGTTCAAACGCGTCATGCCTCATACGCCCACTTGTGGTTGTTGCGGACAAAAAGTTACGGCTAGTTTACTTCTGCGGCACCTCAGTGTGCATGCACCTCAGTACCTGGAATCACAGGCTGAATATCTCCTATATCATTAGAAATGAAACGAAAGATCTCACTTAGTAACCGAGATCCGTCGATTCACAAAACAAAAAAAACATTTGCAGATTGGTCTTCGGTGTCTGCCTTCCGCCTCAGGAGGAAGCTTCCCTGATCTCTGCACACATTTCATTGCCCTGTTATTTCCGAAAAGAATACGAAGGATGTCAGGCTGTCAGCCTCATTACGATTCCCCAGAGATTAATGTACATGGCTATGTTTCACATTGTCAAATAGGTCAGTTTTACCACTTACACTTCTTTCTCTTTTCATTTCTGAATCACTCACTTCATATTCCTTCCCCTACCTTCATTAATTTTATCATATTCTTCTTTCTCTCTCATACTTATAGTTTAAATCTACCTTGCTGTAGTTTGTGCCTACTGCCATGCTTCTCATGAATGAATATAACCTGTGTCTGCACTTTCTTGTATATTCTGATTTTGATGTAACTTCCAACATGCCAGTGTAAAATACGTTGGATATCTCGTTACACCTAATGGATATAGCCATTCGAGGTTAAATAAATGAGTTAAAAGCTAAAAAATCTATATATCTCCTGACAATGTCTCATAAAGTCAGCTGCTATCAGGTCATTTCCATCCTGAATGAGATTTTCACTCTGCAGTGGTGTGTGCGCTGATACGAAACTTCCTAGCAGATTAAAACTGTGTGCCGGACACACAGTTTTAATCTACCAGGAAGTTTCATTTCCATCCTATCACACACACACCTACATAATTCTCTCATTTGTTTTCGTTTCGATTCAAACGTTCTGCTTAAAAAAAAGAAACTGAATTTTCAGTTGTGGTCCTACCCATCAATACGCAATATTCTCGAAACACTGACAATTTTTCAAATTCTGAATGTTACTTAGATGTAAGTGGTTACGTTGCGTTACAGATTAGAATGTTCGAAAATAAGTTACTGCATAAGAAGGAGTAATGTTACTAAACGTAAATCGTTTGGACATCCCCTGTACATGCAAGGCTTAACCTCAAAGGTTCGCTCAAATTTTTTTGATTAGGTTGCCCAAGAATAAATTTTTAGAGAAAAATAAGCAACAGATTTGTTTACCGGGATGCAGTCTGAAGTCCCCTCGGGTTGCGGCACGCTAGCTTTCCCGGCCTCAGGGATGGTGGGGGCGAGTGGGGTGGGGGGGTGGAAGGGGGGGTGGAAGAGGTTGTCGAATTAATAAAGCTCATTTTGATTTAGGCACAATTTGGGACCATGAGCGGAATAAACGTCAAAACTGACAATTATCACGATTTGTTGCGCCACCGCCCCTCATCCTAAATAACAGAGGCGATCGATCAACCGTAGGAAATGCACGAGTTAAATGATTTGTGAGGTTACTGTCGTCGCCCACCCAACCAGATGTTAAACGCTGTGAATTACGATTGCCGTTGCTAGCGTCCTGTGACGACCATTCTGACATGCGATGCGTCAGCCGAAAGCCGCTGCAAGTCAGCTTAGGTGTACGTGTGCAGATACAGAGCCGTACCCTGGAGGTACCGACTGCTACTTTCTTTAATAGACAAAGGTGGACAGGTGGATAACGTTTAATAAGGTCTGATTAACAAAACAAGTCCCAAAGATGAGTTATGCATCAGACAACACCATTACATTTTCAGAATTCCACTATTCTTATTTACTAGTCAAATTACTTACTTTTTGCCTTTGCCATTCCTGGGATTTATTGGACGTGGCGGCATGGAGCAGTTCCAGTGCGCGATTCTAAACCTCGGCTTTGAACCACGACGTTACCTGTGACGTCATGACTTTACGATGCGAAGGGTTTAAGTGACCTGATATTAAATGTTGTCTGTGATTGTCTTCGTCACTGACGTAAACTAGGATGTTTATTCCGAATATGTCACGATTTACGGGGATGCAGTCAGGAAGGAACGTAAGAGCTCAGGTTAAATTCCTGCGAATGAAACGAATAGCATTCATATTTATAATCATGGTTCTCATAAATATTTAACTTTTTTCATCCCAACATAGTACTTTTTTTATATCGCTCTGTCTATTTGAACTACACAACTCCTTTCCAGTTGACAATTGAACGTTGCATTACTTTTGGCTACTTTTTCTACTTGCCTCTGTTGCGTTTCCTATATTTTATTATTATTATGATTCTGAGGTTCTTGCGTAGAAGTCAGTCCCTCCCCCCCCCTCCTTCCCCGAAGAAAACCACTTTTCCCCTTTGTAATTTCGATTTTAATTGTTAAGAATTCCCTCAGTTCTATAGTTCGTGATTACATTTCGGTGCCATCGGAACGTTTACGAGATTTGCTTGCCATTTTGAAATCTTATCTGTGTGTTGCATCTTTGGCTTCGATATAACGTCACTCGTGAAAGAACACGGATGCTTGAATTTATCCTGGCATGAATACAAGCTAGTTCAGATTTATTCGATTGCAGAGACGATGTCCTCCATATGAACGTTGAACTTGGAGTAAATTTTAACGTATGCATCAAATCAGAAATTTTTATTTTACAAGGAATCACGTGATTTTACAACCGTATTTCTTTTACGTGGATGCACTTACGGCCTTGGCGTGCTTTCTACAATTACAAAAATATGGATCAACAAAAATATGGATCCCTCAAAAACACAACACACTACTATGCTTAATACAGGGTAGGAAAACCACTGGCATTTAAAATAGCATGAAATCGTCCCGAAATAGATAAAAGCATATCCTGTACGGTTTTCAGGGGAATGTTATACAATTATTCTTGCAAAATAACGGCAAGCTCAGGTATCCGTGAAGGAGCTGGACAGCGACCACGAACTCCTGTCTCCAAAGTAAACCTGAGATCTGGTGACAGTGCTGTCCAGGGTGACGAGAAAGTTGATACTTGTGCCATGGACGATGTGAAGAGGGCCTATGTCGTCTTGGTACACAGCATCTACGTTGTGGCAAAAATACTGGACCATGGGATGTACGTGATCAGCCAAAATGGTAAAACAACCTTTAGCAGTAAAGCGACCTCGCAGAGTAACCATGGCACCCATGCAAAACCACAATATTATAGCGCCACTAGACCCCTCCATGTTTCACTGTTAGCAGCAAGCAGTCTGCATCTTAGGCTTGGGACCTGTACACCAGACGTAAACTCAGCCAGAAGTTGTAAACAGTGTGCAGTGTGACTCATCCGACTATCTGGCTTTCTTCATCGCTCCATAGTCCAGGTTTTGTAGCTTCCGCAGCACGTGTTCCTGTTTCAGGCATTTGCATCACTGGTGCGTAACTTTCGATTTCCAGTTTGTCCAATTCTTTTTAATGGCCACCTTTCACGATCACTCAACACACGATTTCGTTCGCGTTGTGACGTAGTGGACGATGTTTCTCCACATTCCCTGTATACGCTGTACATCTTTGATACGGTGTGTCCTAAACACCAAATACTTTGTCTCCCTTGATTAGAGAATTTGCCAACGTTCGAATTCACTTGTCTCCGACACACCGCACTGACAACTAGACAGTGCACAGTTCTGAGTACAACTGACGCTTGCAACTTACTGAGAGCATTGCGCAGGTGTCGCTCGTGGTCTAATACAACAGCGCAACCTGCAGGCGTGGCTTGCATCTGCATATACGTTCAAGGATGCATTTCTATCCGTGATTCTATATTTTTGTTCAATATCCGTAGGTCAAAATCAATGGTCCCTGATTTCAAATGCGTCCTTCATCGCACACATGATAAATATCCAGACCATAGTCAAGCTTGTTCCATATTTTTGGGAGAATGTCTGTCGTTATTGCAGTTGCTGTGATGCGTCGAAGTTCACCCAAAGTTGCTGGAAGGGGAGCCAGACAGACGAAGTCCTACGCTATAGAAGTTGCTATGCCGTATTCTCAATTTGAACCACGCCGCATAGCTGTGACTGAACTGCACATCTTGAAACGGTAAATGTGAACTGTCTTTTGTTACTTTGTTGTCGGCTTCTCGAACAGATTCACACTGGTTAACGAACAGGCAAACGAGCGAACTGGCTGCATCAATGAGAACCCAGCCGACAATCACATGGACCGGTAACTTACAGTGCGCGCCAAGTTAAACTTTGGTTTCGATGCGTGAGTTAAAATATACCCCAAGTGTGTATCTCCATTGAAGGAGGTCGTAGGAGACAAAGTCTTTCCCTGTTCACTAAATCTCGTTCAAGTATCCTTTATACCTTTCTTTGCTTGAGATGCACTGAGATTCGTTGGGGTTACTAGTAAAAGTGTACCTCCTAATAAAGTGAAAGAAAAACACAGTGACCAAAAATAAATTTCATTAATTTGCTTTTGGTGCACCAAACACTTGGTGCAGGAAGTAGATTAACAAACTGAAACCTAGTGAATTATTCTCGAGGCGCAGTGCCATTTTTATTGGTGGAAAGCAAACGTCACATGTGGTGGTATTAGAACGATTTATCGTAAGGGACCCTTGTTCATTCGGTGTATCTATCACCGTCCGAGACACGATGAATAACTCTATCGTCGTCCCGTTAGTGGAACTTTTACTCAGGCAACTACGCAACATTCTCTTATCCTCACTTTGACTACAGTCTAGAATATACCATTGTTTTTCTTCTTATTTCTGCGTGTCTATGTGAAATAGGTCGGTATTGGACTTCACAGTCCGTCCCATCAAAAGTGGCGTCCCTAGTAGAGTGCGAAATATCCCTAGTAGAATATGAAATACTTTCTGCAGAAGTGTATTTTACAACCTACGATAAGTACAGACTGAGATTCGAATTCCAACTATATTTTTGGAAGATATAATAAAAACTAATGATACGTGACGTTGCGGTTCTGGGAGCTACAGTCTGGAGCCGAGCGACCGCAACGGTCGCAGGTTCGAATCCTGCCTCGGGCATGGATGTGCGTGATGTTCTTAGGTTAGATGGGTTTAATTAGTTCTACGTTCTAGGTGACTGATGACGTCAGAAGTTAAGTCGCATAGTGCTCAGGGCCATTTGAACCATTTTGATACGTGACGGGGTCACGAGGCTACTGGTTCTGAAGTGTAGTCCTGTTTACCTGACCTATGAAGTAATCACGTATCAGAACCGTGAAGATTATAAAGGCAATATCACTGGGCCAGGTTCTAAGAATATACACATCGGATTGCAAGAGAGGTAATGAATGGAATGGTTCGTGCCCCCTGCATTAGAAAACAACTTAAGCACACAGCCTTTGAGAACGCTGTTTTCTATAAATAAGTGGAAATCCGCGCATCATAAAAATTTGGGAAAACCAACTACCTTGCTCTTTCTATGTTACAAGATAGCCACAGAATATGTCTATTTTAGAATGAGATTTTCACTCTGCAGCGGAGTGTGCGCTGATATGAAACTTCCTGGCAGATTAAAACCGTGTGACGGACCGGGACAAGAACTCGGGACCTTTGCCTTTCGCGGGCAACTGCTCTACCGTCTGAGCTACCCAAGCACGACTCACGCCTCGTCCTCACTGCTTTACTTCTGCCAGTACCTCGTCTCCTGCCTTCCAAACGTAACAGAAGCTCTCCTGCGAACCTTGCAGAACTAGCACTCCTGAAAGAAAGGATACTGCGGAGACATGGCTTAGTTTGGAAGATAGGAGACGAGATACTGGCAGAAGTAAAGCCGTGAGGACGGGGCTTGAGTCGTGCTTGGGTAGCTCAGATGGTAGAGCTCTTGCCCCCGAGAGGCAAAGGTCCCGAGTTCGAGTCTCGGTTTGGCACACAGTTTTAATCTACCAGGAAGTTCCATGTGTATTTTAGCTTGTACAGGGGTTGGTCAAAAATATGTGAAATGCATGCTTGGGCATAAATGCAGATACTAGCCATGCCTGCGGGTTTCTCTGTTGCGTTTGACCATGTACAGCAGCTGCTCAATGTCTTCAGTGGGCTGCAGGAGTCATTCGTGACCAGAACAGTGTTTTGTGTAGTTGTGAGTGAATTATGTCGAAGCTAATTGAATTCGAAAGTGGGCAACATGTTGGTGCCACGTATTGTGGTTACTGCCGTAACCAAGGGAGGCGAATTATACCGCATGCAGGAAAAGCGAAATAACTTCCTCTTAGTAATCGTGACATGATTGTGACGAATAGTTAAGAGGACGACAACAAAACTCACTGAAGAACTGAAGGCCGCACTCGCGAACCCTGTCATCACCAAAATGAAACGAGGGGAGCTCCACATGCAGGGAATTGCAAGGAGAAATGGAATTCCAAAATCAGTCATCAGTGATGCGAATACCCATAACAGGAAGCGTGATGCCGAAACAGTAAAATCTGAACTATTGAGAGATCAAACAACGTAATTTTGTCGGATGGGTCTTATTTCACAGTGTTTCCAACTTCTGGCTGAGTATGGCCGGCCGCTGTGGCGGTGCGGTTCAAGGCGCTTCAGTGTGGAACCGCGTGACTGCTACGGTCGCAGGTTCGAATCCTGCCTCGGGCATGGATGTGTGTGATTCCCTTAGGTTAGTTAGGTTGAAGTAGTTCTAAGTTCTAGGGAACTGATGATCACAGATGTTAAGTCCCATAGTGCTCAGAGCCATTTGAACCATTTCTGGCTGAGTTTACGTTCCAAGAGTAAAACTCGGTGGAAATTCGTTAATAATTTTGACAGCGACACCGTGGTATTCCATGGGTCCTGTGGTTACTCTAGAAGTCCTCATTACTCTCGAGATTTATGTGTCCATTACGACTTACGAGGTCCATCGCATGGTACAACGTTTGTTTCCGAATGGTGATGCTTTGTTTCAAGAATACAGAAGCCCTGTTCATCGAGCCCACATTGTCCGCGACAATTTTCTTGAGCACTGGGATGAGTTGTCATTTTCCTTGGCCACCACAGTCACTAGTTCTTAATATTGTTTAGTCTCTGAGGCCTGCTTCGAAGGGCGCCTCATCGTTTTCTACTTCCATCATCGTTACCAGGACTTGCCGCTATTTTACATGAATAGTGATATAAGATTCCTTTGAAAATCATACAGGACCTGTATTTATCCATTCCGCGACGACTGGAAACTGTTTTGAGTGTTAATGGGTTTCCTACATCTCATTAGCATTCTTAATCTGTTTTGTTCTGCTGTTTCCGTATTTTTGTCTAACCCTTGCATTTTTCCGTAATATTTCTTTATGTATGTAATCCAGATTGCAGCATGTATTTTTACTACACTGAAATTAATTTACCATACGCTTATTCTTGTCAAAAAAACGAAACTAACTTCTGAGAAACAACATCAGGACGAAACCGAAACAAGTAAAGGATTTCGGTAGCTCACGAGTGATACAGTTTAACAGCAAATACATCAACTATACACGCCTCAGGTAACGAGAAATATAATTTTCAATTTTGTTTTTGTGGGGATCCACAGCCCCAACGTGTTTTGAGAATGAAAATACGCTCCGGATAGGCTATATTCTTTTTGTTACCTGTGCGATTGGTCAGTTTCAACTCATGTGTCTTGTCTTAAACCTTATTATGAACGAGAACTGGGAGGGGTGGGGAGAGGGAGTGGGGAGGCGGGGGGGGGGGGGGGAAGGTAACACATTAACAGGCAGAAGCTGCCACTGCAAGTTTAGCAAATAATTGCAACATGTGTTAATCCATTCTTATTGTAGCTATGGGAACTACTTCTAGATTTAATCTTATTTCCATGTGCACCTCCATTGCTCAGTAGTCAGTTTGGCTGCCATGCTGACAACTCGGGTTCAAAAAAATTGGTTCAAATGGCTCTGAGCACTATGGGACTCAACATCTGAGGTCATCAGTCCCCTAGAACTTAGAAGCACTTAAACATAACTAAGCTTAAGACCTCACACAATTCCATGCCCGAGGGAGGATTCGAACCTGCGACGGTAGCAGTCGTGCGGTTCTGGACTGAAGCGCCTAGAACCGCTCGGCCACCGCGGCCGGCAACTCGGGTTCGATTCCCGGTATTGCCAGAGAATTTTTCTTGATGGGAAGAATGGACCGGTGTGCACTCAGCCTCGTGAAGCCAACTGAGGGGCTACGCGGTGAAGAAGCAGCTTATCCAAGGTCAGGAAACCAAACAACGGTTGGAAGAGCTATGAAAAGCAACCACAACCCTCCATGTTGCATCCAATGACGCCGTTTGCTGTGGATGACACGATTGTCCCATTGGCTCATCAAGGCAAGAACATGGATTTTTTACTTGCTATTCTTTACTTTCATTGTTAGAAAAATTTGTGCTCGTGGAGGCCTTTATTTTGACCAGGACTTGATCTTTCCAGGTGAAATAAATGCATTCGTAATTAAATGACCAATCTTTTCTGAGAATATTGATCCTGATAGTCAGGTCATACTACTGGTGGCTAATTGCACGTATAAGGCGCGTTCAATCTTTCGCCTAAAATTTATGCCCCTTCTATTCCTTGAAAGGTTCAATATATTGATAAAAGTTTTCAACAATTAATGTCGGAAAAGCTCTTAACTCATATATACATCGAGATTTACCGTCAGACTTTCGGAAAAATATCATCCACACAATTTCGAAGATAGTTAGAGCCGATAACTGCGATAATTATCGCGCAGTTAGCAACTTAATAGCTCATGCATCCAAGCTGCTTTCCAGAATAATGTATAGAATAATGAGATCGAAAAGTCAGGACCTTGTGGCAGCTGTTCCGGAAAATTGTGAACGGACCAGAGCTGCTCATTGCCAGCTCTGGTTAGCTGCGTCAGGTTTTCTCCGGCGTGCATACTTACCGACAGACAAAATTCTGGAAACGTGTGCAGTGCACGAGAGGGGTCAGCAAAAAGCAATGGCAGTGCGAACTGAGCTGCCGTAGAGTACAGACGCGTTTTTCCAGAGTGTGTAACTGTAATCCGCGGAGCACACGGATCGAGCTTAACGCGAGCTTCCCATTGACGCGTATTGAAGTTCGTTTACCGTTCGCTTCTGCATTCGTTGCGTCGCGTCCGTAAAATACGCGGCGAAAAACGTTCGTTTTGTTTCGGTCAAGTGTCGGACGTTCTCCCGCGGCCACGTGATAGGTCGATGCGTTCGTCACTAAGGAATGGAATTGCTGTGCACCACCATTACGGAAATCACCAGCTAATAGATCTTGCAATCGGGATTTATTTTACTTGTCTTTATTTACTTGTTCGTGTGGAATAAATACATTTACGGCAGACGTGTACATCATCAATTCCCCACTGTATGACTGATATGTAAGTGGCGATACCCACACGTTCCCTCTTCAGTCTGTTAGACGATCAGTTTGGCTTTAGGACAGGTAAAGGCACCAGAAACGCTCTTCTAACGTTATTGATTATAATGGAAACAGGACTGAAGGAATTTTTCGACTCGGAAAAAGCGTTTTACATTATCCAGTGGTGCAAGACGTTCAACATTCTGAGAAAAGTAAGGGTGAGCTATAGGGAAATGCCGGTAATACACAGTAAGTACAAGAACCAAAGGGAAAAAATGAGAGTGAAGACCAAAAACTAAGTCCTCAGATTAAAAAGGGTGTAAGAGAGAGACGTAGTCTTTCGCTCCTCTTGTTCAATCTACACATCGAAGAAGTAATAACGGAAATGAAAGAAAGTTTCAAGCGTGGAATTAAAATGCAAGGTGAAAGCATAGCAGCAAATGGCTCTCAGCACTATGGAACTTAACTTCTGAGGTCATCAGTCCCCTAGAACTTAGAACTACTTAAACCTGACTAACCTAAGGACATCACACACATCCATGACCGAGGCAGGATTGGAACCTGCGACCGTAGCGGTCGCGTGGTTCCAGACTGTAGCGCCTAGAACCGCTCAGCCACTCTGGCCGGCGAAAGCATATCAACAATAGGATCCGCTGATATGATTGCTACCATCAGTGAAAGTGATCAAGTATTACAAGATCTGTTGAATGGAATGGTCTAATTAGTACAGGATATGGACTGATGGTAGATCGAAGGAAGACAAAAGTAACGAGCTGCAGCAGAAATGAGAACAGCGAGAAACATTACTGAGCCGTGTGTGGCTCTCGCTGGTGTCGTTGATATGTTGGCATCGTGTAATGGGGATAGTGGCATCTCGTTTTCTTCTTGTGTTTACTGGCGTCACTACATTTGCTAGCGTTGTCGGTCCGCAAGTGGCAGCAGCAGAGTTATCGATATCTAATACTGTGGTACTATCTTTGGTAGGACGCGAAGTGTTTTCGGGGTCGGGTGTGTCGGCAATTCGGTTCGGACGGAGCAGCAGTGAGGTCCGGTAGCGCAAGGAGCAGCAGTGAGGTCCGGTAGCGCAAGGACATGCTGGCACTGCTCGTGGCGCGCAGAAACTGCAAGGCCGAGGGGCTGTAGTTGCGAGGGCCACAACTTCGTTGTCCACCGGACCTATTATGTTTCAGTTGAGTGAATATTAACCTATTAGTGAAGCCTCCTCTATTTTGAATCACACCGTTTGTTCGCACCTTGCTGCTAGAAGGGCTGTTGAGACGAATAGCATCAAGTGGAGTGTTTGGAGTTCGCGAAATTAATTAGCCATCATCCACTTCTTATTATTAATCATTGAATTCCTTGTATTTATTGATGGCTGGCCTGGGTGGCCGAGCGGTTCTAAGCGCTACTGTCTGGAACCGCGCGACCGCTACAGTCGCAGGTTCGAATCCTGCCTCGGGCATGGATGTGTGTGATAGGTGAGTTAGGTTTGAGTAGTTCTGAGTTCTAGGGGACTGATAACGCCAGAAGTTAAGTCCCATAGTGCTCAGAGTCATTTGAACCACTTTTTTGTTTATTGATGAACAACCAGCGGCATCTTTCCGCTTAGTGGCTGCGAAAGCCGCAGTTACCTACCATGGAGGTTACCGTATTTTCGAGGCAGTGTCCTTGCCTCACATTGACGCTGCTGTCAGGTAAGACGTGTAGTTCGACAGTCTCCTTGATTGTGGTTCGGATATTTTTTTCTTTTGAACTACCTTGGTCATAGTGCGTCCTTTTGCTTCTGGATTCAGAAGACGCAGCGCTATCTGCCGGTTCCGCCTTGCCTGGGTTATTCCATCGACGTGTTGGTTATCAGATGTGTCAAATGTGTTTGAAATAGGTCATCAGTCCCTAAGCTTACACACTACTTAACCTAAATTATCCTAAGGACAAACACACACACCCTTGTCCGTGGGAGGATTCGAAACTCCGCCGGGACCAGCCGCACAGTCCATGACTGCAGCGCCCCAGACCGCTCGGCTAATTCCGCGCGGCTTGGTTATCAGACGTTAGCTAGATGTTGCAAGAGTGTTGACCAGTCGTTTAAACTGTCACTAGTTCTAACTGCCATCTGGTTAAGTGAATACAACTCTTAGCTGCCTGTCTCATTGTTAACGAAGTTGACTTTCCCAGGTCGATCCTTGGAGCACTGTCTGAGGCCCACTTCTGTCTTGGTTTGATCAGATTGTGATGATTGTCAAAAAGGCATTCAGCAGTAAATGGAATTTGCCTTAGGGAATTTTAATTAGATATTGTCTCTTAATATGATTGTCTTTTTAATAATATTTTAGTAATAATTAGCTCTCTAGACTTTCAGCCGTCAAATTGTTTTGAGTAATTACTGTTGGGGCCTTCAGCCAACAAATAATTTGAATTCCTATTCAATAAGGCCTTCAGCCGTGGATGCAATTTGTCTTAAGAAGTTTTAATTATTGTAGTTTATCTTGTTTGTTTTTGAGAGGCTGCTATCCAGGCCTTCATCCGTCAAATTGTTTTTAAGTTATTATTATTATTTGTGCCTTCGCCCGAGAAATGATTTGCGTTCCTGGTCAATAAGGCCTTCAGCCGTGAGTGCAACTTGATTAGGAATTTTTTATTAGACATTGTGTCTTAGTAGTTAAATTTGATACTTGTTCCTTATTGTCAATCTCATTTGCAATTGGTTCGAAATAAAGTGTACGTGGAAAAAAAAAAAAACATAGCAACCAACGGTTACTGAGTAAGACCCCGTCCGCACCTTTTCCAGTCTTCCCTATGTCCCATGTTTCAATTCACGATTGTCATCACTATGTAGGCGGAGATAAGGAATTCTGATACCTAGGCACCAAAGTAACACATGACGACAAGAGCAAGGAGGACATAAAAAGTAGACTAGCTCTGGTAATAAATGCATTCATGGCCAAGAAAAGTCAAATATTATCAAACGTAGGCCATAGTTTGAGGAAGAAATTTCTGAGAATGTACGTCTGGAGCACAACGTTGTTTGGTAGTGAAACATGGGCTGTAACGAAAAGAGAACAGAAGAGATTCGGGACATTTGAGATGTACTGCTACACTAAAATGTTGAAAATCAGGTTCAAATGGTTCAAATGGCTCTTAGCACTATGGGCCTTAACATCTGAGGTCATCAGTCCCCGCCGGCTGGAGTGGCCGTGCGGTTCTAGGCGCTACAGTTTGGAGCTGAGCGACCGCTACGGTCGCAGGTTTGAATCCTGCCTCGGGCATGGATGTGTGTGATGTCCTTAGGTTAGTTTGGTTTAATTAGTTCTAAGTTCTACGCGACTGATGACCTCAGAAGTTAAGTCGCATAGTGCTCACAGCCATTTGAACCATTTTTCATCAGTCCCCGAGAACTTAGGACTACTTAAACCTAACTAACCTAAGGACATCACACACATCCACGCCCGAGGCAGGATTCGAACTTGCGACCGAAGCAGTCGCGCGCCTAGAACCGCTCGGCCACAGTGGCCTGCGAAAATCAGGTGAACAGATAAGTTAAGGAATGAGGAGAATCTTCACAGAAACGAGGAAGGGGATAAATGGAAAACACCGATGAGAAGAAGAGTCTTTTTCGAAAAAAGAAATATACTGATGCAAGTATATTTCTGTTAAATGCAACCACGAATTTTTTCAACAGCATCTGAAAACTCTTCGAATCCTGTGTACAATGCTATAAACCTTGTTAATCTTGCTGTAGAAACTTTTCACTAAAGTACCCGAGAAATATGCGTAACAAACTGCCTATTGCTTAAGCTGAAAGCCAAGGCGGCCGGAATCAATTACGGTGTAAACTCCGCAAAGTGGAGCTTTAATACCAGGCCCCGCTCTTACAGGCAGCACGAAGTTACTTGTATTCTATTAAGAAAAATGGTTTTCCATGTTGGCTCAACTTTATACGACATAGATTCAGGTCAGCTACGACTTCTATACGTAAGCGGTACTATATGCTAACTTTAGAACGTATTGGAATGACCTAAGAAAACTATTTTAAGTGTCTGTACGTACTTATGTTTAATTGAATAGATTTTGTGGAAACAAGAAAGCACTCGAAAACCTCGACACACCATGGCAGCTCTACTTGGTGATTTATACACGCCAAAAGCTGATTCGAGCTATCTTGCTTTCCAGTTTCAATATATTTCTCTGACTCTTTTGCGATAATTTTTAAGGCCGAGGAAATGATAGGAGTGGAAAGCAGCTGCGGGGTTCATTGTGTTTCAATACTTTGCAGGCCTTAAAACGTATACTACGAAAGAGAACTCAATAAATCAGAGTACATGAATAAGGTAATACAGAAGTTAAATGTGCAGCACTTTATTCACATTCATGCATTAGCTTAATGTCTAATAATGAATAAAGAATAAGAAAACAGGAATGCGGGTAAGCTACTATGGACATTATAGTGAGAGCATTGTCGTAGCCAAGACAGACACAAAGCTAACATCCACTGCAGTAGTTAAGAGAAACGAAAATTTAATTCTGATGGGAGAATTCGACAGTAGGAAAAGGACGAAAAGCAAAAACAGTAGATGAATATGGACACGAGGAAAGGAATAGAGAGAGACACTTGGTAGAATTTTTTACAGAGTACAATTTAGTCATCTCTAACACTTGGTTTAAAAATTATAAAAGTGCAAACGTGGAAGAGATATGCAGACACAAAAAGGATTCAGATCGATCATATGTATAACGGTAAGACATAAATTCTGGAATCAGATTTTAAATTGTATGAGATTCTCAGGGGCAGTTGTTGACTCTGACAACAATTTATTGCTTTACGAAGATTAAGACTAAAGGAATTCGCAAAAAGGTAGAAAATTACGAAGATGGGACGTAGGTAAGTCGAAAGGATCAGAGGCTGTTGTGACATTCAGAGGGAGTAGGCAACGATTGACTAAAACAGGGGAAAGAAGTACAGTAGAAGCCGAATTGGTAGCTTCCAGAGATGAAATAGCGAAGGCAGCAGAGGAGCAAATACATGAAAACACTATGCCTAGCAGAATTCCTTGGAACACAGGATATACTGAATTTACCTTATGAAAGGAGGAAATATGAAAAGTCAGCAACTGAAGTAAGCGATAGCGAATAATAACGTCTATAAATGAGACTGGCAGAAAGTGCAAAATGGTTATGTTCGAATGGCTGGAGGACAAACGTAAGGATTTAGAGAGGTATTTGGAGGAAAGAGAAGCAGCTTTTTGAATATCCAGATCACAGATGGAAAACCAGTCCTAGGCAAAGAAGGGTAAGCTGAAAGGTGGGAAGAGTATGTAGAGGATCTATAGAAGGGAGATGGAGGCTTTATTTCCGAAATGGAAGAGGACGTAGATGAAGATAAGATGGGAGATATGATACTGCGATAAGAATAAGACAGAGCACTGAAATACCTAAGTCGGAACAAGCCTAGCAGCGGCCTCGCCTTTATAACAATATAATGTAAAAATTATTCTGAAGCAGTGCCGGACGCATGTGTCTGCACAAGCGAAGTTTCCCGCCGAACACAAATGGCGCATCACTCCTCTAGTCCACCGTCATTCCGGAGCACACCACCGCTAATACCTGCTCGTATCTTGTGAGCGCGACCATGCCTGATGCCAAGACAGCCAAGCAGCGTCCCTTCGCCTGGAACAAAAACCTCGTGTCGATAACTATCCGCCTCGAGCTCATAACCAGACTACACCGGGCTGTGTCCACTGCTCGCCGCAGCAAGTTGCTGCTCCGCCTCCTCAGGTGTTATCTCACTCTTGCACTTCGTCGTTGGCTATCTGCACACTCCCATGTTCCCGCCGAGGCTCCTCGCAGATCCAAAATGGCGGCACTCGCCCTCAGCTGCCATTAGAAGCTAGTGGCACGCTCAGCTTAATGAGAAATGATGGGAATAACGTGTCACTCGATGTGACATATTCCATGGAGATTTTTGTCATGCTTCACCTTTTTTTTTATTACTCTCTTTCCAGTGACACTAATGTGAACATCTGTCAAAAGCCTGAATAACCACGTATTGCACCATGGTCAGTTGCGAGACGTGCAGGAAGAGCGTCGGTGAGGTACTGAAAGGTACCGACAGGCCACTCCAGTTCCATGACCAACTGCATTATATTTCTCAGTTGAGAAACTATGGCGCGAACAGCTCGATCGAGGTGGGCCCACAGAGACTCGACCGCGTTTAAATAAGGGGAGACTGCTGGACAGAGGCATACGGTAACTCATACTGTTGCTCTTCGAACAATGCACGCTGTGTGTCCTGCAAGTAAATGCCACAATGTTGAGGAGAGAAAAACTGCATATAGGGGTACGTATTGTCACAAAGGATAGATTCATACATGTGTTGATCCACTGGGCGCTCCAGAATACTATGGAAACGTTCCACAGACCACAACGCTCCCTTCTCCGGCCTGGACCCTTTGCTTTCAGATGTTTCGTGCCGTACACGCCAACCACCATATATCTGATAGAGCGAAAAACCGTGATTCATTAGAAAAGATCGCCTACGTCGATGCCCAATTGCGGTGTTTGCGTGAAAATTCGAGACAACGCCGCCGACGAACAGCAGTCAGTATAGGTGCACGAAACACGCGCCTGCTGTGGAGGTCTTTACGAAATAACGTTCGTTGAACAGTCATTGAGGTGTCCTGTTGGTAGCTCCTTGATTCACCTGGGCAGGCAGCTGCTCAAAAGTTGCAAGTCTCTTCGCCCACAAACATCTCCGCATTTCTCAGCTCTGTTGTCTATGGCTTGGTGTTCACCAGAGATTCCTCGGTGCCGGTTTCGGATTACGCCATTTTTCCGTGCACAGTATAGTTTAACTACGGCGTCACGCGAACAGTTCACAGACTTAGTCGTTTCTGAAGTGCTTCCGCCTTTGGCCCGCAAGCCAGTGATCGTGTTCTCTGGGACTCCAGATAAATCGTTCTGTTTACGACAACGACTGCACTATTTTCCGCGGCCGCCAGACGAGGACTACATAACCTCCACCGCTAGTGCTGTCACCTATCGTCTGTGAGTGGTTAGCCACCCTGACGTCTAACACAGATGATTGTTCATTAATGTGACTGGTCTATGCGCCTTCCACTATGCCGTCTCAGCACAACGATGCAATGAATATTTGTCATAATTAAGTCACCCTTGGAACAGTGACTCATAATTAAATGTCAGTTAATGACGCATTGGCATAAAGGCCTTCACGAGACACTTTGGTGTAGAATAGTGTTTAAGTAGGTTTGTATCTTGCTACAAACATATTTTTTGTTACTTCTTAGAGCTTTTAACACTTTCTGTGATTTTCTTACGACTGAAATACGGATGTGTTCTGCAGTATTCATGGTTATCTACGTACAAGAGCTCCCTCTCTCGGGAATGACTATCTTTGATTTTGTTACTTCTGGCTCATTAGAAAACGGAGGCTGTTACTGTTGCCTGTTAAACGACCAGTAATGACATTTGTATTCTTGCTTGTCATAAAATCAGTGAAGAGCAAAGGAAGTGGTAAACATGCCTAATTTCGTGTAGTGCCTCCGCAAGGCCGCAGAAGTGCTGCAACACGACGTGACATGAACTTGACTAAAGTCTGAAGTAGTGTTGGAGGGAATTGAGACCATTAATCTTGCAGCGCTGTCCATAAATCCCTAAGAATACGAGGGGGTGGAGACCTCTTCTGAACAGCACTTTACAAGACATCCCCGATATGCTCAATGACCTTCATGTCTGGGGATTGTGGTACCCACCGGAAGTGTCTGAACTCAGAAGAGTGTTCTTGGATCCAAGTTGTAGCAATTCTGGACGTGTGGGGTATTGCATCGTCCTGCTGGGATTGCCCTAGTCCGTCGGAATGCTCAATGGAGATGAATGGATGCACGTGATGAGACAGGATGCTTACGTACGTGTCACCTGTCAGAGTCGTACCTAGACGTATCAGGAGTCCCATATCCCTCCAACTCCACACGCCCCATTACAGAACCTCAAACAGTTTGAAATGGTTCAAATGGCTCTGAGCACTATGGGACTTAACTTCTGAGATCATCCGTCCCCTAGAACTTAGAACTATTTAAAGCTAGCTAACCTAAGGGCATCACACACATCCATGCCCGAGGCTGGTTTCTAACCTGTGACCGTTTCGGTCGCGCGGTTCCAGACTGTAGCGCCTAGAACAGCTCGGCCACTCGGGCCGGCACCAGTTTGAACACTCCCCCTCTGAATGCAGGGTCCATGGATTCATGAAGTTGTCTCCGTACCCGTACACGCCCATCCGCTGGACACAATTTGAAAGGAGACTCGCCCGACCAGGCAACATGTTTCCAGTCATCAACAGGCCAATATCGGTGTTGACGGGCCCAGGTAAGGCATGAAGCTTTGTGGTCATCAGGTTTACGCGAGTAGGCCTTCGGCTACGAAAGCCTTTATCGATCATGTTTCGTTGAATGGTTCGGATGCTGACACTTGTTGATGGCCCAGCATGGAAATCTGCAGAAATTTGAAGAAGGACTGCACTTCTGTCACGCTTAACGATTCTGTTCAGTCGTCGTTGTTACTGTTATTACTGGATGTTTTTATGGAGGTAGCGATGTCGGAGATTTGATGTTTTACCGGATTCTTGACATTCATGGTACACTCTTAAAAAAAGGTCGTACGAGAAAATCCCCTATTTCATCGCTACCTCGGAGATGCTGTGTCCTATCGTTCGTGCGCCGACTATAGCACCATGTTCAAACTCACTTAAATATTGATAACTTGTCGTTGTAGCAGCAGTAACCGATCTAACAAATGCGCCGGACACTTGTCTCATATAGGCGTTGTAGACCGCAGCACCGTATTCTGCCTGTTTACACATATCTGTATTTGAATTCACATGCCTCCTTTGGCGCTTCAGTATATTTGGTTGTTTATGTCCGAATATATCGCGATTTCCGAGAGTGTGGTTTGGCTGGATTTTCGAGGATTCACTGGGGGAGATGGTGTTAGTGTCAGTCTCGGCTTACTCGAAATGTGCTGCTGGATGCGTACACATCATATTGACTTCATTTCGTGTAAACTGAAAGTGTGAATCGCTTCTCCCTGAGCCGCCACACTTCAGGTTGCCTCTGCGCGACCAGCAGGCAATTTCACAGGTGGACATGCACCACCATTGGGCAGGAATGCAAGCGTGCCACTCCACATACAACGTCAACCTTTGCAGGCTTTACGCCACTGTGCTCGAGTTTTCAAGAGGTTTCAAATGTGATCCAATAAAAGAAAAAAAATACTTGCTTCAGTGTTTAGGTTGGTACAATTTATGTGCCCTCCTTCCGGAAACCTTGTTTCGATATTGTGTTTCATTTTAAGATGTTGTAATGGGTGTATCAATTTTTGCAATGATTAAGTATGACAACCTCGAAAATTAATCTGTGATTCAGCAAACAATACAAAATTAATTTTATTGTCAGGTTAGTACAGCACGTAGAAATGTTAAGAAAGACCTTAACATTTCTGCTCAGCAAATTCAGTGACCTATGGTAAGGGGCACAACTTAACATTGTTTACATAATTATTCACACCTACGTCACAACCAAAACTGCTGAAGTACATTTGCTTTTAGAAACATATTGCCGGCCGGTGTGGCCGTGCGGTTCTAGGTGCTTCAGTCTGGAACCGCGTGACCGCTACGGTCGCAGGTTAGAATCCTGCCTCGGGCATGGATGTGTGTGGTGTCCTTAGGTTAGTTACATTTAAGTAGTTCTAAGTTCTAGGGGACTGATGACCACAGATGTTAAGTCCCATAGTGCCCAGAGCCATTTGAAAGATTTGAAACATATTCAGCAACATCTGTGTCGTAATTATCCACATCATATACTGATTTGTATAAGCTGAAAAGAATTTTCCTGCCACGAATGTCGCACACCTTAACTCAAGTAGCAGCCATGGTTTCAGCGCGTACCCCTGTTTACATCCACACGTGGTGACAAAGTTGTCATTTGTGAGAATTTGAAATTAAAAGTAGAGTTGCCATCTATGTGATTATCATGGAATTATCAACTAACATGAATAAAGCACATCAGTACTATGTTTTAGACGCAATAACGCTGTTTCTCATCGACTGTCCCTTACCACTGTTTACATATGAGGTTTTCAGTTCCCCCAAATATGCTTTCTTCCAGGAGTTCTAATCTCACATGGTGCGCAGAAGAGTATCAGTGAAGTTTTAGGGACAGGAGCAGATGCAGTGGCAGGAAGTGAAGCTGTGTGTTCTAGCAGTGAGTTGTGCTTGGATAGTACCGGCCCGCAAAAGGAGAAATCCAAGATTCTAATACCAAACCAGCAAATTGGTTTTATTCTGCATTGATTTCGGCCTGAGGGTTGAATAGCTGACTGATGACCTTACCTCAGGCAGGGGCAACCTTTGGTGAACCATGGGCCTGATTCACACAGCTGAGCAAGCTCTCGGGACCGCTGCATCGTGTAACGTCACAGCAGCGCTCCTAGCGCATAAAGTCAAATCTTTAGTGTCCGTGTCTTTAATGTTTTTGGTATCGCACCGACATCAATTGCGCATCTTTCCCAACATGCGAAGCAAGCAAATTATGTCTAAAAACATGCTTTTGAGAATACATTCATTTTATGTATAACCCATCATCAGATGTTTACATTTATTTACGCCTTTACATTGTTTCCTTATGACGTTCCACAATAACTGTCTTATAAAAGTCTATTTGAAGAAGTGGCTACAATGCTGGTGAAGAAACAATGTTCATGACATGCAGATAAATGTTAACTTCTGAAGATGGGATGCCATGTACAGTGGTGGCCAAAATCATAGCAACAAACCGCTATTTCCCCCTTTTGTCTTTATTCGCGATATTATCAAACAGTCTGTCAGCAGACGGCAGTACGATCGTTTTTTGCACGGAAGATGGCATTCTGGTCAGCGGAAAACCGTGCCAACGATGACGTCAGGGCACCAATCAAACACGGTAGTGTTCGTCGGGAAGTCTCACATCCACAATCGC
This sequence comes from Schistocerca gregaria, assembly GCF_023897955.1. NCBI lineage: Eukaryota > Metazoa > Arthropoda > Insecta > Orthoptera > Acrididae > Schistocerca > Schistocerca gregaria. The sequence goes on from NC_064926.1 coordinate 367,026,607, forward strand.
TATGTACAGTCACAGACCGTGCAGTGCGGCACAGAGAAGACGCCTACCAGAATCTCTGCGATGTATGGCCATAGGAAGAATGGAAAAAGGACATTCGCAAACTGATGTGACCGGATGGCTTAATGTGAATCGTTCCGTTGTTTTTCGGATTTGGCGACATTTTATAGAGACCGAAGCTGTCTCCCCAAGACCTGGAGAAGGCCGACCACGTGTAACATCAGAAAGAGTGGACCGTTCTTCGGCCATAAGGGCAAGACGATACCACCTTAGCACTGCAAGGCAACTGGCATCTGACCGCAGCATCCACTGGACGTGTTGTATCCTTCTGATGCGTCCTCACCGAAGGGAACATATACAATGGAGTCGTCAATATGCCACCTGGACGGTGGAACAGTGGGTCAATGTTATTTCACAGATGAGCCCAGATTTCGCCTGGAGAGCGATTCTCGAAGGATTCGCATTTGAAGGAACACGATTTCGGAACTGAAACATTGTGGAAAAAGACCGATGTAAGGAGGATCCCTAATGGTGTGGGGACGCCTCTCCGTGAAATTGTATAGGTGAACTACCAAGGTTTAATTGCTGTCAGGTATAGTGACGAGATCTTCGACCCTCATGTGCGGTTGTCATGAGGTTATGCGGGCCCAGAATTCATACTGATAGATGATAATGCTCGGCCTCATGGAGCACTGGTGACTGATGTTTTCCTGAAAATGGTAGGTGCTGCACGCATGGCGTGGCCTGCTCGATCTCCTAATTTGAATCCCATGGAGCATGTCTGGGATGCACTAGGGAGACGTGCTCCAAGTCATCATTCACGAACCATCCTCTAAGATTTGCGAGCACATCTGCAGAAAGAAGGTGCGTTATTGCCTGTGCATGAGATTGATGTCATCATTCATGGTACACCCCGTCATTGTCAAGCCTGTATCGCTGTTGGAGGTGGTAACAAACCATACTAAGAACGTTAACAAGTTGTTAGAATTTGTGTACAAATATGTTTAGTTAAAAAAAAAACAAGCCGAAGAACTTTTCTGTCTACAGTTACGCAAGTTACAATTGCTTACGTTCTGTATTCTTTACATTGGTTCTACTTTACTATCACATGTTTATACGGTTTTGTGGTAAAATAAACGTAACGTTGCAAAATTTCCAATTGTTGCCCTAATTTTGGACGTCAGTGTATCATAAGATGTCATCGTCGAAAAGTAAACGCCCTGTTTTAAAGCACCTGGTTGCAGCTAGTTCATTATAAATTACCTTCAGTTCAATAGTTCCAGTGTCCCAAAATGTCCACCCTTCTCTCCCCCGAACTTCTCCCACGGGCTGAGGGCACCGGCTGTACACCTGTGCCTCACATGTCTAGTCTCCTTAAACGTATGTAATTTCGGCGATCAGGGATCAGTAGTAGTTGCTTATGTTGTGGAAGAGTACCCGTTTAATATATCCGAGCCCAAGAAGTCTGATGAATTTATGAAGGTGTATTCTTCCTTTATCTTTGAGTACTTGAGACGGCCGCGAGGGATTAGCCGAGCGGTCCAGCCGGCACGGTAGTTAAGCGTGTTCGGTCAGAGGGCTAGCTAGCCCTCTGCAATAAAAAAAAAAAAAAAACTGAGTTAATGCAGCAACGACGAATTGAAACGGGTGTCTTGCGACGTCCGCCCGAGCAGATAGAACGAACGAAAAAGAACAAAATGAGACTTAAAAAAAATAGCGGCCTAGTGCGCTGCAGTCATGGACTGTGCGGCAAGTCCCGGCGGAGGTTCGAGTCCTCCCTCGGGCATGGGTGTGTGTGTTTGTCCTTAGGGTAATTTAGGTTAAGTAGTGTGTAAGCTTAGTGACTGATGACCTTAGCTGTTAAGTCCCATAAGATTTCACACACATTTGGATTTTTTTTTTTCTTGGGACTAATGATACCTACGAGATATTTGCACAAAGTTCCAACATGAAACCCTAATGATCACCGGCTGGTATCCATGCCCTGCCTCCACAAACGTTTAGAAAACTAATTGGGCAATGTCTGTGTGAAAACTTTTTTATTCCTCGAACTTTTGTTTTAAATTTCACATCCTAAATTCGCTCTCATTTTCAACCAGAGCATCGCTGTTAAAACAACCGATTCTGTGCTTTCTTAAGTAAGAAAATCAACATATTGCTTTCTCTTTCATGTAACTCACGCAACAGTTATGAAGAATCAGAGGCATTGGAGACAACTGACAGTCGTTCCTCGCACGCACACTTTTGAACGAGGGAAGTGACAGTGATAGAGGCCACATAGTAACTTGAGTGCCATATTTAGATGTAGATGTAGACGATGATCTGTGGAGAAAATATTTTGGCATTCCAAAGATCGTATTTGTTTGCATTTTATATTTCAGCTTCGTTTTGTACCTGTAGTAGAATATTATGCTACTATCTAGCAGTAGATGCAATCTTCTATTGGCGCCAAGTGGAGTAAACAAGTTGCAGAGAAGCGTGATTTACGAAAGCTAGCGAACAACTTTCATTACGATCTAGCTAGCAGTTCTAGAAACGGTGCAGAATGAAACACACACTTTGATCGAAAATACTAGACGTGTCACAGAAGGAATCAGATACACTGAATCGGACAACTTCATTACACGGTTAATCAGTTCTGGAAGAGTTTTCATTACACGAAATTTGTTTTCCCTATTCGGAGCTCTACTTGTTCGCTCTCAAAGCGGAGCAGTAGGTCGTCACTCCCTTTCTTCATTTCGTTTTAAGTAATTAACTGCACTTTGGCGCAGAGTCAGCAAAAACGGACGAGATGGGTCGCCGGTCTTGATTAAGAGCGGACAGAGCAGCGATCGGGAGGAAAGAGTTATCTCCGGCCTGCTGGCCCGCCAGTACTGTGCGCAAACCCCCCCCCCCCAACCCCCCACCACATCCGTCACCCCTCTACGCTTCTCAACCCATCCTCCACACTGTGTCCCCAGCCTCGAGGCCATTCTTTTCGGAGGTCGCTGGGCACAGACAGGCGTTTCAGAATCTGGCCCCGTTCCTAGGTCACGGCAGATAATTGCTCCCTGACCGGTCGCCAATCTCGTGTCCATCCATTAACGGTATACTCCCCTTATTGCTCTCAACTTTGGCAAAGACTACACGCCAAAACGTCATTTCACTTGCCATCTGTTAAGTTAATATTAAAAGAGTGAATTGCTTTGCCAACCCCTTGTCACTGACGGCGTCCAGCAGCTCTATAGAGATCGCCCCGCCGTCCATTTCGATTATGTTCACACATTTGCTGTCTCACACATATAAACTGCGGCAGTGTCGAGTGTTTATTACGTCACGTTCGCTTGGATATACAAACATAATATTCAAATATTTAATGAATATGTTGGTATATCGATGCAATCGTGACATAATACATTATTATACAAACTTCTACGAAGTTCGCATATTTCCAATTAATATTCATCTTCACAATAATCCTCTTTTTTATTCCACTTTAGAACAGCGCGCGGAAAAACGAACACCTATATCTTTCCGTGCGAGCTCGGATTTCCCTCTTTTTATTATGATGATCGGTTCCTATGTAGGTTGGCATCAACAGAATACTTTCTCATTCCGAAGGAAAATAGAAACAGCGTGTAGCGTCATTGGCCGGGAGGTACCTTACGGGGCAGGTCTGGCTGCCTTGGTGCATAACTTATTACATTTGATGCCACATTGGGCTACCTGCACGACGGATGGGGATGAAATGAGGATAAAGACAACACAACACCCAGTCTCTGAGCGGATCCTCGAACCAGTCGGTCATCGAACCAGGGACCCTTAGGACGGCAGTCCGTCACGCTGTCCAATCAGCTATAGGGGCGAGGAGAAAGCTGCTGATTGAAATTTCGAGAGAAGATCCTGCCGCAACGAAAAAACCTTTTGTTTAAATGATGACCACCCTAAATCCAGTATGATATCCGTGACACTCTCTCTCCTGTTTCTCGGTAATACGAAGAGTGCTGCTCCTCTTTCAACTTTCTAGATGTACTCTGTTAACTACACTTGGTAAGGATACCATATCGCGCAGCAGTACTCCGAAAGAGAAGGACAAGCGTAGTGTAGACAGTCTCTTTAGCCGTTCTGTTGCATTTTCTAAGTGTTCTAGCAATAAATGGCAGCCTTTGGTTCGCCTTCCACGCAATGTTTTCAATGTATACTTCTCCATTTTCAGTTGTTCGTAATTGCAGTTTCTAGGTATTTAGTTGAATTTACGACTTTCATATTTGATTGATTTATCGTGTAACCGAAGTTTAGCAGATTACTTTTAGCACTCAAGTGGATGATCTCACACTTTTCATTATTTAGGTTCAGCTGCCAATTTTCGAACCATACAGACATATTTTATAAATCATTTTGCAATTTGTTTTGATCCTCTGATAAACGGCAGCAGCATCTGAAAACAACCGAAGACCACTGCTCGGATTGTCTCCTACAATGTTTATATAGATAAGGAACAGCAGAGGGCCTATAACGGTACCTTGGGGAACGCCAGAAATCACTTCCGTTTCACTCGATGACTTTCCGTCAGTTAATGTAAACTGTGACTTCTTTGACAGAAATCACGACAGCAGTCGCATAACTAGGACGGTATTCCATAAGCACGCAACTGGATTACAAGCCGCTTGTGAGGTACAGTGTCGAAAGACTTCTGGAAATCTACAAATACGGAATCAATTTGAAATCCCTTATCAACACTTAATATGAGTAAAGAGGTAGTTGTGTTTCACAAGAACGATGTCTTCTAAATGCATGCTGAATGCGTGTCAATAGACCGTCCTCTTCGTGGTCTGCTTGTGTATGACAGGAAACGTCCGTCTCACTGCTAGGAATGAAGCTTTCTATCCGGTAACCTGCCTTAATATCTGGAATGGGCTTCTGTGTCGTTCCTAATCGATAGCTTTTCTGAAAGCCTTACTGATAGGGAGTGGAAACTGTGGAAGAAAAATTTATTTTGAAACGTCCCCTTAGAAAATATAATGAATTACTATGCAGATAAACCCCTTACGTTAGCTGAGCAGAAATGAACCCATTCAGACATTTCGCTCTTTATCTATTCTGATCAAGACTCAACTGACACACAATATTTTAAGCGCAACGCAATCTGACTTTCAATAATCCCTACAAAAGAATGGCCCTGACTAACATTACCTATACCTTTCACAAATCACTTACCTCACAAAAATCTTCGTTACTCGAACTATTGCAATACAGCGAGCGCCACTACTGCTAGCTAAATAAAAAATTCAAACTACTGAAAGCACTAACTACTGGTAGCCATAGTTAGCAAATGAAAGGTTTTGATAGAGAACAAACAATGTATTTACCTTAATAGTGTTCAAAAGTCATAATATGTATATCAGTACATGATATCCAATATTGCAAAGTTATTGTCTCCGTCCAGATTATCCGGTCTCAAAATTCCGCCATCTCTCTCCCCCATCCACCAATGCTGGTGGCTCACCTCCAACTGCACAACGCTACGCGCTGTTAACAGCCAACTGCACAACACTACAATAGCCAACAACAATGCAAACCAGCCACAGACTGCATGCAGCACAGCCAGTGATTTTCATGCAAAGCGCTACGTGGCGTTACCAATATAAAAACCTAAACAGCCTACTTACAATTTACCAGAAATATCGTACAATATTTTACTGATAATTGTTACAGAAATATTAACCAAAGGATCGACAGGTAACCTTCCTAAAATTACTGAAGAAAAATCGAAAATGATAACAAGTTAACAGGAAACGCAGTAGGCGTTTTAACACACAGCTAAAAACTTTTTAAGCAAAAGATCATTAGCTGGCCTTTTTTAAAATCACTGAAGAAAATTCAAAAACTGGAGAACATAATTCTTGGAAGGCGATTAGGAATTACAAGGCAGTGCAATTTATATATAATCTCTATTTGGCAATACTGCGCACAAGGCGACTTATTGCATTTAGAGAATAATATACTTATAAATTTTTAGTCATAGTGCATCCATAAAAACGAAACAATTTACTAAACATGCAATAAATAAATAGAAAACACAAGGACTAATCATCTGAAGGCCTGTTAATTACATGGAAGGCATTATTCTTGAATTACACTATTGGCCATTAAAATGGCTACACCAAGAAGAAATGCAGATGATAAACGAGTATTCATTGGACAAATATATTATACTAGAACTGACATGTGATTACATTTTCACGCTATTTGGGTGCATAGATCCTGAGAAAGCAGTACCCATAACAACCACCTCTGGCCGTAATAACGGCCTCGGTACGCCTGGGCAGTTTGACAAACAGAGCTTCGATGGCGTGTGCATGTACAGCTGCCCATGCAGCTTCAACAGGATACCACAGTTCATCAAGAGTAGTGACTGGCGTATTGTGACGAGCCAGTTGCTCGGCCACCATTGGCCAGACTTTTCAATTGGCGAGAGATCTGGAGAATGTGCTGGCCAAGGCAGCAGTCGATCATTTTCTGTATCCAGAAAGGCCCGTACAGGACTTGCAACATGCGGTCGTGCATTATCCTATTGAAATGTAAAGTTTCGCAGGGATCGAATGAATGGTAGAGTCACAGGTTGTAACACATCTGAAATGTAACGTCCACTGTTCAAAGTGCCGTCAATGCGAACAAGAGGTGACCGAGACGTGTAACCAATGGCACCTCTTACCATCTCGCCGGGTGATAACGCCAGTATGGCGATGACGAATACACGCTTCCAATGTGCGTCCAACGGGATGTCGCCAAACACGGATGCGACCATCATGATGCTGTAAACAGAACCCACATTTATCCGAAAAAATGACGTTCTGCCATTCGTTCACCCAGGTTCATCGTTGAGTACACCGTCGCAGGCGCTCCGGTTTGTGATGCAGCGTCAAAGGTAACCGCAGCCATGGTCTCCGAGCTGATAGTCCGTGCTGCTGCAAACGTCGTTGAACTGTTCGTGCAGATGGTTGTTGTCTCGCAGACGTCCCCATATGTTGACTCAGGGATCGAGACGTGGCTGCACGATCCGTTACAACCATGCGGATAAGACGCCTGTCATTGCGACTGTTAGTGATACGAGGCCGTTGGGGTCCAGCACGGCGTTCCGTATTACCCTCCTGAACCCACCGCTTTCATGTTCTGCTAACAGTCATTGGATCACAACCAACGCGAGCAGTACTGTCACGATGCGATAAACCGATATCGCGATAGGCTACAATCCGACCTTTATCTAAGTCGGAAACGTGATTTCTCCCCCTTACACGAGGAATCACAACAACGTTTCACCAGGCAATGCCGGTCGACTGCTGTTTGTGTATGAGAAATCCGCTGGAAACTTTCCTCATGTCAGCACGTTGTAGGTCTCGCCACCGGCGCCAACCTTATGTGAATGCTCTGAAAGGCTAATCATTTGAATATCGCAGCATCTTCTTCCTGTCGGTTAAATTTCGCTTCTGTAGCACGTCATCTTCGTGGTGTAGCAATTTTAATGGCCAGTAGTGTACAATTATGCAAGGAGTACCATTTTAATAGAAATATACATGAACCGCACCGAGGTCAACTTGCAGCGTTAAAAAACATTTGATGAACATACGGAATAAAATGAAAATACCGAAGCTCGCTTAGCGCCAAGTTTCAGCGAACTGTAAGTTAAGCGCGTTACATAATCTTCGGCGTTTACGAAAATTGTACTAAAATTCATTTTTAATTCGACTGCAATGACGTTCAAACTCTTTTCACCATAGATTGCTTCCGCTTACTGGTGACAATTCGAAATTTACGGTGAACTACCTGGTTCCGAGCCAGTAGCCTTTCACGAGCTTATCCGCTCTGCTAACATCACATTAACTGCGACTGAACGGCCGGCCAGCAAAACCCACAAAACGACAACAAATACCGGCCAGACAACAGTAGTGGCCAGCACTACAACAGATAGAGCCCGATTAAACTCGGGCTTAAAATGAAGACTGTTAAACTCTGTACAATTAAGACGGTAAATCTGGGGAAGCACATATTTACAGTTAGTACCGAAAGTCTTATTAACTCGACCCAGAAGAAAACAGCACTATCAGGACAGCTGAAATGCAGTATTATTTTTTGCTTTAGCAATTTATCCACTTGATATAGGCATTGAATCATCTATTATGCCGGAGACGGCGACTACAAATGTTTGACATACCGAACATTACAAATGAGTCTCGTTAACCACTTTCGACAGCACAGGGATTAGATGGTTCACAAATTGCTCATCATAGAATCTTTTCTTGGCGACAACAGTCCGCATTCGTTACAGAAGTTGATTAAGTTCAGGCTGTCTCCCTTTCTGAGCGACAGGAAGTCATACAATCCTCTGAGGAAAGAGAGGCAAGTGTAAAGACTATCGGGTCTTCCTCTTTGTTTCCAAGGTGAATTATTTATGAAGTTTCCTCGCCGTAATGTTCTATCACTAGCCAGCGTCGGAGCTGAGAAATCTCTCAGTTTCTGGCCGTTGCAAACTCTTGATACTGATCTACACGACTGACAAAAAATATTTGCAAGTGCTTAACGCGCCAAGTAGTTAAATAGGCAGTTGAAGGCCACTTCGCTCAGAACCAAACACATTTGGTGAAGCATTAGCCGAATTTACTTACAAGACAGTCGTTCAAATATTGTGCTGGTCTGTGTAAATACAAATCTAAATGTTAGTTCCCAGAATGAGATTTGCAATCTGCGGCGAAGTGTGCGCTGGTATGAAACTTCCTTTCATATCAGCGCGCACTCCGCTGCAGAGTGAAAATGTCATTCTGAAAACATACCCCAGGCTGTGGGTAAGCCATGTCTCCGCAATACCCTTTCTTTCGGGAGTGCTTGTTCTGCAAGTTTCGTAGGGGAGCTTCTGTAAAGTCTGGAAGGTAGGAGACGCGGTACCGGCGGGAGTAAAGCTGTGAGGAGGGGGCGTAAGTCATGCTCGTGTAGCTCAGATGGTAGAGCACTTGCCCGCGGAAGGCAGAGGTCCTGAGTTCTCGTCTCGGTCTTGCACATAGTTTTAATCTGCGAGTAAGTTTTAAATGTTTGTTTGCCATAATCATATATCTCTGAGGGTTTTCACCGTTTGCTTTGAAATTTTGACACGATGTTGCATTCGAATACGAGCGTGTTTTTATACGCCTACGTTTTTAATCTATATAATATATCAACAAGTATGTAATATTCAAAGGGGAACGTTATTATCAAAAATCTTGATAAGTTCTTGGCCGATTTACGAAGGTGACGTATATCTAATATATGTAGTGGTGAAACGCTGTTGGGAAAGAGGAAAGGTGTGTTTTTGGTTCAAATGGCTCTGAGCACTATGGGACTTAACATCTGAGGTCGTCAGTCCCCTATAACGTAGAACTACTTAAACGTAACTAACCTAAGGACATCACACACATCCATGCCCGAGGCAGGATTCGAACCTGCGACCGTAACGGTGCCGCGGTTCCAGACTGAAGCGCCTAGAACCGCTCGGCCACACTGGCCGGCAGTGTGTTTTTGGGTTATCGTATAATGACTAGACTACCACAGAATGTGAACATTCAATGACAATAAACAAGGGTGATGATCAGAGAGAGGGGAAGAGGAGAGACAGAGGGGTGGGATAGCGGAAAGGAGGGTATGGACAGATACAGGTGGCTGGTGATGGATAAAGGGGAAGATGGGGGTGGTGGCAAGAGAGAGAGGTGCGAGAGAGGAGGCAGGAGGAGCTGGAGAGACAGGCAGAGAAATAAGGGATGGAGGGAGTGGAAAGGAGGAAGAGATGGACGAAGAGAGAGATGAGGGGAGATGGGGGGGGGGGGAAGAAGAAGATGAGGACTCATATCCAATTACCATACATGCTAGAAACCTATGCTTTCTGTTTCCTTTCTTTTCAATTTAACCAGAAAGTGGCCGGGAACAGCTAGTTTAAACTAAAACTTAAACAACTGAAAATACGAACAATATGAATGTGGCTTCATTATAGCTATTAAATCAAATTCTGTCAATCTTCGAACAGATTGGATTCAGTAATGTATAATTTTAAAAATTACGCGCACCTGAGTAGCCGATAAAGCTAAATGGTGTGAGAAAGTATCTTAAAAGAACCCACAAACCAAGATGGGGAATAAGGTCAAAATCAGTTATTGCAGTACTGTTCCGATGACAAGTGTCTGGCAAGCTATACAACCCTCTCAGCAATTCATAAATGATGCACCGAATACACTGTATGGGCCGGCAACCGCGAGCATGTACTGTGCATGCATACATAGATTCACAGAACGGTCCAGACTTCCGCTGCTTCCTTGCTGCTTATTCGGCCCAGACCTAGAGGGACATACACCGACGAGCCTCTGTTGCTCCTGACGGAAAAACAGTTCCCTTTTCAAGCGCACCGCTGTCACTCCCCAGTGATAGACAAATCATGTTTCTCCACTCCCAAGCGCTGGCTAGCAGGAGCAGTAGGGCCGTATAGCGAGCGGTTTAAAGTCGGCGAGCAGCAACTAATGATGAGCGAGCTCCATAAAGGCAATCTGTTGGTGATTTTTCTCTATCACACCGAGTGCGATTATTATTGTTTTCCATAGTATAAAAATAAACAGAATTATGTTTAATTTCTTATCATTTATTAGCTAGCTGCGACTCCTCCCGAGATGTGTCCAGAAGCTAATATGCTCGTAGTTAAGAAAACAATATTTCGTCTTCTGGGGATCCGTTTTTCTGTAGGAGGTATAAGGCACCACTCGTGGAAATATATAAAGATTACTCGTGACACACCTCGCCTCAGGAACCTGTCTTAAGAGTTCGCCCTGTTCAATAGCCGGCCAGAGAAACGTCGGCCAGTATTTATAGGAAAACAAGCAGGGGCAATACCGTACTATGCGTACTGAGCTTATTGGCTAACTACCACTTCCACCTTATCACAGGGCCACTGCTAGTTCCCATGGAAAACTCCATCAGTGGTCATGTAAATTTGAAACATGTTTTTAATTGCTGCATACGGATTTCAGTCACAGAATGATCATCTTCTGTGCAGCATACGTCCAGTGGCCTCATATAATCATGCACAAAATATAACTCCAAATTTAGGAGTTCATAGTGAAGAACATGTCAGCTAGATGGTAAGGAGTTTGAATCTTATATGCAGGCCATCATGTTCTTCACTATAAACACCTACATTTGAAGTCAAATTTTCTGCAAGATTATGTCAATCCACTAGGATTAATCTTGCACTGAAGATGACCACTCTGTGATCGAAATCGGTATGCAATAATAAAAAAAACTGTTTCAAACTGATACGACCAATGCTTGAGTTTCCCTTGTTTGCCATACGTGTTGTGTGGTCGTATTTGCAACAGAATTCTTGGTGAGCTTTATCTCCTGTACTCGTCGATTAGCTGCTGAAGATGCCGACACGTTACCTCTACATCTCTGCTGCCAGTCTACGCCCGTTACCGTCTCTCATGTGACGAGGGACTCTACAGACATTTTTGGATTGGATGCTGTATAGTCTGCCCACTGATCACGCCCAAGAGCTATTTAGTATTTAGTGAATCCCACAGTGTGTTGGACTGACAGTTGGTTCTTCAAGTGTGAGTATGAATTAACAACAACAAATCCCATCCTGCGTGTGGCTCGACACCTCAAACGTCTGTACAGAGGCATGTATGCAAATAACCACATTTTGACATTGTGTATCCTTTCATCAAAGTCACAGTTGAATGTTGATTGCAGAGTCAGTAGCTGTATGGAACACTTCGTGTACTTTCTGGGGGCTCACCAGCGGAGATTCAGTCATTGTAAGGAGAGTTTTCTGAACCTGAGAAGCAGCGGATGAACCTCATGCGACAATTGAGCTCGACTCAGCGAAGCGCATACTATCTTGACAAATTGAGCCTAGTACTTCGAGTTCATTTGCCTCTTACCGATTGTGATGAGTAATGTCGAGACCTCCCATTTCCTTGCTGAGTTACAGTTCCAGAGTGTTGGTGTAAGTACGGTTATGATTTTTATTTAAGTTTCGGCACAAGGCCGATAACTACAACACACATATCAGGAGGTTATAAAGTTCAGCTGTTCACAGAGGCTGTAATTATCGTATGGCAGCGAAACATGGTAGGTATTGCATTAACGCATTTGCGTATCAACCAAGATTCGCTGCTATACGATAATTACACTCCACACTGGGCACCCGTGAGTGGCTGCACTTCAAGTATAGCGGCCCGGTATAGTTAAACACACGAGGAGAGTGAAGACACAATTTGGCTAAAGCCCAAGAAGAATATCACGTTATTTCGCCGGGAAACCTTACAAATTCTTAAAGAGAGAACTACGTTCTGAGTTCGTTTTGCGTGTGAAAATCGATTTAGAGTTAAAATATTGAATAGCACAGTCAATAAAAAACCGATGAGCCTCTGGAAGCGACGTTACAGACGCAACCAGATAGGGTTGATAGAAGAGATAGAGAAGATCCAACGGAGAGCAGCGCGCTTCGTTACAGGATCATTTAGTAATCGCGAAAGCGTTACGGAGATGATAGATAAACTCCAGTGGAAGACTCTGCAGGAGAGACGCTCAGTAGCTCGGTACGGGCTTTTGTTAAAGTTTCGAGAACATACCTTCACCGAAGAGTCAAGCAGTATATTGCTCCCTCCTACGTATATCTCGAGAAGAGACCATGAAGATAAAATCAGAGAGATTAGAGCCCACACAAAAGCATACCGACAATTCTTCTTTCCACGAACAATACGAGACTGGAATAGAATGGAGAACCGATAGAGGTACTCAGGGTACCCTTCGCCACACACCGTCAGGTGGCTTGCGGAGTATGGATGTAGATGTAGATGTAGAAGGTAGAAGGTGATCAAGCCGGCGAGCAGCTTCTGTAAGTCGACAACACGACTTGAATTTTAGTGTTGCGGTGGGGTCCCATTTTGCTAGCATTACGTCCTAACATGACACGCCCTCAGCACAGGAGTTGGCCTGTGCTGTCGTACCCACGTAGCCCCATAACGACTAGTCATCTCCAGCTTCATGAACGTCTCTCGTGTTGTGGTATCTTCGTCGCTGCCACACACTCAACTCGCAACTAGTCAAACATTGCCTGATGACAGGACTTAATATATCGATATAGTCTGGTTGTGTTATATCATTTTTCAGTCATATGATACAAGCTATAGAGAAAGACGGTTAATGTAGAACATGTACGTCAACAATGATGCAACTGCAGGCATGGAAGGCCAAAAGACAACTAGTCCATTGAAGAAGCAACGACGGAGGTAAAATAAAGTTTCAGATAATGGGATTGATGCATTAAAACATTCAAGATGAGAGAATATCAGTTTTAAGAAATTATAAGATTCGCTTATGATCCTGATACTCTCATTGAAAGTGTGGAAATAGTTGTTAATAAAACAAAAAAACAAAAAAAAGAAACGCCGGCACACCACGAAGTAGCTACGCAAATTTGTCACAAATTGATATCCGTACAGGCATCGACGGCAAATACAAAATTGTAAACTTTGGCCACCGATGTATTAGTGAGTGACACTGCAGCGGAATCCCACCGTCCTAGTCTCAAGGATAGTAAACAGGGTACATGTCAACACCTTGGCGTATAGTCTTTGCAAATTTCATTCCGTGTACTGAGCTGGGCACTAACTGTCCCTCGCAGACAGGAGCGTGAGTAATATGCACAGGCGATAGCATATGAGAGAAAGCTGGGCTCAAAGAAGCGGTTGGAGTACCTGGCGAATCTCTCGACATTAGAACAGGAGCGACGCCACTGTTCGACGATTTTGGCCTAACTCTGCGTCAAGAAGGTAGTAGTCGACGTAGAGAAATGACAGAACGTGAGGATATAGCAATCGTCAGTCAGCGCCCCGTATTCATCATTATCATCGGAACGGCATGTAACTGGTGCTTTGGCGACAAGGTTCATTAATAGGCGGCTTACAGGAAGGGGGCGAGGCCATGGCGCGTCTTGTGCGGATTACCATTGACCTCTGCACAATAACAAGCCCGTTTGCGTAGTGTCGGTAACATTCGTCCTGGTATCCCATTGACTGGAGTAGAATTGTCTTCAGTGCTGAGTCCAGAATGGAACTAAGCCCCGATGATTAGTGATCCTGGGGTCCACTGGGGGCCGAATCGCACAATAACTCCGGGTTCGGTGTGGGGCGGCGGTGGTGTGGGCGGACTGCTGTGGCCTGTTGTGGGGTTGTGAACCACTGAGGGCTACGGCGGGACGAAGTCTGTCCGTCATTTCTAGGTCCCCGGAATAATACAATGCAATACGATGCAATACAACTATGAAGATTTAGACGAGACAGATATATGAGGGAGGCACGCAACAGAGAAGATGGAAATCCTCGCTAAAATAAACCTATTAATATGAAACACTCCACGAAGAAATTTCTTTGAATGTACGTCTGGAGCACAAGATTTTATGGAAAGGAATCACGAACTGCGGGAAAATTGGAAAATATGAGAACCGAAGCCTTTGAGATGTAGATAAGTGGACTGATAAGAAACGAGGAGGTTCTCAACGGAATAGAGAATGTTTAGTTGTTGCTTCTCAGGTACAGCGGGTTTGGAATTATTTCCATGTCTTCTGTTGATCTGTCCAAAAATATAGGGTGATAGTAAAATATCAGTAAACTAAATTACAAATCAAATTAACTTGTATACATAACCATACGTATCTGAATACGTTGCTTATCGAACACAAGAGGCTCATAGATTCACTCAAGCTGTAAACGTAACTGCCTTCTTGTAGACACAATCAAATTTTACGTGTATTTGCGTTTTAAGGGTTACCGTCATTGTATAATAATGTCGTCAGTTGAAAATTTGAGTTCTAACAATCACAGTTATTATAGAATTACGTTGTGAGAGCGTATCTGGAATTTCTCAGTTGAGGATTTACAACTAAGCCCACCTGAAATGAAAGTACGTTATGCATAGAACTCAATTTCGTTTGTAATCTTGTTTCCTAATGTTTTATAAATCCCCTTTTCTTTCTTTTTAAAGCAATTATCTGATGATGAAATGCTAGTAAGTCTAAATTGATTTTGATTCCACTTGTGTGACGTGTGGATGAAATCTATACGAAAAAATTTGCAACACTGTCACTGAATTTACCTACAGCAGTACGCTTGATCTGTGTATCTTAATGCGTTGTCAAAATCAGTACGATCAAATAGCGTATTTAGCCCTATCACAAAGATATTTGTACCCTTTATACCCATCAGTGTGTAATTAAATTTCGCAACTAATGATGTCACGTACATGAACGAAATTAATTTGTTAACGAACACCACTAAATTTCATTAGAGGCTCTGGCATCTGTCGCAACAGGAGCAAGCGAGTATACATACATAACATGTTTCACATTTGGTACGAGATCTCTTGAAACGGGTGAAAGGAGAACAGGTCACACGAGAGCTTGGACACAATCACTGATGCTTGCCGACATTTCCCGTGTGTTAGAACGCTGCGTTGCACGCTTCTGGGGGAAAAATACTGTATTTTTATTTCGCTTTTTTTCTTTACTTCTATCAATTCAAAGATTCTCACAGCCTCAGTGTTCGTGCCGCACATCGGAATACCTGCCATTCACTCGGTCTTCTTTTGTCCTCTCGGCACTGCCGAGGATTTACTATCGCTACAGATTCGAAAGCGCGCACGTTTTATCAAGTGGATTTCGCAATTTTTGAAAGGTATTCACAGAATTTCGGCAGGGGATCATCTGGAACAGGTGGTATTTGCCTTGTTTCACGTTTCTGCATTTGTGGAGAGAGCATTGCTCTTCCCCGAACCTCATCAGTTGTCAGTGTATGAATTTCCAAAGAATGAAAAAAAATGTTGACAAAGAAACATTTAGAACATATAGGTCTAATGTTATTTTTCTAATAAAATACGCATTTTGTTCAGGTAGACGTTGTATCTTGCACTGAAACATATTTTTCTGCAATTGCGTCATTCTTTATGGGTTATGCACAATATGTAGGTAAGGTCCAGTAATGACGGAGCATACAGTTCAAAAATGGTTCAAATGGCTCTGAGCTCTATGGGACTTAACTTCTGAGGTCATCAGTCCCCTAGAACCTAGAACTACTTAAACATAACTAACCTAATGACATCACAAACATCCATGCCCGAGGCAGGATTCGAACCTGCGACCGTAGTGATCGCGCGGCTCCAGACTGTAGCGCCTAGAACCGCTCGGCCACTTCGGCCGGCGAGCATACAGTAGGTAATTCCAACTTGCATATGTATGCTGAAAAGATTTAAGCTGTGGAAAATTTCTCGATACACAGCTGTCAGATACATAATCATGCTGAATGAGTGAGGGTTTTTCCGCGATGAAAAAGATGCGTGAAACGCATTAACCACCATGACGATGGTCTCAGGATGCAGGCATCAAAATATACGAGTAGGATACTTCTAACGGGGACAGTTCCGCGTCGTGCACAGTTTATCATTACTGCTGCGGCAGCCTGATACAGAATGAGTAATCTAATACAAGTACACCGTCAGCGGGAACACCGTACTATCGATAGGTATAATTCATGCACGCTGTTCATAAAATTTTAGGAAATTCATGACTCTTGGGTGCATTAGCACAATTTATTTATCTGCTATCGGTTTCTGTCACTGGGCATCATCTGGCACGAAAAATTGGCTACGTCATGTCATATGTCAATCATGCTGAACCAAAAAACAAATGTATTAACTGTCAGTTCCGTGAGGGAAGAACAACCTTCCTCGTGTGTACATGATTGACAAGAGACCTGCAATAGCCCATTTTTTCGATCCAGATGATGGTCAGTGACCGTAACCGGGAACAAATTAATAAACTGTTCTAATGGCGTCAACTTTCATGAATTTCCTGAAACATATATCGGCTGCCAGCAGCTGCCTGAAGGAAATATTTTGCGCCGGCCACTGTGACCGAGTTGTTCTACACGCTTCAGTCCGGAACCGCGTTGCTGCTACGGGAGCAGGTTCGAATCCTGCCTCGGGCATGGATGTGTGTGAGGTCCTTAGGTTAGTTAGGTTTAAGTAGTTCTAAGTCTAAGGGACTGATGACCTCAGATGTTAAGTCCCATAGTGCTTAGAGCCATTTGAAGAAAACATTTGAGGTGTTGCTCATAAAAGTAGCACGACAAATATGTTGTAAATAGAGTGCGATTACGAATTGGGTGCAGTTATGGAAGATCAATGTACCGGACGCACGGAGAACCATCAATCTTAGGACGATTCCAGCTCATTGTGTGTATAATGGCTCTGAGCACTATGGGACTTAACATCTATGGTCATCAGTCCCCTAGAACTTAGAACTACTTAAACCTAACCAACCTAAGGACAACACACAACACCCAGCCATCACGAGGCAGAGAAAATCCCTGACCCAGCCGGGAATCGAACCCGAGAACCCGGTCGCGGGAAGCGAGAACGCTACCGCACGACCACGAGATGCAGGCACTGTGTGTATACTTATCTTTGCCGCAGAGAGGTAATAAACTTAACTAGACAATATTCTCGCCAAGGTAGAACACACTCGATAGTTGTTACAATTGCACAAGTAGCCTTTTCTAGAATAGGAGAAGCTAGTATTAGAAAGAGAAAGAATATTTGCCAAATATCTACATTGGCTTTTCCTTTCTGCTTGCCACCAGGGAGCCCTTTCCGTAGGTCATGCCATTATTTATGATGCTTGACAGATACCTAGCAGTAAAAGTAAACCTAGAAAAGTTACCCTATTCTGTGAATTTGTAATTCGATAAATTTAGCTTGTCTGTTCTAATTACATAGAATTCAAAATTTTATGTCTAGGCATAAAACTGAAAAAAATGCTTACTAATTTTTAATCATGTCGGTTTTTATGACAATTTTTTCCAAAAATTGTATGTGACGTTGTACGGTGTAGAGATCATCCCACTGATGAAGGCCAGGAGACACAGTGACGCGCTCCCGCCGGCAAAATGTTTTACACAATGTCGGACTCATGGGCACGAACAAATTAAACTGAAAACAGCTGCGCAGAATTACTGTGCGCATAAGACTGGGAGGTGACCCGTGGTCTGGCCTCAGTCACAAAAGAAACTGAGTGAGGTGTTCAGGGGTGAACTTGAAGGGGTGTGATGTGACGTCCCCGCAGATCAAATGACGAGAACGATCACGAACAATATGAAACCAAGAGGCGGTAGCATCTTTGACGTAGTCGATTCGATACAGGAATCGAAACTCGCTAATACTTAAATTCTGAATAAATGTCATCATAAATGGCGGCAGTTGACTTCCCATTAAGGAGTGACCCTCGATCTGCCAACGGCACCGTCAAAATGGATCGAGGAGCAAGCCGAAGATCAGAGTAGTCTCTTGTCCTTGGAGTGAGAAACTGCCCCTAAAGGCGGAAAAATCAGTTATGACGAACGGCACGAGGAAGCAGATGATAATGGAAACCACTGTATTAAAAGACACATAACGTTTATGGTCTGTAATGGAGAAAGGTCATTATGATATCTCCGTTGGTAAAAGATCCCCTAATAGTCCCCTATTCAGATTTCCGGGAGGTGACTGCAGGAGGAGCTGACCATGGGAAAACGTTGATAACGAACGGAAGGACAACTTTCTGCGAGTTGGAGCGTGAAATGTCAGAAGTTCGAACGCGATAGTGCAGTCAGAAAATTTGACAAGGGAAATACAAAGATTCATTTTAGAGATAGCAGGGGTCAGTGAAGTGAAATGGAAAGAAGACAAGGATTTCTGGTCTACCAGGTATAAGATCACATATCCAGCAGCAGAAAATGGTATACATTAGGAGGATTCGTTATTAACGGGAAGGTAGGGCAGAGAGTAAGTTATTGTGAACAGTTAAATGAAAGGTTTGTTCTCGTCAGAATCGACAACAAAACGACACTGACAGCTGCAGTTCAGGTATGAATGCCGACATCGCAAGCAGAAGTGGAGAGAGAGAGAGAGAGAGAGAGAGAGAGAGAGAGAGAGAGAGAGAGAAAATGTGTTCGTAACTCAGTACGTAAAGGGAGAGGAAGACCTAATAGCCACTGGGGGGATTGGATTGTGCTTGAGGCGAGACGTCGGAGACAAGGTTATGGGAGAAAATAGGCTTGGTAGAACGCGTGACAGAATGGAAAGACTAATTGAGTTCTGCAGGTTTCAGATGGTAGTAGCGAATACTCTCCTGAAGAATTACATGAGCAGCATCTGTACTTGGAAAAGCCAGGGAGGTACAGGAAGATTTTTGTTGGATTACGTTATGGCCAGATAGAGAATCAGAAATCAGATATTGGATTGCAAGGCATACCCAGAGACGGATATAGGTTCAGGAAATTACTTAATAGTGATGAAGAGTAGGCTGAAGTTTAAGAGACTACTCAGGAAGAATGAGTGTGCAAGGAAATGGGACACAGATGGGACACAGAAGATCTAAGGAATGAAGTGATACGTTTGAAGATTACTAAGGCTATAAAAACTGAGTACGCTTTTCAGTTGAAGAAAAATGGACGTCTCTAAAAAAGGACAGTCACAGAAGCTGGAAAGAAAACTATAGGTACAAAGGAGATCTCTGCGAAGAAACCGTGGGTGACAGTGGAAATACTTCAGCGGATCGAGGACAGAAGAAAGTACAAATATGGTTATGTAAATTCGGGAATATAGAACTACAAGTCGCTGAAGAATGAAATAAATAGGGAGTGCAGGGAAGCTAAGGCGAAATGAGTACTGAATAATGTGAAGAAATAGGAAAAGGAATGAATGTCGGAAAGACTGACACAGCAGGTGGAAAGACTACATTGTGATGGGGAGGACTTAACTAGTGACATGAGAGGAGAAGAAACAGAAGGCGATTTAGAAGAGATAGGGGATCCAGTATTAGAATTAGAATTTAGAAGAACCTGCTAGGACTGGAAGTCAAACAAGGCAGAAGGGATGGGTAACATTCCATCGGAATTTGTAAAATCACTGGGTGAAGCGTCAACAATACGTTTATTCATGGTGGTGTGTAGAGTGTATGGGATTATCGATATACCATCACGCTTCCGGAAAAACATTATCCACAAGGTTTCCAAGATTGTAAGAGCCGACAAGTGTGGGAATTACCTCGCAATCAGCTTATCAGCTCATGCATCCAAGTAGCTGACAAGAATAATATACAGCCGAATGAAAAAGAAAATTGAGGATCTGTTAGGTGACAATCAGATGGGCTGTAGGAAAGGTAAAGGCACCAGAGAGGCAGTTCTGACGTTGTGGTTAATAACGGAAGCACGGCTGAATAAAGTCAAGACACGCTTATAGGATTTGTCAACCTGGAAATAGAGCTCGAAAATGCCACACGGTGCAAGGTGAACCAAATCCTGAGAAAAATGGGAGTAGCTCTGGGGAAATATGGATAATATACAATAGGTACAAGAACCTAGAGGGAGTGAGAAGAGTGGAAGACGAAGAACGAGTGCACGAATTAAAAAGGCTGTCAGGCTGGGGTAAAGTCTTTTATCCCTACTGACCAACATACACGACGAAGAAGCAACGACGAAAATAAAAGAAAAGTTCAAGTGTGAAATTAAAATTCAAGGTGAAACGATATCAGTGTTAAGATTCACTGCTAACGTTGTCATCTTCAGTGACAGTTACAAAGAAGTACAGGCTCTGTTGAACGTAACAAAAAGTTTAATGAGTATAGAATATGGATTGGAAGTAAATCACAGAAAGTTGAAAGTAATGGGAAGTAACAGAAATGAGGACAGTGAGAATGTAAACATCAAAATTGGTGATCACGATATGTGTGAAGTTAAGAAAATATGTTAACTAGGCAGCAAAATAACCTTTGACAGAATTGATCAAGAGGGACATGAAAAACAGACTAACACTGGATAAAGGTACATTCCTGTCAAAGAGAAGCCAACTAGTATCAAACTTAGGTCTTCAGTTGAGAAAGAAGTTTCTGAGAACGTACGTTCGGAGGACACCATTTTATGGTAGCGAAACATGGACTGTGAGAAAACCAGAACAGAAGAGAAGACAAGCATTTGAGATGAGGTGCTTCAGAAGAATGTTGGAAATCAGGTGGACTGATAGGTTAAGTAATGAGGAGCTTCTCCGTAGAATCGGTAAGGAAAGCAACGCAGGGAGAACACTGACGAGGGGAAGGGACAGGGTGATAGTACACCTGTTACGACATCAGGGAATAACTTCCATGGTACTAGAGGGAGCCGTAGAGTGTAACAGCTATAGGGGAAGACAGAGACTAGAATACACCCAGCAAACAATTGCAAGTGCTACTGCGGCGTGGTGTAGCTGCGCAGTCTAAGGGCGCCTTGTCACGGTTCGCGTGGGTCCCTACATCGGAGGTTCAACTGCTCCTTCGCACGTGGGTGTGTGTGTGTTGTCCTTAGCGTAAATTAGATTACGTTGTACGTAAGAATAGCGACCGACGACCTCAGCAGTTTGGTCCCATAGAACTTACCACAAATTTCCAAAAAAATTCCAAGTGCTACTCTCAGATGAAGAGGTTGGCTCAGGAGAGGAATTCGTGGTAGGTCACATCAGAACAGTCAAATGACTGATGACAAAGGAGACTGTGATTTGAATTCAAGCATTTTGTGCTCACCAAATACGCTTAGTGTGAAACATAAATATGTGACAGGTAGATAACACCCTACCACCAACAGCTCTTGTTGTGACGACGTGGTTTCCTTGTATGCAGCAACTATAGAGCCTCGTAACAGGGCAATGTAAGGTTAAGAAACATCTGTGGAAAAACTGATGGCAATATAGATTAGCAACAACTTATAGCAATACCGCAAGTTGGAACACAGTCCTACGGAAATATGGTGCAGTTTTCAGATACGATTTAATGTAGAAAAAGGATCCTACGCGAAACCAGTTGCCAGGCTTTCGCAATCTCTACGCCAAAAGCGAACGGACAGGCGTCGTTGCTGATGATATAGCGGGGAATGTTACCCCCAGAAAAATTGTAGTGACTCCAGAAGATGTTGACGTGGTTTCTGCTTCAAATGGCTCCAAGCACTATGGGACTTAACATCTGAGGTCATCAGTCCCCTAGCATTAGAACTACTTAAACCTAACTAACCTAAGGACATCACATACATCCATGCTCGAGGCAGGCATAAAAAGATTATATACGAGGCCGTCATGCCACATAGAGTCAAATTCCCTAGAAACGTCCAGGAACACCGCCCCAAGGTATTCCCGGGTCTCCAGTGCTCGTATCACCTCATCCACAAGTCGCATGAGTTGATGCGCTGTGGAGTGACACTTGATAAACCCGAATTGCTCATCGGGAAGCAGGTGTTCGTCTTCCAGGTGCCTGAGGAGCCGTTTGGCGTATAAACGCTCAAATACTTTCGAGAGAGACGGCAGAAGACTGACAAGGCGATAGTTTGCCGCCAGACGAGGGTCTTTGTTTGCCTTGGGGATTGCTACCACTTCCGCGTGTTTCCACACAGAGGGGTAGATCCCCGTGCTCAGAATTTCGTTAAAATGCCAGTCAGGGTCTGTAAGGGCCAACCGGCCGGGGTGGCCGAGCGGTTCTAGGCGCTACAGTCTGGAACAGCGCAACCGCTACGGTCGCAGGTTCGAATCCTGCCTCGGGCATGGAAGTGTGTGATGTCCTTAGGTTAGTTAGGTTTCAGTAGTTCTAAGTTTTGGGGGACTGCTGACCTCAGAAGTTAAGTCCCATAGTGCTCAGAGCCATATGAACCATTTGTGGAGCACATGAAAGACACTTTCTGCCAGAGCCGTCCCACAAAGATGGACGAAACTGCGTCGGCGATCTGTGTCGATTTCTAACCCATTTCCCTTGGGATACTACTAGCATACGTGGAAAATTTCGTTGTTCGTTTGAATCATCTCTGTATTGCGAGTCGTGGACATTTAGATAAGATTGTGATGTGATTGCAAAGACTGCTTGCCGAGAACGAATTTAACTATGCGTGCTGATACTGTACAAGATGCACAGTGTCCAGACCCATCTGGTAGCAGCTTTTTAAACTATTCAGAAACTTACAACTTTCGCAATAAACATACCTTTCGTGGCAGTCACCTATGTATGTCATTCTTTAGGATACTTAATTTTGAAGTAAGGGGCTCCTTCACTAGTCACCCTTCTCTAAACTGTTGAATTCCTGAATGTAGTAAAAGAGAACTTGTAGTGTCAAGTTTGGCACTTCTTGGCGGCGACTGTATATACGGTCCTGATGCTGTCTTGACATACTGCTGATACTGTTTCGATGCTGTTGACACTGCGTAAATACTAGGTGATGCTGTGTCTATAGGTGCATGCGCACTAAGCTAACTAACGCCAACGAACTACATCCAACCGTTCGTCGACCGAGATTTAATTAGTGTGTGCAGGCGGAAAATCGGAGCCAAGAGAAGCGACTGGACTCGGCTGCGGTTCGGAATGCCATCGGTAACATCAAAGCATTGCAACTGGTTTAGCCTTGGAACTCATCTCCTAGTATGGACGCCGGGTCAAACGTCCGTTGTTTCAGTAGAGAATTGCTGTGTCTTTAGAACGGGTTTATATTTATAGTGTTTAAAAGTATTGGAGTATAACGAACTGCGATTATAGAAAGAAACTGAAAAGATGAGACGTTCCGACGAAAGTAAGTGAGCTGTTAGAAAGTAACTTGCATGATATGAAAAAGAAAACGCCTTTATTGAAATTTTTCGCATGAAAGACAAAGGGAAACAAAGAAATCTGGGAGTGGTGCCAATTCCCTATAGCTAAATATCTCGATTAATATTTCAGATGCAGTCGCAGCTCTGCTAAAATGGGTGTCAGTTTTGGTAATTTAGAGCCTACAGTACTCGGTAATAATTCGAAATCTGTAGTGGTAATTTAGACCCTACGCTATTCGGTAAAAATTCGTAATCTATAGCTTTCATTCGGGAAAAAAAAGTAGCCCTTTCTCCAGTTTCTCTTTAAGGCCAGACAGTTTGGTCACACCACAATGCTCCCACTTTTTAAAAAAGTGGTCGTTCACCAGCGTTCTTTCTTCTTCTTCTTCTTTTTCTGGTGATCAACTTCTTGCAGTAAAATAAATGCTTTACATACGACGACTGCTAAATCATTGTCCTCCCTCGTAACATCGACCAGTGAAAGTATAGTTAAAAGAGCGCGCTACAACAACAGCAAAATGGGAGCAACCTAGACACGCCAACAGAGTCAATTGCGATTCCAGATGGCCAAATCCCTTGGTATAAATCTTTCTTTTTGTAAGGGTAACGTGCCGAAAGCCAATGCGTTGGCTTAACGTCCGAATCAATCGGCTTCGTTGGTCTTTGTTGACAGAGTGCGTAACAGCCTTGAGAGGAGCCGTATGTCACATTATGTCCGGATGCGGTGTCTGAACGTTCACTTGGAACCATGTAAGTGAAGCATATCTCGTCCCTACGTCTGTTGGACGCTAGCCTTAACTCTATTGCTCCAGGGTTACTAGACGGCTAGGCGCTGTTCTGTGTATGGCTGAGTTTTGTATCTTCCTGAGGACACAGAACAGCACAGCACAAAACTCGTTGTGTTCAACAAGGCTTGATTCAACTATAGCACTTACTCAGTAGTTCAGGGGGTCACGAGTTCATATGTCGCCTGACATCATAATATTATGTTTCTGGGGCGTTAGAGAGCCATGAACTGTCGTGTAAGCAGGTAAGCTGAGGCCTAAAGTTCGCAGTGGTTAATTACGCCCTGTATTAGCAGAAATATTCACTCAGTCCTAGTAGTATATTGCAAGCATTATCGAGAGCCCTCTCAGAAACGTACACAGTCTGTGCAGAAACATACGAAACATATGTTCCGTGTTTATTTAACATTCTTATTTATCTCTCCATGTGGAGCTGAAGTCGATTAGAACATGGTTTTGCGGAGAAGGGAAGCCCGCAGAGACGCCAGCTAAGCGTGGCCCCCGGCTGCGCAAACATTATGGCCATTAGCGCTAGTGTGTAACGATTTAATGAAGCTGTTTTATGTTCAGAGGAAGTCAATTAGCTGTTCTGAGGGGCTCAGGGGCAGCGTGGTGTAGAAATTCGAGCGCTGCAGATCCGCGCCGCTGCGTTTTCTGTGGAGGAAACGAACAGTGCGAAGAGTACCCGAGCTTCAAAAAGGCTGAGAGTTAGCTGAAAAGGATTTGAGTAAATAAGGGAGGCATTTCTCGTGGGAAAAAGAGTAGCAGGAAACAGATGGAGAGAATTCGTTCTGAGGGAAAAATTCTGCGGCGAGACAAGCGCATACAGGACGTGCAGAGAACACAATGACGTAATGTACGGTCAGTCGAAGAGAAAAAATAAATAAAAAACTCAGTTTCATGCGATATATTATTTAGCGATGCTTTCTACTGAAGTGGAAATTCGAGATTCCATTCTCGATAACTACACTATGTGATCAAAAGTATCCGAAGACATGGATGAAAATGACTTAAAAGTTCGTTGTGCCCTTCCTTCGTAACGTTGGAATTCAGTATGGTGTTAGACCACTCTTAGCCTTGATGATAGCTTTCACTCTCGCAGGCTTAAGTTCAACCAGATGTTGGAAGGTTTCTTGGGGAATGGCAGCCCATTCTTCACGTACTGCAGTAAGGAGGGATATCGATGTCGGTCGGTGAGGCTTGGCACGAAGTCGGCGTTCCAAAACATCCCAAAGGTGTTCTATAGGATTCAGCTCAGGACTCTGTGCAGGACAGCCCATTACAGGGATGTTATTGTCGTGCAACCATTCCGCCACAGGCCGTGCATTATCAACAGGTGCTCGTTCGTGTTGAAAGATGCAATCACCATCGCCGAATTGCTCTTCAACAGCTGCAAGCAAGAAGGTGTTTAAAACATCAATGTACACCTGTGCTGTGATAACGCCACGGAAAACAACAGGGGGTGCAATCCCCCTCCATGAAAAACACGAACACACCATAACACCACCGCCTCCGAATTTTACTGTTGGCACCACAGACGCTGGCAGATGACGTTCACCGGGCATTCGTCATACCCACACCCTGGCATCAGATCGCCACAATGTTTAATGTGATTCGTCTCTCCACACAACTTTTTTTGCACTGTTCAATCATCCAACGTTTACGCTCCTTGCACCAAGCGAGGCGTCGTGTGGCATTTACTGGCGTGATTTGCAGCTTATGAACAGCCGCTCGATCATGAAATCCAAATTTTCCCACCTCCCGCCTAACTGTCATAGTACTTGCAGTGGGTCCTGATGCGGTTTGGAGTTCCTGTGTGATGGTCTGGATAGATGTTGGTCCATTACGCATTACGACCCTCTTCAACTGTCGGCGGTCTCTGACAGTCGAGGCCGGCCTGTACACTTTTGTGCTGTAAGTGTCCGTTCACGTTTCCACTTCACTATCATTTATGAAACAGTTGACTAAGGGATGTTTAGCAGTGCGAAACTCTCGCCTACAGACGTATGACACAAATGACACACAATCACCTGCTGGTCGGAGTGGCCGTGCGGTTCTAGGCACTACAGTCTGGAACCGAGCGACCACTACGGCCGCAGGTTCGAATCCTGCCTCTGGCATAGATGTGTGTGATGTCCTTAGGTTAGTTAGGTTTAATTAGTTCTAAGTTCTAGGCGACTGATGACCTCAGAAGTTAAGTCCCATAGTGCTCAGAGCCATTTGAACCAACCCAATCACCTGACCACGTTTTAAGTCCGTGAGTTTCGTGAAGCGCCCCATTCAGCTCTCTCACGATGTCTAACGACTGCTGAGATCACTGATATGAGTACCTGGCAGTAGGTGGCAGTACAATGCACCTAATATGTAAAACCTAAGGTTTTGCGACTGTGCGGACACTTCTAATCATATAGTGTATCTGGGCCGAAATGAGAAGCTACCAGAATATATTTGCACCCAAATCTATACTCTATTCGTCGCAATATTGTCGAAACGAAAGCTTTGCACTAATATCTGAAACACACTAGGAAAAGAATACGTGTTTGCGTCAGTTTTCACCCTCGTGCTTCCCTTCAACCACAGCGACATGCAAAAAGTCACAGTGTAGAAGGACCTTTCACTGTCACCTAGTAGACGTATATACACTTTTGACAGTTCACAAAAGGTCGGAAAATCCACCTGTGATAGATCCTTGCCTGGGACAGTAATGTGAAATTTCTGCTTCTGCCCCAATGCTTAATTCCAGAGTATCGGACTGGCTTCGACATCTTCACAGACATAGCACAAACCACAGAGAGTTTCTAAATGGTTCATATCATATTACAAAACTATATTTTCTACTGCCTCGAAAATGTAAACCTGGTGTAAATTTCTAATAGGTAGAGTTGTTATTTTCAATGGTAATACCCAGTACAAAGTTTTATCTTTCTACAATTTTGTTGAAGATCAAAATGTTTATTCACCTTCCAATGCATTCTCCACTGTACGTACAACAAACATCCAGGCAATAGCGAACGCGTCCTGTACTTTCTCGACTACGCCTGACTTACTGCGCATTTGCTCTTGCTATGCGACGTCGCGGTACGTCCACAGCTGTCTGAGATAGAGGCGCATGGAGTGAACGATAAGAAACTCACAAACCATGAGATGACGAAATCTTTCAGGAAAATGGTTGAATGAGAAAACTGTACACCTATTATGGTTGAGTTGTCCTTGAGGGAATACACTGTACTTGTCCCTTCACGTTTCCACTTCACTCAAGCAGACGAAGGTATAAGTACGGTGGTGCTCTGTCGTGTTGAAAAATGGAACGTCATTTGTTGCTGCTTTATTGGCATCTTGTGATGTCATAGTCTTCGGGGATGTCAAACTCTCTTCACGTACTTAAGCATTTCCTTAACTAGAAATTAACAGGCCTTCGCAGCTGGGTGTAATATTCCAGTATGAAGTACTTAATTTTGACTATAATTTGATGTTTTACGTGCGTTGCGAGTGCAGGCGATATACCAGATCGACCGTAATGATACATAGAGCTGTTGTCACTAATTTTTGTGGTCGTAATTGCAGCTAACAGCTATTACAGCAAATATGAGTTTTTACTTTGTAAGGAGACTTGCGTGCTAGGGGTTGCGATGTCCTTCGAGCGTGAAAACACCAGAAGGGCAGAGCAGTTTTACTGGCGGTTAGATGACTCTGGTAACTCTAGGAATATACTACAACTCCGTATATATAACTGCCACAGGGATCATGAGCATAAGATTAGATTCATATCACGCCGTGAAGAGGCACTTAAACTATCGTTCTTCCCGCGCCCCTCGGGCGATTGGAACGGTAAAAATCCGTTATAACTGGTACATTGGGACGCACTCTCTGTCGTACTCTTCGTAGTGGTTAGCAGAATGTGTGTGTGTGTGTGTGTGTGTGTGTGTGTGTGTGTGTGAGTGAGTGTGTGTGTGTGTGTGTGTGTGTGTGTGTGTGTGTGTGTGTGTGTAGACGCTAGTGCGTGGCAGTCTAACGTAATGGAGCAGCCTGCCCGTAATTGTGAAAACAAACACCGTAACGTTGGCTATGAAAAACAGAGCCCACTGCTTTGTCTACCGTTTTCTTCGAAAGGTGAGGTTTTAAATAACCACCATAGCACGAATTCTGCATCACTGTTACCCTAGTTCCTCTGTCATTAAGGTGCTTTTACTAGACTGTTACAATCTGTCTCCGGCCAACATGGTCTTACCTTTCAGGCGTCATATTAGAGTTTAGAGCTACAGGCACCAGAGGTCCAATAAAAGATTACCACTTAGTTGGAGAAAAATTTAATGACCTCATTTCTCGCTAGTTGCTACAGTTAGATCACCCGGAATTACGGTGACAACTTGTAACTTACACCAAACAGACTATCGAACCGCCCATGCAGTTCGGTAACATAATCAGCAATGTTCTGCTGCCATGTGTGACGATTAGATGGCATTTCGTCGGCTCGTACTCATTCACATGTTTCATTTTTTAATTTATTAATTGATCTCTAATTACTTAAATTGGAGATGTTTCTTAACTGACAGCATTTTCTCATTGTCGAATGATAACAATCATCCAGCATCTTTTGCCACCTATTTCAGTGCCTTTTATCTTGATTAGGCGATACTGAAAAGCACATACAAATCTCCGAAAATGCTGAAGACTGTACTGTCTGTGATATTTTTATTTATTCTTCTACTGGTTTCAGCTATAAACCATCATCAGCGGGAGAAAAATTATGTGTCAGAGCATTTATGACATGTGATACACCTCTGACAATTTTTTTGCCGTTAATAATAGTTTAGAACCGAAATCAGTAGCAGAATAAATAACATTACCACAGACAGCACAGTGTTATGTATTTTGTAAAACCGATGCCTTTTAATTGTATAAGCTCCACTTTTAATATATTTGCGGAATTTTGAACTAAATATACATATTCAATTGAGTCAGTAGTCAACACTTATTTAAGTAGAGTTGTGCTCCTCCCCAAATCCATCCTTAATCTGCTGTACTGCGATCGGGTTCCGGTAGGAAATAAATTTGATGCTTTGGGCACAGTCAAGGCAGTGAGTTAGGTATTAGGTCCTGATGTGCAAGGCACGCAGCTGATAACGCTATTGCACCATTTCACAATTTCGACTCGTCGTAAACTGGTAAGTGAACTAGCAAGTGAATGAGCAGGCTCGCTGTGTCACGGAGCTCTACTGGCGCCAAAGTAAACTTTTAGATTCGATGCGTTTGTTAAAATCTAATCATGTAGGAGATGTCTGTGAAATCAGATGATTTTTCTGAAATCTTATAAATAGAAGATACATCAGTTCATGTAGCATACGAACAACGGGTACGAGATCAGCTTGACTGACTCATCTCGGGGTAGTGACTTTCAGGTATCGAGCGTAGACGCTCAAACCACGCGGTTAGACATGTGGAACCGTGGCGGCAGCAAACGTCATAATACGGCTTACGGGGCAGTACCTCTGACGTTTTTATCCTAATAATGCTCACAGCTGATACGGTCCTCACTCAGATCTACATAAGTTCTCCACTAGCCACCTTACGGTGTATGGCGTAGGGTACTTCTCGTACCACAGTCTATTACCCCTTCCCTGTTGCAGTTACGAAGGGTGCCGGGGAAGAAAGACTTTCGGTAAACATCCGTATTAGCTCTAACTTCTCGGATCTTCTCGTTGTGATTATTTCGAGAGACATGTGGGAAATTAATATGTATCCCGACTCCTCCAAGAACGTATTCTATATCTCTCTCCCATAGTAATAGCTGTTTTAAGTCCTGTATGCAAGATTGGCCATTGCTGACGTAATTCGGTGTTCAGCGGGTGGAGTATCGTGTATGTAAGCATCAATTCCATTGCTTTCCTCAGCAGTAGACGTTCGTGGAACCACAACACCCGCTCCTCCGACCGGCACCACTTACCATCATGGGTATAATTTCTTGTTTTAATTTTGTATATGTATCATGCATATTTAAAGTCGCTGCTATGAACAGGCTTTCCTCTAAATCCATTCTGTATTTGTATTTGAGTACAGATGATATAAGAATGGTCAACAGGTTACAATTCAAATAAATATTTCATTGTGGTAAAAAATGTTTTTAACCCATTTTTAAAGTATTTTAGCTAGACCGCTGAAGGCCTCCACTAGAAACGTTCTCAAAATTTACTTCTCTCTCGTAGTTATAGTGGTAAACCTCTTTGTGGTGTGTATCGTCTGTCTTGTACTGTCCGCTAATGGAGTTTGTTGATCATCTCCGTAACCTCTCGCACCGATTAAAATGTCTCATGACGAAAGTCGCCGCTCTTCTTAGAAACTCGTCTATCTCTTTTACTAATCCTATCTGCTATGGGTCCCAGGGTGACGAGAAAGAGTCAAGAGCCGGTCGAACAAGGGTTTTATAAGCAAATTTTTTTGTGAATGAATTGCATTTTCTAAACACTCTTCGAATTAATCTCAGCCTTGCATCTGCTTTTTCTACAATTATTTTAATTTGGTTATTCCACTTTAGGTCGCCCCAGATGGGTAACCTTAGTTTTCTACGTAATTACTGTTTATAGTGATCAGTCGCCAGTATTGTAATCGTACAGTATTGGATTTCTTCGCCTCTTTAATACATTAATTTACGCTTAAAGTCAAATGAGTATATTCGTGTCAGTAATCATAGATCCTCAGCAAGCCCTCCTGCAGTTCACTATACTCTTCGCGCGTTGTTACCTTCGTATACTCCGTCACGTCACTTTCGTAGCTTCGTATGAAACTATTAGCAAGGTGCTCCCTTACTTGGTATGATGGCATTGTACGGTATGTTATTGATTGCAGCTTGGCTGTGAACAGCATGCATCGATAAAGGCAGCTTTCAAATTTTATGATATACAGGGGGTAAATGCGGGTATAAGTCCAGATACATCCATTGGTTACTGGGGACGATGTATTGAACGACATTATATAATTGTATTTACGTCATTTGCAAACTAATAATTACACTTAGGACAATTATGGTTTTAGATTGGGTAGTACCACCAAGTACATGCGGCAAGACAAGAGAAAGTCTTTAATGTAGGTTTTACCCTGGGCAGCAGGTCAGGTGTTGAAGTGTGGACGCATGGGTGCAAAACGTGAAATCTAAACTGATAGCCGCAGTCCACTTAATGGTACAGTTATGACCGTGCAGAAAACATCACGTAGTAAATTATGAAACATCAGGTAGTAAATTGTGTGGCATGTTTCTGGGATGACTTCTAGAGGCAACACATTGACGTGTGTACATATTAAACTACCACATAAAAATATGTGCACTTGTGCCTGTTACACCCTGGAGAGAGAGAGAGAGAGAGAGAGAGAGAGAGAGAGAGAGAGAGAGATACAGAGAGGGAATGATGTGTGAGTTGCACAATTATAACCACGGAAAAGAGCAGCCTTGTACAACGCAAAAACACGTTGGTCACCCCTGAAAAGTCGTCCTTTTGACTTTTATAAAGCTAAATGTCAGACCTAGCTTTAACAAAGCCATGCACTTTTATAAAGCTAAATGTCCGATCTAGCTTTAACAAAGCCATGCATTCAGAGGCAACAGGTGTGGCTCGAGAGACAGATGGGGCCGGGAAGCCGATTTACCAGTGGTGCAGCGACCCACGGGGACGGCCCGGCATAAAAGTCCTCTACATTATATCTGGTCCGTCTCACTCCCTTCGGATAAACGGCTACTCTGCTCATAGCAAAATTCCTTCTCTGAACGCGTCTGCGTTTAGAAAGGTTCAGAGAGTGCCAAAGTGTGGTGGTTACTCAGACAGTTTACCACGGACGAAATGCAATCTTCGAGGTCGCGAAGTTCTTTATCATCGGTAACAAGAGTTCTTACTAAAGAGCAACATCAACCCCAGTGGTTCCACTGAAAACCTGTCGGTATGTTTGTGTTTGTGTGGGTGGGTCGGGGCAGAGAGATGTAAGAGGCGGGGGAGAGGAGGAGGGAGGCGTTAGCAGCAGATAAGATACACGGTGGATATTCGTTTATTAAAGTCCAACCGGTCGCAAAACAGAAAATCAAAAATTTGCAACGGTTAGCTACACCTTCCATCTGCTTCTCTACAAAGTCGCCACTCCGTCTTAAAGATCTGTCTTAGCTTTGTACTAGTTTTCAAATATCATCGTCATAGTAGACGGCCGCTTGTGCCCTCCGCCACTTCTTTGCGCTGGTCTGCAACAACCTTTTCATCTGAAATATGCCGACCCTCTTATATTAAACCCGTTGACTTCAAACGTACGGCACAACGATATTGCCATGAGGTATAGTCATGACCGGGTCACATCTGCTCGGATTTCTTTTCGAGATTTTTTAATTTCTTTCTATTGGATTTATCGCGCTTGGAACTGGTTAGTCTTATAACATGGTTATTAAGATAATCCTCTATAGGCTCAATTCGAGTGCGTAAACGTGCCGTATTAATGTGGCAAGTTTACACGCCTATTGGGGCAAGTTAACGCACCAAATAGAACATAATGATGAGGAAAAAACATACAGTTTATTTGCAGTCTTACCTATACCATTAAATATGATAAAAATAGTAATTCTATTGGCGCTCTTTCACACTTCAGCATAATACGTAGAAGTTTGAGTGATAAGTGAAGGCGTATTCATCGTCCTTGCACGAGTAACACACAAAAAATAATGTGTTTCCTATTACACAGTCGTCTTGAGCCCATCTTTTCCATCTAAGACACTGGAATAAATTTTTGTTTGATTTTGTTTTGATATGTCGTTTCAAGCAGTAAATATAAAGGTAATTTTCATACTCTTCATCAGAAAAAGGAGGGAGAACTAGATGTGACATTCGTTGTGAGGACAGTGCTTGCTAACAGACGCTTTGGAAGGACTTGATTCTGAGAGGAGATTGAAAAGAAGGTCGAGATACGAGATGATAGACGACATAAAGGGAAGCAGAAATTTCGCAGACCTGAAGAGGATGCAAGAAGTCATCAGAGCGTGCACATTTACCATGTGAAAACCTGCCTCTGGTGAGATCACTAATGATGACGTCGGAAGTGGGCCTACCCACACGTTCCTTCTCTTCTTCTACCTCGTTGCTTTGCTGCTCAAATTGGAAAACTAAACTACTACATTCAGTGTTCTACTACTTTTACTGTTGAATTTCCTTATCTAATCCTCTAAGCATCGCCTTATTCAATTCGAGTACATTCCACTACTTTTGTCGCCACTTAATGTGTTATAAAGTCTTTCCCAGACATTATCCACTCCGTTCAAATAATCTTCCTAGTCCTTATCCGTTTCTTACAGAATTACGGTGGCACCGGCAAACCTCAAAGTTTTTACGTCTCCAAATTTCCCTTTGGTGTCTTCTACTGCTTGTTGAATGTACAGGCTGAATAAAAAGGAGAATAGACTACTGCTTTGTCTCAATTCCTTCTAAGTTAACGACACCTCGACCACCAAAACTGCAGTTTGTTTTCCGTACAAAGCGTAGATGACCTTTCGCTCTATGGGTTATCCATATTACATTCAGGAGTTCAGAGAGTTTATTTCATAATCCAGTCAACTTTGTCAAAATTCTTATAATCTACAAAACCTATTGTGTTAGGTTTGCCGCTCTATTGAGCAAAACAAGTTTTAGAATTAGTTTTACTTCACGTGTTCTTACATTACTCCGGAAAACCAGCGTATCTTACCCGAGGTAGACATCTAACGTCTTTCCATTTTTCTGCAAATAATTAACGTTAAGCTCAATATTTATTCGGTTACTATTCTGAAGGCAACGAAGCAGACGAACGAAGACGAAGGAAAACGACACATGACTAAGGAAGCAAGGGCCATATAAAAAGCAAATTAGCACAGGCAGAGAGGACATTCCAGGCCAAGAGAAATGTGCTAATATGAAATATCGACCTTTGTCTGACAAGGAAATTTATGAGATTGTGCGTTTGAAACAGTGCATTCTATGGTACTGAGTCATAGGTTATGAGAAAACCGAGGAAGACGAAAATCAAAGCGTTTGAAATGTAGCGCTGTAGAAGGACATTGAAAATTAGGTGGACTGATAAGATAAGGAAAGTGGGGGTTCTCAACCTCCACGGAATCGGCGAAGAAAGGGACATACGGACAACACTAAAAAGAAGAAGGGGCAGAATGATAGGATATATATTAAGACATCGGCGAATAGCCTCCGTTGTACTAGACAAATTTATGGAGGGTAAGATCTGCAGGGGACGACAGAGGTTGGAATACATCCAACAAATGAGAACGTAGAGGGCGCGTGATGAATTGACTTATAATCATCACCGACTTGGTCTCAGATTTTAAGAAGAAAAAAACAAACTAGCCAAATATCAGTCCCAGAAATCGATCCAGCTCGAAAAATTGTGCCATAATCTGTTCGTATGCAGTTGTGACCTGAATGTACAGCTCTTAAACTTCGCCGATTGTTTTTCACTCATTCCGCTCCACAGCAGCTGCTTACCGCCAGAATGCCAACTACTGTACATGTCAGTGACCAAGAGCTTCGTTTTCACAATGTCGGTGAACCAACAGGCGATAGTGCTTTGTTTACTACGTCAAAGTGCGCGATATCCAGTATGTAGCCCGTTGCTTTGAACACTTACATGTTGCAGAGTAAATTAGTGAAATGAATGAGCGTGACATTAAAGAAATAGCATAGCGCTGTAAGCTGTTAAAATCGCAGTTTTCCTTTAGTTTTTTGGGTTTAAAAGCTGACAGTTTTCTCAAGATTAGCGTCTATGTTATTTTTCTCTGAGCCAGCCGGCTCACGCGGCTGCCTGCGGTGCGAGTCATTGTCTGTCTCTTTGTTGGCGCGCGCCGTTATTGGGATTAGGAGACCTAACTTCTACAAATTCACCTTAACGAGAAGGCCCTGCCCTGTTTGAAGCTCGCCAGTTCTGATGGAATTCGGGTCTGTCGTTTTGTCGGTAGTTTACATAGTTTCTAGTTTGTCGGTCATGTGGTGGAGAATTTCTCCCTGAATCGTAACTGCGCGCTGGACCGTTGCTTCTGAAGTTATTCTGTCTCCCTTGATAATAATTGTTTTTGTTCCCATATTGTCTGTTTCTATGGTTATCTCTGTCATATTCATTACTACGGAAATGCGATATTTCTCTGTAACTATTATTACTCCGCCAGTGGTTGTCATATGGGTGGTATCTGTTTTGGTCACGATTTGCGTTGTAAGAATAGACTTGTCGTGTCCAGTTATTGTTTCTGTCGTCACGGAATTGTGACGGATGTGACCTGTAGTGATTGTTTTCCTGTTTTCGTATCCGGCTACGGTCTGTGTCAATTTCTAATTCTTGTAAGAATCCCTGAAAAGCTTCAATGTCATCTGTGCAGCGTCCTGCCAAAATAATATTTCTTAAATGTTCAGGCAATTTGATTAAGTAAATGCGGATGAGTTCTGAGGGGCTGTATGGGTTTGACAGGTACTGATTCCTGTGCAACATGTTTTCAAAATATTTCACAAGACTGAAAAATTCAGATTGTTCGAAATGATTCATCATTATGATGCTATGTTTTACTCGGTCTTGTGTAGCTTGAGACCAATACGCTGAGAGGAAGGCATGGTAAAATTCCCATTCACTGTGATGATCGTGAATGACCGATCGCATTCTTACAGCTGGTTCATTCTCCAAGTAGTCACACATAAATTCTAACCTGTGCTCCAATGACCAGTTGGGAGGAAAACAATGAGAGAATTGATGGAGCCACGCTTGTGGATGAATGTCGTTGCCAGAATTCTTAAATGTTTTGAATTTACGTGCAGTAATGAACAGCTTATAGTCAAAATGATCGTGTCGGCGGGTAGCATATCGGTCATTGTTAAGTCGTGTCGGCGGTTCCATCTCAAAATTCGATGCACCCTGCCAATTCCTTTCATAATTTCCGAAATGCCCTATGTTATTATTTTGTGGCTTTTCCGTATTTCTAAGTCCCTCTTCCCGTGTTGGAGCGCGAGTGTCCTCTGAAATACGTAATTCTTGTATTACCTGTGTCAGCTGATCTTGTACTTCACGGATTTCTCTTTGGTGTTGCGTATTAATTTGATTCTGATTTTGTTTGAATTTCCTAATTTGTTCGCACTCTTATGTGTCACTCAGATCATCATCTACCTTTGCAGATGAGTTAATGAACTGATCCGAAAGTTCGGCTAGTTTCTCCGATAGTGTACTTATTTCCTCAGCGTGTTTTTCTGAACCAAATTTCAGAGTGTCCATTTGTGTTGAAATCGTATCTACTGTGTCCTTTAAGTTTTGCTGAGTTTTTGCAAGTTGCGTAACCGAATCGGTGGATGCAACTGAGTCAGTTTTAGCTTGCAAGGTCTCATGATTTTCATGAACAATAGTCTGCAGTTCTTTTATGGCTGATTTGTGATTCTGTAATATATTTTCATGCCACGAAAAAATAGGTTGGAAATGCTCACAAATTTGTGTTTTTACGTCATTACAGACTTTCTGACATTTCGATTCGATTTTATGCAACTCAGTAGTTAAATCTTCACGTGTTTGTTCAAGAGTATGTTTCACTGAGTCTAACTTTTGAAGCTTTTGTTGCATTGTGTCTAACTTCTGAAGCTTTTGCTGTGTTACTCTCTGATTTTGTTTCATTTGTTGCATTAATTGCAATAATAATGTATTAGTGTCTGGAATCTGTTCCTCTATGCTTTTCGGCAGTGTATTTGCACCGGCCACATTCACATTTTCAAAAGCAGAAAATGTGTCTTGACTTATTTGAAAAAACGGTGAGGACGCAAAACCTGAATGTACAGTATTTGCAAGATTGTGTCCTGTCGTTTTGGATTCCTGACGCGAGCTGTTGCCGACCGATCGATCGATAATGCTTCCCTCTTCACAAATTGTTTCACTGCCTACACCATTATTTGCAGCCTGCTCCATTTCCCTATGCACTACTACTTTGGACATTAGTTAATTCATTACATGGTGGCGCTAACACACTGCTTTCGTCTTCACTGTCATTTCTCAGTTTACTTTGGAGCCTAGTATTACATTTTTCACACGCCATTATTGGCACAATATTTCACATGACAACACAGAAAAACACAATTTGAAGAGCAAAAATAAGAGAACACATTAACATAGCACTGAAAATAATATCTAGTTAATTGCAAGCGCAGCTGCAAAATACTAGGTGCAAATCTACATGCATCCCACAACTGTTTTACTGTACAACAATGAAAGACTACAACTACAAAGGGAATTCTCTCTAGAGTTACATGCTAGTAATAAACAAAAGCTACACTAATTACACAATCTACAAGAAAAAAATCAGAAGATTCCAGTGAGGTATCCTGGCAGGGTCGCCATATGAAACGTCCCCTTAGAACAATTATACAAGACTGTGCTTAAACTGACACACAATATTTTTAGCGCAACGCAATCTGATTTTAAAAAATCTCTACAAAAGAATGGCCCTGACTAAATTAACTTAAACGTTTCGCAAATCACTTACCTTACCAAATATCTTCATTACTCGAACTACTGCAATACAGTGAGTGCCACAACTGCCAACTAAATAAAAGATTCAAACTACTGAAGGCACTAACTACTGATAGGCATAGTTAGCAAATGAAAGATTTTGATAGAGAACAAACAATGTATTTACTTTAATAGTCATAATATATATAGCAGTTCCTGACATCCATTCTTACAAATTTCAAAACTCCGACATCTCTCTCCCCACTCCACCACTGCTGGCGGCTAGCCTCCAACTGCGCAACGCTACGCGTTGTTAACATCCAGCTGCCCAACACTACAATGGCGAGTATTACAACAATGCCAACCAGTCACAGACTGCACGCAGCGCAGCCAGTGATCTTCATACAGAGCGCTACGTGGCGTTAAAAATAAAAAAACCTAAACAGCCTACTTACACAGTGTTAAAGGGAAGGAGTTGCGTTAGTTCACAACGTGACTGGCATGATTAAATTGTAAACAGAAAACCATTAACTCCAGTTCATAATAACTCTTCAGTTGATTGGGGTTATTCATATTCATTTATGTATGTGCGTGAGGTTGACGCATTAAGTACTCTTTCCGCGGGAAGCAACGTATCCTTTAACACAGTTTCAAAACACGTTCGGCAGACGCGTCATTGTCCCTCCTAATCTTCGCTCGCCTTCAACATCCCGCCAAGAAAATGACCCTGGTTGCCGCTCTGCTGTACGGTAGTTGGCGCTCGGGCGTTAGGCGGCTGGAGTGGCACGGAGCGAGTGGAAAACAAGTAATGCGAGTGAAGTTTAAAAGCTCTATGTTCTGAAGGTTGCAGCTGCGTATTATCTGAATTATGGAACAAATTTCCGTGTGGGATCGATCGCTGCAGCCGATATCTTGCTAGTGTGCGTTTTCCCCCTTAAAATAAGAACTTAGGTTGTTGATGTTTCCTGGTGAGTGTGCTATCATACCAACTGATGGGCGTCGCGAAGTTTCCGTCAGACTGTGGCAGCGCTAGGGCGGGACCTTGGAGGCCCAATAGAGCGCGCCCACTGCTACACGCCTCCAGAGGCTCCGCAGCACGAGCGCCCTCAACCATACAACAACTTACGTTTGGAATCTCTTCGCCTCGACACCATCAATCGTGCTTTAGTACAGAGTGTCTCTTCCTTGTACTCTATTTCTTTCTCATTATATGTAATGAGCCTTTGTACACTTGGACAAATGCAAATAAAGTAAATGTTCTGTTTGTTGTATTAACTTGTTGGCTAATCATTTCACTTCCTGCCTAGCTTTCCTATGACAACAATCGCCTCACCACTCTGTAGGCCATCCGTTCTTACCACTGCGTACAAAGTCGTACGCAACGGCGAGATGGAGACGTTGGCACAAGAGGAACTTGTGGTAGCCCGCATCAAACAGTCACAATACTCGTGACTCATCCCATCTCATTCCTCCTTCCACTCCACCCCCCCCCCCCCCAAAAAAAAACAAACAATAATTTAAGTTTTTTAAGTGCGGAGGAGATGTCAGAATTCTGTTCGATTCGTCAGCTGTCAGAAGGAAGGGAAGCTAGGCGATGCTAAGTTTAATCAGCCAGCTTGTTGTCAAAACATGCCAGCTTATGGACTTGGACGACAATCGGCTTTCATTAGCGCTTCAGAGTTAAGCCAGTGTGTAACAAAAGCGGCTCCGGCCGGACGGCGCCGGCACGGCTTGTGTAGCTAGCAATCAATAACACGTCTGTCCCGTATCCACGTCACGGCTGGGACGCCAATGTTCCCGGCTCAAAGGGAAACGGCAGCTCGTTTTATAATGGCGCGCGCATTTTTATTTTCAACTTTCCCTTTACAATTTTTTGTTAGACTTTAAAGAGCATCAGCTCCGAATTCATTAGAGCGGGTTGCTACCGTTGCCATACAGTTTCGAATAAAGTGCATTTCAGCTTACCGACACACATTAAACGTAGGCTGTACATGGCGAATACGCCGAATGTTGCGGGGAAGACTGTGCATTGAAGACAATGTTCCTGGAAAGAGAGTGTCACTAAACAGAAGTCGAGGATTTCATAGACTGAGGAAATATGATAGTTAAATGGCGTGAAGTGGTGACTCAGAGGGTGTGCCAGACTTCGGACCAAAAGCCGCGGTTCGATGCCCGGTGTGTTCTGACCGTCGCTTACTTCTTTCGTCACCGGAAGGATGTGTTAAAGTGAAAAAGTACGATATTGTGGTGGGTCACAGTCCACGTTAGGTTGTGGGTTCCATGATACTCCATTTGTTTTATTCGGTGAGCCAAATAAGGCTTTAGTCCCAAATGAGACCAGCCCACTTTATAAAACTTCCAATCAAATCTGTCAAATGGCAGGATCTACATGACCAGTTATAGTGTTCTAAATACAAAAGAGAAGAAGAGGTATAATGAATAGCGTTACTAAGTTACAGCCGTAAATATTTGGTTTTGAGGTTTGCTTCGATACTAAGATAAGTTTTCCTACGCTATGCAGTAACTAATTGTTGTGGCCGCTGTGTGAACTAGTGATTATTCTCAAGCTTACTTATAGCAGATGTGAAACTTTGGAGTTGTTTTAAGATATGAATGTTAAAAATGGCAGAAACATGTGCGGTACGGCTGAAAAGTTGTGAGTAAACCAGTAACGCAATCCTCGCCTTATTAGAGCAAAACAATCCTGACTGGAGAATAACAGAAGTATCATTCAGAAATATTTTCTAAAATGTGTAGCCAAGAGACGTGGTACGAAACAATGCATCTGCTGGGTTCCGGATC
Organism: Schistocerca gregaria; assembly: GCF_023897955.1. NCBI lineage: Eukaryota > Metazoa > Arthropoda > Insecta > Orthoptera > Acrididae > Schistocerca > Schistocerca gregaria. Next base: position 367,067,343 of record NC_064926.1, read on the forward strand.
ACAGTGATTTACCACATTTGCCCCAACGTCCCCCCTGAATATTTTTCTCCCTGTGAAACAAATGTGGAAGAAAACCCTTCACCTATACGAACAGCGACCGGAGACACCATAACGAAGGTAATGGAGAATGGTGCGAAGAATGGTGATAATGAAAACGCTCCTGACTTGCCGTAATTGATCTGAGACGCAAAATGTGCTTTCAATGGAACCTAATGACGCCAGTCTATCGGATGGAGTGAAAGTCAACGAACAAGGTTAATGTGAAACACCACTCAAATGGAACCATCTTAGAAAGACCATAAATCAAGAGTCGCACCCAGAGAAGAAATAGTTTGAATTTTGAGGCGAGTAAAATAAGCCGAAGATTACTCCAAGAGAGACCCCGAACATCAACATTTGCACAACGGAAGCCAACGCCAAAAACTTCAAGGAAAACCTCTCAAGCAGGCTCTACCACCTCAAAACTGGAAGCATCTTCAACTTGCTATTGTACGCACAGTGTTATTTAAAAATATATATATATATATAGCATATATCCCTGTCAATGTGATCGGAGTATTATACAAACACTTGTAGTAAGTCGGTAAAGAACTTTTAGAGATTTTCTCTCTCAACGTTTCCTCTTCATAATTACATATATATTTACATACAATATATATTTACAAAATATGTGGCCTCCGTCCGACTATTTAGTAGAACATTGCGCAAAAATTTAAGGTAAATGGATCACGAACTTTTCAAGATTTTTGGTAACAACGTAAAACTACTAATTGTCTTTACATAGTAATATAGATACAGATTTTAATCCCGAATGCAGAATATATCGCAAATAATAAGTCATTTTTTGGATCTTCCCATTGTTATTAGTGTTGTACCGCACTTCTAGTGCACATACATCTTCATGGTTAGCTTCGATTAATCCATATTCAGAGTGACTGGTTGATTCACTCTCGCATAAACAGTCTCTACTCATATCCTTGCAAGGCCACACAGTATGGCTTCTCCTTCATTCGGCTACATTTGTCAGCGGAAGCAGTGGGTAGGCGACGTGTAACGCCGCAGCATTCGTGTAACTGGTTGAGGAGGTCAGTTCAACAGTTAGAGAAAGTCAAGACCGTACCACTTCCAGTAAGACCATGCCTAGTGAAGGGCTGTGGTGTTCAAACTAACCTTGGGCTTCACCTTTTACAAATTTTAATCAAAGCATTACACGTTGCATCCTTCAAGGATGCCGCAGAACAATGCTCTTCTCTTGAGGTTTCCAACGGCTAAATAGAAGAATGCGTCCGCATGACTCGCTTGGAAGAGCTAGCTTGCGACAGGCAGCTAACTGAGTTTGAAAGGCCATTCAGTACACACCTTCAATGTGTGAGGTGTGTCACCATCATTTAATCATCTACATTCGTGTGAATACACGAATTATCAACTATAGAGATGTGCAAAATTTAAGGACGAGACTAACTTCCGCATGACATGTCACTGCCGAGTAAAATAACTCAACGGAATTTAGACCGTAAATAGAAAGAACTGTCGCAGTCCATTATTGAAAGGCAGTGCAGTATTGGAAAAGTTGTGCAATGTGACAAACAGAAATAACGATTTTTTCAAAGACAATAATTAAATTGAAGTTACCGTAATTTATGATAGTTTCTGGACATTGCGAAGGTCGGGGCATGGTTCCCAGTAGGGTGTGTGATCACCGCGGACAGGTATGCATGCCCTGCAACGTCCTACCACGCTGGTCAGAAGGTTGGTGAGGAATTATTGTGGTGACAACTGTTGGCTGGTCGCAGGTGCATGTGGACATGCTCCAATACGTCTCTTCAACGCATCTTATACGTGCCCTATAGGATTTAAGTAGGAAGGGGGGGAGGGGCGGAGCACGGACAGACATTCCATTCGCCGAATATCCTTTCGTGCGTTGTTAGAGGTGATCGTACATCGTCATAAGTAAAAAGCGAATGCACACCTGGAAAAACGCACATGGTGAAAGGGGTCCAGTGTCACAACAACGGAGGCCAGAGAGTGTGTCGTGTTCAACGATTTGCTGGAAAGTATGTCCATGCAACATTGTGCCTCCCGACACCATAAAACCAGGGCCACCAAAAAATCGTTCGACGAAGAGGAGAAGATTGGTGTTTAACGTCCCGACAACGATGATGTCATTAGAGGCTGAGCACAAGCTCGGATTAGGCAAGGATGGGGAAGTAAAGCAATCATTCGTCAGGTGCGACAATGTTCCTGAGTGAGGTACGAGTTCTCACCTCCCGCTGTATGAGGATATGTCTAGAATCACTACTCAGTCTGAACCTGCTCTCATCCGAGAACAGCACGTGACCCTATTACTTTTTTTGTCCTGTCCCTAAGCTTTTCGCACGCTCGTAAACGTTGTTACCGATGTGCTGGTGTCAACGGAACACGGTGTCTCCGAGCAAAGAGACTATTCCGTGCGGTCGCCATGTGACTGTGGAGCCTGAGATTTAGTGCCTTGCAGTCTTGTTAAGTGTGACTGCGATTGCACCCACATTTTGACATTAGACCCTGCTTGAATACTGCACAACGTAGCTGTCATCTGTTGTTTAGTTGACCCTGGTCGATCATTTCCCCTCATTCTGGACGGCCGGTGTGACCGAGCGGTTCTAGGCGCTACAGTCTCGAATCGCGCGACCACTACGGTCGCAAGTTCGAATCCTGCCTCGGGAATGGATGTGTGTGATGTCCTTAGCTTAGTTCTGTTTAAGTAGTTCTAAGTTCTAGGGGACTGATGACCTCAGATGTTAAATCCCATAGTCGTCAGAGCTATTTGAACCATTTGGACCTCTCAATCGGGCAGCAGTGCCTTTGGTTCTCAACGCTCCCATTGCACGTGAAACTAAGTTGTGAGAAATACCAAATTCCTGAGCAACACTTCAGACGATTCTTCCTTGTTTGAAGTTATCCAGATGTTGTCTCTAGACCATGTTGGAACAAAGAAAATCACCGCAGTGTGCCGTAATTTCTCAATGACAGGCTATTATCGTATGTTAAAAATGTGGTTCAAATAGTTCAAATGGCACTGAGCACTAAGGGACTTAACATCGGAGATCATCAGTCCCCTAGAACTTTGAACTACTTAAACTTAACTAATCAAAGGACAAAACACGTATCCATGCCCGAGGCAGGATTCGAACCTGCGACCGTAGCAGTCTCGCGGTTTAAAAATGTGGTTCAGACTTTTATACTGAGTGATATAACATTCAACTCGCATTTACAGTCAGTATTCTCACAAAATATCTATTATTTTTATGTAATTAAAGCTTAAAAAGCAATAAATATGGCCGGCCGTAGTTGGCCGAGCGGTTCTAGGCGCGACAGTCTGGAACCGCGCGACCGCTACGGCCCCAGGTTCGGATCCTGCCTCGGGCATGGGTGTGTGTAATGTCCTTAGGTTAGTTAGGTTTAAGTAGTTCTAAGTTCTAGGGGACTGATGACATCAGAAGTTAAGTACCATAGTGCTCAGAGCCATTTGAACCATATTTTCATTAAGTATCGAGATTTGGTCACGTGACGGAAAACGCGCTGTTGTTCACTGAAGCTCTGGTGACGTCACAGACTAAGAGTAAGACGAAGCTATACGTGTGTTACAAGAATGTTAACGGAAGTTAGTAGGTTTTTCCGTGTTTTTCTGCAAATTGTTTCGCTATTCAGGGATGAAAAACGCATTTACAATATTTAAGTAACTATAGAAAGGAATTTTGTGAACGCTGATAGTGGAAACCTTACGGAAGTTGATGTGTTTCTGATCCACTCATTTAGAGCGGTGATATGTTCAACGACAGACGTCTTTTCACTACTCCCTGTACCATGATTACACTCGTTCCAAACTAAGTTACTGCAGAACATTTCGAAATGGTCCGTATCTACATCTAGATGGTCGACTGTTAGTCATGAAGTGCGACCCAAGGCACAATAAAATTTTACTTGGCAAATCTTAGTGCTGAGTTCTATTATATAAGACACTCAGCAATTGTGCTTCCTGTAGCACGCGGTGCGCGGCATGACGTATAGCACATATGACTGCGGATGAGGACACAGTTTCGAATAATTGATGGGTAACATTTTTTTTTAATTTTTGGGTGAAATACGAAAATAACGTTAGCAAGAACTCAACGTAGGAGTTGTTTAGATGTGGTACGTCCTGTATATAGCTTCACATCAATCTTAGGCTGAGAGATGGACATCGGAGGATAAATGCATTTACTTTGCTCACAAACAATTACCATCTTTGGAAAGCAGTGCTAGTAGGTGAAGATATCACCATACGCATACAGTACAACGAGGTGTAGGACGATGCGGTTTTGTATACAGAGAGATATGAAGCGTGTACAACATACAGGTAACACAAAGTAAGGGCTATGCTGTTTGAGAGTTAAGGTTAGTGTCTGAAGCAAATGGTTCAAATGGCTCTGAGCACTATGCGACTTAACTTCTGAGGTCATCAGTCCCCTAGAACTTAGAACTAATAAAACCTAACTAACCTAAGGATATCACACACATCCATGCCCGAGGCAAGATTCGAACCTGCGACCGCAGCGGTCGCTCGGCTCCAGACTGTAGCGCCTAGAACCGCACAGTCACTCCGGCCGGCTGTCTGAAGCAGACTTAACTTCTGCTTGTGTACTCTGTAAAATGATTGAAATTCAAAGCTTAAACAATGAGGATCCCAGCTGGACAGTACGAAGATAAAAAAAACACTGTTTCTAATAAAAGTACAAAGTGTGAGGTTACATAAACTAGAAAATATCTTTTTGAACTTCACGTGTGTGGACATTTACTGCAAATGTAAGTGGATGCAAACGCCAAGAAAAAGACAATAACACTATGTTTCTAATCGGTGTGGTGAAGTTTTCTAATCGTGATTTGGTTTTCATATAAGAGGACTGCCTATTTGTTTTACAAATAAGTTAACATAGTTCTACTGGCTGGACCCGAACCAGCGATCTAGGGAAATTATCTTCTAGTGCTCGGTAGTCCAAATCTCTTCCGACCGAACTATCAAACGAGGTGTAAGAAACCAGCTATGATGAAAAGGTTTGGTGAGAATTTAATGTCGCTCAGTGACACTATCCTTCTTTGCAATAGTGTGGAAGCATATCTTGAAGGTAAATTAATGTTAACTTCAGAACGTGACACATTTTTAATTAAGTAAGGGAACTTAGGCATCGACGTGGAGCTATGTTTTCCGGTAAAGAGCGACCACTTTTTACCGACCTCCTCATTTTTTGGAACACCCAAAAATAATTTTTTACGATTTTTATGGTGTATTTGTACAGATTGGTGCTACACAACGTTTGTAATCCGTTTACCGAAACCCAAATTCCATAACAAGGCGTCACTGTGAATTAATTATAGTAGGAGCAGAGAGCTAGCCAGTGACGTCTCAGTCATCGCATGAGTCGCATGGAACGTTTTAGCGGGCTTTCAGACTATTTGAATTTAATTTCCCTTCTCATAAAAAAAACTGAAATTCAAGAAGGAGGCACGATCTGAGCGTAAAATGTCGTAATCAACCATTTAAGAGGACTTCCAGAAAAGTCAAACACCCTGTTCATGCACGTTGTCTTCTCCAGTTCCTTCAACTGCGGGGCCAGCCCCATTTGGCGCTACAGTCGCCCTAACTTCACGCCGTGCAACGTCCAGCATTCTGTGTACGTCTGGGTCCTATGTACACACTTTGCCGCACCTTCATTCACTTCCATCGAGTAGTTAATATACTGTTACTTTATCTAGTTTCTCCTTAAGTTTCACAGATCAGTGAGCTTTCATGGCAGATTTTCTAAAATTTAAGTACTTACTGGTGAGTTGTTTTCACACGTAACTTACAACTGACGCTGTTAAACAGATTCTTACATTTAACATGTCAATATAAAATTAGTTGACATTTTTTGTTGCTCTGTCCCACTATTTACCGATGGAATGTGAAATATTTTGTAAATTGCATAATTCAAAACTCTTATTATGAAACAAAAAAGAAAAGCAAATTTTATATTATCATTTTTCCACGAAGGCGTACACCGTCTTCTTTCACGGATGTGTTAATAGTTAGGGCGAAATAATAAAAAGTTTACATTTTTTTCCTATCTGTCTCGTTCGCAATTGACGGCCCCTTATAATACGACAACAAAATTACCAAATAAACCGACTTTCGATTCCACAGCAACTGAAGTTTTAGTTTGGTGCATTTTAGTAACTGATACATTTTCATAACGGATGTATCATTTTTTGCGGGATGTAGATCATTCTAGGACACATGAAAATTGTTATGACCAGATGAAACTACATTCGTCCGTCCATAGCTGTGGGGTCTTTGACTGCTCTGGGAAATACCTGATTGGCGCTACAAGATATCAGATATTATTTCACTTTATTACATGACTGATAAAAAGATTTGCTTAATATAATTCTTTATCACCAGAGTCGTTGATAATTTACAGCAGGCATTGATTATTAAAGCATCAACTGATGTGCTAATTAACAAAAGCTTCTCATGATGTACGATGTTCATCATATACAAAATTACAGGTCTGTCTGAGACTTGACTAACACGGGTCCTACTCGTATGTGATGACTGCTTGAAATGAGTTCACGAGTTGGGACAGAGCGTTCCCAAGCTCGGGTCAGCAGTGACCTCTGTGTGTGGGCCCTGCTGTTCTAAGAGAGAGGGCGTGTCTTCTGTCTCCTTTAGCGTCTCCCATTCGGCATTGCGGAATGCAGCGCGACATCGCTAATGTCGGCGGTATCGTTGTGCGTTGCCGACTTTGGTGTGGCACAGCGATCTTTGGATGTAACCACAAGAACCACCCATACAATTTTTAGACTAGAAACTATTATCTGAAGAAGACCTCATTAAATATTGTATTTTAATATCGGTGGAATAGTTGTAACCATATCTAGGGTCCAACACTGAAGGCCCAAGCGAGAAGCAAGGAGATTAAGAAAGAAATAATTGAGAAATTTTCTGAAATTTTCACTGAATGTGTGTTCCTCTCTGTTACTTAGCAGGTAATCGAAAATCTTTGCGGCGTAAATTCTACTTATAAAAACCCTTAATAACGCCAGAGGTTATTAAAAGTCGATGGCCATGAAATTCAAACCATTTACTATTTGCGTATATCAGTGAAAGAGTCACCCATTCGTAATCACATTTTTCATTGAGCAGTAGTAGATTTCTGGAAACACTTCATCACTTCGACGGTTCCCATCTCTTGACAATCAGAGATTTAATCAACTAAATCAGCTGAGAATTCATCCTGTCACATCGAAATTAAATTGTCACAGTGCCAATTTAAATTCCAAGCTGGCCTTTAATTCCAAGCCGTAAGAGATAATAGCTAGTGCTAAACTGAAATGGAATCTTTTCTGAACATTGCCTATGTGTCATCAGCGTATTCCTCTCGACCGTATGACAAATAACGTCCAAAGTACATCCTATTCGTCGTATCATCTTGTGTACACTGCCTGTTAAAAAACATTTTCCACAAACCTACGTATAGTTGGGCGCCTGTCCCCTCCCTCTCTCCCCCACACAAATATCTCAAACATTAGTTTCCTAGCCTTGGACACTTGGTAAGACCATTAAAAATTAACCTAAATCTAGTTATCCTAGAAATGGATTTTCCTGTAGAATTAACAGGGGAGAGTGTTGTGCCTGGAGTTTAGTGTGCCTAGGTACATAAGATGTTTCCTTGTCGGTGTTTGAATCTGGTTGCCGACTTTAGAATCACATGACGAAACGCGCACCAGAGATTACTTCAAGCAGTTTCTACTGATTTTGTTTGTCTGAGACATGAGATTATGTGTTGAGAGCGTTTGTAGATATTAAGAGTTCTATATTTTTAAATACTTAATAATATATTAAGGCTATTTTGAGGAAACCGTTAACTGACCATACAATGTAGGTTTTCACTATCAGTACTGACGTCACACTTTATACTTCCGGGCTGATAGGCCGTGGTCGATGTATAAAAGTCTGCCCTAACGTTTCATCTCCGACTGCGGGAGAAATCTTCAGAGGTAAAGCGGCGAGCTGCAATCAAACCTCGAGGGAGCACTGAATATAAAGTCAGTGCAGAGGGTACCACAGTCCATCACGTGATGTCGACTCGATTGAAACACACTCGATCGTTATTCTTATGATACATAGTTGAGATCCAAATTTTATCTAATTTAGAGCCTATCTATTTACTCTAAAGCCAACGGCCTTGCCGAAGTGGTAACATCGGTTCCCGCCAGATCACCGAAGTTAAGCGCTGTCGGGCTGGGCTAGCACTTGGACGGCTGACCGTTCGGTCTGCCGAACGCTGCAAGGTGCACTCAGCCCTTGTGAGGCAAACTGAGGAGCTACTTGATTGAGAAGTAGCGGCTCCCGTCTCGTAAACTGACATACGGCCGGGAGAACGGTGTGATGAATACATGTTCCTCCACATCTGCATCCAATGACGCCTGTGGGCTGAGGATGACACGGTGGCCGGTCGGTACGTTGGGCCTCCCAAGGCCTGTTCGGACGGAGTTTAGTTTAGTCATTTCCTCTGAAATGTATTGCGGTGTTTTTAAATCTCAACAGCCTCTCTATAAATGCGCACATGGTAACGCGATGTTTTCGATATTTTATTTCATGATCACCCTCTTGGTAAAAACGTTCCTCTACGTCCGATTTATCCGTGTGTCCCAGGCGGCAACTCTTCTTGTATTCAAACGGACGGATGTTAACACTTCTTTTCTTGGTACCAGTATAAACCAGTGCACAACTAGAAGGAATTTTATATGCACCCGGTGCAGTCAAGGGATGTCATATATCTTTTACCGGTCTTCCTGATGGGTATGAAGATAGTTTCAATACTTGCTCAATATTTTCTCAATACTATCTGTAATCTTACTAATGAACGGAAGGGAAACTTGAGCGGCAGATTCATTAAAGTAAAATTACCAAGTAGAAAACAGGCGGGCCTTCAATGATAACCGCATCAGTTAAGTAAGATTACCAAATAGGGAACAGGCAGGTTTCCAATGATATTAGCTTAAGTATGATTACCAAAGAGAAGTCCGCCCCTCGGTAGCTGAGTGGTCAGCGCGACGCAATTTCAATCCTAAGGGCCCGGGTTCGATTCCCGACTGGGTCGAAGATTTTCTCCGCTCAGGGACTGGGTGTTGTGTTGTCCTAATTATCATCATTTCATCCCCATCGACGCTGAAGTGGCGTCAAATCGAAAGACTTGCACCAGGCGAACGGTCTACCCGAGGCCCTCTCCACACGACGTTACATAATACCAAACAGAAAACAGACATGCCTTCACAAATAACAGTTTCAATTAAGTAAAGTTACCAGACATAAAACGGGCAGGCTTCGCTAATAAGAGTTTCAGTTACGCACAATTACCAAATAGAAAGCAGGCAGGCCTGTAATCATCGTATCTGCAAATGTGACTATTTGACGTTTAATGTGCAACTTGTAGCAGAAAGACACGCTTTTGATAGATCATCACTGTGCTATAGCATTAAACGGTATAGTTTCGTAACACAAGTTATAAAATTAAAAAAGCAACTACAGGATGACTTTACCTACCGATATTTAATTTTCCTGTCATTTTAACAAATCGTAGCTAAAATGACGCATTTTCGAGAGATCGTTAATCTGTTGATGCTCTGATTTAACGACGTACAGTATGTCGTCTTCTGTCTTCTGCTTGTAAGTTAAAAGATGTCACGTTTCACTGGTCACTTTTCTCTCAAAGAGGCGCCGTGGTTGGTTGCCAGTGAGTCGGCTGGGGTGTTGTCCAGTGGTCACGTTCAGGCTGCTGGCGTATCCTCGGTCCCAATCCGACTTCAACGAGAACCGTTAACGAGCGATCAGCATTGTGCCTGCTGTTAGTAGTCGTTTGGTCGGTTGATCTCCTAACGGCCTGGTAGATTTCAGCAACTGGAGGTCCATGGAACAGGACCTCCAGGAACGTGGATCCCAAGAGGCCCTACTGCTGGTTTCCACGTAGAAATTCACCACTGTAGTACGGATGTCTTTTTAACTTTTCAGAACAGACACAAATCGAACTTCGTATGTTTCATTGGCCAGTTTAATGTAACAAGAGCATCTCCATAAACTCTGAAATTTACAGTTTACATCATAGTAGTTGGCTGTTGAATTAAAGAGAGAAACCAGTCAACAAAAAATATTTATTTTTAAAAATGAAGAAACTGAAGAATAGTTGACAGTCTTTTGTCGTGTACACTACCGGTTTCGGAACACTTATAGTTCCATCATCTAGTTTAAACTGTAGTAATAAAACAAAATATACTGATTGCGACTTGTTGCTGTTCTCAAAAACTTAATTTCAACAGTCGCTCTTCATCTAAGGGCAATGCCTTTTCTCGCCAGTAATGTATTTATTGCTTTTAAAAATACTGGAGCATTGAGTGGAATATGGAGATATCTTGAAAGATTTATTGAGTTTCATCGTGAATGGGAATGTCTATGGGCTCCTACGAACAGCGATTATAAGAACAAACTGAAAACACTAGACGCTTGGAGTGAAATAGCTGATAAAAAGTGGTATGTGAAAAAGATAATACTGTCTTTATTGACATATTTTCACCTCAAACAACAAAGTGAAACAAACAAAACTGGGACTGATTACTAACTTTGTACAGCGTGTACAGCTCTCCTAAATGAGATGTTATCTCTGGAAGTTTTAGGGCCTACACAGTTCAACCTACACAATTCAATAAAGATTCAAAATCTACAGCTTTCACTAAGGAAAAAAATATGCTATAGCTCACATACCAGTTCAGCTATACGTTCGGGCATTAATATTTTCCCACGACGCTACTTTTCACTTTTTAAAAGGGAGGTCATCCACCAGCGCCGTTTTTTCTTCTTATTTTACGATTGTCACCTTCTAGCAGTAAAATAAATGCTGCACTTGCGGCAGTTCCTAAACTCCTTTTTTTCTCCCATAATATCGGTCGGTGAAATTGTAACTAAAACGTTAGATTATAAGTATAACAAAACTTGAGCAAAGTTAGCAAGATATCAGTGCCAACTGCGATTCCACATAACCATATCCTTTGGCCGCATATCCTTCACATCGTGTGAAGCCGAACACCTGTACAATGGCGACTAACGTTCGGCCAAATCCAGTCTCTGTCGTTTGTTGGCCTTCACTCTGCACCGGAAATCTGTGAGCCTGGGTGACGTTATGGCGAGAACGGCCGCGGGTTTCGGTACGAGCTTATGCGCGCTGAGTGTGAAACATTGACCTTCAGTCACTATCAGGCAGTAAAGTTACTCCTCCCTGTTGTCCATCACCTTCACAGCGACAGTCACTGTAAGCACTTGCGCTAGCGCTATCTACGCCCCCTAAAAGTATTATTATTTTATCTGCTTCCTAATCGAAAGAATTTTCCTGCTGTAGGTATTCTCGCGCAATTTTTTAACAGTGTTCGCACAACGGAATCCAATCTTCTTTAGTCACTGAATTAAATTTCTCCTGGATTAATGTTTCAGAGACGTTACGTTGCAGAGAACATTCCTTGAAGCTACGCAACATTTCAGAATAGATCAAGTATTCTCTTCAACATTTGTAGTCCTGTCTTCCTCAGTTGCGTGTAATATTACGGTGTACAGATAATTTTTACTTATGGGCCGTCTGACAGCAACTGAATAAAACACAATTTTAGTGCCCTACGCGTTTCGCCTTTATTTTCTGCAAAGCATCATCAGTGGCAGGTTGCGTGGACAATTTCTTACATACTATGATCCTGTTGCATTTTTGGTGTTGTTCTTCTTCTTCTTATGAATGCTAATTTGCGGCTTGTTTTAATTGAAACAAGCGTTCAGTGCATAGTGCTGTGGAATGTGGAAAAAATCGCAAATTAGTGTTCATAAGAAGAAGAACAACACCAAAAATGCAACAGGAGCATAATATGTAAGAAATTGTCCACGCAACGTGCCACTGATGATGCCTTGCAGAAAATAAAGGCGAAACGCGTATGGCACTAAAATTGTATTTTATTCAGTTTCTGTCAGACGGTCCGTAAGCAAAAATTATCAGCAAGTATTCTCTATTGGATTTAACTGCGGATGGCAAGGAGGAAACAGTAGAGCAACGTGACCAACAGTTTGAAGAGTCCTATCAACGGAATACTTGACGGTCCATACAGAAAAGGTTTGAGTATGCCATGCTTTGTTAGCCACTGTACGACGTGTCTTTAGTAGAGTAAAACATTGCAGCTTTATTTTACCTTCGTGTTATGGAACAATGCCGAAAATTAGCACAGAGTTAGGTTTTAAACTGGGGATCACCTTCTCTATCAACAGCTTTTTGTAATTTTTGTGGCTCATGTCGATGAGATAATCCCCCGTTGATTGATTCGATTTCCATGTCAGAAGCGTATTAGGAGGAAGGCCATTCTCACATCCTGCGTGAGTTTTCATTAGGCGTTGCCCCTTTGATGTCGGTTTGAGGAGAGCTATTACGTTATTATCACTCCAGTATTTCCCAATAATGTGTGAGGATAAAATGATCGTTTCATGAACGTAAAAATGTTGTAACTAATTCTCCTAACAACGGCCTGTTCAAAACTATCAGTGTCTATCAACACTTATAACTGTTCTGGGCTTAAATTTTTAATATAGAGCTAAAAATTTCCTGCCTCAGCCAGATTCTAATAGCTTGCTTTGCATTTTAATTTTGTGGATAGTGCTACGCTAAACTCCTGTGGCCACTTGAGCCACCTGCTGAATTTTTGCACAGCAAAGTTCCTTACCTGGGAGAATCCATCTTCCTTATCCATTCAGTCTTCTACCTTTCACTTTTGAAGTACTAATAGGCGACATAATTACAACTGCAGTTACAGCGTACTAGTAATAAAAGCACGGAACAACGCCAGGTACGTTATAACTGCTACTGAAATCACAAAGGACGCACGTAGGAAACTGTTGATAACCAATTGTATTAGCTCTGAACGGCAGCTCTCTGCGCAAGCGCAATGGCCATGCGACAGATATGTTGTGAGGGTCGTGAAGGTTCCGCATACAGTGAGTCCAAAAAATATTCGTCTAGCTGCATGCCTTTTAGAAAACAAAGCCTGTGTATCACGAAAAGAAATGTATACCAAATCTAAAGATGCAGTCATGTAAGAAGTACCTCGGTATTTTTGTTGAAAAGCAATGAAAGAAACACATCCAAATCGGCGACAACGCTAACAAAATAGAAAATATAATACAACAGCTAGTTCATAAAGTATTCGTCCACCAGCCGAAGATGCCGAAATTCTGCGAGCAGTGATTGAACTGTATCGCTGACTCAAAGCACACACTAGAGTCAACCATGCGCGGCCACACTCTATCGCCTGTAGTAGTTCTGAAAGGCGCCGATACAGTACAATTAGCGCCCTAGGCCGTAAAGGTAGTAAGACGACGCTGATCGAAAGGAAACTTACTCTCCTCTTACATAATGAGTGCAAATCTTCTTATGAGATTGCTAAAGTAGTCGGTAGACCTAGATCGACGGTTCAGTCGATAACAGATCCATTTTGCGCAACAAAACCAACCACGTAACGGACTCTCCACACTTTGACTGATGCAGACGTGAGATTCATCATGAGGAAAATGAAGAGGAAACCTAAAATCAGCGCTCCAAAGTTGGCTAGGGAGTTGGTCTAGGGCAAAGAAGGTATGTGGCAACACAATGAGAAATACCTTCAAAATGTATAGATATCACAGCCGGGTAGCGCGCAAGAAATTTTGTATCGGTGAACAGAGTGGAAAGAATCGTCTTTTTTGCGATGGAACATACATTTACAAAGGAAGACTTCTGGAAGAGAGTAATATTTTCTGATGAGAGTAAATATAAAGTATTCTGGTCGGATGGCAGGCGAATGGCGTGGCTTAAGAAGAATGTGACGATGTTGCCACGCAATCTTTGCCAACAATTTATCACAGTGGTGGCTCCCTGATGCATGAGTGCTGCAGGTGCTGGAAAATTACATTTCAAAGAATGTACAGTGGATCACCATATGAATATGAACATTTTAAAGGACAATCTGAATCCTAGCGCCGAAAAATTAGGTCTGCAAGGAAATTACACTTTTCAACAAGATAATGACCCTAAATACAAGGCTGTGGCTCGTGTACAATACCCGAAAACAACTTAACTCCCTTACTCAGAGCTCAGTCATTAATCCTATTGAACAACTTTGGAAAGTACTGGAATATAGCATCAGGAGAAGACATATTTCTGACAAGAGAGACCTAAAAGAAGCACTTCAAGACGAATGGCATCGAAACAGAGGATGACACGCGTATAACTGAAATACTAAACACCTTTTTCCAAAGCTGTTTCACAGAGGAAGACCGCACTGCAGTTCCTTCTCTAAATCCTCGCACGAACAAAATATGGCTGACATCGAAATAAGTCTCCAAGGAATAGAGAGGCAACTGAAATCACTCAGCCGAGGAAAGTCGACTGGACTTGACAGGATACCAATTCGATTCTACACAGAGTACGCGAAAGAACTTGCTCCCTCTCTAACAGCCGTGTACCGCAAGTCTCTAGAGGAACGGAAGGTTCCAAATGATTGGAAAACAGCACAGGTAGTCCCAGTTTTCAAGAAGGGTTGTCGAGCAGATGCGCAAAACTAAGCCCTACTGTCGCCTGATAAACGAAGTAAGAGCGTACGGAATATCAGACCAGCTGTGTGGCTGGATTGAAGAGATTTTAGCAAACAAAACACGTCATGATGTTCTCAATGGAAAGTCGTCTACAGACGTTAAAGTAACCTCTGGCGTGCCACAGGGGAGTGTTATGGGACCACTGCTTTTCACAATATATATAAAGGACCTAGTAGATAGTGTCGGAAGTTCCATGCGGCTTTTCGTGGATGATGCTGCAGTATATAGAGAAGTTGCAGCATTAGAAAATTGCAGCGAAATGCAGGAAGATCTGCAGCGGATAAACACTTGGTGCAGGGAGTGGCAACTGACCCGTAACATAGACAAATGTAATGTATTGTAAATACATAGAAAGAAGGATCCTTTATTGTATGATTATATGATAGCGGAACAAACACTGGTAGCAGTTACTTCTGTAAAATATCTGGGAGTATGCGTGCGGATGATATGAAGTAGAATGAGCATATAAAATTAATTGTTGGTAAGGCGGGTGCCAGGTTGAGATTCATTGGGAGAGTCCTTAGAAATTGTAGTCCATCAACAAAGGAGGTGGCTTGCAAAACACTCGTTCGACCTATACTTGAGTATTGCTCATCAGTAATACTCAGGTCGGGTTGACAGAGGAGATACAGAAGATCCAAAGAAGAGCTGCGCGTTTCGTCACAGGTAAGCGTGATAGCATTACGGAGAAGTTTAGCAAACTCAAGTGGCGGAGTCTGCAACAGAGGCGCTCTGCATCGTGGTGTAGCTTGCTGTCCAGGTTTCGAGAGGGTGCGTTTCTGGATGAGGTATCGAATATATTGCTTCCCCCTACCTATACCTCCCGAGAGGTCACGAATGTAAAATTAGAGAGATTCGAGCGCGCACGGAGGCTTTCCGGCAGTCGTTCTTCCCGCGAACCATACGCGAGTGGAACAGAAAAGGGAGGTAATGACAGTGGCACGTTAAGTGCCCTCCGCCACACACCGTTGGGTGGGTTGCGGAGTATAAATGTAGATAGATGAAGATGGGACAAAATTCCAGCCTCTCTAACGGCAAACTTGGTCTTGTCGATGTCCAGACGACTACATGCAGTAATAGCTACAAAGGGAAAACCCATTAAGTATTAAGTTTTGTAATTGAAATCATGGTTTCAGACAGTAAATTAAAAAAAAATGATGGACGAATACTTTTTTAAATAGCCCTTGAATAAATTCTCCATTGTGTCAAATCTGCTATCGCTATGTGTGTATTTACGTCCTTGTCCATCAATAAAAATGACTTATCAAAGGTCATTGCATATGACTGGATGTTCACGTTTTATGTTCCTTTCACGTGACATATGCTTAGTTAAAAAAAAATACAAGTAGACGAATACTTTTTGGACTCACTGTAGCTGACCCGGAGTGAACGCGCCTAAGCAAGTTTCTATGGCGCTGTTCCGAGGACTAACGACGAAAGAAGAGTATAAACGAAGCACCCCCTTCGAGAAGACATTTCCGGGCTGTAAGTGCTCCGTGGACAGGACGGGGAATCAGCGGCGACGCCGCAGTGGCTCCGGTTGCTTCCGGTGAATCGGAGCGGAGCCGGCGGGCCAGGTGTTCGGCGAGCACGAGCTGCGCGCAGCATCCCATCCCGCGAGAGGTCGCCGACGGCCGCGCAGGTAACTGTAGGAGAGCGCGGAAAGGGGGGGGGGGGGAGGGGGGAGGGCGCAACTACACCGCAGCGACAGCTGCAGCCGCTGCCGCTGCCGTTGCAACCGGCTCCTTTGTGGCGTCACGGCGCTCAGGTAGGCCTGGCACAAAGGCAGCAGCGCCAGGCGGCAGGTGTGGCCTGCATCCTGCTGGCCTGCCACTCGCGCACTTCTTCAAGGCGGCCACCGCTTCCGCACCGACGATCTACATAAACAGCACAGACTGCTCATGGCGCCGCCATCTTTGAAGCCAATTGAAAACTTGGCCGCCATGTTTCCACCTCAGTTCGGGAAATACGAGGGACCCTATCAAGCCAATACGAGGGAATGTTCGGAAAGCAAGATCCGATCGATCGCGAAATGAAAACCATAGTGAACACCAAAAATTTTTTATTCGCAACAGTTGGCCACACCTTCCAGCTACCTCCCTAGTTGCTGCTCCAACTTAGACAATTATCATGGCGTTGTACAAACTTTCCAGTACCCTCGTCACAGAAAGCAGCCGCCTGTGCTTTCCTCCAGTGCTTTACGCTGGTCTGCCTTTCGTTGTTTGTACTAAAATTTTGTCTTCACAGCTAGCGTTTCATGTAGCAGAGATGAACGACGGAGGGAGTGCTGTATTGTGGGTGACCAAACACTTTCCCTCGAAAACACCGCTGAATGCGGCTGAAAATTGTCTTGAAGAAAGAAACGCATGACATTTATGTTATGTGGGATGCATAGCTTCAGGTGAAATCTCTAAAAATGTTCAAATGGCTCTGAGCACTATGGGTCATCAGTCCCCTAGAACTTAGAACTACTTAAACCTAACTAACTTAAGGACATCACACACATCCATGCCCGAGGCAGGGTTCGAACCTGCGACCGCATCGGTCGTGCGGTTCCAGACTGTAGCGCGTAGAAGCGCCAGGCCACACTGGCCGCGAAATCTCTCATCAGATCCACTTACTTGGCAGGAGGAACTGTTGTTTTAGGTATTTCTACGTGATCATTTTACGTTTTGCACTGAAAAGAGCGACGTGAAGCAATCGACAGGCACACTAAAGACACGGGCGCCTTATCAGAACTTACCTTCCAAATACGCCTCACACTACTCGTCTACTAGCACAGTGTTATATGTTTGTTCTTGTGTGGCGAGCTCCACGTATTTCGCCTTGCGGGAGACATTAAGTTGGCAGCACATTTGTGCCGGGGGTTCGGAAATCACTGCTATAATCCTTTCATTAGGAAATTACACATTTAAAGTATTAAAGGAGTTTTGCTATTTGGGGAGCAAAATAACTGATGAGGATATAAAATGTAGACTGGCAATGGCAAGGAAAGAATTTCTGAAGAAGAGAAATTTGATAACATCGAGTATAGGTTTAAGTGTCAGGAAGTCGTTTCTGAAAGTACTTGTATGGGGTGTAGCTATGTATGGAAGTGAAATGTGGACGATAAATAGTTTGGACAAGAAGAGAGTAGAAGCTTTCGAAATGTGGTGCTACAGAAGAATGCTAAAGATTAGATGGGTAGGTCACATAACTAATGAGGTATTGAATGGAATTAGGGAGAAGAGAAATTTGTGGAACTACTTGACTAGAAGAAGCGATCGGTTGGTAGGACATGTTCTGAGGCATCAAGTATCACCAATTTAGTATTGGAGGGCAGCGTGGAAGGTAAAAATCGTAGAGAGAGACCAAGAGATGAATACACTAAGCTGATTCAGAAGGATGTAGATTGCAGTAGGAAGCTTGCACATGGTAGAGTAGCATGGAGAGCTGCATCAAACCAGTCTCTGGACTGAAGACCACAAGAAATCAAAACATTACTAAGGTACGTTAAATGGAACTTTAAGATATTCAAATGTACGAGTATTAACAGCAATCAACGTTTATCTCAACGTAGTTTTTGTTTCAAATATCGTGTACAGTTACAGCCACTGCAGCGTTGTGCTCTGATTGTCACGCACTTAATGCGCGTGGAACATAGTTAAAAAGTGCCGAGAAATAGGCTGTTCTTAATGTTTTTTTTATAAATTTACGGAGATATTCGGCTTTGAAATTTTCCAAGCGTTGTACATAAGGTAGCTGATAAACTATGCCACGTTGAAAGGTAGTGCAGTCGGTTGCGTAATGGACTGTGAAGCAATGGTGCTTCAAATTTCCCTAGCACCATTTTTTTTCTTAGTTCAATTTGGAATACCTACATCTCGTAATTATAAAACTCATCATCATTTTTTATTAATCATACAAGTCTTCTTCTTTCTAATCTTGGGGCTGAAATTCCTGTTTCCAATTCAAATACAAATTCTTAATTTTCGATGTTTTATGAAACAGTGTTCAATGTTCAACTATACGGTGAGATCCTTCAATAGTCTCTTACTTTATACACAGTTTATGCAGAAAAATTACCGCTCGGTTAAGTAAAGAATTTTCATCATTCTTGTTTTTAATTACTATATTACGTTATCTAAAAACGACAACGTGTTGCGGTTTTCGTCTAGTCGTCTTAGGAGCGTATCGTGGGAGATTTGCAGTGTAACACTTCATTCTGCTTAAAAATTAAGTGACATTCGAAGCTGTATTGCTCCTCTGTTCATCTCTTTTTAAGTGTGAACTGCAGACTAGTTTTACCAGCTGACCGGCCAGTGCTGCCCAAGTTATATGCACCGGCAATGCTGTTGTCCCGTATTAATGCTTAGTCGATGTGCGCTTAACCCACAGCTCAAAACGTACCCTTATAATCGTTCTTGGCAGTACTAGAGACAGCTTGGCTGCAGTCCCACATGAAACGGAAATCCAATGCGGTTCTAGCAAACGCGGAAGAATACATAGTGCAATGTTTACGTCAGGTTTATTCTTATGGTGGACGGATTATAGTAAATGCGGTTTGGTTGGGAGGTGGGGTTGAACGTTATTACAATTAAAACGATGTTTCACAGCAGGTGCTGAAAATGTTTTCTCCCTTTCTTGAATGCACGGTTCAACACATTTACATATATGGTATACGTATGCGGACACCTTTATCAGATTTTCACTTGTAATCGTAAGCAGATAATCAATTATCGCTGTCTTCATCTACTTTATTTGGGTTTTTTCATACACAAATATTTTAGCCGGACCCCGAAAGAAACAGTGGGATAGAGACAGATCTGGTGAGGCCAGAGACCTTTTATAATTTTCCTAAAGATTTCATCTAAAAGTCGTAGGGGCGGGTGTATCGTATGATTAGTGCCATTATCTTGTTGGAAAAACGAATAATTGATCTTATTTTCATTCAGTAGCGCAATACACGGATGGGAACAATAAACAGCGGAAGCGACGGTAGTATCGAAAAATATCTGCGCTACAATTCGCTCTCGCGTTGTGGCAAACCACACTCCGATTTTCTCTGCCTGCAGTGATGTTTATCTTAAGCCATGTGGATTTTCTGTTGCCCAAATCGGTGAATTTTTGGAATTAATAGGTGAAACAAAGCCTTTTTAGTGAAAAAGGTACGATCTAAAAACCAACTCTGTGCCGGTTTACAAATATCTGAAACTATTCACAAAACGCTGTTAGTTTCGCATGACTTTGTTGGATTCCGCAACATGGTGTCCCAAATGTCGTCACTTTCCGTTCTATTAAAATTTTAGGCCTACTAGTTCGTGGTGCATCATGAATTGAACCTGCTGTCTGGAATTTGAAAATTAAATCACGTACAGTATCACGATGTGGGCACCTCGAAGCAGAAAAACGCAATCGAAATTGTCACCTCACAAACTCCGTGAAGTTTCTTTCTGCACGGTAAATCTCTTCCACTAAAAACGCTTGCTCTGCAATGGTAAGCATTCTCATTAGACTCAGTTTCCACAAGAACTGGACAATAAAACCACTAACAACTACAACGCAGAGGCAACACTTCTGCGTCCACCCTACCTGAATGTGCCGGCAGCTTTACGTACCTCGCAAGGTAAGACAAGCTAGGTTCGCCGCTACGGAGAGTTTGTTGGTGCACGGTACAATGGCATGTGGCTGTTGAAAGTCACAGAAACGACACGTTTCGGGAAATGATGCTGACAATGAACTGCGTTCGTTGTGTATCACGTCATCTTAACTGTGGTATCTGCGATGTGCGAGATTCTGCTAGACAATCTAGCAGACAGTAACAAAATAGACATAATCAGATCGAGAAACCACACCAGTTTTGGGTACCATTCGTACTAACAGATTCTTCAGTATTAGACAACGACATTTTGATATTTCGTATAACAAAATGTTTGACTAACTTTGAGGTAATAGATTTTTTCACAAAAAGGAAAGAACAGCTGTTTAAAACTGTAGCTACTAGATTAATGAGAAAAATATGCTGGCACCTAAGGATTGAAGAAATGTGTACTATCTTACTTGTCTGTTACCTTTAATGGTGTTTTGTCTCCTGTATTTAATTTTATATCACACACAAGAGAAAGTTATTAGCTAATTTGCAATAAAGAGTGCAAATTTTCTGAAGAGTTCTTGTTTTCCCGGTCACAGTTAATCCCATTAAGTATTAATTGTGAGTACCTTTTTAAGCGGGACCAAGAGAGACATCACGGGACATTTTAATTCCCATTGCCCTGAACATACATTGGTGGCTTTCACTACAAAATATATGCGTTAGAATTCCACAGAGTGAAATACATTGACGTGAACAGAAGAATGCTGTGTGAAGAGGCGTAACACTGCACTTTAATACACTTAACACAGAATAACATATCTTACATTTCCCCGAACATTTGTGATCTATTTATCAGTATATGCGCTGTAAACATAATTTTGAAAGATTTTTTTTTAATTTTTAGAGTCCTATTTCAAACGCTAATGCTGAAAAGCTGCAAAATGGATTTTAGTGGAAAGTACAGTGTTTAAAATTACCATACATCAAGGGCCCCCTGGCAGAGATAATATAGTAACAAAGACTGACTTTCTCAGTGACGTAAGTGAGTTCAAGCTCTAGTTTTCTTTAGATAAAATTTGCAAAGTTTCCACAATTTCACTCTGAATACGCAGGAAGGTGTGTTCCAATATTAAACTTTTCTATGTTGACTTTGGACCATGGTGCCAGGCACAGACTACGTCCATGTGGTAATATCATTTCACAAGTGTGAATTTTAGACATCAACGGATCTCTAGTAAATAGTATAAAATTAAATATCATAAATCGTCATTCTCAATCTAAAATTCTCTTTATTGTAGAAGTGACTCAAAGTGGTAGGAGAGGCTTGCGACCGTTGTAATCACTATGATGAAAACGGCTTCAATATAGCTGGTTGGTCGCAAAGTAGTAGTGAGAGGATGTTTATGGACCCATTTATTATTCATTACGCGTTTCGGGCTCTGCCCATCTTCAATTGACCTGGTAAGAAATTGGTAGCAGAAACATTTTTTTACAATCTCGCAAATTTACTCAAGTGTCTTCAAAGATGATCTCTGTTATGACTGAAGAACAAAAGTATTCAAAATGACATTTCAGTTCAAATATCTTCTTAGTTAATTTTATTTTTTAGTCATATTTTAGATAGCAAGTCTTTTATTTGCTTCTTATAAAACGTAAAATTTGCTTCTTTTAGCGGATCAGTCGATAGCGCCACCTTTAATGCGGATGCCGCGATACGAACTTTGACCTCACTTTTTTCAAAACGAAACAAATAACTTTTTGCATTCCTTGTGTAATTTAGTATGTGAATAATAAAAATTCCTGTGGCGCTAGGCTTTTTCTCGGTAGATTAATGTAGCAAATACTGAAAATCTCGTGGAATGCAACTAATTTAAGCATAAGACATCAAGAAAGAATTTTTAATAAAATATTTCAATATCCGTGCAAGATCTTTTACCTCCCACAGAGTACGCATAGGCATGTTAACAGAAGGAAAAGCGGCTTTTAAGTTACCGTAGGTCAGGACTGGATTCTTCAGCCGGCAATTCCGAGGACTGAGCGACAAGGAGCCTCTGGTACCGACTCTCCTCACACGTTCACGGCGTGGTTCGGCACCTGGAAGTAGGAAGATAACACAGCAGTTAGACAAGAAAAAAAGAGGTTACAAACCAGAAAGAATACCAGTGTTCGTGCTAAGAAATAATTAGTCAGTCCAAGAGTCATCTCGGTAATATACTGAAACACCAGTTTGAGGATGGCCTCTGTTCGTAGAGGAAAGTCAGCAAGTTTCTACAGGTAAGCTACATGAGGCTTAAACGTCTCCTTACTGAGTAGACCCTGTAGTGCTAGCAAACGGGCTAGTCGAGGTGCTGCGTGATGTGTGAATGTTTGTCATAATAGGAAGGGATGTGTGCAGCCTTATGAACATGGCTGCCGTTGTCTGGAAATATGGTAATATTTACGGCACACTCATCATAAAAGCGGTCATAGAGATTGTTGTAATAAACGCTCTGGTTCATGTTGATGGTAACCTGAATGAGCAGGTCCATGTCATGGCACGTAAACAGAGTTGTAGTACTGCCGAAGTCTACCAAATGCTATAATAAGCAAGCGTAGATTGTGATAATTTTGTTAATAGGCTTGGTCAGTTAGGAGCATAACTGCATTACCTGTAGGTTAGGTGTGTTGCAAATCTATTCAGCGTTACCGCATTTCGATACGTATGCAATGAGTGTCATACTAGGTTCGCCGAGAAAGCGGAAGCAGTGAACTGCCTAGAAATTGAGTGAGGACACGTAAGGTGGCGCCTAACCTGCAGAATATTTTTCATCTCCATAGTTGACCTGTTTGCTACCTAAAAATAAGCAGCATTTATAGCAAATTGAAACTGTTAGTGCTTAACTCATGTTTTATTCGGAAACTGTCGATCTGGAACGTGAAAGAGAGGGACGCCGTAATAAAAATATAAAAAATACAGATTTATCATATAGAACTAACGAAAGCAATTTTCTCACAAATAAACGTAAAATGAACTAAATATATAAAACATCGCTTCAGTACTTAGTGGAGCTATTATAAAACATGTGTCGATATTCAAAAGCTGCTTCCCTTGATCATGCTGAAGAATTTTCCATTGAGCACAAAGGAACAACAATTATCATTTTGATTTCTTATGTTTGTGCAAGTTAACTGTACTAGCATCAAATATAATTATTTAGGATACACAAAAAAACTAGAAGGTATGTGATAACTTGTAAAATGCTATTTATATTACATAAGGGTGTAACTATACATTAGACTAAAAATGAACGATGTACTGTTTTAATTGTGTACCCAATAAATAAAAAACAAACAAAAAACACAACAGGGAAGACGTCGTTTTCCGATTTCTCTGTCACTAATAGGTTAATGTTTCTATCCCTACCAATACTACCAGTACTATCAGTAATCCAACCTTTTCCTACGCCATTTATGTAGTGTAACAAAGCACTGAACTGAAATTCCTGCAAAACGCAACTCCACACCGCAAACACCTCGTAAACATCAGAGAATCATCTCCATCCCGATTCAGAGCCTCCAGACACTGCGAGGTAAATGTCGAAGTTGGCCGTCGGACCAGTCGACGCCTTGCATCATCTGGTGTGAGGCCAAGTCGCGGCTAACCGGACCGCAACGCACACCTCCAGTCAGCTACTGTGCAGTTTCTGTGTTTTCCGACTCAATGAAGACTTGTAGGCTTATGTGCCGCTTCGAGCAATGACATTTTCTGAGGTGCCTTACTGCCACTGCATGCTGAAAGCAGTTCCATTCGCACTAACCATAGCAGTTCCTGTCGAGTTTGATATGAGTTGTCATGACTTCACTGCCAGTGGTACAGTATTTCTTGCAGACCTGTTAGGCAATCCGCGTAGAAGCATCAACAAACTGGACAACGTCATTCATGTGTATATACACTTTCAGACGCGATAGCTCTTTCTCCGGTATTCACTCGGATCTCAACGTTGATCCACTCAGCTGCGCGCGTCCCATACAATCGATTGGATCATACAAACATACCAGTTCACTGCCTCGACTCTTGTCTGTGGTGGGGGCTCACATGAGAAGATGACGGACGGTATCCGGTGAGCTAATCTGCAGTTGTGGGGGGAAGGGGGACGGGGTGGACTCGGGAGGTGTACAGTTCGAGGGTTCATACAAACACGATCTTTAATTTAATTAAGATATTTCCATCCACTACACTTCCAGCTAATTGCGATTTAAATGTACCTTGTACCTAAAGTTCTGTTTTGCTAGGGAAAGGTATCAATTCCCAAGAATAAATGAAATCCGTGAAATGTAGGTGCACATATAACCGAATCGCCAATGCCGTGTGCTTGCAACATGTACGACAAGAAGCGAAAACTCGGATATGGCTGAATGAGTATAAAATTTGGATGCATGGAAATAAAGTAGACTGTTAAATTTGGGAAACATTATAAGTTTAGTTAAAGAAAATTAACGGTTGCCATCCCACTACGTTAGCAAAATTACTGTCATTATAATCACTGCCTGTTAACATTGAAAAACTTAAGAAAGCTTGGTTTTATTGCAAGATGAAAACAGCACAAAACAGCTAAACACTGCTCTAACCTGATTTCAAGTGGATATGTCACAGTGAACAAATACTTTCAGCTAGGTAGCAGCTCACGAAAATCAATTGGTAATAATGAAATAACAACAAAATTTCATCAGTTACAGATCTTTACACAAATACAAAAATTTCTTGACGTCATCACTGCAATGCTTACTATCCTTACTGTTACTCAAGACGTTACTTATGATTATTCATTTCTGAATACTTACATTTAGCTTGAAAACTATCATGATGAGATAGCGTCATTCAATAATCACTTTCCTGTGACCTACAATTTCGTAATTTGCTAAGTATAAATTTCGACTGTATAAGAATGGCAAAGTTCGTGGTATGGTTCTACTGATTTATTTATCTCTTGTAACTTCAACTTTTATTACTGTTCATTAACAATTAGCGTAAATCTTTGGTGCAATTACATCTATTATTTGCTCAAGACGTTAATACACATTTGTCACTGATTGTAGTTGCGTCAAATGAAAGCGTATTTATAGATGAAAACATACACAAAAAATGTGTTTTACTGAATAACTTTGCCAAGCACTGTCTCTGAAATTACTGATTACTAGACTTGAGCATTTGTGTTATTTGTTGTCTTGAAAATTATTGAACTTTAATTTCTATTATTTCTATCGTAAGGCACTGCAATAGTTTCTCAACCACTCGGACTTTTTCATACCATAAATAGTGGGTAGAATGTATCTTACTTTGGTAAATGAAATGATCGTGTTGCATTGATGGCCTGGAGGCCCCTTTCTGGGATGTTCAGTCACTGGGTTCCAGTCTTATTTCAAGTGATGCCATATTGGACGACTTGCATGTCAGTTATGATGAAATGATGATGAGGATTGCACAACACCCAGTCCACGAGCGGGGAAAATGTCTAACCCGGCCGGAAAACAAACCCGGGACCGCTGCAGGTCAGGCGAACACGTTATCACTCAGCTAAGAATGTGCGCACCCTGCATAGATATTTAGATTCAGGTGAAATTAATAGCTAGCATTTGAAATAATTCGATATTATTCAAACACAAAAATGAACACACATCACCACTTAGCTAAGCATGCGCACCCAGCTTACGTATTTACCCTCAGGTAAAATTAATAGCCAGCACTTCGAATAACTCGGTATTATTCAAACACAAAAATGAACTACGACCCTGGTTAGCTGTATACAAGTCTGACCAAGTAACTAGTTGAATCTTACTTCAGATTGTGATGTTGCCGATGCAATGTAAAACATTGTTCGTTTACTATGTATGGCACAGGCTCTTCCTCTTGTACCTCCGTAACAAATTCAATTGAGCCCACACTACTCTTCATGTTAATTAACATCGGATTGTGGTAATTGTACTGCGCCCACTTAATGCCGTATATTTCTCCCGTCCACATCCGATATTCACCGAGCCATTAAGTACTTTATCACCATGCATTACGACTACTTCTCAATACAAGAGTGACAGCGCGACTGGACTCGAATGTGTCAATCTTGTCCTACGTTCTGTTCCGCTCTGTACTCAACTGATGGCGCGCTTGCGAGCCCAGCTATACTGCAACTGCCACTTCACAGTACTCCCTGACAATATGGCATTTCCCTGACTAAGCCAGCGTTTCTACTTACAACTAGCTTACAATTAAAATTTAATTAACTTTGCAACCCAGTTTAATCATACAAACATTAGTACACTTATTTTCGAGCTCTGATTCATAGAACAAATACATCGAAAAGTAAAATCGCAAGGAAACAATTTTAAGTCCACAGAGTTGTTGTGTTACAAAGACAGTGCCTAAAAATGTCGTTTTCCATCTTTAACGTTAATTTCAAGTTGCTACTTCCCTTTTATTTTGAAATTATTTTACTAGCTTTGATAATAGTTTCTATTGCATTTGGGCATGAAATTCATAGTTGACTAAAAAGACAAAAACTTGAGAAAAGGAAGATAACAGAGCCTATGTAGATAAGTGTGCGCGTGGTCACGCTTTCGCGCTCATGTGGCGCAGGATTAACAACCCGACGGGTTCAGCGACTTTTGTGAGCCGCAAGTAGATGACATGCAATGATCGTATCACGGCACCGACACGTGAAAACCTGCATATGGCCTCCGAAGCTTTTCTCCGTGTCTGAACTTTTGCTGCTGTCTTTCACCTTTTAGTGAGTACATTCTTATTTGCGCTCATACACACACACACACACACACACACACACACATACACACACAGGGAGGGAGGGAGAGAGGGGAGAGAGAGAGAGAGAGAGAGAGAGAGAGAGAGAGAGAGTTAAACGGAGAGGGAGAGAGACAGAAAGAAGGAGAACCAGAAATATGAGGAAGACTGTTTCTTAGCGTTCAGGTAAGAATACGCGTCTTACCGAAGAAGGTCCAATAATGATATATGAGGCCAAGATAGAAAATTCACCGAGCTATTTACAAAGTAACAGTCGTGCATTTTTATTAACTTCAGAGGAGCCATAGGAAATCTAAATCTGAATATTGTGAATGACAACAATCTGCCACATCGTCTCCCATCAGGTGCATTTAAATAAAATTAAAATAAATATTTTTCATCGCCCACACAGTGTTAGAATGTAGTGGATAGTCTAGTTTGTAAAAAGTTAGACAATCGAAGTACCAAGTGATTTATATCCAGTAAGAAATAACATAATGTGGTGAAATGTTTTACCAACATGACCCCAAATGTTTCTTGAACAACTGTGACGTAATATTGAGTGAACAACGTCATGTGCGATGTGGAATGTACTATCAATTCAGTACTGCATATATCAAGTGCAGAAGAATCGATGGACACACGAGAAGAATAGAAAAATATTAACCACTAAAAATGCCTGGTATGAATAGGTGAAATGTGTTTGGCTAGAAGCAAAGTAAACATGCGGGTGCAAAAGACGGATTTCTTGTCATCTGCATGGTAAACACTGAATTTACACTCACCAAGTAATGTGGTCTTGTGCTGGTACGAAAGGCAAAAGCCGGCCGGAATGGCCGAGCGGTTCTAGGCGCTTCAGTCTGGAACCGCGCGACCGCTACGGTCGCAGGTTCGAATCCTGCCTCGGGCATGGATGTGTGTGATGTCCTTAGGTTAGTTAGGTTTAAGTAGTTCTAAGTTCTAGGTGACTGGTGACCTCAGCAGTTAAGTCCCATAGTGCTCAGAGCCATTTTTGAAAGGCAAAAACGGACAGAATAAATATCATTTCTTCATTTTTGTGGAACGTAGACCATATGTTGCCGTTCAGGTTTATTTCTGACTAACTAGCAGCAGGGAGTCAATTTCTTACCTTACACTCCCTTGTACTTCAATGTGGCATGCTATATCACAACTGTTTAGGAAACATTTTGCGTCATGTTGTTGAAGTTTAGTAATGTAGAAAACTATTTTGTTATGTGGCTGCCAAGCATTTTTAATTGCATTTATCTTACCTGTTTGAAAAATAGGCCAAGCCAGTGAAATTAATAATTTATGACCGCCGGAAATTTTTACTGTAAACAAAAATAGCAGACGAAACAGTACGTTAATCGCTTTCGGGACACACCGTCCTAATATCGTGTAACACTATCTCTGTTCTTTGTAACGGTTTCAGTTTTGCTGGTAAGTTTTGCAGATATGCCATATAGAGTTGAAGCCACTCACTGATGGTCATATCTCGCAGAGTTACCACACTGCAAGCAACTGACGGCAACGTATGGCCCTTTGATCAAACAGTTCCAGCCACTTTCTGTGGGATTTAGATTGGGTGGTTTAGTGGGCAAGTCCAGGTTCACTAGCATGCCTGAGTGTTTGTCAAACCAGCGACGAATGCATGCAGATGTAGGCACACGGCTGTTGTTATCTTGGAAGTATCCACAGCATCCAAATCTAGAAAATACGCGAGAAAGGGTAACACTTGGCTACCGAGAACGTTGAAGTATCAACCTGGCTCACGACAACGGTAACCTGAATGACTGGATTCAAATTATGGTTCGAGAAACACCCTCTAAACATTAGAGAACCTCCTCTTTGAACTACTGAAGTTTAATAAACACAAGAGATACACATAACAGAGACTTCAGTCATCAGTCCTTATTCTCCTTCACTATTTACAACAATCTGCCAATGCTGGGGCAACTTTTCGATTCTGATTCTGTAAAAATCACGTCGTTTTGTTGCGAAAATTTGTCCAGCCATTTCGGAGAAAGAATGTTCCTTGAAGGATTGTTCGATAGAGAGCGCGAAAGATGAAAATCTGAGAGCACAAGGTCAGGTAAATAAGTTGAGTGCATGATTTCCCAAGCCAATACCTATACTGGGGTCTTTGTCTGTGTAGCACAATACGGGCGAGCGTTATCGTTAAGTAACATCGCTTCACGCAGTCTTCGTGGTCGCTGTTGTTCGATTTCAAGACGACTGAGCTGTTGACGATAAATGTCAGCAGTGATGATTACACCTCGGGGAAGGAATACGTAATACGTTTAACCGTCGCTTTTCCACCAGATGTACAACATTATCTTTTATGTAGGCCCGCAAGTTTTTGTACGGGGAGTTGCTGCTTTTATTGGTCTCAATCACTGATTTTTTTTTTCTTTACGTTAGGATAAAGACACAATTTATCGTCAACAGTAACAACAGGGGGGACGATTGGCAGGTGTTGTTTGCGAGTCAACTGATGAGGAGCAAGCATACATGCACGTACGGCCACCAGCTGATTTTTGTAATTTTTGCCTTTGTGCATGTGGTACCCATACACTGGATTATTTAACTTTCCCCATTGCATGCAAATGTCGCACGATGGTGGAATGATCACAGTTCATCATATTTGCCGGTTCTCGAGCACACTGACGATGATCCATATGGATTAATGCGTTTAAACGATCTTCGTCGAATCCTGAAAGTCTCCCTGAACGGGGAGAGTCACTAATGTCAAAACGAACCTACTAAAACGAGAAAAACATTTTGTTGCCATGCTCTGTCCAATGTGTTTTCCACATACCCGTCGTAAATGTTTCTGGCTGATTCCGCTGCTGTCACCTCTCCAATGAATTCAAATAGAAGAATATGTCGGAAATGGTCCCATTTCCCCACTCCATTTAATAGCGGCCACAAACCCATTCACTCGCTCCAAATGAGAAAATGGTAACATGTAGTATCAAATAGCAACTGTGAACTCCAAATAAAATAAAAAAACGATAAATAAACCCATACAAACCGGAATACCAACATGCAAAAGAAAAACGCTGCTAACGTATACGTCGTTCACGCACTGCGGGCTCAACACCTTAACCAGTCATCTGTGCAAGCGACGTTTCAAATCGTTTCGAAAGATGCAAAATGGAGACTTGTTGAGCCACAGTCCCCTACTGTCCAATTTAATTTCTATTTGATACACTGACGACTTCACCTTGATGCGCTGTTGTGTCCATTGGCACATCGCGAAGTACCTGACTAAGAATGTCTGTTGGATTTCATTACTTTCGCAATTTTCGCGTAGAAACTGGTTGAGACATACCTGAATTCACTGACACAGCAAGTTCTGTTGTTAAAATTCGTGGTCACTGACCGAAACTAGTAGCGAACCGTGCAAAATAAATGGCAGCTGAAAGTTTCACCATGAATTTTAATAGTTATTTGTTAGCTGAATTTCCCAACCTGAAAACATACATAAGCTCTGTAGTATTTGAAACCAACTGTTGTTATCAAGAGGCCTGTCGGTTAGGATCTTTTTAAGACTGCTGTTCCCTCAACGTGTTAAGTATTTGTGAGTGGTAAACCATTTCTTATAGACAAATTGGGCAGTTGGCACTGATAACAAATCAGACAACTTCATTCAAGGGGTTGTCATGAGAGGACGCCATGACGAACCGTCCTTAATGCGCTAACTCAACAAGCGAATCCCACAGACACATAACATAACATCACTGCGGTGGAGGGTTATGTGAGAACATGTTAACACGTCTGCAACAGCTATGCCGCTCCAACGCGATCAGTGTCTACTTTCATTAAAGGGATGTCTAATGTCTAAGGGGTAACCAAAAATTTTCCTTTAGAGGGCTTTGCTGCGGCGTATATGCTATGTAGCGTGACTCTGTTGCGCATATAGAAGCACCGACTTGTAGGCAAGGAATTAGCGTAGCATTCGTTCCTTTCCGATGCGCGAACATTAAATGCGGAAACGTGAAAAATGGCGACGTTTTTACCAAATCCATCAAAACGTGATCAAGATACTTTTATTCTTTTCATGGCTGCCGAAGGATAAACACCCGTAGACATCCATCTGTATGTGCGTGGAGCAGCGTGTCAGCCGAAAACCACCGCTGAGCGAGAATGGGTGTTACTGCTTCATGTTACCGTGCGTCCCCATTTCACAAATTTCATAAAGCAGAAGACACACCATCTCAAGTGGGAATGACTCTAGCACTCGCCCTACAGCCCTGATACCTCCCCTTGCGATTATCATGGCTTTGGTCCCTTAAAAACAGGCCACGAAGGGCCTACGATTCCTGTCGGATGAGGATATGCAGCAGGCAGTTATAAACCACTTCATACAGCAAAACATTGTGTTTTACCAAATGGGTATCATCAACCAGGTGCGTCGGTGGGATGATCGCCTCAATGCTCAAGGCGATTTTTCCTGATTGGCATACCGATTGTGAAATATACGACTTTCAAATGGTAACTTTTTGTTCGCCTTTTATATTTTTTCTGATGGTATTATGCCTGTTTCAGTGGTTGTGCTGTGTAACTCCTCCTTTTATCCACGCGGACTTGTCTTTTCGTTCGTCGGTCGAGCTTACTGTGTGGCAAAATGCCGTTAAATCTGAATCGAATAACGAGACTTGTAATGCGAAAACAATGGTTGATCCTACAACGCATAGTTCATGTCTGTACATGTTCGTCGCGCAGTATTTCGTTTTGCGTGTGTAAGTTCCCCACTATGTGTTTCTGTATGAGATTTAGCCCACATTTATCTCCAACTCTATAAAACGCCTACGTATAACAGATACTATGTACCCATAAACTGTTATCCAACTTAAACTCGTATGAGAATCTTTGATTAAAAACAACCTAATCTGAACTAAACTGTAGCTGGCCTGAATACAACTTGTCTTTATATTAAAAGTTCAACTGAAGTAAGTTATCTGGTCCTAAACTAAATTTCCACTTCCCTCGCGTCTTTACAACATTTTTGCAGTATTGTCTAAAGCACAACAGCAAGCAGACCGCGGCTAACATAGATTTCTATTTTTACATAAAATTTCCAAAAGTATTCAAACTGCTGCATATCACATGGTAAAATGCGATAATGTGCAATAATAGACCTTCTTTAAACAGTGGGATGGGAAGAGTAAGTACTCCTACGAAATGATATTCCAAGACAACGTTTTTAGAATTAAATATGTATTCACAGAGACAGACTAAAACTTCGCGTGATCTTCATGCATAACATTGGCCTAAACAGTGATTTAAAAGAAGTATAATGTTAACAAAATATTTCTATAAAAAGCATGCAGCTTAATCAGTTGATATCTTTCTGCATGACTCATGGGAAGTGGGGTGGTCTTTCTCTCAGTTCTAAGCAAGTTAACTAGCTGACAGTAATCATTCCAACAAACTAGATGCACAATGTTGCACCCTTACCTCAGACTTCTTCCCTCCAAGGATAATACTAAAAGTTTATATTCTTTTCGCCTTCCTGTATATATCATATTCATCCTTTCCAACAAAAATTTCTTCATCTAACAGATACAATCACAAGTCACTACTGAAAACCTCCATCACCCACCACACATCAACCAAGAATGTATCAGACTGCGAAGAGGCAAAGACTACAGCACAACAAGACCAAAGATAGTTTAACAGTGACGTAGATTTCTCTCTTTCTGACGTGCACTTTGAGAACTTACAAAAATCAAAATGACATGCTCACCATACGCTTGTGACGTCATTGTACTACCGCAGGCGGATGCGTTTGATAGTTACGAATATTAGCTTTGAGTAAAGTAGCATGGAAGCGCCTTTAGATAGGACACTGATTCTGGTGTCAATGGGGAAAGATTACGGAGCACTACTAGTATCCAAAGAGACAAATTAAAAATATTCAGCGGGATATAGGTGAAAATCGGTACTTAATTGAAAATTACAAAATAATGAAAGATGTCGTCGTTCCATTTAACTCGTAAATGTGATCGGGATTATGGAACCTGCTAGTCAGAGGAAAACGCGCCTCAAAGTGAACCCAAAAAGTTTAAAAAGTCCAGTGTCGAATGAATGCGAGAATTGCGACAGCGTCGAAAAAAAGAAAAAAACGGAGCAAAGATATTACGTAGTTACCCCACCTGGCATACAGCGGTCAACGACAGTCCAAATTTGTGATTTATCTATTCTGCAACCATTATATTACTCTGGGTAACGAATGTATTAAAGGGATTGATAATAAAATTACATATTAATACGACACGCTTATGATTTTATACCGCCGTTTTCAGGAAAAGTTGCAGGGTGGATCCAACCTACACACACAAAAACTTTCACTGTTTTCGTCGAACATTCAATGGTTATTTTATATTAGTATTTTGACTATTTGTTACAACTGGTGTTACAATCACTTGAAAATGGCCACAGATCCGAAACTGAGCTGTATTGGAGAAATCAGAGTAAGAAGAATATAGTTACCCCAACTGGCATACAGCGGTCAGCGACAGTCCAAATTTGTGATTTATCTATTCTGCTACCATTATATTACTCTGGGATTGATAATAAAATTACATATCAATGCGACACGCTTATGATTTTATACCGACGTTTTCAGGAAAAGTTGCAGGGTGGATCCAACCTACACACACAAAAAGTTTATTATTTAACTTTCACTGTTTTCGTCGAACATTCAATGGTTATTTTATATTAGTATTTTGACTATTTGTTAAACTGGTGTTACAGTAACTCGAAAATGGCCACAGTTCCGAAAATGAGCTGTATTGGAGACATCAGAGTAATAGGAATATTTTAACCAGACTAAAATAAGTCATGGCAGTAGAATGTCATCGAGAAAATTTGTACGTAGTCCGACGGTAATTTTAACTATTGGAAGATAGAGGGCGTCACGATGAAAGGCTGTCAAATAAAATTAATATCAGTTTATTTTCAAAATTAATGCAAATATTTTTTGGGCCATTCATTTTACTGAGGTGGGGGTAAAACATTCTCACTGACGAATTATTCGCTCTTTTTCGTGCCAGAGCGAAGTTAAGTTGCAAAGAGGGTTATTAATTCGTCACGTGCACCTTTATTTGTTTGTTCTCGCATTACTGTTCATCAGGCAGACCGACTGTATCGATTGCGGATGCGTTCGATAGAGTGAGCTTCTCGCTTGATCGCATATAAACGTGAAACGGTACGGATCCAACCACGAGAACAGCGGCCTTGCAGGCTGCCTAATTACCAAATTGTAGGCGCATCGATTTAGAAAGTGTAAGCTGTTTATCCTTGTATGATACCGATCTGCAAGTTCCACTCTTTCTCTCTCTCTCGCACAAACATGTTTGCGACAACGAGTTATTAGCCAACAACGTATGTAGGCTTCGGTCCAGTTTCCCTGTGTTAATCTGAAACTGTCCTAGGTGCCTCGATTACTTTTCTCCCATTTTAACAATTCTATCTTGATCCAAATGCAGCTACGTCAGTTCTACATTATGAAGTAAAATTACTGGTTCCTTGCACAATTATTGGCTGAATCGCTGTTTTTCTTAGATGATGTTGAGAAAAGGTACAGACCTGCCCTAATAGTCTTAGTGCTGTAGGCATGGCACAAATGTTGCAAGAACATGTGTGTGGCTAGTGTTATGCGATCTTCAGCCAGAAATGTTAAAATAGCAGTAAAACTTTGTTAAAGAAGTCGGAGATAAATGTGATCAAAACAGTTAAAATTAAAAGTGCATGAAATAAATTAAACAGAAAATTACAACAAGCTGCCTCATATTTACTCATCTTCACTTACTCAGTCATATCCAGTCCAGAAGAATGTAAAATCGTCATCTTTGACAATGTTAATACCTGCTATTGAAATTCTAACACAATTAGAGAATAAAGGCTAGAAATATAACTTGGGGAAGTGTGGATGCATTATTACTGGAAAAATATGAATATGACTCAGTCAGCCTAATAACACATCAAATATTATTACTAATAGTTTAGGGAGCAAGTCAGTCATTCCACACAATCTTAAAAGTCGTACTACATTCATCTAATCGGTTTACGAAACAAAGACTAGATCAGCTGGTAAACTAACACATGCTCTCTTGTCTGAATATGCAGTACTTTCAGGTAAAGTGTGGCACACGGAAATCAATACAATGTATGTATGCAGACTGAAGTGACGAATGAAGATTTGTACCAAGACCAGGGTTCAAACTCGGGGCTCCTGCTCACTAGGCAAATGTGCTAACCACAACGTCATCCTGGCACAATGGCTCTGCGTGACTGTACAGACTACCCTAGCACTGATTCCTCTTGAATCTAGATCTACATCTAGAACACACTCAGCAAGCCACCTAATGGTGTGTGGCGGGGGGTACTTTCGGTACCACTATGTGATCCCTCCAACGCTGTCCCACTCGCGAATGGTGCGTGGGAAGAATTATTCTCGGGGAAGCCTCTGTATTTCCCCTAGTTTCTCGCGTCTCCTCGTGGTCAATACGCGAGATGTATGTAGGAAGAAGTAATATGTTGTCCCACTCATCCTGTAAAGTGCTGTCCCGAAATTCCAATAGTAAATCTCTCCGTGACGCACAACGCCTCTCTTGTAACGTCTGCCAGCTAAACGATCCCGTGACGAAACTCGCCGCTCTTCGTCAGATCTTCTCTGATAGGGATCCCAGATAGATGAACGACACAAGTATCGGGCGAACAAGCGTCTTATAAGCCACTTCTTTTATGGATGATTTACATACCCTTAGGATTCTTCCAATAAATCAGAGACTATAATTAAATGTGTCCTTTGAGACTCCCGTCTCGTTATTATCTCACGATAATGATAGAATATGATCGAAGCAGACTGTTATCTTCTTTTCCTGCTATCTGTTTTATGCGGTCATTCCACTCAAGGTCACTGTGGATAGTTACGCCTGGATATTTTACGGATATGCGAAAGTTGCACCGAGTGAAAATGTCACTCAGCCAGAAATATCTGAAATTCGCACCCAATTTTGCTGGAAGATACCTACTCAAGGGCAGAGCCTATCTGTGCCCCTGGGAGTTGTCACTCATCGGAAATGAACCCTTTGCGGCACGCCGGCAAGTGCGGCCGAGCGGTTCGAGGCGCTTCAGTCTGGAACCGCGGCACCGCTACGGTCACAGGTTCGAATCCTGCCTCGGGCATGGATGTGTGTGATGTCCTTAGGTTAGTTAGGTTTAAGTAGTTCTAAGTTCTAGGGGACTGATGACCTCAGATGTTAAGTCCCATAGTGCTCAGAGCCATCTGAACCATTTTTGAACCTTTGCGGCACGGCCTACCTGCACTCAGGAAGTCCTCGTCCACTCGAGTGCCTGACCACTTGGTTAGCCCCTATCAGTGTGAGTTGGAGGTGGGCCAAACGGTTATTCTGGAGTAACCGTTGCCACGGTTCCAGTTATTCTTTCATAAGAGTTATTTTTAACGGTTATCAATAACTGTCAAGTTATTTTTCACTACCGAATACCGAATACCCCGACAGAGCTGCGGTTAAATAACGACATAATTGGAATCCGTCAGTTTAGTTATCAGTATAACTGCGAGCTGTGCGAAATGGCAGGAATGTCGTAAAAATCGTGTCATAACGTTAGCTAATTAACTCCGGGTACATTTCAGTTGATGTTAGAACGATTACTAGTGTTTCTTCTTATATGTATGTAGGTTATCGGTTGCTATTAGAAACAATATCCTCGTTGCTGCAACAGAATGTACGTGGAACTTCGCCACAGCACTGTTTAAGTAAAATGTTAACAAAATGCGTTTTTAAGCATCAAGTAATATGTATACTGAATACTGTAGGTTAAATTCGAAGCTTAATTTCTTGTGCTGCTCACTTAATAGTATAAGTGTACAGCCTTGTAATACAACAACAAAAATATACGTAATCTGACAGATTCGTTTACGCTTGTCCTGTACAAGATAGTCCTTTTGGAGAATGTGTGAATATGCTAATGCAAGGTTTATGTGAGATTTGGAAAACTGCTCCATCTCACCATCTACAACATGGGTATAACATATGATGACATGCAGATCGAAAAGGTTGACAGTGTTACATTTCTGAGCCTACAACTCGATAATAAATTCATTTGGGAAGGGCATACCACAAACGGAGAAAACGTTTTTAGCGTGTAAAAGTGTGTAATAAAAATCGTTTTGCGTATAAATTCAAGATTGATGATTTTCAATGGTTCATAGGCTTATTAAGGTACTACGGAAATTTTGTGTTATATTTCTGCTGCGCGATTCTGTTTGCTGATTTAAAATTTGTTCTTGGAGCTTAGTCGTGTGAATATAGGCTTGTACAGGTATTTCTTCTAGCATGCCCATCAATTGGCCTTTGAAGACTTCTGTAAAGTAGTGAAATCTCTCTCGATCTTTTCAATGGAAAGTGTAATACTCTCTTAGGTTATTTTCGCTTCTGTTTATGTATCCTGTACATCTCGTTTTAAGGGGACCAGGAGTTCACCGTGCTCTATATCTACGCCTCGCTTTCATCGCGTGTTACCCTTGATCTACAGTGCGAAGTAAGTTGCAGTTTTGTACCAGCGCTGAATGGAATTAACTAAAGCTGTACAAGGAAACTTACTTATCTGCTATAGTTAAGAAATACGAAATTCTTTATAATAGAGGGTTCACTTTGGGGCAGTTTGGTGAACATAGCTCACATCATTGTGAAGATATAAGTACGTAAAGTCCTGAAAATGTAGTTTTGAGAAAATCAGAAAATATTGTTCTCAATGTTTTTGACTCACCGTATGTCTCTTTCATAACATTCCAGCAGCATTATTCTTGATGGCCAGCGGCTTCTTCATCCTCTGTAGACATTTTCAGAAATCTTTCCCTTACCCTGGACCGTTAGTGCTGACTTTCGCAACCCTTTCAGCTTCAACTACTTGCTGACAATCTACATTCAACTGTGGTGACATAAATAAAATTGTCCACAACAAACACATCCTAAATACAAAATATGGTAAATAGTTACCATATGAACGATATTGTTTATGATACATTTATTATCTACAATCAACGCATCCACTCGTAACAGATTTTGTTCTGTGTCTAGCTGTTTGTCATCAGTGTTGTGGCTCTACAGTAGTGGATTTCTTTTCCTATGTATGCGCAATATGTTAGAATTATTTACGTCCAGGGTCTACTGCCACAACCTGCACCATTCATCAATTCTCTGCAGCCCATACTGGAAATTCTTACTACCTTCTGGCGTTGCTACTTTGGTATCGACAACTGCATCATCTGCGAATAGCCTTAAAGAGCATCCGACGCTTTCTACTTGATCATCTGTGTACACTGTAAACAGCAACGGTACGTTCACACTTCCCTATGGTACGCTGTCGATTTTGCTCCGTTAAGATCGACGTGTTGAGGTCTATCTGCAAATAAGTCTTGAATTCAATCGCAAGTCTGCTCTGATACTCCTAAGCTCGTAGTTTTTTCATTAAACGCCAATGCGGGACGATGTCAAATGCCTTACTGAAATGAAGGAACACGGCATCAATCTGAGCGCCGTTGTCCACTGCGCTGTGGATTTCGTGGAGGAACAGAGAGAGCTGAGTTTCGCAGGAACTCTGTTTGCGGAATCCATGTTGTTTTTTATGGAGGAGATGTTCATTTTTAAAAACGTCATAATTCTTTAGCATAAAACATCTTCCATATTTCTACAACAGATTGACGCCAACGACACAGGCCTATAATTGTGTGGATCTGTCTTACGGCCTTTCTTGAGAACGTCGTTAGGTACATTTCATTGCTCAAGCGATCTACGATAAACTACTGCTAGAAGGGGAGCAAGTTCTTTCATATAATCTGTATAGAATCTTGTAGGTATCTCATCTGGTCCTGACGCCTTGCCACTACCAAGCGATTGTAGCTGCTTTTGAATTCCGCGATCGATTTTCTCAATATCTGCCATGTCTACGTTCTTACGACGGTTCAAAAGGAGGGACAGTGTTACGATCTTCCGCGGTGAAACAACTTCGGAAGACCGAATTCAATATTTCTGCCTTGTCTCTGTTATCTTCGTTTTCAGTGCCGGTGTGGTCGCTGAGAGAATGACTAGATGATTTTGTCCTACTTACTGATTTTTTACGACCAAAATCATTTAGGATTTTTACTTTGGTCGGTTGACAACGTCTTACATTCAGAATCATTGAACTCTTCTTTCATTGTTCTCCTTACGCTCATTTTCACTTCATTCAGATTTTGTTTGTCAGCTAGGTTTTTACTTCTCTTGAACCCGAGATGAAGTGCTCTTGGTTTAAGCAGCACTTTTCTAAGACGGCTATTAAACCATGGTGGATCTTTCCCATCCCTTAAAAACATACTCGGGACGATGCATCTGATTCTTTTTTTTTCATTTGTTCTCTTCCTCTTCGTCGTCATCATCTAATATTTGATGCTGACTAGTGAGATATTCTGAAATTTGTATCCTATCACCATTGCTGAGGAAATTCATCCTCCTACATTGGTTAACATTCCTTGTAGGACCTATTGTCATAGACGCTGCCATAGCTTTATGATTGATTCATTCCTCTACGTTAACTGATCAGTAAGTTCAGGTGTGTTTGTTGCCAGGAGGTCTCAGACGTAACCCTCACGAGTTGGTTCTCTACCTATCTGGTCAAGGTAATCCAGACATCCAGAACAATTCCACACGAATCCCTGTCTCTGGCACCAGTTTTGATGTCGTAACACACCCAGTCTAACCTGGCAAGTTGAAGCCACACCCTATTACAACTGCACGATCAGGAAAATTGCTAATGATATTCTGCAAGTTCTGTCTGAAGCTCTCTAGAAGTACAGATCCTGACCCAGTTGGTCTACAAAAGCATCCGATCACCATTCTTGACCGGTCTTTGATACTTAATTTCATCCAGATTAAATCACATTCGGAATCCTTGATAACCTCGCTAGATTTTATCGAATTTTTTTTACTGCAATAAACACCCCGCCACAATTGGCGACTAGCCTATCCTTACGATAAACATTCCAATCTGAGCTTAGGATTTCGTTGTCATTGATGTCTCGATCCAACCAGCGTTATGTTTCCAATACTGTCTGTGTGTTATAACCTACAGTAAGCGATAATAATTCTGGGACCTTTCCTTGGATTCTTCTGTTGTTTACTTAGATGATATTAGCCTTTTCTATCTCTGGTCTGCGAAGATCAAGAATCTCTTAGGTCACTGTGGCTAATTTAACAGGCAAATTGTCTTTGATCCCAAGAAGGGGTTCTCCAACGTAAAAAAGTTCCATGTGCACACCACACGTATTTCACTACCCTAGTAGCCGCTTCCTGCGTAAAGTGCATGCCTGATCTATTAAGGGGAACGATACAATTCTGCACCCGATAGAGGAGGTCGAGAAATTCGCATTCAGTACCGGCTGAGCCTATGGTTTAGGTCTTCCACTCTGCTCCAAATCACAGCACCGCAATCAACCCTGGGTACGATGCTAAAAATAGACAGCTTAGCCTGCACACCACGTGCGTTGCTAGTTGCCATCACCAGATCAGACAGCCGTCGGTTGCACTCAGTGCGCTCGATAGCCGCCGGTAGGGCCTCCTCCACATCACGGTTGAGACCTCCCAGAAAACACACCGAATGCACACTGGAATTCTTTTCCGCCTTGTCTGCTACCTTCCTGACGTGCTCCTTCAACTAACATTGGAGCTGCCAATGACAAGCCTGCTCACCCTCTGTAGTTGTCCGGACTGGGCAGAAAAATCCACCGCTGGCCCTACAGGAGAGGTATCCCCTATTGGCTCAGTGATTTTATCAACACTAGGTAGCACCTTAGCACCTCGTACCTGTTGCTCCTCAGCCCACATGGTTTCCATCTACACTTGAAAAGCACTGCTGTATTGTAAAAACATCTCAGCATGGAACGAAATGGGGTGGGGGGATACTGCCTGAAACAGAGGCTTAGTTACTTTAATCACATGAATCTATGTGGTTCCATAGACTTGTGCAAGTCTTAAACATCTTGTGACGTATGTATGCAGACTGAAGCTATGAATGAATATTTGTACCAAGGATGGGATTCAAACCGTGGTCCCGTGCTCGCTAGCCAGATATGCTAACATCTACGAAACACTTGCCTTTGCGTAACAGCACCAACTACCCTGTGATTTCATCACCCATACCACCCCAAGAGCGTTGTAACAACGGCACTGCAAGTTTCTATTAGACATAAACTGCGGTCGCGTGGGATCTGTGGACCCAGTGGAGCACACCTGCTTAGCCACGCCTACATAAGCTCCATACCATGAGCGTTCACTTCCACCGCAATGTAGGACGGCCAGCGGCCACCAGATTTGCCACTTGCACTTGGAATGTCTCAACTATGAACCACTTTTCGTGCTTAGTTATTCTTGTAGACTTTGTGACAGCTGGACTCTATTTATTCCACCTTTATTTCTAATGAGTATTTGCACTCTTAGAGAAACACATGTTAAGTAAATCTTCCGTTTGCTGATCATTTTTGCTCTTGCCCAGCTTTCCGACGACAACAGTGCCCCCAGCTCTGTGGCCCACCTCTCCTTACTCAAACACAACAAACCTTTGCATGCCTCCCTCCTCTGTCCAAAAGTTTACGCTGATCCAATACATTTGGAGAGCTCTGTGACGCTGATCGAATTTAGAATGAATGCCAACTGGGGGGAGGCATGAATGGGAATTTGGATTGAGAAGGGAGGCATGCCAGGATAGCCCCTGCAGTTGTGCAAAGGCACTGCGCCATGGCGATGTAGTGGTTGATGCATCTGCTTAAAGTATGGGACATCCAGGTTTGAATCCCAAGCTTCGTACAAATTTTCATTCGTAGCTTCAGTCTGCATACATACTTCATAAATATTTAAGACCTGAAAGGGTCTCTGGAGCCATATACACGGAAGAGCCAAAGAAACTGGTACATCTGCCTAATATTGTGCAGGGATGCCGCGGGCACACAGGAGTGCCGCAACACGACGTGACATGGGCTCGGCTAATGTGTGAAGTAGTGCTGGAGGGAATTGACACCATTAATCTCGCAGGAATGCCCATATATCCATAACAGCATGAGAGAGTGGATATCGCTTTGGTCTCAAAAATCTCAACGGAGCCACTCTGCAGCAATTCTGCACGTGTCGGGTGTCACGTTGTCTTGATGGTATTGCCCAAGTCCGTCAGAAAGCAGAATGGACGTGAATGGATGCACGTTATCTCACAGGATGCTTAAGTACGCATCACCTGTCAAGAGCTGTATCTTAAAGTATCAGGAGTTCCATATCATTCCAACTGCACACGCCCTACACCATTACAGAGCCTCCATCTGCTTGATCAGTATCAAGCTGACAAGCAGGGTCCATGGATTCATGAGATTATCTCCGTATCCGTACAATCCATCATCTCGTTACAATTAGAAACGAGACTCGTCCGACCCGGCAACATGTTTCCAGTCATCGACAGTCCAATGTCGATGTTGACGGGCCCAGGAGAGGCGTAAATCCTTGTGTAGTGCAGTCATCAAGGGTACACGAGTGTGCCTTCGGCTCCGAAAGCCCGTATCGAAAATGTGTCGTAGATTGGATCGCACACTGACGCTTGTTGTTGGCCCAGCGTTGAAATGTGCAGCGATCTGCGGAAAGGCTGTACTTCTGTCACATCAGTTGTCATTGGTCCTGTTCTTGCAAGATCTTTCTCCGGCCGCAGTGATGTCGGTGATTAAATGTTTCACCGGTTTTCTGATATTCACGGTACACTCATGAAAATCGCCACTTGAACTCTACCTCGGAGAAGCTGTGTCCCGTCGCTCGTGCGCCGACTATATTACCACGTTCAAACTCACTTAAATCTTGATAACCTGCCATTGTAGTAGCAGTAACCGATCTAACAACTGAGCCAGACTCTTGTTGTCTTATATAGGCGTTTCCGACAGCAGCGCCGTATTTTACCTGCTTACATGTCCCTGTATTTTAATACTCATGCTTATACCAGTCTCTTTGGCGCTTCAGTGTAATTTCATGTGGGGATCAACATGTCACAAGCACCATAATTGGAGGATTCTCCTGCCGAAGCCTGATGTCATGTGCCATCGAACTGTATCCTGTCCAAAAGCGAGTGTGAAGTATTTCATCTCGCCACAATCACCGGAAGGAGGTACGCCGCTGCTGAGTTGTTGGTTTTATCAACTTATCAACTTGCGCTTGTTTTACGAGACGTCCATCCATTCTTCTTCCGATCGATTCGTGCCCTTGTACCTTTCGAGTGAGAAATTGGGAACTTCAAGGATGCAGTCTAAAACCACAAATATTTAAAAATTAGTTTCTGCGTCTGTTAGATTTTATATAATATGCTTGTAGTGCCAGCCTCTTCGGTATGCAAACAAATGTGCAGACTGAATGTTACAAAAACCTTTCATCCTTCTATTATACCTTGCACAGATTACTTAGTCCCTGATCACTTTCTTTATTATGTTCACTGGATGAGTCCCCTGGAGACCACTTGCAGCTCCGTGCGGTATTTTAATTCGTCGCCAGACGCAGTATTAAAAAAGAGCGGCTGTTATCTAGTATTGATGTACTTTTGACGCATCACACTACTCTGGCCTGCGTGATCCATGATTTATTAAGCTCACTGCAGAGATTTTACAAAAATCTCCGGAATGCCCATAAATAATGCAGAGTTTCATCTGCTTGCCGGGCAGATTGTGGCGCTGCGACTGCGGATATTACACAAAATGGACGCTGCTATCCGTCGTAATAAAGATGTTACAAAATGAACGCGGTCGCTGGCACTTTCATCCTGCCTTGTTATTGTGTCCACAATAATTCTAATACAAGACTTTCGCAGTGCACTTCGCGGGTTCCCTGTCTGCATATTTCTACACATTCACAGCGTCATTCATGTTGCTTCTGCGTCTCCTAAATGTAATGGCGGTCAACAACGTCGTGTTATACAGTTGGATTTAATTTAATCTCAAAAATATTTTCTGCTTATGATTTGTTCTCACAGAGGTAGAAAAAGCCATATGGGGGTAATTGCTCCGCTGCCGACGTTGTTGTGGACAGGAAAGACCATTAGACGATTGTGAGATAATGGAGAGAAACATGAACAAAGTTTACACTTCTTGTGATGAATGGTGGTCTGCCTATGCAAGTGAATGATCAGTATAGATGACTGCCATCTGCCATACGGAGAACCAGGATTCGATTCTCGTTAATTCCAAGAATGTTTCGTGGTGAGAGCGCTCGAACAGGTACTCTCAGCCTCGTGATGCCAATTGAGGAGCTACTTAAATGAGAAGTTGCAGATCCACGATCTGGAATGTCGTCAGAGCGGAGGTACTCCCTAGCGGCGTCAGTTCCTGGAATAGCTGTTCGTAATGAATGGAAGCTATGAAACTTCCTGGTAAATTGAAATTGTGTGCCATGTCGAAACCTGAAACAGGGGCCTGTGCGATTCGTGGGCAACTTCCCTACCAACTGAGCTACCTAAAGACGACTCACGACCCTCGCAAACAGCTTTACTTCCGCCAGTACCTCATCTCCGACTTCCCCAAACATCGTAGAAGATTTCCTACGAAACATGCAAGACTAACACTCCTGGAAGAACGGATACTGCAGGGACATGGCGTATACACAGCCTGGGCGATCTTTACAGAATGAAATTTTCCCTCTGAAGGATAGTGTGTGTGTTGATATGAAACTTCCTAGGAAAATAAAACTGTGCGCCGGGCCAAGACTCGAACTCGGTACCTGATTTTAATTTGTCAGGAAGTTTCATATCAGCGCAC
Organism: Schistocerca gregaria; assembly: GCF_023897955.1. Classification (NCBI taxonomy): domain Eukaryota; kingdom Metazoa; phylum Arthropoda; class Insecta; order Orthoptera; family Acrididae; genus Schistocerca; species Schistocerca gregaria. The sequence goes on from NC_064926.1 coordinate 367,112,230, forward strand.
ACTCCCATGCAGAGTGAAAATTTCATTCCGGTAGTGGAAGCTATATTTAAATGTAGATGAAGATAAGGTTGCAGAAATGAGAACAGCAAGAAACTTAACACCAGGATTGATGATCACGAAGTAGATGAGGTTAAAGGAATTTTACTACCTAGGTAGCAAAGTAACCATGACATACGGACCAAGGAGGATATCGAAAACAGACTAGCGCTGGCAAAAAGGGCATTCTGGCCGAGAGAAGTTTATTAGTATCAATTAGAGGCCATAATAGTGAGAAAGAAATTTTTGAGCATGTACGTTTGGAACACGTAATTGTATGGTAGTGAAACATGGATTGTGGTAAAACCGGAATAGAAAATAATCGAAGCATTTGAGATGTTAGCTACAGACGTATGTTGAAAATTAGGCCGACTGATAAGGTAAGTATTGAGGTGGTTTTGTGCAGCCTCGGAGAGGAAAGGGATATGTGGAAAACACTGACAAAGAGAAGGAACATCAGGGAAAGACTTCCACGGTACTAGCGGGAGTTATAGAGGGCAAAAAATGTAGAGGAAGACAGAGATAGGATACCGTAGAGCACAGGAGAGTAATTCATGTTGGTGGGTAGGATCAAGCCAGTCAGAGAGTGATGAGTCTCCCTCCATCCCTCTCTCTCTCTCTCTCTCTCTCTCTCTCTCTCTCTCTCAAATGAAACGGTGTAAGTGCATTATAGTCGTTTTCCGTGAAAAGACCTGTGTAAGTGAGAGGAACAAACCTGTTTCTTCAGGGTCCAAGAAAAGTGGTAAAAAAGATTAGGTACACAATTTGATCCGCAATCTCGTTTCCGTTGTATAGTCATGAAAACTGTATGAATTATAGTGAGCTGAAGTCCATCGCCGCTGTGGAAACAGAGCCTTTGCCACATACAGTTACAACCACCACAACTCTAGGGAGCACCGAAGTCTCAGCAGAGCTGCGGCGTCTGACTCAATTCTGTATGGGACGTGCTAGCTTTGACCTAGCATTCAACTGTCAGTGATGTGGAGATCCGCTAGAAACGAATGGTAGTTCAGTTTCTACGTTCCTTTTTCCCCAATTGGACAACTGGTTAGGGTCACGCAAGTCGCCCAAGTGACAGCCTGTTGATTTCAATAATTTCAGAACAACTGAGCAGTGAAAGACAACGAGAATCCAAAATTTATAGTTTTCCGTTTTTTATGCAAAATGTAAAAAAATTCCAAAAACTGCTTCACCGTGAAGTACGGCTTTGTTTCGTTTACACAAAGAAGCACAGAGCAGCACATGATTCAAGTTTCAGCTTTCTGTTTTCCTGGAATCAAACGTAGATGCTAACGCGTTTCTTTACATGGTAGGGCGACAAAGTCTGTCATAAAAAGTCGCGACAAAGAATTTCAACAAGAGACTGAACAATGAATCAGCGCATACAAAGCTTTTAAACAGGAGTAATCTCCCGGGGTACATATTTATATCAAGTGCGTTTCTTCTTTTTCATTTTATTTTCTTTGTGGTCTTCAGATATGATGCATTCAGTCAGCCTACAAATGGTATGCTACAAATTAATATACATATTCAACCACAAATCCTTACACCAATGATTTGCATAGAATATTTACATTAGTAGTAAACAGATTAATTACATCACGATATTCTCGCACTGTTGCCAGTAGCTATATTTGTAGATGGAGGAGATAACATTCATGTCTTCTGAGAACTTTGCTGGCGTGCGCTGCTTATATCATTTAATTCACATGGATGTAACGACTCAGATAACAAATGCTGTTCTCTGAATTTCATTCATTACACAGCGTCCAGTAAGGAAAATTACCGCTATGCCAGACAAGTCTTCGAGTCAGTTGTGTGAGGCCGGGTCGGGTCTGTAGTTTTAAATGTATGCATGTATGCTGCATGTATGACTCTTGTTTACAGTAGTGTCAAACACCGAAGAACTGTTAGAGCATAGATAAATCGAATGTTACACTCTTATTTATTACATATTTGCACGGCGTCGATACTTCAGGAAGCAAGACGAATAAGTAACAACTGTCAACCGCTACAAAAGATGCAGTGCATGTTCAAGATGTCCAGGAAAAAATCGAAGATCGTTTTATCAATGTTACCGACCTCCTCGTGTTTCGTGCTAAACGAATATGTCAGTTGACATTTTCGCCAACTAAAGAATAACTTTTCTTCCTGTAGTGGTAAATTTATGAAGTGTAAACTTAGCATTCGTCCTTCGCACATAAAATTTCATGTGGCGGTATGATGGGACTTCGCCCGATCATCTACACCAACGAACATTTTCAGACCCTTCCTCGTCTTTACCACTCCAGTATGCATCTCCACATCCCAAAGTTTTATTATCCGTTACAGATCCCAGAATTCTGCGCCTCACATTCTATACCAGTTGAGAAAATGTCTCACACTCCTGAAATTCGGGCCGGCCGCTGTGGCCGAGCGGTTCTAGGCGCCTCAGTACTGAACCGCGCTCCTACTACGGTCGAAGGTTCGAATCCTGCCCCGCTCATGGATGTATGTGAAGTCCTTAGGTTAGTTAGGTTGAGTAGTTCTAAGTCTAGAGGACTGATGACCTCAGATGTTAAGTCCCATAGTGCTCAGAGCCATTTGCACCATTTGAACCTGAAATTCGATTTTCATAAATCCTGGACATCCCGCATAGTTGACGACCATAACCTAATTGTCTCCCTTACCCTCTCCAATGCCTGGCTGCTGCCGCATGTATGCCAACAAGTCCCTGAATCTCTATACCTCCACAGGGTTCATATGCTGTCCGAATGCAACCTTCTGACAAAGAAATCCGCTCTCAATTCTATCCGTCTTACCAGCTACAGCGCTAGTTCATCTCTTTAGATCAAGGTTCCAACACTTCTCCCAGCCTCCTGGCCCACCCTCTTGCCTTCCACACCGGCATCAATTTATTCTTTTCACTTACCAGATTAACATCTTGCCACCACTCCCAGACATAGCGACTCATTTGCTTGTATTGCCTACCGTCAAACATCAGTCCTTCCTTCCTATCAACATAGTACCTACGGGAAGACGTCCTGGAGGCGCTTGATGCATGTGTCATAACCATCGTAACTTCCATCGTTATTGTCACCGCCACCGTAACTGTCATCGTCTTAACGCCAGCCACATTACAGTCGTGTTTTATCGTAAGCATCTACAGGGAACGTGTTTACGGCATTTTAAACATGTAATTTTAATCTTTTAACTGTGAAAAAGTACTATATGTATATAAGTGCTGCCAGTCCAGTTGTAGGAGGGAATTAAATGATCAATAAAGGGAAAAAAATACATGAACCTGTTTTCGGCTGTTTCGCCATCATCAGGTACAAAGGTAAGTTTGTGGTGGAGTGAAACTTTATTGGATCAAATACTTTAAAGTAGTGCGTCTGCAGAGTATCTCCATTCTTAGAGATGCAAATTATTCATATTAGAATTAGGAATAAAACGTGTGTGATTATTTCGGTGTAATTGCGATGTATTATTATTTACGTAAGATAAAATATGTTACACAATAACTAATGAATTACAGACGAATTACAACAGTGGTGCATATAAGAAAATAATTGAACAATAAACTTTAGTAACATACTCCAAGGATGTGCCTGAGCAAAACAATCTTGTCTTTAGTAGGTCCTAGATTACAAACAGATAAGATGTAATAGTAATATTAAGCAGGAAAGTGAAGAAGCTGTGATTATATAAAACAATTTTCTTAACACTACCATAGAAATTTCACTAACTGAAATAAAGGAAAATGGGGTATGTAGTTAAGACGGGTATTTTACAACATAACCTGGATGGGATTATAGGTAGTATCTGCTGTTACAATTTTCGAGTAAGGGAATTGTGTTTCCATCTAACAGTAAGCTTGGACTGATGGACGTGTGTTTATTAATTATTTGAAGCTGGTTCATCTTCCTTCCTTTATGTATATGACGTAGTACTCCATGTTTCGCATTGTACCTATGCCCTTCTTTAAGCAGTTGGTCTGCAAAAGTAGAGCCTCCTTTTCTAGATATCCACATCTGAGGTGTTCCTTCAAGCGGGTATGTAACCGTTCGCCCTCCCAAACTGAGCTACATAGAATTTTTCACAGTAACTTTATATATTCCACTCTCTCCCAAAACTGCGTTAACATCGGGTAGAATGTGTGCAACAGTGTTGTCAACATAAAATGACGTTTATGCATTACTGGATCTAAGCTTCCAGGTTCATCCAGTGACACTTCCCCAAATATGGAATTGTGCGTCATGATGATGGCAACCACCGTATGGCGGTTCGTGTAACAAACAGTATATATCTTGTAGAATATGACGCCAGTTTTGTGCGTGTTTCAGTCATAATGGGTAAAATATTCTATCAAGAACCCACGGAACAGTCAATCGATGCAAAAAAGAGTTCGAATGAAAACGCTATAGCAATCACTGTAAATTCTAAAATACGACAGGCGTAATGGAGAACATGAATCACCCGTATATGCTCTACGTTTATTTCTTGTTTCTTAACAAACGTTGATTCCATAGGGAACTGTAGTGCTTAGGAACTGTAGGTTATAAGGAAAGAGAGTCATACTGTAAATCAGACTCCATCCAATTAGTTTTTATTACTCTTGCATTTCTAGATTTCGGCCATAAATAGTTATCTTCAGTGCATTTGAGGTATAGTCCATCTGCAAGATCGCGTGGTGACATATACTGCCGCTATTTTGCTGGATTATAGCTCGGTTGCACTGAAGAAGGCTATTTACAGCGTGAATCTAGATATGCAAGAGTAATGAAAACCAATGGGATGGCGACTGATTGCTATGTGCCTTTCCTTCCTTCTTTTCTTTCTGTCTTCATTCCTTCCCCCTCAACGTTCTACGTCCCTCAACCGCACTCCCTTAACGCATTTGAAGCTAGACATTCGTAGCTTGTTCCTTCCTTCTTTTTTGTAGGCAGTGGTGCCGCGTTTTGTGCGATTTCAGTGACACGCCTACACAACACTGTACGTGTCTGCTTTTGGCTATCGCTGTGGCGTGTCCTGTTTGACACAACCGCCAAGTCTTGCTATATTGGCGCCCACTACATGCCTGCTAATACCACGGCTGCAGTTCTCTCTCTCTCTCTCTCTCTCTCTCTCTCTCTCTATCCCCCCCCCCCTCTCTCTCTCCCTCTCACACACACACACACACACACACACACACACATGCAGGCGGCACGCATACACGTTAACTGAATGTGTGACCGCTGAATGGTTTCAGGTGTCAGTTTCGCAGGCAAGTCCGTCATAATCGCGCTTAAATGCCCGTACTCCGTTCCACGTACTGCGGAATTCAAGGGAAGCCATCAAGCAGGTTTCTAGTGAATGTACTGCACGCGACGGATATCACCTACTGCAGTCTTCTTGCTAATGTAGACAGTGCGCCAGGGTGGCCTCGAAGTTCGATGAAGTTCGATATTGAAAAGAGATTTGGTCCAACTTTCCCGTATTCATGTTCAGACGTTCCCATACTTAAACTGTAACTTAAACGTATTGTTGACCTTATAGTTCCTTTACAGTAATATATTAATCATTAGGTGGTGAGGCAGAAATTAGGGTGGCGTGAAATTATTTGATACAATTTTTTTTTCTAGCTGACGCCCTCTGTGCTTCGATGAAATTTCTCAATTACTGTGAAAAAATTGATTATGTAAGTCTATAACACCCAAAAGGTGCGGAGAGCCACGTAGGCGAAATTTAATCCGCCTTTGCTCATCACGTAACACAAATTGCGAATACAGAAACAAAGGTTCTACAAGAAATGTGTGTCGTAATACGATTAATATGGCGTACCCGTTGTCTAAGGGATGCCGGTATGGATGACATGTGACATCCGCCCAATCCAAACCGAATGAACAGCACCGACCAAAATGAAGAGACGTGGGAAAAAAGAGTAGTATCTTTGATTACTGCTCCGAACGTCCTATGTCCAGAGTGCGAAACACGACACCGCTTAAATTTTGATTAATAATCAGCACTGGCGGCAAAACACTTCCGGAATAAGAAGTTACCCTCACACTGTCCTGCCAAAGACGGCGGTGGAGGGGACGGCGGTGGAGGAGACGTAGGTTTAGGGCACTCTTTTCTTATTTTAAATTGTTTTTGGCTCTGCGCTCAGTAACTGTGTAGAAAATGTGTATTTGCAGCAGCTAGAGCCTCTTGAGATGTGTATGCGCCTTTCTTCACTGGCTACGGCAGTTAACTATCGAAATCTGGTAAATGTGTTCTTAAGAATAGGCGTGTACAATCGGCTGGCTGATTGTTATATTTTATTTATTTGCACTCTTTTGTCCTTAGGGTGGGAAACTTCTCCGAAAGGTAGAAGAATCAACTATGATCATTGGGATGACGATACAGAAGGCAATGGAAACCATTGTATTAAATGATATATAACGTGTACCTACAGGACAAGTGACCTTGTGGTGTCACCGCCAGCCACCACACTTGCTAGGTGGTAGCCCTTAAATCGGCCGCGGTCCGGTAGTATACGTCGGACCCGCGTGTCGCCACTATCAGTGATTGCAGACCGAGCGCCGCCACACGGCAGGTCTAGAGAGACTTCCTAGCACTCGCCCCAGTTGTACAGCCGACTTTGCTAGCGATGGTTCACTGACGATATACGCTCTCATTTGCCGAGACGATAACCTCACGCCAGCCTGCGTGAGCTAAAACGCGTGCCTTTTGGCCTCCTCTAGTAACACGGTGTTGGCTCTCCTGCCAACCACAACAGACCTGTTGTTGAAAAAGCGTCATGATGATCTCTCTAATGGCAAAAGATTCCTGAATTGTCCACCATTCTGATCTACGGCAGGGGATTGCCAAGGGAGAGCTGACCACAAGAAAGAGACTGAATAACTAATGGAAGCATAACGTTCTACGAATCGAGGAGTGGAATATCAAAAGCTTGAACGTGTTAGAGAAGCTGTACAATCTGAAGAGGGAAATGCAAAGGCTCAATCTCAATTACGTAAGGGTCAGTGAAGTGAAATCGAAAGAAGACAATGTTTTCTGGTCCGATGCGTATAGCGTAAGTCAACAGCAGCAATAATAGTGTAAATGGAGTAGTATTCGTTATGAATAGGATGGTACGGCAGATAGTGTGTTATTGTGAACAGCTAAGTGATGGGGTTGTTCTTATCAGGGTCGACAGCAAACCAACACCGACAACGATAGTCCAGGTATCCATGCCGACGTCGCAAGATGAACATGAAAAGATAAAGTATATGAGAATATAGAACGGGTAATAAAGTACGTAACGGGAGATGAAAATATAATAATCACAGGTGACGGGAATGTAGTTGTAGGGAACGGAGTAGAAGAAAAAGTTACAGGAGAATTTGAGTTTGGGACAAGAAATGACAGAGGAAAAAGGCTAATTGCGTTCTGTAATAAATTTCAGCTAGTAATAGCGAATACTCTGTTCTAGAATCACAAGAGGAAGTGGTATACTTGGAAAAGGCCAGACGTTACAGGAAGATTTCAATTAGATTGCGTCATAGTCAAACTGAGATTAAAAAATCAGATACTGGATTGTAAGGACTACCCAGTAGCAGACATAGACTGAGATCACAATGTAGTAGTGATGAAGTGTAGGCTGAAATTTAATAGTCAGGAAGAACCATTACGCAAATACGTTCTAAGGAATGACGAGATACGCTTGAAGTTCTCTGAGGCTATAGTTACTGCAATAAGGAATAGCTCAGTAAGCAGTACAGTTGAACAGGAATGGACATCTCTGAAAGGAGCAACCACAAAATTTGTAACAAAAACATAAAAACATAGGTAGAAAGAAGGTAACTGCGAAAATGGCATAGGTAACAGAAGAAGTTCTTCAGTTGATCGATGAAAGAAGGAAGTGCAAAATTGTTCAGGACAATCGAGGAATACAGAAATACAAGTCGCTGAGGAATCCAGTAAGTAGGAAGTGCACGGAGGCTAAGACAAAATGGCCGCGTAAGAAATGTGAAGAAATAGAAAAAGAAATGATTGTCGTAAGAAATGATACAGCTTTGAGAAAAGTCAAAACAACGTTCGGTGAAAGGATAAGGAAGGGTGGTAATATTAAGTGTGCACCTGGAACCCCACAAGTAAATGCAGAGTTCAGGGTGGATCGGTGAGAAGAGCACATTGAAGGTCTCTATAAGGTGAAAAATTTGTCTGCTGTGTTAGAAGACTTGATTTAGAAGCGATAGGGGATCCAGTATTAGAATCCGAATTTGACAGAGCTTTGGAGGAATTAAGATCAAATGCGGCAGAAGGGATCTACATCTACATCTACATGATTACTCTGCAATTCACATTTAAGTTCTTGGCAGAGGGTTCATCGAAACACAATCATAGTATCTCTCTACCATTCCACTCCCGAACGGCGCGCGGGAAAAACGAACACCTAAACCTTTCTGTTCGAGCTCTGATTTCTCTTATTTTATTTTGATGATCATTCCTACCTATGAAGGTTGGGCTCAACAAAATATTTTCGCACTCGGAGGAGAAAGTTGGTGACTGAAATTTCGTAAATAGATCTCGCAGCGACGAAAAAGTCTTTGCTTCAATGACTTCCATCCCAACTCGCGTATCATATCTGCAACACTCTCTCCCCTATTACGTGATAATAAAAAACCGGCTGCCCTTTTTTGCACCCTTTCGATGTCCTCCGTCAATCCCACCTGGTAAGGATCCCACACCGCGCAGCAATATTCTAACAGAGGACGAACGAGTGTAGTGTAAGCTGTCTCTTTAGTGGACTTGTTGCATCTTCTAAGTGTCCTGCCAATGGAGAGCATCCTTGGGCTCGCCTGCCCACAATATTATCTATGTGGTCTTTCCAACTGAAGTTGTTCGTAAGTTTAACAACCAGGTACTTAGTAGAATTGACAGCCTTGAGGATTGCACCATTTAACGAGTAATCAAATTCCAACGGATTTCTTTTGGAACTAATGTGGATCACCTCACACTTTTCGTTATTTAGCGTCAACTGCCACCTACCACACCATACAGCAATCTTTTCTAAATCGCTTTGCAACTGATACTGGTCTTCGGATGTCTTTACTAGACGGTAAATTACAGCATCATCTGCGAACAACCTAAGAGAACTGCTCAGATTGTCACCGAGGTCATTTAAATAGATCAGGAGCAGCAGAGGTCCTAGGAAGCTTCCTTGGGAAACACCTGATATCACTTGAATTTTACTCGATGATTTGCCGTCTATAGGTAACATTTCATCACAATTTATAAAATTGTTGGGGAAAGCGGCAACAAAACGACTATTCACGTTGGTGCGTAGGATGTATGAGTCTGGTGACATACCATCAGACTTTCGGAAAAATATAATCCATTACGAAGATTGCAAGAGCTGACAAGGGCGAGAATTATCGCAAAATCGTCTTCAGCTCATACATCCAAGTTGCTGACAAGAATATTATACAGAAGAATGGAAAAGAAAATTAAGGATGCACTGGATGCCGATCGGCTTGGCTTTAGGAAAGGTAAAGGCATCAGAGAGGCAATTCTGACGTAGCGGTTGGTAATGGAATCAGGACTAAAGAAAAATCAAGACACGTGTATAGAACCTGTTCACCTGGAAAAAAGTTCGACAGTGTAAAATGGTGGAAGACGTTCGACAGTCTGAGGGTGAGCCATAGGGGGAGACGGGTAGTATGCAAAATGTACAAGAGCCAAGAGGGAACAATAAGAGTGGACGACCTAGAAAGAAATTCTCGCATTAAAAAGGGTATAATACAGGGATGTCGTCTTTAGCCCCCTACTTTTCAATCTGGTCATCGAAGAAGCAATGATAGAAATAAAATAAAGGTTCAGGAGTGGAATTAAATTTCATGGTGAAAGGATATCAGTGATATGATTCGCTGATAGCATTGCTACCTTGAGTGAAAGTGAGGAAGAATTACTTTGTCTGCTGAATGGATATAACAGTCTAATGAGGGCATAATAGAATGAAAGTAAATTGAAGAAGTAGCAGAATTGAGAACAGCGAGAAACATTACATCTTGGTTGATGGTCACGAAGTAGATGAAGTTAAGAAATTCTGCTATCTAGGCAGCAAAATAACCAATGACGGAGAGAGCAAGGAGGACCAAAAAGCAGACTAGCACTGGGAAAAAGGACATTCCTGGCCAAAAGCAATGTATCTGTATCAAACAGATGCCTTAAAACGAAGAAGAAATTTGTGAGAATGTAAGTTTGGAGCACAGGATTGTAGAATAGTGAAACATGAACTGTGGGTTAACCGGACCAGAAGAGACACGAAGCATTTAAGATGTGGTGCAACAGACGAATGTTTAAAATTAGGTGGCCAAGTAAAGTAAGAATGAGGAGGTTCTGCATAGAATCAGAGAGGAAAGAAATATGTGGGAAAGACTGACAAGGAGCAGGGAGAGGATGACCGGATATCTGTTAATACATCAGGGAATGACTTCCATGGTACTAGAGGGATTTGTAGGGGGCAAAAACTGTAGAAAATGACAGAGACTGAAATAATTGAAGAAGTGGGTTACAAGTGCTGCGCCGGCCGGTGTGGCCGAGCGGTTCTAGGCGCTACAGTCTGGTACCGCGCGACCGCTCCGGTCGCAGGTTCGAATCCTGCCTCGGACATGGATGTGTGTGATGTTCTTAGGTTAAGTTCGGTTTAAGTAGTTCTAAGTTCTAGGGGACTGATGACCTCAGATGTTAAGTACCACAGTGCTCAGAGCCATCTGAACCTTTTTTTTTTACAAGTGCTGCTCTGAGATGATGAGATTGCGACAGGAGAGGAAATCGTGGCTGGCCGCATGAAATCAATCAGAAGACTACAGAAGTCTGATGACCAAAAACAAAACAAACAAAAAAAGTAAAAGGGATAACAGGGCACACAGAAGGTCTAAAGGAATGGCGGCACGAATGGTCACAGGTTTATTTGACCCACAGGAGAGCACCACCGAGATCCTGAAAAATCCTTAATTCAGTGAAACCCCAACAGAGAAACAACTTTAAAGGAAAAATCTAGGAATAAACTACGATCTCCGTCGTATCACTCACATTGGCATTGCGGAGACTAGATCACAGTGATTAAAGTTCGTAGGCTTCAATGGATGGTGCCATTTGGGATAAAATAATTGTGGGTATTTGGCAGCGTCACTGTAACTACTAAAACAGCTTAACTGCCCACGTTTAGTCCGACGTGTTGCGGTCCTCTTCACGGCGCTTCACACTAATTATAGTGCACGCAGAGGCGTTTAAGAAGTCATTAGTCTCGGGCTCCATGCGTGAGTAGAACTAACAGGTACAGGTGCAATAGGAAGTGATTAGGCGAGCGGTGTAAGGCGCTGCAGTCATGGACTGTGCGGCTGGTCCCGGCGGAGGTTAGAGACCTCCCTCGGGCATGGGTGTGTGTGTTTGTCCTGGGGATAATTTAGGTTAAATAGTGTGTAAGCTTAGGGACGGATGACCTTAGCAGTTAAGTCCCGTAAGATTTCACACACACAATACAAGAGTAAGTCCCTCTGTCACGCACAGTAATTCGCAGAGTATAGATCTAGATTCCAGACCGATAAATGGGCAAACTCTGGCTGAGTGAAATAAACCTTCCGATGCTACACAACTGTGGCGGCTCGTGTATTGGTTTCGCTGCTTATTTGATCGCACGAGTCTCATTTCCAAAGCTGTTCATTATAGAAACATACAAGGCGATTACCGGTAATCGAACACTGGGCCCTCATGTCCGTAGCTAGCGACGGTAATGACAAGATCACGGCGGCGGTGAGCTATAGTATTGATAATGAAAGATGATGATAGGATGTTATGGTTCAAAATAATAATCAGCACTGGGCATACCACATAGAGCAGTAGTTCCCAACTTCTGGGTAATCACCGCCTGAGAGGTACAATGAAATTTTCTGATGGGTAATAACTAAACGAGTTGATTCCATTTCAGTCACGAATCGAAATTATTTTCAGAAGATCATTACTTTTATAACAATTTTGTAAAACTCTAATATTGATTATGTAAGTTACAAATAATTACTTCTTCCCCATTAGTAACATTAATGCGATGGAGGTTACTGGTTTCTCACATAGTCTACCCGCTACACAATTACGTTGTGTTTTGTCCCGAACGTCCCTGACGATAAGAGTGATACAAGTACGTAACAAATGCTAAATATCTCAAGAATTCGTCTTCATCAAATTGTAGATAATACCTGCAGTAGCCCTGAAATTGCTTCAGTACTTGCTTCAAAACACGTAAGTCAGTCAATTGACAGCACGACACAGCAATAACTACATAAGGGTTATTATTAAGCTATACACAATATCGTTATTATTACTACCACTATTACTATTAATGGTCGTGATCAGACACAAAGCATTAACAGCCTGAAGTCTTCCAATTTCTGCCAGTTCAGAAGTAGGGAGCGAAGCAATCAAGTGAATTACGAACAGTAAGTATAGTACACATATTTTAACTTGGTTTATTGTAAATCGGATTGCACTTGCATGTCAAGCAACTGCCGCAGCAGAGAAGAATAATGCAGGGGAAGTATGTTTTGTAACAAGTGTCTACCCCCAATGTGGATAGTTAACTTTCTCATCTGAGAAGGAGTTACGAGTAGCAATTGCGATACACCACGAATTCAATCATCATTCAATCTATCGAACACACACACACACACACACACACACACACACACACACACACACGCCCGCGCACGCACACACACACACACACACACACACACACACACACACACACACACACACACACACACACACAAATTAAATATCTTTCATCTTTTATTCCAAGAAAAGTCTTTCACTCTGGCCGTAATAACAGCCTTTGTACGCCTGGACATTGAGTCAAACAGAGCTTGGATGGCGTGTACAGGTACAGCTGCCCATGGAGCTTCGACACGATACCACAGTTCATCAAGAGTAGTGACTGGCGTATGGTGACGAGCCAGCTGCTTGGCTACCATTGACCAGACGTTTTCAATTGGTGAGAGATATGGAGAATGTGCTGGCCAGGGCAGCAGTTTAACATTTTCTGTATCCAGAAAGGCTCGTACAGGACCTGCAATATGCGGTCGTGCCTTATACTGCTGAAATGTAGGGTTTCGCAGGGATCGAATGAAGGGTAGAGCCACGGGTCGTAACACATCTGAAATGTAACGTCCACTGTACAAAGTGCCGTCAGTGCGAACAAGAGTTGACCGAGACGTGGAACCAATGGCACCACATACCATCACGCCGGATGATACTCCAGTATGGCGATGACGAATACATGCTTCCAATGTGCCTTCCACGCGATGTCGCCAAACATGGATGCGACCATCATGATGCTGTAAACAGAACCTGGATTCATCCGAAAAAATGACGTTTTGCAATTCGTGCACCCAGGTTCGTCGTTGAGTACACCATTGCAGGCGTCAAGGGTAACTGCAGCCGTGGTCTCCGAGCTGATAGTCCATGCTGCTGCAAACGTCGTCGAACTGTTAGTGCAGATGGTAGTTGTCTTGCAAACGCCCCAATCTGTTGACTCAGGGATCGAGACGTGGCTGCACGATCCGTTACAGCCATGCGATAAACCGATATCGCGATAGGCTACAATCCGACCTTTATCAAAGTCGGAAACGTGATTTCTCCTCCTTACATGAGGCATTACTACAACGTTTCACCAGGCAACGCCAGTGAATTGCTGTTTGTGGATAAGAAATCGGTTGGAAACTTTCCTCATGTTAGCACGTTATAAATAGGTGTCGTCATCGGCGCCAACCTTGTGTGAATGCTCTGAAAAGCTAATCATTTGCATATCACAGCATCTTCTTCCTGTCGGTTAAATTTCGCGTCTGTAGCACGTCATATTCGCGGTGTAGCAATTTTAATGGAATTTTAATGGCCAGTAGTGTATTTTACAAGACTGCATTAAGTAGGAGAGCTTTTTTTGCACTACCCTTAATACAAGACCGGACGATGTTTCCCAACAGTTCGTCCAAATAAATGCTATGATAATAAGGACGGTCAATGTGTCGGTACGTGAATATGATTTTTGCAGTCCACGACACATGGCGTCACAGCTGTTTTCTCATAACGACCACTAAACTGGGTACCAGATATGAAGATACAACCGTCTCTATCTCTCTCTCTCTCTCTCTTCACAAACGATGTTTACACTACTAAACTCCGGGTTCCTGAACTTAATGTCGTCGTAATACACTGAGGTGACAAAAGTCATGGGACACCTATATGCAAATAAACAAATGTCATCAGAACCGCGTACAAAAGGTATAAAAGGACAGTGTACAGGCGGAGCGGTCATTTGTACTGAAATGATTCTTGTGAAAATGTTTCCGATGTGATTATGACCACATGACAGGAATTAACGGATTTTGAACGTGGAATGATAGTTGGAGCTAGACACATGGGACATTCCGTTTAGGAAATCATTCAGAATTTAATGTTGCGAGATCCACGGTGTCAAGAGTTTGCCGAGAACATCAGGTTTCAGGCATTGCCTCCCACCAGGGAAAACGCAGTGGCGAACGGCCTTCATTTAACGATTAAGAGCGTTTGACAACAGCACGACATCGCCTGCAACGGCTCTTCTGGGTTCCCGGCTATATCGGTTAGGCCGTAAACGACTGGAACGAAATGGCCTGGTCGAGCTAATGGTAGGGTTCGACTGGGGCCCCGACCCCACGAAACCGTGGACCCAAGTTGTCAACAAACACAGTGCAGGCGGCGGTGGCTCCATAATGGTGTGGACTCTGTTTACATCGAATGGATTGAGTCATCTGGTCCAAGTGAACTACGTGAGGATCATTTGCAGACGTTTATGGTCTTCGTGATCCCAAACAACGACGGCATTTTCGTGGATGACAGTGATCTGTGTCACTGGGCCACAGATCTTTTAGACTGATGTGAAGAACATTCTGCATAATTCGTGTAAATGATTTGGCCACCCAGATTCTCCGATATGAGTCTCATTGAACATTTTTGAGGCATTATCGAGGGGCCCTACGTACACAGAATCCTTCACCGGCAGCCTCTTGGCAATAGGCTACAGAGGCAGCATGGCTCAGAATTTCTGCAGGACACTTCCAAGGACTTGCTGAGTCTACACTACATCCAGCTGCTGTGCTACGTGGGGCAAAAGGAGGTCTGACACGATATTAGGAGGTATTTCATGATTTTTCTCACCTCAGTGTATGTAGCCTCGACGACATTACTATTGCACAACGTTATTTTTCTTTTGAATTTCCTGCACATGTGGTTAAAGAGTTCTTGTTAACTCTACACTAAGTACGACGCTTTAGGAAGCTTGGCAGTTGACCACAAGTGATCTTTATGAGCATTTGTTTGATGGGTTGCTTTTGCGATTGGTTACTGATATATTCAGTTCTCATTAACTCGCACTTCCTAATTTTTTTGTATTTAACAGCAATTTAGCATTTTGTCTTTTACTTAACTTTAGTAATGATAAGTCATAGGAGTCGATATTTGTATACTACTGTCAGACGGCCAAGCATGATCAAGATGATTGAAGAAAGTATTTCTTACAACACTTGGAAACGTTGCTAGATTGGAAAGAGTTCTAACTTCTGTCTTCTGGCGGCGAGACTGCTGCTTGCTATTCCATTACATTGGCGGACTTGGTGCTTCTGTGTACGATGTAGTATCTTCGTGCATGACAGTCTTCAGAACCGACTGTTCTGGAACTGAACTCGAACCGAAACTTAACTGAAAACTACTACTGTCAGGCCAAATAATAAACATTTTACTTATTTTGTTCCAACTATCTCAATTTCATTGGAGCGTCCTTTATAATTATCCAGATGTGTTGGTGAATGTGTTATGGCGTTTACTAACCTGGGACCTGTCCAGACTCCATAAGGATTAGTCATATGTTCTAAATATCGTACACAATTTTAGTGTGGAGCGAAAATTCTCTCTACTGAGTGTTAGGTGCACTGTTTCCCATCACCGAAGCACATGTTCCTCCATTTCCTTTGCAAAGACAGTTATGGCATCCAAATGTGCTAACTAATTTATCGGGAAGTCAGTTTCTGTGCTCCTCTGTAGTAGATTCCATGTTTTGCGGTACAGTACCGCTCAAATTAGCCTATAGCGGTTAGGGTGTTTTCATTTATCGGAATCGTGAATCTGTAAGACACTCATACATAAGAGATAGGTGGCGCTAGCTCCGTGACATGAGTAGTCATCCCAACACCTCAACATGAGGCACAGCAGCGTGCTTGGCTCATGGCAGTGCGAGTGCTCTAGTGAGTAGGAGAGCGGCAGCTGGTGTGGCCCTGCAGAAGCAAGACTGTTATATGCCTTCCAGCAAGCAGTGGTGAATATCAGGCTGCCAGCTGCTCCCAGCAGTGGCACAGGCTAACGTACATGCAGAAGCGAAACCGTGGACGTTTAGGAAGTACACAGAGTGCAGGATGAAGATACCCAGCGCATATGCAGTCGTGGATTGTAGATCAGCGACTGGCTGATGACGCTGTTGATGTTGAAAAATGATGAGTCGAGATCGTAACAATATTACAATATTTCTTTGGTAATCGGTTTCGGGTCATCTACAAGCCATCTTCACATTATTTTTTTTTAGCCCCCTCTGACTGGTGCTGGCGGCTCCTCGGATTTTTCGTGATACCACAATGGTAACAAAGAAATATTATTGCGATCTCGAGTGTTCTTTTTTAAATATAGAATCTGGTTGCAGCTCTCCGTGGACTATGTTTCCAGAATTTATGAACGCTGTAATATGTAGTTCAAGCGGCTTTGTCCACATGGGACCGATGGTTGGCGTGTAATGTGTCATGGAATTGGCAATAGGCGAAGATCAGATGCTTGTAGGGCCTCAACAACACATCAGAAATACTCGATATCAACAAAGTAAAATCCACTGTGTACTATTACGCAACACTGCCTTGTCCTGTAAATCATTTTCTGTATCAGTAACATGACTTCGGAACAATATTCCTGTAAATATTAGAAAATTAAGAAGTCTTTATAACTTCACAAGAGAGATAAAGGGCCACCTTCTATCACAACGTCTATCACTTCTGCAGTTCACTCTCGTCAATCTTCCATTTCTCCACCACTTTTCCCTGACCTGTCTCTCTTTCTTCCTAGCAGCCATTGTCACTTTCCCTTCAACTTTCTCCTCTTTCATTGTCCTTCCACTTCCTTTAAAGTGGTAATCAATTCAGTGTCATTCTTAATGCTTCCATTAGTTATTATTATTATTTTATTATAATTGTCAGTCATTACTTTTCTTTAATAAAGCAAATTATTATTATTGCGTTTGTATGTGATACGTAATTCTCTGCTATTTTATCAAAATGATTAATGTTACTATTATTATTGCCAATTAGTTTATTATTGTTATTATTATTATTGTTATTCTATACCGCCGATTTTTAATTTCCACGATGATTCACATTATTATTATTGAGTTTGTTACGAAATATCCTATCTAAATAATTCTAATTTACAACCATTATTTTATAGCCATTATTAATGTTACCATTATTATTGTTATTATTATTATTCCCAAATGTTATTTTGTTAATAACGCAAATTATTATTATTGTGATTGTCGTGTAATATATTTCTGTATGTTGCAGTCCTGGTCACATGTAAGAGAGGGGCTATAGACCCTCCTCGGTGAAGTTAAATAAGCAATAAATAAATAAATAAATAAATATTTATATTTTTCGTTCCAGCGTTGTTGTGTCAGGGCTCTGCAACTGACTCTGCCGCACAGTGTTAGTCACGGCATGTGGAAATTCATATCAATACTAGAACGCATTTGTGTCTTGCACCTCCCTGTGCCATCAATATTCCAACATCCGGCAGCACTACTAGTATTCCGTAAGTAGCTCTTCTGCCCCTTCTAAACTGGATGGGAAATCTCGACGGAGGGTGTTGCAGCAATATTTCTAAGAAAATTCTGTTTTGGTTGTAATGTTTATTCTTTCTTGGTAAATATAAGTTTGGTCTCGCCCTCGTTACACGTGCAGAACTGTTTATTCAGCAATTATCAAAGTTATTTTTGATGTTGTTTGGGGACTATAGAAGCAGCAGTAGATGCAGAACTTGGCAAGTTAGTCCACATATCTGAAGCGAATAGACACAGCCGTGATAGCAGGAAAAGAAGTAATAGCCCTTTCTGTGCGGTCGATAATATATTCGACGGAAAACATCGTTTGATTTATAGCATCGAGTACCTCTTGGCTGCTACTTGCTTTCACATTCTCATTGCAGGCAACTCATCGATCGGCCAATAACAAGGAACGCGTATGTTTCGCGCGGCCATTTGTCTGACGATGCGAGTGACCTCATTCTCGTCTTTTGAGGCCCCCGTATACTGGCGGACCCCTAGACTGGCGGCCGATTAATCAGCTCGCAGAATGTTGGCCCCTGCCATTATTCAGTGGGGCGCCTGTGTTTCCAGCGCTTTATTCCACCAGCGTGCACCCAGTTGCAAAGGTACCAGCGCCAAACATTCACAGCCGACAAACACTGAGTTGCTGTTAAACTCACTGTAGACCCATTGGGGTTGGTCCTGTGCCAACAAATTTACTGGCGGCTCTCGGAACTGTGTTAGCCGCGCGGTCGGTCGTCCGTAAAGTGCGTGGGAAGCGCACTGTATCTAATTCCGGATAATCCTGCCTGACCAGAATGCTAGTGACAGGAACAGCACGCGTCCTAACGCCTGTCGCCGAGTGTCTGGCTCTATTTTCGATCTACCACAGGTTATCTAACAGCACCGTTAGAAACCAGATTCTTCGCTATAATATCCCCGTTAAAGTAATCACAACCAATCTACTCCATGACTATCACTCTTAATCACGTTTGGTGCCTAGCTTCCGAGTGTGAAGAATTTCATCGGTGATGTAATGAAGCATTGACAGTGGCCGTATGACTGTTACCTCCTAGTTATATGTCACTCATTACTTTCGACTCCTCGGTTATGATAAGCAAGTATTCTATCCGAAAGCTCAGTTATTCTGCAGAATTTTACGAGTTGAAATTTCTACCTCTTGCCACCCCCTGAAACACAAATCTGGCCCTGTGGTCCATAGATCAATCGGTGTATGTCTTCCTCTTGTTAATTTTAATTTATTCGTTTACTACTGCCTTTAATAGTAATTTACACTTACACCAGTTTTTTATCTCCCCACACTGTCTTATGATGCCTAGAAAAGGCGAAACGCGTCACGCGTGAAGCTTAAATGAACCCGTCTTCTCAGAAAATACGGTTGTAGCTGTTTTAAAGCAATCTGATGACCTCAGCAGTTAAGTCCCTCAGTGCTCAGAGCCATTTGAAACATTTTTTTGTGAGCCAGTTTCATTTTGTGAAAGTGTTTTCCTGACGTGTAGTCTTAAATGGAGGTGACGATAAACAGTTCAGAGAAGAAAATGACAGAAACTTCTAAAGTACAGTGTTACAGAAAATACACTGGCGGAAAAAACCACCACCAAAAATAATTAATGTAGAGTCATCAAATTCCTGGAGTACAGTTGTCTAGATAACATATTTAAGTGATTAAGATTGCAAGATCAGAGGGTAATGTAACCGGGAAGCATGGCATTGCATATGTGAAATACTGGTGCGTTAGTAATCGGTGGAACCACCAGTATGTTGAACGCAGGTGTGCAAACATGTATGCATTATTTTGTACGACCGTCGGGTGTCAGTTTGTGGTATGGAGTTTCGAGGGTGTTGCTCTTGGTCGGTTAATAAAGGGACAGTAATCATGTTTCTGGACGAGAATGAAGCTGTCGTCCGATGATGTCCCATATGTGCTCGATTGGAGACAGATCTGATGATCGAGCAGGTCACGGCAACATGTCGACCCTCTGTAGAGCATGTGGCGTTACGACAGCGGTTTATGGGCGAGAGTTATCCTTCTGGAAAGCGCCACTTTGAATGCTGTTCATTAATGGAGCATGAAAGGTCGATTCACCAGATTGATATACAAATTTGGAGTCAGGGTGCGTGAGATAACCACGAGAACGCTACTGCTGTCATAGGAAATCGCACCCTGGACCATAACTTCAGGTGCAGGTCGAGTGTGTTTAGGCTGCTGGTCAAGTTGATTGGAGGCCCTCACCTGGCCTCCTTCTAACCATCACTGGCAAAGAAGCAGAATTGACTTTCATCCTTTCCTCTTCGCCCTACAATGAGCTCTCGCTTGACACCACTGAAGCTGCAGATGGCGGTGGCTCGGAGGCGTCCTTGAAGTAACCGTTTTATAACAGTTTGTTGTGTCACTGTGGTGCCAACTGCTGCTCAAACTGGCATACGCCGAACAGGATGGCCTTACCCTTCGGTAGTCACATGGCCGTCGGGAGTCCGGTCTTACTCCGACCGTACATTCTCATGACCACCTTGCCAGCAATCCTGTAAAGTGGCTGCATTCCTGCCAATTCTTACAGCAATATCGCAGAAGGAACATGCAGCTATTCATAGCCTTATTACATGACCTCGTTCAAAGTCAATGAGGTGTTGATTGAGTCTTTGTCGCCTTAAAGGCATCCTTCATGAACATTAATTCACCACGTCCAGTCTGAAAGGTAACTAACGCTAATGATCATTATAGCGTGTATGCAAAGAAGATCTGGTTTGCATCCGCATAGCGTCACTGCTATCACCACTGTTAGGCGACTGGCCCGAAATTTGAATAGATATCATATTTCAGATGTGTAAACACGCCTACCAACTTTCGCTTATGTTGCCAACTCCACCTGGGGTTGTGATTTTTTTTTACCGTCAATGAAGATGGTGAGCAGATGGATATATCGTGTAACTAATCAAGTGGTACTGTTTAGATCTATGAAAAAAACCTTTTTGACACTAGTAAACAAAGGGAGTTCTTGACAAGTCACATATTGTGGAATTAATGAATAGTTAATTCGATAATGGTGGACAGTGTGAAAAGTAAACACTAGAGTGCGGCCATATCTTTCCAACACGAAAGTAAACAGTAGATTTGGTCGCTCTACTTACGCAGTGGTGAAGTGAGTTGCAGAGGAACGACTTGCGTGCAGAGATGCACAAAAACATTCTTCTCAAAGAACATCAGAATATCACTCGATCTGTATACACTGGCATTTCTGTGTTGGAAAAATATCCTTTATAATTAATATCATCTTTTGCAGGTTTCGGTGCATGGGGCAGAGTTGTCGACATGCACCCACTCACATGTCTCGAGGTTGCGCAAATACATGGAGCGGACAAAATATCTGAAGACGAAAACAGAACGCAGCACCATGCCCAATCATGTCTAACATTGTGCAGAACAAGCTTTGGCATTCAAAATAGCTTCCAGTCATCTCGTACTGACTAAATACAAGTCATGTACCGTTTTCTAGGGAATCTTATTTCCTACTCCCCTCAAAATAGTGGTAAATTCAGATAACAATGATGGAGGTGGATAACAATCACGCACCAGTTTCACCTAGCTAGCCCACAAAGGCTCAATAATACTGAGAAATCTTGACTCTCGAGTCCAGGTAAGGTACGGCGGTTCATCAATGTCCTCAGATAAGCAGTCCTGGGCGTTGCAGTTATGTGAATACGTGGCCTGTTGTCTCGAAGCACAGGATCACCACTGAGCAACAAACATTGTACCATGAGCTATATATGATCAACCAAAATGGTGACATAATCCTTGGCAATAAAGCGCTCTCCAGAGCAACCATGCCGCCCAAGGATTACCACAATGTGGGTGCCCCACTCATCACCGATCTCCTGCTATGTTTCACTTTTGTGACCTATAAGCGGCTAGATGCTATAAGCAGTGTCAAACAAAACTCCTCCACTCGTCCTTAGTCCAGGTTTTGTTGCTTCGGCATCACATTTTCATTTTACGGGTATTTGCTTTACACAAGAATGGCTCTGAGCACTATGGGACTTAACATCTGAAGTCATCAGTCGCCTAGAACTTAGAACTACTTAAACCTAACAAACGTGAGGCAGGATTTGAACCTGCGACCGTAGCGGTCGCGTGCTTCCAGACTGAAGCGCCTAGAACCGCTCGGCAACACCGGCCGGCTTTTGCATTACTGATGAGTGAATGTGGAATTCCAGATCTCCCAGAAATTCCCTGATTGAGGACCTCTCTTCGTGTTGTTTTGATCCTAACAAGGATACCGAATGTTGCACTGAGTTCTGCAGTGACTTTTACAGCTGTCGTCGTCCTATTATTTTTCATCATAGTCCTCTTCAATGACAGTCTGTGTCGATTACTCATCACATATTTTCGTCCACGTTGCGACGTAGCAGATGATGCTTTCCCGCTTTCCCTGTATGCGGTGTAAATCTTCGATATGACGCCTATTGAAACACCAAACACTTCGGCTACATTGATTACGAAAACACTCACCATAAGAGCACCAATAATTCGCTCACATTCGAATTCACTTAGCTCTGACTTAGAGCATTCACACCTACAAAGACCATTCTTCTGATCACGACTGAGTCGGCCGCTGTGGCCGAGCGATTCTAGGCGGTTCAATCCGGAACCACGCTGCTGCTACAGTCGCAGGTTCGTATCCCGACTCGGGCAAGGATTTGTGTGCTGTCCTTAGGTTAGTTAGGTTTAAGTAGTTCTAAGTCAAGGGGACTGATGACCTCAGATGATAAGTCCCATAGTGCTTAGAGCCATCTGAACCATTTTTTATCACGACTGACTCTTATAACGCATTGAGTACAATGCACAGATGCCGTGGTCACGTACAACAGTGCATCTTGAAAGCTTGGCCAGCATCTGCATATAAGTTCAAGCAAGCATTTTTCGCTGTGATTCCATACATTCGTATAACCATTATACTTACAAAATACAGCGAGGGAATGGCGCTTGAGATAGACTGTTGTCTACCATTCTGAAAAAGTCAATAACAAACCTATTTGAATCTTAATATATAGTCACAGTGCAGGACAAAACTGACACGTACAAGCCTATGACGCTATAATCTGTTTGAGGCGGCATATATCCTTAGCAGATAACGACGTAGGACAACTGGGGCTGTGACAATGAGGCAAGACAATCCAGCAGACATTTCATCGAAATTTATCAGTGCCTCAGAGACAGGAAAATCCGTTCAATCATTATTTGGAAAGGATTCGTGGCTCCTTTATGTAAGATTGCAGACGTCCTTTGTTGATATAATCTGTCAAGTTCTGAGCTCGTTGTTTCATGTAGAATTTTCTGTTTCTAATTCATGGGTTTATTGTTTTCACGTTACAAGTGAGTAACTAGATGTGCAGTGTTTACACTTTTGAGCCGTTCGCGGCACATATTCTTGCCGTTTATTGTTTGTCATTTTCTCCTTACGGTACTGCCGCCTCGTTTTCTTCTTCGATTTACTGGCGTCACTAAGTTCCTGCCTTACCTCCCCGTGAGTGGCAGCAGCAGCGCTTATCGATAAGAGCACTGTCGTATTATCTTTGAAGTGGCCGCTAGTATTTCCGGGTCGTCGTCTGTCGGGGTTTGAGTCAGGAGCAAGCAGTCAGGGGGACGGAGCGCTAGTGAGGCGCGGACAGCCAGTACTCGCCGACCGCTGGTGACACACATGTACTGTCCAACGGAAGGGGACTGAAGCGGGAACAACCGTTGGTTGGTCGTTCGGTCGGTCGTCTCATCTCATCGGACGACATTTATTTGGTCGCCGACCGCTTATGGAAACACTCCGTGTGTGTGTGACTTGTCTTTTTTTCTTGTTGTTCCACAGTGATCGGTTTTTGGATTGTCGGAGTTCTTGGTGCAAATGTTTACGTGGAACTGTGTGTAACTTCTGTGATTTCCATTGAGCGGATGAATGCTGGCTGCATACTGGAGTAGCCAGTCGGTCGGTTGCGACAGAGCAGTGAGTGTGTGTTTTCTCGGCGTGTTCATGCTGTCCGGCACTGCGTATAGTTCGACAGCTTTGATGTTGTTCTCCTGTTCTTTGAGTGTTTATATTGTGCCTCCACTGTGTGTAGACGCCAATTATCAAGACGTAGTGCTGCTGCGACCTTCGTCCTCGCTGATATTTCGTTTGTCATGCCACTGTTGAGGTGGCATGGAATTCACTGGGTTTTTGGTTGGTTCTTAAGCCATCCCTAGGTCGTGCTGCCACCCGATTATTTAGTGTTACGCTTGGCTGCCTGTCTCACCTAACCTGTTTTTGGAGTTTTCTCCCCAGGCCGACCCTTGGAACGCTTCTGAACACCACTTTTTTGTTCTTTGTGATTGTGATTTTCCTTTGTTAAAAGAACTGTGCCCGGCCTTCGGCCCTGTATTAATTTTGTCTATGTTCACTACATGGTCTTCAGCCGAATCTCAAGTCGTATATTGGTCAGACGATGCGTACCGTCGTGGATCGATGCCGTGAACACCAGAGGCACACTCGACTGATGTATTCGAGCAAGTCGGCGGTCGCTGAACATTATTTGTCGGAAAATCACGCTATGGAGTATGAACGCACGAGGATTCTGGTACAGACATCGAGATACTGGGACAGCGTTGTTAGAGAAGCCATCGAAATTCGCACCAATGACGACCTCATAAACCGTGACTGTGGCTATAATCTTAGCAAGGCTTGGGAACCAGCGATTGGGTTAATAAAGAGTAAATCGAGCAAACGTATAGTTGTGACAACCACGGCAGACAGAGCCATCACACCGCCGTCATCTCAGACGCCGTCGCAATCTGTTCCACCGCGCTACCGTGGCGCGGGGCGCGGACGGCGGAGGGAGCGCGCCGCGGGTGGAGGGTATTTAAATCGGCCGCCGCCGCGACCGAAGCCAGTTCCCCCTGAGCAGCCATAGCGTACGGATCTCCGTACCGGCACGTTCACAGGAGTTCAGTCCGTCAGTTCACCTGATGATGGCGACATGTATGATCGCCGAAATATTGTGCCCGTTGGACACTGTACACCGGCAGTACACCCGTGGATATTTTGATTATCAAATACGCCGAGAGAAACTCAAGAATCACCTCATATGAAGTATATTAAGAGTAGGCCTTCAGCTGTGTTTTATTTAAAATTCTTGTTTGCTCTTTAGGCCTTCAGCCGCGTTTGTCTTAAAATTTGTGGCTTTCAGGCGCAATGTGTAAATTCCTGTCTGTAAGGTTTCCCTTTAATTATCTTGAATTCTTAACATGGCCTTCAGCCATACTGTGTAAATGCTTTTCTTAAGGTTTGTCTTCAGTTATTTTGAATAACTGTTTGGGCCTTCAGCCGTATTTGGGCCTTCAGCCGTAAAGATATTTAAAGTTTTCTTGAGATGGTTTTCTGTTGTACTGTGTAAATGCTTGTCTTTAAAAGTTGGATTTCATTATGATGAAAAATTATTGGGCTTTCAGCCGAGGAATTAATTAAAATTTTCCCCAATGTGGCATCTAGCCGAGATTTGTAAATGTTTGCCTTTTAAAGAATTTCCTTTGCTGATCTCAAATATTATTTTGGCCTTTAGTCAGAATATATTTTCATTTTACTTAAGTAAGGCCTTCAGCCGTTACTCAAAATCCTTGTGTTTTGAAAGGAATTATTTAAAATTTATTATTGAGGAGTTACTTGGGCCCTCAGCCATGAATTGATCCTTGTTCTTTTAAAGAGAAAACTGTGGCTTGGTTTTCGTGGAATAAAGTTGTGTGTTCTTGTGTAACTAACAGTAACTGATCTTAACCAGAGCAAAAAAATTATAACAGAGTCCCGTATTTGAGCTTGAGTCTTGTATGATCTTTTGTTGAGGCAACGTACTTCAAAAATATTGGATATTACGGTACTGAATTGTACTTAATTCATGTAAATAAAAACATCGTCTGTTTGAATCGACGTATTCTGATCTCCCGCATCAACAGAAATCACTTAATGTCCTCTAGATAAGGACTATAGTTCAGTGACGGAGGGCATATGTAGCAGGCTTATTGGGATCAGGTCATGGGAAGCTCTTCCCATGACCTCATGAAAGATATTGTCTGAGTGAGAATAAAAACTCATTCTGTCAGTAAATTTTAACAATAGTAGGCACTATTTCCTGGTATGAAGGGCGGATATTCGGAAAATGATAAACATCAAAGAGAAGGAAACTTCAAATAATTTTAAGTTGCTGTCAAAATTGTGTTGCAATACATCAGAACTTATAACATTCGGAAATTTAGGTTAGAGAAACAAGCAGCTTTCAATCACCAAACAATCTATCAGATATTTATTCACAGCTTCCTACCAGTCTTTGAATGTTACGAGATGACAAGACAATTTAAATCCATGTCGGTAATGCACTTGAGTCCGTAGTGTAACACTGCATGTTCCACATGCTCTTTAATTACGATTCTGTATGCAACATGCTTCCAATTAACAATAAATACTTAAGTGACGAATTTATTGAGCAGATTTTTCTCAACTAGAAACTGATGAGCTTCAAACAATTATTAAACTCAAAGTGATTTCAGAAGATAGCAGAAGGCTTGTCATCTTTAACAGAGAGTAATTTTACATTCTGACTCGTATAGTATTAATGTTAGAGTTACAAAATAACGAGTTTGGTGTCTCTCGTAACTAAACTCACGGAAATAACACAAGGGTGCAGGGATGAAAAAATTAAAACTGTTGTAATGAGTGTAACCATCCCAAAGTTAATGACATCTCAGACGCATACTGTGTAACATAGAAACTGAATTATGGACGCAAATTATGCGTGAATCATTAACATTAGACTGCAAGAATACTTTAAGAGGGACGTAATGTGTATTCCCTAGGCTTTTCGTCTTGGCTGTTGAGGGAGTTATGAAAGCAGTGACGTGAAACGTTAAAAGTGAAATGTAATTATAAAGAGAAGCTTAAGGGATTACACGTATTCCAGGCTGAAAGAATGGACGAAGGGAAACAGAAATAAAGTGTATATCCTACTTAAGTAAGCTTTAATACTCAAAACGGGAAAACAACAATTTCGGAAAGAACTGCAAAGTAAAATAAATCAGAAAAGTGAAGGAAACACGGAACGGGGTAAAAGGAGGCCAGACAGCAGAACAGTGCAGACGTCAGAACATTACGTTGTGCGTGATTAATGGGTTTTGCTGGTACAGCAGAGTACATTATATATGGATGTCAGGGATAAATGTTGGTCTGCACTTCACTAATTATCATATGAATTTATGCGTTTTCTGCAGGGCACTATATGAACATGAATCCTGAATAGCAGCAGTCATGCAAATTTGTAGAATCTGAAATTTTTCGCTCGTAATGACCATTAAAAATGTAGGAAGCAGGCGAATTTCGAAGTGAAATACGTGTCAAAATAATAGAGGCGAAACAAGTACAGAAATAATTTTACCACAACATTATCCTGGTTGGTGGCCTTTTTTATCTAGACCGCGTGGCCATGAAAATAATCTGAGAGTGAAATTCACAGAGGAGAACCGAGCTCACAAAGCATATTATGGAATAGTAAGAGCATTAGAGATAGCAAGTCTGCTGAGCTACAGATACTGATGAAAAGCAGAAAACAAAAGCAGTTTTTTTAAAGTGTTAGATCAGTATTTTATTATCATCCAATATCAGCATGCAGATCATTAGTTCTTAGTTAAGTTTTGTGGAATAATATGAGAGTGCGCTGATCCTAGACTCCTGCCGTCCACGTGATTAATGGTTATGGTTTATGTGATGAACTTTAGGAAAGTACAGAAGTTCAAATTGTTATGATTCCATGGTTAGAAAACTGTTCTCATTTACAATCTCCATACACGTTACTCATTGTTTCATCACAGTGACACTAATTCTGCTTGTAAAAATTGCACAACGAAATTATTACAACGATTTCGCACAGTTAGACTCAAGACTTTTCATAAAATGAAGTAAGATAAAATTTTAATGTGTCATCAGTGGTGAAAACTTTAGCAACGGCCCACAATGTCAGATTCACGATCGGCGCTGATGCTATGAAAGCAATATGGTAACAGAAATATAAGTAATTAACTTTGTGTTCCGCATCTTATTGTTAGCAGAAGGTCAGTAGCATTCAGACCACAAGAAAAACATCGTCATGTCCTGGATGAAGGATGACAGAGGAAATAAAACGCCTGCCAGGTAGCAAAAATGCTCTGAAATTCCTATTACAATTTTTCCTTACCAGCTCCTTACAACTTCTGCTGTAGAACTGAGGAATTTTTGAACAGAAATAATTAGTGATATTTACAGACAACTTCGCAAAAGTCCAGCATATAACCACATAAATAATTTTATCTTTATATATACAGCTAAATAACTAACTTTAACAATGGCATACGAGAAACTACCACTGTATGACATACTCTGAAACAAAAAGCAATACTAATGAAACTGTCCCACAAATTCCTCTTCTTTCCGATTCCATTCTGTGCCTCCTCGTTAGTTACGTGATCTAGCGTTCTAATCTTCAGCATTATTCTGTAGCACCACATTTCGAAAGCTTCTATTCTCTTCTGTCTGGACTACTTGTTGTCCATGTTTCACATCCATGCATGGCTACAGCCCATACAAATTCTTCCAAAGATGACTTCCTGACACTTAAATGGATACCTGATGTTAACAAAATTCTCTTCTTTAGAAACGCTTTCCCTGCCACAGCCAGTCTACATTTTATTTCCTCTCTACTTCGATCATCATCACTCTGTGCCTGAACGGCTCTAGGCGCTTCAGTCCAGAACCGCGCAACGGCTACGGTCGCAGGTTCGAAACCTGACTCGGGCATGGATGTGTGTGATGCCCTTAGGTTAGTTAGGTCCTAGGGGACTGATGACCTCAGATCTTAAGTTCCATAGTACTCAGAGCTATTTGAACCACTTTTAGACGGAGGGGGCCGGCAGCTGATAAGTTCCAATCATTCCATCAGGAAGGAAATACACAGGTCATGTTGTCCGTAGTTTAACCATGCCTAGACGGTCAATACCGAGGTTCGACCGTGTCCACATTGTTACTTTGTACAAGGAAGGGCTCTCAACAAGAGAAATGTCCAGGCGTCTCGGAGTGAATCAAAGCGTTGTTGTTCGGATATGGAGGAGATACAGAGAGACAGGAACTGTCGATGACATTCCTAGCTCAGCCCACCAAAGGGCTACTGCTGCAGTGGATGACCGCTACCTACGGATAATGGCTCGGAGGAACCCTGACAGCAACGCTGCCATGTAGAATAATGCTTTTCGTGCAGCCTCAGGACGTCTTGTTACGCCTCAAACTTTACGGAATAGGCTGCATGATGCACAACTTCACTCCCGAAGTCCATGGTGAGGTCATCTTTGCAACCACTATACCATAAGATGGGCCCAAAAACATTCCGCATGGACCGCTCGGGATCGGCATCACGTTCTCTTCGCCGATGAGTGTAACATATGCCTTCAACCAGACGGTCGACGGAGACGTGTTTGGAGGCAACCCGGTCATGCTGAACGCTATTGACACACAGTCCAGCGAGCGCAGCAAGGTGAGGTGGAATAATGCGGGGCCAACGTATACCGCTAGTGGTCATGGAAGGCGCCGTAACGACTGTACGACACGTGAATGCCACCTTCCGAACGACAGTGCAACCATATCGGCAGCAAATTGGAAAGGCATTCGTCTTCATGGACCACGATTCGCGCCTCCATCGTGCACAACTTGTGAATTACTTCCCTCAGAATAACGACATCGCTCGACTAGAGTGGCCAGCTTGTTCTCCAGACATGAACCCTATCGAACATGCCCGGGATAGATTGAAAAGAGCAGTTTATGGACGACGTGACCCACCAACGAATCTGAGTGATCTACACCGAATCGCTGTTTAGGAGTCGGACAATCTGGACCAACACTGCCTTGATGTACTTGTGGGTAGTATGCCACGGCGAATACAGACATATATCAAAGCAAGAGGACATGCTACTGGGTATTAGAGTTCCGGTGTGTACAGCAGTCTGGACCACTACCTCTGAAGGTCTTGCTGTATAGTGGTACAACATGCAATGTGTGGTTTTCATTAGCAATAAATGGGGCGGGAATGATGTTTATGTTGATCTCTATTCCAATTTTCTGTAGAGGTGTGTATTTAGGCGCTTTATTAGCATAATTTTATCACTGGTAAATACCACAGCTTTTGGACCGCTCTCCATTTTCTTCTGTAAATCATTTTCGTGGATCAATCTGAGCAGTAGATCAAGTACCAAACCTCCTGCGAAACCACAAGGATACAATATTTCACGTGAACTGCGAAATTACTGGAATAAATGAGTATCATGTTTTGCCTCACGGGCTTAAGGATGACGTAACAGAGATTAGTTTTTGGACGGATGCACGGGCACGATTCTTTTGTCATCACTATAAACGCAAATGAAACAGTACATAGGCCACCATGAGTGTACAGCACTTTGTGGAGTTCGGGCAATGATGCAGAAGTAGAGTTGCTAAAATTGAGAGGCGAGGTATTCAGAAGAAAACGATTTACATTACCGTAAGAATCGGAATATGGGCTGTCAGTAACCAGCACAGTATACGCTGATGATGCATGAAATGAGGTACCATAGAGGTTGTCGTTAACTATGTATATACGGTCTGTGCCATGAGAGACCAGTGTGCATAGCGCCAGGCGGCCTTATCGACTTCACAATAGGACTGCAGGGGATGAGACACTAAGTTGCAGGAAGGAGGGGCGGCTGGGCGCGACGTCATTTCTGGAAAGTGTGTTGAAACATGCGAACCAACTTAATAATGTACATCTGACATGCGACCGTAACCCCACTGTACGTCTGACGCCATATTTCTTATTTCGGAGCGCGGCAATATTCGCTACGCCACTGCGGCAGTTGCAGCAAAAAGGTGGAACTTTGTAATCACACTTTTATCGGCAGCACGGTAATAGTGTTTGCACGGTGTCTTTTTTGGGTCATAGAGGAATGGCCACTTCACACATCTGAATTACAATA
The DNA here is from genome assembly GCF_023897955.1 of Schistocerca gregaria. Lineage (NCBI taxonomy): Eukaryota > Metazoa > Arthropoda > Insecta > Orthoptera > Acrididae > Schistocerca > Schistocerca gregaria. The sequence continues at coordinate 367,143,195 of NC_064926.1, forward strand.
TTTCCAATGTGCCGGCAGGATGACCAACTTTTGAACACACGCGTACACACACACACACACACACACACACACACACACACACACACACACACACACACACACACAGAGATAGAGAGAGAGAGAGAGAGAGAGAGAGAGAGAGAGAGAGAGAGAGAAGAGAGAGAGAGAGAGAGAGAGGGGGGGGGGGAGAATTGAGATCTCTTTAGCCATTCGATTAGTCTCGAATGGAAGTCAAGGGGTTATTCCTGCGAAAACTTCCTAATTCCGTTCTGGAAGACACTCAGTGGCGTCGTGCGCAACCATAACCTGGTCATACAACAAAAACTTGCCATTGGACACGACAGTAAAATTCTTGGTGCTCTGTCAGGTCTGTATGGTGGGTCGTTACCTTCACTCTTCGTCTGGGGCTCAGATCCCGCAGCAGATCACAGTGGCTGTTAACTAACTGCTCACTGTTTGATTATTAGGAGCGTATCCTAAAAATCTGTCAGCATTCATTTCCGTGCAGACTCTTGATTTTTGAACTTTTCTTACTGTACACGGTCCGTCCAAAATGTTCCGACACTAATTTTGTTGCTGTTGTATATGCGACGCCGGTTTAGAAACTATGGTGCAGCTTGGACTAACAACAGTATGCAACAGACGTGCACTCAACCAGCCAGCTGTGAACGGGCAGTATTAAGTAATGGACACGCGAGCACTGCGTGGAGATTTGAGTACACAGAAATTTGCGGACACCGGAGATTTGCGCAACCAACCAATTCACGTAAGGATTTACCTGGCTGTACAGATGGATACCTGTTCCTTCCACCTGTCAGTACTTTGCCCCTTCCCCATCCCTCAAGAGCTTTGTGGACACCGCCGGCCGGAGTGGCCATGCGGTTCTAGGCGCTACAGTCTGGAGCTGAGCGACCGCTACAGTCGCAGGTTCGAATCCTGCCTCGGGCAAGGATGTGTGTGATGTCCTAGTTATGTTTAACTAGTTCTAAGTTCTAGGCGACTGATTACCTCAGAAGTTAAGTCGCATAGTGCTCAGAGCCTTTGTGGACAACACGCTGTTGAGAACACAAATTTCTGTGCAGCCTTTGCTTCCGAAGAAAGGGCAGAACATGATGACACAAAGACAAATTTTTCATATAATATCTGTCCACGTTTTCCTTTCTATAAACAAACTGGCAGTATTGTTTGGCCTCAGCGTCTGCCTGAAATAGACATATATAAATCGATGTATGAATTCTTACTGAACATTTGAAACAAACGTAAACATCGATTAAATTGTTTGTCTAGTATTTTATCCAATTTCTTGGGGAGCGTAAGTTGGTGCAATAATAATTACATTTAACATTTCCGAATGTTGTGTACAAATGATTATGTCGGAAATTGCTTTCATTTTAAATACTAAAACACATTTTTAGCTTGTTGAATTAACTCATAGCAAATTACACATCTCGGCTGTGGGCAACTGTTTCCACTTTGATCACTTGGACAACAAATGGTAGTCTATAAAATGCACGTCAGTCACACGAAATGATTAAAGAATCGGGGCATTAAGCCATAGCAATACTTAGTTATGTACTAATCAAAATCTAAATAAGTATTTACTTAAGGCTTTTATACCTCTGTTTATATATGCCTGGCATTTATCTCATGCACCATGAAATAATAATCACAAAAAAGGAATGAAAACTATTTCTTTACCGTACAGTTTTACAGGATAATTGTACGCTAGTGTTTGCTGGTATTACAAGACCTCTCTAATGATCTCCCTTCTCCATCGTAATCTTTTTAGACTGTAATTTCTTCTCTAATTACCATGTTTTTTTCTCTATTCTATCCCGTGACATGGTAGCTTCAGTATATTGAAGGACGTAAAGTGCAGTGTTGCTGATGAATACTGAACGTGCAGAGGCCCTGTAATTGTCGAGACTGGGTGGGGGAAATGAGATGGTAGCGTCAGGAGCCGGCAGTGCGCCACCCTCACTGGGCTAGCAGTGGGGTGGCGGATGGTTGTATCGTTGCTGCAGACAGAGGAACCGTCAAGGAAACATTACTGATTAAACATATATTTCATCAGAATGAAAAATGCTCTTATCGTAGCACAAAAAAGGCGATTAGATATTGGGCAGGGTTAGGAATGTGAAAGATGGCGACTTCTCTGGCAGCCTGAAAAACATTTAAATCGGAACGTCTCGACATATTCACGCTTTTTTACTTACTACTAATATAAGGCATCCTGTCAAATAAAGTAATATGATTCATGATGTCATGTCGTATAACATGGCACATGCCATAATGGCTTTCAACATGGAATCTGTTATGTTGTGCGACATGAAAAACAAGACCTCTCTAATGATCTTCCTTCTCCATCGTAATCTTTTTAGACTGTAATTTCTTCTCTAATTACCATGTTTTTTTCTCTATTCTGTCCCGTGACATGGTAGCTTCAGTATATTTGATCATTAACATGAAAAACCGTTTCGATAAAGTTTAGAATGCATTTGTCGCACTATGGGATACTTCCTGTTTTAGATGCTCTCCTACTGTTGCATACTTCCTTTTGTAGATGCATCCCACTCTATAGAAGGACAGAAATCTGTGTCTAATTTTTCTGACACTCCTCACCATGTATGTACATGACGATTGTGAGTATAAGAGAGCTGACTAAGCTGGAGAAGTAGGTTTAAATCGTTGAAAGCGCGAATATGTAGAGATGTTTTAGTTGAAATATCTTTGAAGCTGTTAGATAAGTTGAAAAATCTAGTTCCCTTCTTTTAAACCTTACACCTGCCAGGACATACTCGCCACTTTTGTGCTACGACCGGAGAATTTTCTGCTCTGGTTCTCAGCTTTTACTCCACCATAATTTTGAGAGTAGACCGCCATAGGTAGGCAACGGCTGTAAATTGCAGTTCGCTAGGAAAACTATTGATCCGTAATGTTTTAGTGTCTTTCGAAACATTTTACATACATAGTGGCATGGGATAAAGATTTTCACAAGAGAGTTTTCTTAAGCGCACATACAAAAACGGAATGGTGCTACATTTTTGAAAGCATGTTTTCAGTTTTATCAGAATAATGCATTTTTTGTTGATTTCATTCACCTTAGCGGGTTTCCGCGCATTTACTTCACGTAGGAACCAATTTTACATGCTACATTTAGCTCTACTTTAAACCACCGTATCTCGACAACGGATAAAGATTATTGTATAAAAAAATTCATTTTCACTTTATCAACTTATCTACAGTCATGTAAGCTTGCAATCGATTCGACAAGATAAAGTGTATAAAGGTGCCCTTCAAAAACATCCCAGACGTAATATTTTGTCTGTTAAGACTTATCCTAGATCCAGGTCTGCTTCACCTTTGGACCAAATTTTCATCAGTAGTGTCACTCCAGTCCTGATTTATTGAAGCGTGACTGTTTCGGCACCAGACATCCGAATGAGGGCGATTGCTCCCGCACGTAAAAACAGAACGGTGCACATACTAACGGTGCCATTAATTAAGCCTCAATTTCAGTCCATTAAAATCTTTTGCAAAAGGAATTAATCGATTCGCACGAATTTCCTGGACGCCAGCTCAGTTCGCCGTTCAAACTCTGATTAATACACTGTAATATAGCTACAGTAAGACAGATTTTCGGATGGCTATACGAATGGCCGCTGGACCAGACAATACCCAAAAATTTTTACATCAGGCTTCGAACTATTGTGATAGAACCGGGCACCAAACCTTCCTTCAGCCCCCAAACTGCAATTCTACGTGTGGTCTTTCCAGACGTATCTGTTACAGCGCGGAGCCTGATGCGGCCCACCACGATTCCTCTCCGATACCAACCTTTTCGTCTCAGAGTAGCACTTGCAACTACGTCCTCAATTACTTGCTGGATGTATTCCAATCTCTATCTTTCTCTACAGATTTTACCCTCTACAGCTTCTTCTAGTATCATGCAAGTTATTCAATGATGTCTTAAAGTATGTCCTACCATACTGTTCCTTTCTTGTTAGTGTTTTCCATATATATGTTTTCCATCTATACCTTTTCCACCGAGTCCCCCAAGAACTTCCTCACTCCACCTAATTTTTAACATCCTTCTGTAGCATCACATTTCATATGCTCCATTTCTACTGTGTTCTGGTTTTCCCACAATCCAAGTTTCACTACCATACAATGCTGTGCTCCTAACTCCCATTCTCAGAAATTTCTTCCTTGAATTGAGGCCTATGTTTGACACTAGGAGACATTTCTTGTGCAGTGCTAGTGTGCTTTTTATGCCCTCCTTGCTCCGTCCGTCATGGGTTATTTTGGTCCCAGGTACTGTAGCAGAATTTATTAACTTCATCTGCATCGTGATCACCAGTCCTGAAGTTAAGTTTCTCTTTGTTCTCATTTCTGCTATTTTACATTACTTTCGTCTTTCTTCAATTTACTGTCAACCCATACTCCGTACTCCGTTAGATTGTTCATCCCATTCAGCAGATCCTGTAATTACTCTTCGCTTTCACTTAGGTTACCAATGTCATCAGCGAATCTTATCATTGATATCTTTTCACTTTGAATTTTAATTCCACTCTTAAACTCTTCTTTATCTCCGCCCGTTGTATCTTCGATGTGTAGATTGAACAACAGGGACGAAAAACTATCTTCCACCCTTTTTAATTCCAGCACTTCGTTCTCGGTCTTCCATTCGTATTGTTCCCTCTTTGCTCTTGTACATATTGTTTATTAGTCATCTTTCCCTGCTGCTTACCCCTTTTTTTCTCAGAATTTCTTACATTCTGCTCCATTGGACACTGTCAAACGTTTTGTCCAAGTCGACCAGTGCTATGAACATGTCTCGATTTTTCTTTAGTCTTGATTCCATTGTCAACTGCAATGTCAGATCTGCCTCTCTGGTGCGTTTACATTTCCTAAAACCAAATTCATCGTCGCCTAACACATCCTCAGTTTTCATTTCCGTTCTTGTGTAAATTATACTTGTCAGCAACTTGGATCCATGAGCTACTAAGCTTTTTTTCTGAAAATCTGATGGTATATCATCACACTCATGCATTTTGCACACCAACATTAATGGTCGTTTAGTTGACACATTGATGTTAGAAATTCCTATAAAAGGTTACCTATCCCTTCTATCTTATTCGATCTTAAGTCTTCTAGAACTCTTTTAAATTCTGATTCTCATACTGGATATTTTCTATATCACCTCCTATTTCTTCTTCTATCACGTTATTATACACGGCTTCCCCCTCATAGAAGCCTTCAATGTACTCTTTAAACCGCGCCTATCTCTCTTCTGCATGTAGCAGGGGCAATTCGATTCCACTCTTAATGTTAGGACCATCGCTTTTAATTTCACCTAAAGATGTTATGACTTTCCTACATGCTGTGTCCGCCCTTCCGACAATCATTTCTTTTTCGATTTCTTCACATTTTTCATCCAGCCATTTCGTCATAGCTTCCCTGCACTTCCCATTTATTTCATTCCTCAGCGAATTGTATTTCTGTATTCCTGAATTTCCCTGAACATTTTTGTACTTCCTTCCTTCATCGATCAGTTGAAGTATTTCTTCTATTACCCACGATTTCTTCGCAGTTATCTTCCTTGTACTTAGGTATTTCTTTCCATCATCCGTGATTTCCGCTTTTAGACAATTCCATTCCTCTTCAACTGAACTGCCTACTGAACTATTCCTTATCTCAGTGTCTACAGAATCAGAGAACTACAACCGCCTCTCATTATTCCTTAGTACTTTCCTATCCCGCTTCTTTGCACACTGATTCATATTGAATAGGCTCTTAAACTGCAGCCTACTTTTCATCACTACTGAATTATGAGTATGGCTAATTAAGATCCTGGCTACGTCTCGCAATAGAGTTTCTGCTTTCGGTATTTCTGTCTGGTCATGCTGAAATATAACTGAAATCTTCCGTATCTGCCGGCCTTTTCCAAGTATACCTCCTCCTGTAGTCGCTGTTACTAACTGAAATTTATTGCAGAACTCAGTCTTTATCCGCTCATTCCAATACCAAGCCCATATTCTCCCCTTACTCCATCACCTATTACCGCATTCCAATTATCCATGACTATTAAATTTCAGCTCCCTTTACGAACTGAAGTACCCGTTGAATATCCTCATTTACTTTCTATGTCATATCTAACTTGACGTCGGCATGCATACCTGATCTATCGTTGTCGGTGTTGGTGTGCTGTCGATTCTGATGAAAAGAGTCCTACCACTGAACTAAATGGTTCAAATGGCTCTGAGCACTATGGGACTTAACTTCTGAGGTCATCAGTCCCCTAGAACTTAGAAATGCTTAAACCTAACTAACCTAAGGACATCAGACACATCCATGCCCAAGGCAGGATTCGAACCTGCGGACGTAGCTGTCGCGCAGTTCCAGACTGTAGCGCCTAGAACTGCTCGGCCATTCCGGCCGGCTACCACTGAAATGTTTACAGTAGCTCACTCTCTGCCCTACCTTTCTGTTCAAAACGAAACCTACTCCCAAAACACAATTTACACAATGCTGAGCTGCTGTTGGCAGTAATCTGCAGTCATCTGACCAGAAATCCATTTCACTACACTGACCCCTGCTACATCTAGATTGAACTTTATCATTCCTCTTTTCAGATATTCTAGTTCGCTTCCACGTTCAAACTTCTGATACTCCACGCGTCTTCGCGACAAACGATATTCTTTAGCTGTCTGTCAGTCTTTTTCTCATGGTCACCTTCCCTTTGGCACTCTCCTCCCGGAGATCCGAATGAGCGACTGGTTCTGTATCTTTGGCAGTGGACACATGATCATGACACTTTTTCAACCACAGGCCACGTGTCTGGTGGATGCACGTTATGTGTCTTTAACACAGTGGTTTCCACTGCCTTCTGCATCCTCATGCCGTTGATCATTGTTGATCCTTCCGTCTTTAGGGGCAGTTTTCCACCCAAAGGGCAAGACAGTGCCCTCGACCTCTGTCCGCTCGCCAACTGTGACAAGAATGTTGGCTGACGGAGACCGCCAGTGCTGATCATTAATCAAAATTTAAGCGGTGGCGGGGTTCGAACCCGGGACCGAAGATGTTTTGATCTCTAATCGAAGACACTACTACATACCATGAGCACCTCTGCATTCTGCGATGGCAACGCCATCCAAGACGACTGCTGAAGATGGTGGGTATGTGGCATGTCGTGACAAACATGACATGCATTTGTAGGTGCGAATATGGACAACCATCAGCTGGCATGTGGAATGACGACAATGAACATTTTTGCCGGGCCGGGACTCCAACCCGGATTTCCCGCTTGTCGTGAGTGATCTCCTTCTTACCGCTGTCCGAAGATGACTCACGGTCATACGAAAATTTTCATATATTTTCAGCCTGTGTCCACAACCTCGTACATTCATTATTTATATTTACGTGCAGGAGAGACATTTTAATTATAAGTAACTTGCTCGGTGTCGACGGATAAATACGGTATTACAGAGCCTGTGATGCAGTGTTCCTTCGGATATGCAGAATACTGCATCGTGCTTCTGAACAACACAAGGACTGCAATATCGTAACCTATGGTGACAACTGTGACTCAGCGGAAACGCTGAAGTAAGGTACTTTTTGTTGCTGCGTTTGCACCGAATGGATGCAGCTTCCCGCCGGAAGATACACAATGCTTTCATCGACACCGTGGACGAAGACAGCTCTCAGCAGTTGGGCATATCTTGCAGACAGAGGCGGACAGCCATAGCATTCCCACACAGGCGAGGGTGTATTCTTAGCTGCACGACTCCAGTTTCAGACAGTAGCATTCCAGGATAGGAGCATGGTAGTGACCATAACTAGGCCATGAGCTGGCCCACTTACTAATAGGTGCTACGTCCACGACATCGGACACACAGCCAGCAGTAGTTTTGCAGTTACCAGAGGCCAAGTTTCATGATGGCAACTTGCAGATTCATTTCGACTAGTGTGGACCTCTTGTCTAACCTTGCGGAAGTTAGGCTATCTCACTCTATATAAGACTGAAGGGTATTTAGACAGGCTTGGTGAATTGTTTTTTTCACTGTAACGTACCCCAGCAGAGCCTAAGACTGGCCCTGTGATGCGGTACCCGCGCGACGTCAAAGTGGCGTTTCTGCCAGATTAGCTGGACTGTCGTTATTGCTTATTGTTGGCGCCGGTTTTCGGTCAAAACCTCTTTCAAAGCCTCCTGCATTAGCCGTGGCAAAGTCGTTACTTTATTAAGTTGCGCCAAATGATAGTGGTGGGGCTACACTACCCACCTACTGGTAGTATCGGGAAAGATGCTGACATAACGGCTTAAAAGTTGAGCTTTGCGGACTGTGTCAGCTTGAGAAAAGCCTTTCCTCCTCCCAAGGAATAGGTGCCCTAAGTACCGGGTAATGTTGGTGCCCGTAGATCTCCAGAAAACTCGGCTGTCCGCATTTCCCGAGTCCTCTTTCCTCCGGCAGCTGTGCAACTGTAGCGTGTCAACGCTCTTGTATCACAAACCACAGCAAACCAATGTCTCTAAATCAAGTGTTCAAGGCATTCGCCAAAATGTATTAACGAAGAGAAAAGTGCGTACAAAGTTGGTCACACACACCTTGACCCCCAAACAAAAAGTGAACATGAAAGCCATGTGGTGTTTCGATACGAACTGGAAAGCGTGAGGACCTAAGCAACAGCCTCGTTCGTGTGCCGCCTGGGGGCACGTATGCTGTAATTTGCGCCAGCTTAATGGCACTGGCCATGAGCTCGCTGTCAGTCATTTACCACCGACAACTGCGGGATGGCCATCCGACGACAATTACAATCGGCCATGAAACACGTGGATGCTACTAGCATTTTCCAGAGCTGAGTACGAATTCGAGTGGGAGTGTATTTCGCTATTGCCCGGAAAACACATCGCTTCAGTTAGGTGGAAGACGCTCTTGGAATATATATGTCCAGTTCGCCGATTCTCGGAGAGTTTTCCCTTGATACCAAGGAAAAAGTACTATATCCTTCATATCCATTGCTGCCAAGGGAAAACTCTCTCGCAATCGGGAAACTGGAGCTTTTTCTAAATTTGTTACTGGCTCGGCAAGCTGCAAACAGATATATGAGATGCAGTTTTTCATATGATGACATGGTTGTAGACCGTGGCTGCTATTTGAAAACAAATGTTGGTGATGTTAAGACAGCAAACAGCCACAAATTTGTTTTAAGTTCTTTTATTGAAAGGTGCCATTACCGGTTTCGAGTCATTACAATTCATCGTCAGACGGCTTTCATGCTTTAATTAGAACATATGGTGCATTACTAATCAATAAAAAATACGAACCACACGTTCTAATGAAAGCATGAAAGCCGACTGACGATGAATTGTAATGATTCGAAACCGGTAATAGTATCTTTTGAATAAAGGAACTTAAAATAAATTTGCGGCTGGTTGCTGTCTCAACACCTTCATGATCTACGAGAGTCTAGTGTGTGCGTGGGTGGCAAAAACTGTGTGTGGCAGTTAAGTTATAGACTTGCTCAACATGTGTTCTACGATTTGCTTTTCTTTTCGCACTGAACTGTGAGAAATGCCACATTAGAATGCCAATTTTATTATTTTTATTCAGTGCGAATTATTTGATGTAATGCAGAAATGTATAAATTTGTCCTGTAAAGGAAAAATGAGGAATTTAACAGAAAGGAATATTGTGTAACTATGTCTAAGGGCAAAGACAGTTACGCTGTTATTGTCCAGACTCAGAATGTTACCTTTTGTAACGGATGTTGAAATGCTGTAGTAAATTTTATGAATTGATGGTATGCAGTCCTTCAGCTCGGTGTAGACCTTCATTTAACAACTAGATTAAATCTTGCAATGATAGATAGATAATGAATATAGAAAGCGAGAGTGTGTTCGCATAGATACTTGAAACAGAGAGCGAATATTAGTCATACCTAAGTACCTCTGCTGATTACCGAGGTGAAGAACGGAAGTGTTGTGTAGAACACATGTCTGTAATTAAATGTGTGCAACGCAAGTGTTGATGTTTCAAGTTTTCGGCGATTCACGAAGTAATATTTTATAGATGGTTCCGTGTATTGGAATGTGATCGGTCTCCAACAGCCAAGTTTATTTTATGTTATGCTGCGGGCGTTTGTTTTGCACTTGCAGTGTTTTCATTGCTGCTTTTAGTTGTCAGTAAACAGCGCTGTGAATTGGATTAACACAGCATTAGTGAGCTTTTATGACTAGGCTAAACAAGAACAATCCTATTGCTAACTATCATTAGCCATTTTACATTAAATGTATCTGAAACGCCCTGTATAAACCCGCAGCACAGTACAGGTAGTTGGATTGTGGAAAGGGGCCAAAAGGGGGCTGTCAGTTACACTCAAACACATATTACTTTATATAGTTGTCCAAACAATACAGCAAAAATTTTTAAACTTAGTTATCGGCTGAATAGGCCACACTATCGTATGCCTTAAGAGCACAACCACTTAAAAAATAAAAACGGCTGAAAGCTATTAACTTAAAATTCAGACTCGAAACAGAATATTTAGAAGGCAGAAGGCTGCACGTAAGTAAGTTCTATGACTTGGCTGAAGGCCCAACAAATCCAGCACTTGAAAAGCAAACAAGTTTAATTTAAAGAAGGCTGAAGGCCCATGATATAACACTGCAGGTAAAATTAATTAAAAAAGAAAACACAAAGCAGAAGACCTTCAATTAGGCTGAAGGCCCCTGATACTTGAAAGACAAGAACTTAATTTAAAAACGGCTAAAGGCCAATTACTTAAAACAACTGAAACAATTTTTAGTAGGCTGAAGACCCAAAGCTTTATCCAAAAATATTTGAAATGCGGCTGAAGGTCCAAACAATGCAAGACTTGACAAGTAAGGAACTCTGAATTTTAAAGTTGCTAAAGGCCCATTATTTAAAAACCCAACTAAAAGCATACAAATTAAAACCATCGGCCATAAGCCCTTAAAATACACATTCAAACACCAATAAGAAAAGGCAGTACAGCCAACGGCGCTGAGACGTTTCCGTGGTTCGGTTCGCACTTGAAATATTAACGTTAGCTTAGGGGAGGAGGTAGTCGGCCCAACTATATCCGATCCGCCGGCAACCCAGCCAAGAGACAGTCAACGGACTCACCGACAAGACGACTTGCTTTCCAACCGACCAGTGCACAAGGAACTCCAAAGCCAAAACGTAAAAGGCGTAGCTGCCCACTACCAAGTATGCACAAGCTGTCAAAACTATACACACGTGTTGGACAGCGACAACACGGTGAGGAAAGGACATTGTCTGAATTTTACGTCAGCGGCCAGGGCAGGTAACCGGAACGCTAACGGCCACAAGGCAGAAAATTCCGCTGGTGCACTTGGTCTTCAAATAACCAAAATAAAGTTAAACTCCACAGGATGATGGCCAAAATTTCGCCAACTCGAACACTCGCTGTTGCTCACGGGATTACCCCCAACAGCCAAGCATGAAAACCAACGGCACAATGTGAACAGTCTGGCTTCGGTAATTAAATCATCACTCAACTTTGATGTCCTGGGTCGGTAAGCCACGAACCTCGTAGCAATCGGAACAGCTCCCACACACTCTGACACTGCGTAGAGACCGCCAGCGGGCCCGGCCCACTGCGCCACGCGAAGATTTCCTGGCTGATCCTCACTAACCGAACGACTCCTCAGATTCAGTACGCCGACAACATTTAAATAAGTTATCAATTTAAATGACACACACTACACATAGTTTCACGAACACTTGCACGAAGAACCAGACAATGCTACTGGGAGTGACTGTACAATAACAGGGACGTATCACGAGTCGCCATACACAGCCAACCCATAAGCGATCGCCCGCCACAAACACGTCGTCAGGGATGACGACCGACCGACGACCAACCCAAGTCGTCCCCACTCCACTCATGTGTGTCGGCAACCGTCGGGCGAGGCTTGGCGGTCCGGGCCTCACTGCTGCCACACCCCGACTGAACTTGTGCCGCGTGCCAATTCAAACACTGGCAGGTCCGAACTACCTGCTGGCACGTTCCAACTGACTGGTCGACACACGACGACCGGGTAGTAATAGCAGTTCAGCAAAGATAATACAGCAGGACATACAACGATAAGCGCTGCTGCTGCCGCTCACGGGCAGGCAAAGCAGTAACTCAGTGACACAAGTAATTGAAACTAACATAACGGGGTGGCAGTACGGCAAAAACAGTATGTTAAATAAGAGATGACACGAACACGAGCGACGCACGGCTCAGTATTCTCATACATATTTAAAAGCTGCAGCGTAGTAGCTGAGGCAAGGTAAGAAAACAAAGACCAATGTAAGAAACGTTAAGTTTGCTACTAATGTATCTGAATGCTATAACGGTAGGTAAAACTTCATTGTTCGTACGTAATACGCTTTATGTACACTCCAGGAAATGGAAAAAAGAACACATTAACACCGGTGTGTCAGACCCACCATACGTGCTCCGGACACTGCGAGAGGGCTGTACAAGCAATGATCACACGCACGGCACAGCGGACACACCAGGAACCGCGGTGTTGGCCGTCGAATGGCGCTAGCTGCGCAGCATTTGTGCACCGCCGCCGTCAGTGTCAGCCAGATTGCCGTGGCATACGGTGCTCCATCGCAGTCTTTAACACTGGTAGCATGCCGCGACAGCGTGGACGTGAACCGTATGTGCAGTTGACGGACTTTGAGCGAGGGCGTATAGTGGGCATGCGGGAGGCCGGGTGGACGTACCGCCGAATTGCTCAACACGTGGGGCGTGAGGTCTCCACAGTACATCGATGTTGTCGCCAGTGGTCGGCGGAAGGTGCACGTGCCCGTCGACCTGGGACCGGACCGCAGCGACGCACGGATGCACGCCAAGACCGTAGGATCCTACGCAGTGTCGTAGGGGACCGCACCGCCACTTCCCAGCAAATTAGGGACACTGTTTCTCCTGGGGTATCGGCGAGGACAATTCGCAACCGTCTCCATGAAGCTGGGCTATGGTCCCGCACACCGTTAGGCCGTCTTCCGCTCACGCCCCAACATCGTGCAGCCCGCCTCCTGTGGTGTCGCGACAGGCGTGAATGGAGGGACGCATGGAGACGTGTCGTCTTCAGCGATGAGAGTCGCTTCTGCCTTGGTGCCAATGATGGTCGTATGCGTGTTTGGCGCCGTGCAGGTGAGCGCCACAATCAGGACTGCATACGACCGAGGCAGGGAGCGATCTCCTACACTGGCCGTACACCTCTGGTCATCGCCGAGGGGACACTGAATAGTGCACGGTACATCCAAACCGTCATCGAACCCATCGTTCTACCATTCCTAGACCGGCAAGGGAACTTGCTGTTCCAACAGGACAACGCACGTCCGCATGTATCCCGTGCCATCCAACGTGCTCTAGAAGGTGTAAGTCAACTACTCTGGCCAGCAAGATCTCCGGATCTGTCCCCCATTGAGCATGTTTGGGACTGGATGAAGCGTCGTCTCACGCGGCCTGCACGTCCAGCACGAACGCTGGTCCAACTGAGGCGCCAGGTGGAAATGGCATGGCAAGCCGTTCCACAGGACTACATCCAGCATCTCTATGATCGTCTCCATGGGAGAATAACAGCCTGCATTGCTGCGAAAGGTGGATATACAGTGTACTAGTGCCGACATTGTGCATGCTCTGTTGCCTGTGTCTATGTGCCTGTGGTTCTGTCAGTGTGATCATGTGATGTATCTGACCCCAGAAATGTGTCAATAAAGTTTCCCCTTCCTGGGACAATGAATTCATGGTGTTCTTATTTCAATTTCCAGGAGTGTATTCATCCCGAACGCATACGAAAAGTTCTTACTTCATTTTCAAGGACCAGGACTAAGCAAATACCTCAGTGTAATAATCAAGCTTGCTAGATTCAAAAATGGTTCAAATGGCTCTGAGCACTATGGGACTTAACATCTGAAGTCATCATTTCCCTAGAACTTAGAACTACTTAAACCTAACAAACCTAAGAACATCACACACATCCATGCCCGAGGCAGGATTCGAACCTGCAACCTTAGCTCGGCGACACCGGCCAGCCTTTCTAGGTATCGAGTGTATAATGTATGGGACATTCTAATGATAACGGTTTGCGCTTGAAAATGTTAGCTCCAGTTTTAGTTCAGATGCCAATGTGGAGCTTTACATTGTTTATATGATGGTACGTCATTCACGCTGTCATTTTACTAGAGACACAGTGATGTTCCCGATGGGTATCCTCTGTTGGAGAGAGGCTGAATACGGTTGCAGTTTAATGTGGTATTATTGCTGTTGCACGTACATAAAACAGCCGTTGTTCCATTATCCATTATAAGATGGGTGTACGGAAACATTATTGATCTGATTTTTGAGGGTACTATTAATGCCGAACGTGTCCTTGGTAAAAGCGTTCCTTTAAATATCACCAGTACCAAAGGCACATGGATTCAAATCAGGTAAGCGTGCAAGCCATGCAGCTCGAAATCTTCGGAAAGTTGCATTACGCAAATCTTTCATTGGGCGAGAGACATGAAGCGTTGCCCCCATTTTGCATGGAAACAGTGGTTTCCACACAGTTGCCCTCTCCAAAGCAGGGATCACATGCCCTGTAAAAAGGGTCTCGAAAATGTGCAGAGGTCACGTTACGCATGACAGGATTTGTGTATGTATTCTCTTCAAAGAAGATCGGCCCAGAAAAGAAGGTGCTGATGAATCCACACCACACAGACACATGATGCAGAGAAATGCCTCTTCAATTTTTTTTTTTTTTTTTTTTTTTTTGAGTCATCGGTCTTCTGACTGGTTTGATGCGTCCCCCCACGAATTCCTCTCTTGTGCCAATCTCTTCAACTCACACTAGTACTTGCAGCCTACGCCCTCAGTTATTTGCTAGATGTATTCCTATCTCTTTTTTTTCTTTCACGGCTTTTGCCCTTTACAGCTCTCTCTTGTACCATGGCAGTCGTTCACTGATCTCTTAACAGATGCCCTGTCATCATGCCCTTCTCCTTGTCCTGTAGCGCCACATCTCGAATGCTTGGATTCACTTCCGTTTTGGTTTTCCCACAGTCCATGTTTCACTACCATACAATGCTGTGTTCCAAGTGTACATTCCCAGAAATTTCTTCCTCAAATTAAGACGTATGTTTGATACTAGTATACGTCTCTTTGTTAAAAATACTGTTCTCATTTCTGCTACTTCTCATTACTTTCGTCCTTCTTCAATTTATTCTCAGACCATATTATGTACTCATTAGGTTGTTAATTCCATTCAGCAGATCACGTAGTTCTTCTCCACTTCCATTCTGGATAGCAATGTCATCAGCAGATTGTACTAGTAATATTCCTTCACCTCGAATTTTAATTCCCCTTCTGAACCCTCTTTTTATTTCCTCCATTGTTTCTTTGATGTACATATTGAACAGTGGGAGCGAAAGGTCACATCCCTGTCTCACACCTTTTTTATTCTGAGTACTTCGTTCTTGGTCGTCCATCCTTATTATTCCCTCTTGGCTCTTGTACATATTGTACATTATCCGTCTCTCCCAGTGGCTTACCTCTATTTTTCTCAGCATTCCGAACATCTTGCACCAATTTACATTGTCGAACGCTTTTCCCAGATCGACAAACCCTATGACCGTGTCTTGATTTTTCTTCAGTTCAAATGTGTGTGAGATCTTATTGGACTTAACTGCTAAGGTTATCAGTCCCTAAGCGTACACACTACTTAACCTAAATTATCCTAAGAACAAACACACACACCAATGTCCCAGGGAGGGCTCGAACGTCCGCCGGGACCAGCCGCACAGTCCATAACTGCAGCACCTAAGACCTCTCTGCTAATCCCGCGCGGCTTTCTTCAGTCTTGCTTTCATTATCCATCTCAACGTCAGAATTGCCTCTCTGGTGCCTTTCATTTCCCTAAAGTCAAACCGATCATCTACTACTACATCCGTAACTTTCTTTTCCTTTCTTCCCTGTGTTACTGTTCTCAGAAAATATGATGTTAAGCCGATTGTGCGATAATTGTCGCACTTGTCGGCTCTTGCCATCTTCAGAATTGTGTGGATGACGCTTTTCCACAAGTCAGATGTCATGCCATCAGTCTCATGCAATCTATATACCAATGTGAATAGTCGTTTCTGGCACTTCCTCCAATGATTAGAAGTTCTGATGGAATGTTTTCTATCCCTTCTGTTTGATCTTTAGTCCTCCACAGCTCTCCTCTAAATCTACTCCTGCTTCTTCTTCTGTCACATCAGACAAATATTCCCTCTCATACAGGCCTACAGTGCAATCTCTCCACCTATCCTCTCTCTCCTCTGCATTTAACAATGCAGTTACCATTGTTTTTTTAATGTTACCACTCTTGCTTTCAGCTTCACCGGAGGTTGTTTTGACTTTCCTATATGCTGAGTCAGTCCTTCCGACAGTCATTAATTTTTTAATTTCTTCACATTTTACATATGCTGTTCAAAAGTATTCAAAACTCGCCAGTTCTGTGTATTGACTGTATCTTGTAGTGCAAAGTGTTCCTCGTCATTCCACAGAATACTGCTCGGCCACATGACATCATCTTCGATTCGTGCTAGAAACCAAGAGCAAATTCAGAACGTTGCTGCGGATCATGAGGTTTCGCTTCCTGCACTCTCTGTATCTCGTACGGTAACAGTATAAAATAGAGCCCAAAACTTTCCATACTGTTGACTATGGGACCCACGTCTGTTCACACACATTAAACTGATTCGCAGTTCCAAATACAAAGCACCATCAGCTGCAGAAAGGAGTGACAACAATGAAACTTTGTGCCGGACAACGACTCGAATCTGGATTTTTTACACGAGCGGTGGTCTTAACCGCTTTTGGCTATCTGTGTACGACTCACACCTAGATTCAAACTTCCATTTGTCGTTATTCCTCCGTCACAACATGTATTCGTGCACATATTACGTAGTTCCCGTACAGGGGAGGGCATTCAAATTGGAAGTATCGGTGGACCAATACGATACTGCAGTAGCTGCATGTCTGAAGGAACATTTCATCGTTCTTCTTAATAAGACAAGCGCTGCATTAACATAATTTTAGTGACACTGCACGATCACTAGCACTACCAAACGCACGTGCTGCACGCTCAGTTATAGCAATGGAAACCTCGTCCGTAACTGCCACCGGGATAGGACGCCTTCCTCTTCCAGGTGCAAAATCAAGCTCACTCGTGTTCTGGAATCCATTTGTCATCTTTTTTAAACTATTTAATGTCATCGGGCTTCTTCTCACACCTTTCACTCGGTGATACTCTCAATTCAGCGATGTAATTACTGCCGTTCGCACAAAACAACTTCACTAACAGCGTGTGGTCTCTCTTCTCGAAAGCTGTACTGGTCATTCAAGTTGCAGCTTGTCAAATAACAACGTTGGTGTCGTACGGTCATACAAACGGTGTACACAGTCAGATCTGCACTTGGTGCAAATGAAACTAATGTGTTTTTCAGTGCACTTCTCGTCCTCCTTAACGCATAAGCGTACCTACCAAGTTTCGCTCCCATACGACGATTACATTCCATACCGAACCTCTGTTAGCAGTGAAACGTAATTATAACCACCCGGTAC
The DNA here is from genome assembly GCF_023897955.1 of Schistocerca gregaria. NCBI lineage: Eukaryota > Metazoa > Arthropoda > Insecta > Orthoptera > Acrididae > Schistocerca > Schistocerca gregaria. Next base: position 367,160,826 of record NC_064926.1, read on the forward strand.
ATTTATTGCACTCCAAGGCAAGTCTGTCAACGCCCTCTTGGAAAAATTTCTGCGGTTGCTACGTAAACATGACTACCACGCACTCTTCGTCCGAAGAAAATCCACGGCCAAAACTGTCTTTCTTGAAAATCGCATGGGGGGAAATCAGGTCTGTATGAAAGATGTGTAAGGGCTTCCCAGCGAAACTTGTGTAGCGTGGTCCAAACAACATTGACTACGTGTGGACGGACCACTATCTGTCACAGCGCGGCTTAGCCGGCACTTCGGACATGGAGAGGCAGGTCGGGGTAGAAAGAGGTGACAGACGAAAGTTTACCGCTTTAGGATTGTTGCTGTCGACTGCATTAGGAACTGATTGAGAGGAAGCTAAGTAGCTACCGAAACAATATAGCTCGGTAACTACTTTTAAGATATATTTTTCAGTAGTTCGTGCCCTACAGTTTCCTGATGTTTGTCGGAAACCATACTGTACCACAAAGAGCTGATGTGAAATGCTTTGTTATTGGCTACCAGTTTCGACTGTTACATCATAAGACACAGGATATTTTTCAAATATAGTATCGTAAAGTCATGTTTGTATCCCCCTACGTGTGCTGCGTGACATGTCTTCTACAGCCATGCAGCAGCACTGTTCGGTCGCTCTTGGAATAATGCTTAATATCCGTGTTTTACTGACCCTGTTAAAACATATCTTAAAGCGAATATCGGCACCACTCTAGTGAATGCGCAAATGGAATTACACAATGAAAAACTTTTTGTTAAGAACGTGGAAGAAATCGACTTCCATTTCGGCGCTGGGCATCGAATGAAACACGTGATGAGCAGTATTTGTTTGGGCTGACTCCATCTAAACGCAATAAAAACTAAATTGCAAATACCTGCGGAAACAAAATAGGTAAGTGTCATGGAGGGTGTGGAGGAATTAAATGATAAATGCAGTTATCAAAGGAGATGTGGAACTATTTGCTACGCGAGAAGAAGAAGAGAAAAAAATGAAATAAAATTCTTTTGACAAAATGTAGTCCTTCTGCATATTATGGGAAAATTTCACTAAAGACAGCGAACATATTTCAATCACACTAATTTTCTGTAATTTTCAAGTTAATGATGTAGTAGGATTTGTGATGAAAGGAAACACCGCTGTTGATTGACTCTGTGTTGAACATGTGAGCAGCGCCGTAAAACACTACTTAAACCTTCATGAGACTTGAAAGAAAAAAAATTCTAATCGGATGTCCAAATAAAATAAGTGTGTGCGCAATGAAAAGTACATAACTAAAATACAGTATCGAACTCTGTTATGAACGTTGCTTGGTGTGAAGTGCAATGTTCGATTGGGAAACAATCTGTAGCTACGTATGGCGTACGGTTCAATGGACACACGACGAAAGGTTCAAAACATTACTAAGAATCACGGAGATGGGTTTTACTTTAAAGAAAATCTTCTTGAAAAATTGATCTATGATAGTTGGCAGAAAGGACTGTGTAACATAAGAAAAATCTAACAACTGCGAAATCCCCTCGTTACAAAGATTACAGACATCTAAAAAAATTGCATAATTTGTAACAATATGTAAACGAAGATATCAAATTAATGCTAATTATAAAAGTTTTTAGTTACCTCAGAGACAAATACTTCCTCTAGTCAATAACTCTGACAAACAAACATTTCATTCTTTCGTGTGCCTCCGTTACCTATAAAGTTCATCCAAATCTTCTTCATCAATGTAAAGAACGAGGAAGTATTACAAATGAGTTTTCATTACCATACTAAAGTACACCAGATAATTTCTCCCACATTCAAAAATAACAGATCTCATTCTCTGAAAAGCTCAACTGCTCCTACCAACTCAACCACAGATAAAACTACACACGAAGTCAAGCATGTTTTTAGTACTCATGAAGTGCATTCATGTTTGTCCCAGAACAGAAGGGAGAATTATTTACACCAGCAGAAAATATATGAAACCTTACAAGCCCATACAGTTGATCATTTTATTTGTTTACATGCGTATCTCCAGGTGCAGCCTACATATATGAGAATCGGAATATCTATATAAAGTGTAGTACAGACTCATGCTATTATACAAGGCGAGTCACGTAAGACGTAACACCTCTTTTATTTCGTGAATGGTCAAACTTACCGAAGTTGGTTTTCGCCAAATGTTACAGCGTCGAGGATCACGTTTTTTTTTTTTTTTTTTTGTTTTTTGTTCACTTTTTAGAGCTGGAATCAACCGAGATATTGAAGCAAGTATATTTTTTAAAAGAAACTATTTACGTCTTATAACTCCATTCGATAGCTCTTGAGAAGTCAATGACAGTCATACAGCGTTTGCTAAGGTTGACGTGGAAACCTCTCGTAGGAATATTCTGGAATTTGAGAGCACGGTGGCCGGAATCGGCATTAGCGGTGCGACTTTGTCAAGCACAGCTCTCATGCTACGCTGTGTCAGAATGTCAACACATTTGCTTGTTTTCTTGACTGCACTGCACACCGCTAATTTCTGCTTCAGCATTCGTTGCATGCCGACACGTACACCGGTGAGGAGATGTTGAATACACGACTTTCATATAACGAATGTAAAGGAAATGCAGTAAAAAGAGTACAGTGGCATAGGGATATCTCTCCGGGAAGCCAATGTCCGACGTGCCAGGCAATTGCACGAATTACTAAAGCGCTAGTGCGAACAGGCTGCTTGAAAGTTAAATGGTTCGAATGGCTCTGAGCACTATGGGACTTAACATCTGAGGTCATCACTCACTAGACTTAGAACTACTTAAACCTAACTAACCTAAAGTCATCACACACATCCAAGCCAGAGGCAGGATTCGAACCTGCGACCGTAGCAGCAACGCGGTTCCGGACTGAAGAGCCTAGAACGGCTCGGCCACAGCGGCCGGCTTGAAGGTTACAAAGAAGACAAGAAACAAGACTGCAACTGACAGAGAACACGAAGAAGCTGCTCTGGCTATGACGCTATTAAAACTGCACGGTGGTACGAGACATATTGTCAAGAAATTGTGGAATCAGCCAGACGAGTGTAATTCGCATCCTGCAGCGACAGAATTTCCATCCCTATCATCTGTCAAACATCGGTCACTTGACGACATTGAATTCGAACTTAATACTGAATATTGCCGGTTTGCCCTTTAGCAATTAAGAGACGACCCTACGAGTTTCCAGCCTGTTCTCTTTACCGATGAAGCAACATCTAGTAATCATGCTAATGCAAATCTGTAAGACATGTACTACAGGGCACCTGAAAATCCACACTGGCTTCGTCAGGTGCAACATCAACCGCCAGAGAAGGGTAAAGGTATGGTGCGGGATCATAGGAAATTACATTGTGGAACCTCACTTCATCTGAGACGCTGTAAATGCAGGTTCTTGTAGAAGGCGTACCACTAGATATTCGACGGTGTAAGTGGCTGCAGTAAGACGGTTTTACAGCTCACTCGTCCCATGTTGCAACGCAAATACTGAATGAGAACTTCCCTGGGCGTTGGACAGGACGAAATTCTGTTGCCAAATGTTCTGCGAGGTCCCCCAGTTTGACTCCTCTTGATTTCATTTTTTGAGGAACACTCGAAGACACAGAGTGTAACCTGACCCTATCTACGCCAGACAATGTGTGTCGCCGAATCCCCAGTGCATGCTCTACAATATCATTCACAGTAATGATATCTGTTCATAGTTCTTTCGAACGTCGATTGGAAATATACGTTTCAGTCGATGGCGAACCGTTTGAACACATAATTAAATGAAAGATAAAGCCATTTCTTCGGAATACAATATTTTTGTTACATGTTTTAGGTGGTTACCAAATAATTGTTATTAAATTGTTTATTTGTTTTACGTTTGTACGAAACTGCATTGGAATGTCGAATAAGTCGGCAGCGTGTATAGCACGTAGATGGTAATACTGTCATTACGTGCTTACGATAACCATGAAATGACGTTTCGTTAAGAAGACTATTTTCTTTGCGTGTACAGGTGGTCACCAAAGTATTTTAAATAAAATGTTTAGTTTAACGAATGTATCCTCTATAATAAAATTTAGAGCATTGTAGGTACAGACAGTTGTCCGACAGCATGTACCTTACCTCGGAGAAGCACACAGCCACATACAGGAAATGGTAGGTTAAATCTTCCTTCTACCATTCAGACATTTAATTTTTGTAGTATGTAAAACCTCTTAACTTTTTAAGAACAAACAGTTGATTTGCCCTTTTCAGCTCACGTAAATCTGGGAGGATACACAAATGTAAAGTGCTTTTTCCATGCTCTTTGTGAAGCGCTAGGTTCTAACTGCCTCGTATGTCCATATACACTCCTGGAAATTGAAATAAGAACACCGTGAATTCATTGTCCCAGGAAGGGGAAACTTTATTGACACATTCCTGGGGTCAGATACATCACATGATCACACTGACAGAACCACAGGCACATAGACACAGGCAACAGAGCATGCACAATGTCGGCACTAGTACAGTGTATATACACCTTTCGCAGCAATGCAGGCTGCTATTCTCCCATGGAGTCGATCGTAGAGATGCTGGATGTAGTCCTGTGGAACGGCTTGCCATGCCATTTCCACCTGGCGCCTCAGTTGGACCAGCGTTCGTGCTGGAAGTGCAGACCGCGTGAGACGACGCTTCATCCAGTCCCAAACATGCTCAATGGGGGACAGATCCGGAGATCTTGCTGGCCAGGGTAGTTGACTTACACCTTCTAGAGCACGTTGGGTGGCACAGGATACATGCGGACGTGCATTGTCCTGTTGGAACAGCAAGTTCCTTTGCCGGTCTAGGAATGGTAGAACGATGTGTTCGATGACGGTTTGGATGTACCGTGCACTATTCAGTGTCCCCTCGGCGATCACCAGAGGTGTACGGCCAGTGTAGGAGATCGCTTCCCACACCATGATGCCGGGTGTTGGCCCTTTGTGCCTCGGTCGTATGCAGTCCTGATTGTGACGCTCACCTGCACGGCGCCAAACACGCATACGACCATCATTGGCACCAAGGCAGAAGCGACTCTCATCGCTGAAGACGACACGTCTCCATTCGTCCCTCCATTCACGCCTGTCGCGACACCACTGGAGGCGGGCTGCACGATGTTGGGGCGTGAGCGGAAGACGGCCTAACGGTGTGCGGGACCGTAGTCCAGCTTCATGGAGACGGTTGCGAATTGTCCTCGCCGATACCCCAGGAGCAACAGTGTCCCTAATTTGCTGGGAAGTGGCGGTGCGGTCCCCTACGGCGCTGCGTAGGATCCTACGGTCTTGGCGTGCATCCGTGCGTCGCTGCGGTCCGGGCCCAGGTCGACGGGCACGTGCACCTTCCGCCGACCACTGGCGCCAACATCGATGTATTGTGGAGACCTCACGCCCCACGTGTTGAGCAATTCGGCGGTACGTCTACCCGGCCTCCCGCATGCCCACTATACGCCCTCGCTCAAAGTCCGTCAACTGCACATACGGTTCACGTCCACGCTGTCGCGGCATGCTACCAGTGTTAAAGACTGCGATGGAGCTCCGTATGCCACGGCAAACTGGCTGACACTGACGGCGGCGGTGCACAAATGCTGCGCAGCTAGCACCATTCGACGGCCAACATCGCGGTTCCTGGTGTGTCCGCTGTGCCGTGCGTGTGATCATTGCTTGTACAGCCCTCTCGCAGTGTCCGGAGTAAGTATGGTGGGTCTGACACACCGGTGTCAATGTGTTTATTTTTTCCATTTCCAGGAGTGAACCTCTATGTAGATCATAAGTTGGTTCATACTGCTTTATCCTCGTAGTGAACATCTACCTTACAGCGTACAACAACACAGCAACACAGGCTGGTCCGGGCGCCTGCTTGGCAATGTTGTTTCCGGCCACCGTGCTCTCTAGAACGTTTCTCGAATTTTTTACGACAGATAAAGAGGTATCGAGTGCAGTTATAAAAATTATACAATTCCATATCTCCGTTGATACCAGCGCTAAAAACATTAACCAAACAAAAACTTACGTTCCCCCGACGCAGTAACGTTTGCCGAAAACCGGGTTTCGACACGTGTAACCGTTCACGAAATAAAAGAGGTCTTATGTTCTTCTTGACTCATATTGTATGAAGATGGAATGCGGACTTCTACTCACAAAATATATTACGTTAATCTATCTTAGATGAACCCAAAGTTCTTAATCAAAGTATTGCCATTCTAAGAATCTTGCCAACATTTGAAAAGTCTAGAAAGACGAAGACTACTTGTGTAGGTGGTCGATGTAATATCCTCTACTAATGTTGCTGGATGGATGGAACTGATATACCCGCCATTCATTGCATGTGCGACTATCTATAAGAAAAAGAAACAATGCTGAAGGCTAAAACCGATTTCGAAGTTAATAGCTCATAGTTAATGGTGGAAATAATGCAAGACTGTAGGTACAAAGTGGAATATTATTTCACTGAGTATTCAACGTGCTCTACACTGAAGACCCAAGGAAACTGGTACACGTGCCTATCATCTAGGGCCCCGCGAGAACGCAGGAGTGCCGCAGCGCGACGTGGCATGGACTTGACTAATGTCTGCTGAAGGGAATAATCCTTCAGGGCTGTTCATTAATCTATTAGAATTCGAGGAGGACAAGATCTCTTCTGAACAGCACGTTGCAAGGCATCCCAGATAGGCTCAATAATGTTCATGTCTGGGGAGTTTGGTGGCCAGCGGAAATATTTAAATTCAGAAATGTGCTGAAGGAGCCACTCTGTAACAATTCTGGACGGGTAGGGTGTCGCATTGTCATGCTGGAATTTCCCAAGTCCATCGGAATGCACAATGGACATGAAGTCATGCAGGTAATCAGACAGGATGCTTACGTACGTGTCAACTGTCAGAATCGTGTCTACACGCATTAGGGGTCCCATAACACTCCAACTGCACACGCCACATACCCTTACAGAGCCTCCACCACCTTGAACAGCGCCCTGCTAACATGCAGGGTACATAATTTCATGAGGTTGTCTCCAAAACCCGTACGCGTCCATCCGATCGATGCAATTAGAAACGAGAGTCGTTCGACCAGGCAAGATGTTTCCAGTCATCAACAGTCCAATATCGGTGTTGATGCTCCCAGGCGAGGGGTAAAGCTTTGTGTCATGCAAATTGTCGAGAGTACACTAATGGACCTTGCCTCCGAAAGCCCATATCGATACTGTTTCGTGGAGTGGTTCACACGCTGACACTTGTTGATGACCCAGCATTGATATCTGCAATAGTTTGCGGAATGATTGCACTGTTGTCACACTGAACGATTCTCTTCAGTCGTCGTTAGTCCCGTCCTTGCAGACCGAGCGAGGTGGCGCAGTCATTAGCACACTGGACTCGCATTCGGGAGGACGACGGTTCAATCCAGTCTCCGGCCATCCTGATTTAGGTTTTCCGTGATTTCCCTAAATCGCCTCAGGCAAATGCCGGGATGGTTCCTTTGAAAGGGCACGGCCGATTTCCTTCCCCATCCTTCCGTCACCCGAGCTTGCGCTCCGTCTCTTGACCTCGTTGTCGACAGGACGTTAAACACTAATCTCCTCCTCCTCCTCCGTCCTTGCAGGATTTTTTCCGGGCGCAGCGATGCGGTAGATGTGATGTTTTACCGGATTCGTGATATTCACTGTACATTCCTGACATTGTCGTACTGGAAAATCCCCGCTTCATCCCTACCTCTACACTGTGATCCATCACTTGTGCCTCGGCTATAACAATACATTCAAAGTGACTTAAATCTTGAGAACCTGCAGTAGCCTATCTAACAACTGCGCGGGACGCTTTTTATCTCATACAGGCGTTGCCGACGGCAGCGCCGTATTCTACCTGTTTATGTATCTTTGTATTTGAATACGCGTGCCTGTACCACTTTCTTTGGCATAATACTTTGGAAAAATATGTTCTTTATACTAATATTTTGGCAAGTTTTCATTATTTTTATGTTTAACTATATTGTAAAGGATGACCCTGCGCTCATAATCACTTGTCCATTACGACACAGCATCGACATGACTGTTGTTATTTAAGTTAGTGGCTGGTGAAGGCAGTACCTACTCTGGAAAACTGCGCTTTATGTGTCTGGTTTGAAGCTGCAAGGAAGCGGACTGCCTAGGTTGTTCTATTTTGTACCTATAATCTTGCACTATTTCTATAATTAATTACGCTATGTGCTGTTATCTCCGAAATCGGTTTTAGACTTCAGCACTTTGCACATGCGATGAAAGGCCGGTATGTAAGTTCTGTTCAATCAACATTAGTAGCGTACATTACGTGGACTCTTTTCCTTGGCAGCCTTTGTTCTTCTAGACTTTTTAGACAATGACAACATTCTCAGAATGGAAATTTCTTGACTAAGGACTTTAGGTTCATCTATGATGGCTTAATGTAATAATTTTTGTGAGTACAAGTCTGCAAATAATGTTAATACAATGGCATAAATTTGCAGTACAATTTGTAATTCATCGTGACTTTCAACAGCTGCAGGTGCTGTGCATAGGAAACTGTTTACTGTAGAATGTAATTCTGGATGTGTGTACGGAAAAGAAAAAGTAAATGTGGTATGTAAGATGCAATATAATTATTTTCGTCTTATGATTCCTCATACATAAGACGGAGAGGACCTTAGTGAAGCAAGTGTAATTAGCATGAGAACGCATTCTGGTTCGAGAATTATGACGGCAACAGGTCACACCTGAAATAAAATCGAAGACGACTAGGAAATTTTACACACGCAATTGAAGGAAACTTGATTTGCTCTTGATTTGCTTATCCCAGCAAAACATCTGACAGTACTATTGACGAGAAGGCCAGAAAACATTTGTGTGTGTGTGTGTGTGTGTGTGTGTGTGTGTGTGTGTGTTGTGTGTGTGAGTGTGTGTGTCTATTCGTAAACCTGGAACGATGTAGTACTTTACAAGTACATAAAAACAATGATGATTATTGCAATTTCAATTGACAGTTTACGATTAAGTGAAGGCCATCAGTCAGTAAGTACACGTAATGTTACGGACAGATTGCAGATGTTGGAAAATTCACGCTTTACTATGACATATGTGAGTACTTTTTGCATTCCGCATTGTATGTAGCGGCTTTTACTCCCTCCAAAATTTTTAGTGTTTCGAAGTTTTGAGAAGAGAGACAGCCGTTTTGACTTCGATCTTCTTTGTAACAAACAACAAAGAGTACGTGACTGAGAAACTGTGTTGTGGCTGAGTTGTGTGACATCAGACGTATGGGGACAAACTAATGATACCATAATGGTGTAAATCAAAATTATGCGTCTGAAATCCCGATTTAAACTTTCGGCAAACATTAAATGGAACAGATACGTTTCAAAGCAAGAGCCCTTGTTTATATGCACGTCTCTTTGTTTTGATGCCAGACATCTGATAATGTGATAAAATACTGGCAACTTTGCTTCGATTATTGAAAATGTTATTCTGTCAGTTATTTAACAGTGTGTCTGAATGCTATAATATTATTAGTTAAATATTTGCCACCTATACCCAATGTCCTCACAATGGATAACATTTGGGCACTAAAACGTCAGACATTGTTATTCCGACTGTATCATATGATGCCTGCAACCAATCAGACCTGTACCGTTGCAGAGATACAAAGATGATTCAGAAAGTAGCGTAGATAATTGGAGGTTAACAGAAACTTTGAGAAAATTATCGCGCTGTCCTGTGGTAAAATTATGTCACAATTCTCTACTGTTGTTTCCCTGCGCTATTTTTCATAATTCTTTTTTGTCTTGGTGTTCGAAAGAAATGCCAGAGAAATGCGTACTCACAGGTAGGCAGTCGGCAGGATCTGACTAATGTTTACGGACACCATCTTTGTCAGGTCCTTGGGGATGGAACCTTTCCAAGCTAGCTGTGTCCGCATATTCCCACTTTCAAGCAGTCGTATATGCATATATCCCGACAGTGGTCTCCACACGTTCAATACTATAATGCCATTCTATCATTATATCGAAGCCACTATCGCACCATCAGTGGTTATGTCAGTATTTTCGTCTGGTAACGCGATTTCAAGAAATCAAGTTGTGAAAGAGCGATTGAACATTTGCTATTCTTTTATTAACTACGGCTGTTAAAAAAGAGCAGATGCGTGAATGGTTGAGAAGGGAGACGACAGTTTCATGATAATTTGCTTTCTGAAAACGTATTGCTCTTTTGGCTTATGAAAAATTGTTGATGATGTCATGGGACAGAACAGAAAAGGAAAACAAGATAATTAGAGGGGAAGCTGCCATCGTAATATGAGGAACCTCCAACTGTACTGTTGCCATTAAATATTTAAAAGCGAGTATATATGCCACACATTAGTACTTTTAGTTAATTAAAAAGGCACAGAAATAAATTTTTGGTTTTAGTGATTGTTATTTCACGTGGAATGAAGATAAGAGCTAGTGTAGAATAAAACGCAAATATAAAAAAATACGGATAAAAGTGTTAAACACGTAAATATTTAGTTTTGATTGGCATGTAACTAAGTACTGTTGTTACTGGATCTCCAGATTCCTCAATCTTTTGTAATAATTTTGGGGCTGACATGTATTTTACAGACTACCAGTTATTGTATAAATTCGACGAACTCTTCAATGTGGAAGCAGTTTTCCGCAGTTGCAGTATGGAATACTGCTGTGATTTTATTCGACGAGCTGTAAATGTGCTTTATTATTGAAAATGCATGCAATGTGCCGAAGAACCCATGTTAATCTCATTTTAAATTGTTAAATATAGTCACTATTGCGTAGGTTGAAGTTCTCTGATCCCATAGGTACTATGATGAGAGCTCAGTAGACAGCTCAATTGAAGAGAAATGAACATATCTAAAAAGGGCAATCACCGAAGAAATACACAGATACGAGGAAGGTAACTGTGTGAAAACTATGGGTAACAGAAGAAGTAGTCAAATTGAATGAGGAAAGAAGTAAGTACAAAAAAGTTCAGAGAAATTCTGGAATAAAGGATTACAAGTCACTTAGGAAAGAAATACGTAGGAAGTGCTGGGAAGCTAAGACGAAATGGCTGCATGAAAAATGTAGAGACACAGATGAAGAAATGATAGAAGGATTGACTCAGCTTACAGAACATTCAAAATAGTCTTCGGTAAAATTAAAAGCGAGGGCAGTAATATTATGAGTGCAATGAAGATTCCCCTGCTGAACGCAGAGCAGAGAGCGGGTTGGTGGAAATAGTACAGTGGAGGCCTTGATGAGTAGGAGGAATTGTCTGATGACGTGATAGAAGCAGAAACAAGATTCATGAGGAGAAGATAGGGATATCCACTATTAGAATCCGAATTTAAAAGAGCGATGGAAAACTCAAGGGCAAATAATGCAGAAGGGATAAATAATATTCAATCGGAATTTAAAAACTCATTGTGGGAAGTAGCGACAAAAAGGCGATCCCCGTTTGTGTCTGCAATGAATGAGACTACTACGAAGAATGCAAGAGCTGACGGGTGCGAGAATTATAGCAAAATTAGCTTAAACAGCCCAGGCATCCAAGTTGCCGACAAAAATACTACACAGGAGAGAAAAAAACAGAGAATCAGGTAACGATCCGTTCGGTTTTACGAAAGGTAAAGGCACCAGAGGGGCAGGTTTGTTGTTGCGGTTGATGATGGAAGCAAGAAGAAAGAAAAACCGGGGCATTTGAACAGGATTTGTCGACCTGGAAAAAAGTGTTCGACTTTGTAAATTGGTGCAAGGTATTCAAAATTCTGTGACACATAGAATTAAGCTGGAGGGAATGACACATGATATACAATACGTACAAGAACCACGAGGGAACAATAACAGTGGACGATGAAGGACGAGGTGCTCGGATTACTTGTAAAAAAAAAAAAAAAAAAAAAAAAAAAAAAAAAAAAAAAAAAAAGTGTAAGGCAGGAATGTAGCCTTCCGCCCCTATTGTTTAAACTATACATCGAAGAAACAATGACAGACATAATGAAAAGTTTCAAAATTGAAATTAAAATTGAGGGTGAGAGGATATAAATGATAACATTCACTGATGACACTACCATCCTCAGTGAAAAGAAGAATTTCATGACCTGCTGAATACAGTGAACAGTCTACGAGTACAAATTATGGACTTAGAGTAAATCGAAGAAAGACTATAGTAGTGAGAAGCAACAGAAATGAGAACATCAGGATTAGTGAGCACGAAACAGATGACGTTACGAAATTCTGCTACCTCGGCAGCAAAATAACCCACAAAGGACGGAGCGAGGAGGACATAAAAAGCAGACGACCACAGGCAAAGAAATATTTCCTAGCCAAAAGAAGTCTCTTACTATTAAACACATTCCATAATCTGAAGAAGAAATTTCAGAAAATGTACGTTTAGAGCACAGCATTCTATGGAATGAAAGCGCGGACTGTGGGAAAACCGACAGAAATGTGATGCTACACAAGAATGTTGAAAATAAGCTGGAGTGACAAGCTAAGGAAAGAGGCGGTTGTCCGCAGAATCGGCGAGGAAAGTAATATCTGGAAAACACTGAGAAGGAGAAGAGACAGGATGATAGGACATCCTTTAAGGCATCAGGGAATCACTTCCATGGTATTAGAGGGAGCAGTAGAGGGTAAAAACTGTAGACATAGTTTGGAATACATCTAACAATTAATTGAGGACATAGATAGCTGTTGCTACTCTGAGATGAAGAGGTTGGTGCCGGAGATGAATTCGAGGTGCGCCGCACAAATCAGTCAGAAAACTGATGACTAAATAAAAAATTGTTATCCTACCTAAGAATACTGCACTAAGACGTTATTAAAAACAATCAGAGGAACTAGATTTTTATTTTCTTTTAAATGTGTAGGATGAAGACATGCACGGGTGGGTGTACTGCAATTCCACGCATTTTCTGTAGACAAATATCTCTTTCTGCTTGTTTATAGACTATAAAACATGGACTACTATTGGAACGATTTCTGATTTTCACTGGAATTTGTGATACCAGTTTCATGGTGGTAATGATTCTCTCGACTTAACCTATCATGGTTGATAAAAATGCTGTTTCAGAAAACTGCTCATAAGTAACAACAATTGTTGTCTAGCGGCTGAAAGGAGGGGGAAAGGACAAGGTTTTTGTTAGCAAATCTCTGGTGTACGCAAATGTCCTGTGTCCCCAAATCTCCCGTGTCCCCTCAGAAGGTACACAGCATCCTCGAATTAAGTATCCTGCCAATTAATTCTCAGAAATATGTTTCGTCCAGCAGAAACGTACACTTACACGCCCCAGAAGCGCTTCCACCGTGTTAAATAATAGCATTAACCTTATTTTTTTCCGGAATCGGATACTCTTGCGCACTTTTCAGTGCTTCGTGCTGCGTTCTCGAAAACAAAAAAGAGACAAAAAACATATGTCTTAGAAAGATGACATAAATATTCAGTTTTTCGAATAATGCTGTCTAGATTGCTACTCTATTTTGCCTACAACGTCCCGGAAACCGCTATATCCAAATCTCCTCTGAAGATTAAAGTTACACACAGATGAGAAGTATTAAGAACACATTAGCAGTCCAAAAAAATAAAGATTAAAAATTAAACAGCAGTCTGTAGAAATGATATAATAAAGCTTAGTCTCAATTATTATAAGACTTATGCGTTAACGTTAGCTACCAACCCGGCTCACAAATTTATAGAAATACAATTAGTAGCCAAGAGGTGCTGCTAGTAGGGAATACGTAGCCTCCTCGTTGTATAAATGAAAGTACTATGAACTGGTCTTTGTCAGACTATTTTGTTCAAGAACGAACACTCACATTCTGTGGCTTTACTTCGGTTCGCATATGTACTGACTTTATTATTAACTGGGTGAGGTACATAAATTAGTATCCAGAATGAGATTTTCGCTCTGGAGCGGATTGTGCGCTGATATGAAACTTCCTGGCAGATTAAAACTGTGTGCCCGACCGAGACTCGAACCCGGGAAGGTAGGAGACGGATACTGGCAGAAGTAAAGCTGTGAGCACCGGGCGTGAGTCGTGCTTCGGTAGCTCAGATGGTAGAGCACTTGCCCGCTAAAGGCAATGGTCCCGAGTTCGCGTCTCGGTCGGGCACACAGTTTTAAACTGCCAGGAAGCTTCATAAATTAGTATGTTTGGAGCCCCCAACAGTCTAGTCTTTGTATGGATGCAGTAAGTTAGCACCATTCAGAATACTTCGTTTCGACTGTTCATTTTTCTGCCAACCTTAGCGATTCCAAATGTGTGACACTGTAACGACCTAACGAAGTGTTTTTGGATGATTCATAGATTAATAACACTAATTATATTTAAATGCATTACGCAGTATGATACACGATCGAAAATGTTAACTAAACATTTCAAATATTATTTTCCTCCTACTCATTACGACGTATTACAACAGCTGTAATTTAATTTTATGTTCCTTGCTACAAATACAGCGGGATTCCGTAATGATATTACAAACTTTCTCAAGAATGATGGCAAAGGGTAACTGTATCAGTTTGCGGAAAGAGATCCTGGTCCGGAAACGACCGAGGCGAAATTTACGAGTGAAAATCGCTCTGATACCTCTGACAGTGGACTCCTCTACCGGTACTATCGTCGCCAACACTGTAGGGTTAGGCAGCTTTCAGAAGTGGGAGTATGTTTCGAAACATTAAAAACACATACAGTAAACACGGGCTCTAAAACGTGTACCTTAGGAGCTACGAGCAGTTTTTCGTCTTGCTGGCAGGGGTGGCCGAGCGGTTCTAGGCGCTACAGTCTGGAACCGCGCAACCGCTACAGTCGCAGGTTCGAATCCTGCCTCGGGCATGGATATGTGTGATGTCCTTAGGTTAGTTAGGTTTAAGCAGTTCTAGGAGACTGATGACCTCAGAAGTTAAGTCCCACAGTGCTCAGAGCCATTTGAACCATTTTTTTTCTTCGTCTTCGATGCTTTGAAACAGATCCCCTCCACAGTACATTCTTTAGTTTCTCCGTTTCTTGAGTAGTTAGTTTAGACCAGCACAATGAAAGAATGTCCAGTTATATGGGATCTAAAGCGCATATCTTAAAAGCAGTGGGCACTTGATCATACTCCCTACTGTAAAATACATGTTTTCTACTCAACAACAGCAGCATTACTGTCAGCGCAGTGGCCGCGTTACTTACAAGGAGACGTCACGACCGTGGGGTCCGGGATTTTTCCGAAATTTTGTGTGGTGAAAGACGACCCCTAACACCTCACGTGGTTAAAATATTAGGACGCACTACTCGGAAAATCACGAGAATAATCGATCCAAGTTTCTTAGGTGCCTTATGAGTATAAAATGTTAGTCCATTACTGAGCCGCCGTCTGGCCTACATGGTTAGCGGTCGGACCCTTATGCCAGAGGGCTCGGGTTCGATTCCTCCTATGGCCCTTTTTTTGCCTTCTGTTGCTTGCAGAATTGCTGCGTATTGTTACAGGAGAATCGTGAAATTAATTCCCGGGAAGACTGTATAGAAATTCATTCTGTAATTGACCATCAGTTATCGTCACCAATATTCCGAGACATGACTCTGTATGCCTGGTTTGGCCCAAAATTATCAGAAACGCAAAACATTTTCGTAAATGTTAATGGGGCATATTTTTGTACAGATTTATTGCAAACGCCCTGTGATTGTAAAACATCCGCTTTTATATGTTGCGCAAGATGAACAAAAATGATTTCTTTGCTTGTTTTTACGATAATTATAACTGCGGTTCTTGTTTATAAATACTATATGCATAAATTTGAATGTTTTCCAATAGAATTTGTTATTCTGATTAAAAACCCAATGCTTCTGCTTATATACCTTAAAATGAAAAATGGAAGACCCACCGCCATGAATAGTGTTGTTGGACAAAAAGAAAATAATTTTTATTCCATAATGTAACTAATTTGTTAAAGATAATGTAGGTTTGGGAAACTTCCTGAATAATTGGTGGAATAACAAAAGAAAATGAAACAGAAAAAAAGGTGGCAGAGGAGGAATAGAACCCGAGACTTCTGGCGTAAGAGTCAGAGCCCCAAACATCTAGGCCAGACGACGGCTTGGCAATGGATTAACATTTTATACTCATAAGACATCTAAGAAACATTGGATCGATTTTTCCTGGGATTTTCCGGGTAGTGCGTCCTAATATTTTAACCACGTGAGGTGTTAGGTGCTCTCTTTCCCCACACAAAATTTCGGACAAATCCCCGACCCCAGGCCCGTGCCGTCTCCTTGTTAGTCCTGTGCCTCGGAGGTGAGCAGCCGAGTTCATCAATGTCAGTTGAAATTAAGCCCATCTTAAAATATTAGTGTCTCTGTAAGTACTTTTCTTTGATCCTAAGCATGCAAGTTACACTCTTAAGAAGCACTCATAGGTAGTTGACGTTTCTGAATTCGGCTGCTATTTGGTGGAGGTGTATTACAATAAAATATGTATGAGAACCGCGGGCAATATTAATACTTGATTCGGGCCACTCGCAGTTTGATGACCACTGAATGAAACTATTTGTACGGCATTATTCCTAAAATTTCGCGATGTCCACAGACGGACTCAAGGAATTAAAACGTTTCATTCTACTGCTAAAGTAGTAGAATTTCAGTGTCGACGACTTCATAGCCGAATTATCGGTGAATATTTCTTTCTCAAATCACACATTCCGTTAGTAGTTCTGACAAGTTTGCGAGGAGATACTTTAGACTTCGAAACAGGTGTTGAATTTCCTTTTTAGAGGAAAAAAAATACTTCAGGTAGGTGCCGAACAGGTTTATAAAAGGCCCTAATATCGTGTTTTACAGTTCACATTTATTAGTGGTGTCGGACAGCTTTAGATGAGAACAATTTTTGTTCAGAAACAATTTTCCGCGCAACGACTTGCCCTTCATTACATTTGGAATGAAAATTATTTTGTGTTTTGCATCTCATTTTCATTTCATATCGTGAAAAAACGAAACTTAACGACTTTAATGTATGCTAACTTTGCGTGCATAAATTAACGTTTATAATAAGCGTATCGCTCAATTGTTGATGTAATTACAACGTGGTCTCGTCGCTAAAAGCTGTTTCATTTCAGAACAGAATAAATGGCACCCACAAACGATATCCAACGGGTGATAAATGTTTTGAAATATCTTAGTAGGGCTTAGATATGTGCAGAGATTAGACAGTAAATCAAACGCATTTCGATTGAGCTTTTTCTGTTATTATTATTATTGTTTCATAGATTAAATGAAAGATCTGAATTTTACGTAAACTCCGTGTAATGTTTGTATAGTAAATTCATTCCATAAAACTGACATTTCAGCCGTGGCAGTAACGTCGGTTTTATCCTTTACTGACAGTTATCATTCATGTCGCAGTATACATCTAAAAGACTTTAAAACTGTACGAGATAAGCTTTTCGCAATGTGCTTCTGTCTCACTGTGAGCAGGTATTCGAAAGTGAAGAGAGATAGAACAGAAGACTAACATTGTTTATTTTTTTCCGTACAATTTCTGTGAATGAAGGTTACAGTGAAAGACTTGGGTCGCAAGCTTATTCAGCCGTGGCATCCACTACTGTGATGTTACCGTATGACAGTTGAAAACACACTAGTGCCTCTAGCCTCTTACGACATATGTGGTATAAAAGATTAATGTTTTTTAAAATTCTTTTTCTGCTTCATTTGCGAAACAATAATTATTTTTCTACTTCACAAGCGTTAGTGAATTACGCTCGTATGAAGACAACTGGTCAATGGTAAAATAAGTATAAACAGGGATAAGCTACAATGTCTTCACGTGAAATAGTCTCGAAGTTGCAATCCATTCCACTGAAAATTAAAATATTCAAATTCAGTACTACATCCATAAGATGCATATATTTCCATTGCTGACGATTCTTGTAGTTGGCACTTTCTTGGATATGTAACAGTTTTCCACGAATTCTGAAGTTTTGCTCTTGTCGAACTTCATTCGAGTTTCCAAACTTCTCTCGAGTTTTCAATTCACTAATATTTGTTTAGTATAATTATTCTTCTTCAGAGGAGGACTGTGTTTTATCTTCAGCTACAGTTCCGGTGAATATTTCTGGTACGCTAAATAACGTAAATACTGCATTCGGTAGAAGTTTCCTATTTAACGCATTCATAAACAGGTTTCTTTCGAAGTGTAATGAAGAAAACTTCGCTTTATTGTGTGGATATATTCTTCATCCTACAATTCATTGTGTCTTTTGTTGTTAACTATTTCTTGTTCTTACAAGAAAGGGAGGTCATTCTTCAATAAAAATCTGCAGGTACAAGAAAATCGTAACTATGAAGTCCTATAATGTGCTGTTTCATAACTGTAGTTGACAAATTTGGCTTATTCTTTTACTTATAGCTACAGTTTATTTCCCTACGTACACTTCCTTTTGTACAAAACAAGTTACCAGCCAGTATAGACGACACTATTTGCATTCAGCAAGAGTGTCAAAACTACACTGTGCTGGTCTTGAGTGTAGGACAGCCAGATAGGTGAAATTTTGATTGTGACATGGCCAATCCTACGGTTTTGTACTTTATTTATTTATGACTTGTTCTTCTCACATATGACCTGCAACCTAGAAACAACTACAGTCCATGTTTGGCAGTTATTCTTTTCATTAAAATCCATATCACATTACTAAAATTGTTTCCTTCGTTCACACATAGTTATCTGTACAGCTCCAAAATCCAACACCGCATTTCATTACTGAAATAAAAAGAAGAAAGAGAATAAACGAAAAGAAAGTGATGCAGAAAGGTAGAAACAGCGTGCATATCACAACGTGATTATGGCGACTGACTGATCTGGAAAGAAGGCAAAGATCCAAGGTAGGTTGAAAAATGATTTTGGTCGTGGGCCGGTGAGGCCACACAAAAAGATGTCATATGAATTTTTTTTTTAATTGTAAGTAGTCTAGAATTTTACTGTTACGACTCTAGTTTCCCATTATCATGCTGGTAACATCATGATGGTGTACGTAGTGGATGCAATTTTAAAATGATTTTCGCGTGCCGTATGCTAAATACTATGATTTCAAATAATAGATGCGTTCCTTGCCCCGGAAGGTGCAACGATATCAACCGGCCGCCGTGTCATCCTCAGTCGATAGACGTCACTGGATGAGGATACGGAGGGGCACTTGGTCAGCATTCCGCTCTCCCGGCCGTTGTCAACTTTCGTGACAGGAATGTAGATAACCTAACTAGATAACATAAACGCTACCGACATTTTGCTTAAGTTTTATCAACAATAACGTATCTAATTAGAGATTTTCTTACACTTATATCAATCTTCATGCCTTATCCGACATTCAGTTCAAGGTACACTGTTCAATATCCCACGCTGTAATAACCCAACTACTTCAGGTTACCGAAACTTGCGATATCATATCATTCTCAGCCATGGTTATATTTATTTTCGAATATGTTGTTTTGATTCATAGTTTTAGATATTTCACCGGTGTTGTAGCAAGCAGTCTGGCAAAGTTCTGGTGTGCATAAAGCAAATCGAGTTTATATTGATATTTTACACGTCGTGGGGCTATGTTCCGAAAATCAGTCTTACTACAAATACACTCCTGGAAATGGAAAAAAGAACACATTGACACCGGTGTGTCAGACCCACCATACTTGCTCCGGACACTGCGAGAGGGCTGTACAAGCAATGATCACACGCACGGCACAGCGGACACACCAGGAACGGCGGTGTTGGCCGTCGAATGGCGCTAGCTGCGCAGCATTTGTGCACCGCCGCCGTCAGTGTCAGCCAGTTTGCCGTGGCATACGGAGCTCCATCGCAGTCTTTAACACTGGTAGCATGCCGCGACAGCGTGGACGAGAACCGTATGTGCAGTTGACGGACTTTGGGCGAGGGCGTATAGTGGGCATGCGGGAGGCCGGGTGGACGTACCGCCGAATTGCTCAACACGTGGGGCGTGAGGTCTCCACAGTACATCGATGTTGTCGCCAGTGGTCGGCGGAAGGTGCACGTGCCCGTCGACCTGGGACCGAACCGCAGCGACGCACGGATGCACGCCAAGACCGTAGGATACTACGCAGTGCCGTAGGGGACCGCACCGCCACTTCCCAGCAAATTAGGGACACTGTTGCTCCTGGGGTATCGGTGAGGACCATTCGCAACCGGCTCCATGAAGCTGGGCTACGGTCCCGCACACCGTTAGGGCGTCTTCCGCTCACGCCCCAACATCGTGCAGCCCGTCTCCAGTGGTGTTGCGACTGGCGTGAATGGAGGGACGAATGGAGACGTGTCGTCTTCAGCGATGAGACTCGCTTCTGCCTTGGTGCCAATGATGGTCGTATGCGTGTTTGGCGCCGTGCAGGTGAGCGCCACAATCAGGACTGCATACGACCGAGGCACACAGGGCCAACACCCGGCATCATGGTGTGGGGAGCGATCTCCTACAGTGGCCGTACACCTCTGCTGATCGTCGAGGGTACACTGAATAGTGCACGGTACATCCAAACCTTCATCGAACCCATCGTTCTACCATTCCTAGACCGGCAAGGGAACTTGCTGTTCCAACAGGACAATGCACGTCCGCCTGTATCCCGTGCCACCCAACGTGCTCTAGAAGGTGTAAGTCAACTACCCTGGCCAGCAAGATCTCCGGATCTGTCCCCCATTGAGCATGTTTGGGACTGGATGAAGCGTCGTCTCACGCGGTCTGCACGTCCAGCGCGAACGCTGGTCCAACTGAGGCGCTAGGTGGAAATGGCATGGCAAGCCGTTCCACAGGACTACATCCAGCATCTCTGCGATCGTCTCCATGGGAGAATAGCAGCCTGCATTGGTGCGAAAGGTGGATATACAGTGTACTAGTGCCGAAATTGTGCATGCTCTGTTGCCTGTGTCTAAGTGCCTGTGGTTCTGTCAGTGTGATCATGTGATGTATTTGACCCCAGGAATGTGTCAATAAAGTTTCCCCTTCCTGGGACAATGAATTCACGGTATTCTTATTTCAATTTCCAGGAGTGTAGATTTGTGTATATATCAGAACAAAATATAAAGTACAACCTTGCTCTCTATTTATTTTATAAATTCAAAATAACGTCTTTATCAGCAATGTCATATTTGTTTCATTTACCGAACTATATTATGCTAATATCATGACGTGGAACATCAGTATTTTTCAAAAAAAGTAAAGTTATTTTTTCACTTTCGTGAATATCTTTTATTTCCACAATATTTTCAAAGTAGTTTCACCTCTGATAAACAATGACTTACATTGATTTGTGTTAAATATTAAAAACGTAAGTTTATACAGCATGAATCTGAATGCTTCTAGTACTAAAATTAATATACACTGTAAATTAGAGCCAAGGACGCCACCACTTTGTCACTAGTGTTTCGACTATTCTCGACTACAGTTCACTAGATTCTTTGCTATGAATGATGTGAACAAAGAGATACTACGCACTAAGTTTGGTTGGGCAAACTGCGACTTAATTTGTTATGGAAAATGTATGTGAAATGTGTACTGAATTGGAAGAAGTGTAAAAAAAAAAGGAAAAAAAGGGTGGACATGAAAGACTTAATGAATAATGGTTTAGTCACCACTGAAGGACACCCTACTTTCGTTAGGTTTATCGACCAGCCAAGAACCCTAGACGCTGACTCAAACTGCTAGATAAGTAAATTTACTTTTGATATAAAGTTCACCTGTTAAAACGTTTCTACAAATACTGCATTAAAAGTGTTGCTCACTTATTTGCAACAAATTTAGACTTCCAATGTACAACACTTAATATTAAAGAGAAATTTTATAACTCCACAATCGAGTTTGTATCATCTGTCACACCCTGAAATCAGGGTTGGATGCCCTCAATCGAAATAACTGAGAGGTTCGCACGTGTGATTCCGCGGGAAGCCATAACAAAGCAAATAACCTCAGAAATTTAAAATAAATACATGTTTTTGAGGATCCAGATCTCATTTTTAATTACGGAATTACTAGTAAATTTTTTAGCAAGTTATGAATTTTATATCGAAGTTCTACAAACATTACATGTAAGTTTTCCTCCTGCTTCCAAATTCAGAGAGAAGGTAGATCGTGGCATATAGATAGCGGCATATTCAGGAAGAGTATGCCGCAGTCTAAATTCGGATGAGCTCATATGGAGATACAATATTTCAGTCGCCTGTTCTTTTTCCTGCATTGGGCGCAGTGCTACAAAAACGACTTAGTTTCGACAGTACGTACGTGGGGAAATATCAGACATAAAAGGCGTTTCCGGTCGAAGCAGTCAGTCCTTAACCACTGCTCCTCCCCGTAGCTGACACTGGCCCTGTTATTTGAGAACCGAATGGGTGGTGTCTGTTGTTTTAGACATATTCGAAAGAACAGACACCACACATTCGAATAATTTTGATAGGCCTAGCTGGGCAAAGAGTTCACCTTCTTTACTGCAGATGGACAGACACGTTCGACCTCCTTTGGGGATCTCGGAAGAGTGAATGGGGAGCAAATGGAAGTGGGCTGTGGAAAGGTGGCGCTCGATGGGAATGTGGATCGGCTGTGACGTGAACTGACACAGTCCGTGCAGTTGCGATAACCCTTTGTCCCGGATTGCGCGGTGGTTACCGCACCTGCCCAGTAAGCAGGGTATCCCAGGTTCGAATCCCAGTCCGGTACACATTTTTACTCGTCGCCACCGATTCCTCGTAATGTCCAGATGCAGGCAGCATCGGCCCCCATAACCGTGAGCAGAAGTCAGAAAGTTATTTCATGTCCTATATAGGTATCGACATTTAAAATCGGGGAGAGCAACTAAATCTCAGTGTTGCAGCGAGATAGCACCCACCACTATGCGGTAACCCGACACCACAATAACCCCTCCTCGTCACCTCGACCACTTTCCCATGTGTTTGCCTCCCTCTGTAGAATGTTATGATCCTCACACGGATTCATCTCTTTTCAGCACTTTATAAACTAGGGTTCATTTCTTTTGGTAATTACGTAAGCTCATTCTAGCAGTCATTGTTCATTATCTTTGTATGCCTTCTCAGTGAAGGCTGTTCTCGGCTACAAATTTGCCGGCCTGAGTGACCGAGCGGTACTAGCCGCTACAGTCTGGAACCACGCGACCGCTACTGTAGCGAGTTCCAATCCTACCTCCGTCATGGATGTGTGTGGTGTCCTTAGGTTAGTTAGATTTTAGTAGTTCTAAGTTCTGGGGGACTGCTGACCTCAGAGGTTAAGTCCCATAGTGCTCAGAGCTATTTTCGGCTATATATTTGTAAATTCTGGTAAACGTGTACCACTGATAAACTTTGATCTTTTTCATTATTGTTTCGCCAGACCGACGCTCCTCAATCTCGTGATTAACTGGAAACCTATCAAAATAGGGCTATGTTGACTGTTTACCGCGGTCGGGACTGAAATCTCTATTAAATTCCTGGCGGTTTGCAAATTTCCGCCCCAAGAGGTGAGACCAGTTGCTACAGTCAGAGAACATAGTGGCGATTCGTTTACGATAGGCGGCTCGTCTTTGAAAACATACAGCAGGGTCGCTATACTTTGAAAACAGTAACTTCCGGACACACACAAGATGCAACTAGGAGATGACGAAAGGGACCATCAGGTTGGAGCATTTATTTGTTATAAACTTTATTGAACTGGGCGTATTCCTACATTTTTATGTGTAAACAGAAATATCCAGTACTTTCAGCCATAGAATACCTGCTTACCTACCATGAACGACAAATAAAGAAAGGACTCATAAAATGTTAGTCGACACCTGATTTTGTTTCTGTCAAAAACGGATTTTGTCAGTGCTGCCCACAGTGCATTTACTACTAGAGGAGTTCCAATAGTTAGTCACAAATTATAAGGGATTGCCAGGTAACTTTTATAGAATGTCGCAATGCTCTTCAAAGTGATACTGGTTCATGATACTAATCTGCAGCATAGTCACCAAGTCTCTGTAATCAATAGTCTGAACGTCCTATAATCATTTAATTTCTGGACTACAGCCCTTTCAGACCCTATGACTAAAACGGTGCGCATTAATTTTGCTGTGTCTAGTATGTTCCAGGTGGAAACCTGAGGTGAACATTTGTGAACTTTTAGTCTTTTCATCCTGCACCAATGCTGTCCAGTGATGGGCATCACTATAAAAATATCAGCAAGTCAATGCAGCAGTAGCTCTTGACCACCGAATACACGGATGTGGCTTGTTTGTTACATTCTGTTATATAACTGAATATTGTTATTATTATTTTGCATGATAGTTATTGAATATTACTATTTATTACAATAGAGAAGTTTTAGTTATTATATATTTTAGTCCCTAAAATGAAGCCAAGTGTACAAAGTATGTTCTGAAAACGGGTTTATATTTTTGTATGAGTTTAACATCTAAAATCATCAAAACTAACTTGAATGAATTACCACAAAACGAAAATGTTGCCTTCTTCTAGAAAAAATATCAGGCTTGGAAGGGATAGAATCAGCCCCTTGTCACGAAACCTCCCGAGCATCGTCCACGTCCGTGCGGCTGGGCTCAGATTGCCGGCATCGTTTCCCTACGGTTGGCCGCGACGACAAAATTACACGGTGAATCTGTGTGCAACTTAGTTGCGTTGCCAAAGAGCATCGATTGACCCCGCACTCCGACACCTGAGTGCGTTTCCTGTTGCCGCGCCACTTCACTCCCATACTGCGATGCATCTGTCATCCGCACCGTAGCAAAACTGTGTATGCAGGAATTCCGTACCACATACTTTCTTCTGACAATTCGTCACTCTTGTTTCGCGATGGTTGTAGCGTGGGACGACGTGTATAACTTGCTTTTTGAAGTCGCCACCTACATTATTCAGAAAAGTCTACACGTTGTCGACACGCAACTTCTTTGACTTCACTTTTTAAGTATGCTAACAACTAAATTCGATCTAATCCTATGTTACCAACTTTGCGGTTGCCTGATAACGGTATCCCTTCTCTTCCCGCCGTCTGAGGAAATTGCGCGCGCTGGATCCAGTATGATTAGGACCGTGTCGATGGTGCCCGAGGAGGACTACCTTACAAGGGGAGGCCACAACGTTAAGAACACAGGTAGCGTTCCGTCGAGGAACGCCGAAGGTGATCGCAAAAATGGGACTTAATAAAAAAAATGGTTCAAATGGCTCTGAACACTATGGGACTTAACATATGAGGTCATCAGTTCATCAGAACTACTTAAACCTAACTAACCTAAGGACATCAGACACATCCATGCCCGAGGAAGGATTCGAACCTGCGACCATAGCAGTGGCGCGGTTGCGGACTGGAGCGCCTAGAGCCGCTCGGCAACATGGGCCGTCTAGTGTGATCGCATCCTAGACCGTAAGACCAGGCGTTGGACCAGTGTGTTTTGGAGGAATGCGCTCTACGAGGCAGGGCTCATCAGGTCTAAGTCGTACGAGCAAACGGCGATCATTTGTGTGCAGGCAGAGTGTAACTGCATCGCTGCAGACCGCGGCGTGCCATTACGTCTTCCGAGTGATCCTCTGACGGCACTAGACGAACCGTGCACTTCGATGCTGTGGAGTGAGTGGAAGACGGTCTAGAGGTGTGCGTGAGTGTAGTCCCACTGCTAACAACCGGTTCGCAACAGTTTGTGTTGACACTTCTGGGCTATCTGCCACTGCTACCCTTACAATACGACGGTCCTGGCTGGAATCTGTGTTGGGTGGACGTCCACGGGCACCTGAACACTGATACCAGCATCGTTGCACAAGTGACACAGCATGTTCAACTTATGTGGCAATTCTCCGAAAGGACCATCCTGCCACTCGGGAGGCCACAATCTGACCCCTTTCAAACTCTTTCAGTGGCCATAAGAAGCACAAGAACGTCTCCGTGAACATGATTGCCTTCTTGTTTCACACGTTTGCTCCACATTCAGCTTTCTGGCTGTGAGCATTTCCTATTGCAGGGTAGACGCTGATGGCGCTTTGAAAGATATGTCACTAAGCTGTTGGCAGACGACGTTGAAACCATTGATCAGCCCGTTTAATATCCACCAGGTCGGCTTTCCAAGTATACTATTTTTTTCTGGTAGTTTAATTAGTGTCAGGTGCTCTTATGGCATAGATGATAGCGCGTGAGACTGCTCAACCATTGCCTGGGTTTCAATCCTTATTACCCTCTCTTGCCCAATTTTTGTATCGCTCTGTTCTTCAATTTGAAGAAACCAAACGAAAAACAAGTATGGCGACACTGTCTCTGGCCGATCGCCTTAATTTGCGAGAGTAACGTTCTGATTGGTTAGCTTCAAAATGCAACGTATAGAATTTTCTGTTAACTATTATTTTTCAGGACAACGTAATCAGTCTCACTCTTTCAATCTTTTCTGATTGTTCCCGTCTACCCTGTACACGTTCATTTAACACATATATGCGCATATATAAATAAACACACACGAAGTCCCACGCCTCTTGGCAGAGCGTAGGGAAAGGTGAAAATCCCTGACCGCGACGGGAAACGAACCCGGCACCCCGTGCGCAGGAAGTGAGAACGCTACCGCGAGACCACGAGCTGCGGATAGGATAAATCTCTAATCGACCACATGAAGTCTGTGAGTTCGGAGATTCCCTGGTCAGTTCAGAAAGAGAATAGGGAGCTCATTTCTACTGTCTATCTTTAAAGCGGCGAAGGTAGTGAAATAAAGGTTTTTTAAAAGTATTTGCGTCTGGATTTGGATTCCTTCGACAATATTTAATTGAACAACGGCCAACAATGACAACAGCATCTGTGAAGCATAAAATAAAAATTCATTACAATACAACGTAAAACCGCTTATCTTAGGATACGGTACTTTCCTATTAATTAATATAGACATACGCGAGCACGCTTCGAATGGCAACATTGAAAATTACAGTATTTTTGTATTTCGTTATACAGAAAGGTAGAACTCTTCCATCCAACAGTGAGTGTAATATACGAGATGGTTGCTGCTGTCATTGATCAGGACGCTATCACATGCTTGTGACACAGTCATAACCGGTTTCGGCCATACAATGACCATCTTCAGATTCTAAAAGCGGCATAGACTGGACAACGCGTGAACCTGTATTCAGTGTTTGCCGCTTTTAGAATCTGAAGATGCTCATTGTATGTCCGAAACCGGTTATGACTGTGTCACAAGAATGTGATTGCGTCTGTAAATAAACAAAAATTTAAAAAAAAATGAATCAATCACTCACTCCATGGACAAAATGTCGTTTTTTCCTAAACTGATCAGGACTTCATTCCCTTGTCTGTTCCTGAGGATCGTAGCTAACAGTTCAAGTCAGATATCTCATAATATTCCGTTGTCACCATTTATGGATTGTAGTGTACCTAATCGGTCGTATAAAATTTAGTTCACTGATGTTTAAGTTTCTTGTGCTGTAATTTTCACAAACGCTCGAGATGATACCAACGGAACTTAATGGTGGTCAGTAAACTTCAGACAATATCTGGGAAATAAGTATCCTCATCCTCTAAGCCTAAACAATGTTCTAGAAAATACTCCGAATATCAATGTACATGCAAATTACCTCGGTGTAGGCCTAAACCAGTGCTGTTTATTGTGGCCTACGGCTGGGGAAGGCCGCCTGTTAATTCGCTTGTCAACAGCTGCTGCCACTAATGAAATGGTGAACACTTACAGTGGCAGCGAAGCCCAGGGGGAGCCTTGGTAAGTTGCAGGTGTGCGCGCCAGCGCTCCGTCCTGACAGCAACTTCGCTCCTGACTCTAGCAGTAATTATGGCCGACCGAGTTTGGCTGAAAGCGGAAGTGCGTGAATTATTCAGGAAGGTGCGTGTGTTATGGCTAATGAATTAACTAATTGCGACCGATGCATTCACGTGATTAAATTCTGTTTACTAGTCTCGCCTTACCGTCCCACCGGGGACTGGCAGAGGATCTGATCGACAGCGGTAGGTGTAAAATACACGATTCGTTCAGTAAAATAAACTACCCTGCAACTACTATAACGATAATAACTTTAGTTCGCTGAACGAACAGTGCGCATTTCTAATTTTTCATTAAACATACACGACGGTTCACGGAAAGAGCCTTTATGTTAATCGAGATCAGTAACCGCGTCTATGCGTTTACTGTATAACAATATTTGCAGTGCATGTAACGCAGAATCAGATTAGAAGTTAAATCAACTGTAACAAAGTTGTAATTACACGTTTCAATTCTGTTTTAATAACGTTTCAGATATTACTACAAAAAGAAATATTACCGAAATATATTAGGATGCAAACGAAGTTTTCGTATCGAGCAAGAGAAGCTGAAGTGGCTATGATTCCATTTTTCCGTTGACCGAGCGAGGTGGCGCATAGCTTTCTTAGGGAACTCGGCTTGATTTCGCGAGGCAGGCAGTTCAGTGCTCTGTCTGGCGATCCAGTTTTTCGTTTTCCCCTGATTCACTTAACAGCTCCTTGCAAACACCTGGATGATTCCTCTGAAAAGGGCACGGCGGATTTCCTTCCCTGTCGTTTTGGAATCCGAGCAACTGCCTTGTCTCTAATGACTACGCTGTCGACGGGACGTTAATCATGCCATATTTTCCGTTATTTTATGCTTTACATGTGGAATGATTTTCAAAGAAGCTATATCGCACTGAACCATTGCAAACAGCAAGGAGGTTATGGAATGAAGCTTAGCTTGCAGGTTTCGTTAGGATTTACTAATCTACAGGAAGTTTTCGGTTCAGTTCATGTAAAATGTGTTAGCGACACTTCAGGAACAGGGGTGTATACAGAAATCAACTTAATCAGTAAATCCAGAGCTATTGCTTCAACACGCTACATGAGGACTGGAAAATTTGTATTTGAAAAATACACTCCTGGAAATTGAAATAAGAACACCGTGAATTCATTGTCCCAGGAAGGGGAAACTTTATTGACACATTCCTGGGGTCAGATACATCCCACGATCACACTGACAGAACCACAGGCACATAGACACAGGCAACAGAGCATGCACAATGTCGGCACTAGTACAGTGTATATCCACCTTTCGCAGCAATGCAGGCTGCTATTCTCCCATGGAGACGATCTTAGAGATGCTGGATGTAGTCCTGTGGAACGGCGTGCCATGCCATTTCCACCTGGCGCCTCAGTTGGACCAGCGTTCGTGCTGGACGTGCAGACCGCGTGAGACGACGCTTCATCCAGTCCCAAACAAGCTCAATGGGGGACAGATCCGGAGATCTTGCTGGCCAGGGTAGTTGACTTACACCTTCTAGAGAACGTTGGGTGGTACGGGATACATGCGGACATGCATTGTCCTGTTCGAACAGCAAGTTCCCTTGCCGGTCTAGGAATGGTAGAACGATGGGTTCGATGACGCTTTATATGTACCGTGCACTATTCAGTGTCCCCTCGACGATCACCAGAGGTGTACGACCAGTGTAGGAGATCGCTCCCCACACCATGATGCCTGGTGTTGGCCCTGTGTGCCTCGGTCGTATGCAGTCCTGATTGTGGCGCTCACCTGCACGGCGCCAAACACGCATACGACCATCATTGGCACCAAGGCAGAAGCGACTCTCATCGCTGAAGACGACACGTCTCCATTCGTCCCTCCATTCACGCCTGTCGCGACACCACTGGAGGCGGGCTGCACGATGTTGCGGCGTGAGCGGAAGACGGCCTAACGGTGTGCGGGACCGTAGCCCAGCTTCATGGAGACGGTTGCGAATGGTCCTCGCCGATACCCCAGGAGCAACAGTGTCCCTAATTTGCTGGGAAGTGGCGGTGCGGTCCCCTACGGCACTGCGTAGGATCCTACGGTCTTGGCGTGCATCCGTGCGTCGCTGCGGTCCGGTCCCAAGGTCGACGGGCACGTGCACCTTCCGCCGACCACTGGCGACAACATCGATGCACTGTGGAGATCTCACGCCCCACGTGTTGAGCAATTCGGCGGTACATCCACTCGGCCTCCCGCATGCCCACTATACGCCCTCGCTCAAACTCCGCCAGCTGCACATACGCTTCACGTCCACGCTGTCGCGGCATGCTACCAGTGTTAAAGACTGCGATGGAGCTCCGTATGCCACGGCAAACTGGCTGACACTGACGGCGGCGGTGCACAAATGCTGCGCAGCTAGCACCATTCGACGGCCAACACCGCGGTTCCTGGTGTGTCCGCTGTGCCGTGCGTGTGATCATTGCTTGTACAGCCCTCTCGCAGTGTCCAGAGCAAGTATGGTGGGTCTGACACACCGGTGTCAATGTGTTCTTTATTCCATTTCCAGGAGTGTAGTTTAGGTAAGGTAGCTCCTTCTTATCAAGTAGTTTATCTACCTTGGCTAGGGGTGATAAATCACTGAAGTAAGCTCAAGAAGGTATGGAAATCAACGGGTCTTATCTGATAAGTTTTTTCTGTGGAATTATTAAAATCCTCTTTTTTCAAATTTTTATGCTTCACGGAACTGCTGAAAGCCTGATACTGAGAAAACAACAGTTTTGCCTGTCAAAGTAAGATTTACTGCTGTTACTAATTTTTCACTATTTTCGGCACGGCGCCTGTCGGAAGATACTTCCCGTTGTCAAGCACGTTTTTTATGTACTGTGACTTCTTTGGGCGTCATCATTGTGATGTAGTAGCTACTCTGTATATTTGACGTTCCCATACGTAATTTTGTAATCACTGATCTACCTTCGGGTGTAGATAATTGTGAATTTGGAAGAAGCTTTTATTTCCGCATTTCTTGTTGACCTATTATTTAGAAACTCACAAATATTAAACAAAATATTACACATCACTTACGTAGTTCACAGTGCACACTACAAATTAAAAACAAGAACACACAAAAAAGCTACAAAAATGTCTAATATTCGGTCTACAGATGTATGACGTTACAGGACGGCAGTAGAGCACGTGTGCTATACTGTAGTGTAAGAGAGCAGATTTCAGCATAACCTAAAACCGTTATTTGCTTATACATTACGTGAAGGGATATTTATTTCTGTATATAAGTTAGGCAAAGTTTTTATTGCAGATGGCATTGATCTTCCTTTTATGAGTTCTGATTTTTAATGTGATGGAGGCAGCAGCAAAGAAGGCATGTTGTTTAACACTCGCGCTGCGGCACTAGCAGAGGTTACTATCCGTATTCTGCATTCTAAGGGAAATTCTTTTACTCTATCAAGAGTTTGTGTAAGATTTTACATCTGCATAGGAAAACTTAATATCTCACTACCGTAATTTAAGATGACTCTAATTATCTGCATGCTATAAGCTTGACGATGGCCTCTATTTTTTTAACAGTTTCTGACAAGGGTAACAGCATTCGTAACACAGCAGCACAGTAGCTTAGGCATAACGCTGTCTTCTCGAAGTACGAGGCTGTTCGCCGCGACCGATTAGTTGGAGGCTTGAGAAGAAGCACCGAAGAGATGGATGGTCGGAGCGCAATTTGCGTCTCCGGTAATCTCCTGCCTCGGGGCCCTCACCTCGCTCCAAATGACAGATGGCCTAATCTAAGCAAAGCCGATGATCGAGTTCATATTACAGTACCACTCGTCCAGAAGAAAAAGTGCTCAAATTAATAGTTAGATGAAAGTTCAATTAGTTCGCCGTTCTTTGTTATTCTTCTTAATAGCAAAAGAGAATATAACTTCAAAAAAATCATTTTATAGGTATCTAGATTTTACTCATTCTAGTTGCACATGTAAAATAAAGTTTTTCAGAAAGGAAGGAGGAGCTAATAGTGTTAACTGTTCACTGACGTTGAGCTCGTTACAGAAATCACTTTTGGCTCCTTTCATTGTGGAATAAGCGATTTAGAGTACGGACAAGCACCTTAGTCTGTGGAAGTCTTGCCAGATCAAAGCTGTGTGCTGCATGAATCTGGAACCCTTGCCCCTGCAAGTCACGGAAAACAGTTCCTTGCCCTGTTGTATTTAAAAGCTGAACCACTTCCTTTCGGCAACTTCATAACTAAAATGTTAACACATATGACCAGTCGTCTCTGCTACTCCACCTCCGCAGCTGAATGGTCAGCGGTGTTGACTGTCATAGAAGGGCGAGTTCGATTCCCAGTGCTTCCAGCGATTTTTCCGTGTTGAGTGGCATGGAACGGCGTTCACTCGAGGTGACAGCCGAGGAGCTGCTTCACCGAACAGTGGCGGGACCAGTTCAGAGAAATCGAGAACGGCGGTGGTGCAATGGGCTCAAACCCACCCGTCCATACCGCATTGAAGTGGCGCAGTTGGTTGATGATGACATGGCGGTCGGTCGGTCCCGATTGGCCAGTCTATAACCAGAACGACAGTGCTTATGTGTTTGTCAAAAACTAAAATAAACTATACAATCTTCTAGCAGGTACGCTTCTTTCTCTTTTCGTTTCTGAATCAGTCAAGCCTATGTGGTTCCTACGTACACCGCGTTGCCAGGACAAAATTGGCAACGTGAATCGATGTTGCAGACATTAAAGAAGACTCGCTGCAATGCGTAACGATACGTGGGAGGCGCTCCTGAATAGCACGCCACCCCTATCAGCTCTGCAGTGCCCCCACATTGAGATCAAGAACTCTGCCCATTTTGTGGCCTCATGTGACGCAGTCGACATCGTAGTATACAACCAACGTGATAGTTGAACTTGATGATGGATTTGCTAATCTGAATGTGGAAAGTTGTAAAAATGTGTTTATCTGTGCATCAGGTAATGCGTTAATAGTCAATAATGGATGTAGTGTTGTATCCGCAATTGGAGAAACAACAAATAACGATTGGTGTGAGCTCCAAATTCTATTTATTCCAACAGTTCCATAACATCAACACAACTTGGTGCTTGATCAAGAGCAGCGTCTGGGCTGCAGAGTCCAAGTCCGGTATGGTACACAGTCGTAGTGAAGAGTCTTTCCGGGGTGCGACGTCGACGTAGCACGTAGCCCAATACCAGACTGCCACGCGTGGTGGCGTATGCTGTTATATAGGGAGAGTGGCAGAGGAATATTCCCGCCGTATCCGAGTCCGCTGCCGGCCGGAGTGGCCGTGCGGATCTAGGCGCTACAGTCTGGAACCGAGCGACCGCTCCGGTCGCAGGTTCGAATCCTGCCTCGGGCATGGATGTGTATGATGTCCTTAGGTTAATTAGGTTTAATTAGTTCTAACTTCTAGATGACTAATGACCTCAGAAGTTAAGTCGCATAGTACTCAGAGCCATTTGAACCATTTGACCGAGTCCGCTGGTTGTGTCGTGTTATGATTAGCGGCGCTGCCTCACGTAACTATCTCTCTGGAGGACGTCGGCTGAGGTTGCCTGACAGCGCGGAGGCACTCAGTGTGTGAGGCGCGCGCCTGCGCTGTACAGCTGTGCAATGTTCCGCATAAGCGGGGCGTGCCGGCCGTTGGCTGTATGACGTAAAGACCGCGGCCACGCAGCTGCAGGCGCCACGGTGTGGGCATTGACTATATCACATATGGTAAATAACTCATCAAGCTATCCTGTGGCGAAGATCTGTGTCAATGTTAAATAAATCTTTTATTCGTTTATGTAATGAAATGAAATGAGCGTATGGCATTGCTGGCCGGGAGGCCCCATCCGGGGAAGTTCGCCCGCCGAGTGCTAGTCTCATTGCAGTCGACGTCACATTGGGCGACTCACTTACCTGTGAAGAAGTGATGATGAGGACAGCACAACACCCAGTCCACGAGCGGAGAAAGTCTCCAACCAGGCAGGGAATCGAACCCGGGCCTGATGCATGGGAGGCAAGCAAGTTACCATCCGGCTAAGCAGGCGGATTGCTTACGTAATAAAGTGAACGTGTAATGTCTTCTAGTTTAATGTGCCACCTCACCGAACAACCAAAGAACCCACAGCTGTGGCTGGACAACTATAGTCTGGTCTGGTTACAGCAGCTTCTTTCTTTGCTCTTCACTTCTTGTGTTCAGTCGCGTTCCTCTTATTCTATCTCTTCCTCTTCTACACATTCTTTAGTCCACTCCTGCCAGTGCTCTCAATTTAAACGTTCTTGCCATTATTAGTCTTTGTTCCTCCACTTTCCAAGAATCAATATGAGCTGTATCTACTATTTATGACGAAATTATTTATAGATGTTGAACTCCAAATTAGATCTTTTACAATAGCCGGTCGTTGTGTCCGAGCGGTTGTAGGTGCTTCAGTCTGGAACCCCGCGATAGCTACGGTCGCAAGATCGAATCCTGCCTTGGGCATGTATGTGAGTGATGTCCTTAGGTTAGTCAGGTTTAAGTAGTTGTAAGTTCTAGGGTACTGATGACCTCAGGTGTTAAGTCCCTTAGTACTCAGAGCCATTTGTTAAGTCCCGTAGTTCTTAAAGCCATTCGAACTATTTACTTTTGGTACAAGTACAGTATACATGCACATTTGTAATCAATGGAATGTTCTTCATCATGATCATAGACAATAGGTAAATGTTATGACTGATAAGTGGGAAACTTGTTTATGAATATCAGAAACCTGTTTTGTATGAACTTGATGCAGTACTGAGGCGATGTTTTATAGGTATTTTATTTTGATTTTCCTTTTTTGTGATAGTCTGATGGTGCTCGGCGCCATTTTTTTCTTTTACAATGTGAGTCCCGAAAATAATGTAACGTGAAACACGTAGAATGCCTGGTTGTATATAAGAGGGAACCTGATGGTCCTAATCTTGGCAGGATAAATAAATAAACAAATAATCTGTAATTGGGGAATTATTACTCTTCCATCAATACTTAGCAAAGAAAAATTGAGCTGTACCTCCACGATACGATCGATTATAATCTCTTCAAAGTGCAAAAAGTGAGAAAAAAGCGCAACCGAATGTAAGTATGTAGGGAAGAGATACCAACGTTCAGGTTAGCCGAAAATTGTAAATATTAGCAAAACGTAAAATTTTCATAACACTTAGAACAGAATATATTTGAAATAGATACAAAAGTAAAACGGAAACGGAGAAAATAATAGAAGGGAAAACAGTGACTCGGCTTACATTAGTACCGGAAATAACACCGTCGAAGAACGATAACGGGTTCTGTCAATGAAGCAAAATTACAGTGGATGGCAGAAGAAATAAAGATATCAGAACTACGTTCAATAATATCACCGCCGCAGTTGATGGTTACTTTACTTAAAAAGCTAGACCTGTTTCGTAACATTAGTTACATTTTCAGGAGAAGTCAGTTACAGCTGACATTAAACTTTCTCTCCGATTCGTAGAACTTAGCTCCATTCTAAGAATCAGCGCAACAGGACATCAGCAGGCAGCCGCAGCGCTGCGCTGTACTCCACTCGCCTGATCCACTAGTACGTGGTTCCGGCTACCAGTCCCCTCCTACGTTAATTATCATGGAAAGCGACATGATTTCTAGAATGGGCTGAAATTCTAGGAATCGGCAGAGGGAGGGGGGACAGTTGATTACTTTCTGTATTCTTTACATTGTTTCTACTTTACTGTCACCTATTTATAGTCTTTTGTGGAAAAATAAACGCAACCTTGCAAACATCCCCGTTTTCTGGCTTAATTCTGGACACCAGTGTATTCATATTATTCCTTACTTATCTTTTACTTAAGTACAATAGAGATTTCACATCCTATTCTTGACAAACACTAATATACCATGTCACCACCCATACCGTTCTTTGTTATTGACATTAGGTGTCATGACAGAAATTTACTAAACTCTAACCTTTCCACCGGATTTCAGATTCATCACTCGTTTCCAGTCATGGCTGCCCAGTGTCGTTACACTCTACACCATCCCTAGCGTCGCCTAGCATTGGCTAGAGAAATGTGTGGCCTTTCAAGAGTTTCACGACCGTTATACTCCACTCTTTCTACCCTCTCACTGTGCTGCTGTTATCATTTTGGAACTTACGAATGAGCCCTTGTGCTGACTTTATGTGACTCTTTACACCCACCCTCCGCATTGTTCGACTGTCGCCGCCCATCAGTACATAGAGTTTGCCTCTTTAGCTGTGGTTGTTCCTTCGTGTTTCCACTTCATGGTGACATCACCAACAGCTTCAGAAGACTTCAAATGGATCTGGCAGTCAGGTGGTATCCTGTGACAAGTCGACTGCTTCTTTACTAACAACATAATACTCCCCGCCTCCTTTTATACTGGCAGGTATTTCCCCCGTGAGATGTAGCGGTAGATTCCGAATTACTTATAGGTGTTTCGATACTTTTGATCACGTAATGGCCAGTAGTTACAGAGGATGGAATGTGTGACAGTTACACACGGACGAAAGGATTAGCGCAAGACTGAAAAAGATGGCACCCGGAAGAAAAGATAAAAAAAACTTTACATAGCTTCTATAGACGCTTCCCGTATAATACATTTAGAAAGAAGAGGCGAATTTGGACAGCTCAATGGGAAAGGACCACTCTTGTTTCGAAGAAGCCCATGCGTTTAACAGGCACCCAGGGATGCAGTAGCGGGAAATTTGAGAAGTTACTGAAGTAATGCAACACCTCAGCGGCAGGAACCGAGAGAATGTCTTTAAGTTGTCGATGACATGGCTGTCAGTCGCAGGTGTTGAATGTGTTAATGTGTTACCATCCAACAACTAATGGGGAAACGGGTTCACCAGAAAAAACAAGAGGCCACAAGAGAACCACCGAGTGGCACCGACGTCCTGCCGTCACGTGTTGGAGTTACGACCATCCACGCTTAGGCGTCTTCACTTTCTCCTCAACAGCGCAGTTTCAGCGACTGAGGTATAATGACTGTTCTGGACGTCGTCAACTTTAGCTGACGGTGGAGTTCTGAAGAGGGCACAAGACTAGGCCGAAAATTTTTGAATGAATAAAATTCACTAAACTTCATTCACGTTTTCCATTGCACGGTCGGCGTGAGTTAGACTTCGCTGTCAGGATGTGATTCCCATTTCGCTTGATTGCGAAAGAACCATTTAAGATCTACTTCAGTGATTTATATCAACATGATGAATATAAGTTGCAATTGTTGGTCTCAGCTTTACTCAATCTTTATGTCACAACTTCACATTTACGCAGCATATATCCATCCGATATATCTCCTTTATCTCTAAGAACAGATAGACTCACATACAAAATGTCCAACGTTAACGTGTGCGAATAAACAATTATTCAGAGACAAAGTGACCAGCGTAATTCAAATATGTTGTTACTACATAATTATTATAAATATCTAACGACAATTACATATATAAAACGACAATACTTTATGAAGTTTACATTGCAGTGCTCTTAAAATTACAATATTATATTTATGGGGACAGTTAGTACAATAAATTTTAATAATTTCAGTACTCAAATTTGAAATACACACTTCTCACATTTTGAAAGTCTTCTTGTAACCCTTTTCAATATATTTGCACCTAGCTGAAATAATGTTCTATGCTATATCAGTCATAACAAAGAAAACCAAAATTTGAAAGATATCTGAGGTGTTTCTGTATTTTAGGTACTCTGTTTCTCTGAACCTGTCAAGTACTCCGAGTGTCTCAGTATGGAGTACTCTGACATGTGATGAAAAAAGGACCATTGAGCGGTTCAGTTACAACGTGACAACTTAAATAGGACGTTTTATAACACTGATTATGCCCACAAACCTGCCGTTTAACCCCCCTGAAGAGAACCGCTGTAAAAAGGTTTCCCAGTAACGAGACCTGGCGCGCAAAACTGTTCTATTAAAACTGACGCCTTGTAACCCAGAACTTGCCCATCATAATCTCTGTTCCAGGTAAGAGTGACTTCCGAAAACTCGTAAAATTAGAGAATGAAACTCCGCTCGATCGTAGATTCGTAGTTGCTGTTTGCCTACCAGGTGTAGAAATACGAGTATGAAACCGGAATTTCGTTGCAATAATTACACGTCTGTTGTTGGAAACTAATAAACAATATTTTATTCAAATTATCTTCATCACTATTTATACGTTTCTCCCACCTCTAGATTATTGTTGATTCGCCAAAAAAGCAAATTTTCATTTGGAGAGAACCTGTAAGCGAGCCATTGTCGTACGTTTTCATACGAATTGGAGCGTTGTTCTGCGAGAGCGTGTCCCAGCGATACAAACAGATGACAATCGGACAGAACCAAGCCTGGAGAATAAGCCACATGCCCTAGTATTTCCCAACTCATGGTCTTGATCGTTTCCCTGACACGTTTTGCTGTGTGTGATGGTGCGTTATAATGAAGCAATATGACTTTCAGCTGTTTCTGCTGCCTTTTCCATATTCCGGTAGTTTTTCCCGTATCGCTCTATTTAAATCGATAATTTGCTGTTGCTAGCAATCAGTGGCAACGGTTTCACCAGGTTTTAGCAGCTGATAGTAGATGACACCCTTCTGATCCCACTAAACACTAAGCGTTTTGGTCTTGCAGTGGATGTCAATAGTTTGCTTGGCTTCACCCATGATTTAGGACGCTTAGGATTCTCAAAATATGTCCATTTTTCATCACCTGTCACTATTCTATGAAGAAACGACATTCTTTTGTATCTGGGGGCAGCATTTCAAAAGTGGTCTTTTGATTTTCTTCCTGTCTTTCATTCAGTTCATGCGGGACCCATTTTCCCCCGTATATTGACGGATAGCACCGTCTTTCCGAGTGTTTGGGACAGTAGTGAGGAAGTTAACACGGATTTTTTGAAAAACGAAGAGCCATCGTCAATCGTAAGTTTGCTTTGAACCCTAAATTACGATACTGGCTAGTGCACCTTGCAAACTGGTTACTCGAAGTATCTTGCAAACTACTGAGCCCAGTTGAACCTGGAAACCACATACGATGTAACTGATTGTTATTAATAAATAAAGAGGCCTGCTTTGAGTGACTATGCCAGGTTTCGAAACTAAACCGTTGAATTTTGTAGTCCGATACTAATCCATTGAAGTGTATTAATCTTCTTTTAGTTCATTTTATACTCATAAAACGTTTCACTATGTTTTGTAAATCCGCAAAAGAATTTAAATTTTCAGGAGCTATTTTTTTTCGTGGTTCCTTCCACCTACAATAATAAGTTCATGAAATAATTTTCAGTATCAGAACTGTCTAGTGTCGATGTGTACACATTCTCACAAGTGGTGGAGTGATGGCTGTGATTTTGATGTCTAATTCATAATCCTGTAAAGAACAGAAAGACCGCTGAAGAGGCTATTGTATTCAGTAGTCAGTTCGATTAAATTTGATTTCAATAATTTTTCATATGTACTTTTTCCCACACGGTTTCTGGGAATAAGCTCATTGGGGTCGATTTCCATTGATTTATTAGGTCATTAATCAATCCGCGAAAACTAAGATACCTATATACAAGAGCAGACATGTGTGTCAGTCTCATCACTGATAATAATTCTGGAATTCTTTAGGAGCGAATAAAGTAGTATATTCTCTGCAGTGTGAAAAGCAGTGGGTTTCTTTGAAATAAAATTTCAATCGACACAGCGTGTATACATATAGCGATAGCAACGAACACAGAAGACACATCGTCTCTCAAAAACGTATTTCGCAGTTTGTCAGCTAGAGCTGCTTAGTGCAGTTTAAAAGTGGAGATAATGAAGGTGATTTTAAAGAGAGTTTTATGAGAAATTTATAAACAGATTATCAATCGTAGAAGAAAAACCCAGACAAGATGTGATGGATTTAAAACCGACTAAGGCTTGGATATGTGTCATCACGCACCGTGTTGTAATTGCTCTTCAGCCCTGTTAATCGTTTTCTCTCGAGCACCTGTTGTTTTCCGCTTAATAATCGGTGGGAGATTGCTCCGGTGGTAGCGGGTGTTACCTCAGAAGAAAACAGATTTTCAATTATTCGCTGCGGTTTTAATCCACGACCCGTGCGAGATCGTTGAAAACAGCTTACGATCTGCAGAAATTGGGTTCTACCTGAATCAAATTATCGACGTCGCTATAAATACTTAATCGACAGCTAGCAGACCCATCAAGAACGGGACACAGTGGGAACGGTGTTAGACTTTCTACATTGTTCGTGAATTGTGGCAAGATGTGCACCCTTCTACTATAGTGGATTCCGTAGTTAAATAATTATTCATATATTTCGTTAACGGTCGTAGTTATTGTAGTTTACAGTTGATTAACAAACTGAGCAAAATTATAAAATTTTGCAATGAAAAATAGGGTCGTTAAGATGTTGCGTTTGGTGCTTATTACATTTTGAACTTTTCTTGTTTTGTTTTGTATCCTTTTGGCTCGGGAGAAGGTCTTTCTTAATCATCAATGTTGAGAAAACAGATTCTGTATAGTCCACTCATTTGGGAACCTGCGCGCCAGTAACAGAGTTACAATGAAATATTCGTAACAGCTCCCATAGTCATCAACGGTTTGAGACGTAGAAACGAGTATCTGGCAAACGATAGCACACAAAGAAGAGAGTATTTTGCCATATAGTTCATATGCGAAACATTGTTATCTACCATTTTATTAAAGTAACTATAAATGTTTTCAACGAAACAAGCGGTCCTAGGCACTACAGTCTGGAACCGCGCTACCGCTACGTTCGCAGGTTCGAATCCTGTCTCGGGCATGGATGTGTGTGACGTCCTCAGGTTAGTTAGGTTTAAGTAGTTCTAAGTTCTAGGGGACTGATGACCTCAGCAGTTAAGTCCCATAGTGCTGAGAGCCATTTGAACCATTTTTTTCAACGAACAATTTAATTTTTGAGGGCCATCTGTAGCTTCTGCAACGAGAATTGTTGTGGGTTTTGCAACAACATAAGTGAAGACATTATGCGTTTGTTTGTGTATTTATGATGCACTGTGTCTGTCATGTGCTTTTTCACCTAACGTCCTCAGTTCCTCAACAGACCACAGTTCCAGGATCCTGTCGGAGATGCGTCTGCATAACATGTTAGTGAGGTGACATTGTGTTAACTCTGAAGTGTTTTGGCAAGAAAAGCAAATTTTAACATCGCTACAAAGAAATGAAGGGTTTATTCAAAATTTGCCATCGATGACACTCCTCTGAAGGTGTTGTTGTTGTGGTCTTTAGTCCTGAGACTGGTTTGATGCAGCTCTCTATGCCACTCTATCCTGTGCAAGCTTCTTCATCTCCCAGTAACTACTGCAGCCTACATCCTTCTGAATCTGCGTAGTGTATTCAACTCTTGGTCTCCCTCTACGATTTTTACCCTACACGCTGCCCTCTTCTCCCCAATCCTATTCAATTCCTCCTCATTAGTTATGTGATCTACCTATCTAATCTTCAGCATTCTTCTGTAGCACACATTTAGAAAGCTTCTCTTCTCTTCTCGTCCAAACTATTTATCGTCCATGTTTCACTTCCATACATGGCTACACTCCATACAAATACTTTCAGAAACGATTTCGTGACACTTAAATCTATACTCGATGTTAACAAATTTCTCTTCTTCAGAAACACTTTCCTTGCCATTGCCAGTCTACATTTTATATCCTCTCTACTTCGACCATCATCTGTTATTTTGCTCCCCAAATTGCAAAACTCCTTTACTACTTTAAGTGTCTCATTTCCTAATCTAATTCCCTCAGCATCACTCGACTTAATTCGACAACATTCCATTATTCTTGTTTTGCTTTTGTTGATGCTCATCTTATATCCTTCTTTCAAGACACTATCCATTCCATTCAAGTGCTCTTCCAAATCCTTTGCTGTCTCTGACAGAATTAAAATGTCATCGGCAAACCTCAAAGTTTTTATTTCTTCTCCACGGATTTTAATACCTACTCCGGATTTTTCTTTTGTTTCCTTTACTGCTTGCTCAATGTACAGATTGAATAACATCGGGGATAGGCTACAACCCTGTCTCACTCCCTTCCCAACTACTGCTTCCCTTTGATGTCCCTCGTCTTTTACAACTGCAATCTGGTTTCTGTACAAATTGTAAATAGTCATTCGCTCCCTGTATTTTACCCCTGCCACCTTCAGAAGTTGAAAGAGAGTGTTCCAGTCAACATTGTCAAAAGCTTTCTCTAAGTCCACAAATGCTAGAAACGTAGCTTTGCCCTTCCTTAATCTAGCTTCTAAGATAAGTCGTAGGGTCAGTATTGCCTCGCGTGTTCCAATATTTCTACGGAATCCAAACTGATCTTCCCCGAGGTCGGCTTCTACTAGTTTTTCCATCCGTCTGTGTAGAACTCGCGTTAGTATTTTGCAGCCATGACTTATTAAACTGATAGTTCGGTAATTTTCACATCTGTCAACACCTGCTTTCTTTGAGAGTGGAATAATTATATTCTTCTCGAAGTCTGAGGGTATTACGCCTGTCTCATACATCTTGCACACCAGATGGTAGAGTTTTGTCAGGATTGGCTCTACCAAGGATGTCAGTAGTTCTAATGGAATGTTGTCTACTCCCGGGGCCTTGTTTCAACTCAGGTCTTTCAGTGCTCTGTCAAACTCTTCATGCACTATCATATCTCCCATTTCATCTTCATCTACATCCTCTTACATTTCCATAATATTGTCCTCAAGTACATTGCCCTTGTATAGACCCTCTATATACTTCCTGCACCTTTCTGCTATCCCTTCTTGGCTTAGAACTGGGTTTCCATCTGAGCTCTTGATATTCATACAAGTGGTTCTCTTATCTCCAAAGGTCTCTTTAATTTTCCTGTGGGCAGTATCTATCTTACCCCTGGTGAGACAAGCCTCTACATCTTTACATTTGTCCTCTAGCCATCCCTGCTTAGCCATTTTGCACTTCCTGTCGATCTCATTTTTGAGACGTTTGTATTCCTTTTTGCCCGCTTCATTTACTGCATTTTATATTTCCTCCTTTCATCAATTAAGTTCAATATTTCTTCCGTTACCCAAGGATTTCTAGCATCCCTCGTCTTTTTACCTACTTGATCCTCTGCTGCCTTCTCTAGTTCATCCCTCAAAGCTACCCATTCTTCTTCTACTATATTTCTTTCCCCCTTTTCTGTCAATTGTTCCCTTATGCTCTCCTTGAAACTCTGTACAACCGCTGGTTCTTTCAGTTTATCCAGGTCCCATCTCCTTAAATTCCCATCTTTTTGCATTTTCCTCAGAGATATAAAAGGTTAATATCTGGGGCAAAAAAACCGCTACTTTTGTTGCATTTTCAGCAGTATTCTGTAACAAAGTGTGTTTTTAATAATGAACGGCTGGTAGAAAAATTTAACAAAGCGTTTTCTTTCTACATAACAATGCTGTGAGAAAAACGAAAACAGTTCACATTACTTGGTGCACATCATGTTGTCCCTGTCCCCATTCAAAGCGAATTCTTCCACTGTTTCGTCTCAAATATCTTTTGCTGTGTGTAGGAT
Source organism: Schistocerca gregaria (assembly GCF_023897955.1). NCBI lineage: Eukaryota > Metazoa > Arthropoda > Insecta > Orthoptera > Acrididae > Schistocerca > Schistocerca gregaria. The sequence goes on from NC_064926.1 coordinate 367,204,092, forward strand.
ATAATCTGTTTCCGTCTTAAACAGCAGTTATAAGCAGATCATAAAAGGAAGTAGCCATGTTTTTGTGAATACAATTATTCTCGTTTTTGGCACTGGATTAGTAGTTCTTGTGAACTCTGAAGCAGTTATCACACTGACAACTTGCCGGATCGTGCCGACTACTTGTCTAGGCAAAACTGGAGAATAAGTGTCTTTGACATACTAAAGGATATTTGAGGTGAATAAGTTTATCTCCAGGACTAAAACGATGGCGTGCTACTTGGTGTGAATTTTTTTCAGATTTCTGCGATCGCTGAAAACTTGAAAGAAATTCCTTTGGTGAGAGTCATTGCCAACTGTTAGTTACTACAAACGCAATAGGTTACAGGATTTCATTGACTCTGCAAGGGCGATTTAATTATTCTAGACGTCTTAACCTTTTTTCTCTCTAAGAATCGTCATCACAAGTGAAGTATGACTAAAAACAGACGTCTTACCCATTTTTTCGAAGAAAAGTCTTCAGAGGTGAAGTTTCATTCACTATAAACTTAAATTTCTCTTGTTGGTACTTTAAAATCCGCTTCTTTTTCCGTGCAGAAACAGTTGCGACAGAATACCGAACAGTTGGGAACTGAGGACAAGTCAGATCAATAGCTTATGAAAAACTGCATCCTCAGTACAAAATTAAACAAGCAATGTTTTTGCAAAGCACACAGCAATTCTCTTTTCACCACCTACGAGTATCGATGACCCTTCAGAATTACATTGTTTCGCTGAAAACATCGGTAGTTACTTGAATAATGCGGTAAATAATGCAGGTTCGCAAATGTGTACACTACATAAAATCATTTTACCCGAGATGGGTGTTAGACAGAAACTTCCTCCCCGACACTAAAGAAAAATTCAATATGTTGGCTATGTTTCACGTGCAGTACCATATGTTTTTTTGTGCAAACTTTTCGAATTTCCGGCATTGTGTTACTTACATGCAAACTATTAGAATAACGATGATCATTAACGAAATGAAGGGCACTTTACCGAGAAATGACGCAAAAATAATTTTTTTTAGCGAATAGTTTCTGTATAATCGTGTGATAAAAACTGTACAGCTAACTGAGGGCGTATTTAAGTCCTGCTCGTAACAGCATTACTGAGGGCTAGCCAGCGTGCTGTGTGTGCAGCTGTAGGCGCATATTATATTAAGTTCCCTGGACAGAGCGACGAGTCGGTAAGCAGGTTACCCGCTTTCTCGTTGCAGTCATCGTCCAGCATCTGCTACAACAAACTCAGCATGTAGTTCCATTAACAAGAGTTCCATTAACATATAATAGAGCCAAGAGAAAATATGTTTTATCTTCGCAACGTAGGCCAATGTTCTTGCTGCATACAACGTGAACGATTGACCTGAGAGACATGTTTGACGGTGTCTACGCCGTAATTCTGATTCTGGCCGCCTTTCCTTTCAGTTTCAATACATCTTTCGGATACGTTCCGGAAAAGTTGCAATTTTGGCATTAACAGGCGTTTTGTCATTGTCCTAGTTCTAGTTTCAAGAGCTTTAGAAAGCATATCGTTCCATTAAAAATAAAAATAAAGGAAAGAGTCACTACAGTACCTCGGTCGACATAACAATTAAAGAAGAGTGAACATACAACTAAATAAAGTGCTCCACTCTCAAACAGATGTGTATCCACAATAAAGAAGTTTTCGTATTTGGTAGAGAATCGTCTATAAGTATTTGACAACAATTCCAAATTTCCTGGATTCAGTCATAGGTAGGTCATGGGATGGTTTTACTGTTATTGCTTCTTTCACAATGGTTTCTGAATGTGAAGAATACCAATCTGTCCCATGTTCTCCGTTCATGTTAAACTGCAAAAACAGAGCCTAGTATACACCTCATATAATATGACCGTGTCCAGTGACGGATTGCAGCGTTCACATTAACCTTCTCGAGTGTATTCAGGCAGTGCGTGAATGACAGATACGTTATTTAAAAACCACTTATTTGTCGACACAGTCTCACATATTTCTGACAATAAATTACTGGTTTCATTCCACAATGGACATCTTCAGATTATAAGAGGGAACAGTTGTTCACTCCCAAGTACTTTCAAGAAACCAGATTGTCAGTAGGTTTCTTGTTAAAATTCTAACTGGTTGCAATAGAAAACAAACAGTTAAAAATAAGTTCTGTAATCAGTAACATGTCCACCACTCCACTTCTCATCGCCTTTTACGAGCACTAAATAGCAACACGGCACCAGTATTTTCTGTGACCTAACTAAGGCATTTGTCTGTTGAACCACAACATTCTCGTGGATAAACTGAGGTGTTAAGGAATTCATGGTACAGCAGACCAATTCATAATGTAATGCAACGATAAATGTAGCACATAGTGGGGAGATAATAACTAAGGAGGTCATGTTGCATATGTTAGGTGCCCATGTAGATGATAATTTAATCAGGAAAAAAGGCATTTAGGGACTCCTAAAACAAATTAGTTCAGCCTCCTATGTGCTTCAAGTCATTGCAAATCTTGGGGAGGGACAAATCAGTAAGTTGACATATATTGCGTATTTTCATTCAACAAATGTAAGAAGAGCAGAGACTTCTGATTGGGGAAAAATTGCTTTTGGAGTTCCACAAGGCTCAATATTAGGTCTACAATTGTTTATCATATATGAAAACTACTTTCTATCTAACATACAACAAGCAGAATTAGTTCTTTTTGCGGATGGCACTAGTACTGTAATCAGCTCAAACATACATACAGCAACAGAAGGAATGACAAATAATGTTCTTAAAAGTATTACTGTTTGGTTTTCTGCGAATGCTCTCTGTAATTTTCTAAAAGACACAAAATATTCAGATCTGTACATCTAGAGGTGCTACTGCAATGATAAGGGTAGCACATAGCAAGGAAATAATAACTAGGGTGGAACGTCACAATTGTTTGGTGTCCATATTGATGAGAATTTAAACTGACAAAAAACCGCACTTTGTAACTCCGAAATTTTTGATCACTTAACTCAGTGACATAAAAAACATAAAACAACAATTTGCTCGCTGTGTTCAGAAGTCGACTTATTTAACAATCACGAGAATGTCTAAAGACGATGCCATAGATCTCGGAAATTGACAGATGCATAAGGGCATATTGTAAATGATACAGCTGTTATGGCAGTTGTCAGTATAAGTCACAACAAGTCTTTATGCATCCGAATAACTAGATGAACATGACTATGTGATTACAGGTATCTCACAAGGCGCGTCAAATAAAGTCTTTGGCTTCTCAACTAGTGGCATTTCATTTAACGACAAATGTAGCGATGTTGCAGCACATTTATCAGTTTGCAATGTGGTTGCATTCTTCTTGCGTGACAAATACAATGAGTATAATAAGCACATTCAAATAAGTACCGTCAGTAATATCACCGACCTTCGTCCATTGACGTAGAAGTTCGTGGTAAAGTTAATAACTGAAAGCAGTTATACTTCGCGCCATTAGTCCCTACCTCCAAGTTACTGCACAAACTATTGAACAACTATACTGCTGAGGTACCTTAGTTCTGATGTCTTCCGTACCTTAACGTTTTAGAAGATTTTCATCATAGTTTCATTTGATGCTCTCAATCAGATGATAATTAATAAGCCTGTCAAATATTTTTCTTTCAGGGGAAGAGCAACGGATAAAGAAAATCTAAATTCTTATACTTTCCGAAACATTTACTGCCGAAACCTTCTAAAAGACGAGTATTCGAACCAAGACCATTGGACCACACCACAATGCCGTTGCCTAGTACTGCTCACAAACAATATCTTAACCTCTCTCACAGCTTTCAGTTGACAGTACCTTTCTGTCACATTTCCAACAGAAACTTTTCGTGCCCTGATGTCAGAAGCGACGGTGTCTGGAATGACTTAGCCCCGTCATAGGATTTGTCACCAGAACTCTAGACATAATTACTGTGCTGCTTGTTGTTTGTGTTTCATTCTATCACTGTGTCATCCATAAAAAGTGTAAACGGAACAGTCACCTTTCTACGTAGTTACCACTTTTCCCTTTTACGCATGCATGATTGCCTTTTTGATTTTGCCCTCCTTTCGTTCTTTGTTGCACATGTTATTCTTTCCGTGTACTGGGAACTGCGTGGGGCGTGACGGCGGTGCGGTCGTCTTTGTGTCTCATTGTCCCGGAAATTACATGGCACCTTGCGCCGAATAGGCCTGCGTGGTTTCCTGTGTGCGTACCAAGCGAGACCGCGCTTTCTCATTCCCGCGTGCATAAGAAAGGCTGCGCAACTGCCTTGTACTGCAGATTTATAAAAGACGCGAACTCAAAGGCATAATCCAGAGAGGTCGTTGCTGCCACGCCATAAAGCACGCGGCCGACTTTTGATGTTCTGCTGTTTGATATTCCGTCCGTGTTTCATCTTTGCCGCCGCGCCAGTCGCTTGTTCGGTCTGGCGAGGTTTATATCTCCGGACTCCTCGGGGGCGCTGCGTATTTGCAGAACAGTCGTGCAGTACGAAATATTCTTGTGTTTCGCCCATCTTACTTTTATTCGTCATGACACGAATTCCTTACTACGTTCCGATGTCTTTCGCTATCATGTAAGACATGCAAAATGTTTTTCGGTGATTTCTTGTATAGCCGCTTGTGCTGTCAAGGTGTACGATAATAACACGGCACAAGAAGGATATGCATTTCATCACTCAAGACTACAATGAGTGGAGGGAAACGAAGTCAATTTAATATTTAACGTGTCGCCGACATCGACAATGATTGAGTGTGATTTGAGCAGAGCTCCACATAGAAAAAAAAACTCTCTTGGCACATTGTTTTGGAAATAATATGAATACGATATCCAAGTAAGCTGTGTCAATTCCCCATGCTGTTCTTGTGCTACTAATAAAGAATCCATAAATATTATGACAATGGATGTATGTGTGATAGTATGCACCAAATCTCCTTCTAAATCACTAGACAGATTTCAACCGAAATTGGTACATGTATCTCTTACTGCGCCCGTCCGGCTAGCCACGCGGTTTAACGCGCTGCTTCCCGAGCGGAAAGGTGGGCCACTCCCCAGCACAAATCCGCCTGGCGGATTAGTGTCGAGGTCCGGTGTGCTGGTTTGCCTGTGGATTGTTTTTAAGGCAGTTTTCCATCTGCCTCGGCGAATGTGGGCTGGTTCCCCTTATTCCGCCGCAGTTACACTATGCGCAAACACTGTCTCCACGTACGCGTAGACCACAATTACTCTACCATGTAAACATTTGGGGTTACGCTCGTCTGGTATGAGACGCTCCTGGGGAGGAGGGAGGTGTCCACTGGGGTCCGAACCGCACAATAACCCTGGGTTCGGTGTGGCGCGGCGGTGGGGTGAGTGGACTGCTGTGGGCTGTTGTGGAGTTGTGAACCACTGAGGGCGACGGCAGGACGAGTCCCCTCCGTCGTTTCTAGGTCCCCAGTTCAATACACAATACGCACAATCCCTTACTATCAGGCAACAAACGCTGTGGGGGCAAGAACCACCTACCTTAAAATCGCTCAAAAGAGGAAAGGCCGCTGGTCCTGAAGGAATACCAGTTCGATTTTACACAGAGTACGCGAAGGAACTTGCCCCCCTTCTTGCAGCGGTGTACCGTAGGTCTCTAGAAGAGCGAAGCGTTCCAAAGGATTGGAAAAGGGCACAGGTCATCCCCGTTTTCAAGAAGGGACGTCGAACAGATGTGCAGAACTATAGACCTATATCTCTAACGTCGATCAGTTGTAGAATTTTGGAACACGTATTATGTTAGAGTATAATGTCTTTTCTGGAGACTAGAAATCTACTCTGTAGGAATCAGCATGGGTTTCGAAAAAGACGGTCGTGTGAAACCCAGCTCGCGCTATTCGTCCACGAGACTCAGAGGGCCTTAGACACGGGTTCACAGGTAGATACCGTGTTTCTTGACTTCCGCAAGGCGTTTGACACAGTTCCCCACAGTCGTTTAATGAACAAAGTAAGAGCATACGGACTATCAGATCAATTGTGTGATTGGATTGAGGAGTTCCTAGATAACAGAACGCAGCATGTCATTATCATTGGAGAGAAGTCTTCCGAAGAAAGAGTGATTTCAGGTGTGCCGCAGGGGAGTGTCATAGGACCGTTGCTATTCACAATATACATAAATGACCTGGTGGATGACATCGGAAGTTCACTGAGGCTTTTTGCAGATGATGCTGTGGTGTATCGAGAGGTTGCAACAATGGAAAATTGTACTGAAATGCAGGAGGATCTGCAGCGAATTGACGCATGGTGCACGGAATGGCAATTGAATCTCAATGTAGACAAGTGTAATGTGATGCGAATACATAGAAAGATAGGTCCCTTATCATTTAGCTACAAAATAGCAGGTCAGCAACTGGAAGCAGTTAATTCCATAAATTATCTGGGAGTACTCATTAGGAGTGATTTAAAATGGAATGATCATATAAAGTTGATCGTCGGTAAAGCAGATGCCAGACTGAGATTCATTGGAAGAATCCTAAGGAAATGCAATCCGACAACAAAGGAAGTAGGTTACAGTACGCTTGTTCGCCCAATGTTTGAATACTGCTCAGCAGTGTGGGATCCGCACCAGGTAGGGTTGATAGAAGAGATAGAGAAGATCCAACGGAGAGCAGCGCGCTTCGTTACAGGATCATTTAGTAATTGCGAAAGCGTTACAGAGATGATAGATAAACTCCAGTAGAAGACTCTGCAGGAGAGACGGTACGGGCTTTTGTTAAAGTTTCGAGAACATACCTTCACCGAAGAGTCAAGCAGTATATTGCTCCCTCCTACGTATATCTCGCGAAGAGACCATGAGGATAAAATCAGAGAGATTAGAGCCCACACAGAAGCATACCGACAATCCTTCTTTCCACGTACAATACGAGACTGGAATAGAAGGGAGAACCGATAGAGGTACTCAGGGTACCCTCCGCCACACACCGTCAGGTGGCCTGCGGATTATGGATGTAGATGTAGATGTAGATGTACCTATCACAGTTCAGGAGATCTGAAGTCATAAACAACGAGATGCGTGAAAAACTGTTACAAAATGCATAACGTCTGAATGTATTACTTGTATGCCACTAACTCTATTCGCAATAATTTTTGCAGACTGTATCCATATATGCCACAAAATGCCCCTACAAAAGTATATCATTCTCTTGCCATACTATCCATTCTTGTCTTTGCTTTCCGTATATTTCTATCCTCGTCGATTTTAAGGAGGACTTCCTTGTTTCTGCTCTTATAACTCCATATCATCTTCAGTATCCTTATATAGCACTGCATCTCAAACTCTTCGCTTACCTTCTCCTCAGCTGCCACTACAGTCCATGTTTCGCTTCCAGGACAATTCTGTACTCCAGACGAACATTCTCAATATTTATTACTCATATTAAATCCAATATTTGAGACTGAGGAACTTCTTTTGGCCAGGAATTCCCTCTTTTCCACTACTCATGTGTTTTTTTTTCTCTCTCTCTCTGCTTCGCCCGTCATCCGCTATTCTGATTCCAAGGTAGGAGAATTCCTTCATTTTGTCTACTTCGTTCACCTCAATTTCGATGTTAACTTTAACACTAATCTGATCTCTGTTACTTCTCATCACTTCCGTCTTCCTTCGGTTTACTCTCAATCCATTTTCTGTGCTCAATAGACCATTCATTTCGTTCAGTATATCCCGTAATAATTTCTCTCCTCCATTGGGGATAGCATTGTGATTAGCGACTCATATCGTGATATTCTTTCATTCTGAATTTTAGTTATATTCTTTCATCCTGAATTTTAGCTCCACTTCTAAATCGATATTTTATTTCTGTCTTTGCTTCTTAGATGTGCAGACTGAACAGCAGCGTAGAAAGGCTGCATCTTTGCCTTTTATCCTTTTTAACCCGAGCACTTTGTTCTTTATTTCATTGTTATTGTTTCCTTCTTCGTTCTTCTATACAGGTATATTGTACGAGGTACGTATTCTTTTGAAGTAAGAGTCGTTTTGAAACAAAAATAAAAATGTAGACTTTTAGCAATTCTATTCTTACATGAAAGCCTGCATTCTGCTTTTCTACGTAATTCACACCAATATTAAGTCACTTATCATAACGCACAACTCTCGTAGAAATCTGCGGCCTGCGCTTAACTTTCCATAATTTAAATGTTCAGTAATAACTGCATGAAGCACCCTGCGTGATACTTATGACGGATGGGATGGTACGGAAATGGATGAAAGCTTTTGAAAATAACCGTACAAGTGTGCATAACGAACTAATTTGGCGACCTTCAGCCATTACTGACTATTTGGTGTAGGAAGTAGGTGAAAACGTGTGAGAGAAGAGAGACTGTACGATTTCTACGTTATGTGATGAGTTTTCTGAAGTGAAAAGTGTGCTTTATGCAGTTCTTTTAGAACGTTTACATTATCTATATTTTTGCTCTGGCGGTAGATCTGTATGGGGATGTTATTCCAAGACTTATTGTACGACTCAAGAAGTGCCTTAATATTAGTGGGAATTATGTAGAAAAGAAGATTACAAACTTCCAAATGAAAGTAAGATTGCTAAGAAAAGAGTACTTGTTTTATTTGTATTTCAAGACGGTACTTAAAAAACACGCCTCGTGCATTACCAATCAATTCCTTAATTTTTCAATTTCTCTGAGAACTCCGAATATTTTGCAACATTTTACGTTGTCGATCGCTTTTTGTAGGTGACCCTTTTTAAGGCTCGCTTCCATTATCAAATGTAACGTCAGAACTCCCTCTCTGGTGCCTTTAAATTTTCCAAAGAGAAAGTGATCGTCGTATAACAGACCTTTCCCACTCTTCTATACAGCAGTATCTCGGAAGCACGAGTTTTCAGCTAACTGTGCGTCAGTTCTGGCAATTATCTGCCCATTTCTATCTAAAAGATGGTGTGGATGATATTTTATCGAATGTCTAATGCAATGTCTCCAATCTCATGTATTCTGTACAACAGGCTGAACTGTCGTTTGTTTGCCACTTCAACAATGATTTCAGAAATTCCGAAGAAATGTTATCTATCACATGCCTCTTTCTGGCCACAAGTCTCGTAAAGCACTGCTAAATTCTGAGTGTATAGTGCATGACCCATGTCAATCACACCGACGCCCATTTTTTCATCTATCACATCAGTTTTTCTCCTCCTACAGGCCTTATGTGCACTCTGTAAGTTGGCTGTTTAGGTTTTTTATATTGTTAACGCCACGTAGCGCTCTGTATGAAAATCAGTGGATGTGCTGTGTGCAGTCTGTGGCTGGTTTGTATTGTTGTTCGCTATTGCAGTGTTGGGCTGGTGGCTGTTAACAGCGCGTAGCGTTACGCAGTTGGAGGTGAGCCGCTAGCAGTGGTGGATGTGGGGAAGTGAGATGGCGGATTTTTGAGAATGGATAATCTGGAGGTGTGTCCATCAGAAACAGTACATTTGTAAGAATGGGTATCATAAACTGCTATATATATTATGACTATTAAGGTAAATACATTGTTTGTTCTCTATTAAAATCTTTCATTTGCTAACTATGCCTATCAGTAGTTAGTGCCTTCCGTAGTTTGAATCTTTTATTTAGCTGGCAGTAGTGGCGCTCGCTGTATTGCAGTAGTTCGAGTAACGAAGATTTTTGTGAGGTAAGTGATTTGCGAAACGTATAGGTTAATTTAGTCAGGGCCATTCCCTTGTAGGGATTACTGAAAGTCAGATTGCGTTGCTCTAAAAAAATATTGTGTGCCAGTTTAAGCATAGTCATGTATAATTTTTCTAAGGGGACGTTTCATATGTCGACCCTTAGCCGAGGATACCTCACTGGAATCTTCTGATTTTTTCTTGTAGTTTGTGTAATTAGCTTTTGTTTATTGCTAGCGCGGAATTGTAGAGAGAATTTCCTATGTAGTTGTAGTTTTTCATTGTGGTACAGTAAAACAGTTGTGGCATGCATGTAGATTTGCACCAAGTATTTTACAACTGCGCTTGCAATTAACTAGATATTATTTTCAGTGCTATGTTAATGTGTTTTCTTATTTTGCTCTTCAAATTGTGCTTTTCTGTGTTGTCGTGTGAAATATTGTGACAATAAAGGCGTGTGAAAAACGTAATACTAGGCTCCAAAGTAAACTGAGAAATGACAGTGAAGACGAAAGCAGTGTGTTAGCGCCACCGTGTCATGAATTAACTAATGTTCAAACTAGTAACTTGGTAATTGTGCATGGGGAAATGGAGCGGGCGGCAAATAACGGTTTAGACAGTGAAACAATTAGTGAACAGGGAAGCATTATCGATCGATCGGTCGGCAACAGTTCGCCTCAGGAATCCTAAATGAGAGGACACAATCTTGCAAATACTGCAGATTCAGGTTTTGCGTCCTCACCGTTTCCTCAAATAAGTCAAGACACAATTTCTGCTCGTCAAAATGTGAATGTTGCCGGTGCAAATGCACTGCCGAAAAACATAGAGGAACAGATTCCATGCACTAATACATTATTATTGCATTTAATGCAACAAATGAAACAAAATCAGAGACAAACACAGCACATCCGGTGATTTTCATACGGAGCGCTACGTGGCGTTAACGGTATAAAAAACATAAACAGCCTACTTACAACTCTTTCCACATACATTTCTCACTTCCCTGTGCTTTGCAGTGGATATACTCGTGCCCTTTGAGTTTTGACTCCTTTGCTCTTGAAACTGCATACAGTAGAGAGTAGATGACGGGCATTATATATGCTGAGGACAATGTTAACGGGAAAGGAGTACAGTGGGCGATGACCCAAGATGTCCGCCGGCGCAGGAGTCATGGCGTAGATGTGTTGGCTGGCTGAAGACTTGCTGTGCTGGGACGATGCGGCTAAAGCAGTTCCTCACTGTGAAATGGCTCTGGGGAGGTGAGAATCCTGTTGTATCTGCACCAAAAAGAGAGTGATTCCCGTAAACGAGGAGCACGTTATGTCGTCGATTTTCTCTGTCAGTTATATTTCGCAGTCCATCGAGGTCTCGGAAAGGCAATGGTGTATACCTACAAAAGAAGGTATTGCAAAAAAGTATAACGATGGACGGGGTAAGACCTGAAGACATCAAACGAATGATGAAAATAGGTTCAGCATTGTTACAGTGGGCAGGGCAGGAAACAGCTGGAACAGTGTGGTGGTATAAGATGAATGGATGGTAAAAGAACATCTAACAAATAATAGTGGGACGGAAATAGAAGTGAAAGAGCTGGAATGCAGGAAGAGGTCGTATAGGAACATACTTGGATAAAGAGACATAGAGGCTGGGTTGCGATAAGCAGCAAACGATGTTGGAAACAACCATTGCAATATCCAGGGAGTTAGAGGTACAAGTGCAGATTGATGATTGAGGACAGTGTGCAGAACAACAGTACATCAGTATTAACTTCACTTGTAGCTGTAGCTATTACGAGCAGTATGTTTTTGGAATGATTAGTACTTCCAAGTGCACGTGACCCAAGCAAGCTGTTAAACATTAATAAAGTGTATCATCTCCTGGGTAGCAGTTTCAGGCTTTTAATTGTGGACGCAAGGACACGAAACTGATAGTCTATACTGAAAGGCATTGTTCACTTCATGGTGCAGTTAGGGCCGTACATAAAACGCCAGGTAGCAAATTACATGATGTGTTAGCAGTAAGACTGTTACAAACAGAGATAAAACAACTAACACACTAGAGTACATATTAAGCCACCAACGATCACACTATACCCCTGACATGTGGCATATATATATATATATATATGGGGTATTTCAGAAGAAATAGTGAATATTTTAGAATTTGCTAATATAGGCCATACTGCATGTAACATGTGTCCAGTTTTTATTGCTTACAGAAATACAGCTGTGCAAATGCAAACACATACACAAGGTGCTAATTCATAGTTTTTCATAAACTGCACCTCCAACTCCCATGTGCTTTACAATTCTTTTGGCAACAGCAAGTGCCTGTCTTCTGAGATGGTCCTTGCGTTCTTTTATGAGGGCGGCTCTATTCGTAGTAAGGATGACCAATTCGTGAGTAGTTTTTCTTTACAGATTTCGCCTTTCAACTGTCCATAAAGGGAAAAATCTAAGAAGTAAAGTGTGGAGGCCTTGGTGGCTAATAAACATGACAATTCTGCTGTTACATCTCCGGGGGTATCAGGTTTAGATGATCTGTCACCTGACGTCTAGAATGAGTCATATTGTAAGAACAAAGCCATCCTTGTAACCAGATGAACGTCTTCCAATAATATGGGAAGATAGTTTTCATGGAAGCTTAGTTAGCGGGAACGAGGCGGTAACACAACAGACCAAATCAACTGTCTATCATATTGCACCGCACATTTGCAGAGAAGCATTCTACACAATATATCCTCCAAAGCCTTGCAGGTTTTCGTGAGTTACGAGTGTTATTGAAACCGTTGCCGGTGGAAGTGGCTCCACTAGTGAATAATACTAACGGGATTGCTGTGCGATAGGCAATTAGCGAACGACAAAATTTCAATCGTCTACCTTCAACCTTTCCAAGGTGAAGAATCCGCTGTAAATGATGAGGACAGGGGCCGCGCATCTACATCTGCATAGATGCTTAGGAAGCTACTGTTCGGTGTGTGGAGGACGGTAACTTGTACCGTTACTAGTCACTTCCTTTCCTGTTCCATTCACAAACGGAGCGGGAGAAGGGACTGCCTATACGCCTTCGCAACACCCGTAATTTCTCTTAAGTTCGTGGTCGTCAAATGAAATGTAGCTAGCAGCAGAAGAATCGTCCTGCACTCAGCTTGAAATGCAGGTTCTATGAATTTTCTCAAGAGCATCCCACGAAAAGAACGCCATTATTCCTCCAGGGAGTCCCACTTAAGTTCATGAACCATCTCCGTACTATCGCAATCAAATCTAGCAATCCGCCTTGGAAAGTCTTAAATATCTTCCTTTAATCCGACCTGGTGAGGATCCCAAACACAAATCATTTCCGAAAAGGATAAGTCCGTAAATTGTTATCGTGCTGCCTTGGTTAAAGTATACCGTGCATGCCGAAATGGCACTATCCAAAATCGGCGCCGAGGTAACTGTTATCACAGGCCATAGATGACAGGGATAACCGGCAGCTGCACAGATGTGTATGGGAGAATACACATCCAGCCGATGAGCAAGGAGCCGCCCAATTAAATCCAGGGAGTACCAACAGCATCTCCATAACGATAGTTCAGGGAACGTCGCTGCGTATGGGTCTCCGCGGCAAGCGCCTAGTTCATGCACCCATACTGAGTGACATTCATCAGCACAAATGGTGACAGGTGACATTTCGAGGTGAATCACGTTTTATGCCCCTTCGTTGTTAGATCACTGGATGGGTGCAGGCCGGAGAAGGCGGCATTGCGGTCTGGAAATGTTCCCGGGACATACCCTGGGTGAACTCGTCATTCTGGAAGGCACAATGGGTCAACACAATGGATCCTTGAGGACCACGACGACCCTTACATGAAGTTTCTTCTCGGCATGATGGTATCTACTAGTGAGACAATACAAAGCGTCACAGAGGTTGTAGTATCCATGCCTGGTCAGAAGAGCACCAGGATGAATTTATTCTGCTTCCCTTGCCCGGCACTGGTGCGGGCATAGCTCCACATCCCTGTAAGTATCTTCCAGAGCCTGACTGACTCTCTCCCTGCATGTCTCGCAGCGCTCCTCATTGCGAAAGATGGTTGTTCATGTTTTGGCAGTAATGTGATTAGACAGTGTAATGATTCTGACGTTTCAGTTTCTAAAAGCTTAAATCTTATACCGTTGCCTTGGAAAAACTGAGGCAACTGGCTTGTTGCAGTGGATACAACAGTTCCCGTCAGATCACCGAAGTTAAGCGCTGTCGGACGTGGCCGGCACTTTGGCGGGTGACCATCCGGGCCGACATGAGCTGTTGCCATTTTTCGGGGTGCATTCAGCCTCGTGATGCCAACTGAGGAGCTATTCGACCGAATAGTAGCGGTTCCCGTCAAAGAAAACCATCATAACGACTGCGAGAGCGGTGTGCTGACCACACGCCCTCCTATCTGCATCCTCGAGGATGACACGGCGGTTGGATGGTCCCAATGGGCCACTTGTGGCCTGTAGACGGAGTGCTTTTTTTTTCAGAAAAACTCACACAACCCTCTGTTCCACAAAGAGTACACCTGTCTATTTTTTTTTTTTTGTTGAAAAGAACTGCGCTCTACAGTAGCTAGGAGATGAGCCAGACTGCACTGCGTTCCCGATCACAGAATGAAAGATATTAAAATAAAATCCTATGATTTGGAGTTGAGTCTCACTGCTCATGAATAGGGCACTGAGAAAGCTTATTAGAAAAGCACCGTTGAAAACATCGACAACTTCCATGTATTGTTGAACAGTGCAAGAAGAAGCTGGTTCGACCACTGCGACCATCAGTGAGGTTTGTGAGAGCGAGGACTCGCGTCAATTTTCACTGAAGTACAGAGAAGTGCTGCTACTAACGGAGAAGAACTGGGGCAGAGACGATTTCATTGTTACAATAAGTGTGAGCCGCAAGCAAAGAATTTAATCAAGACTGCTTCTAAAGCTTTCGAGAAAGAAGGAAGGTAGATTAAGGCTTATGTCTCGTCGAAGACGAGGTTATTAGAAGGAGAGAGAAAGCACCAATGGGGAAAAGAAAGTGTGGGCTGTGTCCCATCAAGGATATCATTCCAGCATTCGCCCTAAGCGATTTATGGGAGTAGTTACTAAGCTGTATGTTGCGTGGAACGGAAAGTCGCTATGATATGAAACGTTCAGTATATCTACAAATACTAAAAAAAAGGAACACTGCCTAAATTTACGTCAGTGGCCGGGGCAGGTGACCAGAACAGTAACGGACACAAGGTAGAAAATTCCGCTGGTGCGCTTGAGTTTTAGTGAACCAATATAGTTAATGCCACCTCACAGCGGCTTGATTTCACCACTACAAACACTCGGTGTTGCTCACAGGAAAAGTTGCCCAACAGCGAACCACCGAAACGAACGACACAATATGAACGGACGTGGCTTGTGTACTTAACACAGCACTCAACTTTGACATCCTGGGCCGGTGGGCCACTAAGCTTGTAGCAATCGGATATCTCCACACACGCTCCAACACTGCGCAGGGACCGCCAGCGTACCCTGCCGACTGCACCGCACGGAGATATCCTAACTGATTCGCGCCAACCGACCGACTACCCTCAGAATGCCGACAACATCTAAAATTGTAGTCATTGAAAATAGCGCCAGCTACACATACAACCTGATAAACACTTGCACGAAGACCCGAATTATACCCAACAGTCACTAAGCACGCACGGAGACAAATCGGGAGTCGATGCGCGCGCGCGCGTGCGCGCACACACACACACACACACACACACACACACACACACACACACAGCCGACTGATGAATGTTCGGCGAGCCAAAACCAGTCGTCCGGTAGGACGACCGACCGACGATCCACCAAGACCGTGGCCCGGCTCAAGAGATGCTTGGCGGCAATGGTCGGGCGAGCCATGTCGATGCAGACCTCACTGCTGCTCCAACCCGACTGCACTAGTTGCCGCATTGTAAATCCGCGAGTGGCTGGTCGGGACTGCGTTCCAGACGCGTTCCAACAGACTGGCAGCCCGGACTCGCGACCCGAACTGGCTTACGCCAGACAACGACCAGGAAGTAACAGTAGTCCAGCAAAGATACTACTAGATGGGATATATCGATACGCGCTGCTAACGCCGCTCATGGTCAGGCAAAGCAGCAACTCGGTGACAGTAGCAATTTAAATTAACGTAGTGAAGGGGAAGTACGTTAAAAACAGGGTGTAAAATACATGATGGCGGGAACACGAACCACGCGCGGCTCAGACAGTGTAGTTAATTTTGGTTTCTACTGTTTGATTTACGAACGCAATTGCTATTTTCTCACTGCTACTCGATGTTCTCTACAAACTTCATGTACAAGTGTGCCAAATGTGATACAATTGTCAATAAAATGTTATTGGCAGTGGTCTCGAGGATGATTAGTAGATATTGCCCTTAAAGCACTTTTCTAGGCCACGAGTACCTTGCTTCTATATGTGGAAGTACGCAAGACAATTATTCGAAATGACATTAACGAACTGAAATAAGCCGTGTAAGTGAAATGCATGATGTTTCCATCACCAAAAACGGCAACGAAACGTAGAGCACAACAGAACAGATGTTGTTGATTTCTACCTTTTGAGTTATTCTGTAAAATGTGATTTCAGTACAAGTTCCGATCAGTATGCACAGTCAGGAATTTGAAACATTAAATTTCACGTAGTTCCTTTTCGCCCGTATTCTGTTGGTACTGTTTGACGATGCGATATTAAACCTTTATCTTCCTTGTCATCCTGTAGGATCGGGTGTATTGTCGATGTTTCGCGTCTTCCCATCACGATATTTCGACGTAGTAACTTGGCGTTTTTGTAACGTTTTTTCCTGACGAATATCGTGTTGGGAAGACGCGGAACACCGGCAGTACACCGGACTCTAAAAGATAACAACGAATCGCCGGGGAAGTCAGAAATTATGCTTATCTTCCTTCTTTTTCGTACTAGTGACGATACACATTGCTTGCTACAGATTTACATAAGTACCAATCAATATTTTTTTCTGCGCAGTTACTGTCTTTTTTGCTAGTGCACTTCTACTTTTCTTGATAATATATATACTAAAACTTCATTTTGGATGTTCACACTAGTGTTTGTTCTCCGCTCTTGCAAAGTGCTAATTCGGTGCCTTAGTCACTGGGCCCCCCTCCATGAACCATGGACCTTGCCGTTGGTGGGGAGGCTTGCGTGCCTCAGCGATACAGATGGCCGTACCGTAGGTACAACCACAACGGAGGGGTATCTGTTGAGAGGCCAGACAAACGTGTGGTTCCTAAAGAGGGGCAGCAGCCTTTTCAGTAGTTGCAGGGGCAACAGTCTGGATGATTGACTGATCTGGCCTTGCAACATTAACCAAAACGGCCTTGCTGTGCTGGTACTGCGAACGGCTGAAAGCAAGAGGAAACTACAGCCGTAATTTTTCCCGAGGACATGCAGCTTTACTGTATGATTAAATGATGATGGCATCCTCTTGGGTAAAATATTCCGGAGGTAAAATAGTCCCCCATTCGGATCTCCGGGCGGGGACTACTCAGGAGGATGTCGTTATCAGGAGAAAGAAAACTGGCGTTCTACGGATCGGAGCGTGGAATGTCAGATCCCTTAATCGGGTAGGTAGGTTAGAAAATTTAAAAAGGGAAATGGATAGGTTAAAGTTAGATATAGTGGGAATTAGTGAAGTTCGGTGGCAGGAGGAACAAGACTTCTGGTCAGGTGACTACAGGGTTATAAACACAAAATCAAATAGGGGTAATGCAGGAGTAGGTTTAATAATGAATAGGAAAATAGGAATGCGGGTAAGCTACTACAAACAGCATAGTGAACGCATTATTGTGGCCAAGATAGATACGAAGCCCACACCTACTACAGTAGTACAAGTTTATATGCCAACTAGCTCTGCAGATGGTGAAGAAATTGAAGAAATGTACGATGAAATAAAAGAAATTATTCAGATAGTGAAGGGAGACGAAAATTTAATAGTAATGGGTGACTGGAATTCGAGTGTAGGAAAAGGGAGAGAAGGAAACATAGTAGGTGAATATGGATTGGGGCTAAGAAATGAAAGAGGAAGCCGCCTAGTAGAATTTTGCACAGAGCACAACTTAATCATAGCTAACACTTGGTTTAAGAATCATGAAAGAAGGTTGTATACGTGGAAGAACCCTGGAGATACTAAAAGGTATCAGATAGATTATATAATGGTAAGACAGAGATTTAGGAACCAGGTTTTAAATTGTAAGACATTTCCAGGGGCAGATGTGGACTCTGACCACAATCTATTGGTTATGACCTGTAGATTAAAACTGAAGAAACTGCAAAAATGTGGGAAATTAAGGAGATGGGACCTGGATAAACTGAAAGAACCAGAGATTGTACAGAGTTTCAGGGAGAGCATAAGGGAACAATTGACAGGAATAGGGGAAAGAAATATAGTAGAAGAAGAATGGGTAGCTCTGAGGGATGTAGTAGTGAAGGCAGCAGAGGATAAAGTAGGTACAAAGACGAGGGCTGCTAGAAATCCTTGGGTGACAGAAGAAATATTGAATTTAATTGATGAAAGGAGAAAATATAAAAATGCAGTAAATTAAGCAGGCAAAAAGGAATACAAACGTCTCAAAAATGAGATCGACAGGAAGTGCAAAATGGCTAAACAGGGATGGCTAGAGGACAAATGTAAGGATGTAGAAGTTTATCTCACTAGGGGTAAGATAGATACTGCCTACAGGAAAATTAAAGAGACCTTTGGAGAGAAGAGAACCAAGTGTATGAATATCAAGAGCTCAGATGGCAGCCCAGTTCTAAGCAAAGAAGGGAAGGCAGAAAGGTGGAAGGGGTATATAGAAGGTTTATACAAGGGCGATGTACTTGAGGACAATATTATGGAAATGGGAGAGGATGTAGATGAAGACGAAATGGGAGATACGATACTGCGTGAAGAGTTTGACAGAGCACTGAAAGACCTGAGTCGAAACAAGGCCCCCGGAGTAGACAACATTCCATTAGAACTACTGACGGCCTTGGGACAACCAGTCCTGAGAAAACTCTACCAGCTGGTGAGCAAGATGTATGAGACAGGCGAAATACCCTCAGACTTCAAGAAGAATATAATAATTCCAATCCCAAAGAAAGCAGGTGCTGACAGATGTGAAAATTACCGAACTATCAGTTTAATAAGCCACGGCTGCAAAATACTAACGCGAATTCTTTACAGACGAATGGAAAAACTGGTAGAAGCAGACCTCGGGGAGGATCAGTTTGGATTCCGTCGAAATGTTGGAACACGTGAGGCAATACTGACCTTACGACTTATCTTAGAAGAAAGATTAAGAAAGGGCAAACCTACGTTTCTAGCATTTGTAGACTTAGAGAAAGCTTTTGACAATGTTGACTGGAATACTCTTTTTCAAATTCTAAAGGTGGCAGGGGTAAAATACAGGGAGCGAAAGGCTATTTATAATTTGTACGGAAACCAGATGGCAGTCATAAGAGTCGAGGGGCATGAAAGGGAAGCAGTGGTTGGGAAAGGAGTGAGACAGGGTTGTAGCCTCTCCCCGATGTTATTCAATTTGTATATTGAGCAAGCAGTAAAGGAAACAAAAGAAAAATTTGGAGTAGGTATTAAAATTCATGGAGACGAACTAAAAACTTTGAGGTTCGCCGATGACATTGTAATTCTGTCAGAGACGGCAAAGGACTTGGAAGAGCAGTTGAACGGAATGGACAGTGTCTTGAAAGGAGGATATAAGATGAACATTAACAAAAGCAAAACGAGGATAATGGAATGTAGTCAAATTAAATCGGGTGATGCTGAGGGAATTAGATTAGGAAATGAGACACTTAAAGTAGTAAAGGAGTTTTGCTATTTAGGAAGTAAAATAACTGATGATGGTCGAAGTAGAGAGGATATAAAATGTAGACTGGCAATGGCAAGGAAAGCGTTTCTGAAGAAGAGAAATTTGTTAACATCGAATATAGATTTATGTATCAGGAAGTCGTTTCTGAAAGTATTTGTTTGGAGTGTAGCCATGTATGGAAGTGAAACATGGACGATAACTAGTTTGGACAAGAAGAGAATAGAAGCTTTCGAAATGTGGTGCTACAGAAGAATACTGAAGATAAGGTGGATAGATCACGTAACTAATGAGGAGGTATTGAATAGGATTGGGGAGAAGAGAAGTTTGTGGCACAACTTGACTAGAAGAAGGGATCGGTTGGTAGGACATGTTTTGAGGCATCAAGGGATCACAAATTTAGCATTGGAGGGCAGCGTGGAGGGTAAAAATCGTAGAGGGAGACCGAGAGATGAGTACACTAAGCAGATTCAGAAGGATGTAGGTTGCAGTAGGTACTGGGAGATGAAGCAGCTTGCACAGGATAGAGTAGCATGGAGAGCTGCATCAAACCAGTCTCAGGACTGAAGACAACAACAACAACAGTCACTGGGCAGCCTCACACGTTCTTTCCATACGGAATGGAAATTATTTATGTGTCACCTCATCAATGTCTCCAGTATACAACGGCAGCACACTGTTGAATGTTTAAGAAGCCTTGTTAATTTTCCCATTAGTGTTATGTAGATACTGGATTTGGCTTTGAAGACAAATAGGCGTATGTTCATTTTACGTTTCGATTATCGGCGCTCTTTGTTGTATGCTACACTGCTGGCGAATATAATGCCTCCACAATGAAGATGGCATGCAACAAACACCAAATTGTCATAAAGTGCATGACGTACGAGTCGTTTGTAACTAAACTAACACTGCTCTTACTGCTACAGACGGGTTGTAAACATTATAAGACACTGAAACATCCTAATACACTAGGTATGTTCATTAATCGCTGCGCGCGTGGAGTAAGATGAAAAAATAATAGTTTTGCTATCTGCTAGCAGGTGAGAAATAGTGCTGTAAGCAGTCAGACTGTGAAATTTTCCTGTTTTGACGTCAGTATGCTATTTGTCGCTTTGTTGATTTTTTTCTTTATTTGTGTGTGTAAAATGACTTTTGGTGTAAAGGTTATGAAGATTGACGATTTCCGCACGAAACGCAATGACTGTTGTGAAGAATGACCGCGCATTGTTGGTAAATTTGTTTAATCAGAACGGCAGAAATAACAGCGCTCCATTGAGGGAATATTGCCGACAGAAACAGCTGTGACGAGGCCCCATGTCAATAAATAGACTAAAGAATATCATCAATAAAGTTGAAGAAAACAAGTGAATTAAGTGGTGCTGCAGGGAGAGGGAGGCGGCAGATTCTCATGGCAGTTGTTGATGAAGAGGCTGTAGCTATAGCAAACCGTGTAGTACGTGCCTCATATTCTGAAGCCAATGCTCGAGCTACGTCACGGGAATTGCCTCACCCCTGGGGAACTGTTCCAATGATTTTGCGACTCATTTTACACTAGTATCCCTACAAGATTCAGAATGACGTCAACATAGGCTACAACCTCGTGCTTTTCGCTTGGCTCTGAGCACTATGGGACTTAACTTCTGAAGTCATCAGTCCCCTAGGACTCAGAACTACTTAAACCTAACTAACCTGAGGACATCACACATATCCATGCCCGAGGCAGGATTCGAACCTGCGACCCTAGCGGTCTCGCGGTTCCGGACTGTAGCGCCTAGAACCGCACGGCCACCAAGGCCGGCCGTCGTGGTTTGGCCCTTCGATTTTTGTGCCCATGGAAATGGATGACATGTGGCCGCAGAATTTTCTCTGGACGGAAACGTGTCAGAACCACCGTTATCATGTGTTTGATCTTTCCTCAAAATTTCCTGCACTCGCACGACATTCTAACTGCCTCCGGCGCCATATTTTCACCTGGAAGCAAAAAAAGGAAAAAAAGGAACTATTATTTTTTTTTAGGTTGCTCCGCGAGTGCACCATTTAATGAACGTACCTACGACATTGCAGCGTCTTGCGATGTATACAGCCCGCACTGCAGCACTCACAAAACCGTTACGTTAATAATAATGATCCGGTACTCATAAATGCAATTGATTATCCATCAGTACAACTGCATACATTATGTATTTACATAAGGAAAGACTAACCAGTGGGTTTCTCAACCAGAAATAGAATTTTCCGTTTTTTATGACTCGTGTAAGCTGATATATCTACTAGCACGTGTCTGAATTCGACAGCCGCAATTTCACGACTGCAGTTTAAAGTTTCGCGATACCGTTGCTCCTGTTCGTCAAGATCTCACGACTGTCATGCCCACTATTTGTTCACAACGTCCAGTAGTTCGTGTCCGGTCGCAGCAAACATTGTCGATATAACAATACAGTGTACCGCAGTCGTTACGAAGTACCTTCGTGCCCAGTCGCAGCTATGTTTCGCTTGTATGTCGAATGCGCCTTTAGCCCTCACTGCTCCCACACTCGCCCTCCATCGACTGCTCAAGTGCAGGGAATCCACTGGATAACAGTTGAGTGTCATACGGTACACAACCTGTGACTGGCATAGGCGATAATTTGGAAAGCAGGCATAAAACGCCTAACGTGTTGAGTCTGATGATTGCGGCCGACCTCTGGTGTCTCTCTGACGTTATCTCTTAAGAATATACCGCAAGACCACGTTTTTGCCTGACCTACGTCGATATAGACGGTGCTGTATTGTTGCATGTCCAGCACATTTCTCCCTCATGGAAATCATCTCGCCACGCATAGGCGAGACACCTGAACTGCCCCCTCCCCTGCCTCCCCCCCCCCTACTCCCTCCCCCACTCCTCATTACCACTGGTGAAATCTGGCAGTGAGATGAAGCAGCAGGGAGTGATGAATCCATATCTTGAAAGAAATTTCAGCCTACTGACGGTCGATTAATACTCTAAACAATAGCTGGCCGATGGTGGCCGAGCTGTTCTAGGCGCTTCACTCTGGAACCGCCTGACCGCTACGGTCGCAGGTTCGAATCCTGCCTGGGGCATGGATGTGTGTGATGTCCTTAGGTTAGTTCGGTATAAGTAGTTCTAAGGTCTAGGGGACTGATGGCCTAAAACACTAAGTACCTTAGTGCTCCGAGCCATTTGAACCAATTTAGTTTTTTTCTAAACTATATTCCGACTGTGAGCCTGGCATTTATCCTTAGGTAACGCATCGAAGATGAACTGTTATGTCTCACCTGAGTGTCACTGGCAGGTGTCCAGACGAAATGAAATACACTAAACGACGCTGGCTGCAATCCCAATATTTCTCTAACATTCGATTCGCTAGTATAATTTTAAAGTTAGTATTCGTATCTGACATCTAAGCGCAGTTCTACACAAAAGTTAATAGAGTTTTAAATATTTCTGCTATATGCTTAAGCATCCTTTATCAGGACAGATTTAACTAGTAAGCTGTGAAAGTATTCCTACATTGCTTGAATTTCCAAAATCGCCATAACCAGAAAGAGAACTGTGCTGGAACGTTATAGCTCTCTTCTGCTCCGCACCGCAGATGTTGCTGAACTCCGCTGATCTGTGAAACGGTCTATAACTAAACAGCTTCGCTATGGACAGACATAACTATGGGCTAGGTTCAATAGCACACTGCGATGATTCTTGAAAGCTGGTGTGAGAATGGGGGAAAATTACTGATAAAATTAAAACAATTTCGATCTAAGGTGACCTATTCCGATGGAAGTGGACCATGGACCTATTACTGAAGAGATGTTTTTGAGATATTTTTTGAATATAGATGCTTATTTAAGAGCTAAGGCATATAAAATTCAGCTCGGGCAAAAATCCCCTTTATTAGAGAATGTGACACTGCTAACTGACAATGCTGAAATAGTGGACACCAGAAGTTCCTGAAGAAGATCCCAGCAGAGGAGTCGAAACGTTGATGTTTTGAAGAAATATGACGCAGCCTAAAAACCCAGAAGATTTTAACTTCGATAACACAGAACAGTTACAAAACGAGGGATATCCTAAAATGCAATATCGGATACTATAATTCAGTTAGAAAATCAGAAAGACTCTACTCTTCACAATGTCGTACTTCAAACTAAAGAAGAACTTAACGAAAGAAAAGGAAATTTCTCAGAAAAATTCTGGGACCCCTGAAGACTACTGATAGCACTCGGCAGAATAAGTAAAATGAGGAGCTTCGCACATACACCGAAAAGATTACGGATGTAATATGGAAACGTCGGTTGATATTTCATGGACACCTGTTGAGAATGGACGGAAGCCGACAGAGCAAACCGATCTTCAGTTACACCATATCATTAAAGTCCACCACAAAGTGGGCAGAAGAGGTTAAAAGAGATGGCTCCAAAGTGATGATCTAAAACACAGAATAAAATCTCCGAGTGGAGGACACGACTTTTCCACTGTTTAGTCTTGTGAACTGAAACTGGTATAAATAGAACTACTATTCTTTTCACTCGTGTATGTCTGTGTTGTAACGTTCAACAATGAAAGTCGTAGCTCCAGAAACGTTATCTGATAAATGAGTAGCCAAACTTAAATTGTAAAACAGCATGTTTTAATTAACAAAGTAATTAGAAAACCAAAATTGTAAACTAAATTAGCTATCATGTGGAATTGTGTCAAGACTGAGCAGAGATTTTATGCATGTCATCACAATGGGTCACTGGAAATGTCAATACACGAAACTACCAGAATGAAAACCTGTGTAAAATTACTAATTGAATCTTGAAGGGATAACTAAGAAATATGTTCCTATAAAAAGGTCCTGTAAATAAATGTACTCAGAAACGACTAACAAATATGTATACACTAAATAATGCACAAGCAGACGTAACAATTTACTGTGAAAATAGAACGGTGTGCGTATGAAATGGAAACTGAAATAAACTTTACATGAACTAACTCTGATAATGAATTTTGAGAAACAAAGATGACGTGTGTGATCTACCTGTAACCTGACTGAACTGTAAAACTGGCCCAAAATTTTTCTGTGGCATCGGAAAATTGGTACTGCTCAAAGCAGTTATAAGAGTCGAGGGGTCTGAAAGGGAAGAAGGGGTTGGGAAGGGAGTGAGACAGGGTTGTAGCTTATCCCCGATGTTATTCTGAATACTGAGCAAGCAATAAAAGAAACAAAAGAGAAGTTCGGAGTAGGTATTAACATCCATGGAGAAGAAATAAAAACTTTGAGGTTCGCCGATGACATTGTAATTCTGTCAGAGATAGCAAAGGACTTGGAAGAGCAGTTGAACGGAATGGACAGTGTTTTGAAAGGAGGGTATAAAATGAACGTCAACAAAAGCAAAACGAGGTAATTGAATGTAGTCGAATTAAGTCGGATGATGCTGAGGGAATTAGATTAGGAAATGAGACACTTAAAGTAGTGAAGGAGTTTTGCTATTTGGGGAGCACAATAACTAATTATGGTCGAAGTAGAGAGGATATAAAATGTAGACTGGCAATGGCAAGGAAAGCGTTTCTGAAGAAGAGAAATTTGTTAACATCGGGTATTGATTTAAGTGTTAGGAAGTCGTTTCTGAATGTATTTGTATGGAGTGTAGCCATGTATGGAAATGAAACGTGGACGATAAATGATTTAGACAAGAAGAGAATAGAAGCTTTCGAAATGTGGTTCTACAGAAGAATGCTGAAGATTAGATGGGTCGATCACATAACTAATGAGGAGGTATTGAATAGAATTGGGGAGAAGAGGAGTTTGTCGCACAACTTGACACGAAGAAGGGACCGGTTGGTAGGACATGTTCTGGGGCATCAGGGGATCACCAGTTTAGTATTGGAGGGCAGCGTGTAGGGTAAAAATCGTAGAGGGAGACCAAGAGTTGAATACACTACGCAGATTCAGAAGGATGTAGGCTGCAGTAGGTACTGGGAGATGAAGAAGCTTGCACAGGATAGAGTAGCATAGAGAGATGCATCAAACCAGTATCAGGACTGAAGATCACAACAACAACAACAAAAGCGGGAGCACGGCACAATTAGTAATAAAAACCCGCAGATACAAATGGTTCACAATCGAAACTAATTACATCACATGCAGCTTACGTAGCGTTCTTCTGTGAAACATTTGATATAACCCATTTCTCTGCAATCACATTATCGTGCGAGGGGCAGCACGCAGTGCAACTGAATGAAATCCTTTTTTTCTATGGGTACTCTACATTACAAGAATACTGAAAAGCTGGAAATATTCCTTCGACAATACTTGTGCTGGAACACATAATAAGCTAACAGTCTGTGTCCGCTTGGCTCCTGCTGGCCTGAGAGAAACAACCGGTGAGGTATAGGCTGCAAACAGCGAGTGCATACAAAATCGCGAACCGTTCGCTGGGCCGGTATTGTCGTGTGGCCGGTGCAGTGCTATCGCAGCGGCAAATGCGCGGGGGCGGGGCTGTGCGGCACAGAGCAAACCGAAGCGATCCGCCGGTCGCGGGTTCCCGCAGCGTGGCGCGCCATTGTCACTTCCGTGTGCGCTAATCGCCAAGCTCTTTAGGATGCGCCCGCTCCGAGTCCGACTGGTTCACTCTACAATGAGCGCTGCGGCAGGGGGAAATCGTTTGTTCCGGGGAAGCCTCTGTTAGAACACCTGTGGCGGTTACGTACATTGCCGTACCGGTTACTGCTCTGTTCTCCACTTACAATCTGTCCTCGTAACTATCAGCATCGTGGAGCGTTACAAATTACCGTAAGGTCAGTCATTATACACTGCCTGAAACATTTACGGTGAAAAGTGATACATACGTGGAAGGGCCCAAAATAATTAATTTGATCAGGGATCAATGATGGGATATTAACTCAGTCACACCTTTCTTTCATACGTATTTGTTCAAGTATGAACCTCACAGAACCTGCCACTTCTTTTTCTCTCTTCTCAGAACCTCGTCGTTCTTTTACTTACTTTGTTTTCGTATGTGTCAAGTTTCTAGTTTATTTTTGGTTACCCTCCACGCTGCCCTCCTGTACTAAATTGGTGATCCCTTGATGACTCAGAACATGTGCTACCAACCGGTCCCTTCTTCTTGTCAAGTTGTGCCACAAACTCCTCTTCTCCCCAATCCTATTCAATACTTCCTCATTAGTAATGTGATTTACCCATCTAATGTGCAGCATTCTTCTGTAGGACCACATTTCGAAAGGTTCTATTGTCATCTTGTCCAAACTATTTATCGTCCATGTTTCACTTCCATACATGGCTACACTCCATACAAATACTTTCAGAAATGACTTCCTGACACTTAAATCAATACCCGATGTTAACAAATTTCTCTTCTTCAGAAACGCTTTCCTTGCCATTGCCAGTCTACATTTTATATCCTCTCTACTTCGACCATAATCAGTTATTGTGCTCCCCAAATAGCAAAACTCCTTTACTACTTTAAGTGTCTCATTTGCAAATCTAATTCCCTCAGCATCACCCGACTTAATTCGACTACATTCCATTACCTCGTTTTGCTTTTGTTGACGTTCATCTTATACCCTCCTTTCAAAACACTGTCCATTCCGTTCAACTGCTCTTCCAAGTCCTTTGCTGTCTCTGACAGATTTACAATGTCATCGGCGAACCTCAAAGTTTTTATTTCTTCTCCATGGATGTTAATACCTACTCCGAATCTCTCTTTTGTTTCCTTCACTGCTTGCCCAATATACAGATTGAATAACATCGGGGAGAGACTACAACCCTGCCTCACTTCCTTCCCAACCACTGCTTCCCTTTCATGTCCCTCTACTCTTACAACTGCCATCTGACTTCTCTACAAATTGTAAATAGCCTTTCGCTCCCTGTATTTTACCCGTGCCACCTTCCGAATTTGAAAGAGAGTATTCCAGTCAACATTGTCAAAAGCTTTCTCTAAGTCCACAAATGCTAGAAACGTAGCTTTGCCCTTCCTTAATCTAGCTTCTAAGATAAGTCGTAGGGTCAGTATTGCCTCACGTGTTCCAACATTTCCAAACTGATCTTCCCCGAGGTCGGCTTCTACCAGTTTTTCCATTCGTCTGTAAAGAATTCGCGTTAGTATTTTGCAGCTGTGATTTATTAAGCTGATAGTTCGGTAATTTTCACATCTGTCAACACCTGCTTTCTTTGGGATTGGAATTATTATATTCTTCTTGAAGCCTGAGGGTATTTCGCCTGTCTCATACATCTTGCTCAGCAGATGGTAGAGTTTTGTCAGGACTGGCTCTGCCAAGGCCGTCAGTAGTTCCAATGGAATGTTGTATACTCCGGGGGCCTTGTTTCGACTCAGGTCTTTCAGTGCTCTGTCAAACTCTTCACGCAGTATCGTATCTCCCAATTCATCTTCATCTACATCCTCTTCCATTTCCATAATATTGTCCTCAAGTACATCGCCCTTGTATAGACCTTCTATATACTCCTTCCACCTGCTGCTTTCCCTTCTTTGCTTAGAACTGGGTTTCCATCTGAGCTCTTGATGTTCATACAACTGGTTCTCTTATCTCCAAAGGTCTCTTTAAATTTCCTGTAGGCAGTATCTATCTTACCCCTAGTGAGATAAGCCTCTATATCCTTACATTTTTCCTCTAGCCATCCCTGCTTAGCCATTTTGCGCTTCCTGTCGATCTCATTTTTCAGACGTCTTTATTGCTTTTTGCCTGCTTCATTTACTGCATTTTTATATTATCTTTTTTCATCAGTTAAATTCAATATTTCTTCTGTTACCCAAGGATTTCTACTAGGCCTCGTCTTTTTACCTACTTGATCCTCTGCTGCCTTCACTACTTCATCCCTCAAAGCTACCCATTCTTCTTCTACTGTATTTCATTCCCCCATTCCTGTCAGTTGCTTTCTTATGCTCTCCCTGAAACTCTCTACGTCCTCTAGTTCTTTTAGTTTATCCAGGTCCCATTTCCTTAAATTCCACCTTTTTGCAGTTTCTGCAGTTTTTATCTACAGGTCATAACCAATAGATTGTGGTCAGAGTCCACATATGCCCCCTGGAAATGTGTTAACATTTAAAACCTGGTTCCTAAATCTCTGTCTTACCATTATATAATCTATCTGAAACCTGTCAGTATTTCCAGACTTCTTCCATGTATACAGCCTTTTTTTTATGATTCTCGAACCAAGTGTTAGCTATGATTAAGTTATACTCTGTGCAAAATTCTGCCAGACGGCTTCCTCTTTTATTTCTTTGCCCCACTCCATATTTACCTATTACGTTTCATTCTCTCCCTTTTCCTTCTACCGAATTCCAGTCACTCATGACTATTAAATTTTCGTTTCCCTTCACTATCTGAATAATTTCTTTTATTTGATCATGTTGTTGTTGTTGTTGTTGTTGTTGTCTTCAGTCCTGAGACTGGTTTGATGCAGCTCTCCATGCTACTCTATCCTGTGCAAGCTACTTCATCTCCCCGTACCTACTGCAACCTACATCCTTCTGAATCTGCTTAGTGTACCCATCTCTCGGTCTCCCTCTACGATTTTTACCCTCCACGCTACCCTCCAATGCTAAATTTGTGATCCCTTGATGCCTCAAAACATGTCCTACCAACCGATCCCTTCTTCTAGTCAAGTTGTGCCACAAACTTCTCTTCTCCCCAATCCTATTCAATACCTCCTCATTAGTTACGTGCTCTATCCACCTTATCATCAGTATTCTTCTGTAGCACCACATTTCGAAAGCTTCTATTCTCTTCTTGTCCGAACTAGTTATCGTCCATGTTTCACTTCCATACATGGCTACACTCCAAACAAATACTTTCAGAAACGACTTCCTGATACATAAATCTATATTCGATGTTAACAAATTTCTCTTCTTCAGAAACGCTTTCCTTGCCATTGCCAGTCTACATTTTATATCCTCTCTACTTCGACCATCATCAGTTATTTTACTTCCTAAATAGCAAAACTCCTTTACTACTTTAATTGTCTCATTTCCTAATCTAATTCCCTCAGCATCACCCGATTTAATTTGACTACATTCCATTATCCTCGTTTTGCTTTTGTTAATGTTCATCTTATATCCTCCTTTCAAGACACTGTCCATTCCGTTCAACTGCTCTTCCAAGTCCTTTGCCGTCTCTGACAGAATTACAATGTCATCGGCGAACCTCAAAGTTTTTATTTCATCTCCATGAATTTTAATACCTACTCCAAATTTTTCTTTTGTTTCCTTTACTGCTTGCTCAATATACAGATTGAATAACATCGGGGAGAGGCTACAACCCTGTCTCACTCCCTTCCCAACCACTGCTTCCCTTTCATGCCCCTCGACTCTTATGACTACCATCTGGTTTCTGTACAAATTATAAATAGGTTTCGCTCCTTGTATTTTACCCCTGCCGCCTTTAGAATTTGAAAGAGTGTATTCCAGTCAACATTGTCAAAAGCTTTCTCTAAGTCTACAAATGCTAGAAACGTAGGTTTGCCTTTTCTTAATCTAGCTTCTAAGATAAGTCGTAAGGTCAGTATTGCCTCACGTGTTCCAACATTTCGACGGAATCCAAACTGATCCTCCCCGAGGTCTGCATCTACCAGTTTTTCCATTCGTCTGTAAAGAATTCGCGTTAGTATTTTGCAGCCGTGGCTTATTAAACTGATAGTTCGGTAATTTTCACATCTGTCAGCACCTGCTTTCTTTGGGATTGGAATTATTATATTCTTCTTGAAGTCTGAGGGTATTTCGCCTGTCTCATACATCTTGCTCACCAGCTGGTAGAGTTTTGTCAGGACTGGTTGTCCCAAGGCCGTCAGTAGTTCTAATGGAATGTTGTCTACTCCGGGGGCCTTGTTTCGACTCAGGTCTTTCAGTGCTCTGTCAAACTCTTCACGCAGTATCGTATCTCCCATTTCGTCTTCATCTACATCCTCTTCCATTTCCATAATATTGTCCTCAAGAACATCACCCTTGTATAAACCTTCTATATACTCCTTCCACCTTTCTGCCTTCCCTTCTTTGCTTAGAACTGGGCTGCCATCTGAGCTCTTGATATTCATACACGTGGTTCTCTTCTCTCCAAAGGTCTCTAATTTTCCTGTAGGCAGTATCTATCTTACCCCTAGTGAGATAAGCTTCTACATCCTTACATTTATCCTCTAGCCATCCATGTTTAGCCATTTTGCGCTTCCTGTCGATCTCATTTTTGAGACGTTTGTATTCCTTTTTGCCTGCTTCATTTACTGCATTTTTATATTTTCCAGTTTCATCAATTAATTTCAATATTTCTTCTGTTACCCAAGGATTTCTAGCAGCCCTCGTCTTTGTACCTACTTTATCCTCTGGTGCCTTCACTACTACATCCCTCAGAGCTACCCATTCTTCTTCTACTGTATTTCTTTCCCCTATTCCTGTCAATTGTTCCCTTATGCTCTCCCTGAAACTCTGTACAACCTCTGGTTCTTTCAGTTTATCCAGGTCCCATCTCCTTAATTTCCCACATTTTTGCAGTTTCTTCAGTTTTAATCTACAGGTCATAAACAATAGATTGTGGTCAGAGTCCACATCTGCCCCTGGAAATGTCTTACAACTTAAAACCTGGTTCCTAAATCTCTGTCTTACCATTATATAATCTATCTGATACCTTTTAGTATCTCCAGGGTTCTTCCACGTATACAACCTTCTTTCATGATTCTTAAACCAAGTGTTAGCTATGATTAAGTTGTGCTCTGTGCAAAATTCTACTAGGCGGCTTCCTCTTTCATTTCTTAGCCCCAATCCATATTCACCTACTATGTTTCCTTCTCTCCCTTTTCCTACACTCGAATTCCAGTCACCCATTACTATTAAATTTTCGTCTCCCTTCACTATCTGAATAATTTCTTTTATTTGATCATACATTTCTTCAATTTCTTCATCATCTGCAGAGCTAGTTGGCATATAAACTTGTACTACTGTAGTAGGTGCGGGCTTCGTATCTATCTTGGCCACAATAATGCGTTCACTATGCTGTTTGTAGTAGCTTACCCGCATTCCTGTTTTCCTATTCATTATTAAACCTACTCCTGCATTACCCCTATTTGATTTTGTGTTTATAACCCTGTAGTCACCTGACCAGAAGTCTTGTTCCTCCTGCAACCGAACTGCACTAATTCCCACTATATCTTATTTTAACATATCCATTTCCCTTTTTTAAAATTTTCTAACCTACCTGCCCGATTAAGGGATCTGACATTCCACGCTCCGATCCGTAGAACGCCAGCGTTCTTTCTGCTGATAACGACATCCTCATGAGTACTCCCCACCCGGAGATCCGAATGGGGGACTATTTTTACCTCCGAAATACACTCCTGCAAATGGAAAAAAGAACATATTGACACCGGTGTGCAGACCCACCATACTTGCTCCGGACACTGCGAGAGGGCTGTACAAGCAATGATCACACGCACGGCACAGCGGACACACCAGGAATCGCGGTGTTGGTCGTTGAACGGCGCTAGCTGCGCAGCATTTGTGCACCGCCGCCGTCAGTGTCAGCCAGTTTGCCTTGGCATACGGAGCTCCATCGCAGTCTTTAACACTGGTAGCATACCGCGACAGCGTGGACGTGAACCGTATGTGCAGTTGACGGACTTTGAGCGAGGGCGTATAGTGGGCATGCGGGAGGCCGGGTGGACGTACCGCCGAATTGCTCAACACGTGGGGCGTGAGGTCTCCACAGTACATCGATGTTGTCGCCAGTGGTCGGCGGAAGGTGCACGTGCCCGTCGACCTGGGACCGGACCGCAGCGACGCACGGATACACGCCAAGACCGTAGGATCCTACGCAGTGCCGTAGGGGACCGCACCGCCACTTCCCAGCAAATTAGGGACACTGTTGCTCCTGGGGTATCGGCGAGGACCATTCGCAACTGTCTCCATGAAGCTGGGCTACGATCCCGCACACCGTTAGGCCGTCTTCCGCTCACGCCCCAACATCGTGCAGCCCTCCACCAGTGGTGTCGCGACAGGCGTGAATGGAGGGACGAATGGAGACGTGTCGTCTTCAGCGATGAGAGTCGCTTCTGCCTTGGTGCCAATGATGGTCGTATGCGTGTTTGGCGCCGTGCAGGTGAGCGCCACAATCAGGACTGCATACGACCGAGGCAGACAGGGCCAACACCCGGCATCATGGTGTGGGGAGCGGTCTCCTACACTAGCCGTACACCTCTGGTGATCGTCGAGGGGACATTGAATAGTGCACGGTACATCCAAACCGTCATCGAACCCATCGTTCTACCATTCCTAGACCGGCAAGGGAACTTGCTGTTCCAACAGGACAATGCACGTCCGCATGTATCCCGTGCCACCCAACGTGCTCTAGAAGGTCTAAGTCAACTACCCTGGCCAGCAAGATCTCCGGATCTGTCCCCCATTGAGCATGTTTGGGACTGGTCTGAACGTCCAGCACGAACGCTGGTCCAACTGAGGCGCCAGGTGGAAAAGGCATGGCACGCCGTTCCACAGGACTACATCCAGCATCTCTACGATCGTCTCCATGGGAGAATAGCAGCCTGCATTGCTGCGAAAGGTGGATATACACTGCACTAGTGCCGACATTGTGCATGCTCTGTTGCCTGTGTCTATGTGCCTGTGGTTCTGTCAGTGTGATCATGTGATGTATCTGACCCCAGGAATGTGTCAATAAAGTTTCCCCTTCCTGGGACAACAAATTCACGGTGTTCTTATTTCAATTTCCAGGAGTGTATTTTCCCCAAGAGGACGCCATCGTCATTTAATCATACAGTAAAGCTGCATGCCCTCGGGAAAAATTATGGCCGTAGTTTCCCCTTGCTTTCAGCCGTTCGCAGTACCAGCACAGCAAGGCCGCTTTGGTTATTGTTACAAAGCCAGATCAGTCAATCATCCAGACTGTTGCCAGTGCAACTACTGAAAAGGCTGCTGCCCCTCTTCAGGAACCACACGTTTGTCCGGCCTCTCAACAGATACCCCTCCGTTGTGGTTGCACCTACGGTACGGCTATCTGTATCGATGAGGCACGCAAGCCTCCCCACCAACGGCAAGGTCCATGGTTCATGGGGTGAGGTACTTGGGTGTATCAAGTGGAAATGTGTTTATCTTCTTCATTTTAGTTTTCTTGTGACTGTATCTGAGAGAACTAAACCAGTTTTGTTTGTTCTGCTTGCCGTTGCTGGATCAGCATTATTAAGAAGGCACCAGAGATACGAATGTCGAGGAATCTTGTTAATCGAGAAGAGTGTTTTGCCCTCAGCGCACCTTGAGCAAGCCGCCAAAGACTAATAAGACGGGAGAGGTAGCAGTCTTCATCTGGTAGGGCAGTGGTCGATAATGGACGCGACGTTCCAGCTATATGTGTAAACAATCGGCCGGGCCGCTGTTAAACTGTTGCGACCGTCCGCCTCCACGCCGATACCTGTATTCGGTCACAGTTTGTGACACACCCGGCAGTTTACTGCAAGACAGAACACTTCCGATTAATTGTGCTCACCTTAATCGGCAAGAAATCTGTGAAGATTTTACCCCAGTTCAAATATTCTTTATATTCCATATTTATGTGAGTTCATAACGTTTCCTGTCTATTGTCATTGTAAAAAGAACTTTCATCAGTGAACAACATAAACGTGCATGCATTGTGTTGTACAGGAGCCGGATGTCAGTTCGTGGAATGGAGTTACATGCTTGTTGCACATGATCGGTCAGTACAGTCCTTTTTGTGGATGACGCTGGGGTTGTCGTCCAACATGCGCTCGGTTGGTGTCAGATCGGGCGATCGAGCAGGCTAACGCAACATGTCGACACTCTTTAGTGCGGTATGTGGACGAGAGTTATCCTGTTGGAAAACACCCCCTGAAATATTATTTATGAACGGCAGCAGAATTGGGCGCGTCACTCGGTTGAGTACTGTATGAAATCACACCCCTGACAGTAACTCCAGATGTAGGTCCAGTGTGTGTAGCACGCAGAAATGTTAGCTGCAGGCCCTCAATTGGTCACCTTCTAACCAAAATACGGCCATCATTGGCACAGAGACAAAAGGAACTTTCGCCAGAAAACACAATAGACCTACCTATCAATGAGCTCTTTCGTGACATCGTTGAAGTGGAAAACATCGGTGGTTTGAAGTCAGTGGAAAGCATGATATAGGACGTATATCTTGGTGCTGTCCTTGAAGTAAACGATCTGCAACAGTTCGATGTGTCACAGTGGTACCAAGTACTGCTGAGGTTGCTACTGCAGATGCAGTACGATAGTTATCGGCAGTACCGCGTGGCCGTCCGGAGTCCGACCTTCGTGTGACCGTAGATTCTCGTGATCACCGCTTCCAGCAGTCATGTGCAGTGGCTACATGCCTGCCAACTCATTCTGCAGTATCGCAGAAGGAAAACGCAATTTCTTACAGCCCTATTATACAACATCGTTCAAAATCAGTGAAGCGTCGACTAACATCAACCTACCATGTCCAGTCTCAAAGATAACTAACGCTCACGACCGATACAGCGTGTATTTAAAGCAAATCCGATTTGTATCTGCATAAGCACTAGCACCACTCTTATGCGACTGGCATGAAATATTTCAGATGCAGAAACACGCCTGCCAGCTTTCGTTTATGTCGCACAACTCCTTCTTGCTTTTGCAATTTTTCCATCAGTCTGTGTGTCTGTTTCAAATACGTGGCAGCAGTTGTTACTTGTTGGATACAACATACAAGAATACTCATTCCCTCATCTTCCATTTGCTTACTTAAATGGCTTACGTTTAATTTTTTATCATATTTTAACTTTACTGCATTTCATGAAGGTACTTTCCCACATACCGTAACTTCACTTTAATGTAGTGTCAGTCCGCTGAACATTCCGTTCCTGTTCCTCCACTTAACAAATATCTGTTGTTGTTGTTGTGGTCTTCAGTCCTGAGTAATGAAACCGTCGGCGGCTTACGCTTTTGGCTCACGTCCGCGTAGCCTAACACGTGTCCAACCTCGACAACAGACACCACACGTTTCCTATCACAGCTCAACTATCGTCCAGATTTCTGTGTAAATCGTTGGACACTCTTCAATACATATGAAGGCTCTTGCTGCCAAATTTACTTTAAGAAAGATAGTCTTTTACTTTAATTAACACTTATCTAACCTTCAGTACTCTGTATTTCGTCGGAAACCGATATATATTTTCCCTTCCTTTAGATTAACCGCTAACTGAATATATTTCCAGTGTTTCCAATAGTGTTGGAACATTGTGAACAAAATGACCTTAGTATTACTGACGGACTTTTTGAAATAATGAAATTCCATCTGCAAGAACTCATGTTTCAGTTTCTAAAATACTTTCCAGGAACTAAGGAAGATGATAACACAGAAGAATAGATTAAATATCAGTTTTGCCGTCAGTTTTTCTGATATTCCTGTAAAGTTAAAAGAAAATTTTCTGGAAATGTCCCTTGACAGTTCCTGAAAATAAAACTCGAGAACATGCCAGTTCGTGATTTCTGGTGTTGAGCACGCGAAGAGTTCACAAAACTTAGTGACGCTGCCATTGCACACATTCTTCCTTTCTCCTCTACTTGTTAGCAAAGTTTCTCGACATTGATAGTAATCAAAACGAAACAGAGAAATTTCTTCAATCCAAATTCATCACTGATACTCGCACTAACGAAGATTCACTCTCGAATAGAGGAGCAAACAAACTCACCGGCTTCATTAACGTGCCAGAAACACATGGAAATACATCCTTCTATATTTGTTTTGAGTGTCCTATTTATAGCGTAGTTCCGTATTTATTTCACACATTTAATGCATAGTCCCACGCTTTTTAGCACTTCATTTGTTATAAATTTTATAATCTATTTTAGATATGGTTTCGTGTAATATGAATTAAGGATAACTCTAGGTAGATTGAAAAAGTCTCAAGCTGCAAAACAAAGGTTTGTTGGCCCTTTACCTGGGCTTCGACATTTCTAAAAATATTTTCTTCAGGAGAAGTGGGTGTTATATTACTTTAGCTGAAGCTTAGCGGCTGTTGTCACATATAAAATATAAACCTAGGTCAAGGGCTAATAAACCTTCGTTTCGCCACTGGTTGGCTGATTTTTTTCAACCTATTCAGATTTACACAGTTGCTTATTCGCAGCCATGTTTAAGATTTGTGTGAAAATTTAGATGCACAAAACGGCAGTTATCTCGTCAAGATACATTGCTTCCCAGGTACCGAGATTTGAACTTACCAGTGAAAAATAACTGTGTTCCTCGTTTACATATTTAGACTTACATACGTAGAGCAACAATTATTCACCAGTTTTGTAACCAGAATATAAAATCCTAAAAATAGGGCTTATTTCATTCAAAGTTTCGTTCTTATCGCAACATGTAAACTAACAGTGTTATACGTACGTCACTGACAATTCCGATAAGATGTTGGCGACGTGTGTAATAGACTATGCTCGATTAATTTCCAGAGAAAATTCTGAAAAAAGTCACACAGTAGAGAGAATGAGCGTGTGGAATACGTGTACGTTTTAAATGTGGACGTAAGCCCGCCGCTAGCAGTGGCAACCAGTTACTACATTCGCCTGCGGTTCGCGGTTACTGGCGCCAAAGCCATCACAGTCGTGCACATCAATCTGTAACAAGTGCTGTGGCAGCGATACACGAGAAGGAAGTCCTGACCTACACGTACTAACGCTTTATATCGTTTTCTTAAAAAAAGTTAGTCTTTCGATTCTGAACATTACAGTAGTTGCGTCGATTTGGTGAATATCAGGGTTCATTCTTTTTTTTCCCTTTATTCATCCGGATGGTATTAATTGATTTTACTTATTCGATTATCGGTTTCAGGCAGCTGTATGTTACGCTAAAGTATTAAGAACTTCGTTAATTTATCACCGAAAATTCTAGTACTAACATTTTGCTACATTAAACTACTACCTACGATGTACTTAATTATTATTTGGTGTGAGACATTACTTTGTAAAGATATATGAGACTACACACACACACACACACACACACACACACACACACACACGTATTTAGTAGTTTTTGAGAATGACTGCTAACACGAGAAAAAAAAAAAAACATCGTAGAGTGAACGTAACGGTCTTCTGGAAGCTTTAGAGCCCAGACACATCTAGTATTTTCATTTGCAGGTAGAACAGCGGTCAACATCAAAGCATCACGCAGCCTTCTTCAGACTGATATATCAATGTTGGTCTGTTTATGCTTGTATACCTGTGTGTGTACGTGTGTGCGTGTTCGTGCGTGCATATGCATGTGTGTGTTTTGGGGGGAGTGATCATCGATCTCGTTTTGGGAAGATTATTATTATTTTTTTATTAATGCGATTGGGAGTGCCGCTTTCACATGGCACTCGTTCGGTACGACCTTGTCATACAACACTGGATCTGGAGGTGGCTGTATACTGCAGGTAAAGCCGGTAATAATGTATGGCTACTACAAATATTTCATTCGTTTTCGAAGGACGAAATTTTCCAAAGTATTACATGTAGAAATATGACTAATGCATGAATAGAACCGTGAAGTCATCGAGTTTGCATTGTATCCACTTTTGGCGTTAAGTGTGCAGTGCCTTAACAAATTGGCGGCAAAGCAAGAAAAGACTTTTCTGTTTTGTAATATGTGAGATGTTTACCAGCTACAACAGCAGAGCGTGCATTCAGAACGAATTATGGAAAAGAACCGCCGTGTGAACAGAGCATTGTGAGTTCGTAACGATAGGTCAGGGCCACTAGTTGTCTATGTAAACATAATAAATGTATGCTAGATGCAACAGTGGAGAGAGTGAGGAAAAGTCTGTAAGCTTCGTACAACAGTATTTAAATTGGATGGTGGTGGGACATCAATTGGTATATTTTTTATTAAAAATGAAACTCATCCAGCCGGCCGGAATGGCCGCGCGGTTCTAGGCGCTTCAGTCTGGAACCGCGCGACCGCTACGGTCGCAGGTTCGAATCCTGCCTCGAGTATGGATGTGTGTGATGTCCTTAGATTAGTGTGGTTTAAGTAGTCCTAAATTCTAGGGGACTGATGACCTTAGATGTTAAGTCCCATAGTGCTCAGAGCCATTTGAACCAGTTTTGAAACTCATCCAGCTGTACTTTCATATTTATTCGGCTACTAGTTTAAACGTTGTGTCAACGCCATCTTCAGGCCAGTACAATTTCATGATATCAATTACATGTGGCTGAGTACTAGTGTACGCAAGTTTGAATAAAAACTGTTTGCTAGTTGAAATCCGATTTACGGTAATCTGTCCCACGACTGATGACAACTATAAAATGGAGTTGGAGCAAATTGAGCTGCAACTTTCATTTTGGTCCTACAAATGTGATGGCCTTTCATGCGCCTGGCAGTCTGAATCTTCGCGTGTATGGAGCGTGGTGCCGTTTGTGTGGCGTCAGTCTCGCGCGACAGTGTCCCGTGTTGCCCTGCGAGCGCTCTGGGCTTAGGCGGCGAAATCTTAACCAAAATTGTGAAAAAATAAAGCTTGTCCAACGATTGCGGCAAGTATATTTTATAGTAACTGTATAGTAACCGAGTTCATAACTCGGTTTTCAGGGGCCTGAGACAAGTCTGTCAACCTCCAGCAAGAGTTAAAGAAGAGCTTTTCCTGGTAAACGTTTTAGATAGATTCAAATTTTAAGTGACTTCAGTAAATGATTATTTTAAACTGAGGAAGATGTAAATATTGATGTATTCAAACGGCTTGTATTTAAAATGTGGGCTAATATAATTAGTTATATTTGTAGCACAGTCAGACATTGAAAAGTTTTACAAAACAATATTTTACTTCGCCTGTTATATTCTTTAGCAGTTTCTTTAGCGTGTCGTACCTATTCTGTAGTCATGATAAACAATTCTCCAAATTATCCCTACATATTTAAAAGATTTAAAAAAATAATATGCTCTTTCTATTTATCTTTTAGAAAACTTCATGTGTGTGTCGATTACAAACGACTTTAGAACGTAACTGTACGACCTGTGGCGGGTCGTGAGGATACGTTCTGGGTGTTCACAAATGTTTAGATTCGGATAAATATGAGAGTGTGAAATTAATAGCATCTGCTGTATAATGGTTATGCTTAACAACATATTTACACAACTACACCCATAATAATAATAATAATAATAATAATAATCATAACAGTAATAATAACAAAATAAGAATATGCGTAACTTGCTTAAAAAAAGAAAGATTTGTTTTAGGGTAATTTTGTTAATTTGCACACAATTAGATACAGTTTAGGGCAAGAATGAAAAATCGTGTAAGCTTTCGTTACTCTCCGTTTCGCATTTTTTTTTTTGTAAGGGGGAGTTCTCGTGCGTTTTTTCCTTTTTTCGGCAAAGTGTTAGTTAACTAACTAACTTTTGGGCCGAAAACCAGACATTATTATTTTGCACCCTCACAACAACTTAAGCTTATTATGTACTTCTCTGTCCGCTTGTAGTCATGCTTATTCGATTTTGTCACTTTCTCAGTCAATGGATCTGGTCTGGGAGGCTATAATTCCTTTGCGGGTAACTCTTCCTAGAAATTTTCTTCTCTCCATCAAGCTATCAAGCTCGAACAACAGAGTCAGATGCATTAGGACATGTACTGGATCCACGAAATAGTGTATTGATAATGGACAGGCACTAGCCGAAAGCTAGATCTGCTTTAATAAAGCCTGAAAGGAAAGGATGACTGATTGCTGTGCTCCATCATTTTTAAAGATTTTCTTTTCTGGTAGCACATAAAGAGATTCAAAGCAGTTCATGTTGTCACTACAGGCGAAAGCAGATTCCAGCACAGGAAACAGCCAACCCCAAGCACAAACTGCATTTTGTGGAAATGATTGAATTAATGTAGTACTGTCTACCAACTAGAATAGGAATGATGCCCTGAGAACCATAAGGGCCAAAAGCACACCGTCGTCGATCCCACATTTAACGAAATATCGTAGAAACCAGTGAGACAGCATTTTATGAATATTCATATATACAATGTTGGCCTAAAGCACAGATAAACCTGATACACCGTAAGATCAACAGATATCAGAAGCATGAATAAATGATACAGTCTCACAATCGATGATGATGTACTTTATGGTTCTCAGCGCCACGAATGGATTCCTGTATGATAAAATCCAAAGCTTAATATATTCTATCTCATTCATGATTTCACAAAACACATTTTTCTGTCAGTAGAACTATAACGTGTATTGATGGCCGATCTAATTTTACTGTATAGTGCGTGAATTGGCATATGAGAGAAGTTTGCTACCCTCTTGCGTGATTTATGCGAAGCGAACATGGATAAAAGTCTGCTCCAGTGTGTTAACCACAAGGTGGCATTGACGTAAACGTTTAGCTGAGTGGTGAGCGCTAGATGTGCACGCCGGCCGTTGTGGCCGAGCGATTCTAGGCCCTACAGCCTGGAACCGAGCGACCGCTACGGCTGCAGGTTCGAATCCTGCATTGGGCATGGATGTGTGTGATGTGCTTAGGTTATTTAGATTTAAGCAGTTCTAAGTTCTAGGGAACTGATGACCTCCGATGCTAAGTCCCGTAGTGCTCAGAGCCATTTGAGCCATTTTGAGATAGCTGTGCACACCGTTAACCGTGCACGTTCTTTATCAAATCCATCCTATTTTGGCCCGTAAGTCAATTACGTCATGCCACTTGTGCACGTGAAAAAACTCCTTAAAGCACGCACAACTGAAGGCGTTCTCGCGACCTTGATGCCAGTTTCACGCAGTCTAGAGGAGGAGCAATGTCGCAGAACGCGATAGATTTAGAGCCATGTATTTCAGATAACAGCATCTACGTTACGCTTAACATAATTCAAAGAAAAATAATAACTAACTCCGAAAGGTGTGAAAACTTAAGGGTCTTACACGCTTTTGTTCTCTTACACAACAGCCGCCACTGTGTATGACTCTTGTGGACCAGAATTTTTTTTGTTTATATTTGATGATTTTTCAATCAGAAATCGGTATTCTTTAATAAAGAAAGATAAATAGCTTAGAAGATTTCTTCATACCTTCTTTTCCAAAGTATTACGAAATTAGATGCAAAGAAAGTCACGAGCTGAAGTGGAAAATACTTGGCTAGTCACCTGGAACAATTGCCAGTCGTGATCGGGATCATTAGACACATGGACGTAACAGCCATGCCAACCTAGACTACTCATGCTAATATATACACCTCAGTGTCCATATGCTTCACAAAGTATATGGAATACCGTAGTACATATAGCTAGCATTACAACTATACTTTGGAGAATATATTTTGAAAAATAAATTATTGTCATAAATAATGCCAAACCAACTACTTACGGAAAACTCACGTTATGTCATGAGGCATTTGGCTACCCTGATTCATGTCATCATATCACCACCAAAATCCGTACAGTAAATTAATGGTATCTCACGGGTCTACGTTGAATTTTCAAGCCAAGGCTAGAGACATAGGCCTAGAGCTCCCTATAGAGGACAAGGACGAAAAGCAATACAATAAGTAATACAAATTTCTTCATCCCCACCTCGATACAGTAACTTGTCACTGGTTGTTCGATCTACCTATCTAATTTTCAACATCTTTCTGTAGTACCAAATTTGAAGCCTATTTTTGTAAAGTCCGCAGTTTTATATTTCTGACCATTTTGAGTAAGTTTCTCATCTTTGCACGACTTTAAATAGCTTCTATCACACAGGACTTCGTTATAGGTAACTGTATCATCTACCAAAAGTTTGTGATTACTACTAATATTCTCTACAAATTCATTAACATACAATACGAGTAGTGAGGGTGCCAACAGGCTTCCCTGGGACTCACCCGAAGTTATTATGAGAGTGTAAAAAATTATTTTAACTGTTTCTTTTGTAAAGTGTGTTATTTTTGCACTGACGGCAAGTAACACTGTACAAGGTTTGACTCATGATTGTTTTTTGTTTCACGTCACAGTAAGAACGTTGCCATGTTGGCATTGTAGGCAAATTAATGTTGTGACACGTTTAGATAAACGGCTCTTGGCGGTTTCTAAATATTACCTTTCTTTTCTGTTCTGCTTAGGCGTTTCTCCTTACCAGTTAGTTCTTTTCGAGCTCCACAGGCCTCTTTGGTTTGAGTCACCTGGTCCTAGCTTTGCGACTTCTGTTGCTTCCTGTATGCATGTTTTCCAACTTACAACTGGCCTTCCTCTCCTTCTTCTTCTGGGCGGCTCCCGCTTTAAAATATTTCTTCGTCACCTGTATTTGAGCGTCCTCTGTAAGTGCCTGTAGCGCTGAACCGCTCTGTTCTGCTAACTTCTTTTATGGAGCACGTTAAATCCATATACTTCGCTACCTCCTCATTTTATATCCTAGCTGCTTCGTTAACTGCAGACATCGTTCCCACGGTTATAATTTTCTCCATAATTTTAAAGCCACATCTCAGCTCCACATAACACTATGCTCTCCACCACACTGTCTCTTCCTAGTGTACTGCCGAGTCTTATTATTCCATATTATCACATGCGAGGCTGTGGTAGCTCTCTTCCTCATTCCTCCTATGGGACTAACATCGTTGACACAGGTATCAAATCTGTCTAATATTCTTACCAAATATTGATAGCTTCTGCAGGCTTTTATTTCTCCTTCCTCTGTGCCAATTTTCACTAATGTTGCCCCATACGCATGCTCTCTGTCTTGTCTAGATTTATTTCCAAATACCATTTGCTACACTCCTTAAGTTTTCTCAGGGTGCATTCCATATCCCCGTATTCTTGAGAGAATATTACCTGGTCATCCGCAAGTAAAGGAAGTGATGATTATCGTCAGCAGCCTTTATTCTCCAAAATACATGATTTTTCACAAGATTGTTTTAAAAACTTTGTCAAAGAAAATAGTTAGATTTACTCATTATAATCACTACTTTCGTGTTCTTATACAACTTTTCAGCCAGGCTAATCCATTTTTCTCTCACATTAACTCTTTTCATTACTTCCTGTAATTTTGTTCCGAGGACATTGTCACCCGCTTCCTATAGGTCCACAAATACCATGATTACGCTTTTATCATTATTTTTGCATTTCCATCTGGGTGGATCTGAGGAAATCAAATACTCCTGATGGGCCAAACTAACAACAAACAGGTAAACTGAACTTCGAAGTGTACGAAGTGTCAATCTAAGGAAAGAAATCCCTGGAAAAGGGCTATCCTGGTCCACCTGAAGAGAGTGGGCTTGCATCCATTTCTCTGGAAAAAGGCGTGCTTGGATCATTCCCAAACACAGGCCTTGGAGGATTCTCTAAGAAGCTCAAGATAAATTACGTGTTGGCTGCTTTGAAACTAACACGACCGATTCTCTTGAGCTAACTGTCTTTTCTTCTTTTTGAGTTATCTGTCTTCTGGCTGGTTCGATGTGGCCCACCGTGAATTCGTCTCTCGCGCTAGCCTTTTCATCTCTGATCTCAGAGTAACATCCTGCAGTCTACGTCCTAAGTTATTTATTGGATGTATCCTGATCTCTTTCTCTAAAATTTTTACCCTCTTATGTCACAGAATTATTCCTCATTTCTTATCAGTTGCGTGTCATGCCGTTCCTTCTTCTTGTAGTATATTGTATACATTTCTTTCCTCGCCGATCCTGCGGAGAACCTCCTCATTCCTCACCTTATCAGTCCATGTTATTCTGTAGCACCGCATTTCAAAGATTTCTATTCTTTCCTGTTCCAGTTTTCCCACTATCCATGTTTCACTTCCAGACAATGCTGTGCTGCAAACTTACATTCTCCGAAACTTTTTCCTCAAATAGAGACGCGTTGATACTAGTAGACTTATCTTTTCCGGGAATGCATTTTTTGCCATTGTTAGATTGCTTTTTATACCCTCCTTGCCCCATCCGTCACGGGTTACTTTGCTGCCTGGCTAACAAAATTCCTAATTATGATGTAAAATTTTATCGCGGTTCTCATTTCTGCTATTTCTCAATACATCAGTTGCCTACGCGACTTTAAACCCCAATCTTCTTTATTGTGAAACCAAAATCTCGCCTTCGTGTTACAGGTTATTTGGTTTGGAAACCGGTTTCGGTCTATAGCTTAATTATCATCAAGCTGATGATAGCTGCTGGTGGAGATGGGCAGAGCAATCTCCGTGGAGCACGGACGTCAACAGCTTCGGCCAGATAAAATACAGAAGAAGGCCGGCTCTCATGACAAGCCACGCCGCCTCCAGCTCCGACAGGTCCAGCAAACGGAGACGACTGCCCTCTG
Source organism: Schistocerca gregaria (assembly GCF_023897955.1). Lineage (NCBI taxonomy): Eukaryota > Metazoa > Arthropoda > Insecta > Orthoptera > Acrididae > Schistocerca > Schistocerca gregaria. The sequence goes on from NC_064926.1 coordinate 367,248,870, forward strand.
GCCACTCGAGGTTCTGGAGCGTCCAGCCGGCCGCTTCCTCTCCAGCTGGATCCGAGACCCGCCCTGTCCCAAGTTTCCGGCCTTCAATTTAAAAGTTTATCGAGAAGTTTGGTCTCGCTGCGGCAGGGGAGGCGGGCCCGGAGAAGAGGAGGGAGGATGAGACGGAACTTTACTGGAGTCTCGTGAGTTATTTAACTTGCAATATGTAGCGCAGAATCAATGAGCGGCGCGCGGGCTCGAACTGGGCGCCGGTGCCGGCGCGGCCTGGCCTCGGGGGGAGGCGAGCCAGCGAGCAGCAGGCGGAGCGCGGCGTAGCCGGCCTGCGAGCGGCCGCGATGCGTTATTCATACAGACGGCTCCACCAGACTCGGCTCCGGCCCGTATTGATTCGTGCCGCTGCCACCGCACCGCGGCGGCGCTGGCGTCGCCTTGCTTAGCGCCGCCCTCGCTGTGTCGCGATGGTCGTTAGCACGCCGCCCCTGTCGGGCACGACGCAACACTGACACAGGCAGACGTCTGTCCGCTGCGCTATTTCCCCCCCCCCCCCTCCCCTCCCCACCCCGACCCCAAACACCCACTCAGAAGCCGTATTCCGAGCACGAGAGACAGAGATAACCTTTCTTTCTGATACATAATTAAAAGAAAACACTGTTCCGTGTACACTTTTGAGCGAAAGGTGACGTGGCTCCGTTAGCTGACATGGAAAATGGTGACCAACAGAACCAGTAGGCGAAAAGAAAAAAAAAGGAACGTAAATTGAAAAGATTGTAGATCTAACAAAAGTGTGTTTTACTAAGAGTGTAAAGGTCCAGTGCGATCTCACTTCCAGCTGTAAGAGCGTCATTCTTCTCACCTTTATTCAAGGTAATGAAAAAGACCTTACTAAATGAATAGTTTAATTTTTTGGGAGGGGGGGGGGGGGGCTCGTAAATGGTAGTTCAGAATGGTTCAAATGGCTCGGAGCAATATGAGACTAAACATCTATGGTCATCAGTCCCCTAAAACTTAGAACTACTTAAACCTAACAACCTAAGGACATCACACAACACCCAGTCATCACGAGGCAGAGAAAATCCCTGACCCCACCGGGAATCGAACCCGGGAACCCGGTCGTGGGAAGCGACAAAAGGGGTAGTAAATATTTCATTAAGTGTATTAAAGTGTAATGGAGAATAGATCATAATTATAGCCAAAGCGAGTATTAAGTACAGTAGAGCGTCGATTATTCGAAGTAATTGGGGGACATGGGTGTTCGGAAAACTGGTTTGTTCGGATAATCGAACTGTACATGTTTATTTGCCAATAAGGAGTACGGGTTGTTGATCCAGCAGTAGAATCATAGCTATAAAATTTGCTATGCTCGTCTTTTGTTTTTTTATATCTGTAATTGTCGTAAGCGGTTAATAATATTCTCGTACATGTCCCTCATAGAAAGGACCACACGTTCACTTTTATGCATTTTGTATCGTCAAGTTTACTTATTCACGCAGCAGCACACAAGTGGTCGTAACAGAGAACAGAAGGTGACTGCACCGTTAGAAGCTCTTCTTGGGGGCGCGCCATCCTTCAAACTGCGCGGAGCGGCACGCCTATAAGCTGGCGCAGCTGTTGCTGTGAACAGCTTTGATACTGCCGCTACTTCTACTGTCAGTGCCGAGCCGACTGAAGTGTGCCGATTGTTGAAACACAGCGACTGGCGGCTCGGCCGGTCAGCAGCGCCTTGTGAAGGCCCCATTAGAAGCAATGTTCCACCAGCGGAGGCCCAGTGCGGTGACTACTGTGGGAAACTTGGTTTGGGAGTGAGGGGGATGATGGAGAGTAACAGGTGCGAGCGAGTACATAGATCGGTTAAGCGGTCGTTCGGCTGACAGGCGTTCGGATAATGGACGCGCTACTGTATTTTGTTACACATGTTAAATTGCAATGGTGAACAGATCCTCGGTATTAGTGCTGTTTGATAAAGATGCATTGCTTCAAGATCTGTTCTTTTTTTTAAAAAAAAATAGCAAAACTTAAAATGTTGAAACTGTGGTATCGCGTATCGATACCTCCACACGTGCGTCGACAACGGAATTTCAGGTTTATGTTAGACGCTGACAGCGGTCGCCCGGGGTCTGGTAGACCCAATGGTGCGCACCTGCAGAGCCACGCGTCCAGCAGCTCTTGGCTACGAGCGCCCTCTGCTGCTGCGATACAGGACGGCCAGCGGCAGTGATACAGCCTACTGGCACCTAGAGCCCCCCCTCACCCCCCACTGCGACACCATTGTTCGCACTTAGTTCAGAGAGCCTAATCATTGTTGATGTTGTGATAGCTAGAAAGCTAAAAGCCACAACGTGGGGAGCGCACGCCAACACAGTGAGAACCTCTTCCCTTTCATTGTGTTACTCTGCCGGAGAATACGCAAGCCCAGTGTGGTTCAGTTCTTGCCATGCCAAAACAGTAGATATTGCTCTTAATGACACTTGTCGTATCATCACTGGGTGCCTGAAACCTAATCCTCTGTATAAACTGTACAGCCTCGCGGGAATTGCACCCCCCGACATCCGCTGAGAGGTAGCAGCAAAAAGTGAGAAAAAAATCAGTAACTTCTAAAGCTCAACCCCTATATGGCTATCAACCAGCAAACCCATGACTAAAATCCAGAAAGATCAGTGGTTAGCACACTGGACTCGCATTCGGGAGGACGACAGTTCAATCCCGCGTCCGGCTATCCTGATTTAGGTTTCCCGTGATTTCCCTAAATCGCTCCAGGCAAATGTCGGGATGGTTTCTTTGGAAAGGCACGGCCGACTTCCTTCCCCGTCCTTCCCTAATCCAATGAGACCGATAACCTCGCTGTTTGGTCTCTGCCCTCACACAATCCAATCCAATCCAGAAAGAGCTTCCTCAGATCTAGAGAGGCTATAGTTGGGGCACCACACCAATGCCGAATCGAACTAAGGCGTGCAAGGCTTACCAGTACTGTGGGATGGATTACACCAAGCGAAAAACTACCACCCGGCTGCACAGAGAATTGGAATACATGGAGATCTCTCAACAGACTACGCTCGGCTATTACGAAATGTAAGAGCAATCTGATTAAATGGGGTTTCCTAGAGGAGCCGCCACTGTGTGAATGTGGAGCAACGCACCTTCTCCAGTGTACCCAATGTCCAGCAACATGCACAACAGAAAACCTGCTACATGCAACGCCAAATGCAATAGGGGTCGCTAACTTCTGGGCGGCAAAAGTGTAAACGTCTTGTAAATAATAATTAAACACCACATGTAAATATTGTACATTATTTCATACATCGTAAATGTTCCTGACACGAATAAATAAATAAATAGGTGGACGTTGTTTCTTGCCACATTGTTTGAAATGTGTCTTCGTATACTTGAAGAATTACCAGTTAAATTACCAGTTAAGTAAATATCCTGTTTACTTTGTAACTTTTTCGCTGATAATTTCTGCTCCTGTCCAGCTTGCCTAGGGCAACAGCTGCCGCACCACCCTGTAGTCCATCTCTCCTCACCATTGTGTACGAAGTTGTACACAAAAGAAACGACGGAAAAATAAAAAACTTATGGGGCTGCTTCCTTTGAAAATGGGACAAAGTGAATCACTGCAGTCACTTCATTATACACATTATGAAAGGGTACACTTTTTAACTGTTTCAGTAGCTGTTACAGACATTTCCCACTGCGGAATTGGATGGCCTGCAGCCCCCACAAAATACCGTGAAATCACACGTTGTACTTATCACGCCTGATCCATTCTCTTTTCTTCGCAGCTATAATGCCATAATATTTTATATTGCAGAAACCGAAAGTTATGTCTCGGTCCTTCGACATTAGTGAAGCCCTCTTGTAAGACCTAGATGAACTGGTGAAGTCAGATGGCAAGCTGAAATTTTTCTCTTCTCGCACGTGTATTACCTGTGACCACCATTGGGGCTGGCAAAACAGAAGAGCATCGTGTTGATCATGATGATGCTGAGCTCTGACTTTCCAGTTTTAGGGATTGGGTTTTCTTCTGACTCTGTGGTAACAGAGCGGGGCTCATCATTCAGGAATGTGGATGAAGGAAACAATTTGTGGGGTTGAAGGAGAAAATTCTCTTGCACTCAAATCTCTTCAGTGTTTCTTACATTAGATCCGAGTCTCTAAAAGATGTCGAAATTTTTACCCGAAAAGAATCATGCTGTGGAGGCTGACTGATTATTGCATGTAAATAGGTTATATAATGGGTGACAACTATAGAACTATATGAAATAAAATAGTCATAACTTCTGAACGGTTTGCGTTAGGACTTTCGAACTGCACTGTTGGCTGCCTGGCATGATGGGAAATAGTAGGCGCTGTATGGTTTTGTTCAGTGAAGAAGCCCGCTTTCATTTGGATGGACGCATTTGGGTGACTGAGAACCCACATCTCGCGAACGAGACGTCTCTTCACCCTCAATGGGTGACTGTGTGATGTGCAGAGTCCAGCCACGGAATGATCAGTGCTATATTGCATAACGGCACAGTGACTACCGAACGGTACCTGAAGATGCCGAGATTCCAATCCCATTATCCAGAGTGACCCTGATTTCGACAAGATGTTATTCATGCAAGACGGAGGTCGACCCCATGGAAGCTGGAGAGTGTTTGATGTCCTGAAGAAGCAATCTGGGGGACAGCATTTTGGCTCTGGGGTACCCAGAGGCCACTGGCATAGGCCTAAAAGAAAAGGTTCAAATGGCTTTGAGCACTATGGGACTTAACATCAGAGGTCATCAGTCCCTAGAACGTAGAACTACTTATACCTAACTAACATAAAGGCATCACACACATCCATGCCCGAGGCAGGATTCGAACCTGCGACCGGAACGGTTCCAGACTGAAGCGCCTAGAACCGCTCGACCACAACGGCCGGCGGCATAGGTCTCGATTGGTCGCCATATTCTCCGGACCTGAACAGATGCGACTTCTTTTTGCGGAGATGTATTAAAGACAAGGTGCACAGGAATAACACCAAAACCTTTGCTGAGGTGAAAACAGCCATTCAGGAGGTCATCGACAACTTCGGTGTTCCGACACTTCAGCGGATCATGGCAGAATTCCCCCATTCGTCTGCGCCACATTATCGCCAATAATGGCAGGCATATCGAACATGTCATAACACATAGCTGAATATCTGTAGTGACGTTTACATGTTGAATCAAGTGTGTGCACGCCGTAGTTTGCAACTAATCTACATTCTTTCATATAGTTCAATAATTGTCACCCTGTATATATTTCAATAAAGAAGGAGTAATACACGTAATATTCCGATTCAAATTGCCCCATTCTCTTATTTTGAAATGTAAACAGTTTATAACTGATATCGCTAGTTGTTCTGTCAATCGACCTTATGGTTTGTGCACAGTTGGTATCAGAGAGATTTATAACTTGACGTTCGTGTATTTCAGCAACAGATCTTCCTTTAAACATACTTAATATTGTATGGCGGTTTCTTATAGGCAACACTGTCTCACCTATTCTATTTCTTTGTGGGTGATTGCTGTCTGGCTTAAATATACAGGTATTTGGAAAAACGTTCTTCCCGTTTGTGCACGACTTGTCTAGCAACGTTCCTGTATCAAATAGTTTTCGAGCTGCATAGACAGGTTGAGGAGTAGGAAAAATTCATATTGCTATCGATATAGTTCCACGACTCAGAAAGCCCACTCTACACTATTAGCTATTTTGTACGTAGTCAAATTTAAATACTTGTCATAGCAGTCCTCAATCTTTTCCTGCATACTCAGTGGGCGCAAAATTTTTGAACCAGTTTCTAAAGTGCTCTTTCAGTTTTTTCTCATTTTCATAGAGCATTCCGCCTACAAAAAGCTTCAGTCTGGAAAAAAAGGGGTAGTTACTCATAGCCAGCTCTGTGCTATAAAGCGGATGCTTAAAAACTTCATAGTTGAACCGCCGAAGCAAATCCTTCTCGAACCCAGCAGAATGTGGGTGAAGAAAGGCATTGCGACAAGACAACATTCCACGCTACTTATTGAGAACGGTACGACATAGTCGGTGGAGGTCTGATGGTAGACCCCTGCATTTATGGCTTCTCCTCTAGGCCTAACGTCAATAAGTAGGACACACTTCCGATCTCAAAACGCTGTGGCCATAACCCTCTTGGTTCTTACTTTTTTTGTTTTGTTTTGTGGGGTATCTGAACGGGTGTGGTGAGGAGAAATGCGTTGGCCGTCGAATTAAGACGTCCTCGCTTTTAGAATGGCCATCGTAAGATCTCAAAGATAAACTTCAAACACCTACGTCGGTGCGGGTACAACTTTGCGTAATCCCTACAGTCACGCCCATGCATAGGTAAAATATTTCATCAAAATGCTGGTGGATAAAGTACAACAGACCGAATGCGAGTTGTGAATGGAAGTACAAAACAAAAAAATGGTTCAAATGGCTCTGAGTACTATGGGACTTAACATCTTTGGTCATCAGTCCCCTAGAACTTAGAACTACTTAAACCTAACTAACCTAAGGACGTCACACACATCCATGCCCGAGGCAGGATTCGAACCTGCGACCGTAGCAGTCGCGCTGTTCCAGACTGAGCGCCTTAACCGCGAGACCACCGCGGCCGGCGAAGTACAAAACAGCCAGTGCTACTCCTTCCATTACACATTCAAAACGGAAAGAGCCCCTTCAGCTCAGTGATCCTAACGATGCTTTCCGATCTCCAAACGACGAACACAAGTGAAACGGAACTTGTACCGTTCCATAGTTTTCTCATTAAATTTCAGGTACAAGAGAATTAATAGCGAGAGAGGTTTTACTCTGCCGAAATAAATCAGTTGTTAACAAGCAGGAGAGAATGGACCAAAAAGCGTTTGTTTATTTATTTATTGATTTCATTTAGTGTGTGCCACGTTTCCCTGCACAATTTCCCTCGTGCGGCATGGGCTGTATGAATGAGAAATTATGTCCAGTAGCAGAAAGCTTTAGTCTGAGGTTGTAGCATTTCATGAGTAGAGTGGTTCTGTGGTAGGGTAGTACCAACCCCTAAATCCGAACAAGTTTGGCAAAGACAAGGTGTGCAAGTCAGGTCAGAGAGGTCGCGAAGGCACGTGTACCGGCTCCGTCAGGTTGGCGAACCTCTGGACGGCCGCGGTGGTCTCGCGGTTCTAGGCGCTCAGTCCGGAACCACGCGACCGCTACGGTCGCAGGTTCGAATCCTGCCTCGGGCATGGATGTGTGTAATGTCCTTAGGTTAGTTAGGTTTAAGTAGTTCTAAGTTCTAGGGGACTGATGATGGTTGGTTTGTTTGCGGAAGGAGACCAGACAGCGAGGTCATCGGTCTCATCGGATTAGGGAAGGACGGGGAAGGAAGTCGTCCGTGCCCTTTAAAAGGAACCATCCCGGCATTTGCCTGGAGTGATTTAGAGAAATCATGGAAAACCTAAATCGGGATGGCCGGACGCGGGATTGAACCGTCGTCCTCCCGAATGCGAGTCCAGTGTCTAACCACTGCGCGGGACTGATGACCACACATGTTAAGTCCCATAGTGCTCAGAGCCATTTGAACCATTTGAGCCACCTCTGGTTTTGAAGTGCAACGGTTAGGCGATGTGGCCCGCAGGACTGGTCCCTGGGTGCGGCGCTGTGCAGATGTTGAAGATTTGGCTGTCGATTTTATGGTAATATTATCAAAGGTATTAGAATGTTTCAAATATGTTTGTTACTAAGGTCCAGACGTAGAAATCAAGTGTGAGATTACCACGAAACCCAAATAAGGGAGTTTTTATTCGTAATTTGATTAAATTTCAGTAAGAACTTTGCGTATGTGCCTTGGTCAGGCACGCACCACGGACCTTAAGCTCATGGGTCGTAGTATTGCTCTGTGCGTAACGGAAGTAAACTCATTTAATGTAGTTTAATGCGGTGTTTCTTTCATAATGTTATTCTGGTTTCTTTTTTATTTCTAATATGTTTTCCTTGTGTACTTGGTTTACAACCACGTGGTCGGTTGGAGCCACCACCACATTACTAAAGTACAGTTTCATTCCTAAAATGTACAGTAGCTTCACTACCGTTTCGTGTAGCTCAATTCGGTAATAGTAAATTTGTACGGAGAATAGTACTCTGAATCATAAAATGGGGGCGTATTCACTTTGGCGCTAAACTGTGTCAAAGCTCGTTAATAGGAAGGTGGGCTATATCAACTGATACATGGTACCAGTAAAAATAATTATACGGTAGTGCGTGAATGTAAGATAGGGAAGAAATAATCTTGCGTGTCAGAATTTTTGCATTTCTGTTGGCTACTCCAACTTGGCCACGTGGATGAACTGTTATCAAGGTGATAATTAGTAAATGTTTCTTGTGCCCCCCATAACTATTTGATTTTCTTATAATGAAGTGCGTAACTTAAAATATACGGGTTAAACTCGTGTATCTATGAAAAGTTCATATTTTAATGCCTATTGATTGGATGGAGACTTGCAAAATTTTCCCGCTGTATGATAGTAAATGTTCTTGCGCTCCCAGCACAGTAACGTGTGATGTTTCGGTACGCAGGATTAAACCATAACTGGCAGTCATAGTCAGGTGGACCACTTGCTGCTTCTCTTCGGCGCACGTTTTAATGAAATTTGAAATATTTAGGCAGACACTCTTCCGCCCTGACCGAGTTCACTTGAAGCGTCTTTTTCTGAACTTGTTCTGCGTGACCTATAGTAATTAAATGTAATTCCAGTCGAAGGCTTGGTTTAAGGTATAATTGTGTGGCTGCATAAAATTACACTGAAGCCAGGTCATCGCTCCCCTCTGCTTTTTCCATAATTACGTGATGACAGTAAATTCTGTTAACCAGAGAGACCATTTGTCATGATTTATAATATGAGAGAACCTTCTGTTGCATCAGAATGGGCAATAAATGTTCCAATAGATACACAGCTAATTCTTCAAGTGCTACAGATAGTCAATAAATATCTATTAATCTAGATCTTCCACTGATTATTTCCTCCCTTTATCAGTAACAATTTAAGAATAGCTGAAACCTAACCCTCCCTAGAAAACGGAAAATACTATTGATAAAATATTCCTTAGAGAGGCAAGCCCGCAAAAATTAGTCCCTACCTCAGTGTGCTGGATCAACAAATAAAAGTAAATAAAAGCTCTGTGCTCCCTATTAAGCCCTGCATAGGTGCCTTCTGTAGTGGTTATAAGGACTGTGATATTCGTTGCCTTCAAATTTCTACCGGTAGGTTAAACCCACCCGCTAAAAATTATTAATACCCCAGCAGTAACTCGGAGGGGCCTGGAGCACACGAGTTTGTAAACCAGGACTACAGAGAGTAACTTACAGAAGCAGTACGGCACGATTAGCTATTGTAAACATCCTAATCGGTCGAATTTCATCAGTACCATCGGTTGAGTGTTTACATTGCACAAGGAATATTTTAGTTCTTTACTAACAGTATGGCTTTTTGACGTATTGTAAAAATCATAGAGACTAGAGCCTAATATTTACAATACAAAATTTTGTAAATAAGCATCCCGAAAATTTAAGTAATCCGTCGACTTTGGAGTCGCCAGCACAAGTCTTCTGGCCTGCCGTTGTACGATCTTGTGGGGTACTCGTCTGTAAAGTGTTTGACGATCTGTTGTTCTCCGCAGTTACAAAATGGCGATGGCTGCCAACCCATTTGCATAAAAAATATAGGCATCTGCCATGTTTCGTTCTAATTTTGTTAAGCGTTGGCCAGGTTTTGTGTGCCAACTGAAATACGGTGGTTTTTGGGTGACGGCATATTATTATTTTGTTTTCGAGCTCTTTCCTGAGTCTACGTATTACTAATGTCGCACTCATCTCCCACGGGGACCCTTTGCTGTTATTGTTACCGGTCATCTACAGCGGAGTCATCTATGGTTTCAATCATAGGCATCTTGATGGACTGGTACTTTTATTTTATCCATGATCTTTTTGTACTCGTTCGTGAGAGCTTTCATGGTTCATAGTTGTTCTGGTGTGTAGAGTGGAATCCCAAGAGACCGTTAAAATCATTTCGACGAAATTTGAACGTGATCCAAAGCAAGAAAGGACGTTTATGCTTTATCGCGTCCACCTTTGATGTGGGGGCTATGGGGAGAGAGTGAGGATGGAGGGCAGAGGAAGGTGCGACATTGACACACTCTTGAATAAAACGGCAATGACCTCCCAGTTTGGCAACACATTCGGCACAACTGTGCAAATTTGTTAGGCACTTTTCAGGTGTATCCCTACAGAGACATGTATCTACTGCTCCCTACCCGCCAGTGGAACAACTAACCCTGTCGACGCTAGGATCTTTCGGCCGTATGCGAAAACTGAAGGATGTCGAAAAAGGTGTGTATTCCGCCGGCGAGTAAGGATCGATAATTGGGTGTCTCTGACAGAAACATTTGTAAAGTGTCCTGTTGTGCAGGTGGCACAGAAGTGTTACCGAACACTGATGTCACAGAAACACCCATTGCTGATTGATTTATACACATCCACCCCCCCCCCTCCCCCCAACACCCAAAACAACAGAAATCACCAGTACACTCGCTACAGGGGGACGCGAAAAAGGAGGGATGAAAAAGCATAAATGCCCTTTTCTGTTTCGGATAACGTTCCGATTTCATCGAATTGTTTTGATCTGTCCCTAGCTGTTTCACTCAGTATGTCACAACGAAAACTGTGGTCACGCTACACTCAATAGGAGTGATGTCACGTTCAGTGAGTTTGCAGCCCCTTGATGTTCATAGGAGAGATATGAATCGTTAGAGGAGTGTCAGCAGTGTCAATTGTTAAGAACGTCATTTTGTGGCACATACCCCTGCAAACTGTCGTTTATGACCGAGAGTGTGTGAAAATTAACGTCCCAAAGGAAAGGGTTGTTTTGTTTACGCCATTTATGACACTTTCCGAGGCCTTTCTATGTCGATTTTGAGCATCAGTGTGTCCGAAAGCGGGGTGATTTCAACGCAGGGCGCTGTCGTTTTGACATCCGTGGCAGAGTCGTCAAGAGAAGTAGTGAGATTTGGGTAAAGGGTGGCGCTGGGCTGTATTTTGGTGATATTTGGTGCCAATATGACAACTTTAACCCACTATACACCTCCCCTGACCTACGAGCTACGCATTTTTTTTCCCACGTGTCGACACCTCGTTGGGTGACGTCGCTTTTGCGCCATTAAGGTGGAAGGCTGCAGGTATCTTCTAGCCACATTTCGAACCTCTGCACCGCATGGGAGAAAATGTGATCCTTTGATTATGTTGTGCAGTGTAGTATATAGCTTCCAAAATCGGGAATTGACGGAAATATCGACCTAAGTTTTAAACATAAACAAGCCACAATTGATTATCGGCTTAAATTAAACGTTTTAGCACCCACACAGGAGTGGTGATCTGCCTTGTTGACAGTACATCACGCGTCAACCTGTGACCTCCGTGTCGTTTACGCCATTTTAATGACTCCTGAGGCCGGTAAAGGTACACGAATAGCAGTCAGGTGTTCAGAGCAGGGAACAGATTACGTCGAGGAAAAGCGGGTAGTAGGGAGCCAATAACACTAAATCAACAAATATTTCATGAGTTTTTAATTTCTATCAAACGAGGAAGGTCAGGAATTATACAGTACGTCTAGGAGTTAGTCGACCTAGATGGAACGTTTTTATTTCTTTTCTGTTTTATTCCAGAAATGCAGTACGTTGGTAGATCATAAGCGTTCGTCCCTCAGCTGAGTGAGGCTTCGCACCTTGTCAAAAGTGAGAGTACCGTTGCCAATATGGGGTCGGCAAGGCTGGACAACCAGAGATATGATGCGGCAGACCACATTACCTTCCTCTCTGAGATGGTAAGAATTTTAGGATTTGGGTGAACGTCAGTTACCGAAAATGAATTCAGACAAAACCACTAGCTGGCAGAAGAATTAGCGATTAACGACGGCAATTAGATAATAAACTGTATGTTTGGAGCAAGGGGTGCACCATAACTCGTACTTAGTACAAAATTGTTCGAAGCTGCTAATAAAACAGTTGATTATTAACTATCTATTTCGATTAACTGATGACATTGAGATACTGGTATCAAACAAGGGCCATTCGGAAAGTAAAGTCCGATCGATAGCGAAATGAAAATCTGATGAAACTTTGAACAGATATGTTGGGCAGTGTCTCTAGTAGGCCCGTCAATCGCGTCACGTCCCTCTTTTCAGTTTTGAGCGCGCAGTGTGCACATAAAGACGCCTAAAAAAAGTGCCTCCCGCCAAGTGTGAGAGTCTGGTGAGAGATTACGTCTGAAGCTATTCAACCCACATAACATGATTGTCATGCGTTTCCTTCTTGATGATAATTCTCGCCCGCTCTCTGCAGCGACAATGAAGATGCTCCTGCAACGTTTTCGATGGAAAATGTTTGATTACCAATAATACAGCCCGTAGTTGGTCCCCACTGAATTTCGTTTCTCTTCGCATGAAGCTCTGGCTATGAAGTTATTTTGGCAGGTACAACGAGCTGTAGACGAGCTTAGAGATTTGGCGGAAAGCACAGGCGGCTGCCTTCTATGACGAGGATATTGGAAAGTTGGTACAACGCTATGACAAATGTCTGAGTCTGAGCGGTGACCATGTAGAGACGTAGATGGAAGCACTAACTGTTTCAAATAAAACGCTTTTTATTTCACAGTGGTTTCTGTGGTGTCACCGCCAGACACCACACTTGCTAGGTGGTAGCTTTTAAATCAGCCGCGGTCTGGTAGTATACGTCGGACCCGCGTGTCGCCACTATCAGTGATTGCAGACCGAGCGCCGCCACACGGCAGGTCTAGAGAGACTTCCTAGCACTCGCCCCAGTGGTACAGCCGACTTTGCTAGCGATGGTTCACTGACAAAATACGCTGTCATTTGCTGAGACGATAGTTAGCATAGCCTTCAGCTACGTTATTTGCTACGACCTAGCAAGGCGTCATTATCCGTTACTATTGATATTATGAAATATGTACCGTCCAGACCGACGTTCGTCATTAATGGATTAAAGTTAAGTATTCCACCAGCTACGTCCGTTGTTTCTATATTCTAATTTCCTAGTCCTGTTCCAGACCTCACGCCAGCACGCGTGAGCTAAAACGCGTGCCTTTCGGCCTCCTCTAGGAATACGGTGTTGGCTCTCCTGCCAACCACAACAGTTTCCATTTCACGACCGATCGGACCATACTTTCCGAATAGCCCTCGTAATATATAAAACACGCATGACTAAGTTTCTGCTGTGGCATAAAATAAAAGCCATCCTTCGTCACTGCCGTCAATAGGGAAATTAATTATATGGCAGAAATAAAATCGTACAACGATAATTGCATCTGTACATTTATGCGGCATTTTACAATGACCGGAAAACGCACAACACAAATGTACCTCCTGTAACAACTAATGTGTAAAGATTCGTCCCATATGTTACGTCCAAAAAGCTCTGAGAATAATTTCATATTCAACGCGTAAGTGAGATCTCTGCAGCAGCTAGGGAGGCAGCTATAATCAACTACTGTAAAGAACAGATGTGCAGTTGACTAATCAGCTATCAGCAAAGATTGTCCCGATCAGGAAACAATGACGGGTGGACGCCTGCCCCGAAATGATGGAAATAAGATGGAAAAAATCAACACGGGTGAAGGGACTTGACGTAATTAACAGGAATCTAACACAAAACCACAGAGAAAAGAATGGGTCTCTGATGGTTCGTAAAGAACGAATATGGTGTGAATGTGACGCGCGAGTGCAACGACATTTCAAAGAGACTTTTGTGGCAGTTTCACACAGTTCCATGAACTAAGGTGAGCTGTACGTACGTGCGCAGGAAGGTAGAGACTATGTAGTTTACTGGAAGCCATCTTAACTTGTCTCCGCCAGCTTAACTTTTCTCAATTTTTATTTATCTCTAAACCTCTCATTCTGAAGTATTATGAACGTAAATGAACGGGCTTCTAGAGCACGTATGCATCTCATATAATTACAACAATTATTGTTTTGGATTAAGAGATAAAGAACGTGTTTCAGCTCCGACGTCTCAGACAACTTTACCTCTCTTGGTGCTCAAGTCGCGTGTTTATGCACAAGCTCTTAAACTTTATAGATGCATGTGAGTTCTATGCTTTCCGCTCTTAAATTTAATGGGCCATTTAAAGTAAAACGCATGATTCAGGAATCACCTAAGGTCAAAAAAATAAAACAAAGTAACAGGATTTGTAAGAGCAGTGGAATGGAATGGACAGTGTCTTGAAAGGAGGGTAAAAGATGAACATCAACAAAAGCAAAACGAGGATAATGGAATGTAGTCGAATTAAGTCGGGTGATGCTGAGGGAATTAGATTATGAAATGAGACACTTAAAGTAGTAAAGGAGTTTTGCTATTTGGGGAGCAAAATAACTGATGATGGTCGAAGTAGAGAGGATATAAAATGTAGACTGGCAATGGCAAGGAAAGCGTTTCTGAAGAAGAGAAATTTGTTAACATCGAGTATAGATTTAAGTGTCAGAAAGTCGTTTGTGAAAGTATTTGTATGGAGTGTAGGCATGTATGGAAGTGAAACATGAACGATAAATAATTTGGACAAGCTTTCGAAATGTGGTGCTACAGAAGAATGCTGAAGATTAGATGGGTAGATCACATAACTAATGAGTAAGTACTGAATAGGGTTGGGGAGAAGAGAAGTTTGTGGCACAACTTGGCCAGAAGAAGGGATCGGTTTGTAGGACATGTTCTGAGGCATCAAGGGATCACCAATTTAGTATTGGAGGGCAGCGTGGAGGGTAAAAATCGTAGAGGGAGACCACGAGATAAATACACTAAGCAGATTCAGAAGGATGTAGGTTGCAGTAGGTACTGGGAGACGAAGAAGCTTGCACAGGATAGAGTAGCATTGAAAACGGCATCAAACCAGTCTCAGGACTGAATACCACAACAACAACAACAGCGAAGTTATTTCTGCACACAAAATAGGTTTATATAAATTTATTTTAACCAACGCCACGATCCCAGTTACAGGATGCACCAGTTAAAAGGACGGTCAAGCCGTAGACCGTAAAACGAAACCCGCGGAGGGAAGGTGTGACTCGTATAAGAGCGCTGAGGCCCCAGACTCGCCGCTAAAGCAACGCGTGCACACCCACGTGACAAGAGAGCGAGCACGTCAGCGCGTCGACAGTCCACTGCACTCAGTAGTGCGGAAAGCCGGAAAATGGAGACCTTAGCTGAAATGAAAAGGGGTGATGAGCGTTTTCATCCAGCGCTAGGAATGTGGGGAACGGAATTTCATCGTAGGATGGCTCAAGTGTACAAAGACCATAGCGAGTCCGTTGCAACGGTCGGGGAGCGCACGTTTTCCCGCAGGCGGTGACGTTAATATCTGTTCAGCGGTTTTCACTTTATGAGTTTCATCCAAATGAAACCTGGCCAGTGCGTCTACCTTTGCCCTACACATAAGGTGGCACCACGTAACTGCGGGTATGGTGGCACCATTTATTGGTAGAGAGACTGACACGTGCGCACCGTTTGATGTTGCATAGCGCCAGTGTGGTTACACGCCGAAGAGGAGGTGTTCACACAAGTTATCGCCCACTACCGAACGTGTAGGCGAGTAATCAGGAACGACGAGGAGTGATTCGATTTTTTGCGGCGGAGGGAGTTGGAGGCCGTGAAATGTATCTGTACGGTAAATACAGTCTGAGTCGTTCAAGTGTTGTGGAATGGCGCAAACAATTCCTTGTGGGTCTTAATCACTGGAAGACGATGCTCGTTCTGGGTAGGCACATCGTGTCATCACACAGAAATGGTTGCGGAAGTGAATGCTTTAGTCTTGGACAACCGCAGAAGAACCTGAGACGAGCCATCGTGTCGGAACGCCGATGCATGCCGTCGAATTGCGTTATCCTCCTGCATGATAATTCCCACCCACACAAGGCGAATGCGGTGAAGACGATGTTGCAGTAGTTTCGCTGGAACATGCACCGTACAGTGCAAACCTTTCACCGTGTGACTTTCATGTGTTTGGACCTCTAAAACTAGCTATTCGCGGGCATCGATTCGCAACCGATGACGAAATGTGTAAACGGATCCATCATTGATCCGATAGCAGCCTACTAGCTTCTTCAAGGATGGAATCGCCCGGATAGTGTCGCAATCGTATAAATGTACCAACAGTTTTGGCGACTATTTTTGAATATGTGTACTGTGTATACCTAAATTTTTGAGTTAGTTAAGTCATTACCGTTACTATACACTAGTGACCGAGTTTCATTTGAATCTGTGCTGCTGGCCCTGGCGGAGGTTCGAGTCCTCCCTCGGACATGTGTGTCTGTGTGTTTGTCCTTAGGATAATTTAGGTTAAGT
This sequence comes from Schistocerca gregaria, assembly GCF_023897955.1. NCBI lineage: Eukaryota > Metazoa > Arthropoda > Insecta > Orthoptera > Acrididae > Schistocerca > Schistocerca gregaria. The sequence continues at coordinate 367,265,243 of NC_064926.1, forward strand.
AGTGTGAAAGCTTAGGAGCTGATGACCTTAGCAGTTAAGTCCCATAAGATTTCACACACATTTGTACATTTTTTTTCATTTTAATGTCCCTTGTGCAACCTCCGGCTCGTTTATTTTTGAACCCACCTTATTTACAATATATACAGCGTGTAAAGACCCGCCTTGTGAAAATGAGCCTGCAAATGCTCTGAAGATAACTGAAAGCTATTACAGAAGGATGATGGATCGAGTAAATATTTGCGATTTTCCTTGTGTCCTTGTATCAGAAACAGAGTTGCATTGTAACAAAACTGCACTGCGGTAGCCTTTGTATACTACAAAAATGATCAAAAAATGATAGGATTACTGGTAAAATTTGTAACATTGATAGGGGAAGAAACATTAGCGAACCGCGAACCGAAGACTTCTCTTTGTTTTTTGTTTGTTTATTGGACATTATCAGAACCGCACATCGCTCATTGTTTCTTCATAGTGTTTGTATATCCTTATTAAACATACATTACATTTTATATGTGATAAAAATTAGTTAAGCACATGCCTTCTGCGTTTTCACGTAACCAAAGCATTTACTTTTCGGTCGCAGGTTCGAATCCTGCCTCGGGCATGGGTGTGTGTGATGTCCTTAGGTTAGTTAGGTTTAAGTAGTTCTAAGTTCTAGGCTACTTATGACCTCAGATGTTAAGTCCCATAGTACTTAGAGCCATTCGAACCATTTACTTTTGATGCAAGTACAATATACATGCTCATTTGTACTCAATAGAAAGTTCTTCATCATGATCATAGGCAGGAGTTAAATGTTATTACTGATAAATGGGAAAGTTGTTAGTGAATATCAGAAACCTGTTTTGTATAAACTTGATGAAGTACTGAGGCGATGTTTTATAGGTATTTTATTTTGATTTCCCTTTTTTTGCGAGGAAAATGCGTTTTGTTGCTCTCTAGACAAATCTGTATTTTTTTTTTTCTAAATTGTGTAACATACCTCTGTTTCGCATTACAGATCAACAATTTGCTAATAAAACCTCAATTAAACATTGACCATTTTAGTTTTGGTAAACATACTGTTTATTTTTAAGTAACAGACAGTAGGATAACTACGTAGAACCAAATTGTTCTGTGGGTTACGCAGTCCGTTATTTATGCTCGTTCAGTATCTAGACAGTACACCGCTTCCGTTGTCTAGGGGAATCTAGTAAGATATTCATCGCACATGCAGACAAAACGACCGCAATGAGGTAACATCCAGTAGGTGTGCCACACTTCTAACGCACGGGCAACACGGTTACGATCTTAAATGACCAACGCTACTAGGAAGACTACTGTAGCCTACACTTACTTATGATGATGTATCGCAGTCCACGGCAGTTTTAAACTCTAGTCACAGCTATCCGAGGAGGATCACTTGAAGACGATACTTGCTTGTCTTGTTGATAAATTTATGAAAAGGACTTATGGCTGCCTTGACACAAACAGATCTAATTATAACAAAGTGTATTTTATCTATAAAGCTAAAAATAATGATTTAAGAGCTTTATCGCTCTGGTACATTAGGATTAGTGAGTACGTTTCCACTTCAGTTCCCTTTGCAAGTCATTCGATCTCACCCCTCCCAACCAATGTGTTTTCTCTTCCCTTTGTTCACGGAGCATCTTCACGCCTCCTCCCGCGTTATCATTTGTGCTTTCGCCTCCTGCTCACTTTTCCTCCCGAAGCTTTGAAATGGCATCGTTACTCAGACTATAATGCAGAAATGACGCGTCACGTTATATCCGGGCCTTTGTGGACTGCTCGCTGATCGTTAATCCGGATATTAAGCCGGCCGCCGGTGAATAAGGATCTCCGCCGCAGCCGCTGCGAAATGAGGCGCGGAGTTTTTCCTCTGCTCGGAGTCCCAGCCACCTGGCGACCCAGTTCCCTGCTTCTGCTGGTATCTGAAATCGAACTGGATGCGTTCTGTTTTTCCGGATGCCATTAGAAAATATCTAACGTAGTTAACTGTCAGAAATACAAAACACAACCATATCGTAATCACTTCAGTGTGCATGGCAGCGAGTATTTCGTTATTAGACTTACTCGTAAATCTATATTACGACAACCACCATTAGGCGAGATGTGTAGGATATCACAATAATTTACAGACTTTTCCTGTTTCCATAGCGAATGGTGGACGGGAAGAACAGCTTTCGGTAATCCTGCGCATGAAGATTTCTCTGATTCCATGACAGGCATAAACGAAAAACGCAATACCGTGCATGTTCTACAAGATTAATTTATTTATATAAAGGGTTTCGGGTTTATAATGCCCTCATCGGGCTTTAAATGACTATTCTCAAAGAAGTTAAAATATTTGTAAACAACATTGCATCAGATGTCACTCATGTAGACTGAGACACAACTACATTTTAAATATCTTTGGTAGTGCAGTGGTAACGAAATAAAAAAGGTAGGAAGTTGAACAACAAATAAATATAAACGGAGAAGAACAGGAAAAACATTAACACTCAACTCGAGAAGCAGTTTCTATAAAAATTAAAATTCAGTTAACAATCCCTACAAAAGATAGTATCTGACAAGTCTACTAAACAATAGTTTGCAGAGGTAATAAATGAAGTGAATAGGTGGAAGATGTTTATACGGATAAGATGGATAGTTTCACATTAAGCCAACAGAAAGCGTCTAGCATAGGTATACGTCGCCAAAGAGTTAATTCGTATCGCGAAATATAAGATACCACACATAGTCAATTTTTAATGTTGTTGGAAAACTGAAATATGTACTCATATGTCTGAAACTGAGAATATCTATTACTGTAGAATGTAGGTCGAGATTGAAAGTTTCCATTTCTGTCAAGAACTGGCGTTCTTAGGTTTGATCGCGAGACACCTCTAGGCGTCTCACCGCAGTACTGAGAGAAGATGCAGACTATACCGGAAGACGCTTTCGCAATTTCATAAGCTGTGTCGACAAATACTACTAGCAGTTCCGCTGTAGAAGGTAGGACGTCCGAAAGAGGAAATCTCCACAGCACCTGCAGCGTGTAAGAACAGGTATATGGGAGAAGAGCGACATCTGCTCTAGCTACAAGTTAATCTTGCACTCAATCATCATTTTAAGCCATTATACCTGTGACAGTTCTGACTCCCGTTTCAAAACGAAGGAAGATACCCGCAGCAAAAATACAGTAAGGAAGAGCACAATACTTATAAACACATAAAATGAAGCTTTATTTTCATATGCGGAAATACTGTTTCTAAATATCATGCAAAATATGAAACGTCTGTTAAAAACATAAAAATATTTTAATCGTGGCCGAAATATCGATAAAAGTAAAAAAGTAAGGCATCTTCCTGCGATCCGCCTTATGGAAAATGAATCGGAAACCATGTAAAAGATAGATTAGACAGTTGTAACAACAGAATATATGAATTAAATAAGCAATCGCAGTAAAGTAAAAATAAGTAAATAAATAAAGGAGAAACGGAGAATATCTAGACAGTGTTGGAAAAATGATAAACTGAGAGAATTAAATGAAATTTAATATTAAATGTTTGTTGACTTCCGGGGCTTCCAACAGAGTTAGTTGTTTCACTTGTTTTTCTTTACTTGCTAAGTGAACGACTAGGGACGTTGGCTGGTAGCTGTGGGTCTCACTCAGTAAACGCTTAGCAAATGTGGAGACATAACTATGGACCCTCCAGCTGCCTTCATGTTCATCGGGCATAGCTGCAAAGTCTGTGCCTCATTGGCCAAAACTTTTCAGTCAGGACAAAACTTTTCTATACACCACTGCAAGCTATTAATTAGGTTTATCGTTGTTATTGAAAATATACTGCGCTGTGCTGTTTTTCACAAAGTAAGTAAATCTGTAGTCATTTTCTCAGAAGTACGTGGAAGGAGTTATGTGTTTCCTGACACTTCGTACAATGTAGGCTTCTCAAAAGTAACAGCAAATCTCCACGTGGTCCTCAGTAGCTCTCTTGGAGCGTTGGCCATTGATGACCGGCCGTTACCAACTGCTTTCACGCTCACTAGAACACAGGTTGAAAAGTGTTGCTCCTCATTCTCCGTTATTGCTGATGGTTCCAAGGAACAATTAATATTAAAAAATCAGTCAAGCTATAATTTCGTAGGCTACCATTTTGCGTAGTAGGGGAATGACTCATCCTCTAAATTTTTACATCGAAAAATTCCAGCTAGGGTCAAGGTAGAAGAAGCAAACGATGAAAAACAAAAATAAAGATGAAAAAAATTAAATGTACACCTGCTGCCAGATGTGGCCTTAAGTAATCTATATCAGAACACACTCACGTAGCTGCACAATGAAATAACTACTAGTAAATTCATAAACGGAGTTTTATATAATATACGAAAATGGTTATAAATAGTTTTCTAGTAAAGTGCTGGACAAAAAAGTAGAACAAATCACAGAAGAGATTTCAGAATTTGGAATGACGACGTATAAAAAGCAATTACAATGTGTAATGAATACTTGTAGTATAAATCATTAGAAACTAAGGAAGTACAATGAAGCGCCATAGAAACTAGTACACTGTACAGGTGGGCGTATAGGCAGGCGGTGGGCGTTATTGAACGATTAGGATTATTTTTAGAGAAAGGCCATTTATTGACTAAAGCATGTTGAAAGGGGTACATAGGCCTAGGGAGGTGAGGGTGAGCCAGAGCTTAGAGTTTGGTGAAACATTGTTCGCGAAGCTACCGAAAGTTCAAAAATGGCTCTGAGCACTATGGGACTTAACCTCTGAGGTCATCAGTCCCCTAGAACTTGGAACTACTTATACCTAATTAACCTAAGGACATCACACACATTCATGCCCGAGGTACGATTCGAACCTGCGACCGTAGCGGTCGTGCGCAAGAGAGGGGGCCCGGCGACGGGCGGCCGGGTATATTCGACGCACCAAGAGGCTTCCTCCGCCCTGATTGGTCGGCATGGAACTTTCCAGAGCGCTGCCTGCTAAGCGACGCCTGGGGCGGCGTTACCTAGTAAGCACATGAGAGAGGCGCGTCAACAAGGTGCCCTTCATCGGGACGAAAGATTTTACAGACAGCTAACACTGCCGGCCGTGGCTTGGCCGCAATGGAAAAATGAAGTTACCGTTTGGAAGCACATACAATATAAAATCTTCTACTGTCTGGCACATCCTTTACAACACGCATGGGTAATCAAATACAGAGATATGTTAAGAGGAAGAATCTATGCGCTGTTAGGCAACTCCTATATGAGAAAACAAGTATCTGGAACAATTGTTGGATCGGTTACTGCTGGTAGATTATCAAGATTTGAACTTGGATGTTGTTTTTGGGGAAGGAGACCAGACAACGTGGTCATCGGTCTCATCGGATTAGGGAAGGGTGGGGAAGGATGTCGGCCGTGCCCTTTCAGAGGAACAATCCCGGCATTTGCCTGGAGTGATTTAGGGAAATCACGGAAAACCCAAATCAGGATGGCCGGACGCGGGATTGAACCGTATGGAACGTGTAGCTATATTCGACGCACGGGCGATGGGACACAGCATCACCTAGGTAGAGATGAAGTGGGGATTTTCCCGTACGACGATTTTACGAGTGTACCGTGAATATCAGGAATCCGGTAAAACATCGCTGCGGCCGGAAAAAGATTCTGCAAGAACGGGACCAACGACGACTGAAGGGAGTCGTTCAACGTGATGGAAGTGCAGCCCTCCCGCAAACTGCTGCAGAGTTCAATACTGGGCCATCAACAAGTGTCAGCGTGCAAACCATACAACAAAACATCATCGATATGGGCTTTTGGGGCAGAATGCTCACTCGTGTACGCTTGACGACTGACGATACAACGCCTTATGCCTCGCTTGGGCCCCTCAACACTGAGATTGGACTGTTGATGACCGGAAACATGTTGTCTGGTCGGACGGCTTTCGTTTCAAATTGTATCGAGCGGATGGACGTGTACGGGTATGGAGACAATCTCATGAATATAATGGAGCATGCCTGTCAGCAGGGGACTGTTCAAGCTGTTGGAGGCTCTGTAATGGTGTGGGGCGTGTGCAGTTGGAGTGGTATGGCACACCTGATACGTCTAGACACGACCCTGACAGGTGACACGTATATAAGCATCCTGTCCGATGACCTGCATCTTTTCTGTGCATTCCGACGGACTTGCGCAGTTCCAGCAGGACAATGCGACACCACACACGTCCAGAATTGCTACAGAGTGACTCCAGGAACATTCCGCTGTCCACCAGATTACCCAGAGATGGACATTATCGAACATATCAGGGATGCCTTTCAACGTCCTGTTCAGATCTCCACCCTCTCGAACTCTGCGGATTTATGGACAGCCCTGCAGGATTCATCCAGAGGCTGAATTTGTCTAGTAGTTCCAGTAGGTATGAATCGCAATGTCACGCACTTTTCAGGAGGGGTAGTTTGCTCTAAAGAATTATGATTTTTGCACGCAGTCTAGGAATCAAGTAAGACCTAGTTCTTTTGAGGTGTTATTGTTCAGAAGCAGTCCTCATACCATAGTTGTAGATCTCTTACGCCCATTTTCCCACTCTTGCTTATTGTGGCATAAATATTCGCTCCAGCCTTTGCAAGATCACGCACACGAGAAAGAATCGTAGAGAGCAGAGCACCTCTAGCTTCTTGCAGCACAGTAAATAACTTTCTATCCAACTTGGCATCGAGATTAACAGTCGGAATTAGCGTATACGAATGCATTAAGGCACTGAAGTTAGCTGACTTGATACACCCTTATCACTATCTCTAATTTTCAGGGTTCCTTTCATATGCATTTCCTCTTCAAATCCGTAGTGGACCAACTTGAAAACAAATTTCCGGAGTCGAAAACAAATTCCTTACTGAACTAAGGAGTAAGTTAGTTTATCTTATCTGCAAATTTTCGGGCCGATTCCGCAGTTTTCTTCGTATCGTCAAGTTGACTCTTTGTTTGAAATTTCGTTATCTTACATCTTCCAAATCTGTAGCATTCCTTGAGTTTATGCACCCATCCAATGCTTTCTTTGAAATCACTGTAATCTATGCCGCAAGCAATTTGATGCTAATAACGTAGCATGAAACAACTATGCACATATTGTAAACGCACGAACATCAGTTTTTGTTACAAGTAGTGTTTCGTATGCACTCCGCGGTCTTATTGCTTCGTACGTATTCGAAATCTGTCCCAAGTTGCTTTTTACTTTGCAGCGGATGTTCTTCCACGTACTTTATTATGTTTAGTAACCGCTCCTTAGACGAGGATTGTCCTTACCACGTTTCACTGGAGACGCGGTTTGTGACTCCCTTTCGGAAAAGGATTGTGGACAACATGGCTCGATACCTGTCTCAGTATCACCTTCACTTGTTAAACACACATCGTCATCATTGTACGCCTTATGTACGTTGTCCTCACAGTTCAGCGTAAGACAACACATTCGACTGATTCGTCATGCAGAACGACTAGTACTTCATTAGCCACTTCTTTCTCTCACTGTGAAATTCCTTTCTTTCCTTTCTGACGAAATGTCAACGTCGCAACTGTTGTTGTAGATGTATTGCTGTATTTGCTTTGCTTATATTTGTCATTGCTCTGCTTTGTATGAACACCATTAGCATTGTAGCAGTGTTGTCAGTTACCCGTCGGCAAAAGCAGTTCAACTACGTTCCCTACCCCCATGCTGAGCTTACAATTGGATGATTCCAATCCCGCCCCATGATGCCATTGCTCAGCCAGTATTGTCGTTACATAGTAAACAATACGTGGGGCGTCGAATGGCGTAAACATCAGTGGCCGTTTAGGACTTCCCATTCAAGGGTTTCCTTGTGGGTATTCATGGTATGTTTTGGGTACCCAATGAAAAATACAATCTCCAAAATTAAAAAAAAATCTGTCAACATTATACGCTGAGAAAAAATGTAAAGATAATATGTTTCTTTCTGGACCGTAAATGGTCATTTAAGTTTTATGTTAACGAAAAGTCGTGTGTTTTGGAATATAATATCTTTATAGGTTAAAGATTATAAATTTTCTTGATTTCTTTATTATGAATAGAGTCGTAGGTCAGGTAAAACATCAGAATGACTTTCTCTGAGTACCAGTTTCAAAATGTGTGTAATTAACTGAATAGGGTAATAACAGCAGCTGAAGCCAAAATTCTGAAACTGTACTTCTTATAATTTCTTTCTGTGGTAGAAATACGTAAATATTAAAGAAGATTGTCAGAAGAAAAAGCTTGAGCTAATGCGATACATGTTATGATTAGGACTACATGTATCTACAGATAAAATCTCTTGTGAAACTGAGCAACTAAGAAGTGGCAGTATATCGACTGTCATCACGACAACGGAAGTGGGAAGTACTCTCAGACTAAGAGTGCACAGCGTGTTTCACATTCGATAACCATCGGTTCGACTCTGGATACAGGAGTGCCACCACGTCTTCTTTCAACGAGTTTCAACTGTTTTTACATATTAGTGTGTGTGGAGGCACTGACGGGACATAATGTTGCCAGATTGTATTATTCATCGTCATACAAGCTCAAACGTTGCGTAAAAACACGATCACCTCTACTTCACGTAGCCGGTATGTAGAACAGCAGCCATTACATTTCTGACGTGTTACATCTTGTGACTGTGTCCTGTCTTCGAGACATGAGACGTCTTTGAACAAGATTATGCAAGACCACATGTTGACAGTGCAATTCATACCTACATCTATACGGAAGATGTTCTTCTGTTGCCCTGACCAGCATGTTCTCCAGTTTTTTCACTGTCCGAAAACACCTGGAAACAACACAGAACGACGAACATGTTCATGACTGTTATCGAAACTCCGGTCGACTGCAAGCCCAGCCACGTTAGGGCCATTCTTGCTGTCTGAGGCGTCAGCTCTTCGTATTAAATTTCGCACCCTGTATAGTTTCAAAACTAAGCATTAAATTTCGCACCCTGTTTACCCCCAAACGACCTTCAAATTTAATGTAGTTTTCTTCATTCTATATTGTCTATCCACAACAAGTAAAATCTTGCTATTTTCCGTCCTTCCTGGTGTTATTTTGATGACCAGCATTGTATTAAAATGACCTATTTCTTAAGAGAATGTGGCGAATCACACGTCGAACCGCACTAGTATATACCAACCATCTTTGATTGAAGCTATTAAAACTGCAATACCATGAAGCATGCAACGAACATTAAACTGGCTGACGTGTCTTACATGCTTCGGTACGCAAATTTTAGCATTTCAGAGGAACTGCAGGAAGTAGGTAAGAGAAATTTAGGCTACTTGTGTTTTTCTGACGACATAATTGGGTTTATAGATATGTTCTTGCCATATGTGGCGGTTCTGGGTCACGCGTTGTAAATGTAAGAAGCGTTCTCGTAGGTAGTGGTGTACTTCAACTTTCGTTTACACAAGAAAACCATGGCTTCTAATTTTATAGCACAATGTCACTCTTTTGGTGTGGAGTAAAAATCTCATTTTCCGATGCTCCTAAACTTCTGTTGCCATACTGCCTTAATATCCGCATCCAATTTCAAATATCGCTGCCGATATATAGACTCTGTTTTGCAGTGTGATTTTAAGAACTTTCGTCAAGTGCCTGTTCAGTTTGTTGTATTCATGCCTACTGTCATCTACGCCAACTTTAAACATGTCATCAGTAATATTACAACCTAATCTTATGTCTTCATTATACATTTTTTTAGCCATCTGTAACAATTTACGTCACATAGCCATCGTTTTAGACTTTCCGGTAGCTGTTTTCGTGTGGCATGATCACACTTTTTTTAATTAATTTCTATCACATTCCGTTGCAAGTAATCCTCACTGTTTGGTCCTGGTCGATTGTGGACAACGTTAGTTTAATATAATTACTGTTCCTTAATTATATTCCTTTTGATTTCGTCTTTGTGACTCCTGTAGAATATTGTTAATGGACACCTCATAATTAAAAAGAAAATCGGGTCTAATGATTTTTAGAAATCTTAATATAGTATGTAGAGTGCGAGATTACATTTTATGAGTTCCTGAAATATTTTTTTATTGTGTAGGTTCCATCCACGCACGATTTTTGCAGCTGCACGATAACTAGACGTTAACTTTATTGATATTCTTACAGTATTTCCATTATTTTCAGAACCACAGGCATTTGAAGTTTGCGTGTTATACTTATCACAGTACGTATCAACTTTTTTTTATCTGCGCTAAAACATGTTTCGGTGTAACGATTCAAACAGCTGTCACAGGAAATCAGATGAAACTATGTGACGTCGTGCCTAGCCTAATTTCTGTTTGAAGTATTACCTAAATTTACATTATTTTTAGCAAGAATTTCCATTTGTTTCTGTTCGCAACTCTAAATATAGTAGATGAGTCACGGTACTTAACGCAACAAAACAACTGATCGTGACTGAACTAAGGAAGATATAAAATTCAGACTGGCAACAGGAAAAAAAGCTTTTCTATAAAAGACGAATTTGTTACAGTTTAATTTAAAAGAGTTAGGATGTCCTTTCTGAAGGTATTTGGAATGTAGCATGGTATGGAAGTGAACAGAGCACGATAGGGAATTCAGGCAAGAAGAAGCTTGAAACTTTTGAAATGTGATGCTATAGAAGAAGATTAGGAGTGTAGATTGAATACTGAATAAGAAGGTACTGAATGGCGCCAGGGAGAAAAGAAATTTAGGGCTCAACTTGACTATAATAAAGGGTCAGTTGATAATTGACGTAGGTTGCAGCAGTTATCAGAGATGAAGAGGCATGCACAGGATAGACTAGTGTAAACAGATGTATCCAATTTTCTTCCGAGTAAAGACAACAAGAACAACAACCACAACAACGATATTCTATGTCAGATCTGTTGTTGTTGTGGTCTTCAGTCCTGAAACTGGTTTGATGCAGCTCTCCATGCTACTCTATCATTTAATCATACAGTAAAGCTGCGTGCCCTCGGGAAAAATTTCGGCCGTAGTTTCCCCTTGCTTTCAGTCGTTCGCAGTACCAGCACAGCAAGGCTGTTTTGGTTATTGTTACAAGGCCAGATCAGTCAATCATCCAGACTGTTGCCAGTGCAACTACTGAAAAGGCTCTTCAGGAACCACACATTTGTCTGGCCTCTCAACAACTACCCCTCCGTTGTGGTTGCACCTACGGTACGGCTATCTGTATCGCTGAGGCACGCAAGCCTCCCCACCAACGGCAAGGTCCATGGTTCATGGAAAGGATCTCAGATCTATGTGGTCATTAATGGATCGTTACATACATAGTTTACAACATGTTGGCTAAAAACGACAGTTAGTAAGTACGAGACATTTAAGCGTTTTTATATGGAGCTCAATGGGATAACAGAACTCTTGTCTAGAATCGCCCTTATTTTGTCCTTCACAGACGCAGATTTGCGAATTAATGAAATCAACTCTGTTTAGCCTGTTCGATGCAACAACGATGTTAACTTACAGTCAGTCTGTTAATATCTACAGGAATGTCAGAGTCCGGCCTGCAGTCAAGTAGGTGATGTAACATTTGTTAGTAGCACATGAAGGGCACAGTATTACTTACGTACGGTGTCTCCTGTTTCAGTTTTCGATGGTTCACATAATGTCCCACTATTGCCAGATCGACAAGCCCTAGACACAAATATCACTATAGGTAATTTCTTGCAATTATGACAGTCAACTGTACACGAACTTTTATTCAAAATTACACTTACAAAAATTTTAATGCCAAATGGAAACACTACAAATATGTGTCAGTGTCGCCCTAACCGCCGTCTGCTTCACGTCTGCTGTGCAGCGAGCTACCTTAATTTAAGTATTAACTATATTTTTCTTACTTGTCACTTCTTCTTCCGTGTGTTTTTGCTTTTAGGAAGCTTTAATTATCGAGTGCTATTAATAGTGTTCCATAGAATTCGTGTTTGTTTTGAATACAGTCAGAGAGAGTCCCTTTAGTCAGCCATAGTGGCAGTAGTGTCAGTATCGCCCTAACCGCCGTCTGCTTCACGTCTGCTATGCAGCGAGCGACCTTAATTTAAGTATTAACTATATTTTTCTTACTTGTCACTTCTTCTTCCGTGTGTTTTTGCTTTTAGGAAGCTTTAATTGTCGAGTGCTATTAATAGTGTTCCATAGATTTCGTGTTTGTTTTGAATACAGTCAGAGAGAGTCCCTTTAGTCAGCCATAGTGCTAGTAGTGCTAGTGTTTGTTTTGAATACAGTCCAGAGACAGGTAGTGCTATTTTCATTGTTTTCTACAAGAAGTGGTTAACAATCACAGTTTAGTCAATAATCAGCCGCCCTTAGTGAATTAGCAGTCTAGTTAAAAGTTGATTAAGTCTCTTCAGTAAATGTGGAGGAGGCCCTACCGGCGGCGATAGAGAGCACTGGGTGCACCCGACTGAAAGTTGTTGCGCATGTCGGCACCAATGACTCCTGCCGTCTGGGTTCAGAGGTCATCCTCAGTTCGTACAGGCGGTTGGCGGAGTTGGTGAAGGCGGAAAGCCTCGCTCGCGGGGTGGAATCAGAGCTAACTATTTGTAGTATCGTTCCCAGAACCGATCGCGGTCCTCTGGTTTGGAGCAGAGTGGAAGGCTTAAACCAGAGGCTCAGACGATTCTGCGGAGAGCTAGGGTGCAAATTTCTCGACCTCCGCTATCGGGTGGAGAAATGTAGGGTCCCCCTGAATAGGTCAGGCGTGCACTACACGCCGGAAGCGGCTACAAGGGTAGCGGAGTACGTGTGGATTGCACATGGGGGTTTTTTAGGTTAGAGAATTCCCTCCCTAGGCCCGACAACACGCCTCCTGAGACGCGGCAAGGCAGGAGTAGGCAAAATGTGACAGGGAATAACAATATTAATGTGCTAATAGTAAACTGCAGGAGCGTCTATAGAAAGGTCCCAGAACTGCTCTCATTAATAAACGGTCACAACGCCCATATAGTACTAGGGACAGAAATTTGGCTGAAACCACATGTAAACAGTAATGAAATCCTAAACTCAGATTGGAATGTGTACCGCAGAGACAGGCTGGACAGTGAAGGGGGAGGCGTGTTTATAGCGATAAGAAGTGCAATAGTATCGAAGGAAATTGACGGAGATTCGAATTGTGAAATGATTTGGGTGAAGGTCACGGTTAAAGCAGGCTCAGACATGGTAATTGGATGTCTCTATAGGCCCCCGGGCTCAGCAGCTGTTGTGGCTCAGCACCTGAAGAATAATTTGGAAAATATTTCGAGTAGATTTTCCCACCATGTTATACTTCTGGGTGGAGATTTTAATTTGCCCGGATATAGACTGGGAGACTCAAACGTTCATAACGAGTGGCAGGGACAAAGAATCCAGTGAAATATTTTTAAGTGCTTTATCTGAAAACTACCTCGAGCAGTTAAACAGAGAACCGACTCGTGGCGATAACATATTAGACCTTCTGGTGACAAATAGACCCGAACTATTTGAATCAGTTAATGCAGAACATGGAATCAGCGATCATAAAGCGGTTACTGCATCGATGATTTCAGCCGTAAATAGAAATATTAAAAAAGGTAGGAAGATTTTTCTGTTTAGCAAAAGTGACAAAAAGCAGATTACAGAGTACCTGACGGCTCAACACAAAAGTTTTGTCTCAAGTACAGATAGTGTTGAGGATCAGTGGACAAAGTTCAAAACCATAGTACAATATGCGTTAGATGAGTATGTGCCAAGCAAGATCGTGAGAGATGGGAAAGAGCCACCGTCGTACAACAACCGAGTTAGAAAACTGGTGCGGAAGCAAAGGGAACTTGACAGCAAACATAAATATAGCCAAAGATTTGCACACAAACAAAAATTACGCGAAGCGAAATGTAATGTGAGGAGGGCTATGCGAGACGCGTTCAATGAATTCGAAAGTAAAGTTCTATGTACTGACTTGGCAGAAAATCCTAAGAAATTTTGGTCCTATGTCAAACCGGTAGGTGGATCAAAACAAAATGTCCAGACACTCTGTGACCAAAATGGTACTGAAACAGAGGATGACAGACTAAAGGCCGAAATACTAAATGTCTTCTTCCAAAGCTGTTTCACAGAGGAAGACTGCACTGTAGTTCCTTCTCTAGATTGTCGCACAGTTGACAAAATGGTAGATATCGAAATAGACGACAGAGGGATAGAGAAACAATTAAAATCGCTCAAAAGAGGAAAGGCCGCTGGTCCTGATGGGATACCAGTTCGATTTTACACAGAGTACGCGAAGGAGCTTGCCCCCCTTCCTGCAGCGGTGTACCGTAGGTCTCTAGAAGAGCGAAGCGTTCCAAGGGATTGGAAAAGGGCACAGGTCATCCCCGTTTTCAAGAAGGGACGTCGAACAGATTTGCAGAACTATAGACCTATATCTCTAACGTCGATCAGTAGTAGAATTTTGGAACACGTATTATGTTAGAGTATAATGTCTTTTCTGGAGACTAGAAATCTACTCTGTAGGAATCAGCATGGCTTTCGAAAAAGACGGTCGTGTGAAACCCAGCTCGCGCTATTCGTCCACGAGACTCAGAGGGCCTTAGACACGGGTTCACAGGTAGATGCCGTGTTTCTTGACTTCCGCAAGGCGTTTGACACAGTTCCCCACAGTCGTTTAATGAACAAAGTAAGAGCATACGGACTATCAGATCAATTGTGTGATTGGATTGAGGAGTTCCTAGATAACAGAACGCAGCATGTTATTCTCAATGGAGTGAAGTCTTCCGAAGTAAGAGTGATTTCAGGTGTGCCGCAGGGGAGTGTCATAGGACCGTTGCTATTCACAATATACATAAATGACCTGGTGGATGACATCGGAAGTTCACTGAGGCTTTTTGCAGATGATGCTGTGGTGTATCGAGAGGTTGCAACAATGGAAAATTGTACTGAAATGCAGGAGGATCTGCAGCGAATTGACGCTTGGTGCAGGGAATGGCAATTGAATCTCAATGTAGACAAGTGTAATGTGATGCGAATACATAGAAAGATAGGTCCCTTATCATTTAGCTACAAAATAGCAGGTCAGCAACTGGAAGCAGTTAATTCCATAAATTATCTGGGAGTACGCATTAGGAGTGATTTAAAATGGAATGATCATATAAAGTTGATCGTCGCTAAAGCAGATGCGAGACTGAGATTCATTGGAAGAATCCTAAGGAAATGCAATCCTACAACAAAGGAAGTAGATTACAGTACGCTTGTTCGCCCACTGCTTGAATACTGCTCAGCAGTGTGGGATCCGCACCAGATAGGGTTGATAGAAGAGATAGAGAAGATCCAACGGAGAGCAGCGCGCTTCGTTACAGGATCATTTAGTAATCGCGAAAGTGTTACGGAGATGATAGATAAACTCCAGTGGAATACTCTGCAGGAGAGACGCTCAGTAGCTCGGTACGGGCTTTTGTTAAAGCTCCGAGAACATACCTTCACCAAAGAGTCAAGCAGTATATTGCTCCGTCCTACGTATATCTCGCGAAGAGACCATGAGGATAAAATCAGAGAAATTAGAGCCCACACAGAAGCATACCGACAATCCTTCGTTCCACGTACAATACGAGACTGGAATAGAAGGGAGAACCGATAGAGGTACTCAGGGTACCCTCCGCCACACACCGTCAGGTGGCTTGCGGAGTATGGATGTAGATGTAGATGTAGAATGTTATATTATTGGAAAGGATACAATTTAACAATAAGAAAATGCCTGTGGGAACCATTCCACTTAGATTTAAAAGTTTCATGCATACTGCATGTGGTTTAAATTTAGTTTCCTTTAATCTATGGAATATGATACGACAGTGCATAATTTTCAATCGTTTGATGAGGGGAGTATATACTGGAAGATTAAATTTTGTTTATGTTGAACTAAAGGTGCAGTTTCCTTTAGGGGGCGCTTGTAATCAACAAAACCACTATAGGATACTATACAAATAAGGATGGTAGTGTAAGAAATCTTAGAATTCATGACTGGTGAGTGTCAGTAGACATAAAATTCAGTAAGTGAGATCACAGAATAATAATTTCGTTAACTCTTTCTTAGGAATCGAACCGATCAACTCAAAATTTAGTAGTTCAGAGTATTCTGAAATTGATAACAGGTAAAATGTTCCCTGGAAGATTTAACAAAGAGGTGGAACTATGTTGGAAACAATATTTTGCGTTACCACTTCCATACAAAGTAGGAATTTATATATATAATTTTCAGGCAAGTAGTTTGTAACCGAATCAGATGTACTGGATTTTTCAACTGTGCAGACATTCCATTTTACATTAGTAGTTGTAGTAGTAGCAGTTTTATTCATCCATAGATCACTTATACAACGACATTGGACATGTTGTCATGGTAGATCAATGTAAGAGCAACGAAAATAACCTCTCATATATGCAGGCATTTACATCCTTACAGGTGTAGTTGGAAAGGACGGGACAGGTAGTCGGCCGTGGCCCTATTGTAAGAACCATTCCGGCAACCGTCTGAAGTAATTTAGGGAAGCCACGGAGAAACTAAATGAGGGTGGCCGGATGAAAGCTGGAGCCTCTTTATCCCCCTCCCCCCCTCTCCCAACCCGGGTATAACATCACTCTGTTTAAAACAAAGTTAGGATTGAGAGTGGCACAGATGTGACACGCCACTTGGGGTGATAATCATTAAAAAAAAAAGGCGTTTTCGTTGTGGCAAGGCACGAAATTTCAATCATCAACTTTCTCCCCTGACTGTGAAAATGTTTTATGTCTCCTACCTATGTATAGAGAAATGATCATCGTAAAAAAAAAGAGAAATGAGAGCTCGTACAGAAAGATTTAAGTGTTCATTAAACCTAACGCCCTTAGAGAGTGGAACGGTAAAGAAATTGTCTAAAGGTGGTTCTCCGAAGTTTCACGTAAGTGTGAACTCCAGAGTAGTTACGCAGGTGTACCTCGTTAGGTTCACCCCTAGTATACAGTCCTGTCTGACGAAAAAATTGTTTAATAATTTAAGAAGCTGTTTATTCATTTCTCACTTCTAGTCACTGCACACACCATACACACACTACACAAACATTGTTACGCAATATGTAAAACATTGTCGGATGAATATCACTCTCTATTCTCTGCATCTAGAACTCGCTTCCATGCAAAGCTAAGATTATATCCGCCGTTGCGGTTGAAGTTCTTCTCACACGTTCTGATTTTTACAGCCTTAATTACAGAATCCCAGCACGTAGGAGACTGGAACAAAAATTTGTTTCATTATTCATTATTTTGTGATTGTTTGTAAGGTTGTGCTCAGAAACTGCAGGTTTCTCACATTCCCAATTTTTTATATGCCGTTGATGTACTGTATAGGGGACAGAGACGGTGTGAATGGACTGATTATATAGCTGCTTCCGCACTCACACTGGATGGTATACATCCATTTATCCCGAGGCCGAGATTGCCCTTGACAGCGTCCAGCAAGAAATCCGGGAATGTTTCGTGCAACGGTTGCGTCGCCAAAGACTTCATTCTGAAAGTTTCAAATGTCGCGTCACCGACACCATCAGCTGATGTCAGGACCATGGTGACGGTATGGATCCGGTTTTGCGTATCGCAACTCCCCATTTACTAGCCCGAAAAACTGATTTAGCGTCTCTCTGTAATGACTGAGATACTGAGCTCAGAAAGAGGATGATGTGCAACATTATACACACATAAAACAAGTTTTGCGTCACCTCGGTTCAGCGAGTTCCGGAACCTGTACGGAAAATTGGAATGGAGATCAACCTACAAGTCAGTTCCGACCTTTTTATTGCTCATGAAAACCACACATTGCGTGTTGTACCACCACACAGCGAGACCTTCAGGAGTGATAGTGCAGATTTCTGTACATCCGTCCTCTTGCATTAATGCATACCTGTATTCGTCGTGGCATACTATCCATAAGTTCAGCAAGGCACTATTGGTCCAAATTGTACCACTCTTCAACAGCGATTCGGATTCCTCTGAGTGGTTGGTGGGTCATGTCGTCCATAAACAGCCCTTTTTAATCTATCACAGCCATGTTCGGTGGGTTCATGTCTGGAGAACATGCTGGCCACACCAGTCGAGCGATGTCGTTATCTGTCGTTATCCTGAAGGAAGCCATTCACAAGATGTGCATGATGGGGACGTGAATAGTCGTTCATGTACTGCCGATATGGTTGCACTATCCGTCGGGGGATGGCATTCACGTATCGTACAGCCTCTACGGCGTCTTTCATGGCCAAAAGGAGCGTACGACGGGCCCACATAATGCCTCCTCAAAATATCAGGGAACCTCCATCTTGCTTCACTCGCTGGGCAGTGAGTCTAAGGTATTCAGCCTGACCGGGTTGCCTCCAAACAAGCCTCCGACGATTGTCTGGTTGAAGATATATGCGACACTAAACGTTGAAGAGAACGTGATGCCAATTCTGAACAGAAAATTCGGCATGTTATTGGGCCGATATTTACTGAGCTGCATGGTGTCGTGGTTGCAAAGTTGGACCTCGCCATGGCCAATGGACGTCGGGATTGAAGTTTCGCATCATACAGCCCATTGCGCACAGCTTGAGTCGTAACATGACGTTCTATGACTGCACCAAAAGCATTATTCTACATGGTGGCGTTGCTGTCAGGGTTTCTCTGAGCCATAATCCGTGGTTAGGCCATCCATTGCATTAGTAGCCCTTGAGATGCCTGAGCGAGGTATGTCATCGATAGTTCCTGCTACTCTGTATATCCTCCATGTCCGAACAACATCGCTTTGATTCACTCCGAGACGCCTAGACACTTTCCTTGTTGAGAGCCCTTCCTGGCACAAAGTATCAAAGCGCACGCTATCGAACCGCGTTATTGACCGTGTAGGCAATGTTGATCTACAGACAACACGAGCCGTGTACCTACATCCTGGTGGAATGACTTGAACAGATCGCCTGTCGGATCCCCTCTGTCTAATAGGCGCTGCTCATGCATGGTTGTTTACATCTTTAGGCGGGTTTAGTGACATCTCCGAACAGTCAACGTCACTGTGTCTGTGATACAATGTCCAATGTCTGTCTTCAGGATTTAGGGGAACCATGGTGATGCAAAACTTCTTTTGATGTGTGTACATTTGATAGCTATCAAAATCAGGTTTTTTTTTTTAAAAAGGAGAAGGAGAAACGTAGTGTCAAGTATAAGTGAAATGATTTATGTGATGATGGCAACTTGGTTGATTGCCGAAATATTGTGTCCTGTGCACACTCATACCAGTCTGTTCACCTGAGATTTATTTCGTCCAAATGATTTATGTTTTATTATCGTTATTTTTATTTATATGTGTTACAGTTTTTAATAAATCCCTGATCTGTATTGTCTAAATAAAACTTTAATATGTAGAACGTGTTGCTTCTCTGGTACTTTTTATCTACCTCTTTAAATAAATTAGCTTCATTGATCTCTTTAATCTACTAGAGCAATTTTTATGAAGTTTCATTCCTTGGTAGAAAATTCTGTGTTAAGTTTTGTCTTTATTCTTCATGAAAGCTGATTCTAGCTCTTGTTCCGTGGCCATGGACAGAATTGTTTGTGCAGTAGCTGTCTATGTTATTTTTGGGATTACAAATGAATGGTATTTGTACTCACATGGTGCTTTGAGCACATATTTAGTGTCATCTCGGTAACTGTTTTTGGTTTGTAGTCTTGTGGCCTTTTTTTTGAAAATTGTTCGCATCTTGAGCATTTTTCCCCTAGAAAAGAATTCCATAGCAAAGAACTGAGTGTACATGCGAACAGTATGCAACTAAAAGACACGTCTGTTTCACACTGATGACACGACTAACGGCATAACTTACAGATGACATTCTGTTTGCAGGTACCTTTGTGTGTTCATGCCACTTCAGCTGAGAATCAATATTCATTTCTAGAAATTATGTGTTTGCTGCGTAATCTATAGATATGCTACCTACATTTTATTTAACAATGTCGTTTTCCATCTTCAAACAGAAATTCACTGCATTTGTTTCTGTAGCTTCAACTTCATTTTATTGCGTACTGGCGGACTATATTTACGAACTATGAAGTTTCATTTGCTTTCCCTGCAAAGAGTTCTCTTATTTTCTCTGTAACTGTAATACTGCTGTCATCAGCAAAGAGAATCTCTTTCCAGTGTTGGGTAAGTCACTGACGTTTATCACGAACAGTATTGGCTCTAGTATGCTAAGCTGAGGAATTCATATGTTAAAGTACTATGTTTTCTGACGTGTTTTACAAAAAGTTTGAGTTATTTGAGGTATATGTTATCTCAGCTCTTTGTACTCTGTTTGTTAGGAATGATAGGAACCGTTTATTAGTTACACGTCTTATTCCTGATGCTCCCAGTATATTTAGTACAACATTATGGTCAACAGTATCAAATGCCTTCGACAGATCTAAACATGTCTGAGACACACATATCTTTGGCAAGGGCCTCAGGCATTGCTTTTGTGAATTCTGTTACGGCTGTTTCCGTATTCCTACCACTTCGGAAACCAAACTGTGGTTCACTCAAACACTTGTATTTATGCAAGTAATTCAAGAATCTGTCTTTCATAATCCGCTCTATTATTTTTGAGAATAGTGACAGCAGGGAAACCGGCTGATAGTTTTCCACGTTTTCTGTTTCCCTTTCCTTAACAGAAGTACCACTATTTCTTGCTTTAATTACTATGGAAATTTGCCTGGTATGAATGGTTCATTTAGTATGTTTGTTAAGCGAGTCTGTATACTCTGTACGCGTTGTCTCAGGACACACACTGATATTTCGTCTAACTTCTGACTTTTCATTTTTTGGGTTTTGTAGAGTTTTATTGAGTGCATGCTCTGGTCGGCGGGAGCTTTGCGGTACTTAAAACATGATTATTTCGCGTCCGTCACACCTCAATATTCACACATGCGCCCTTTTTGTCCAAGAGTGGTGAACGAAGTACACACTAAGCGGCCACCGATTAACAGACCGTGTAAACAGCAACAGGTCAGCAGCTAACGCTGAAGCTGTAGATTGTCTTATTGACCTGCACATCGTCTCAGCTCGTGGCAAAGGAGTGAAAGGAATGCATTTTAGATTGGATTCAAACTACCATATCTGAACGCTGTCTATCCTCCAGTATTGGCAACAACAGTATGCTTTCTATTGTCATTGATATCATTTACATTTTTGCTTATAAACTGCAACTCATTCATTTCCGGACCAGCGTCCCATACTTTAGATCTATACAGCTATTCTTCTTCATCATACCCGTAAGTTTGTAACAACATCACGGAATCACCAAATGTATTTAGTTACCAGCACTCACTACGTCAGATTCCATTCTTCCGTAATTAAGCTAGTTTAAGGATACTTATAAACGGTGGCAAAATCTAAAATTTTTTAATGACTTTATTAAATCATAAAGTCTTTCCTGATTACACAACATATACATTATACGATTTCAAGTGTAAAACGACCTATATTACCAAATTTTAAAATTATGGACATGTATGATGCAACGCCCCTTTTTTCTGTTACAGAAACCAGTATTATTTCGAACGGAACTGTGAACTTTCTGTTCCCAGCGATTATACATCTGATGCATTCTATATTTTGGTAACAGCGCAGGTTTCTAGTGTCTAAATGATTATCTTCGTTAGTACTTACTTCTGCTTCCCTGAAGCAGTTTGTTCGCGTGTTACTGAGTGTTTCTAGCCCAAATGCTACATATATTTGTGAAAGTGAATATCCTTTAGTGTGTAATAAATACGAACTAGGCCACGCATCAAGAAATCCAATAAAAGGAAATTCCGTGGTAACCAGTTCACAATTAAAGAAAGCCACACTGTTGAAAGTAATCGATGTATCAGTTCTTCAGGGAAGCAACTCCCACATGGCACGCCTCGTGGTGATTCAAATTTTTGTGTTAACAGTGGACTGGCCATTAGACGAACTGTACCTCTGAATGATGGTGCAGCAATGAAAAAAGGTGTATGGGCTCCTACTTTGGTAAGTTATGCACAGATGACCACTCTATTAACGGACTTTGCTCAAAAGGAGCATATTCTTGGTGTGGTTACCAATAAGCAAAGGAAAGTGGTCAGATATATAACATAAGCATTCTATTCCAAAGCCTGATATTAATTAAATAAAACCAATTTTTAGAGACTGAGTGATCCTGTTTTGCTTTGTGAATGTCTTCATCGGGGCACTCAACCATTACATGTGGGGAAGATCACCCAAGAATATTTTGGTAGGACTAAATTCTTTAAAGTTGGTGTAGTATATGAAGTGATATGTTTTAATGATGGAGTGATAGGATGGTTGGAAGTACTGAGAAATTTAGCCATAAAATGTGGCTCTAATATGGAAGATCAATTACTTGTGTGTGACAGACAACAGGTGCATTAAGCTGAAAGATTAGCTCTTCAAGTAACCAAAGAAGCATGAAGTGCTAAAAGGAATTCCAAGAGGAAGCTTGAAGATAAAGAAATGCTGTAGGATGAAGACTATGCTCAAGGAATGTCCTGAGGCACAGTTTAATTAGACTCATATCTTCATTCATAACTTCCTGCAAGTTGTATTTCCTGTTTATAAAGCTTTGCTCTAACTTTTTCCGGTAGCTTGCAGTAGTCCATATTTATGTAGTATACCTATGCTTTATTGCAGAATCAACTAAATTATAGAAAAAATATCATTTTTATTACGAAAAAATTATAAAATTAAAATGTAAGATGTGATATTTTTTATTTTTGTAATATACATAATAGGTGGAATGAAATAGGTCTAGTACCTCAGCCCATGTCATACATATCTGCTATAAATTTGGTCTCCTTCAAATGTATAACACTGGATTAAATGGTAACTCAAATTGAGGAAGAATTTTGAAAAAATATGCATCAACTTCTCTGTAATTTTTTTAACAAAACAGCAGGTTCAAAAGTATTCAAAATACTTCTAATTTGTTTAGAAAGTGTTCTGAATTACGTGATATCAACAAAAAATCTGTAAAACACATAGATTATAAACAGTGCCTGAAAGAAATATATGTTGATTTTTACAAAATATTGAGCCGGAAAGTACCCTGTATCCTTAAAGAACTTGTAGGTTTACTTCAGCAATATCTTTTATGAATGTATGTGACAAAGCAAACCAAATATGATTCAAATGTGTCGCTGTGGAAACATGTAAAATATATAGGTATTCGAATTAGCAGCTGAATGTCAACAAACATTTCATAACAATGAAGTTGCTTACGTTTAGCCATTGTGGCCGCAATTAATCTTTTACCAAGCTGTCATAAGGATTTTTCAGCATTTTCAAATGATCACAAAAATTTAAAAAAAAAACCACTAGAATATATCAAAAGTAAAATCAGGATCAAGTATTAAAAATAGAATATAGAATGAAGAGAACTCGTAATGTAACTGTGTATCATGTAACTGTTCGAGGTCTGCTGTACAGCTTTGTCTCTCTTTGGAAGATCCTTTCAGTAGTGTTGTAAATAACTCATAACTTCCGTGGAGTTTATTTTTGACGAGTATATGCAACACACATTTACATCTCTATCCAAACCAGTAAAGGCTTTTTTTTCAGGTAACTAACGAGTACACATCTGGGTGACGCTGTTGACAACCGCCGACATTTACTTACTTGCTGTAATTTTGCCTCGAAAATGGCACGGTGGTCACATACCGAAATATCGGGGGCTGCCGACGACGTCACCCGGCTATTCCCGTGAGTTGTTTGAATACTGTATACACTGAGAGAAACTCAGTTCTCACAAATCCATTCTTAATTGACACAGTTCATGTCACAAAGCACGTCACGCAAAGATTTTAGACGATGAGACGCAAAGAATCCCCACTACGCGACATATGTAATCATTCTCGCTCTACTGGTGTTCTATGTGATGGTTCAGGTCATTTGCACCTATGTCTGATGTACGTCGTTGACGAGCACTACTGCGATGGAGTTCCGAGATCGTATCCAAGTTCTCGAAGTAACTGGAATTGCAAGGCCTTTATAAATAGGACGTAACTATTCTGACCACCAGACAATATTTCAAGGATGGGTTGTATATAAAACTCTTCCAAAACACCTCATGGAGTGAGGCTGTGTGACGTTGTGAATGAAGATCCGACCGTCTCACGGTAAGTTAAGCTTGTCGTCCTCCTTGTTTCCACCAGAAGAAGGCAACACGTTTACCGGCTCTGTATTTCAGTCAGCTATTTTAACAACAGCTGGACAAGCACTGATTAGATACACAACTGGTAAGACGGCGTCAGACAGAAAAACTTTTTCCAATGTGTTGGTTGTTCCATGATCTCGGTTACATGAAAATGCTTTGCAAGCCGAGAGGAGCGAGAGATTATTCTCAGGTCCTCGGTAAGCGATACAATATGAAACGTTTTGCTACAGTGCTGTGTACATGATTGCCATCTGTTACAACGGCGTACGACTTTATTTCAACCACGACGCAGAAATTTTGTTACTGCTTGTGATAGAATTAAGTTGTCATTTTTGCTTTCTAATTTCCCCCTGGCGCCGTCCTCCTACCCTTGCGTATTATTGGTCAACATGTTTGTAAGCACAATGACAAAGCTTATAGGCAGATTCGGGCAAACACTAAGTAATAAATTTATGCCTACGTTACTTACATCACACATAATTATCTTCCTTCATTTGGCAAAATGTGTTCATCAAGGAAGAAATACGAAAATATTGCAGTGTAAAGGTACCTCAAATAGGTGTGAAATGAAAACGTTGGAGGCATAGACACAGCCTGTATGTACGTCAACAATTAACAAAATGCACACCCAAGAATTAAGCAACAGAAAACACAAGTCTCACACTACATATCTATAGAACTGCGTAACGCCATGCGATCACATACCATATGAGATTCTGTTTCTAGAACGATCAGTGCCGGTTAAGTCGTCATAGCAGCTCACACAACTCATTGAAAAAGGGCAGAAAATGTGTTAAAATCTAAGATCTTATGATATGATCGATGTCTTAAAATCAAACGGCATAAAATTCTACTAGCTCTGTAACAGGAACGTATTGTCAAAGGTATAATAAACAATTTTACATTTCCACCAAAAAAATTGTATATCAGAGTGAAATTATGTAGTATGAGTAATTAAACTTATAAGTGGTCAATATGGACTCATTTAGAGTAATACCTCTTTTTAAAGAAGCGTTTGTAGATGTTGTTCACTTGCATGTTTGAAAATATAAGGATTCTCGTGAATCTGTTGTTTCTAAAGTAACTGACTGAAGTGGAATACTTTCATGGCATAATATTATTTAAACAATAATTCAGACAAATAAGGGTATCATCTATAAAATTACAATGTTTGCTTCATTATCTTGAAGGATGACAAATAGTCTGCAGGAAATCATCACGTTTACCATAAACGCAAACGTATGACAGTAAATTTTAAGATGAACGAAGTATCTAGTCGTGCATTTTGCAGATCCGTTTTTTTTAAATACAAATTTTAATACTCTGTTAAAGAACAGCATAATACAGTTTAAGCAGGATTTTCAAATGGCTCTGAGCACTATGGGACTCGACATCTATGGTCATAAGACCCCTAGAACTTAGAACTACTTAAACCTAACTAACCTAAGGACATCACACAACACCCAGTCATCACGAGACAAAGAAAATCCCTGAACCCGCCTGGAATCGAACTCGAGAACACGGGCGTGGGAAGCGAGAACGCTACCGCACGACCGCGAGCTGCGGGCAAGCAGGATGTCACGAATATTTGAAGATGAACCCCTACTTAGGAGAAAAAGGCTTACTATTTCGGATTTTCTCTTAAAAATATTAAGAAAAGCGAATGGATTTCCACAAAAGTAAATATTTTCATCAGTTTCATCAGAAAAGACAGTAGCAACATTGCGGTCAGTGTGTATTATTTTAATTATGCCCCAGTGATGTTATAGATAAAACATATGTTCGAACATTAACGATCGGCGTGAATAATTTCAAAGTACCTTATAATAAAACACGAAAATACGAATAAATGAAGCTTTTACGAGACGCTAGTGATACCAGTGGCGTCACATCGGAGCGAGAGACACAAAACTAAAGAATTGAAAGCTGTTATATTCTGTGCAGTTGGTGCGCAACAGGTTGTGAAGTTATGAAGAACATGGTTCTTAAATACGACTATTTCCATGTAGTGTCAGCCCAGAGAACCACATGAAACAACGCTGCAACATTTTCTTTCCCGGAATGCCGTGAATTGTTAACACACAAGTTCTCCGAGTGAAGGGCGTCCGGTAGAAATACAGTTACGGAAACAAGTTGTATAACGAAAATACGAAGGTGCAGATGATGAAGTAAATACCTACCTGTTAAACTGGAATACACCGTTCCTTATTCAATGAAACGATCTCCATATTAGTATCTCGCTTGAAATAAGGCGAAATTCTGGTCGTTTACGTAATGGAAGGAGGAGTAGTCATTGTCGGGATTGCGAAGATCTGTACGTCTTTGTAATCCCAAAACTGTAGAGTAAGCTATAACTGTAGGTGATTCGTGGGCTATAAATGTTTTGATGTAGAGAACTGAAACCTGTCATGGTAAATAAGAAAGTTTGTGAAGCATTCTTTGAGAAAACTGTTACAAATTATAAATATTACGGATTACAAGTTATTGTGATAAATTTTTTTTTATATTTTTAAATACACGTGGCAAATAAGGTGGATTTTCCTTCGATTGTCTTTTAAACTTAGTCTTTATTAAGTAAACTGAACGACTCGGGGGGGGGGGGGGGGGATGGGAGGGAGTTATGTGTGTATCTCCTAACGATAAGAAATCATATATCGGCATCACGTAGACAGAAGAGGTATCGAAATGTTTATGCTAATCCAGAAAAAGACTCGCTCTTGTATCCGACGCCGAAGTTTGCCCGATTGGCCTATCACCTTTAGTTCTCGCGTCGGATCGAAACCGAGTATTGTAGCGCTGAATTATTCATCGGGTGACGACAATCGGAAACTTTCAGTGAGTAGTGGCCTTTCCCCTTGACTGCCAATGGGGGCTAAACAGGCGGCAAGCAGAGAGACGGACGTCTCGCGCCGTGCGTGGTACATCGCCTCCCATTACGCGAGCAAGCAGTGACACTTGTAACTGCCGTGCGACTCTCTAGTCCACTACCTGGCGCCAGTGGACACAGCTGCGTATATTCTCTAGTCGCTTACAGACACTTACTTCATTATCCTTTAATGAAATCAATTACATTGGAAATCCGATTATTTATATATGTTTTATGATGTAGAGGGTGTACTATAGATAAAAACCTAAAAAGGACACTGCTGAAATCACACAACAATAGAAGCAGAAACTTCCTAATGAATGTGGGTTACGTGCCACCTCTTATTTCAGTACAAAATATTGCCCTAGTTAGTACGAATGATACTTAAAAGTAAACTCTTTGGGTACGTCACGGTCAAATTGAACTCAGATTTCATCCATGACCTTCCTGAGCGACAAACACATGATTCAGTTTGTTACAATTGCCGCACACACATACTTGTTACAGGAGAAAATAAGCGTGTCATCCGCACGTTTGGAAGCAGTTGGCTAATGCATTAGTCTCTGTAGTCAGTTAAGAATTCTTCCGTACATCTTCGGGCAAGACGCAACCAGGTCCCCACGAGATTATTCTACACTGCACTTTTCTGATGACTCCAGAAGGAAAAATCGGACAGCGTGTGGAGGACTCGCGCACCGAGGGTTCTGATTTAATTACTTGTTACGACAGTACATTCACTTTGGGAGCCAAAGATCTAAGATTATCGTTAATTTACAGACAAGATACCGTTCCCCGAAAATCCAGTGTGTGATAATTTTTAGTGTAATTTCACAGTTGATATTGTAATGTTACATTTGGTTTGTTAATTGTGGAGTTATATTAACACCTTACGCTGATTGACAATTGCAGATGGGTTGATATGTTCCGCTGTAGTCCCTGTTGCGATTACTGCAAAGATTTGAGGGAAGTCTCCAGAGAAGAAAATGGTACAGCCCGCCAAGGGGCTATTGTTGTTATGCAATGTTGAACTGTTCTGTGGAATGCTTCAGAAGGAATTTTATCCGTCAGTTACGTGTATTACTTAGATCCGAAACATTGCAGATGCTGTACCCGTCATAGGCACAGACTGGCAGTGAAGGTTTGTAAGTAAAGTCAACACTTCTTATTTGAGGTGCGATGCTAGTGCCGGCGTGGCTCGATAGTCGGGTGGCCTTACGCCTGTTAAACGCAAAGGGAATGTTTTCGCAAAGGCAGGTGACTTCACGTCGTCGTAGCTCAGCCAGTTGGCAAGAAATATTTGTAAATTATGCACAAAAATCTTTCTCGTGAATTTCTACCTAATACCGAAGACTTAACCAAAATCCCTATGTATTTCCTGAGATTTACGACGAATTACTATTGCAATCTAGACGGTTATCGATGTTTGTAATCGCAAAAAATAGCTTTTATGTGATAAAAGTCTCAGTCTGGTTACCTGGAAAAGGAACAAAGTAGAAAAAAAGACATTTCTAACATCCATGGGAATTGAAAATACGTCGTAATATCATTCCCCCTCCTGCCTCTATCCATGTCCTCCTCCTCCTCCTTCGCCCTCTATCTGTCCACCAGCTCATCTCTTTTCCCATCTTCTCCTCCTCTCTCTCCATCCCCTCCTGCTCCCACTCTCTGTCTCTCTCTATTTTCCCCGCCCCTGTGACCAGCTCCTCTTCTCTCTCACTCTGTTTTTGAGCTTAGTTTATTGTTATTACATTTTCAGTATCAGCAGTAGTAATTTTCTAGATATAAACCGATAATCCATAAATATAACTTTTATGTTTCTTAACGTTTCGTCGAATAATAATTACTTATATAGTTATTTATTAATGTGACACACTATCACGAACATAAAAACACGCGTGTATTCGAATCTTGTGTCAAAACTTCAAAGACATCATAAAAACTTTCTGAGATTCACAATTTTACTTACTTTGAACATGCTGGACGACAATAGGCAGTAACTTACTATCAATGAATAATATAACAAAACCATCAAACTTGCACCGAAGTTTGTTTGTCTTCAAATGACGATCAGTTTTAGACCTACATAGTTTAAATTTTAAATATAAAAAAAAGATTTAAATTTCACGAACCTTCAAAGGTTTGAAAATTGTAGTTATTTAAACAAAAACAAACTTCTGTGCAACTACAACGGTTTTGTAATGTTAACGAGTTATGATTTTGTACAAATCAACAGTTACAGTTTTATTTATATAGAAAATTACACATGAAGTACTTTTGGATTTTTTCGGTTACATGTACTGTGAAACCTTCTTTCTTCCAAAATTTTGAGATTCTAGGTTAACGCGAAGTACACTAGGTTTTGATAAGTAAGTTTACAAGTATCAAAAAATGGACGAGCTTTTGATTGTATTGCCTTAAAAGGTACGAACCCTAACCGGTTCATCCATCCTGGACAGTAATGGTGCTTTATGAGCCGTTGTACATCAACAGCAAAATGTGTCGATGTCTGTCATATTTGTACGACACTCCCCAAGGAGACCCCAGGAGAAGTCTCTTAAACAATCGTGTAAGATCCCATGATCCATAAACTTTCCTTGGAAGAATGTATAAGACAATGAGACGACTAACCCGTACCCATACCTACTGTTTTAATGAGAAACGTTGGTGATGTGGTTCCTCTTGAACAGCATGTGTCTCTACGCCAAACTGACGCCCAGTTATATTAGGAGCTACTGGAAAAGTACATATCAAAGTCATTTATAGTGACTAGGGCAACATGTCATACTGCAGTCTGTAGCGCCTCTTAACCATAAATTCGTTTGCCTACCCATATTTACTCGAAAGATTTTGCTTTTGGTGTGTTCTTTCACTTGCGTCAGTTCACATTGTTGATTACGATGTACTGTATATAAAATGCGCAGTGCTATGGGGCAGTGGTAAGATACTGAACACACATTCAGAAGACGGTATTTAAAATCACGTGCCTCACTTGGACTCAGATTTTGAGTGTATTCCGTAAATTGTATAGGGAGATATCTGGGATCTTAGCGTTGAAAATGACGAGACCAAATCTCTACATTCCATCATAAGCTTCGTCTTTAATGACCTCATCATCGACAGGATATTAAATCCTCATATTGCTTCCTTTCATCTGAATGAATGCCAAAGTCAACGACCAAGCGGCCCGCGCGCTGTGTACAAGGTACCACGGATAGAGGGAGAATTAGGTTGATTGGGTGCGTCTGGTTTTGATTCAGTACCACACTACAAAGAATTATGTGCCCGCAGGATAACAAATGAGTTTGGCGAAGGGATGTGCAAATGTGCTGACAAACAACGTATGTTATCCTGGCCAAAGAGTACTCTAAGAATATTGAAATGTCCATTGTGCCGCAGAGGCGCGCAGTAAAACCACTGGCGTTCATTTTATACATGAACGAATATACAGACGCTATTCGTCCCATTCTCAGACTTTTCGGAAATGATGCGGTTATCTGTGAGAAAATTCTATGCAGCGAGAACTGCAATAAGACAGGAATGCTACTATTCAGTCTACATACCGATGAAACAATCACGGAAATAGTGTGCATCCATTCACCTGTGACGGTGCTATTCTCAGTGAAAGTGAAAAAAAATTATTTGATATATGAAAATGAGTTAGCAGATTAATGATCACAGAGCATTTATTGCCAGTAAGCAGAAGAAGGAGGAATTTAATATAAAAATTTGCGGACCATGAAGCAGACGATGTTAAGAAATACTGTTACTTAGGAAGCAAAATAACACATAACGAACGACGCTAGAAGGACATAAAAGTAAATAAGCGTTGGCATGGAAGGCATTCCTGGCCAAGAATCTTACATCGTCCTTAATCTTAGGAAGACATTTCTGAGGAAGTAGGCTTAAAGCAGAACATTGTGTGGCAATGAATCGCTGACTATGGGAAAAGCGGTACAGAAGAGACTCGAAGTGATTTACACGTGTTGCTATAGGAGGATGATGAAAATTAGGTCGACTGGTAAGGAGTGAGAATATTTTCAGAAGAATCGGCGAAGAAAGAAACATGGAAAACGCCGAGAAGAAGAAGCGCCGGGGTGATAGGACGCATCTTAAGACATCAGGGAATAGCTTCAGTGCTACTAGAGGAAATTGCAAAGGATAAAAACTGCAGGGGAAGGCAGAAATTGACATACAACCAACTAATAATTAACGACGTAAGTTGCAAGTGCTACTCTGATATGAAGAGGTTGAAGTAAGAGAGGAACAAACTCATGGCGGACCACATCTCATCAGTCGGAAGACTGACAACAAAAAACCTCTCATTGCGTTTTCAGCGGAGAAATTTGTGTCCTCTGGTAATGCAGACTGCAATCTACGATCCATTGATAGGATACTGAGAAACTACAACTTATGTTCATAGAAGAGTGCTTGAAAAATACTGGAACCTCCCATACGGTTGTGTGTTCCAGTTGTGCAACATGCTTATCACAATATCGAGCATAGAAAAAACGGCTACGCGTTGACTGGCGACATCGAGACAGGAATGTTGAATATGGTGACTGACAGACGCATGAAGAAAGATCAGCCGAGAAAATGCTTGCAAAACGTTCCAGCTCACAAACTATAAATATTCTTTAGTCCATACACGTTTATCGCCTTGAAATCGTGCAGATAAAATGAGGCTGATATCAGTTTTAATACTCATGTCTAAAGAGTTATTCTCCCCACTTTCCATTCTTGAATGTTAGAAGATGTTACCTTAATGTGTGATACAATGAAAATTACTTCTGGCATACATAGATTTGCAGACTATAAACATAGGTCAAGGTAGTTTCATCTCCAAGACACACATACACACATGTTATCTTTTAGTGTCTTGCAGAATAGGACCCTATCTCAGTATTTAAGAAGCGAAATATGCGTTCCTCAAAATGTATGACGTTAAGAGATGGGGACTACCGATTGTCGAACTTTCGTGCCACACATATTAGCACGACGGTTGGCATTTCTCCGATATTAAATATATCAGTAAGAATCAAATATACATATAAAACAATTTCATTCGTAACTAAAAAGCTCAAAAGAGAAAAAGTGCGATGCTGTAAACCATTTCGGCTGTCTCGACTAGGAAAGGAACTGCTAATGAGAACAGAAGTATAGTTAACACTTATCGAGTTATTAACAGATCCCACTGATAACGTAAGAATCTATAAAACCAAACGAAGAGTTCTTTTCAGATCCTCAAATTATCCTCTATGAGAATAATAAATCAGTACTTGTGCGATTCCATGAATGAAAAATCAAGGAAAAGTATAGGCTTGAATGTTAAAAATTCCCTTTAGTCATTAATCTCGGTTTAGAATTATGCTTTAAGACTTCAGAAGAAAAAAAAAAGGGAAACGTGGGTCATAGCGGATGCTGAGGTTTTTCTGTATAGGGAATATCAAACCATCATTCATTACGTTATGTGAAACTTAAGAATATTCCCTTGCATACTGGGGCATATATACGCAGCATAGAAAGTTAAAATATTAGGTACCACAGTGGTTGACAATGTATAAACAGTCATCATGTTTGCTATCTTTCGTAATCGTTAGCTACACGCCAAGGATTTAAGATAACGTTTTGATGTACATAGTGTAGTGTTAGAATAACAATAGCTTTAAATATTAAATACAAGTACGCACATAGAAGCATTGTTTCGTAAATATTTCACAGATACGATAACAAAAAGCACATCAACTGTACGAGTATATAACATAAAAATATAGTTTGTGTCAGGAGATCATCTACTTACAGGGCTAAATATGTTTCACACGCTTAAGAGGCAACAGAGTTACAAAGCAAAACGAGCATTTACGTTTGTCATCGCTTCAAATCAAGATCTCAGTAATATCTGTAAATGAAGCTTAGACACTTAATTTACTGCAAATGTTTAAGTAAATTTTCCTACGTTTCCCTTGTTCCTTTCAAAACCCTATAACTGTCAAACAAATGCCATTGTAAGAGTGGGTAAAATATTCCTCTGGCACATGATGCATGCCTTTTGCCCTCCGAGACAAAGTAACAACTATCTAAACAAAAACCTCAAAGAAGGTATTAGTAGCTAAAATTTAGTTGTCCGTAAACTACCTGCACTGACCATTTCTTTGGAAATAGAAATAAAAAATCCTTTGATACAAAAAGTACATCACTCATATCAAACATAGAACCTAAGTTATCCTAAGTTATCACACACCCAAAGAGTTATTTAGGTTTGTAATAATATCTGACGGAAATATTCATACTGTCTGAAAAACATGTCTCATTGGTCCTTCCTTTAATGAAATAGGGGTGAATATAAATATTTGTTAAAAATGTTTACCTAGAATTGTCTGAAACTTGTACCTGAAAACCTATAGGTCCTTAAGTGGCAACCTGTGCTGGGAATATTTATGGTTACCTATTACTGGCATGTGATTACGATGAGAGCTGACAAAACCCGTCCTGCTCGTCACCAACAATTGTCAGGCTTCTAGCTAGTAGAAAGTTATCAGTCCTTGAAAAAAGTTTAAGTTTGAATGTTTATTGCTTGGGAACATTAGTGATTTTCTAAGACTTCGATCAGATCGTAAGTTATAATCAGGTAGCTAACAGAAAGTACACTTTACTCGAAGAGCAAGCGTGCAGATATCAGTCTCTCTCCAGCGCACAGAATTACATTGACAGAAATGTAAAAGTATCAAAAACTCTCGTTTCCGTTTCTGTACGAGAAAAGTGGATTTTGCTGCACATAAGGACATTTTGTTGGGTCAACTGACCTGAAACTTTCCATGCCTTAGATTAAGACTCACATATAACAACAGATACAACCACATCACTTAGACCCTTCCCTAAATCCTATCTGCATCATCAGCCACCATATAGGACACTGATTAGGTGTGCTAGGACTCCTACATTTTCATGTATCAACCTTTTTAGCGAAGATTCACTACTTTTTCAAAATCTTTTAATTATGGGATTTGTATGTGGATATGAAGCTCATTCTTGGTTAGGCAGTAGAACACATTGAACCAACTAAACGAACTGCTAATGCAGAACGTGTGTTCCGTCGAATGAAACCGCTAACCCCGGTTGATGTTGGAAGTGATCTAGGTAACTCACGCTTAACCTAAATCGGTATTGAGGACGGGAGACTTCATCTGAATTTATTTAGACAAACCAACGGAAACTTAATAAGTGTTGTGGAACGAGAGTAAAATCCCGTGTGCTCTAAGATTTGAGTACAATGCCTGAAACCCAGACCACCGGACTTCGTATCTGGTTCTGAGACTTGGAAGACGTACAATACTTTGTCATATGATTGAAATTAAATTTATTAACTCTAGAAATATACGAATTTAGTTCTGAAATTTCTGTTCTGGTATCGCGAGCGAGCTCTATTGCTAAGTGGCAGTGGCGCAAAGCAAAGTGCCCGAGGACCGAGATTTAGACGGAACCGCAAAGTACGAGATAATCTCGTACGAAGATGTAAAGAGAGAGAGAGAGAGAGAAAAAAGATACTGCCAGTTTTTCACCTCTCTAGAAGTTACACATTTTATGGCCCTTGCCATAGGAAACTGCATCATCACACAGAGTAAGAAGAACAAGTAATTCTGGAATTAGGCGCTCTGAAACTGCGACATTACATTTATGTTTTCCTTTACACGATTTCTTTCATTCCGAATACCGGGATGTTTCCTTTGATGAGGACATGGATCCCAAGTCCTTCACTATTCCAAGATTGTGAACCGTCAGTAACGGTCTGATCATCGGCAGAATTTATGTAAATATTTGAATCAGATTCAGATGTCAAAGGCGTTTCCTACACTTGCTTGGGGGGTGTACGTACATTTTGTCTCTGAAAGGTCAAGGAACAATCCGTGTATAAATTGGCGAAAGACCCATTTCGTAACTGCAATACTTATGGCTGTATCCGCACTCATAGCCGACCGCTCGGAAATATGGAAGTTAGAGACCTCTCGAAGCATTAATTCTGCCTCTTTAGGAAGCGCAATGGCAGATTAAGTTCCCAATGCAAATAGATCGACAAAAAGATGACGCCCAAGATCAAATTAACCACACAGTCAACAGTTTACAAGAAATGTGGGTGAGGGGCACAGCACAGAATAATAGACTCAGTTTCGTTTTGCTTCAGTTTAAACATGAAAATTTGATGTTACTGTGACCTCCGAGATCCGAATGAATATTTCAAAACTTGAGACTGACGTACTTTTTCACAGCTTTACATGTTTGAAGGAACGTCATGCCTCGAAATGATTCTTCAGGCCAACTCCCTGCTGTTTCGCAAAAAGCGATTTGTTCACGTAGGTAAGTTTTGGAATTTCTTAAGCTACTGTAAGAAAGTTCTTCATTCTAACAAATTTTTTGAGTGGTGTTTAGGCCATTATTCTCCAAGTGCCGTAGAAATACGAATATGCAACGAGCTGAAAACTTTTGGCGTCGTTTGCGCAAACCCGACGAATTTGTGAGTAGTTTTAAATCAACAGTACGATAAATTCATTGTTCTCACTTATCAGAATCACATTTTCCACTAAATTGTGCGCCAGATATATGAGGGACGTTAAACGTGAACAACTCAGTAAAGAGATGGTATGTTTCTAAATATTGTAAACTTTCGTTAGTCACTGTAGCCTTTAGATTCACAAAGAAGAAGAACAGAGATTTCGAAAAGCTTTTTTGTAGGCACCTTAAAAGCTGGTAAGTGCTGTGTAAAGAGGTTTGCATGTCCGATGACTGTAGTATGTGTGGTTTCCCACTTTTGTATAGAACATAACAGAAATATAGGTCTGTATCAGATGACTTGTTTGATCTTTCTGGAATACTACAGTGCTGAAAGCCTTTTTTCTTTGTTGCTTCAATTTTCTAGCAATCAATGTATTTTAACGGCAAAATTTTCGAAACTGGAATGCATGTAATTTTCTTTTCTGATGAGAAACTCTTGAAATGTGTTGATTTAAGATTATAAAATTTCATACTCTACAAATTTTTTAACTAGTAACTACAGACTCAATAATACTCTTCCTGTTCCATACTTTTTTGCCTTCGTTTGGAAGAATATATAAGCGTAATGTAGTACAAATGAATGTATTAACAAGGAAAGCCATTTTCTGTATTCAAATGACCAGTGTACCATCGTGTTACCAGATGGTTGTGAATTCAAGTTGGAAAGACAAGAGAAGTTGTTGCAAAACCTGTCTTCGTTCATAGTAGCACTGATCGCTTGACATTACTCCGGTAGTAGACATCAACAGTTGGCAACTGGCGCACTAATCACTGTCATCTCAGTAGCGATTTTGATGTTAACATCTTACTGAAGACAATATGTTACAATGAGTGCTTTGTAGTACCACAAGTAAATCACGAAATTTTGTTTTAATTTCCTCAGAAATAGCGAGCATTGTTTGCCACAAGTACATATCGCTGGCCCACAGCACTTAATATCACTGTGTTTAAAATATATTGAGGAACGTAGCACTCTGTGCTACATTAGTGCCTGAGAAAATGCTAAATGTCGTGATAGTACCTTCTAAGCCCAATGTAATACAGTTACGAAATAAAAACACGTGTAGAATTAGCTTCTGTAAACAAACTTAGTTGACTGCAACTGTTTTAAAAAAGAAGGAATACAAGGGCTGCGCAGTAGATTTCATACGTCCAGTGTAGCGACCAAAGGTGTCAAGCAGTACACCACTTTATCATAAGAAAAGGACATAAACAATTTGTGTGAGAAATCCCTTATTCACTATTAGCATCAAATGCAGTTCCACGAAGAAACTGCTGACTTCTTTGGCATTGGCAGTCTTTCGGCAAGCAACCAGTAATGAATGGGATTGATAGGAAGGGATGCCAGCACAGGGCCTTTGACATCGCAAAGTGGTATCTGCCGTGACATCACTCGTGGTTGTCGGGCGACGGGGTTCTCACCTGCCACGACTCGTGTCCAGGCGGCTACGCGCGCCAACTACGACGTCTGCGCTGGCGCCAGTCGGACGCCGCGGCTGGCGAGACAGGTGGAGGCGGTACGAGGCGAGACGACGCGCTCCGCGGTCGGACGCGCACTGGCGCAGAGCACGCGGCGCCGCGCCGCCGGCCGACGCTGCTGCCGCCAGCGGCCGAAGGCGCCAACGAGCGCGGCTGCCCGCCACGCGGGGCAGGGCGGCGGGCTGGCCGGACGCTCGGCGCTGCTCGTCCTCTTTCATGATTGCCATCGATTCCGTTCACAAGTGTGCTCCGAAAACCTACTGTTCCACGACCGGAGAAAGATTACAACACTTTCCATTCCGTTTTTGATGGAATGAAAAAAGAGAAAGGTCCGGTCTGGCTGACTCCTAACGCCATTCCCGTGGTGCACATAGCCTCCACGCTGTACAGCTGTTTCATTTGGGTTACTTGTTCAGCTATCTGTTGAGCCGGCGTCTGGTGGCGAGAAGACGTCCGACTAAAGCAGTAAATGAGGTCTGGTCCATAGACTTATGCAGCCGTACGTTGGATCACCTGCCATGGCAGAAATAGTGTGGCTTGATATCATTTTGCCTGCATTGTATTAATGTGGGCTCTACGGCGCGACGAGGAATTCGACTGGAAAGTCAGTCGCAGGATCTACTTCCGAAGTTGGCTACCAACCTAGTTACAACGAGCCTGCAACCACTTCTCGACGGCCGCCACTTCTCCTTCAGTTACTCAGTTCACGTTTGGATTTTGAGGTGCCTACCAACCTTATAGGGTTTCTTAGTTTTATGCTTCCTGGAAAAGGAAGAAGAAATCAATGGTCCTCTTTATGGAAACGTTGACCCCATTACCTTAGAGGACTTAGAAACAGCATTACCAGAAATCAAAAATTGGAAGGCTACAGGAGAGGATTGTATACTATGTGATCAAAAGTGTCCGGACAACCTCATAAACATACGTTTTTCATATTACGTGCATTTTGCTGTCACCTACTGCCACACACTCCATATCAGCAATCTTAGTCATCATTAGACATCGTGAGAGAGCAGAATGAGGATCTCCTCAGAACTCACGGACTTCTAACGTGGTCAGGGAATTGGGCGTCACTTGTGTCATAAGTCTGTACGCGACATTTCCACACTCATAAAAATCCCTAGATCCACAGTTTCCGATGTGATAGTGAAAGTGGAAACGCGAAGGGACACGCCCAGCACAAAAGTGTACAGGCCGACCTCATCTGTTGAAAAGGGTCATAATGTGTAATAGGTACACATATATCCAGACCATCAAACAGGAATTCGAAACTGCATCAGGATCCACTGCAAGTACTATGACAGTAAGGTGTGAGCTGAGAAAACTAAGATTTCATGGTCGAGCTCATAAACCACAAACAACTTCTCGCTTTGTGCAAGGAGCGTAAAATGGTTCAAATGGCTCTGAGCACTATGGGACTTAACAGCTCAGATCATCAGTCCCCTAGAACTTAGAACTACTTAAACCTATCTAACCTAAGGACATAACACACATCCATGCCCGAGGCAGGATGCAAACCTGCGACCGCAGCGGTCGCGCGGTTCCAGACTGTAGCGCCTAGAACCGCTCGACCACCTCTTCCGCCGGAGCGTAAACATTGGACGACTGAACATTGGAAAATGTTGTGTAATGACGAATCACGGTACACAATGTGGCGATCCGATGGCAGGGTGTGGTTATGGCTAATGCCCGGTGAACGTCATCTGTCAGCATGTGTAGTGTAAAATTCGGAGGCGGTGGTGTTATGGTGTGGTCGTGTATTTCGTGGGGCGGTCTTGCACCCCTTGTTGTTTTGCGCGGCATTATCACAGCACCGGCCTACATTGATGTTTTAAGCACCTTCTTGCTTCCAACTGTTGAAGAGCATTCGGGGATGGCAATTGCATCTTTCAACATGATCGAGCACTTGTTCATAATGCATGGCCTGTGGCGGGTTGTTTAATAGAAAATAACATCCCTGTAATAGAATAGCATGCACAGAGTCGTGACCTGAATGCTATAGAGACATTTAGGATGTCTTGTAACGCCGGCTTCGTGCCAGGCCTCACCGACCGTCATCGATACCTCTCCTCGGTGCAGTGCTCCGTGAACAATGGGCTGCCACTCCCCACGAAACCTCCCAGCACTCGACTGAACGTATGCCTGCGTGAGTGCAAATGCAAACTGTCATCAAGGCTAAAGGTGGGCCAACACCATATTGAATTCCAGCATTACCGATGGAGGGCGCCACGAACATGTAAGTCATTTTCAGTCAGGTGTCCGGATACTTTCGATCACGTAGTGTAGTTCGGTGAATTATAAAGATATGGGGATTTTTTAGTTGAGCATAAGGAAGGAGACCGGCCTGGTCATTCAGTTTACAGGAAATTCGTGCATATTGACCAGTACTTGAACGCCAACAGTTTTTACCGCCATTTAAGCAAGAAAACGGTCATGAACACTTAAGTACACACGTCAAGGGCTGTTTCTGACGACGATCGCCTAGCGTCTGCATTTCAGCATTTGACGCGCGTTTTCAGAGATGATGGTTACAGTAAAGTAGAAATTGTAAAAGTTTTCCGATACCACCAACGAAAGATGCCTAGTGAATCGGCGGGAGATGCGAAGTCAGTCGGATTCCTTACTTGCCGTGGAGCATTTACCTGCAAGACATGACAGTGTCGAAGAGACGTGAACGAAGACTAGCGTTCCGGCCCACTTCTGAGAGATACGTTACGCCTCGTTACAAACAACATAGATATTCGAGTTCCTAGAGTGGATGCTATCCGCTGTGAATGTGGTAGCGTTTAATTAGGTCACTGCTACGGAGAGTTGGGCAGAGCATTCAAGACATATCAGACAAAAGTAACTTGAGAAGGGGACCGATGACCGTAGCAGTCTGGTCCCTTTATCCACTGTCCGCAGCTCGTGGTTGTGCGGTGGGGTTCTCGCCTCCCACGCCCGGGTTCCCGGGTTCGATTACCGGCGGGGTCAGGGATTTTCTCTGACTGGGTGTTGTGTGATGTCCGTAGGTTAGTTAGGTTTAAGTAGTTCTGAGTTCTAGGGGACTGATGACCACAGATGTTAAGTCCCATAGTGCTCAGAGCCATTTGAACCATCCTTTAAACCCACAAACCAACCAACCAACTAACTTGAGACGCAGGTCTAGGTTGAACATTGCTTAGGAAACGGGCATGGAATATAATTTGAAAGGACGAGAGTTTTGACTCAAACGCTACCATATTGGGATTGTTTTAGAAAGGGAGTGGCCAAAATTAGAATAAACACCAAAGATTTTAACAGACATCAACGGAACACGCATAGTGGGGCATGGGGGCGGGCTTGGGCACTGAGCGAAAGAAATGACGTAGGCTTAACGTTTCCAAGGACTCGGGAGCAGCTGTTTCAAACTTAGCGCCGGCTGCTCGCGTCACTTGACATTACAAGGTCCCGCGGCGGGGCCGCTCTGTTAGGAGCTGTCCAAGTATGTGGATCTCCTGCCGATCTCTGGAAGGATCCAGACACTACCATTACATCTATATTAGGACAACACAAAGCCAGCCCTGGTAGTCAGTAATTTTATCTCCAGATGTCGATGGCTGAGACGCTGTCGAAAACTCAACTGTTTTAGTCGAAGAGACGCAGCGTGTAGATAGATAAAAGTTTTTTTGAAGCATGAAACCACGAAAGAATCCTAGAATATTTCTGAAACTAATTAATAGATGTTGAAATGGATACTATTTTCCATCCTACTCGCATGCCTAATTTATACCTAAATTTAAAAGAAGGTACTAGAAACACGTGTGAATATGAGAATAAGTGTTTTGAATACAGGATATAAAATATATGTAAGAACACTAAATAGAAGAAAGTGACTACCTGTACATTTGTCACTTACACTGTTAAGAGGATAGTTTAAAAGAAAAGGAATTATAGCCTCGAAGCTTACACAGCTTTTACTGATAACAAAAAAAGACATAACGGACTATGGGACTAACGCAATGTGTGGAAAAGTCCGTCTTCTGTCGGAGGCTAGAATTAGAATTAGGCAATTATAATGAAAGAAGCGAGCTGTTGTCAAACATCGGCCTCAATTCGATAACGAAATTTGTGAGGTTATATATGTGGCACGTAAATCATGGACCTTGGAAAAACTAAAGAAGAAGATAGCCTAAGAATCTGAAATGTGTTCCTACTGAAGAATTTTGAAAATCTGCTGGCCTGATAAGCTAAGGAACGAGGTTCTCCGCAGCATAGTCGAAGAAAGGAACATTCGGAAGGCACTGACAAGAAGAGGGGATAGTGTGACAGGAAGTTCGTTAAGACATCAAGGAATAACGCGCATAGTGCTAGAGGGAGCTGTAGAGAGTAAAAACTGTACAGGAGTAGATCCAACAAATAACTGAGGACGTAGATTGCAAGTGCTACTGCGAAACGAAGAAGTTAGCACAAGAGAGGAGCTTTGACACGCTGTATCAAACCAATCACAAGACAGCATGTGTATAAATTTGGTCTTAAAACTTCGGGACACTGTGTAATAGCGAAAAGTAGTACCGTGTTTCAAGGCAGTAACTATGCTAACAAATCAGGCTGCAAGTGGAAAGATACACTTAGCTACATAATGATTACTGTAATTAAAGCTTCAGCAGTAATATTTCAGAGTGGAATATGATCACAGAATGTGAACACAGCAAACCTTCACATTGCTGTGAGTGCTAGGGTACATGGTCTGCTACTGAAGGTACGAAACTGCAAGTGGAGAGTGTAATGAAACTGATCAGCTAAGTTTGGCAGCCAGTGTTGCGGTTGCGACGAAAACCGGTCTCAGGACAGATGCTGCAGTGCAAAGAGACCAGCTAGGTTTCGCAGTGGTTTTAAGAGGCACAGAAGCTCTTTGTGAAAGCATGTTCAACGTCGGCTTCCATTGACTAGGTGGCAAGAGACAAAACCGTGCCGTTCATCGGGGCACAGGGCAAAAGTGATGCCAGCCTTTTGCGCCTAAGAAAATGAATGCGCTAAGAAACGCAATCAGTGAATCACAGTTGAGTGTTAAAATTGTTTATATCCTGCTCAATGTATAATTTATTTTTTATACAATGGGCATATAGGCAAAGAGTTCCTGTCTCCCATCAAGAAATTTAGAAAGGCTAATAAATTTTCAGAGCGCAGTTACTAAGAAATGATATTAAAAGCTAGCGTAGCTTGGAGGTGGGTAACGGACCTTGACTGCCTGGCACAAAAATTCATTGTGCGTGCTAATCGGGAGACGATGCCGTTCAAAAAAGACATTTGTTGCCCTGGACACTCGTTAACGGTGGACCAACAGGGCTTTCTTCGACACTCTGACATCCAGCTTTACAACATGGACAGCCACAGCCGCGGAAATTCGCGGTAAATTGCACCTGATTAAGACCGGAATCCGCTGTTAATTAATTCTATGTTCAGACGACCGGTTCTCTCTGTTAAAGCAGCATCTTCAAGTGATATATGGAAAGGGAAGCAGTTTTATAATTTATATAACTAACAAATGTAGGACAACCAATACACTTAACCTAGTATTTTTAATTTTCATATCTTTTTATTGTCTGTGCTTAATGTTTCCTCAGTTGTGTAGAATATAAGGGTGCTTTTCTTTCCGTGTAGTATCACTTGAAATTGGTGCTTTAACGCTCCGAAATCGGTCGTGTGAATAAATCATCAGTTAACAGCTGATTTCAGAGTAATTCAAGTTAAATTACTATATGTACGTCTGAATATAGTTGAGTACAAAATTGGTGAGATGTTTTGTATCAGTTACGTTGCTCCGTTACCAAACTGGAATCGCTTTCTGGAGGGTGACAGTTCGAATCCATGTTCCGTCATCCTGATTTGTGTCTTGAATGATTGTCTTTACTCGCTTAAGGTAAATGGCCGGATCATTGCTTCGAAAATGTCACGGCTGATTTCCTTTCTTATCCTTTCTTCCGTAACCCGAGCTAGTGATCTCATTGTCTCCGGGTCGTTGAAGTCTAAACGTCCTTCCTTCATTCCTTACTCCAATGACACTGGTTTGCCATATTCAGGAATAATTTGTGGACTGTCCACTTTGCCATAAATAATAAGTAGTATAAGATACAAATAGTACTTCCCTAAAGCAAATCAGTAATGTTTTCATACCTCCATCTTGTCATGGGTAATGGAAGAGCGGCTGTTTTATTTATATGTAGCAACAATAACATCGTCAGCTGTGTTTACTACATTTGTTTAGTTGCGACCGTTCTCGGCTCCTCTGCAACCTACAGTAACCAACGGGGATCATCACAATAAACGATAAGGTTTTTACAGCTCCGTGGACGACGACGGTTTCTGCTCATTTTACTAGAGATGATGTGCGTTGAAGGCGTGGTCATCCGTTGCTGCAGAGGGACGTAATGATGGTGGGTTATATTACCGAAACTGACTGCAGTTAACTAAAACTAATACGAACACTTTATGGTGTTATTGTTGATACGCAAATCAATAATGTGTTTCAGTTGGGATACGGTTATTCTAATAATTCTGACCTAGCTTCGTTTATTCCGAACTGGGAAACCGGAGGCAATATTGGCATTTTTCTGGTGATGCTGTTTCAGATGCTGTATTCTGAGTGTTGGGTGTACCCGTTGATCTACATGGTACAGGAGTGAGGGTGTCATTAAAAGTTAGTTGTGCTTGAGCAGTACTAAGCACGTCTCGCTCCAGCCCATTCGCCAGTTAACGGATCAGCATGAGCAAGCATAATACAACAGCGTTTAAACTCTCAAATACTTCAGGTTACGATGACCCGGAAAATGCGTTCCAAAATGTAAAATTCTGCAAAATGTTCGAAATACTAAGGAAAATATGGGTAACCTATAGAGAGAGACGGGTAATATACAACGCGTTTAAGAGCCAA
Organism: Schistocerca gregaria; assembly: GCF_023897955.1. Taxonomy (NCBI): domain Eukaryota; kingdom Metazoa; phylum Arthropoda; class Insecta; order Orthoptera; family Acrididae; genus Schistocerca; species Schistocerca gregaria. Next base: position 367,309,172 of record NC_064926.1, read on the forward strand.
GAGGTAATATGATAAGAGTGGAAGACCAACAACGAAGTGCTTGGATTAGAAAGGGTGTAAGGCAGGAGTGTAGTCTTTCGCCATACTGTTCAATCTATATATCGAAGGAGTAATGATGGACATAAAAGATAGTTTCAAGTGTGGAATTAAAATTAAAGGTGAGAGGAAATGAGCGATAAGATTCTCTGATGACATTGCAATCCTTAGTGCAAATAAAGAAGAAAGAAAGGGCAAGAGTGAAGATAAAACTCAAGATGAAAGGATATCAATCATAAGATTTGCTGATGAGATGGATAACCTCAGTGAAAGTAAAGAAATGTACGATCTGCTGGATGGAACGAACAGTGTGCTGAGTACAGAATATGGATTGAGAGTAAATCGAAGAAAGACTGAAGTAATCAAAAGCAACATAAATGAGAACACCGGGAAACTTAACATCAGGACCGACGTTCGCGAAACAGATGAAGTTAAGGAATTCTGCTACCTATGCAGCAACATAATTCAAGAAAGACGGAGCAAGAAGGACATGAAAAGCAGAACAACACTGACAAAAAGGGCATACATACACGGGCAAGAGAACTCTACTGCTACCAAACATAGGCCTTAATTGGAGGAACAAATTTCTGAGGTTGTACGTTTAGAGCACAGCATTGTATAGTAGTGAATCAAGAAATGTGAGAAGACCGGAGATGTGATACCAAAGACGAATGTCGAAAATTAGGAGGACTGATACGATAGTGAAAGAGAAGATTTTGACCAGAATCAGCGAGGAAAGGAATATTTGGCAAACACTGACAAGAAGAAGGGACATAATGAAAGGATATACGTTCAGACATCATGGATTGATGGTCCTAGGGAGATATGTACAGGGCAAAAACTGAATAGGACAGACATTGGAATATATCTAGCAAATAACAGAGGTCGTGGGGTGTAAATTCTAATTTGAGGTGAAGAGGTTGGCACAGGAGAGGAATTTGTGGCGGGCAGGATGAAACTAGACAGAACACAGACTGATGAAACAAAACCCTTCATGTAATTTCAATCATTTTAAGATACCGCGTAGTTGTACATCATTGCATTTGAACCAATCCAAGAAATATAGGAGACTTATAAGGTTATGGAAACGCAGCGAGAAATGCTTGCCTGGAGGTAAATGCAGATTATAACCAAACCTTCAGGTGCCGCTGTTCTATTTGACCACGAACGACAGCTGTGCAGTGCTCTCGATATGTTGCAAGTGTTGTACCATATCTGCTCTCCAACGGTGATGCCGCGTTCAGAGACGACAGGCCCCCCACTCATCGTCCACGTTTGGTTTTGCGAGCTCGGGGATGAATTATCGTATCTGGCCTGGTCACCACAGTCACTACATCTCATAGTGATTGGAGAGACAGGTGCTTGGTAACTACCCACCTCCATCATCTTTACCTGAAAGTGCAACTATTTCACACATAGAATTGTATAAGATCATCTTGAACACTTTAACAGGATAGTATTTATGGTTTTCGAGAATGCTGCAAGTTATTTGAATACCAACTGCTTTACTGTACCGCTTTAGGCATGGTAATGTGATTGTGGTGTTTCCATACGTTTGTCCATTCCCTGTATGTCCACCCTCCGTCCGAACAGGCCTTGGAAGCCCCAACGGTACCGAGCGGGCACCGTGTCATCCTCAGACCACAGGCGTCACTGGATGCGGATATGGAGGGGCATGTGGTCAGCACACCGCTCTCCCGGCCGTATGTCAGTTTCGAGACCGGAGTCGCTACTTCTCAATCAAGCAGCTCCTCAGTTTGCCTCACAAAGTCTGAGTGCACCCCGCTTGCCAACAGCGCTCGGCAGACAGGATGGTCACCCAACCAAGTGAGAGCCCAGCCCGACAGCGCTGAACTTCGGTGATCTGACGGGAACTGGTGTTACCAGTGCGGCAAGGCCGTTGGCCTGTATGTCCGTCACATCTCGTAACAGTCGTCTTTGCAAGAAAAGCTGCAAGTTTGAAACACAAATGTCTTAGCAAACCCACAGTGACAAATGTTAAATCTATAAACCTATTCACCTACCTCAAAGCGGCTAAGAGAGAAGGTGACTGCAATAACGTTATATCGAATTATACCTTCCGGTAACTAAGAGTAGAAAGAAAGTGACACGCAATTCCGCAATTTAGATATTGCATGTGAAGTGCACTACAGCTCTTGTTAGCGTTACCGAAGAATGTTGTCACCAGATCGTTTCGCTATTTGTGACATCATAAAGGGACGTAATGCATCAACGTATTAATGCTCGGAGATAATGCCAGTGACACGCAGTTCACTGTTCTAACACTGATGCGATTTCCACGAATATCACAAATGCAAAGAAAGTGTGCTCCAAGGAGGACGCGTGGAACATCGAGAAGCGACACACAACTCGTTTGGGACGTTGTTTCCAGATTGAATTATTTCATTCTTAGTGATATACTACATGTCTCAGGCACCGATTGGAATAATGACATGGTTGTCCTGATAGGAGGAGGGGGGAGGCAGGTATCGACTGTCAAAGCACGCGAGGGGCTAGACACTTACTGTTTTCCAACAATTAAGAAAATTCATTAAGATGCATTTGCGCACACTGTTATTGATACATGTATGTGTTCCACTCGACATATATTTCTTCCGGTGAATTCTTTGATGTGTATATTTCACGTGTAATTTGACAGAAATTTGTTCTTCCCACAGAATGAGAGAGATAAAGAGCGAGAGAGAGAGAGAGAGAGAGAGAGAGAGAGAGAGAGAGAGAGAGCTCTAAAATACGAAGGATGAGCCAATATTCGACGATAACCCAACACATGTCGCACTGCTCACAAATAGATAGCTCAAGACATTTGTTGTGCTAAAAGGGTCCACGCTGTGGCATGCGTGAATAAAATCGTCTCGCTTGTCGAGACCCTTCATTTCGAATGAAAGCATTGAGCTTTTGACACCTGTCTCGGGTGTCGTCGTTAGAAGTAAAACCTTCTAGTTTTGACTTGATGATGATGGAGGAGGCAGGTATCGAAACCATCAGGTTGGTAGCCTACCTCTGTTTTAAGCGTCTCCAACACGTCTCGATAACCACCGAGAACATGTTTGGCACGGTCCACACAGAGGCACCATATAGGTCGATAACAAGGAGTGACGGTATGGGCGTCATTTAATTTCACAGGAGGACGCCTTAGAGTGTCATCCGCGGCACACTCACACAGGGGCTCCTCGACGATATTCTACGCTTTATTAAGTAATGGAATTTGTGTGGGATTGAAAGGTGGGATTCCTATTGGTGGTCATAGTATTCCTAATTCAATTGTTGTCTTTCATTGCAAGCCACCCTGGGATCATGCTTCAGCAAGATTGTGCCCGCCCACACACGAAGAGAGTTGCTACTGGTCGTTTTGTTGTTTGCCGAGCAAGGTCCCCGAATGTATCCCCAGTTGAGAAAGTTCGGAGCACAATCGGCACGGCCCTCCAACAAGCTCGGGATTTTGACAACACGCTCATTGAACAGAATTTGGAATGGTATCCCTCAGTAGATCATCAATCAACTGTATTAATCAATAAATTTCCTTTACTTCATGTCTATGGTCACTAATTTTTATGTCATCAGACTACCGTTTTCGATCTATAATGACCGTCATTAGATCTCTTCAATAAAAATGAATCCTAATATACTAGAGCCTTCGTGGCGTCGTCAAATGTTAAACGCAAAACCGGTACCAGCATCGTCAAATAAATATAAATATTAGTAAATGGAAGAGTCGTCTTATCAGCAGCAATAGTTTCAAGATGACTTTTCCATTTGCTATTATTTATATTTACTTGGCGATGCTGGTGCTGATTTTGTGTTTAACATTTGATGATGCCACTACTGCTCTAGTATATTAGGGAATTTGTTTATAAAACAGAACTGATGATGGTCTTTATAGACCGAAACCGGTAGCCTGATGACAAAAAGTTTATAACCATAGAAGTGAAGTAAGGGAAATTTATTTCGTATTCGGGTCACTGTTTTATTCGGCACCATGTCGCAGCTTGTGCGTAAATCAGTGCCCAGCCGAATAGCTGCTTGTAAAAGACCAGAGGTGGAGCAGCGCGTTATTGACTCGCTCATTCCGACAATTACTTCTTACTGCGTCGGTTTCTTTCTCTTGGAGTGCATTGTTGTTTGCAACGTTAAATATGTACTCCAGAATTAATTTAAGCTCTCGTGTGCGTCTGTTAGGGCTAGACGTATCAAGTTGAGGTCTACAGTCTTTCGACGGTGTAAAAACAAAATAGGTTCCAGTTCAATGCAGTCAAAAGATGCAACTGGCACTTGATTTGACTCTCGCAAAATCGCTCAAAAAAATCTGTGGATGAGCTATCTATTTACGGTATCTTTAGAGAACGAGTCCTCATCGCATTTACCTGGTGCTTTTATTATTAAAATTCCTTACAGTTGTAAGTCAGTTAGATATAGATATGCTGATTGATTCTGTGTGCTCATTTTATTGTGAGGTAATATTCATTGTGTTGATCAAGTTCCCGCAAAATGGGGATTTGTTTTAAGATGTCCTGTCGCCTTAGAAAAACAATATTTGGGCTTATGATTTTGTCGATTGATCCTTTCGGAATTTGAGCACAAGAATTTTCAGTCTAATTTATTCTAAGGCGCTCTTATTTATTGGGTCATTAATAAATTAAGATACAAAGGAATTAATGATATTAGCTAACACTGTGCATTGATTTAAATCAATAGGGTAAGTTGAAAATACACTCCTGGAAATGGAAAAAAGAACACATTGACACCGGTGTGTCAGACCCACCATACTTGCTCCGGACACTGCGAGAGGGCTGTACAAGCAATGATCACACGCACGGCACAGTGGACACACCAGGAACCGCGGTGTTGGCCGTCGAATGGCGCTAGCTGCGCAGCATTTGTGCACCGCCGCCGTCAGTGTCAGCCAGTTTGCCGTGGCATACGGAGCTCCATCGCAGTCTTTAACACTGGTAGCATGCCGCGACAGCGTGGACGAGAACCGTATGTGCAGCTGACGGACTTTGGGCGAGGGCGTATAGTGGGTATGCGGGAGGCCGGGTGGACGTACCGCCGAATTGCTCAACACGTGGGGCGTGAGGTCTCCACAGTACATCGATGTTGTCACCAGTGGTCGGCGGAAGGTGCACGTGCACGTCGACCTGGGACCGGACCGCAGCGACGCACGGATGCACGCCACGACCGTAGGATCCTACGCAGTGCCGTAGGGGACCGCACCGCCACTTCCCAGCAAATTAGGGACACTGTTGCTCCTGGGGTATCGGCGAGGACCCTTCGCAACATTCTCCATGAAGCTGGGCTACGGTCCCGCACACCGTTAGGCCGTCTTCCGCTCACGCCCCAACATCGTGCAGCCCGCCTCCAGTGGTGTCGCGATAGGCGTGAATGGAGGGACGAATGGAGACGTGTCGTCTTCAGCGATGAGAGTCGCTTCTGCCTTGGTACCAATGATGGTCGTATGCGTGTTTGGCGCCGTGCAGGTGAGCGCCACAATCAGGAATGCATACGACCGAGGCACACAGGGCCAACACCCGGCATCATGGTGTGGGGAGCGATCTCCTACACTCGCCGTACACCTCTGGTGATCGTCGAGGGGACACTGAATAGTGCACGGTACATCCAAACCGTCATCGAACTCATCGTTCTACCATTCCTAGACCGGCAAGGGAACTTGCTGTTCCAACAGGACAATGCACGTCCGCATGTATCCCGTGCCACCCAACGTGCTATAGAAGGTGTAAGTCAACTACCCTGGCCAGCAAGATTTCCGGATCTGTCCCCCACTGAGCATGTTTGGGACTGGATGAAGCGTCGTCTCATGCAGTCTGCACGTCCAGCACGAACGCTGGTGCAACTGAGGCGCCAGGTGGAAATGGCATGGCAAGCCGTTCCACAGGACTACATCCAGAATCTCTACGATCATCTCCATGGGAGAATAGCAGCCTGCATTGCTGCGAAAGGTGCATATACACTGTACTAGTGCCGACATTGTGCATGCTCTGTTGCCTGTGTCTATGTGCCTGTGGTTCTGTCAGTGTGATCATGTGATGTATCTGACCCCAGGAATGTGTCAATAAAGTTTCCGCTTCCTGGGACAATGAATTCACGGTGTTCTTATTTCAATTTCCATGAGTGTATGTCCCGAACCTGGGTTTACCACTTTCTAGGCAAATACGCTGAGCTCTTCACCGCCCTAACAGAGACTAGACTAGGACGCCTCCCATCTGAACCACATTTACAAGATGTCCAAACAATGCTGGTGTAGTGTCTCTTGGTCGCAGGTTCGAAACCTGCCTCGGGAATGGATGTGTGTAATGTCCTTCGGTTAGTTAGGTTTAAGTAGTTCTAAGTTCTAGGGGACTGATGACCTCAGATATTGAGTCCCATAGTGCTCATAGCCATTTGAACCACTTCTTGTCCACTATCCTCATTATAGTGCCTTTTCGTCTGTCCTGTAAGAGATAGAGAGTGATGTAGATTCCGCACTGAAGTGATTATTGGCCGTCGTCGTCCAAGTTACATATGTGATGCCTGTTCTTTCAGACATGTCTGAAGGAAGAGACACCATGAAATATCTGCGCTAGCTAGCAGAATAGAAATGCGGAAAACACAAGTCCGAAAACAATTTCTTGGTCTCAACAAAAAGTAAATTATAATACAATCTACAAAGAAAAACAGACTCCATCCCATCTGCGGATCGACATCAATACACAAAAACAAATAATGATAGAAAAGACCCGACTCTTCACGGAGAGAGATCAAACAATTCAACAATGTCAAGATGTTCATCTTGACATTGTTGAAGTTCATCTGCAAGAGATCGGCCAGCTAGAAGAGGCGTCTGGATTGGCTGACGGGTCGGCAGGTCTGTACACTTTCAAGCGGTGCGTCGAACTGTCCTTTGCCGGCTGTGCAGCGCCCTGTAAAGCCCGTTTGACGTATGTACCTGACGGAACTGTTCGCGATGTGCCTGGCGTAGCAAAGTAGTTCCTGGGCTACCTACGACCTCTGGTGAAGCTGTTCTACAGGGCGGCGAACGGGTAGCGGTCTATGGCGGCCATTGGTAGAGACCTGGCATTGTGTTGTGGCCGCCGGCAAATATTTGTGTTGACGACACAGACGACGTAGGTTTCCCTGTGATACAGGCATCCCGTGTTGGTTAGACGTGAAGTGAGATGCCGATGCAAGAGGCGCTACGATGTCTTCAGTGGGCTGCCACAGCACACAATGTATATAATCGAGAAGTAATATTTACGCTCCCAGACACCTCTAGTAGAACATCTTTGCCTTAGGCGCATGCGGTTCGCGCAGAGATACGAGGCGCGAGGTTAGTGAGTCTGTGAAACTGAAACAGTGTACATGGGGTGTCGTGGCCAAGTTGAATACTGGGGGCGAGGCGAGTGGTGCACTAGCAGTTGATGGCTAGTACAAGTTTGGCAATTCACAGTCAGCGGCTGTGAGTGTAGCAGCGATAGCGGGAATAGACACTCAGGCGAGCTCTTGCATTGCAAATCGTTATTACCTTGCTTGCTGCCGACGTGCGGAGAGCATAGGAGCGTGTTGTGAGCTCCAGAGATAGAGCGGACAAGGAGGCTGACGTGGGCCGTGCAAATTGAAGTCGTTTGTCGGCACCACGCTGTCCTTCCTGGATCGTTGTACGGATAAGTATGGCGAGCTTCCAGCTTTGTATGTTGGGTGCAGAGACCCCACAGTAACCATAATTCCCACTTACAGTGCCAGTACTGCGAGTGTTCAGTTAGGTTTCTGGTCGTTTGGTCGAGGTTCATTTCCAGATCCTTATCAGACATCTGGTTATTGACCCCTCCTGTGTCTCTAGACAGGAAAGTTGTGTGTGCACTCCTATAAACTAATGAATTTGTTTCTTTATTTAGTGCTATGGTCTGAGTGTTATTTGCCGAGTTCGGTCTCAGCTTTCTACTTGCCTGCTGTAAGGCGACGGATTTCGGCAGCGCGCAATTCCATTTGAAGTAGGTTCATTTCAGGTGCCATGTCCTGCGTACACGATTACTGGAGCGCACATTTTCCTCAGTTGTCTTATTGGGTGTTTACACTACGAGCTTTAGCTTTGTTTTTTTTTATTGTTTGCAAGGTTGGAGCCTCTTAATCTTACTTAAAATGGTTCGAATTGCTCTGAGCACTATGGGTCTTAACATCTGAGGTCACCAGTCTCCTAGAACTTAGAACTACTTAAATCTAACTACCCTAAGGACATCACACACATCCAAGACCGAAGCAGGATTCGAACCTGTGACCGTCGTGGTCCCACGGCTCCAGACTGAACCGCCTAGAACCGCTCGGCCGCAGCGGCCGGTAATCGTACTTATTATGTCTCTCTCAGTGAAGACTTTAGTCTGCATTTGTTACTGCTATATTATACGTGGCTACCATATTATTGCCGCTTATTTGCGGAGAATACATCTATTTCGGCTTGTACGTCTTACAGTTTCCTTCGAAAAAACATTTTTAGCCCTTTTATTGTACTGGCACTTTTTTATTATTATTGCATTTCATTTGTTTTCTACACGTCAATCTGAACCGTTTCATGATTGTAAATTCTGTTTATTACTAGTCAGTATCACTGGCGATGTTTTCCCAATAGATGTTTGATAGATCTAAGTTAGTGTGTTCTGTTAAAATAAAAAGACATTTCACAACACGAAGGATTTCAGTCTCCCTTTGTTCCTATTTGGCAGTGTCCTTCCTACCAGAGACAGCCTGACACAGGTATTGCGTACCAGTAGGGAGCGGTGAGATTCCGTGATATTAGTTTTTCTCATACAAGTGTCAATAAAATCACGCACATAAAATTGCCTATGTCGCAGCTGAACGGAGTATTTTACATCTGGCTCATATAGAAAATTACGAACAGCACAGTTGTAGTATAGTACAGCTTTAGGCTGTAAGAGTGTGCATCAAGTAAGGAAGAGAGATGGTTGACCCATTGTAATCCTATTCCAGTCGTTTCCTGTATCACGTGTTGTGAATTCCGTGTTTTTCCCCATCTCTTAGGATTTGTGGTGGTCCTTTTGGAATTTATACGCAATATTCTGTAATTAGAGGAATTACAGGTACTTAGACCGTGGGGGAATCTAAGGGGCCAGTTACGCACTTATAGGTAGTCGTTAGCACTCAAGAACGTTCTCTGCTTCAGAAATCGAACGTGAAATGGTTTGGGGTTTCCGGTCTTACATTTTGGTGACCAGGAAAAAGACCAAATAGCATAATGAAAAGTTATGTTCACCAGAAAAGGGCTGCGGCTCACACATCAGCCTTATGACGATGGATTCACATCGACAGCCAGTGTCATCCACCTGAATGCTTCTCCTTCGATGCACTTGTGAACGGATGAGGAAGACGAAGGAGCACTATTTACTACCGATCATTCAACAAAAGGGCAGGTGGGTTGTCTGGCACCTCAACACCTTATCTGTCCAGGAGACAGGTATTACAGCACTGCAGGTGTGTGGCCGGTTCGTGTGATCTTTACCCAGCCGCGTTGCGAGAGAGAGAGTGATAATTAAGTGCACACGGCTTGAGGAATATGTCGAAGATGAGCGATATGACTTCGCTTGTTAGGTGCGTCAGTCCACGAGGTTATCATGCCGTTGCGCCAGCACGCGCGCAGATTATGAAGTCATTGTGTGTGTAGGCACGAGCAATTGTTTTACTTATCGATAAGCATCACTGCATTGTGAGTGACATTGAGGTGACAAAGTCGATAGCGACACGCGCATACACAGATGGCGGTAATGTGGCGCACACATACTACAAAATGGCAGTGCATTGGCAGAGCTACCATTTGTACTCGGGTGATTAATGTGATAAGATTTCCGGCATGATTGTGACAGCACGACTCGAGTTAACAGACTTCGAACGCGGGATTGCAGTTGGAGCTAGACGGATTGGTCAGGGAATTCAGTGTTTTGAGTGAACCATGGATTTATTTTCAAAGAATGTTTTTAAGAATTTATTTTATTTACTAGCGATCCATCAAGAACATCAACACATTTAATCACACTATGTGAGCGTAGAAGTAGTTGAAATCATACGCAAATTCCTTTTTAACAAATGGTAATTTATTCACTTTAATGGTGCCTAAAGCATTTTTTAAAAGAAACAGATTTAGAATTATAATCTGACAGCACACTCTAAATATCAAGTTACAATTTATTCAGACGCAGAAGGAAACAAATTTTTGACTGTATGAGCTTTCGGGCAGAGAACTTGCCGCTCCCTTTTGACACAACCATAATTACGACCGCTCACAACAACCACTGAAAGACTTTACTGGTGCAAATCTGCAACACACCAGATTACTTTAAACTAAAACTCTTAACAATCACAGAAGCACACAAATTATGCACCCCGTAGGAGGGATGCCAATGGTACAAAACACTAAAATTAAATATTAACTTTGCCACCGACGGTGCAACTTGATTTTAACTTCTAAGAGAAGTGTTACGGTGGAAGGGTGACAACTTTCTATACTAAAATGACCATTTAAATAAAACCCATGAAATGCAATCTTATTTAAAATTATACAAGGTTGGCCAAACAAGTTATATGCTCTACAGCACACAGATACCGCCTCCCAAGATGATATGCAAGACCAAACATGTTTCAGGAATTAGGCCGTTACACTCCAAGCAATAAATTCGCTAACACACCAAATCCGACAAACATGACAGAAGCAGCTTCGAACGACAGACAGACACTAACTGCCTAACAAATGCGGACGAGAGACAGACGAACAAGCTGGGGACGAGAGACTGTACAAGAAAAAAAGTAGAGTTTAACAAGAGTAAATCACACAACATATCACCAATCACTTAACTTCTAATAAACTGCAATTTCTGTAGAAGACCTGGCGCACCACCACCAAATCGCTCTCCCTAACAGTCCGCTGCCAGCCGCTTCAGCGGACGCAGGAAGGTGCGCCGATCTCCTGTCTTTCCTGGTCCGCACCAACCGACCGATTGCCTGCTACTCCGTCCGCGATTGCTGTTCCGTCGCGACTGCACTGCTGGTGCGTCTCCCACTCACTTCCAGACACACGGCGGCGGAAATATTGGCTCTGACCCAACCATGCAGAGGAAACACGCCCACTGCCAAAACGACATCCATGCACCCGGAAAGAACCGAGCCAAGCTCCACAAGATGGTACCCGACGGGGCTCACAAGCGTTCGGAAAACCAGTTACACAACGGCGTCGCAGCTCGCACCGGCCACACTGATGTCGTGGTTTGACTCCTGTTGGTCTCGTGTCGACCGCGAGTCCACTACCCCTCGCTATACGGCGCGACCCACTGGAATCACGTGGCGACACTCAAGACGGACAAGTCATCTTGTGTCTCAGTGCGCGACCGACCAACCGATCGATGCAACCGCCGATGACCATTGCCTGAACAAACTAGAGCGGACTGGCGGCCTAACGCGCAGACTCAGATGCAGGAAGTAAGCCCCGACCGGGCGACCACTCGCAGAGACTGACCCAGACTGCCTGGGACTGACCGACTGGCGAGCTCATAGCGCCCCTGAAATGCGCTTGAACCAGCTACCTTTCTCCTTTCCAACCAGAGGGAGACACCAAAGCTGCGATTGCCACAGTGGCGCCACCGCCAGAAACGGAGGGCGACTGCTTCACACTACGCGCTGCGGCGCGCTCTTAAAAACAGCAGTTTTGTGCTGAGAAGTGTCAAGAGTGTGCTGATAATACCAAATTTCAGTCATTACCTCTCACCACTGATAACGTGGTGGTTGACGGCCGTCGCTTAAAAACAGAGAGCTGCAGCGTTTTATGGAGTTGTCAATGCTAAAAGACGAGCAACACTGCTTGGAATAACAGCAGAAATCAATGTGGGACGTCCGACGATCATACCCGTTAGTACAGTGTGGCGAAATCTGGCGTTAACTCGCTATGGCAAAAGGCGACTAACTGTAGTGCCTTTTTCTAATAGCAAGACATCGCCTGTACCGCCTCTCCTGTTCCCGTGACCGTATCGGTTGACCCTAGACGACTAGAGGACCGTGTATTGGTCAGTTGGTCAGCTGCTAAGAGCTGATGGTAGGTTGCGGCGCAGATACCACGAAGCCATGGACAGAAATTGTCATCGAGCACAGTGGTTAGACACTGGACTCGCATTCGGAAGGACGACGGTTCAATCCCGCGTCCGGCCATCCTGATTTAGGTTTTCCGTGATTTCCCTAAATCTCTCCAGGCAAAATCCGCGATGGTTTCTTTCAAACGGCACGGCCGACTTCCTTCCCTGTCCTCCCCTAATCCGATGAGACAGATGTCTGGTCTCCTTCCCCAAACGAAACCAACAGAAGTTGTCGCCGGCCGGTGTGTGGCCGAGAGGTTGTAGGCGCTACAGTCTGGCACCGCGCAACCGCTACGGTCTCAGGTTCGAATCCTGTCTCGGGCATGGATATGTGTGATGTCCGTAGGTTAGTTAGGTTTAAGTAGTTCTAAGTTCTAGGGGACTGATGACTACAGCAGTTGAGTCCCGTAGTGCTCAGAGCCATTTGAACCATTTGAATCAGATGCTAAGTCCCATATTGCTCAGAGCCATTTGAACCATTTTGAACAGAAGTTGTCAACAATGCACTGTGCAATTCGTGGTGGCTACATAATGGTATGGGCTGTGTTCACATGGACCGTACTGGGTCCTCTGGATGTTCGGCTACTTGGACAACATTTGCACCCATTCGTGGACGCCAAGCTTCCAAACAATGACGAAATTTTTGTTGATGACACAGGGCAACAGTTGTTCGTGACTGGTTTGAAGAACATTCTGGACAGGACGAACGAAATGTTTGGCCACCCCCGCTTGTACCCTATCGAAAATTTATGGGACGTAATCGAGATGTAAGGTCGTGCAAAAAATCCTACAGAAGCAATATTTTCGCAGCTATAAATGGGTATAGAGGCAGAATGGATCATTATTTCGGTTTGTTGAACCCCTATGCATCGTCGGGTTTCTGTATTACACTGGTCAAAAGGCATGATACTGCGAGGTATCCCATGACTTTGTCACCTAAATGTAGCTGGGAACCGTCTTTATTCATCTGCGTGGCGGGCCATGAGTCTATTTGTTCTCACTTGGCGGTTGCTCGTCCGTGCAAAAAGTGGGGGAACTGCCGGCAAGGTGACCACAACCAGCATGAAAATACAGTGATGGGGAATGAGAACCGCTCACGCTGTTTCCTCCGATGAATACAGTGCTGTACTCTGCGCAGCCCCCTTTCCTGAATGCTCATGTGCCTTACACAGGCAACCCTACTTGAGATATGGAACGAGATACTAATGTCTAGGTATGACATCTCAAACACTAGCCCTTGTGTGAAGTCCGGTGGGATCTTGACTTTTACTCCCCGCCCCTTTCCCACTCCATACAATACACAGCTGCTCACGAGACTTCCACGTTCAATCTCGAGTAGTACAGCGCTGCCACTAACACGATGACACCGCTCACTGATAATATGATCCCTATAGCCAGTGTGCCCTCTTCCCTTACTTTCCTCAACCTTAATAGTTGCGTCAGCGAAAATTTTTCAAGGTCATTAACGAATCACTGTTAAGGAAGAGTATAAAAATATGCCATCACACATTGTTGCAGCCACTGTCACCTAAAGGCCTGTGTTTGAATAACTGCAGACAACGTTACAAATAAACAACTTGATGGCAACACACAGATTACACCATGAGCTCAACCCACAGGATTCATCATATGCTTGGACATGCATTTCAAGTTAACTCATCTTAAATTTCCGTACAGTTATCCACATTTAGGTCCCATGCATATTTTTAAATCGCTGAACACAACAGCCAGAGTAATATCTATGAGAAGGCAAACCCACTCCATTTTTACATCCTTCTCTCTACAGAAACAGAACTCCGTCTCTAATGACCTTCATAATGGTAAGACATCTCAAAGAACAACTCCAGTGATTACCTGCTGCCCATTTTCTCCTGGTTTTCACAATTGTATGACTTATAGAACGACATCTTCTGTAAGGGGCGATTCTCTTCAGAGAACTTGCTTTTGTGGAAGCTCCAAACTGAGATCAAATCGTGAAGCCAACTTGTCGATCTACGTTTTTCTGGTCTGTAACGAAGAGATATTTTGTGCCACGGTTTCCCCTACGGTTGGCGTCCATATGCGTTGGATTAGTTCAGTATTAGCCACAATTTCTCATACTACACAAAGACGTTTCATAAACTGCTTTGCGCAAATGCACCTCATTTCATAGCGCCCTCAGCAGAGGGAGAAGGAAGGGATTAATTATTGCGAAAATATTTTGTTTCGTGAGTGCCTCTAAAGTATATTTCCGCTGTGATCGACCCCAGTAGTGTTCATTTAGTAATGGTTGAAGCACTCCTCTCGCTCACACAGTGGCTATTTGACAAGCTGCGGGAAGAATGTAAACGGAGCACTTCCAAAAATTACCGTAACGCATTGACAAAGCTTCCCTCTAATTAACCGGATGCATGATTCGTTGAAAAGAGGGAACATTAACACGTTAGCGGCTCTTCCAATTAACATAACGGAGTTCCTTTCAGGACTCAGTAATTACCATTAATCATATGGGTCTATGCTTAGGTACATTGGAAGCACTGGGACACACCAAAATTACTCCTTGTATTCACAGCACTTATTGTAACGAACTGTGGATAAAATCTACTCCGTGGGACGTTTCTGAAACAGCACTGTTATAACACTCTCCATGATTGACATTCGGAACAAAAGCAATGTGAAGAGCATTACAAAGCACTTCAGATGAGCTGAGTAGAATTATGGCATTATAACATCTGCAAATTTTAATCCAAATAATTATGACATTTGCCTGTTAAGCTCTTCTTTAGAATTCGGAATATTAAAGTTTTGTTATCTGTGTTTTAAGGACAAAATTTGGTGAAAAACGTGCTGTCTATGAAATAGATTACAGCAATGCCAGCCTTACGAAATACAACACAGTCGTTGCAATGTTGCGAAATGTTCCGGCCTGGCGAGGTATCCAAGTTTCATAAAAAATTTGTGGATGGTGCCAAACTATTGACACAGTTACTGCAGAAAATTTTCAAAGTTTGTTTGGTAAGATGATTATGGAAATACATTTGAGGAGCCTAAACAAGCTTTGACAGGGTTTCAATAGGAATTCATTCTGTGATGCAATGCTCCAAACCATGCACTTTTCTGGCTTTCTAGAAATAGCAAGGGGGACACAAGAATTCCTCTTTGTATTATCTGCACTTATTATAATTAACTATGGATAAAATCTACTCCATCACATACTTCTGAAACTGAATAATTGTAATACAACTTTTCCATATTTGAAATTCCCATGAGAAGAAATGTGAAGCATTTTAGAAAGTATTTAAGATGGCCTGAGTACAATTAAGCAATAGTAACATTTGTAAATTAATTCCTGCAATTTTGCCATCTGCCTGTTATAATATTTTGAGCATTAGAAAATTGAAGTTCGATTACATCTGTAATGAACCAACCATATTTGGTCAGAAATGTGCAACGTATTAACTACATCGCCATAACGCCAGCCGCTGGCGACCATTAGTGTTCTGCCATACAAAATTCACAACAGCTGTTGCGGTGTTGCAAGGCGACTTGGCCTAGCGAGGTGTGAAACCAGCTGACACAGCAATACGTAAGTGGAAGAAGGTGGAAGTCTTTCCACACCGGCACTAAAGTCACTTGTGTTGTTATCGCAACTCTACTACCATGGAGCTGTGACACTTGGGGCGTTATCCAGAATGCTCTTTGTGGACCACAGTTCGACTCCGCATTAGGGCAGTCCGTCCTGAAACCATGGGAGCTGAAGCTGCCTCCACATCTGGCCAACACGGGCCATGTGAAACAGTTTGCCGGTCATCAACACGGGACAGTGGGTCACTGCCATTATGTCACATGCTTGTTACCGGCTGAATAGTGCTGGGGGATGAGTCATCCACTGCAGTCAGCGCCGTAGTTATCTGAAGCCGCCAGGACCAGAGCAAATGCTGACATAGGTGCATGCATCGTGTAATATGCTGCATTCTGCCAGTTTCTCTGCATGACAACAAACAGGAGGCTGCTGGATGCTTCAGCCACACCACTGCTTCTTCTTTTAAACTGCAGTGAGAAGCTATACTACAGCAACAAGGGAGCTTATGGCTGTTTTACAAGTGCCACAGATCCCGATTTCGTGTCTCTGTCCAGCACACAGTTTTAATCTGGCAGGAAGTTCAATATCAGCGCACAATCCGCTTCTTTGTGAACATTTCATTCTGGAAACATCTCCCAGGCTGTGGGTAAGCCATGTCTGCGTAATATACTTTCATCGAGGAGCGCTAGCTCTGCGAGGTTCACAGGATAGCTTCTGTGAAGTTTGGAAGGTACGAGAGGAGATACTGGCGGTATTGTAGAGTGAGGGAGGGTGCTGAGTCGTGCTGAGTCTGTAGAGGACTTACGCTCGTAAAGCAAAGGTCCCGAGTTTTATTCTCGACCCGGCACACAGTTTTAATCTGCCAGGAAGTTTCGTATCACTGCACACTCCGCTGCAGAGTTAATATTTCTTTCTAAGGGACATTACATTATTACTTCGCTAATCGCCTGTCTTTTTACAATCTTGTATTGCTTACGAAATATTACATACTTTGACTGATAATACGGCACACACTCATTTTAGCAAATCGGACAAACAACCCATTTTACGAATAAATATTTTTATCCATACCGCCAAGCGCAAAAATTTATTGCTCTCCCCGTGCCAGCTTACAGCACGCTATGTGCTTAGTGGAAAATGAGCTACCGATATCGGCAAGAGGATGATGTAAGGTAGTGCAAAAATGTCAGTGGGCTTCTGAAATTTTATTTAATGTACCAAATTCTGCAGTTCTGAACGCTAGGATAAGGTAGTCGTTACAGAATGAAACATTGAAACTGAGACTGTTATTCAGAAGTCGGCTAGTCGACAGGCTACGAATAGAAAACTTTTCTATCTCTTTTAATCTTACCTACAACCCTTTCGTCATGAGATCATCATCATCATATCATCGTCATTAGTAATTTTTACATTCACTGAGGCATTAAATGTCTCGTCAGGGTTCTCCTGTGCTTTAGTCTTCCGCTATAAGCATACACTCACCTTCAGAATATTTTCTAATATCTTCTCCAGTATTTCATTTTGCTCGTTTCTTATATCTCGGAATCCAACAAAGAGCTTCCTTTATCGAGTTCATTACCCGCACTATCGACCATTATTTATTTTTCAGTTAGATTACAACTACGTCTTCAATTGTAGTCTGCTCTCTTACCCATTACTTTTCCTTTTTCTTACAGTAATTTCCATCACGCATCCATTGCTCGCTGAGCAGCACTCAGATTTTCAGCGGATTTCGACATTTAAGTCAGTACGTCATAGTCGTGAGTCAATATTAGTGCAGAACACTGTGTACTTTCCTCTTCGGATTCAAAGGCAGGTTAGTTTCGAAAAACAGTAAACATTATCTGGAATAAATTAAACTTAACCTTACACAACAAATTTAAAACATTATTAGGACCAAAATCATTTAATGGAACCGGAATTAATACAGTATATGTTTACTCTGTTCGTCAAGTACCAAAGTACAAAATTTCATCCACCGCTACTATCATTTGTTGGTTCCACATTATTTTAGACTTGGAAAGAGTGTAAAAAGGAGCCAACCAGTTGGATATTAGAAACCTTGACGTAAGTTTCGACAAATATAAAATTATTTGTTCATAAGGAGATTTTTGACGCATAGAAATTACACATTGGTTACAGAAGTTTCAAGTAAAATAAAAACAAAAAATGTAGATTAAGTACTAGACGCCAACAGTACACACGTACTTGTTACATATTGTGTTGAAAAGATACTTTAAAATATAGCCTTTGGCTCTTGTTAAGTAAGCATTAACGTCAAAAACAGAAAAATAAAAAGTCATGGTAATCAGATAACATCAGTGCAAACTTAACAGCTAAAACTTGTCGTGCAAACTTCACAGATAAAACTTGACAACTGTCTAACGTATTAGACTCTTATGACAATTTACGTATAGACTGTATTATGTGTGTGCTCGTGAGTGATGCCCAAGTAAGCATGCTTAGTTGATTGCATAAAATCAGTTGACAAATAGAAACTGCGCGTGATTAGGCCGAATAATCATGCTGAGTAGCTTATGTATAATAACTGACAAATAAAAATAGTGCGTGGTTATCGAACACTATAAGCCTAAGTTAAACAGTGCAGTCCATTACATCAAATATTTTGCTATAATCAAATGATACCCATAAAAATTATTTAGAAATCCATGTCAAAGAACTCATTATATCAGATACATTCTATAAAAACATGACAACGTTAAACAACTATAGGCACAATGGATAAATCTTCCTTGTCTAACAACACAGACTGTTGCCTTAAGTAGATTAAGAGTAGTAGTCAATAAACCGTAGTGTTCGATAATCGCACACCCTCTTTATTTGCCAATCAAAGACGTAACCTATTCAATACAATTATTTTCCCCTAACTACGTGCAGCTTTTATTTATCATCGGATATTATGTAGCTCACTCAGCATGCTCAATTACGCATTTGTCACGCGCTCACACTTAGTGCCCTCTATACGTAAGCTTTCTTAAGAGCCTAGTACGATAGTCAGTTAACTATTTTTTTCTCCCATGGAGTTCGCCTTGTTGTAATCTGACTACCATGACTTGCTATTTTATTGTTTTAAGGTGAATTATTACTTGACAAGAGCCCAATCGCTTTATTTTAACGCTTCTTTTCAACATAGTATCTAAGGAGTAAGTTTGTACTCTTATCTTCTAGTATTTTTTGGAATTTGTTATTCCTGTTTTGCTTAAACCTCTTGTGATCAGTGTGTAATTTTTAAGTGTTACACTCTACCTCTAAAGAAGATAAATTTATAATCATCAAAACCTATGCCAATGGTTCTATAAATCTATGATACGCAACTGGTTGACTTTTTTTTCATCGTTTCCAATCCTATAGCTCTATAGGTGCTGTTCACAGTCGTATTCAACATTATTTTAGACTTCCTGCAACTGATAATTAAGCCGATTTTCATGTTTGCGCTACTACGTTCAGCAGTTAGAGAATCATGTAATAATTGATAGGTGAAGGAGATGAGCAGACATGCTTTTCAATACTGCCTGAAGTCTTGGAACAGAGTGTGGTTGTCTTGTAAACCGTTTCTGTGACGGTTCAATTCCGTCACGTGACCGAGCCGTTTGAACACTGGCCGAACGACAGCCGCGCGTCCTGAGTGCGCCGCAGGGTAGCATACACGCTGGGCGCAGCTGGTGGGGGCGCTCTGTGGTGCACTACGTCGTCTCGGCTTTCCCAATGTGGCCTTCCCTGTAGGGCTACCAGTAAAGAAACATCACCAGACATCACACCGGCAGTGTTTGAGGGTAGTGTGCCACTTGTAGACACCTGGTGAGAAACTGCACTGGTCAACTGGATTCGATATTAGCACATTACCTTGAGCCGGTATCGGATCAGTTCGGCTTGTACCAAGGGGCGATGAATTCTATAAAACGAACTATGGTATTCTTGGCTCCCTAGGAACCTAACTCGTTGTGTGACAGTGGAATTGGGCTACGGACGCCCTGTACACCGTATTGAAACGTGGTTAAAGGAAGTAATGTGAAAATGGTGCACAACTGTGCGGGTACAATTGTCAGGCGCATACCTCGTACGCAACTGCGTTTTTGTTAATCTGTACACATGATTTTCTATTCGCTACTGACTAGTAGTCATAGCTCCTGTTGTTACTCCACATTGCCGATTTAATGGCAGTTTCCGTTTTCACCAGAGGCATCAGTCATAACTGCTTGCCATCTTTATTGCTAATATTTTGGTTATTGTTTATTTTAGGAGGCCCCATTTGGTCTAAACAGTCTAAAGAGCGTTTCCTTAAACTTGTGGTGATTACTGTTTGGGAATGATTTTTTCGGAGAACCAATCTGGGTTTAAAATAATAATGGTCTGAATCGTTGGAGCAACAAAGAATTTGGGGTATATTAATACCTGTAATTGTTTCAGTAGAAATTTTCAGTAGAATTTCATTATTTTTGGTGCGCTGAAGACATGTAATTTTTTTCTGGAAAAAAACTATCGGCATACGCACAGAAAGAGACAATTTTTGCGCTCATGTTGCCACGTAATCGCGATTTATTAAGTTTCATAATCGAAAAAGGATTTTTCGCATAAGTATATCGATCAAAATGGTGTAGCATTTCTGAAACCTTGTTATATATACATGCAAACTATGTCTAAGGCAAGCGATGTAGACACCTTTGACACTTTTAACGTAAAAAGATTAGTCATTTAGATAGAAATCATCTTGGCGGCCAATCATTTACATTTGCACATGAAAAGGGACGCTTTTAACAGAAACGGCAAACGGTCTCATAAACAAATATAATACTGGCAGTGTGTGCAAAATGTAAAATGTAAAATGTCAGTAGCAAACCAGAGTGTGAATCGAACATTCAACAAAGCTACGAACGCCTTGAAATTATTCTCCGCAGACGGAGACGAAACGTCGGCTTTTAGAGTGTAATCCTTTCGACCATGGCATAAGAGCCCGGAATATTTTATTAATTCTCCTCAAAATGGTTAGGAAATTATCCTTGTCATTCTTTCAAGGCCATAATGAATTTTTAGACCACACGTCTTTTTTAATGGCAGTAATCTTAGGGAACTGGATTGTGTTTGTCAGAATGTTTCCCTTCCATAAAGCGATTTTCTTTTTAACAGCGTCCCAATCAAGTCGTTTCTCACCTTCTAATGTCTTGCTGTGGGCAGCGTGCAGTCGTGTGCTTAAAACGTGAGGTCCACATTCCGTTCTGGATGTCCTAATTTTCGTTCATTTTTCCGTGCAAAAATTAAACGGTTACGAGTTTTAATTCGAAAAATCGTTCCAGGCATGACCCCTGACTTATAGAACGTACTTTTCAGTAATAGTTGTACATCAGTACTACATAAATTCGTCATACGCTTCATTCACTTCCACCGAAGACTGTTGCAATCGACAGTGTAGAAATGCACGAGACTTCAAAAATTTCGCTATTCATACCACAAATTTCTTCACATGTTTCATGCCTGCAAATTTAGCACAAAATGCTTCTTGACCTACTGAACAATGAATCCCATCTGTCGATCGTTGGAACTTTCAGTGTCAAGTAAATTGTTAAATACTTCTACATGGTACTGTAATGTCGTTTCAAAGTTAATTTGCAGTACGCATTGCTTACCCGACTGTGTATTAAATATTAAGGATTCTCGTCCCTCTCTTCTGACTTTCCATTCTTTATTAAAGAGTTGTGACGACTGATCACTACGCCGCCTCTATTTGTCCAAACATCTGTGAACGTCCGTCATGCCACAAACAAATACCGAAGGGTAAACAGCATTAACACAACGATGTTGCCAAGCTGAAGAGAGCTGCGTCAACCGAAAAATGCCACACAGCAGAAGTAAATGAAATGTTGCTCTGAAACGAGTACTTCGGGAAGAAAGTGGAGACAGCCAAAGCCGTGACATGCATGCGCTCCGTACACTGAGCCTGCGTGGCCGGCCCTGCTTTAGAGAGTTTCTTTTAATTTTGGCACTGGCCACCAGGTACCGTGAATGTTAAATTTTGAAAATTTCTTCTAGAAATCATGCGCCTCTGGTATTCCTTTAACGGCCATTCAATGGTCACTTTAACTTGTGTCACTGAATTGTAGGAAGGATGGGGGTCCGCCTCCTGATTCTGATCTGACAGTTTAAATTTTATATCGTTCTCAGTCAGGAACCGCGCGACTGCTACGGTCGCAGGTTCGAATCCTGCTTCGGGCATGGATGTGTGTGATATCCTTAGGTTAGTTAGGTTTAAGTAGTTCTAAGTTCTAGGGGACTGATTACCTCAGATGTCAAGTCCCATAGTGCTCAGAGCCATTTGAACCATTTTTTTTATATCGTTCATGAAGACGTTGCCTAAACCTAAATTTCGTTGTACACCTCTCAACGGGACACCACCACTTCTAAGTACCACTACAGTTTCCAGCTGCCACTTCTACATCTACTCCAACTCCAGATGAACTGTACGAAACCTACTGAAACGTTGACAAGTCGCCGACAAAAGCCTACATTCTGACAATGGCGAGACGTGCTGCTGACAGTGCAAGGTAACTATGATTAAACTTACTCTGCCTGAGCTCGTGTGGACGGTATACTATTTACCGTATGGGTACCCAACTTTTAGGAACGATTTTTAGATTGTGCGCTTCAGGATTTGCGTTGTTGGTATAGTGTCATTACTTGCAGTTACGCGCCGTTACTGGTAAGGCGACTTGTAGGGTTGAAACAAAGGCACCAGAATGCATTACAATTGCTGATGGCTTTACTCGTAAGGCTGTTTTATCGAAACAAAAGCAGTGGTATTCCCGCTCTCGCCGAGTAGAGATGTATTAAAGAAAAATAGACATTCTCTTTCCACATCGGGTTTGGAGAACATGATTCGGAAGCTTGAATTAACTGGAGATTTGGGAATTGCTCATCGTAGAGCCCAATGACTAATTGCTCCACAAATTGTTGAAGCTGTCGCCGTTGCCATTGCTGTGAATGCTGGACGTGATGCGCGGCCTTCAAGCAATGTACGATCTGTGGCACGACAAAGGGACATTGCATGGCCCACCTTTGTAAAATGCTACGAACATTCTATAGTGCGGCTTCAGGCTGTCGTGGGTTCTGACGGTCGTCACACACAGTATCACGTAAACGTAATAGGCACGTAACAAACGTTCCCCTCTCACGTGGAAATTAAAATCTGTTTCCTTTTTCGTTTATTTATTATTTGTATTCCATATGTCCTTACAAACGTTTTTTTCAAAATTTCATTCTCATACGAAATCGGAGAAAGACGAAGGTAATGAGAAGTAGTAGAAATGAGAACAGCGAGAAACTTAACATCAGGATTGATGGTAACGAAGTCAATGAAGTTAAGGAATTCTGCTACCTAGGCAGTAAAATAACCAATGACGGACGGAGCAAGGAGGACATCAAAAGCAGACTCGCTATGGCAAAAAAGGCATTTCTGACCAAGAGAAGTCTACTAATATCAAATACCGGCCTTAATTTGAGGAAGAAATTTCTGAGGATGTACGTCTGGAGTACAGCATTGAATGGTAGTGAAACATGGACTGTGGGAATACCGGAACAGAAGAGAATCGAAGCATTTGAGATGTGGTGCTATAGACGAATGTAGAAAATTAGGTGGACTGATAAGGTAAGGAATGAGGAGGTTGTACGCAGAATCGGAGAGGAAAGGAATATGTGGAAAACACTGATAAGGAGAAGGGACAGGATGATAGGACATCTGCAAAGACATGAGGGAATGACTTCCATGGTACTAGAGGGAGCTGTAGAGGGTAAAAACTGTAGAGGAAGACAGAGATTGGAATACGTCAAACAGATAATTGAGGACGTAGGTTGCAAGTGCTACTCTGAGATGAAGAGGTTAGCACAGGAAAGGAATTCGTGGCGGGCCGCATTAAACCAGTCAGTAGACTGATGAAAAAAAAGAAAAAAAAACCTTAGATAGCGAAAGTTTACTTATGGCAACCACCTGCAAGTGAATTTATAATAGCATTTGATTACCACTTCACATAGTAGATCAGATATATTTGTAATACTGCTCAGCAGCGTGTTACGGAGAAGATCTAGTGTGTTTGTAAGAGAATTTGGGTGCTGGGCATTGGCATAACAGAATAAATAAGTTCAAAGTTCGAAATGATTCAAATGGCTCTGAGCACTAGTGGACTTAACTTCTGAGGTCATCAGTGCCCTAGAACTTAGAACTACTTAAACCTAAATAACCTAAGGACGTCACACACATCCATGACCGAGGCAGGATTCGAACCTGCGACCGTTCCGGTCGCGCGGTTCCAGACTGTAGCGCCGAGAACAGCTCGGCCACTCCAACCGGCGACTTCATAGTACCCGACTGAATGTTAACGAACGTGGTGATTCATATGGTTGCTTGTATTAGTCAGGTCAGTGACTTTATACGAACGCTGTTAATTTCAGTTAGTGTTTGCCTTAGGCCGGTGACGTGCACGACTTGAAGTTGCAAATATGGCTGCGATGTCTATGTTCCCGCGGAGATAATGACTGATATCTGTCGGCCTGCGATTTGCAAGATCGGTTGGTGTAGTTTTAAGATGTTATCAGTGTCTTTAGAGATAAAGGAGTAAATGTGTGACCCTCTTATAATTGTTACGCGCTTTCCAAAATTGTGAATAGAATCTACTGTTGTGCAGGGATAGATCAGTGAGACAGTGTTACCAAAGGAAGCCTCTGTGAATACCCTCCAAGCACATCATTTAGACACTTGCAGAATGAAGGAGTGCTTCTTGGAAAATGAATAATTACTTTGCTGGAACGAAATCAAAATAACAAGTTCTCTTCGTAGCCGAAAGATAGTGTAACAGACACTTTAAACGAGACAACTTACAGGTCCCAAATTCATGTAAAGAGAGTTTTCACTGTCTGAGTATGGTTCACGATTCTGAATGAATAGTAACTGACTGAGAATTGCGAGATATTGCATATTGCGATCGGTATCATTTAATTGGGATTTCGAAGGATTGAAGAGAATACAGTTTTCATTTCACTGAATCCCCTGATAAACAGATGATCGTTTAATACTACTGTATTTTTAGTTATCTGTCCTGTGAAATCGCTGCGTTACGCTCAATTGTGCGTTGCCTGCTATAGAATCACTCTCTAGGGAATAAAAATGGAAAATGAAATCGAAAGATTATGTTGCAATTTGGAGGCTCATCTGGGATTTTCTCGCTGTCATAAAGAGAGGTGTGGACTTTCTGCACATGCTGATACTGTGCCAGAGATTCACTTACAACATATGTACATACAAACACACTCATATACAAACTTTTAGTTTGTATTTCGATGAATGGTCAAGATTGTGTTCTTAATAAATTCAAATAGTTCCAATGCTCTTTCAGTTGCAAATCGTTCATCCTTACTGGCATACTACTGCGACATTTGCCTTAAACTAATGATAGCTTGCAGCAGCCGGCCCTACCGCATCTTCTCCTTTCATTTAGCCATGTAGCAGTAGTAATATACACTGAGCTGACATGCCTTGGATAGTGACATGAACTTATACAGATGGCGGTAGTGTCACGTACACAAGCGACAAACGTGCAGCGAATTGGTGGAGCCGTCGTTTGTATTCAAGTGGTTCGTGTGAAAACCTTTCCCACGTGTTTAAGTCCAGTCGACGGAGGTTAACTGACATTGAACGTTGAATAGTAGTTGGAGCTGAACGCATGGGACATTCCATTTCGGAAATCGTTAGGGATTCATTATTTCGAGATCCATTATGTCAAGAGTGTGCCAAGAACATAGAATTTCAGGCATTATCTCTCACCACGAACAATGTAGCGGCCGACGGCTTTAACGACCGAGGGCAGTGGCGTTTCCCTACGGTTGCCAGTGCTAACAAACAAGCAACACTGCTCTAAACACGTTTAGTATTCGTATGTTTGCCTATAAAGTTTTGTGTCATATATTTACATTCATGGAATACACTAATCATTTTAAAAATGGTTCAAATGGCTCTGAGCACTATGGGACTTAACTTCTGAGGTCATCAGTCCCCTAGAACTTAAAACTACTTAAACCTAACTAACCTAAGGATATCACACACATCCGTACCCGAGGCAGGATTCGAACCTGTGACTGTAGAGGTCGCGCGGTTTCAGACTGTAGCGCATAGAAACGCTTGGCTACCTTGGCCGGCTACTCATTTTAAGTAACGAAAAATGCGATATGGTGGTTTAAACAATTTTAACACTTCATCCATGAAGATAGTTGAAGACCTAAACCGGTAGACGTTTGGGTGTAAAATAAAATCAGCTGATGGTTCAGACATGAGTTTTATGCGGTTCTTAAGGACTGTTGACAGTAACCTTCCAAAATTGCATAAATAAACTCTTGCTAGCAGATCATCAAATAACTTTTGCTGACTTAGATGATAATTCACAAACAACATTTTGGTCCTTGCAGAAGGTAGCAGACAGTTATAATATGAAACAATCGAAAGATAAAAGTAAGAAAAATTCAGTCCATGATAAGGAGAATTTAAGAGCAAAACCAGTAATTGGTGATAAACCACTACAAAATATAAATACTTTTAATACTTGGGTTGCGAGATCTCTTATATTACATCAAATGATCAAAAATACCTTCTGGAAAAAAACCAGCAGTTGGTAAGTGTTATAAATTGCACTCTTCCCAAAAATTAATGAAAGAGACAATATTAAAATTTTATGACGAGGTGGCAGTACCAGCATTAATATATGAGTCAGAGACTTGGACTCTAACCGCCAGACAAGGGAGGGAGAGTGAAGCAGCAGAGTTAAGTCTTTTAAGACCTCAAATTGTTTATAAACACTTAGCTCAGTTAAAGAATAGCGAACTCAAAAATGCAATGGGAGTCGAATGGATACTTCGAAGAATAGAAGAGTACAGAAAGTACCGGCATAAACACATTTAAATGGTTTCAGATAAATGAGTACCTAAATTAATATACAAATATACCTTTCAACGGAAAAGAAACGTTGGGACTCCAAAGATGAGAATGAAAGATTAGCGTAAGTATACTTAAAACTGGAGCAGACAAGGATGCCTAAATCAAAACTGGATATGATGATGAGTTTTCCATGGTATTGGTATTGTGTAATAATACCAATATGTAGCAATGTGGAATTGAAATTTGTGTAACAATTTCTCTTGCCCTGAATCCATTAGGTCATCTTAGTTTCAGATCTGAATCCGTGATGAGTGCCACTCAGTGCAATCTCTGGGAGCTCATAAATTTTGGTACTTTTTTCTGTAACTGCTTTTTTGTGTTTCGCTGTTTGAGTAAGTAGCGGTAGCTCTTCGTCATATTGCGTTTGTGATGTGATAGTCCTTCTTACTTCTTTTTTGACTCTTTTTAAATCGTATTTCGATGTAAGTTACTTCTTGGTGAACTTTAGCTCCACGTTCGTTATGTCAGTGTTGGGTGGTAATATTTTTTCCTTGGGTTCCAGTTATATTAATAGTGAAATTTTTTGTCGGTACTGTCATAGGAAATGACTGGGTGTTCTGTGATGTCCTTAGGTTAGTTAGGCTTAAGTAGTTCTAAGTTCTAGGGGACTGATGACCGTAGATGTTAAGTCCCATAGTGCCCAGAGCCAATGTCAAAGGAAAGGAGGTGGTAGCGATAGGATAACTGCCAATTTGATGTTTCATTCATTTACTTTGTTACCCAGGTAGGATTCTCTAGATCTGGTAAACTCTATCCGTGGTGGTGGTCGTGCGTGGGCGGCGGGGATGGAATATTTTCCATCACTCGCACTGCTACCAAGAAAACCTCCCAAAGATCTTGGTCTGAGGCTGGAGCTATTTCTAACTGGATTCCTGGATAAAGTGAATAAAACATAAAAAATTGAACGCCTAATACACTCCTGGAAATTGAAATAAGAACACCGTGAATTCATTGTCCCAGGAAGGGGAAACTTTATTGACACATTCCTGGGGTCAGATACATCACATGATCACACTGACAGAACCACAGGCATATAGACACAGGCAACAGAGCATGCACAATGTCGGCACTAGTACAGTGTACATCCACTTTTAGCAGCAATGCAAACTGCTATTCTCCCATGGAGACGATCGTAGAGATGCTGGATGTAGTCCTGTGGAACGGCTTGCCATGCCTTTTCCACCTGGCGCCTCAGTTGTACCAGCGTTCGTGCTGGACGTGCAGACCACGTGAGACGACGCTTCATCCAGTCCCAAACATGCTCAAAGGGGGACAGATCTGGAGATCTTGCTGGCCAGGGTAGTTGACTTACACCTTCTAGAGCACGTTGGGTGGCACGCGATACATGCGGACGTGCATTGTCCTGTTGGAACAGCAAGTTCCATTGCCGGTCTAGGAATGGTAGAACGATGGGTTCGATGACGGTTTGGATGTACCATGCACTATTCAGTGTCCCCTCGACGATCACCAGAGGTGTACGGCCAGTGTAGGAGATCGCTCCCCACACCATGATGCCGATTGTTGGCCCTGTGTGCTTCGGCCGTAAGCAGTCCTGTTTGTGGCGCTCACCTGCATGGCGCCAAACACGTATACGACCATCATTGGCACCAAGACCGAAGCGAATCTCATCGCTGAAGACGACACGTCTCCATTCGTCCCTCCATTCACGCCTTTCGCGACGCCACTGGAGGCGGGCTGCACGATGTTGGGGCGTGAGCGGAAGACGGCCTAACGGTGTGCGGGACCGTAGCCCAGCTTCATGGAGACGGTTGCGAATGGTCCTCGCCGATACCCCAGGAGCAACAGTGTCCCTAATTTGCTGGGAAGTGGCGGTGCGGTCCCCTACGGCACTGTGTAGGATCCTACGGTCTTGGCGTGCATCCGCGCGTCGCTGCGGTCCGGTCCCAGGTCGACGTGCACGTGCACCTTCCGCCGACCACTGGCGACAACATCGATGTACTGTGGAGACTTCACGCCCCACGTGTTGAGCAATTCGGTGGTACGTCCACCCGGCCTCCCGCATGCCCACTATACACCCCCGCTCAAAGTCCGTCAACTGCACATACGGTTCACGTCCACGCTGTCGCGGCATGCTACCAGTGTTAAAGACTGCGATGGAGCTCCGTATGCCACGGCAAACTGGCTGACACTGACGGCGGCGGTGCACAAATGCTGCGCAGCTAGCGCCATTCGACTGCCAACACCGCGGTTCCTGGTGTGTCCGCTGTGCCGCGCGTGTGATCATTGCTTGTACAGCCCTCTCGCAGTGTCCGGAGCAAGTATGGTGTGTCTGACACACCGGTGTCAATGTGTTCTTTTTTCCATTTCCAGGAGTGTATATCTGATGGAATACAGGCGACGTGATTGTCTACAGGTAGTGCAATACACATGTATCTATAAAAGGAGTCGGGGAGCACTGTCTGTTCGAAAGAGAAGCAGTAACAGTAAAATGGATGGGTCAGGAGAGCTCAGTGAATTTGAACGTGGACTAGTTGTTGGAAGTCACATAACAAATCCATCAGCTGTTGATGATGTGATTATGAAGTGGAAATGTGAAAGAAAGACTACAGCGAAACCAAAACCTGGCAGACACTATGTATTGCTTGTACTGACGGACAGGAATGGTCTAACTTCGCGGATGCTGGTTGTAAAAAAATGCATGAAATCGGAGAAAGGAATAGCTTGTCAGTCCCAAAGTTGTACGATCTTCCAAGCAGCACAGTGACTGTGCGTGGGAGTTTAAAAGAGGGTATATAATGTTCGAGCAGCTCCTCGTAAGCTACACACAGCTGTAATCAGTGGTAAGCGACGCTTGAAGTGGTGTAAGAGCCACGCCACTGGAAGGTGTAGACAAGCGATTTGAAGTGTCAGTACAAGGGAAGGGTTCAGGTTTCGCGAATGCCTGGAAAATGCTACCTGCCACATATGTGTTCTGGCGTAGCCACAAGCGCCGGAACAAAGAGGAAGAATGCAAGACCAGAGAAGGCTGTGAGGGGACGTCAGTCCATAGACCGCTGACAAGGACCGCGCCACGACAGGAGCGACATCTGCAGCAAGTGAATATAAGCGCCGCTCCGGCCAGCATCGACCGAACATTAGTGGAGTATTAGGACGGACTAGCAGGGAGAGCTACAACATCCGTTATTAGTGATCCATATCCATTGCATGTTTGGACTTTGTCTGTAGCCAAGAACATTACTGTTTGCATGTCACCCATCGTTTGCCACACTTATTCTACATACATAGTTAAGTATTGTTAATAAGCTTCAATGAAATAATACTATTAATATTATTTGTTTGAATTGTTGTATAGCGGTCTAAGACGTTGCAGTCATGGAGTGTGCGGCGGATGCCGGTGGAGGTTCGAGTCCTCCTCCGGGAATGGGTGTGTGTGTTTGTCCTTAGGATAATTTAGGTTAAGTAGTGTGTAAGCTTAGGGACTGATGACCTTAGCAGTTAAGTCCAGTAAGGTTTCACACACGTTTGAAAGTTTTGTTTGATTCAGTTGTATAGCAAATAGAGGGGAGAATTAAGCACTGATTCGGATTTACGGTTTCCATTCTTGCCACCTGTCACCCTCAGATACACATCTAATATCTCCAATTCGTAGAAAATAAATGCTGATCTGAAGATAGCCTGTGACAAGAGTGTAGGCCGCAATTCCGAATAAACCAAAAAGGTGAGTGATACAGATTTAGTCTTTCTTCGTGATATTAAAAGCAGTCGCCCATAGGCGCTATGTCCTCAATTACGTCTTGTGGAGTTGTTAGAGATCCCCAGAGAAGTGTTGAAACAACAGTCATTTGTCTCTCTGTCAATGGTGAAACACCAGGAAATTATTCTACACAGTTGTTGCAAACGATGTTTCACGTAGTTCTTCTGCAGCCATTATAGCGGCTCGCTGATCAGGCTGTATGTAGCTAAGTAATTTTGGCATCACTGTGTATAGTGATAAGCGCAAAACAGGCTACAGGGACAATATCTGATTTGCAGCTAGTAAGGCTGAAACGAACGTGATGAGGCGCAGGACTCATGATTGATGGTACGGTAGCAATGTAAGGACTTGACTCTCTACCGAACTCTGTTAATCTCTGCGACAGTTTTAGTCACGAAAATCCGTCAGTGCCAGCCCGGCACTCCACAGTGCAAACAAAGTGCTTGTGACGTGAATTATTTATTGACGGTACGCAGTGGGCCGTCACCAACGCTGGTTTGGAAATGTACGTGCGTCAGGGGCTAGGGACGAGGGTTTGCAATAATTCAGGCGGGCCAGAGAGACATTCACTGTTCTCCCCCACGAGTACGCACACTGTTCGACTGTTCGCCTTCTCCCGATATTTAGCTCCCCACTCTGAAAATCCCACCATCTGCAAGAACTGTGTGCGTGTGTGTGTGTGTGTATGTGTATGTGTGTGTGTGTGTGTGTGTGTGTGTGTGTGTGTGTGTGTGTGCGCGAAACTGCCGTTTTTCTTCATCAAATTATGAACGACGCGAAATTCGAGATCGTTTCCCTGCTGCGTAACTTGTTCGTCCAATACTAATATTGTAACGTAAAAATGTTGCAACAGAGAGATAAAACTGCAAGGTGAACATGTATAGATGTTGGGGTTAGTGGACGAAATAGCTCTTTTCGTTGGCAACGGCCTACTGCATTATATGATCACATCTCTAAGAGCAGGTCACGGATTAAAGACAAACCCTAGTACAGAATGATGCGCCAGAATGGTTGCACGGAAGAAAACGGCGAATTGTATAGCATCATAATTAGGGAGCACACAAAAACTGAAGAGGCTACGAATTTTAGCGACATGAAAACACGGTTAAAACGATAATCACATGAGAAAGAAAGAATTAGACCGACACTGGAGGACAAACCTTTCCCTGACCTAAGAGAACAACTGACAACAAATATTTAGGTGGAAATCGTAAACGTATTTCTAGAAAAGTGCGTTTGGGGCAGAGATTTTTATGGGAATGAACAATTGAGAAGGAAAAAAGAATGAGAAGAAAAAATTGGATATATTTGAATGTATGTACAATTGAAGAACGTTAAAAATTGAGGGCAGAGAAGGTACAGAACGAAGAGGTACTGGAAGGAATAGCTGAAAAAAATATGAGTAAATCTCCCCTTGATTCGCAGTGACGAATGTCCGGTGATTAATGTGACTGATCTAATCGTTTCTTATGCAGAGCACAGTTCTAAAACAACCATGTGAAGATGTTCGTCTTTCCTACAGATCTGCTTTGTGGGTGTCACACGGATTCAACTTCCGAGCAAGTACTACATGAGTGTAGAGCAGGCCTGAAATTTTATCGAAGCTGTACAGTTCTCCACCAGATAGTTCAGATATATACGTCGTGGTTGATCACAGAAGCCATCCGCTCAGCTCTAGCCACTAGACGATAGTACACTAACGCGCCAAAGAAACTGGTGTAAGCATGCTCATTCAAACAGAGGGATATGTAAACAGGCAGAAATGGCGCTACGGTCAGCAACTTCTATACGAGACAACAAGTGCCTGGTGGAGCTTTTAGATCGGTTACTGCTGGTGCAGTGGCAAGTTATCAAGATTTAAGTGAGTTTGAACGTGGTGTTAAAGTCGGCGCACGAGCGATGGTACACATCTCCGAGGTAGCGATAAAGTGGGGCTTTCCCCGTACGAGTATTTTGAGTGTACCATGAAAATGAGAAATCTGGTAAAATATCGAATCTCCGACATCGCTGCGCCCGGAAAAATATCCTGCAGGAACGGGGCCAATGACGACTGGAGAGAATTGTTCAGCGTGATAGAAGTGGAACATTTCCTCAAATTCCTGCAGATTTCACTGCTGGCCAACCAACAAGTGTCAGCGTGCGAACCATTCAACGACACATCATTGATATGGGCTTTCGTAGCCGAACGCCCACTCGTCTACACTTTATTACTGCACGACACAAAGCTATACGCCTTGCCTGGGCCCGTCGACACCGACATTGGACAGCTGGAGACTGGAAACATGTTTCCTGGCCGGGCGAGTCTCGTTTGAAATTGTATCGAGCGGATGGATGTTTATGTATGTGTACGTGTATGTTTTTGTAGTATTCAACCAATTACCACTTTGCGAGGAAAGCAGTGAACTTTGGACGGACTAACTTCCCTTTTATTTTCGTATTTAATTAAACATTTTGATTCTAGTTATTTTGAAACTGAGAGTGTCAATATCTTTCAATCTCTGTTCGATCTGGGTGTTTATTACAAGAAATAATAGGAATGAAAAATCGAAAATCTGTTATTCAGCTACCGGTTGTTTTGAGCACTTTGAACCGTCCGATTAAACTGGCCTATAAAAAAAAGCGATATAACCGGAAACAGGGTGTTTCAGCGATAATCGCCATCCCTACATTCTGGCTGTGACAATTGGGCACTCTGAAATATGTTCAGTACAGCCTAGCGCAACAATGTAGATGATGTGAGATTAACAACACGCAACAACACGCAACAAATCTTCAGCTGAGGCCCACGAAATGTTACACGAGGCCTATGAAGCAGAAAATAGTTTTGGTTAAAGAGGGGGGAGCATTAGTTTCAAAGGAAGGTGGACCAGCCGCCCCAGTTACTGCTGTTACAGAAGAAGACATTAACACCACAGCTGTCATTGCGAGAGAGGATCGACAAATAACTTTATGAAACTGAATTACTTAAAATTTCATTGGGTGCCACCCACAAGTTGGTGACAGCACATTTACACACGACGTTAGACGGAGACCTCGAGTTTCTTTTGAAGGTAATCGCTGCTGATGAAACATGGCTACTTCATTTTGATCGTGAGAGCCACAGCAAAGCACAGTGTGGAAGTCTCTTTCATCGCCAACCCCCAGAAAAGTAAAAGCAGTTGTTTCTTTTGTGTTATGGTCATCTCATTTTTAGTATTCACGTTGCGGTTTATCAGCATCTGCTGTGCAGGGCGAAATTCCTCACCAGTTCAACGGTGAGTTCTCTGGTAGCTATCGGAGGAGATTGCGTGGAACTGCAGGACATAAAATACTAGTTCACTTTATTACAATTTAGATGTGAAGATAACTTCGTGCAATCCATTTCCACAGGAATTTTCTCAGTGTTTACAACTTTCTCGGAATATTGAAGTAGCACTCGCCACTTGAAGTATAAATGACATAGTATTCGGGGCTGGGCGTTACTCTGTTCAGACATGAATAGAGCATCGATTGTGGTGGCGTAGCGAAGCTGTAGGAGACATGGACAAGCCGAAATTGCTCATTCGCGGGTATGGGAGGCAGTGACTATCAAACTCTGTGGTTTTGTTGGGAGGTGCCGACCTAGCTTTCGAACCCAGTCCTTCGACCGAAATGACAACATTCTGTACCTGCACACACGTCAATAACCGGGCACCGCTGCACGGATGTTCTAAAGACTTTGCAGTTCCACATCAGGATCACATATTTGTATAACAGGCTTGATACTGCATCGGCATCTACATCTACATCATACTCCCTAAGCCACCTAATGGTGTGTGGCAGAGAGTATTTTTTTAACCACGAACTGAACCCCCCATTCCTTTTCCACCCACGAACAGCGCGAGAGAAGGTTGATTGTCGGTAAGCTACCGTATTGGCTCCGACTTCTCGAATATTCTATTCGTTGTTATTATGCGAAACGCCTGTGGGGAAAGTAATATTTTGTTCGACTCTTACTGAAA
Source organism: Schistocerca gregaria (assembly GCF_023897955.1). Classification (NCBI taxonomy): domain Eukaryota; kingdom Metazoa; phylum Arthropoda; class Insecta; order Orthoptera; family Acrididae; genus Schistocerca; species Schistocerca gregaria. The sequence continues at coordinate 367,343,592 of NC_064926.1, forward strand.
AGTGCTCTCTCGATATTTCAATAAAAAATCCCTCTGTGATGCCCAACGCGTTTCTTGTAACGATTGTTGAGCATCTCTGTAACGCTCTCGCACAGGCTAAACGATCCTTTGACAAAACGCGCAGCTCTTCTTTAGATCGTCTCTTCTGTCACTCCTACCCTGTAGGAACCCAAATAGATGAACAATACTCAAGACCCGGTCGAACAAGTGCCCTATAAACTACTTCCTTCGTTGATGAGCTACATTTTTTTAACATTCTTCCTAAGAATCTGAGTCTGGCATCTGTTATTATTCCACCGCCTCCTCTGGGCAACAGTAGTATTTCAGAAGATGTCGAGGATAGTTGTTATTCTGTTGGGCGAGAGAGTAGACGCTGTTCGGTTGGTGTAATGTATAGATGAAAGAAGTTACAATTTTCCGAATATTTTTGAGAAAGGAGATGGGCTTTTGATTTATCATGTTGGTGTAATGGAATATTTTCGTCAATATATAATGACGTAAAAAGGTATTACAGTTTTCTTTAATGACAATCCCTCTTGCTCACAGGTACAGTCAGCATAGCATCTGGCTCGTGTTCATTTATTAGACTTGTAATTCTGGTTTCTATGTGCAATTATAGTATTTCTGGTTTTTCAAGTAGTTAATTGTTAATGGTGTTTAAAATATTTTGTTGTATTGAGAAATAACCAAGCCACATACATGTACGTTGAGTCACACAGAATAGTTACTCTTGTGCTTTGTTGTTTCGTAGCTTTTATAGTTGTAGGGGACTTAATTAATCAATTGTGTTAATAGAAACTACTTGTTATTCTTTATTTTTATTTTATACAGTCAGATTGCCTGCTAATAATAGTCAGGGCTAACTTTGTAACCGGTCACACAGCTACTAAAATTATTCCATTTATTCATTAATATTAGTCTTTTCTTTTTAATTAAGCCTCCATCCAACGTGCTGAGTTCCGACTGCAAGAAAGTCTTGAATAAAATTACAAATCTGTTCTGATACTAGATAAGCGAGTATTTTTTTCAATAAACGGCAGTGCGGAACTGCGTAAACCGCCTTGCTGAAGCCAAAGAACACGACGTTAACCCGAGCGTTGTTGTCTACAGCGCTGTGGAACTCATGGAGAAACAGATCGAGCTGAGTTTAGAAGAATCTCTGTTTTTCCGTCATTCATATTGACTTCTATACAAGAGATTTTTACTATCAAACGTCACAATTCTGCGCCACGATTTGCATATTGCAAATGTTATTAGTGTACATCTTGCCAAAAACAGTGTCGAGCGCATCCCTTTCTCTACAGAATGAATTTAGTCTTGTGAGACTTTTGTCTATTCGATAACCTGTAGAAGCACCATCGTGGGAGGCATTTTCGTCATCAGAAGTAGTAGTGAAGGCTACGAAGAGATTTCGGAAGGACCTTTCAAAAATGGTTTTCAGCATGTCTTTGCAGAATTGCACAAACGCAGGGACAGACACTCCTTATCTCGATCGAGATTCCATCGTAAAGTCAATCTCAGACTAACAAGGGAACATTCCAACTGTAGATAAACGATCTTAGCATATTAAAGCAATACGGTGTTTTTTTTCGTATTCGTCCAGTTGCACTGTTAAGATGTAAATACCATCCCGAAACGGAATTTGGCATGTTAGATTTATAGGGAACACCTTCGAAGCCATGATAGATGAAAAATTTGTTTCATATAAATGTTGTGAGGTATTTAACATTCTTGGAAACTGTACTGATCTGAAGTTTTTCAAAGTACCCAACCACTACTAAATAATTTTGGAAAATAAAACTTTTGTTACAACATTAAGAAACACAGCTACATAGGCTTCCGCGGCCGGTGTTAAGACGATTAAAACTATTCTGCGTGCTATTCCACGTATTATAAACTGCAAAAACCGACGTTCCGACCATTACGAGACTGGGGAACTACACTAAACGCAGTATTATTAGAAAACAAGGCAACTGGAATAAAATTAGATAAGGCGGCAAAGAAGAGGAGCTCCAATAGTGCACTTTCCGTATGTGAAGGCGTCAGTGAAAGACTATGCAAAATCCTCCGCAAACAAGATTTCAGATCGGTTTTCCGCGGTAGCCACAGAATCTAAGATATGATAGGTTCCACGAAGGATGTTGTGAATTGACTAAATACTGTAGGAGTACATGAACCACGTTGTCAGTGCGGAACTGCCTACATAGGTTAGACAGGAAGACCAGGCATCAGCCAAAAAGCAGAACAAAAACGCAACGTGCGATTAGCACAACGTAATAAATCGGCGGTAGCGGAACACACCGTGACTGCGGACAGCATATCTTGTCCCAGTAAATCCTCATGCAAGACGTGCAAACGCGAAATACGGGAGGAGAGGCGACTAACATTATTAAGCAGTCTGATATCATCAACAGAGTCGATGGTTACAAACTTCTCACGTCGTTCGGCTCGGTAGCTGGGCCACCAGCGGCTGTGGATACCTAATCGAAGGGGCCCGGCGTTCGATTCCCAGCCGGGTCGGAGATTAAGTTCGTATCGTAAGAAATGAGATTCCGCTGTTGAGGTAGCTGTGTGAACATGTCACGAAAGCCAATAAATATTTAAAAAACATCCGGCGTCCTGGCCGCAGGCTGTTCCTGTCCAACAGTCGCGGGCGGTCACGGGACAGTAGGGTCACAGGACAAGGACGCGACAGCCTGAAGAAACGACTATAGAGGTACTGTCCGGTACATTTACGTGCACACCAGAAAATAAAACATACTCAGCATAAAGAAAGCGCTGATTTTCTGATCATCGCCAATCACAAGGTGCATAGTCCACGAACAGCTTCTTTCTTACACTCTCCTTTTCGTCATGACTAGACTGCTATATTTTAGGGCCTATAAAGATGACGTGTTGACACAGATCGTCTGCAATATACAAAGGCACCTTTCATCTTCCAAAATCAGTCGGAGGAAGGCTGTTGCAATAGAGCCGATATGTTGGTTTTACAATTTAAAATGTTGTATACGACGTATTGCAACACCTAGAAGCCGGCCGGGGTGATCGAGCGTTTCTAGGCGCTACAGTCTGGAACCGCGCGACCGCTACGGCCGCAGGTTCGAATCCTGCCTCGGTCATGGATTTGTGTGATGTCCTTAGGTTGGTTAGGTTTAAGTAGTTCTAAGTTCTAGGGGGCTGATGACCTCAGAAGTTAAGTCTCATAGTGCTTAGAGTCGAGCCAACGCCTAGAAAAAGTTTAATCTTTGTAAATTAAAAAAGCCTTCACGCCACGGCCATCCATGTGTAAGGAAACTGGTTTCGGTGATAGAGATTAGTGGCGTCATCAGTCGCAACAGTTGGAATATTATGTGCTACTCAGGACTGTGATTTATTTCTGACAGCAGTTCGGCAGAACTTGTTTTGCGTGTGAGTTGTTTGGCATTCTGAATCTGTGCACTAAATCTAGACTGTAACTCACTTTACTAACAAGGTACTTTTCTCTGCTACCAATCGATTCTTGTACTGGTGTATTGTATGTCGTTTAGAAACTGGTTGGACGTTAGTATGAGATTTAGCATCTGTTGACTTTTCGATGTGTACACTGTGTTTTCCAAACGTTTTCTTAGTGTATTTATTTTTATATTGTGAGTTAGCTAACAACTATATTGGGCTCCCAGACTATTTCCAAATCAGTCGCAAAGTTGCTTTCACTAGCCTTCCAACGACAATAAATTTTTGTAACTTGGAATTTAAAAATCTTAGATTCAGCTCATTATTTAACATTAATTACACCTATTTACAGTCTGCTAATCATTTGTGTGTCTTATTAATTACATCGGTGGCTAGTTAATTAATTTTATTTTAAAAGTGCACAATAGGGAGACAAATGCGAAATAATGTCCCCACATAGGCAACAAGAGCTGTGGTCTTCGTTTTTCGTTCGTTGTTTAGCCCCTTTTAGTCGAAAGAGGGTGGGGGTTGCGGGTGTGGAGTGTTACATTCAAGGCCGTTCCAAACTCATGTCTGTATAAACGTACGTAATGTTGTTCTCTTTTATGTACATTCACAGAGTTTGAAGTAACGTCTACTGAGGACGAAGAAAAGCTGCTTCTGTTGCCGAAGTTACAAGTGTAGATGTAGATGTTGCAGGCGATTACACTTTTGCAGCAGCGGGAATCAGCTCCTGCCTAATTTACGCTCCGCCTGTACCACCGCGATGCGATATTTACGAGTGGGTGTGCTCAGAAAAGTGATTGCGGCCGGCCAACTCTCTGGTGGGTAGAGCCACGTGTTGCACAAAGGGACCGCAGCCCCGGCGAGAACCTCTCCGGGCAAATTTAGTTTGCCCCCAATGGACCTGCAGGGTTTTAGCGCAAAAATTGTCCGAGTGCTTTCAGCCGATTTCGATCGGCCAACGGGAGGGGAGAAAAGCGGATTCATTTACCACACCAACGGGCCATTTCGCTGTTCACTTAACCGTGGCGCTTTGTGGTAACGGCGGTGACATGCTGACCCATCACGGTTATACGGCTGCAAAAAGAATGATTGCTTTAGTTTATGATAGGCTATGCAACATTGCATTTTCTCGAAAGCTAGTTACATTACTGGAGTAAGTTGCTCACTAACACAGCCAATACTATTGATGGTTAATTTTGTAAAAGTAAATTTTTATAAATTTCAAGTTTTTAAATTATTGGGAACAATATGGCCTCGAATGTTCTCATAAATTCCGACTTCCGATGGTGGCAAGATATTTTTACCAGTTATGGACATCATGAAGCAGTAAGTATCTTCTCTAGGTACAGTTCATAGCAGATCTGCGGAGCTAAGGAATAATCCATGTGATTGTTGAATTTCATATGTTATTGTCTTTAACAAAGACTGAAAAGAGATAACCAGAGAATCAGGACATTTAAAAACCATGTGACAACTACTGCAAACAGTAAATGATTTTTCGGACTTGTCTCAGGTTTTGTAAAAATTACAGTCACGGTGTGATACTATGTAGGAACCTTGTGTAATCATAACAGGACCAGCATCAGCCTACAGAACAAAAATGATGTAGACTCATCAAACAGCTGAAGATGAGCCTCCAGGGTTGGAAAGGCATCATGTATTGAAGTAAAAAATCATGTTTTGTTACTGCAGGCAGGTTTTTTAACTTCTTTTTTTTTTATCTGATGAAAGTAAAGCAGCTACGGAAGCAACATTGACAGCATTGGATAAAATTAAGTAAAGAAAACTGTTGTCAATATTTCATGCTATAATGGACAACGAATAGTTCCTCAGTTAGGTTCATTCATGTGACTAACCTAGCACTTACTCAGTACAGAAAGAGTGAACGAATTAGAAGCTGCAGCAGTGTTTCTTGTTTCTCCGATCCATCATTAGAAATTTACCACGATTTACAGTAAGATCTGCAGATACTCTATGGTTAGTGGTAAGTCTGGAGACAAACATCAGGAGCCCGCCGGTGTGGACGTGCGGTTCTAGGCGCTTCAATCTGGAACCGCGTGACCGCTACGGTCGCAGGTTAGAATCCGGTCTCGGGCTTGGATGTGTGTGATGTCCTTAAGTTTGTTAGGTTTAAGTAGTTGTAAGTTATAGGGGACCGATGACCACAGATGTTAAGCCCCATAGTGCTCAGAGCTATTTGAACCATTTTTTTAAACAAACATCAGGAGGAAAAGTACCAAGAATACGATTTACGGACATATCTACTAAAATTTCAGCAGAGAATTGCCACTAATTCAAACCAGAGAAGCAAGGGTGGGGGTGGGATCGGAGGGAAGCGAGAGATGGATGGGAACCGGTCTGTTATTCCTGTGATTCATGATTCATGGATATCATGGAACACAGCAGTTAGGATGATTGGACGGAAATCTGAACTCAAATTCTCCTGAATTCGTACTCTAAGTCTTAATGATGTAGTGCTCATGAATAAGCTATTAGACACGATATCATTTTGTTACACTCTCCTCGAGCGGTCACTGCAACCAACCACAAACGTCAAAATCGTACTTTTGTCCATTCATAATTATGTGTGTTCGAACGCTTAAGAAAGTATAATTATGTCAGGTGCAGATCCAGGTTATGCTGGTGGTAGTGATGGTGGTGGCGATGGTGGGGGTGGGAAGGGGTAGCGGTTGTGCGGATCAAGAAACCCAAAAAACGTATATTAAAAGCGTTAGCTTTTTTATATAAGATTTCAACAGTACTAATTCGTACTAGTAATAAAACGGTGAAACCTCCGCATCTGCCTGTCTAAACATGCTCCTCTCCAAAACCAATGAATAAATTTTCATTACGTTTTCAGAAGCAACTTCAGCATAGCTTGGGTCAACTTGGAGGCTTTATTTCATACAAATGGATCAGGAAAAAAGATATAGTGATTTCAAGTTGTATCTGAAACTGTCGACCTGTCTGAACATCCGAACACACGTCTCCAAAACTACGTGGCAATTTTTCTCGTGTTTTCACAGATAATTTGAGCGTAGCTTGGGGCAACTTCTAGCTTTATTTTGTCAATATCGGATCACTCAAAAACGAGATCGCAATGCAGACTTTTAGCTAAACTCGTCATATACACTCCTGGAAATTGAAATAAGAACACCCTGAATTCATTGTCCCAGGAAGGGGAAACTTTATTGACACATTCCTGCGGTCAGATACATCACATGATCACACTGACAGAACCACAGGCACATAGACACAGGCAACAGAGCATGCACAATGTCGGTACTAGTACAGTGTATATCCACCTTTCGCCGCAATGCAGGCTGCTATTCTCCCATGGAGACGATCGTAGAGATGCTGGATGTAGTCCTGTGGAACGGCTTGCCATGCCATTTCCACCTGGCGCCTCAGTTGGACCAGCGTTCGTGCTGGACGTGCAGACCGCGTGAGACGACGCTTCATCCAATCCCATACATGCTCAATGGGGGACAGATCCGGAGATCTTGCTGGCCAGGGTAGTTGACTTACACCTTCTAGAGCACGTTGGGTGGCACTGGATACATGCGGACGTGCATTGTCCTGTTGGAACAGCAAGTTCCCTTGCCGGTCTAGGAATGGTAGAACGATGGGTTCGATGACGTTTCGGATGTACCGTGCACTATGCAGTGTCCCCTCGACGATCACCAGAGGTGTACGGCCAGTGTAGGAGATCGCTCCCCACACCATGATGCCGGGTGTTGGCCCTGTGTGCCTACGTCGTATGCAGTCCTGATTGTGGCGCTCACCTGCACGGCGCCAAACACGCATACGACCATCATTGGCACCAAGGCAGAAGCGACTCTCGTCGCTGAAGACGACACGTCTCCATTCGTCCCTTCATTCACGCCTGTCGCGACACCACTGGAGGCGGGCTGCACGATATTGGGGCGTGAGCGGAAGACGGCCTAACGGTGTGCGGGACCGTAGCCCAGCTTCATGGAGACGGTTGCGAATGGTCCTCGCCGATACCCCAGGAGCAACAGTGTCCCTAATTTGCTGGGAAGTGGCGGTGCGGTCCCCTACGGCACTGTGTAGGATCCTACGGTCTTGGCGTGCATCCGCGCGTCGCTGCGGTCCGGTCCCAGGTCGACCTGCACGTGCACCTTCCGCCGACCACTGGCGACAACATCGATGTACTGTGGAGACCTCACGCCCCACGTGTTGAGCAATTCTGCGGTACGTCCACCCGGCCTCCCGCATGCCCACTATACGCCCTCGCACAAAGTCCGTCAACTGCACATACGGTTCACGTCTACGCTGTCGCGGCATGCTACCAGTGTTAAAGACTGCGATGGAGCTCCGTATGCCACGGCAAACTGGCTGACACTGACGGCGGCGGTGCACAAACGCTGCGCAGCTAGCGCCATTCGACGGCCAACACCGCGGTTCCTGGTGTGTCCGCTGTGCCGTGCGTGTGATCATTGCTTGTACAGCCCTCTCGCAGTGTCCGGAGCAAGTATGGTGGGTCTGACACACCGGTGTCAATTACGTTCTTTTTTCCATTTTCAGGAGTGTATATAAACGATTTGGGAGACTATCTGAGCAGCCGTCTTCGGTTGTTTGCAGATAACGCTGTCGTATATCGACTAATAAAACCATCAGAACATCAAAACAAACTGCAAAACAATTTTTAAAAATTATCTGAATGTTACGAAAAGTGGCAGTTGACCCTAAATAAGGAAAAGTGTGAGGTCATCCACATGAGTGCTAAAATGACATCGTTAAACTTCGGTTACATGATAAATCAGCCTAATCTTAAATCCGTGAATTCAACTAAATACCTAGGTATTACAATTACGAACAACCTGAATTGGAAGGAACATATAGAAAATATTGTGGGGGAGGATAACCAAAGACTGCGTTTTACTGGCAGGACACTTAGAAAATGTAACATACCTACTAAGGAGCCTTCCGACACTACGCTTGTCCGTCCTCTGCGCGGTGTGGGATCCTCACCAATTAAGACTGACTGAGAACATCGAAAAGTTCAAAGAAAGGCATCACGTTTTGTAATATCGCGAAATGTGGGAGAGAGTGTCACAGAAATGATACAGAATTTGGGCTGTAAACCATTAAAAGAAAGGCGTTTTTCATTGCGACGGATTCTTCTCACGAAATTCGTCCGAATGCGAAAATATTTTGCTTGACATCGACCTACATAGGTAGGAACGATCACCAGGATAAAATGAAATCAGAGCTCGTACGGAAAGATATAGTTGTTCATTCTTTCTGCGCGCTAGACGAGATTGGAATAATAGAGAATTGTGAATGTGCTTCGATGAACCCTCTGCCAGGCCCTTGAACGTAATTTGCAGACTATCCATGTAGATGTAGATGTAGATATAGATGTAGCTATGCTTACAGGAATAGGCATACGAGTGAGCGCTGCTGACATTATTGCACGTTCAATAACTTACTTACTCGTTATCATAACAAAACTGTTGATATGCGAGTGCAGCCACAGGTAACAGCTAGTTTTTAGTAATATAGAATAACATTATTTCCGGAACATAAAGTAGTATCATATCAGTCAAAATTCAAGGAAATTAGAAACTATATTTAAGACAGGAGATTTCCCAGTTGCCTGCTGGAGGACTAGCACACATGGATGCACCCATGTACTGACAGGCTGTGTTGAGTATTCCAGCCAATTAAAGGGGCTCATCCACAAGAAGACTGTGCCAGCTGTTAACAGTAATCAGACACGGTTCTTGTGAGAGCTTGAAAAGACGAAGCACAGGAAGCAAAGGCAACTCCATGGAACAGGTTCTGCCTTCTCAGGCACGTGCACATTAGTGCACTCAAGGCGAGGAACGGCTTCAGCAGTTTACAAGCAGCACAGTCAGGATCTTCTAGGAGTTAATGTCGGTGTCCTGGCGGCCCTGGTTTCAAGTGGAGGCACAGTGTTATGTACGACACTGCATTAAGTGCTATCAGTGGAGAATCGTGAACATCTTGTAACGACTTGTTTGGTCATGTTATGTCACTAAGTAAATCTGTGAATTTAGCATACGCTGGGTGCTCAACCGTGGTGAATAAATGGGAACTGAAATTGTTTCTATTACAACAGTAGTTCAATCCTGTGGTTTAGTTTAGATGTTATCGAAGCAATAGTTCACTAAAGATTAGTGGAAATAGCTGTATTGTCTTATGTGAGTAATTTATCATATGTGTAACTGTATTACTGATCATTTAGACATAAAGGTGGAAAGTGCTCTTAGTAGATGTCTTAGTGATTGGGTAGTTAGTGAGAGGACGTACTGAAAAGTAATGCATCCGAAAATTTTCAGAGAAACATCGTAAGCTTTTTTTTGAGTAAGACAGAAGTTTTTAACTTTCTAAATTTTCATTCTTCATTTATACGTACTTGCAGCCGTCGGCCGCTACAGGACTTCAAATTGGAGCGGGTAACGTGGCTATGTGTAACGTAACTATGTGTGCATGAGAAGTAACTCGCTGTAACCGAGTTTCGATTTCAAAGAGTTCATCCACACGTAAACAACTTCTTCTTCAGTATAACAACGCCCGACGATACGCGGCGCCGTATGCAACAATCCAGCGCCTTGGATTCACTAAATAGCGCTCATCCTCCATAAGTTACTGATTTTCCCTAACCGATTTTCATCTATGTCCAGAACTTTTGTAACTAGGCTGTTTAGGTTTTCTTATTGGTAACGCCGCTTAGCGCTCGGTATGAAAAATCACTGGCTGTGCTGTGCGCAGTGTGTGTTTAGTTAGCATTGTTGTCTGCCATTGTAGTGTTGAGCAGAGGCAGCTGGATGCTAACAGCGCGTAGCGTTGCGCAGTTGGAGGTGAGCCGCCAGCAGTGGTGGACGTGGGGAGAGAGATGGCGGAGTTGTGAAATTTGTAAGAATTGGTGTCATGAACTGATATATATATTGTGACTATAAAGGTAAATACATTGTTTGTTCTCTATTAAAATCTTTCATTTACTAACTGTGCCTATCATTAGTTAGTGACTTCCGTAGTTTGAAACTTTTAGTTAGCTGGCAGTAGTGGCGCTCGCTGTATTGCAGTAGTTCGAGTAACGAAGATTTTTGTGAGGTAAGTGATTTGTGAAACTTATAGGTTAATGTTAGTCAGGGCCATTCTTTCGTAGGGATTTTTGGAAATCAGATTGCGTTGCGCCAAAAATATTGTGTGTCAGTTTAAGCACAGTCGTGTATAAATTGTTTTAAGAGGACGTTTCATATGTCGACCCTTAGCCACGGATACCTCACTGGAATCTTCTGATTTTTTTCTTGTAGTTTGTGTAGTTAGTGTAGCCTTTGTTTATTGGTTGCGCGTAATCATAGAGAGAATTTCCTTTGTAGTTGCAGTCTTTCATTGTTGTACAGTAAAACAGTTGTGGCATGCATGTAGATTTGCACCAAGTATTTCGAAGCTGCGCTTGCAATTAACTAGATATTATTTTCAGTGCTATGTTAATGTGTTCTCTTATTTTTGCTCTTCAAATTGTGCTTTTATGTGTTATCGTGTGAAATATTGTGACAATAATGGCGTGTGAAAAACGTAACACTAGGCTCCAAAGTAAACTGAGAAATGACAGTGAAGACGAAAGCAGTGTGTTAGCGTCACCATGTAATGAATTCACTAACGTTCAAAGTAGTAATTTGGTAATAGCTCATAGGGAAATGGAGCGGGTTGCAAATAATGGTGTAGGCAGTGAAACAATTAGTGAACAGGGAAGCATTATCGATCGATCGGTCGGCAACAGCTCGCCTCCGGAATCCGAAATGACAGGACACAATCTTGCAAATACTGTAGATTCAGATTTTGCGTCCTCACCGGTTTCTCAAATAAATCAAGACACATTTTCTGCTTTTCAAAATGCGAATATTGGCGGTTCAAATGCACTGCCGAAAAGCACTGAGGAACATGTTTCAGACACCAGTGCACTGTTATTACAGTTAATGCAACAAATGGGACAAAGGCTACAAAAGTTAGACACAGCGCTTGAACAAAATCAGAAACAAATGGGACAAAATCTTCAAAAGTTAGACACAATGGAACAAAATCAGAGACAAACACAGCAAAAGCTTCAAAAGTTAGACACAATGGAACAAAATCAGAGACAAACACAGCAAAAGCTTCAAAAGTTAGACACAATGGAACAAAATCTTCAAACGTTAGACACAATGGAACAAAATCAGAGACAAACACAGCAAAAGCTTCAAAAGTTAGACACATTGGAACAAAATCTTCGGAAGTTAGACACCACACTTGAACAAACACGTGAAGATTTAACTACTGAGTTACATAACATTGAATCGAAATGTCAAAAAATCTGTAATGACGTAAAAACACAAATTTGTGAGCATTTTCAACCTATTTTTTCGCGGCATGAAAACTCATTACAGAATCACGAAGCAGCCATAAAAGACTTGCAAACTGTTGTTCTTGAAAATCACTACACCTTGCAAGCTAAAATGGACTCAGTTGCATCCACCGATTCGGTTACGCAACTTGCAAGAACTCAGGAAAACTTAAAGGACACAGTAGATTCGATTTCAACACAAATGGACACTCTGAAACTTGGTTCAAAAAAACACACTGAGGAAATGTGTTCACTATGGGAGAAAGTAGCCGAACTTTCGGATCAGATCACTAATTTATCTACGAAGGTAGATGATAATATGAATGACACAAAACCGGTAGTCTTTAATGACACAGAAGAGTTCGAACAAATTAGGAAATTCAAACAAAATCAGAATCAAATTAATACGCAACACCAAAGAGAAATCCGGGAAGTACAAGATCAGTTGACACAGGTAATACAAGAATTACGTATTTCAGAGGACAGTCGCGCTCCAACACGGGAAGAGGGACTTATAAATACGGAAAAGCCACAAAATAATAACACAGGACATTTCGGAAATTGTGAAAGAAATTGGCAAGGTGCACCGAATTTTGAGATGGAACTGCCAACACGACGTAACAATGAACGATATGCTACCCGCCGACACGATGATTTTGACTATAAGCTGTTCATTACTGCACGTAAATTCAAAACATTTAAGAATTCTGGCAACGACATTCATCCACAAGCGTGGCTCCATCAATTCTCTCATTGTTTTCCTCCCAACTGGTCATTAGAGCACAGATTAGAATTTATGTGTGGCTACTTGGAGAATGAACCAGCTGTAAGAATGCGATCTGTCATTCACGATTGTCATAGTGAAGGAGAATTTTATCATGCCTTCCTCTCAGCATATTGGTCTCAAGACCGAGTAAAACATAGCATCATAATGATGAAACATTTCGAACAATCTGAATTTTCCAGTCTTGTCAAATATTTTGAAGACGTGTTACATAAGAATCAGTATCTTTCAAACCCATACAGCCCCTCAGAACTCATCCGCATTTGCTTAATCAAATTACCTGAACATTTACGACAGATTATTTTAGCAGGACGATGCAAAGACGACATTGAAGCTTTTCAGGGACTCTTACAAGAACTGGAAATTGACACTGACAATCGTGGAACGCGAAAGCAGGAGCACAACAATTACAGGTCACACCTGTCACAATTCCGCGATGACAGAAATAATACACGACAAGGCTATTCGTACAACGTAAATCGTGACCAAAACAGACACCACGCGTATGACAACCGTTGGCAGAGTAGTAATTATTACAGGGAAAGATCACCTCTCCGCGGTAATGACTACCACAGAGACAATCAGAGAAACAGACAATATGGAATCCAAAATAATTATTATCAAGGGAGACGGAATAACTTAAGACGCAACGGTCCAGCGCGCAGTTACGATTCAGGGAGAAATTCTCCACCACGTGACCGACAAGAAAGAAACTATGGAATCTACCGACATGACTACACACGATATGATCGTAATGACAGACCTGAATTGCAGCAGAACTGGCGGGATTCAAACAGAGCTGGGCCCTCTCGAAAAGGTGAATTTGTAGAAGTTAGGTCTCCTAATCCCAATAACGGCGCGCGCCAACAAAGAGACAGACAATGACTCGCACCGCAGGCAGCCGCGTGCGCCGGCTGGCTCAGAGAAAAATAACATAAGCTAACCTTGAGCAAAATTCCAGTGTTCTTTACTGCCGTATACCAGATGATGATTGATTTCAAGTTGATTTGCTGCATACTGAGGAAGAGTAAAGGTTTACACCACATTTCACTTGTAAACCCGTTGATTGAAAGATTATCTGCTTTTTAACTTTGTCTTTGCCAGAAAACATTTCACTTCACATTTCTAGTATGCTTTGTCACACTGAGAAACTGTTAACATGCAACAATTTTTGAAGTTTACTATCCAGTCTAGAACCTACGGAACATATGTAGACAGTATTTACGAGTGCATTGTTATAGTGAACAGACATCACTGTGTTATTGCGCGTGTACATTCTTGCTTGTTAGTTGCACGATTACGTAACGACTATGAGGCTCACATACTTAGAACGTTTACCAGTATTGCTAATGAGATTTTAATGCAACATTTTGGTTTACTTGAAAATACATTCTGGATTTAAAGTACTTTCTGTGAGATACCAGATGATACAGTGGTTAGTTTATGTGACAGCTACACGATTTTATCACGACGCTACTAATGAGTGACAATTTACAATGTTGCTTTTGCAGTTTATCTGTTTTATATCTGCACAGTTTTTCTGAATTTTTCTGGAAAGTAAAACATGTTTTAGTAGTAACGTTTGTGGTATAGCTACAATGAGACAGCCTTTTCTGTAGCACAACAATACGTACAGTACAGTACTTACTTCATCACGGCAATAAGCGTAATAACTAAGATATCTATACGCAAAGCATTTCAATTTCATTTATCATGAGGTAAGTACATTGACTTCTGCAGAACTTAGCTTTCGGAGGACAATAACTACGACACTTCCACAGAGATTGTCTTACAGCAAGACGCACATTTAGCGCTACAGGACATGCATTAAACTATTTATTTTTCAACATATTTGAATTACAAAGAAAGTTTTCCGTGATACATTTCATTCCATTGCTGTAATCTATAACACCTGAGGATATAATTACATTATTCCTCAGGGGGGTACACGCTTATTTTGTGTACCATGTGTTTGGCAAGCACAAGGAGCCCTAGCTAATATGGTATTTGTTTATACAACTTTACACATCGGTACCATATTTCTCTAACACATAAATTACACAGCTATCTGATCATTTAACTAAGAGAGACAAACATTTACTTTACTACATCAGTGACAGATGTTTACGTAATTACACCATTGGATAACTTCACACTTACGAAGTTGTATTTTGTCTGTACTTTGTGAACTGTTCATATTTTTTCAGAACCATTGTGATAATATGAGAGCTTTGAATGATGTATTTGGTATGGGGTCATGATTTTTAAAGTACGTTTGAGGTAGATGACACTTTTGACACAAGCACAGATTTTTTTTTAGGTTTTGAAATAGGAAGCCACGACGACTTTGAGATTTGGCTGAGGTTTTATGATGTTATGATGACGATGTGTATTACACTGTTGTGGTATGTTTATGATCAATAGGCTGATGCTATGTGAGGAATTTGATTATGCTATGTATTTCTTATTATTAAATATTGAAGAAGTGTCGACAAATATGTATATGTGTCATAAAGCAAGGAATAATGAGTAGTGGTTAGGGACTCTGGTTTGTGCAAAAGGTTGTTGGAAACCAAGAATCGTACTTTAAGAGTTATGAAATGTATGTAAATGCGTGAATGTATTACAATGCCGATGAACATTTTTTGGACACTATTATATTTAAAGGATTTTGTTTCTACAGATTTGTAACGCAAATTCTCAACCTGTGAATATATTTTTATATGAGACTGCCACTGTAGCGGAAACTGGTGTCGTAAATATTTCGACAAGACAGTTAAGTGTCCACCTGCACGTAATGCATCGTAGGCACCCAGCTGCGCGACAACCACCTGACAAAAGAAAGCCGTTACTGTGTGCCTGTCAGAGGCACAGGTGAAAAAAAAAAGGAGGCCATTATCCTCGCTATTGACATTCCTTTGTAGAAAGCACCGCAAATACGACACGCTCATTACTGAGAAAGATACTTACATCTGACTCCTGATTATAACAAACGTCTTTCTACGAGAGTTGAGAGAATTTGTACTAACTTATGAAATGTCACATGACTATTGAATGATATTTTTATGCTTTGTCCATAGTTGCTTATTTCATTTGATATCTGTTTTCCAGCTGTGTTGCAGCATTGGTTGTATAAAATTAAATGCATTTGCTAATGTGAACACTTTCTGTTGACAGATCTATTAAATAATTACTTTATGATCCACATTCTTCGAAAAAGGAGCTCTTGGAATGGAAAGAGCAATAAGAAGCGACTAATAACAGTAACTGTATATATAATTTTCTTTTCAAGTACTTGGTAATTTGTTGTAGGATTAGTTTTTGTGGTGCACCACTTTAACTGCATAGACATTAAGATGAGAATAGACATTGTCCTTATCTGCATTGTTGTCTTTAGTGTAACATTTTTTCTGCTTGAGCTTTGTCATGTTTAGGTATAAGTTATAGCATTTGCTGCGGCTGTTTGCCGTTCATAGTGCTACTGAATGTCACTTTGTATTTTACTAGGTTAAGCCAATTTTATTACTGATTTATTTTTCTTGTTTGCTGCGCATTGCCTTATATTAGTTGTAATATTGCTGCCTTTTTTGCCAATTTCCATTTTTATATCATTGCTGTTTGTGTAAATTGTTTTGTGCTGCTGCATTGCCTCGTCCCTTAGTTAAGCATCTGAGCTCAGTAGATTTAAGTTAGCTTAAGAGGGGGTAACCTATATAAGAGAATGAGTTGCGATGAATTTGAAGAAATGCACTGAGAGATTATATGAGAAAAGTACAGAAAGCAGGTATAGATAGGACTTTTTGGAAATAATGAAGAATGAAGGGAGATCTACGAGAAGTAAAGAAAGTTTTGTTTGCAAAATACTGCAGTAAAACAAACCCTGCCCTTTCCTTGTGTTATCCCACTATGTGTTTGTGTACCCATGTGTATTTATGTTCTTCCTGTCTTTATATGTTCATCTGATAAGACTTATGTTGTAGAATTTTCTAATACTGAGCTACATTCACTATGATGAGGAATACTGTTATCCTCAAATATAATTTGCGTTAATAACATGTTATTTACTTCGTAAAGATGTTTACACATTATTTATTCTGTTTTGTTCTAATGCACATGTGTGAGGTTGATGTTTCAAAAGTTATTCTGATTTTTTATGTATGTACTTAGGTCATAATTCTTGTAACACTGATGTACATGATTATTTCTATTCTTTTGTAATGCCTGTTTTACTACAAATGTTATCTGTATTGTTATGTTCTGTAATGATGTATTTTGTACCATTATTATTGTATTCTAATGTTATAAAATTGTAATTGACACCAGTTCATCAAATTAAGTAACTTGTAAATTACATTTCACTGCACACGTTTCTGTTGGTCATAGTATATGGACAATATGTGAGAAGTAGGGACTGATAGTGTTTCCACGTGCGTTAATAATTCAGCAAGGGACTGGATAAAAGCATTGCTGGTTCTAAGGACATATAAAAAAAATTGTGAGTGCACAAGTGGTGGTTTATGGACTTGCTGTATTTTCTGCAAGACTCTTTTATGGTGATTGTGCACCTGCGTAGTCGCAACAGATGGCTGCTGGCCACCTCTACAAGGACTACAGTGGGTCTGCATCTTTGATGGCCCACCAACACCATTATTTCTTCAAGGACTGCAGTGGGTCTGCATCTCTGGTGGCCCACCAATACCCTAATCTCTACCAGGACTACAGTGGGTCTGCTCTGTGATTACCTACCTACCGATAGTCTTCAACGTCAACTGACTCTGTTGTGGCCCATTACCTGTCTGCATGTCAAGAGTCAGCACTGTCTTTCGTTGGAAGGACAACACTACTTCTTCAAGACTGCATGGAAATCCACTACTTCCGTGTGCATTTTCTTTTATTGCTCAGTCTTTGAGAAAAACACTTCTATTTTACTGTGATGAATGATCAGGACTGTCTATATGGACTGTGAGAAAACTTTAGCTTTTGACCAACATTGTATCAATAAGTCTGTGCATTTGATATCTTTCTTATAGTAATTATGAAAAATTTTATCAAATCATTATTGGCCACTGCCCAAAACAATTTGTAAAAATTTGTTGTGGGGAGCATGGGGGCTATGTAAGTAGGCTGTTTAGGTTTTCTTATTGGTAACGCCGCTTAGCTCTCGGTATGAAAAATCATTGGCTGTGCTGTGCGCAGTCTGTGTTTAGTTTGCATTGTTGTCTGCCATTGTAGTGTTGAGCAGAGGCAGCTGGATGCTAACAGCGCGTAGCGTTGCGCAGTTGGAGGTGAGCCGCCCGCAGTGGTGGACGTGGGGAGAGAGATGGCGGAGTTTTGAAATTTGTAAGAATTGGTGTCATGAACTGATATATATATTGTGACTATAAAGGTAAATACATTGTTTGTTCTCTATTAAAATCTTTCATTTACTAACTGTGCCTATCATTAGTTAGTGACTTCCGTAGTTTGAAACTTTTAGTTAGCTGGCAGTAGTGGCGCTCGCTGTATTGCAGTAGTTCGAGTAATGAAGATTTTTGTGAGGTAAGTGATTTGTGAAACGTATAGGTTAATGTTAGTCAGGGCCATTCTTTCGTAGGGATTTTTGGAAGTCAGATTGCGTTGCGCCAAAAATATTGTGTGTCAGTTTAAGCACAGTCGTGTATAAATTGTTTTAAGCGGACGTTTCACTTTAACAATACCTTCGAGGACATCACTTTGTCAGTGATAAAGCGGTGCAAACAGAGTTGAGTTGCGGTTCCGTCAAGAATGTCACATATTCTACAGTGACGTATCAACAAACTTGTCACTCATTGAGAGAAATGTGTTCATCACCAGGATGACTATGTTGAGAAATAAATATGTAGACATGAAGGATGAAGATGCAGAACGTTAATAACGTTTGTTTAGTTTAAAAAGCTTTAAGACTTTTAACATTAAAAGAAATCGGTAGCATTGATTTTCATCAGGCCATGTAATTACAGAGCAAAGAGTAGTTATTGCTATATTACTTAGACTCTACCCTATATAAGTTCAGTATTTTCTAGAATAAAGACTTGTTAGTGTCACAACCACTGCGGACTGTGGTCCATACACGGTTGCTTATTATTTCGTATTCAGTTGCCCATTGTAGGGACAGGTTATGAATTCTGTGTTGGATATTGGTTTATTAAAGAGGATATTTTGTGTTACTATTTGAGCACTGCTAACGTTAATATGGTTGTATCAAACTGTTTTCCCTGAGTGATTTACTTTTTCTGTATTGATACGCTGCATGTTAAATAAATAGTTATTAAAACTGAGCCCAGCCTAAACAGACCCTACTCAGAACCACACTCCACCTAAATGCGACGCATCACAAGAAACGGAGCGTTCCTCCACTAAAGAAAAAAATGAAAGAAGCACTGGCATTACAGACCATGGGCGGAAACGACTAAAAAAAAAACAGCATTTCTGTCCTCAGACCTGTGTACAAAATAGCAGTGTTAGGTGGAATACTGATAAGATGAGTGCATACTCTGATCTTATTTTTGCAAGTTACGGTAAAGAAATTGGAAGATATCGGCTACTAGGCATCTTTCATGTCAGGTCTTCATTCACACACTGATAGGCACCTGTCTGTCTCCAAGAGTCTGAGTCGCTTATCCGTCTGCTAGAATTGATTATTTTGAATGCAAGCTGCGGGGCACGTGTTAAGCAAGTCTGCTGAACTCTGAGGTGAGACAGCCGACAGAAATGCTTGGTGAATAAAATAGGTTAGCGAGGACCGAACGGTCTACCTACAATGTGACACTCTCTGTTCCCCCTCTTCCTGCTATGAGAACGCGACGATCTGTAAATGTCTTGAATCTCGACGATGACCATTTTGTGCAGTGCAATACATACACCCCATAGAAAGGTAATCTCTACCCCTCCCGGACAGACATTTTCTGTCACCCTCCTGATGCACACTGCGAGTCGCCAGCACCTAATACTCTTCCTATCATAATTGTTCAGATGACATTTTCAAATGAGCCTTACTAAAGATTGAACTTGCGACCTCACACTCAAGTGATTCCTTATTAGAGGCGTGACAGTTTCCTATGATGCTGCGCAATTCTCGAGAATTGATGGGGTGTGAATCTTAAGTCTCTGTAATTTCTATACGTGCACCACGCTTTGACAGGGCTCTCCCAGTAAATTTAAGCTCTCCAGTACTTCTTCCCTTTCATAGTGGTATTCTTCTTATCACTTGATAATCAACGTGAAGAGTCATGAGATTTCTAACCAAAGACATATTAATCATTCATATACAATGGCATCCTTACATATTTCTTTTTTCGAAGGGTGACATCTTGGCTACAATTGACATTATTACATTCGTTAAGTTCCGGTTCACCTTGTAGTCTTCCTTCAACTTTCGTGCCTGTGACGCACGTACCAGAAGCAGAAGGACGAAGGAAAGTTCATCGTGAATATCTGAACTGTAAATGTGTGATCCGGGAAATGCAGTAGACATGATAATATGTAAAAATAGCTTGAAATGTAAATGAGGCTAACGCGTGGTTGGAGAGAAACAAGAACTAATGTCGTAACATTATAACGTATAGAATCATAAAACTGAAGGCTTAAGCTCCAAATTAGGTTACTAGGCTTGTTGCTAATGGAGAAGGCACGCTGGTGCAAGTCCTGACGTGTGAGGGGGCGTGTCTGTTCTGATCAAGGCAGTACTGCACCTTGATGGGCCCTCTCAGACAATTTTCAAGCACTATATTGTTCGTCAGGAAATGGCAACAGAACCAACTAACAGATTTTAAATTCATTTAAAATGAATTCATTTCATGTGCAGGATAATCCGCTGCTCTTTTCCCATATACATGGAAGCTTAAGTGTCTAGACTGTCCTCGTTTTATCTCCCATCTTGGATGATTATATACGTAGCAACATGTTTTCGTAACACGTTTACAGGTAACCTATGTAAATAACCAACTCAGCACTTTTGTTAATTATTTTATAACATATGATGCAATGTGGTTTCATATGTTTGAGAGATTTAGGTCTATTTTTGAGTCATATTTAATGATAGTAGTCATGTAATTGTCACTAATACAACGACATAGTCGTTAATGGTACGTTGTAAATGGTTAATACTAGCACAAACAATAAATTCTTTTTTAGTTTATTAGTTGATAATTTTTTTGTTTAATATCATTTGGTGGTATGACAAGAAGTTCATTGAAATGGATGTTTTAAAGTACAAGGTGTCGTTATATTACAACGATTTTCTGGGTTCTTGTAGCAGGTGTGTGAGCTCACTTATTCCACTTTCAAGTTTTCCCACAGCTTGTGCATGATGGTTCAAATCACCTCTTGTTACAAATCACCTGGTAGCTCTGGAGTATAGTATTAACAAAGTAACCATTGAACAAGCGGGTCGCCACTAAGGCATTATCACTTAGAAAAATAAATGAAAGAAATTCAGATGACCTTCAGTTCAAAGTCCGAACCGTTTAGCTGCACATCCAATAACTTGTTATGATGTTGGCTGTACCGTACTGCACAGTAAACATGTATTACTCCTGAACCAAATCCATTTTTATTACTGTCAGAGCACAGAACATCGAAGAAAGTTTCCTGTTACGATTATCCTTATTCATTCACACCTACTCACATTCTAAGTATGTGCACTGGCGGCATCAACCTATTAATAATTCACTCCCAAACAAATAGTTACTTATGCGTATGTGCTGCCGTACTTCCATGAAACATATTACTCATATTACTCAGGGCTTGGGTCATGTCTGTGGTCTATCAAGAGGTAGCTAAGAGTGAAGTCCTGTTCCACGGTTTTTCCTGAACTAGCATCCGTATTACACTCAAATGCTCGATTTAGAATTGAGCCTATGGGCGATCGCCAAATCCTCTACCACAAGCCACGACTCTTCCCCTTGTTGCAAAACAGTTCCAAGAATGGACTTACAATACACAGCCAAAAGGAGAGAGTCGTAGTGCCGCCGGTTAAAAAATGGAGCTGAGATCAGAAGAGGCCGATAGGCTTAATATGTGGAACGCAGAAAAGAAGATGAGGAAAGGGAGGAGTAGGGACAGTGAAAAAAAAAAAAAAAACAGTACTGCTAATAAACATACGTCCGTATGCAAGGGTTTCCCGGATACGCTGTATTACGACTGAGTACATAAACTCCAAATAACACAGTCTCGGAGGATGCAAGCTGCAGATGCGGTCTTGAGGTGAAACACTTTGCTACAAGTTTTCGACGTGGCCACCATTTATGTTAAGGCTGGCTTTAGCACTTACCCTCAATACGGCTTGTACACGTTAAAAAATCCTAGGCTGTTCCCATTACGTTAACAACCACCCGGGATGCGCTCCTGGAGCTCGTGCTCACTATAAACACGGCTGAAATACACGAAAGCTTTTAAGTATCCCCAACACAAAAATAAAAATTTCAACGCCTTGAATTATGGAGAACCACGGACGCCAAGATATTGGCCAACCACGATCTGCGCTCTCGTTGCCAAAACGCAATTTACGAGTCCGTAGGTATTCGGAATAATAATAAAATCGAATGACCTTGTAATTTACAAGTGACTTGCGATGTTTCGAAATAAATATAGCATTATATATTGATTTAATGTAGGTATGATTGCTCTTGTTTATACGTCATAAGAGAGAAACCACTGGTTCCCGGAGCTATGTTGATTAGGATTATTTGCTCGTGTCTTATCGCCTCTACTCACTCTCTTTTGTTTGTATCAAAATATGTAACCGAAATGAATTTTCACTCTCCAGCCGAGGGTGTACTGTTTTGAAGCTTCCTGGCAGATTAAAGCTGTGTGCCGAAACAGCAACCGAACCATAGGTATTTGCCTTTGGCGTGCAAGTGCTCTACCAACAGAGCAATACAAATACAACTGACGACTCCCACTCCGGCCTCACTCCTTTACTTCCGTAGCCCTCTTCTACCTTCCGAACTTTACAGAAATTCTACTGCCTAATTTGCTTGATTAGCACTGGATATTGGAAAAAAATGGCTCAGCTACAGCGCAGATGACAGAAGTTTGCGAAAGGCAATGGTACCAAGTGGAAATCCCAATCCGGCACACGGTTTTAATCTGCCAATAAGTTTCCAAATATTTATGCATCTGAATAATTGCAGTTGTTAAAAATGTTGTACCCGAATTTGGAACTGCTTACTAAATGATCAGTATTTCAATGAGAACATGGAGCTCACTTTCAATTCAACCTGTCGATATAGATAGCGAAGAATTTTAGTAGCTGTACTGTTCGATGTGATTCCACTGTGATTTAAAGGCGATGTAGAAGACCCATTGTCGGTTCAAACTCTAGTAACGAGCTCTTTCAGGGCTGAAGATGCTGCGCGCCAGTGCACACGCAACTTATCAATTTTGAGGGCAGGGAACCACTTAGTGTGGAAAGAGCGCAGGCGGGGCGAAATGCTTCCGACGCCGCAATGGCATTACACCGAAATTACGCTTGATAGCGGCGCCGCTGAGGTGGTAACTGCATCCCGGCCCTAGAATGAGCAAGCCGCGAGCAAGCGCTCCTTCCACCTAGCACCGCCTGCGGCTGCGTAACTTGGTGTCGTTAAGAAACACTGGGGAGGCGGCACGTGTCAGCCAACATGCAAATTGTAATTTAGGGCTGTTGTATGGCTCCTCTGCGGCGGCCCGGCTTTGAGCGCTAAACGCTAGGTCCCAAATGAGCTTCTGGGTTTGAAGGATGTTACGTTCATCTCACGAGCGTTCCACATGTAGCGCGTTGCCTCTAGTAATTACGCTACTGGCCATTAAAATTGCAACACCAAGAAGAAATGCAGAGGTTAAACGGATATTTATTGGACAGATGTATTATACTAGATTTGACCTGTGATTACAGTTTCACGCAATTTGGGTGCATAGATCCTGAGAAATCAGTACCGAGAACAACCATCTCTGGCCGTAATAACGGCCTTGTTACGCCTGAGCATTGAGTCAAACAGAGCTTGGATGGCGTGTACAGGTACAGCCGGCGATGCAGCTTCCACACGATACCACTGTTCATCAAGAGTAGTGACTGGCGTACTGTGACGAGCCAGTTGCTCGGCCCCTATTGACCAGACGTTTTCAATTGGTGAGAGATCTGGAGAATGTCCTGGCCAGGGCAGCATTCGAATATTTTCTGTATCCAGAAAGGCTCGAACAGGACCTGCAACATGCGGTCGTGCATTATCCTGCTGAAGTGTAGGGTTTCGCAGGCATCGAATGAAGGGTAGAGCCACGGGTCGTAACATATCTGAAATGTAACGTCCACTGTTCAAAGTGCCATCAATGCGAACAAGAGGCGACCGAGAACGTGTAACCAATGGCACGCCATACCATCACGCCGGGTGATACGCCAGTATGGCGATGACGAATACACACTTCCAATGTGAGTTCACCGTGATGTCGCCAAACACGGATGCCACCATCATGATGCTGTTAACAGAACCTAGATTCATCCGAAAAAAAAAGTTTTGCCATTCGTGCACCCAGGATCGTCGTTGAGTATACCATCGCAGACGCTCCTTTCTCTGATGCAGCGTCAAGGATAACCGCAGCCATGATCTCCGAGCTGATAGTCCATGCTGTTACAGTCCATGCTGTTACAAACGTCGTCGATGGTTGTTGCCTTGCAAACGTCCCCATTTGTTGACTCAGGGATCGAGAGGTGGCTGCACGATCCGTTACAGCCATGCAGATAAGATGCCTGTCATCTCGACTGCTAGTAATACGAGGCCGTTGGGATCCAGCACGGCGTTCCGTATTACCTTCCTGAACCCATCTGCTAACAGTCATTTGACGCGAGCAGCAATGTCGCGATACGATAAACCGCAATCGCGATAGGCTCCATGCTATCGAATTAATGGACTCCTCATTTTGCCCGTATTGTCAGCTCATGGTCACTGATGAATATCGTTTCAAGTCCGTGTCGTCGTACGGCGTTTGCCGACTGACGCAGGAGGTCTTATTTTGTTAACTCCGTGTCGCACATATCCTGATCGAACCTCGTACCCTTCTTTGTCCTAATGACTATCAATTTCCCCTCGCCAAATATCATGCGCTTAAACGGTTCCAGAGAATGACATCGATTAAATCTTCAGCGAAATGGTGAAAGTGGAGCTGATGGTACGTGCAAAACACTCATAACGCTCTTGAACTCACACCCAGGTATCGTACGTTCTTTGCAAATTACTTCCGCAGTGTTTTCGTAACCCCCATAGTTGGGGAGTACCAGGCTCAATGTAACTGGCCACACAGCATCACATCGAAGACAGAATGACCTGAATTGCAACTAGTGAGAGAGGAAAGTGAGTGGCTGGTTGGAGGAACGCTGCATTCACAATGTCATCGGCAATGTAGAATGAGTCTGTTGTAGGTATTTTAGACAGAATTTGTTGTAGTCAAAACTACAGTTGTACCATTTCTTGAAGAAAAATTCTTTATACAAAGCTATTTCAGTTTATGCTTTGAATAAAATTTCTATTGTAGCATTCTGTTTCAAACTTTTCTTTCGTACACATTTACTAATTATAATTAAGTAATTAAAAATAGATAAATAAGTAAGCAAAAAGGAATTTCAGACCCGTGGAGTCTATTTCCTTTGGGAAATTTTTCGGAATAGTTGGCGGAAACACCTGAAGAGGAACAGTTTATTCCTTTTCTTTAGGCAGCTTTACTTTCGTTTATTTTATTTTTGAAGATTAAACTTAGTTAGGTAACGAGATAGATCCAAGGGTCCACCCTCCGTCTCCCCACCCCCTCCCCACCAAGTACTTCGTTAGCGCACACTTTTGTCCGGTGGCCCTGGACCCGTGGGGAAAGCCGGTTCGAATCCTTCTGGTGGAAAAAAAATTCACTGGCGGTATTTGGTCAACAAGGGGACGAGAGGTGGTGGCGCAAGGTTCCTGATCACCAGACTTTGCGCCAGTGTACTGATTTAAATACGAACCCTGTCTCCATGGTCTTAAGAACTGATTGTATATGACACTGCCGATTGTGATCCGTGCGTCGGAGGTGTGTGTTAAGCCTGGAGGCCCCTTTGCTACCCTCCCCCCCCCCCCCCCCCCCCCCCCACACACACACGCACAATACATACATGCAGTATTACAAATATTGTAATGGAGCATATTGTAAATAAATAAAAAACAAAAAATCTTGACAATCATGGTCAATTGGTGAATATCGACTCCACGGTTTTCATGTCTAGACTTCTGCGGCATCCCTGATGACATCGATTTTTACTTGACAGTTATAACTTGAGGTTAGGCTGAAATCCATTGGTTGTGGCGCATTTAGTCCCAAGGAAGTCGGTAAGATTTAGTGGGATTGTTATAGATTGTGAAGGTTTAGTAATCCGGATGAAGGTATGGAACGAGTATATTTCAGACATGATAACCTTATTTTATAGACAACTGACATCAGGAGAGGTATTGATAGTAGAAAGATTCGATGACGACTTGGAGAATACCACTTGTAAATTTTCTGTGCAGTATTGAAAGGGGATCTTTCTTGCTGCAGGCATTCAATGGGAGTCTTGCGTGATTAAAGCAGGTGCCTGTAACCAGGATTCGTGCAAGATATTTTATAAATGGCTCGCCTCGGGATGAAAGATTCAGTAATAACTAAGTATCAGTTACAGATTTTGTGTAAAGAACTAGAGTTTATAGGATCAGTTAGTGTAGAAAAGGGTAACAATGATTGTGTGTCAGTGAATGTTGCTATGGGTGTTGCAAGGAATGTTAAGAATGGCTACAAAATGTATTTGGTTAGAAAAGTGACAGGATACAAACTGCAACGTATCTGACTAGGCAACGTGAAAAATTCTGCTGAGAATGAAGATTCAAACGCATTTTCCAAGACGCCCTTAGTGGAGATATGTGCCGAGCAAGCTTTTAAGGGATGAGAAGGATCCATCGTATTTTAAAAGCCGTTTTAGAACGCAATGAAAGAATACACGTGTTACGAAGTTTGATACGAAAGCAAAGAGAGCTTCATCACAAATTTACGAGAAACCAGATTTTTTTTTAAAAAAAGGCCAAACGAAGCAAAAAAGAGCGAATGGAGAGCAATGAAAGAAGTCATACAATGAGTGAGAAACTAAAATTTTAGCTATCTATTAGCGTCTGACTAAAAATCATGCGAAATACTTAAGTTATTCAAACTCAGTAAGGAGATCAAAATCATCTGTTCAGTGCGCTGTACCCATACTGGTACCGAAAAGGAAGGTAACAGGTAAGAGTTCGAAACACTGAATTGGGCCTACTGAAACTGTTTCACCGCGGAAGATCGTAGTACGGTTACTCCTTACAATGTTCGATCTCCGAAATAGCACATGCTGAGATAAGTGATCACGGAAAAGCAAGTACAATCCCTTAAAAGTTAATAACGTTTGTACCGGAAGGATCCCTCAGAGAGTTTGCAGGGATTATGTGCAACAACTTGCTTTCCTTGCGGCAGTAGTACACTAAAGCGCCAAAGGAACTGATATAGGCAAGTATATTCAAATAAAGCCGTATGAAAACGGCGCAGGTGTCGGCAACGCCTATATAAGACGATAAGTGTTTGGGGAAGTTAGTAGATTGGCAATGGCAGGTTATCAACATTTAAGACAGTTTGAACGTGGTATTGCAGTCAGCTTACGGGCGATGAAACGCAGCAACTCGGAGGTAGTGATGAAGTGGGGATCTTCCCGTACGACCATTTCACTAGTGTACCGTGAGAATCAGGAGTCCTGTAAGAGGTAAAACATTAAATTTCCGACATCGCTGAGACCGGAAGAACATCCTACAAAAACGGGACCACCGACGACTGAAAAAAAAAATCCTTCGGCATGACAGAAATGCAACCCTTCCGCAAATTGCTGCAGATTTCAAATCTGGGCCATCAACAAGTGTCAACGTGCGAGCAATTCAACGAAACATCTTCGATATGGCCTTTCGGAGGCGAAGGACCACTCGTGTACCCTTGATGACTGCACGATACAAAACTTTACGCCTCACATTGGCCAACCAATACTAACATTGGACTGTTGATGATGGAAACATTGCCTGATCGGACGAGCCAAGTCTCAAATTGTATCGAGCGAATGGATGTGTACAAGTATGGAGACAACCTCATGAATCCATGGGCAGAGATACGTCTCTGACAGGTGACACGTACGTAGAGATCCTGTCTGATCACCTGCATCCATTCATGTCTATTGTGCATTCCGATGTACTTGGATAGTTCCAGCAGGACAATGCGACACCTCACACAGAATTGCTACAGCGTGGTTACAGAAACACTCTTCCGTGTCTGAATACTTCCGATGGCCCCCAAACTCTCCTGATTTGAACATTATTGAGCATGGTTGGGATACCTTGCAACGTGCTTTTCAGAAGAGATCTCTGCCCCATCGTACTCGTACGTATCTACGGACAGCTCTGCAGGATTCATAGTGTCAGTTCCCTCCAGTACTACTTCAGACATTAGTCGAGTCCATGTCGCGTCGTGCTGCGGCACCTCTCCGTGCTCGCGGGTGCCCTACACGACATTAGGCAGGTGTAGCAATTTATTTGGCTGTTCAGTGTATATAGTAGGTCGCTGGAGTCACGAAGGCTGCCCAGCAAGTGGGAAAAGTGCAGGTGATGCACATTATCAAGACAGGTACGACAGGCGCAGACCAGAATAGGCCTATTTCGCTGACTTAGATCTATTGCTAAATTTTTTTAAAAAAATTCATTTTTAAGTAGAATGACGTTTTTGCAAACGAAAATCTTCGATATCGATATCACGACAGATGTCGCAAATAGAGATCTTACTAAACTTAGCTCGTGTGATCGTCTATGAAAGGGATCAATCTGTTGCCTACCGTACATTAGTTGGCGTTGCGGCTTTCATGGTACGTGGCAGTCGGCAGGGGTTTAAAAAAAATCTCATTCAGTTTTCATAAAATTTCGACATTAACTAATTGGTAAGTAATTATTACTATGTGCTTTAATTTGATGCTATTCTGAGTTATAAATCTTGTAAAGTTGCTTCCCTACTTTATAAAAATCACCATTACTGTAGAACCGCTAGAAGTTTAGAAAATTTGCTACTAACAGAGATACTGAAGTGGACGGTTGGCAAAAATGTTTGACTACCTCTGGTCTATGAGATCCAGGGCGACGTAGATAATAGCAACCAAGTTGATGCTGAGTTCCTCGACTTCAGGAAGGCATCTGATACAGATCCGCGGTGTCATATAGTAAATGCAGTACGAATTTAATTTGTGTCGGACAAGATCTGCGATTGTGTTCATGACTTCCTCGTAGAGAGAACTCATTACGTGGCTCTTAACGAAACAACGTGGAAGATGTAAAGCCATAGCAGGAGTGCCCCACTGTTTACAGTATTTGTAAAAGGTCTGCTGAATAACGTCGGAAGACGCACGAAGCTGTTAGCAGATGATGCTATTGTCTATAAGAAGATGCACCGCCAGAAGACTTTAGCGACTTTGCAGGAAGACCTGCAGAAGACTTATGATTCGTAAAGGGCCTGTCAGAAAGTCCTAAACAGTAAGTAAGTGTAAGGTGCTGTGAATAAATGAAAAAAAAAATCCAATATTGTACGATTACACTGTTGGTTGCAGATTGCTGGAAACCGTTAACTACCGCAAACTACATGGATGTAGTAATCTGGAGCGACCTGAAGTGGAGTGGTCACAGAAAACAAATTGTGGCAAAAGCAGATGCTGCGCTGCGATTAATTCGAAGTTCGGCAGTGGAGTATAATTGTTCCACGGAAGAAGTGGCTGACAAAACACTCGGGGTATTGCTCAGCAACACGGTACTCCTATCAGATTCGATTAATGGAAAGACAACATCCAACGCAGACCTGTGCGCTTCAACAAGGAATCGTTTAACTGACGCGGGAACGTTACAGAGGTTCTCAACGGACGCTTGAGGTTTTGTGTACCATGGCGAAGATTACACCGACATTCCGAGAAAGTGCGTTCCGGGAAGAATTAGGAAGCCTGTTACTTCGATCCAAATGCGTCTCGCCAGATGTCCACAGCGAGAAAAAGTGAGAAATTAGAAAGCTAAAATCATAGCTCGGCCATACATTTCACTGAGGGCAATTTCTCACTTTGCTGATAGAGGAAAAATTCTCTTGCCATATTTTGGTTATTTGTATTCTATAACCTCTCGTGGTATAAGCTTCTGGGGATATGCTGTAGGAGTTGCAAAAGCTTTCAAACTTAAGAAAAACGGGAGGTCACCTTAATGTACTCGGGGTCCATAATTAGTGTTCGAGTTTCAAAACCGTGTGGAAAGAGAATAATTCCTCATAATGACGTCAGATTCGAACAGCATGTTGTTGATGCAGGGGAAAACACCAGGGAACAAAAATTTTACGAGAATTTGAGCAACAGATCGCGTTGTAAGTGTCAGAATATACGCACAAGCAGACCAGCGCTGCACACAGCTGTTCCTCAGTTTGCGTCCGAGACACTCAGAATGACTGTCTCCAGGACGTATCACGCGCTACTGACAAAGCTCTTCTACAAGAACGGTGACAGTGCGACGTTAGCCCTGCACAAGCTCCGAACACTCAAGGGAAAGAAAGAAGGTATTGGTCGCAAAACCGATCTACAGAAAATGATTACAAAATTCGAAAAGATAGGTAATTTGGAAGCGCAGTGAGGCAGAGGGATGGAAGTAGTTGATTCAGCTTCTGTCTGATATGTGGCTCAGCATTAGAGGAGAACTCTGGTGGTGATGTAAAAAATGCAGTGCACGGGGAAATACCTGAACGTTGGATATGCCTACGAGCAAGGTGCATAAAATCCAACGAGGCATCCTGCATTGTTGCCCATATCAAACCATCCACGTTCAGGAGTTGGGTCCTGCTGACTTGTCAGCAACACAAAAGTTCGCTCTCATGGAAGTGGACAATGAATGCCACGAAACATTCGTTGGATTTTCTCCAACGATATGTCAAAAAGCAGAACTGTAGAATATGGGCAACGGAAAATCCGCAAGCCCGTCAACGAGACCACCTAATTCTGCAAAGGAGAATGTGTGGTGCGGGTTAATGACATCGTTTATAAGCAGATGAGTCTCACGGTCCTGTTACATGTACCGTAATTGGTAAACGCGACGGGGCTTTTGGCTCATCAACGTCATTCCAATACTTCTGTAGCGTAGATGTGTGGGTAGAATTATTTTTAAGCAGAATGGGTCTCCTCTGCACACTGCACAGCTAATGAAGCGCCTGCTGCAGAGACAATTCGGAAATGCTAGAATTTTATCAGCCGTTATTTCCCTACAACCTGGCCCTCCACAACATCTCATCTTAATCTGTGTAACTTCTGGCTGTTGGGATATCTTAAAGATGTGAAAAGTGAGCCACTTATAAACGTGGCTGAATTGACGACACGCACCACAGAATGTATTATGAGCGTAACCCCTGTGTCTTCCATCTTTGCTGTGGTACATGCTGCTTCTCGATTGAAACCTGTGCACAAAATGGTGGACAGCGTACTGAAAATGTCTTTCACCAGTCTCACTACAATTAGACAACGAGATCATTTTGACTATTACTTGGTTTTCGCACCAGAATAATTAAAAACCGATTCATTTTGCTTTTTATACTGTTTCTGGTCCCAGGGCAATTAGAGATCGACATCATTTTGATTTTTACGCTGTTTTTGCACTCAGGACAGTAAAAAAACCGATTTTTACCATTGATGTGGCGCGACCGTGCCGTGGTGGTTGAGCTTACCTAACTAACAGTGCCACAACCGCCACAAGTGTTGATTGCCGGACATTTGCTGTCATGCACAAGCAGTGCGGATCGTGTAATGCGCAACAGAAAACCAAAGGCGTCGTATAGTGATTCGTGATTCATCTGTAATTGGTTGCCCGAATTACGTTAACACATTCACAGCGCTATATGTTGGTAATATTTTCGTTAAGTTATGTTTCGTTCTGTGACGTTTCTTCTCCGTCAGCAGTACACGAATGTACACAAGGTGGTTACTGAGTCATGTACAGAAAGTATTTAATAAGCTCCCCGTCAATATAAAAAGGAAATTAATAATTTACAGGTGTTCAAAAGGGAACTAAAAGCCCTCTACACAAATGTAACATTTTGTAATATGAATGAAGTCTTAGAGTTTAGTATAAGAATAGAAGAAACCAGTTTAGTAAAACCACGTTCATAAATAAATGTAATGCTTTTATTTATGTCATTAAGACAAAATTGGTTTTTCTTGTAATTTAAATTCATACGATAAAATGTAAAATTATTTATGCAATTAGGATATAATTCTTTGATTTTGTTTATTCTGCATTTTTAAACATTCTTTGCTCTTTTTCTTGTGACATGGAGTCAAATGTTCTGTATTTTAATTTAAATTATAAAGATAAAATGTATTTTTTAATTTATGTCATTACCAAAAATTGTGTTCTTTCATTTGTTGTACAATTGTAAGCGTTCACTTAAACTTACATCATTAAGCTGCAGTTTCCAATATTATATGCCATTAATTATTCGTAGAAAATAATTAAAATTATATATATAGGTCATAATGCGTATGCATGCAGGTATTTCTATTGATGACTGAGGACCGTCTACTAAACAACATTGCATCCAAATTTTGATAAGGGCTCGGTCCAGAGCCGTGATAAGGTTATTGGAAGTAGGCATTAAGCTTACGCAGTGTCAAAAGTATTTATTGTTTACATGTCACAGTTGTAAGTTCAACATTCTGTCATCACAAGGTGGTCTGGAAGCAATTAGTCTCCCAAAAGTTACACAAAAGTTACAAATCAGTTCATAAAGAAGAATAAGAATGCAGAATTACTTACGTGAGCACTTAACAACATGATAACGAACACGATAAAATTATCAACATATAAATCCATCCGTTCTTCCGAAAACCAAGGAAGAAATATTATCAAAGATTAAAACGTACAAACATCTGACATAATGATAAAAACTATGTTCACCATAAACACATAAGACAAGTCCCATGTAACCAGCAAAGTGTAAGAAACACAAATAGCAGAAAAGTGACAAAAATATCTTATGTTCAAGGACATCTACACAGAAAGGAACAAAAATGACGAAGAAATATATTAAATAAGATAGAGACGACAGATATCACCAGCACGTGAATAAAAGTAAGTAAAACCAAAGCACATTAGTGCATACGCATCTACGTTGACTGTTACATCAACATGTGCAGAGAAAGAAACGGAATAATTTTAAAAAAATGGTTCAAATGGCTCTGAGCACTGTGGGACTCAACTGCAGTGGTCATCAGTCCCCTAGAACGTAGAACTACTTAAACCTAACTAATCTAAGGACATCACACACATCCATGCCCGAGGCAGGATTCGAACCTGCGAGCGTAGCAGTCGCACGGTTCCGGACTGCGCGCCTAGAACCGCGAGACCACCGCGGCCGGCTGGAAAAATTCAAAGAGTCTACTAAATTAAATAGAGATTGTAGATAACACTGACAGTTCAATAAAAATAAGGGAAAAGCTAAGCACAAA
The DNA here is from genome assembly GCF_023897955.1 of Schistocerca gregaria. NCBI lineage: Eukaryota > Metazoa > Arthropoda > Insecta > Orthoptera > Acrididae > Schistocerca > Schistocerca gregaria. The sequence continues at coordinate 367,376,751 of NC_064926.1, forward strand.
AGTACATATGCTTCTACCATGTCTATCACATCAAACAGCAATATTAACGTCACTCTCCAATCAAAAAAATGCTGGTTGCGTGGGACTTGTAAGATGTGTTCATTGTGAACATAGTTTTGATAAATGTATCAAGTGTTTGTACTTTTTTACCTGTGGTAATATCTGTTTTCAAATGATGTCCGGACGAATTTATACCACTGTATGCGGTTGATCTATAATCTTTGGTAGCGTGCTCTTGTACATGACAACTTCATGTTGTTAAGTGGGACCCATTACCTGACGCTAGTAATTCTACATGGGGTAAATGTACAAAAGAGTGCGCAATCCCAAGGAGTGTGCTGCTTGACTAAGCTATCACCTCACTTCTCGCATTGTTCTGTTCAGAGTGACATCAGAAACACTTCGTAGAAGCTGTGTGAAGAAATCCTGTGTTATCGAACTGAAACAGTTAAGAATCACTTTTCAGCTTTCTTGGTATAGTTCTGGTACTGTGTTGCATAAGTTACACACAGAATCCACGAACAGTAGCCTTTAATCATTGAATGCATGTTTAAAGGCTGGCTTGCAGTCTATCATACTGCATACACATATTTTGCAAACGGGACATGTGCTGACATCTGTTGACTCGCTTGGAATCATTGTTCATGTACCAAAGAGCGCACGTATAACGTCCAAAACGAGTGTGTGCGTTCTCTTTAAGGTATAACTATAAATCTGTACATACCGAGTGTGTTGTGGAGTACGAAGCATAGGTTTTGTTTCTAAATGACTTCAAATTAGGTTGCCGCTGCTCTTGGTACGGAGTCTGTTTGAATGGAAAGACAGAAAGCTGTGTGTGTGTGTGAATTCCTAAGGGATCAAACTGCTGAGGTCATCGGTCCCTAGACTTACACACTACTTAAACTAACTTATGCTAAGAACAACATACACACCCATACCCGAGGGAGGACTCGAACATTCGGCGGGAGGGGACGCGTAATCCGCGACACGGCGCCTCAAACCGCTCGGCCACTCATCGCGGCAAAGCAGTGAGAACATATATTTTAGTGTTTCCAGAGAATGGGATCCAGTGTGTTAAGTGTGGGAGATAGTGGCTCAGATTGTGCTCTTCAATTGTCACATTGCGTTCGTTTGTGACATTTGCCAAATGTGTAATCTTTGGGCATATTATGCGTACTCTTAAGCCGAAGTATTTTTGGGAAGTTCAATAAAAGTATTACCTCTTTGCTGCCGTAGTTTTCTGAACATCTAGATTTTTTGTTGAGAAATATACACCTAGAGTTATTTTGTTTTTATATTGATAATAACCCAGATATTTAAGAAAATTAGCCGGCCGCTGTGACGGTGCGGTTCTAGGCGCTTCATTCCTGATTCACGCTGCTGCTACGGTCGCAGGTTCGAATCCTGCCTCGGGCATGGATGTGTGTGATGTCCTGGGATTAGTTAGGTTTAAGTAGTTCTAAGTATAGGGGACTGATGACCTAAGATGTTAAGTCCCATAGTGCTTAGAGACATTTGAACCACTTTTTTAAGGTTAATCATTAACTGCGCACTCTTAGATATGGTTCCACTGCCATTTTTCTTTATGGTCTAATTCGTAAACATTCTGTAATATTTTTGGGACTGGTCGCTTTCAGCTCATCTGATGATGACAAAATACCTAAATTGCAAACGTGATGCATAGACAATGAAGATTTTTAGTATAGCGCAAGCGGACTCTCAACTTTCACAGTCATTACATAATATTTACGTCACTGTCAGACTAAGAATTATAGCTATTACAAGTTGTATGTTTTTAGGTTCGGTGGTACCTCTAAATACATGTGGCAAGAGCACTCCAATAATGCCTATTTTTCCCTGAGTAGCTGGAGAGGCGGAAGAAAAACGGTAAGTCTATACTGACAGGCGTAGTCCAGTCAATAGTGCAATTTCCGACCGTGCAGAAAATATCAGGTAGTAAATTATGAGACGTGTTTCTGGTAGGACTGTTCGACACAGAAAAACAACAAAAAGTTGTCTGTACATATTAATATATGACATATAAAAAGTATCTGCACTTATGCTAGTTTCACCCTGTGTACGATATCTAAAGTTGACATCTAATACTGTGGTATTCCACTTGACTTTTCCTGTGTTACAAGTTCTGTACCTGAACAACATGTAACCAACGATATCAGTTACAAATCAGATTAAAACATGCGGAGTATGAATTTAGAAGTACAAGTGTGCAACGTAGTTCGCGAAGACTCCTCCAGAAGTAAGGGAAAGATCACGCGCGTATGCAACATGGGCGTCACTGGTATGGATACTGCCGATCGCCTAGGAGCGTCAGAAACAACACTGCTTGCCAGAGACGCGCTCACGACCACTTCAGGATACGTCTCCAACCCACTGGTCATACACCAGTGCGCGTGACGAAGAGCAGAATACCAACCAAATGACATTCTGTTGCTTTATTTGGCGTGATTTCCCGAACACTCCATTGGAAAAACTTTTAAAACTGAAATGACCCCTTCTAACTAAAATAGTCCAATTATTTCCAGTTAAGGAGCAGCCAGGTTCTTCAGGTGACAATTATTGAACTATATGTAATAAAATCGACATAGCTTCCGAACGGTTTGCATTAGGACGTTCGAGCTGCACATTTGGCCCTGGGGCATGACGGGAAATAGTATGCGCACGTGCAAGCGCCTTGTTGTTGTCGGCCATTTGTACATGAAATGTCACACCCTGAGCGTATAGCGCTTTTGAAGGCCTACTATGCGAGCAATAACAGCCCAACTTTGGCTCAAAAGAATTAGCGACTGAGTTCAAGCTGATGACAGCCTGTCCAAGGGTGCTGATAATCAAGAATTTGATTTTCATGTTATAGGGAATGGGTAAGGTTCGTGATGACAGGTTTGGCCATGCCCGTTGTCCAAAACGATTGAAAACGCCTGAAAACATTGAGAAGACACACGCTGTGTATTAAAGCAGCCCCAGGAAATCTATCAGACGAGCTGCACAACAGGTGGGAATCTACTAGGAGACACTGCGAGAAGTTGTTGAAGACCTGCATCTCTCTCCACACAAAATTCAAACTCATCAGCCATTAAGCCCCAGGGCCATGGAACAAGGGTTGTGTTTCGTCAACAGTATTGTCCCCAGAAATGACGAACAGGACTTTGATGTGAATATGGTTTGGTTTACCGACGAAGCCCACTTTCATTTTGGTGGGATCGTCAATACCCAAAATTGGCGCATTTGGGGACTGGGTAACCACATCTCGCGATCGAGAAGTCTCTGCACCTTCAACGAGTAAGTGTGGTGTGCAGTGTCCAGCCGCGGAAAAATCGGTACGATAGTCCTCGACGGCATGGTGACTACAGAACGACAAGTGAACGAGTTGGAAGATGATATCATCCCCATTATCCAATGTGACTCTCATTTCGACAAGATATGGTACATGCAAGACGGAGGTCGGCCGCCATAATCTCCGGATCAGAAGACATACGACTCCTATCTGTGGTGCTATATTAAACATAAGGTGTACAGCAATAATCCCAAAACCATTGCAGGGCGGAAAAAAGCCATTCAGGGCAGCATCGATGTTCCGACATTTCAGCGGGTCATGCAGAATAAAGCAATGTGATCGGAGGCTTTCCCGGCGTATCTGTTGTATCCAAGCTCTCGGTTGCCCAGGCGGATGCGATTGTTGAAGTCCCACGATATGTCGGCGAATAACCTTTCCAATTTTCTGTGTCATCTAGAACCCTTTGTAGCCTATGAATGACCAGTTCCTTGTTCGCATTGCATGTGTAGAAGGCTGTGTCATCTACACATTGAGCAGTGTGCACCAGGGCAGCCATTGGTGTGTTTGCAGTGTGCAGACTGTACAAAACGGACGCCACGACCAATTCATGTGGCACCCCCACACGAATACCCTTTTTGGTGGAGGTGGTTGTTTCTACTTTTACAGAGGAAGTTTTATCTGTGAGATAGCTGTTAATTTGCTCAACTTTGCCCCCAGGGAAGCCTTGTGTGTTCAACTTGTAGAGTAGCCCTCTATGACAAACTGAGTCTAAGGCTTCGGCTACGATTACTAGCACTATACCGCATTAGCCTTTGTGGTTGAAGTCCTCTGTGGCTGCTTCAAGCACTCACACGATCTGTTGTGGGGCAGAGTAGTTCTACTGGAACCAGAATTGGAAATCTGGCAGAATTGCTGTCTGGTAACATGTACCTGTATGGGTATTAGCAGGAGGCGCTCACAGGTCTTGCTGAGAGTTGGCAAGAGGCTAATCGGCCTGTAGTGCTGCGGGAATAGAGGGTATTTCCCAGGTTTGTGTATCAAGACCACTTCCTCGTCTTTCCAGCAAGCTGGGAAATGGTGGGAACGAGTAATCTCGTTGAAGACGTTCGCGGTGTCTGATCACAGAGGGTGGGAGGGTTTTTACTAACTGATAGGTGTCACTGTCGTGTCCTGGCAACATTTTTGTGGGGAGGGGCCTAATTACTTTTGCCACGACTTCGGGGGCGAAAAGTCGGGGTTCGTCCTCTGGATCCTCCTCAGTATTGAGGAGGATAGCCAGTTCACGACGGACTACCTCTTCATGTTCTTCATCATTGGGTTCCGCCGCTTGAAACTGCTTGGGGTTGTGTTGAGTTGATCTGTTTGGGGGAGATCAGAGTACGAGGACATTGGTTGCTTCGGATTAGGAAAGGACAGGGTGGAAGTCTGACATGCCATTTCAAAGGACAATCCCTGCATGTGTCTGGAGAGGTTTTGAGAAACCTAATCTGGATGGCTGTACGCGGGATAGAACCGTCGTCTTCCCAAATGCGAGTCAAGCGTGCTAGCCACTACCCCAAGGCCCTCGGTTTTGAAACTACTCCTCAAAGGAACCGGTGAGGGCGTTGCGCTTTCCAGCATGGCTGTAGGCCAGACCCCGCTCGCGGTGCAGTGGCGGCACCCTAGCGCGTCTTTTTGTGAATTGCTTGGTTGCCATAGTGTGTGATCGTCTACTTTTGAGAGCTGTGAGGCGGTTTTGCCATTGCTGGTTTCTATGCTCACTGAACGCTACCTTCAGCTCTCTATCTCTGTAGACAATTGTGCAGCCTGCTGGTGGCCTGATTTCTGGTAACCTTCCATTCTTTTGCCACCCTGTTCTTGTGTCGCATTTGAGCTATCCAATGTTCCGGGAGCTATGCTTGCGGTTGCGTCCCATACCTTTGTGGGGGGGGATGGGGAGGGGGGAGGGGGAGGGAGTGCCCTCTAACGCTGCCCACAGTGTGGTGCCTGTTAGGTCTTGTGGCGCCTGTCCTACTGTTTCCACAGTATTCGGTGGAGCGACAGAAATATACGATATGACAGTTTCTAGTATCACCCGCAGTCAGTGTGTTTGTGGGACGACGGTTACCACGAGAGTGTTACCCACTCTCCCAAATAGACCGCGAAGATGACAGGATGGTAGTTAGAGGACATTCTGTCGACTGCCCTCGTAGCCACAAACCCTCTGATTTTTGGGAAAGTGAGTAGACTCGACTGGATCCGATGTTTCAAAGTGGTGGTTGCGCTCTAGTTGTTGCAGTTTGGCGCCTGCTCTGGATGTTACTCTTGGGTTCCAGGCTGGGTGCTTGGGGCTGAAGTCGCCTTCGATTAAGAGTTTGTCTTCAATTTGGCCTAAAGCTGCTACAGCTCCCTCAACGATCTCGTCATTTGGGGGGCAGTAGATTGCTAATACTGTTAGGGGTCTGGTGTCAGTGGTTACTTTTACTGCCACTCTTCGAGTTTATTGGTAGCTGGGATGTACACCTGGTGGTGAGGGATACCTCTTTTTATGTGTATGGCCACTCCCTTCGTCTTGGGTTTGATGTCTACACGATAACTAACGTAATTTTAAACTTTCACGTCGATTCCCGTCTTGAGGTGGGTTTCCAAAATCATACATACGTCGATGAGAATTACTTCATGAATTATCTGAATTTGACCATTTGCTTATCAATGCCATCTGAGTTAAAGGGGCACATAGTTAAGCCTTGGATATTTGGTCATCTATGCATGATGGAGTTTTCCTGCTACTGGTGAAGTCAGAGAGGGGAGCGACTACTGGACTGCTGCCTGAAGGGCAACTAGGATATGCCTATTTTGCATCTGGGCCTGCCTGAACTCCTTTATCATCTCCATGACAAGATTTATAGTCTGGATCATCATAAATGACAGCTGATCCGAAGGTATGGTGGGGGGGGGGGGAGGGGTGTTGTGGAACTGTTGATGGAGATTTGCACTCTGGGTTATTGGTTCTCTAGAGATTTCTTTGTTGGGGACCTGGTCGTTGTTGTTTTGTCTTACCCAGTGTTGTTTTTGTGTATGTGGTTGATGTTGTCGTGACAGGGGTACGCTTTCGCGGCTTCTTTGTGGAGAAACCACTTCAGCTTATGTTGCCCTCGGAGTGTCGGAACTTGGTTTAACCCAAGCCTTGTCTGCGTGTGTTCATGAGTTTGGTTTATTTGTGTGCCTGTAGGTGGTGTGGGCCCTTTGGTTTTGTGTGTGGGAAGGCGGCCACTGCGCCTTTTTCCTGATGTGTGTCTTTCATGGACGTCACAACCTTATTGTGGGTCCGTCGGTTTCAGTGTACAGGGCCTCGGCACACTACCTGAATCCTAACGCCATGGTGCAGTGTGCGGCGATGTGGTTTAGTCCCTAAAACCTAAGGCACTACACCGTCTTGTTTTTGTGGCACAGGGGCTCGAAGGTGACAGGCACAGCCGAGACCATTTTTATCTCCCTCTAGTTCTGGTGGATATCTGGCAGTGTGACCTGGAATAAAGGGCCCTTTCTTTTAACTTTCTCCGTCTGCAGAACACCCTTGACGACGAATCCCTGGGCAGTCAGGTCTGTTTCCTTAGCCTCATGGTACAGTCGTGTTGGCAGGTCTCTGAAAACAATATTTTTCTTACGGGTTTTTGTTGTAGGGAAATTGTAGTGTAGTCTTCGATTGTGTAAAGAGTTAAGCTTATTTTGTCACCACGAGCAGGTTTTGCCTTGAAACTGTCTCCCCCCGATTTCCGTTCTTAACAGCTCGAAGAGTTCCCGTAATTTCGAGAAAACTCGGCGACAACCGACTGGAGATGGTTGGTGACATGTTTCTGTGTTTGTGGTTCTGTTGCGTTGCTTTGTGTTGCCTCTGGGTTATCAGCCACTGCCTGAAACCTGTTCTAGTCCCCAGGCTGCAGGAAGCTTCTGCTGGCGAAAGGTCTTCTTCCGATTCCTGCCCTGTTATGCAGTTCCCTTCCGGGTCTATTGTTTCCTGGTTCCCTCCCAGGGCGACAACAGGTGCTGTCGGGGGCGTAGGCTCCTCAGATTGTAAGGGAGTGGTTGGAGTAGGGTCGGTGGACATTTTCTTGCTCTTGGAGTGTTTATCCCTGCGCTTTTCCTTTGCACGCCATTGTTTGTATGAAGTAGACTTGTGTGGGACGGACTTTAGTTATTTGTATCTGGTGAAGGGTTGGATCGTGGTGGTGGATTTGGGGAGGATATCAATCGGCTGACGGGTTGTCTGTTTTCCTTTACTCATGGATGCTATGTAATTTGTGAGTTTTATCGTGGTATTGCAAGCAGGAACTGACTTATATTAAGGGGATGATGGGTGGTATCCTAAGAACTGACTATGTGTGATGATTTTGGTGTTTGGTGTACTACTGCATTAGGTATTTCTTACTAATGTCCATAGAGGAAAAGGGGGCTGCTGCCAGGGGGGTGTTATTTACAACCATCGTTGGAATCGTTAGGCTACCCGGTTGCATTGCTCGCCATATTACGCATTTGGATGAGGAGGTCTGAACGGCTGCGGCGGATACCTTCTCGTAGTTTCCGCAGCTGCCTTCCAGGTTTTGGCCCACAATTTCCCTAACCTGGTAGGGGCATCAGAGCCTAAATCTACGGCAGCTGGGATGTTCGAAACGGTAGTCGACGCTGCCTGCAGCAACAACGAGACGGGCCTTTTGTCGACAGCAAAAGATCGCTGCCATCCTTAAGGGACCACCAGTGCAAGACATAGTGAAGTGGAAAAAGGCACAACAATTTCGCTCTCAGTGCTTGCTAATTCTGTTTTGCCATTAAGTGATCTTCCTGAGGGCCAAACCGCATTTTAACGAAAACACAATTGTTCGCTCCTGCATCGTCGGTATGCTCAAGTTTAAAAGCTTTGCACAGCCTCGAGGCGTAACCCACATCTGGTCCCTATGGCTTGATGCAATATCGTACATACTGCACCCGATCTGCACAGTACGAATGTCACCGAGCGACTGATGGTCGTATGCCTCGTACTCTCATCTGGTACTTTCCCCTCTTCGGGGATGTGTGTAGGCCGTTTGTAGCCTTTTGGCTTTTACTCGTCGTGTTTACTTGTCTGTGTGATAATTTCTGTGATATTTGGCTGCCTCTGTAATGTGATGAATGTTCTGTGTGAGTCTGGCACTTGCATGAGGTTGGCGAGATGATAGTATAGGGAGCAGGATTATGGAATGGATATGGGTAATTTCCCTTAGTCGTAGAAGATCATCTTAGGATGTTGGTGCTAGTCGCGGGACATGTCATACCGGCCTATTGACTGTACGAGATCATTCCCTGTTATGGAACAACTTTCATAGAAGACTGTTACCTGATCTTAGAAACGTTCTTTCAAAACTGCTGCGGCGTGCAGATCGTCGATAGGGAATCTCAGGGGTAGAAGCAAGGGTCTCCTGAGGGCGTGGTACTGCAGCTTCTGGTGTTTTTTGAGCTGCTGTTTCGACACGTATCCACAGACAGGGCATGCATACTCCATTACTGGACGTATAAGGACCTGGTAAACATTCACTCCTACAGAGCAGGGAAGTGATTTGGGTGTATTGAGGACTGGGTATGGGATGGATATTCTGGCATAGACCTTCCTGTGGACCTCGTCTGTGTGGGTGTTCCATGGCAAGACAAGAGTCCAAAGTCAAGATACTTGCTGCGCCAGGCAGTTTGGTTCCGATTACGTGAAGGTGGTGGTGGTGGGGGATGATCAGCGTTGTCTGCATCTTTTCAGAATTGATGGTGATGCGCCAGCGACAGGCCCAAGTTTCTGCGTCATCTAGAACCCTTTGCAGCCTACGGATGGCCAGGTCCTTGTTTGCATTCCATGTATAGAAGGCTGTGTCTTCTGCATATTTTTCAGTGTGCACCAGGGGAGCCGTTTGTGTGTCCACAGTGTAGAGACTGTACAGTATGGGCCGCAGGACCGATCCCTGTGTTACCCCAGGGTGAATACGCCTTTTGGTGGAGGTGACGGTTTCTACTATAACAGAGATAGTTTTAATCTGCTTAACTATGCTCCCGGAGAACTCTTGTGACTACAACTTGTGGAAGACGCAGAATCCCGTGGAGAGTCCAGTCGGCCGTCGTGGACGGATCTTGTGTCCGCTTGGGCGTGAGTCCTTGATGGAGCTAAGTAATAGTTTCCGTGGGTTGCTAAGATGAAAATTTTTGTCTCGGTTTATGAGAGAATCTATGCTCGACTGAGGGACATAAATAAAACGGACAATGACCAGACGACCACTCGCTGAGTGACAGTCGAGCTTGGAGCGTCGTTCGACTGCCTTGATCACTACAACCACCGACCCCCACTTGTGCGGGCGTAAAAACAGGAGTCTCTTCCGGCTTTCCTTTTATTAAAGCATTGGCGGGTGCTCACGTCGATGCCTGCATTATAGCAATTACAGGGAGCACGATACGTTGTTCGGCACCGCCCGACAGCAGAATTATCGTGTCTTTTTGTCGTTTTGTTGGAATGTCGACCTCGAGTGGTGCCTTGGCTTTGCAGTGGTCTACCGCTGTCGAAAAAAACCGTGTGTCTTGTTGTTACCGTTGACCGGGTCGCCGGCCGTTTCGAGCATCTCAGCTGCCGTAGAGCCAGTCCCCGCTCCGCACAGGGTTATAGAAATTGAGGGTCAGGAGCTGGAAGCTAGCTGCAGGACCAACGAGAAGGTTTTCGCCTCCCAGACCTCCTCGTTCACCAGCGCAATAGGACCAGCAATGCAACCGGGTGACCTAACGGTGCCAACGATGGTTGTAACTAGCACCCCCCTGGTAGCAGCCCCCTTTTCCGCTCTGGACATTTGGACAAACCCAAGTAATGCAGTAATACACAAAACACCAAAATCATCGCAGGCTAGACTGGCCGAGCGGTTCTAGGCGCTACCGTCTGGAACCGCGGGACCGCTACGGTCGCAGGTTCGAATCCTGCCTTGAGCATGGATGTGTGTGATGTCCTTAGGATAGTTAGGTTTAAGTAGGTCTAAGTTCTAGGGGACTAATGACCTCAGATGTAAAATCCCATAGTGCTCAGAACCATTTGAACCACTTTGAACCAAAATCATCATACATAGTCAGTTCTTGCGATGCCACCCATCCTCCCCTTGTCATAAGTCCGCTCCTGCTTGCCAGTGTCACGAACAACCTCACAAATTACACAACATTCATGAGTAAAGGCAAGCAGACAACCCGTCAGCCAATTGATATCCTCCCCAAACCCACCACCTCGAGCCAACCCCCCACCTGATCAAATAATCTGAAGTCCACCCCACAAAAGTCCACTTCATCCAAACAACGGCATGTAAAGAAGGAGTGCAAGGATAAACACTCCAAGAGCAAGAAAATGTCAGCCACCCAACCCCAAACTCTCCCTCGCCCTCTGAGGAGACTACGCCTCCAACAGCACCTGTTGCCGCTCAGGCAGGGAACCAGGACACCATCGACCTGTAAGGGAGCTGCGTAACAGGCAGGATTCTAATGGTTTCGTGTCAGTGAAGAAGACCTTTCGCCAGCAGAAGCTTCCTGCCGCCTGGGGAGTAGAACTCATCCCCAACAGGGTTCAGGTGGTAGCTGGTAACCCAGAGGCAACACCAAACAACACAACAGAATGACAAATGGCTCTGAGCGCTATGGGACTTAACTTCTGAGGTCATCAGTCCCCTAGAACTTAGAACTACTTAAACCTAATGAACCTAAGGACATCACACACATCCATGCCCGAGGAAGGATTCGAACCTGCGACGGTAGCGGTCGCGCGGTTCCGGGCTGTATCGCCTAGAACCGCTCGGCCACTCCGGCCGTCCAACGGAATCACAAACAATGAAACATGTCACCGACAATCTCCCTTGGATTGTCGCAGAGTTTCTTCGAAATTACGGGGAAATCTTAGAGCGATAAGAAACGGAAATCGGCGGAGACAGTTTTAAGGCAATACCTGCTGGTAGTGACAAATCAAAAATAACGCTACGCGCGCTGGAAGATGTCGATGTGCAAAGTTGAAACAAAGTGGCCTTCATTCCATGTCACACTGCCAGATATTCCCCCGAAAAAAAGGGGGATACAAAAGGTCCTGGTTTTGCATGTCACACACGCTGCAATGCTTTAGGTGTCAGGGACTAAACATCATAGCCGCACACTGCACCATGGCGTTAAGATTCAGGATGTGCGCTGAGGCCCACGAAAAAAGGTCCTGTATACTGAAACCCGCGGACCCATAAATAAGGTGCACGCTGTGTGACAAAAACCACACAGTGGGTCACCAAGCTTGTGAGATCCATAAAAGACATACATCAGGTAAAGGGTCAAAGGCCGCCTTCCCACACACAAAATTAACACCACGTCTAGACACACAATGGAACCAAACACACAACCACACGCTAACAAGACGGGTTATACCAAGACCCAACACCAGGAGGGCAACATACGCTGAAGTGATTTCTCCACAAAGAAGCCACGAAAGCGTACCCCTGTCACCACAAAATCAACCACAAACACAAAAACAACTCTGGGTAAGACAAAACAGCAACTACTAGGTCCCCAACAAAGAAAGTTCTACAGAACCAATAACTCGAGTTGCAACAGCGAGTGCCAATCTCCCCCAGAAGTTCCACAACACCTCCCCCCCCCCAACCCCCTTGAATCAGCTATTAATTATGATGATACAGATCAGGAACCTTGTTATGTTGATGATGAAGGAGATCAGGGAGGCCCAGATGCAAAATAGACATATACTCGTTGCCCTTCAGGCAGCAATCCAACAGTCGCTCCCCTCTGTGACTTCACCAGTAGCAGGAAAACCTCAAATGGATAGATGACCAGGAGGCTGCTCAATCGTTTACCGAGAGAGCTGAAGTTAGCGTTCAATGAGCACAGGCACCAGCAAAGGTAAAACCGGCTCACAGCTCTCAAAGTAGACGGTCACACACTACGGCAAGCAACCAAGCAATTCACCAAAAGACGCGCTACGGTGCCGCCACTACACTGCGAGCGGGATCTGACCTACGGCCATGTTGAAAAGGCCAATGCCTTCGCCGACTCCTTCGAGATTCAGTTTCAAGTGGGAACACCCAAGAAAGAAGAACATGAAGAGGTAATCCGTCGTCAAATGGCTGTCTTTCTCTATGCTGAGGAGGACCCAGAGAACGATCCCCCATTTTTCTCCTCCAAAGATGTGGCAAATTTAAATATGTCCCTCCACATAAAAAGGCTCCAGGACATGACATCTGTCACCAATCAGTTAGGTGAAAATCTTTCATTCTCGGCGATCACACACGTCTCGGACGTCTTGAACGAGAATACTCGTTCCTGCCAGTTTCCAGTCTGCTGGAAGCACGCGGAAGTGGTCGCGATACACAAGCAAGGGAAAGACCCTCTATTCCCGCAGTACTACAGGCTGATTAGCCTCTTGCCAACCCTCAGCAAAATCTTTGAGCGCCTCCTGTTAATACTCACACAGGAACATACACTCCTGGAAATGGAAAAAAGAACACATTGACACCGGTGTGTCAGACCCACCATACTTGCTCCGACCACTGCGAGAGGGCTGTACAAGCAATGATCACACGTACGGCACAGCGGACACACCAGGAACCGCGGTGTTGGCCGTCGAATGGCGCTAGCTGCGCAGCATTTGTGCACCGCCGCCGTCAGGGTCAGCCAGTTTGCCGTGGCATACGGAGCTCCATCGCAGTGTTTAACACTGGTAGCTTGCCGCGACAGCGTGGACGTGAACCGTATGTGCAGTTGACGGACTTTGAGCGAGGGCGTATAGTGGGCAATCGGGAGGCCGGTTGGACGTACTGCCGAATTGCTCAACACATGGGGCGTGAGGTCTCCACAGTACATCGATGTTGTCGCCAGTGGTCGGCGGAAGGTGCACGTGCCCGTCGACCTGGAACCGGACCGCAGCGACACACGGATGCACGCCAAGACCGTAGGATCCTACACAGTGCCGTAGGGGACCGCACCGCCATTTCCCAGCAAATTAGGGACACTGTTGCTCCTGGGGTATCGGCGAGGACCATTCGCAACCGTCTCCATGAAGCTGGGCTACGGTCCCGCACACTGTTAGGCTGTCTTCCACTCACGCCCAACATCGTGCAGCCCGCCTCCAGTGGTGTCGCGACAGGCGTGAATGGAGGGACGAATGGAGACGTGTCGTCTTCAGCGATGAGAGTCGCTTCTGCCTTGGTGCCAATGATGGTCGTATGCATGTGTGGCGCCGTGCAGGTGAGCGCCACAATCAGGACTGCATACGACCGAGGCACACAGGGCCAACACCTGGCATCATGGTGTGGGGAGCGATCTCCTACACTGGCCGTACACCTCTGGTGATCGTCGAGGGGACACTGAATAGTGCACGGTACATCCAAACCGTCATCGAACACATCGTTCTACCATTCCTAGACCGGCAAGGGAACTTGCTGTTCCAACAGGACAATGCACGTTCGCATGTATCCCGTGCCACCCAACGTGCTCTAGAAGGTGTAAGTCAACTACCCTGTCCAGCAAGATCTCCGAATCTGTCCCCCATTGAGCATGTTTGAGACTGGATGAAGCGTCGTCTCACGCGGTCTGCACCTCCAGCACGAACGCTGGTCCAGCTGAGGCGTCAGGTGGAAATGGCATGGCAAGCCGTTCCACAGGACTACATCCAGCATCTCTACGATCGTCTCCATGGGAGAATAACAGCCTGCATTGCTGCGAAAGGTGGATATGCACTGTACTAGTGCCGACATTGTGCATGCTCTGTTGCCTGTGTCTATGTGCCTGTGGTTCTGTCAGCGTGATCATGTGATGTATCTGACCCCAGGAATGTGTCAATAAAGTTTCCCCTTCCTGGGACATTGAATTCACGGTGTTCTTATTTCAATTTCCAGGAGTGTATTAGCAGAGAGCAACATCTGCCGGATTTCTATTCGGATTCCGGCGGAACTACTCTGCCACACAACAGAGCAAGAGAGAGGTTGAAGAAGCCACAGAGGGCTTCAACGATAAAGGTTAATGCGGAATAGTGCTACTAGACGTAGCAAAAGCATTTGACTCAGTATGGCTTAGAGTGCTTCTCTACACGTCGTACTCACACGGGTTCCCCGAGAGCATAGTTAAGCCGATAAAAAGCTATGTCTCACATAGATCTTCGTTAAAGTAGAATCGTCCGCCTCCAGCAAAAGGCGTATTCGTGCTGCAGGGTTCTGTTCTGCGGCCCGTATTGTACAACTAGTACACTGAGAACATACCAACGGCACCCTGGCGCACACCGCACACTGTACAGATGACACAGCTTTCTACACACGTAATGAGAACAAGGACTTGGTCATTCGTAGGCTACAAGGGGTTTTAGTGATACAGAACCTTGTGGCAGTTGCTGGCACATCACCATCCACTCTGAAATGACGCAAGCTCTGCTGATCACCTGAAGACTCGAAAGGCGCATACCTCCTCAACCCCCCTCCCCCCTCTCAACCATTACCTAAACGGAATCCAACTCCCCTGGCGCAGAACCGCCAAGTTTCTTGGCGTAACCTTGGACTCTCGTCTTACGTGGAAACCCCACGTAGCCGAGGTCCACAGGAAGATCTGTGCCAGAATGTCAGTCCTATACCCAGTTCCCAGTTCTCAGCAGAATCAACTCTGTTCCCTGCTCTTTAGAAGTGAATATTTGTCAGGCACTCTTACTGCCAGTAATTGAGTATGCATGCCCTGTCTTGGGATACACGGGGAAGCAGCAGCTGGACAAACTCCAGAAGCTGCAGAACCGCGCCCTCAGGAGAGCACTGCAACTACCCCTGGGATTCCCCACCGACGATCTGCACGTCGCAGCTGAAATCCCACTCCTGAAAGAGTGTTTTAAGATTAGGCAAGGGCCTTCTATGAAATCTCTTGCAGATGATCTCATCCACTCCCTAGGTCGGTATGACATGTCCCGCGAGAAGTACAAACGCCAAATGGCGATTTTCGACGACTAAGTCGAAAAGAAAAATCCCAAAATCTCCAAGTGTAATCCCAACCTTAATTCTTAAATTACCCAACATCTCGGCAAACTCATTCAAGTATAAGATACCACCAGAACACCACCACAATACACAGACAGCAAAAACTATCCAAGACAACCACACACATGCAACATACATTGTGGGGTAAAAGCCAACAGGCTATAAACTTCTTCATACACTTCCCCAAGGAGGGGAAAGTAAAAGGTGAGAGAGAAACAGGCGTCCATCCAAATAAACTTTACACGTAATTGCAAAGCTTTACGAAATTCTTTCTAAATGGCGCCTCAGGCCAAATGATGAAAGGAAAATAGGTTATTGCTTATTACATTTTCGCTATTTATGTAGAGTCAGCATCGGGCATGACGTTTTAATCTGTTACATATTTACTACCTACGCTATTCAAAACACAGTTTGCAGACAGTATCCACATGTATTACTGCATGTACCTGCAAAATGACATCACTGTGCAACACATATTTCAGAAGACATTACGTCATAAATGTTGAGATGCGTCAAAACAAAGCTTTCCCTTAAATTAGAGGTCATATTACACGATAATATTCGTCCACTGGTTCTTTTTGAGGGTATTAGTTGACTTACAACGAATTTTAAACAAAATTTCAAACATTTTCTAATTTTTTCCTGCTTCTCATGCTTATAATCAAATATTTAACACATAAAATCAGGTGCAAAGTAATCAGACTTTGAAGCTGTTTTATAAGTGGGCGTTCGATTCTGTAATAAACTGGAGGTTTTGCGGGTTACCTTCTATTTAGTGCACTCGATAATTATTTAGATTAAGTTAATTCTTCTAATATAATAAATCATCAGAAAAATATCAAACTGCGTATATTGTTCAGGCTGAACATAACTTTGGCTGCGAAGAAATCAGTAAATCAACATCGAAATCTTAAAATTGACTGGACAAGAGATTTCTTCATCTCAGATCCTTATGATTCCTCAAACCCGGTATGCCTTCTTTTTAATGATAAAGAAATGCACAATTTAATGATAAAGAAATGCACAATCTTAGTACGGGAAACTTAGTAATGATCCACTTGATGGTTACGGAAGGATTGTTAATAATTAACGGACACTATTTCGTTACTGTGAGAAAGCTTCATTTTCTGGCTTAAAAGAATTGATTCAGCCATTGTGAACAATATGAGAATTCAACCTCAGATTGCTGAAACAATAGCAGAGTAAACATGAAATGGCTTCAGATGGAACCGATAAATATTTAAAATGTGTAACTGAAGTTTTATCCAATAAAAGGGGATCTATCATGTGACATACCCCGTGAACCTAGAAACCTTGCCGAAGACGGACGTACTGTGTCCTTCAACGATACAGACAGCCGTTGGTGCAATCACAACCTAGGGGTACTTGTGGACTGGCCAGACTAACCATTGGTTCCTAATGAGTGGGATCATCAACAAGATGTGTTCTGTAACATTCTACCGGTGCACATTACGGACTTTCAGAAGACACAGTGGAGGACATCAGACAAATGTTTCTCAGAAGCCCGAGCAAGTCAATTCGTCAAGCATCTAGGCAACTTGATATACCTCGATCAACATTGCATCGTGTAGTTGACCAGCATCTTCGCATGTGTGCTTACGAAGTGCAAATTCTGCAACATCTGACGCCGAACGACAAACCATGCCGACAACAATTTGCTGCGTATTGATGCCAGTTTCGTGGAAACATGTTTATTCTCAGATGAAGCAATTTTCATCTATCAGGAAGGGGTAATAGGTATAATGTTCGGATTGGGGGTTCGCAAATTCCGCACGTTGTCAGTGAACATGTTCGTGACAGCCCTAAACTAAACTTCTGGTGCGGGCTAATGCACGACAGGATTATTGGACTATTCTTCTTTGTGGAACAAACAGTGAATGGATCAGTGTATCTGGACATGTTGGAGCGTTTTGTGTATCCTCAGATACAAGACTTGCAACCTAACATCTTTCAACAAGATAGAGCTCTGCCGCATTGGTCAACAGCTGCTCGCAAGTTCCTGGATAGGAAATATCCCAATCGTTGGATCGTACGCGGATGACCCGTTGCCTGGCCACCACGTTCACCCGACATTACGCCGCTAGATTTCTTCATGTGGGGATTCGTGATGGACCACGTGTATGCGACCAAAGTGAACGATATTCCTACCTTACGAAATCGTATCACTAAAGCGATTGCAACAATAACAGAGGTAGTGTTACAAAGAACTTGACAAAAAATTGAATGTAGACTCGATATTCTTCGTCCTACAGATGGTTCACATGTAGTGGTGTATTGATGATAAATAAATAAATTCTTTGAGATGCCCGACAATGTGATGCATTTTCCATTGTCGTATCTACTGTGTGCGTGCTGTTTTTTCCCTGGGTCTTTCAAATCAGGGAAGTTTGAGTGGGACACCCTGTGTTTACTCTCCTGTCAGTTTAGAACAGTGTCGTGACCCCATGTGGTTCGCATTAACTTCTGTTTTGAATCAGTAGCTACTGCGCGTATTGTTTAGCGTATAATTCCCTTCCCTCGCAACGAGTGAAGCGGCCCAATGGTCAGTTCCGCTTCGAGCGCCGAGCGGGAAGGTTCTTGCTTACTTCACTTGCCGCAGCGTCCCTCGTGTGTTTTCCTCGTTAGTATTGTTCTGTCTGCCGAGTACGTCGTAGTGTCCTCGCTCCGCCTTTTACTGTCTGTTTGCGTTCGTCTGCTTGCAGCGGCGTCGGGCTGTCCGCTGTGACTACCATGGTTTCCACCAGTGTTCCACGAAAAGGTACTGTGAGCTTTACTCTCGATAAAACAACGTGACACGTACAGCCCGGGTCTCTAGAAACCCGCGATTGGCTTGTCGATACAATTCTGATCAGGTCCACACTGCTTATTTTGATGCCGACGACTACGTGTTTTATGTGAAATTTATGAATCCCCTTCAGGTTGAAAAATTATTGTGGCGACATGGTTCTCAAGTTTTTTTCATGCATCGTGATAATTCCGTTAGTGTGGTGTCCCTCGCAGATGCTGAAATCGACTATACCAATGTTCGAGTGTTCAATCTCCCGCTGGAAGTTGATGACAATTTTCTAAAGGACGTATTGATTCCTTATGGCAACGTGATAAACGTCCTTCGTGAACGCCGGTCTGCTCAACACAGATTACAGTGTTATAGTGGAATTCGTTCCGTGGAAATGAATGTCAAACGCAAATTCCATCACATTTACAAGTGTGTGGTTTCCACGTCCGTGTCATGTACACTGGTCAAGAAAGAAGGTGATTTCTTATGTAATGAAAGTGGATACGTTCGGTCTAATTGTCGGCTGAGGGTTTTTGTATTAAAGTCGTCATTAGCACAGGGTCGCAAGTTGACGGTTGCTGATCTTGTTCCTTCTACTCCCGTCGTCGGCCATACTTCTGCTTCGGGTTATCGTGTCAATGAATTTCCGCCTTTTGTGCCTTTTCCGCTAGCCTCCTCTGCATCGGTTGTGTCGCCTGCTCCTCTCGATGCTACGATGCCTCCCATCCATAGTACGGTGAGTGGCGAGGAAGTTACATCCAGCATCCCTTCTGCTCGCGAAGTGGCTTCTTCTGAGCTGCCTGTGTGTGAAGAGAGAGCGGAGTCCTCTCCCCCCCCCCCCCTCCCCCTACCACGTCTTTGTGTCCTCCGTTACAGTCTGCGACGATGCAATGTCCTCCTGTTCATTCGTCTTCATCTGCCCACGGTTTCCTCCATTTGCCACCCACAGCAACTCCAGAGGAGAATAAAACTAGCTACTAAGTATCACCTGTTGCATTGGTAGTTCCACAGCGTGCTTCCGCCTTAGCGACTGGAACTGCTTACATGACCCTAGTTCTGGAGGGGAGGACGCTGTGCCTGTGACACCTCCCACGCCTCCGTCTCCAGAGGCCGCCATCACACGTAGCCGACAGAAACAGCGTATACAACCTGATCGTGCGGTGGCACGTAAGAAATCTAAGAGAAAAGGTTGCGATGACTGGAGTTCTAGTTCCCCGATGTCTGATTCCTCTGTTGATTCCTCAATGGACCTTGACTCTCAGCTGTCTACCTAATTCTGTTCGGAGGTTCCGTGCATCACAGTCCAGCTGTGATCAGTTCCTTGCCGTTCCTTTCCTTAAACGTTAATCGTACTGAATCAGAATTGCGATTCGTTTCGCTGCGTCAGTTCATTTATGATTCATATGCAGACATCGCTTTCTTACAGAAGGTGTTATTTAGTAATTCCTCCTTACCTGGCTTTCGTATGATCTTTAATGTAGCACTCGAATATTGTACGGGGAAAGTATTATTCTTTCGTGAAGGCATTCCTATTGCTGCGGTGGAAACTGTGGATTCTGGCAAGGGCATAGGATATCAACTTTTTCGTCTTACCTTGGTTCTTTTATACGCCCCTTCTGGCACTGGTCGCGCAGTGCATCGTTCGCGATTTTATAAAAAGGATATTATTTATCTGTTGCGTAAGAGTCCTCCGGGTATTCTGTTGGATGGTGATTTTAATTGCGTATTGGATCCTGCGGATCAATCTCCAAATTTTAATTTCTGTCGTGAATTACATGAATTTCTCCGTTCTTTAACGCCTAAAAAAGTCTAAATATGTAAATACCCGACGTTACTTAAATTTACCCACTTAACTGCGACTTCTAGTAGCAGGTTAGATAGATTTTACTTATCGGACTGCCTAAGCGATAGTAGTTTTAATGTTAAAGTTATCCCAGGTTCCTTTACGGATCATTGTGATGTGGCCACAACTCTCAATCTTGACCTGCAACCAGTGAAATTGCTAAACGTCGCTCACCTAGCTGACCCCTCTCTCGAAGACGTGGTGCGGGTCGTGTTAGAGCGTACTCTACGGTCCACTGGGAAATACTCTTTCACCCTTGACTAGTGGACACAGCTAGCAAAACCGAGGCTTCGGCAAAGTTTGATACGTTGCTGTGTTGCCAAAGCGCGAGACTTTCGGAAAACTTATGGTTCAAATGGCTCTAAGCACTATGGAACTCAACATCAGAGGTCATCAGTTCTCTTGACAGATCTCAGTCCCCTTGACATAGAACTACTTAAACCTAACTAACCTAAGGACATCACACACATCCATGTAGGAGGCAGGATTCGACCTGCGACCGAATTTTATGCTGCTTCGGATCACGCCCCTCTGCATCTAGCGCATGTTAAACGTGCAAAGGCAATATTGTTAACCTTGAAGAGAATAGAAATAGAAGGTTTGAAAATCCGATCGAAGCCGCGTTCATTGGAGACGGAAGAAATAACGTCTTAGCCTGCTGAGGTGGCCGAGCAGATCTAGGAGCTTCAGTCCGGAACCGTACGACTGCTACAGTCGCAGGTTCGAATCCTGCCTCGGACATGGATGTACGTGATGTCCTTAGGTTAGTTAGGTTTAAGTAGTTCTAAGTTCTAGGGGACTGAGAACCTCACATGCTAAGTCCCGTAGTGGTCCGATCCATTTGAACCAAAATTCCTTAAACTTCCTTATATAATTCTCTTCGGCATCAGACCCTTTGCCGACGAGCTTGTATTCATTCTTTCGATACACGTAATGTACGTACCGCAATTGGTAGTTGATATAGTGCGTATCATACACCAGTACTACGTAGACATATGCGATATCGATGAGTCCAGTGTAACGTTTTACGACCCACTTGTCAGCAACTTGGATACGACAATTACACCTCAACATAATGATACTCTCATAGCTGCCTTTCAGCCAGAGGAAGTTTACAAAATTATTGTGGGATCGCCTTCTCAAAAGTCCCCGCGTCTAGATGGACTTCCAAAGGAATTTTACGTGCGCTTTTGGCCGTTGTTGGGTACTACCTTTACCTCCATTTTCAATGAAATGTTACTGGGTAGAGTAGTGCCGCCCTCGTTCAAACTGGGAAAAAATTGTTTTCATCACGAAACGCACTGGGCCGACTGCCTATGATCACATTCCCCCAATTACTTTGTTACACTTTGATTATAAGACTGTGGCGAGGCAGTTAATAGTTGGATGTCGGTTTTGATGGATCCGATTATTGCAAAACATCAAAGCTGTGTACCTGGTCGTACCATTCTTACCCTTATAGTCAAGTGTCGTGACGTGGTTTCGGTTGCTGCTGTAACGTACGTCCCTAGTGCCCTTTCTTTTCTCGACTTGGATAAGGCATTTGATCGTTCTAATCACGACTTTCTGCTTCGGATTCTGGAGGCAGTTGCTTTCACTGTTGACACACGGCGAGTGCCCCCAAATCTGTTAACGGGTATTTCGGCTTAGGGGGTTATTAATGGCCAACTGACGCCCCCAATAAATTTCGGTATGGGAGTGCCTCAAGGAAGCCCCCTGTCAATGACTTTGTGTTGTCTCTGGGGCCCGTACTTCGGATGCTGACAGGCTGGAAGCTTTCCGGCGGCGCTATAGCATACGCGGCTGACGTGATGGTTCTACTTCGCAATCCTGCTGAGATACAGCTACTGAAGGCTGTCATAGATGATTTTTGTCGGGGTGCAGGTGCAAAATTTAATGAAAATGCAAACTTCTTTCCTTGCGAGGTTTTGATGACGTGGTTGTTCCACGGGCTACTGCCGTGAATGGGTATACGTTTCTCGGTATCATTATTGATCGTTGTACACTCAAAATGGCGGCGCTTAACTGGAAGTCTGTTACGGAAAAAATTCAGCAAGCGATATCACAGCATGAAAGGCGTTCTCTTACTCTGCTCCAGGAAGTCCGATAACTGAATACGTATGTCTTGTGCAAAGCTTATTACATGGCCCAAGATTATCCGCTTCCCTCGATGATGACAAAGAAATTACAACAACTGTTTGGTCGTTTCTTATGGAAAACACATATCTTTCGCTTACGGTATGAGGTGATCACGAAGCCTCACTCCTTTGGGGGGGCTCGACCTGACTGATATACGAAAGAAGTCGCAGATGGTTAGTCGCATAAATTATAAGTAAAAACACATTCGTGACTTCTATCTTGCGGTGAACTATTTTGGCTGACATCTTACGGAGACCTGTCCTCACCGTGAAATTCTTCAGACTCATGTGGAAGCAGTCTATTGCCGGAACCTCGTAGAAAGACACTGGCCGCAAACAACGTGGACGACAGTTTGGTTCAATATCGGTCTTCCGATTTTGCCTATGTGCGTAGCGTCCTAGTGGTATAAGATAGTAAATAACTTGATTATAACGAATGAGTGTTTTTTCCGTATTGGGCTTAGTGAATCGGATTTATGTAGTCGCTGTCTCCGGATACGATACGACTTCGTTTTACTTGTGTAGGTCATACGGCAAACTGGTCTTCGATCAGGACACAATTGGCCTTCCTTACTCAATCTTCTGAGACTGCCTACACTACGGACCTCATATTGAGCCCAGATTCTTCTTTCTTTCGACGGTCGAAAACCCATACAGTTTGTGGTTGCTGGGACACTTCGCTATGTTGTACAAGGCGAGGTGGACGACCACAAAATGGCTCTGAGCACTATGGGAGGTCATCAGTGCCCTAGAACTTAGAACTACGTAAACCTAACTAACCGCGGACATAACACTTCCATGCCTGAGGCAGGCCTCGAACTTGACACCGCGGCAGTCGCTCGGTTCCGGACTGAAGCGCCTAGAACCGCTCGGCACGATCACATGAACTTTATGCAGTACATGATCCCAGCATATTGGGCACGCTTGCGAATGCATCGATATCACGATCTCTTCGCCAACATGTTGAATCTTGGTTTCTGTCGGCAAGGTGTTAGTTAATTTCATTTATAATGATGATGGACTCGCATCCGGGAAGACGATAGTCCAAACCCGCGTCCGGCCATCCTGATTTAGGTTTTCCGTCATTTTCCTAAATCCCTTAGGGCAAATGCCCAGATGGTTTCTTTAAAAGAGCACGGCAGATTTCCCTAATCCTATCGGGCCGATGACTTTGCTGTTTGGACCCCTCCCCTCAAATCAAAAAACGAACCTTCCCTTGCGGTTTTATATATGTGGGTTGCTTGTGGTAACAAACACGGCCGTAGTCACAACGTCTCATAACGAACTCTGAAAAACTACACTGGTGCAAATCTGCAACACACCAGATTACCTCAAACTAAAAATTTTAACAACTCACACAAACACATTAACCATGCAACCCGTAAGAGGGATGGAAATGGTACAAACAGTCACAATAAGAAATTATTTGCCACCAAGAGTGCAATTTGTTTTTAAAGGGACTCTTACGGTGGAAGGGTGGCAACGTTACCACTTTATAAAAATGACGATTTAAATAAAACCCATGAAATTCAGACTTACATAAAGTGTACAATATGCTCTACATTACACATAGCAAGATGATACGCAAGATAAAAACATATTTCAGGAATTCAACCTTTACCTAAATTCTATAAATTCGTTAACACCGAATCCAACAGACATGACAGAGGCAGCTATAAACGTACGGCAGACTGACGGGGGGGCATTACTAAACAACCCGAACCGCAGATTCCTCTAAACCTCCCCAATTCCACAAGGGAAAAACGGATCACCCAATTCACAAATAACCACCTCCCCGTTGGTCGGCAAACGGACCCCAAAACAAAGCGGCTGGAGACCTCACCAAGAAAAGAAGAAGAATTTAACAAGTAAATGAAACAACATATCTCCAACCACTTAACTTACAATAAACTGCGATTTCTGGCGAAGACCTGGCGCATCACCCCCAACGCTCAACCGAACCGTCCGCTGCCAGCCGCCTCAACGGACGCAGGAAGGCACACCGATCTCTCCTCTCACGGCGTCGGAGTTCGCCCCGGCCAGACCAATGTGGGTTGACTCCTGTTGCTCTCGTGTTGGCCGCGAAGCCAGTACGCCTCGCTATACGGAGCGACCACTGGACTCCTGTGGCGACCTCACATGCGCCGACGCTCCAGGCGGACAAGTCATCTTGTGTTCCAGTGCGCGACCGCCCAACCGATCGATCCAACCGCCAATGCCCATTTCCTGAGCAAACTCGAGCAGACTGGCGGCCCAATGGGGACGAGAGACAGACCCATACAAACTTGGCTGACACACTGCCCGGACTCGCCGAGACTGACAGACTGCCCTGGCTTTCCAACTGCCTTCCACCGACTGGCCGATTAACCGACTACCGAGCTGACAGCGCCCCTTAAATGCACGTGAATAGTCAACCTTTTCCCTTTCACACCAGAGGGAGACACCAAAGCTGCGACTACCACAGCGGCGCCACTGCCAGAAACGGAGGGCGACTGCTTTACACTAAGCACTTCGGCGCGCTTTTCAAAACAGCAACTTTTACTACGGCTCACAAATGTACTGCTCTGTTTAATGCATTGTAAAGGCCACATTTGCGACCGATGTTTTACGAAATTCAGGCTCTTAAGTAGTCTACTTTTTTAATTTATCATTCTGTTGTACGTTACTCAGTTACAACTATTACTTAGCTATTTAAGTTCTGTGTACTGTGAGGGCTGCTGGTTAGAGAAATTTTCTACTTCCCAGGCTATCATCACTGCTTTTTAAACTTTCGGATTGCACTGAGTGCTTTGTATCACAGTAAATGTGATTCTATAGGTAGACGCCATCTTGTAACGCTCCGTGCCTGTGGTTAATGTTATTTCGGTTTGAGTACTTAGGCTATAATTTTAATAGGTATTCATTAACTTAAGTTAAGTAATTACTTTTTTTTAAAATCTGCTCACTACATTGAACCTTGGCATACAATGTTGTAGGTTCGGTTTAGCTTGCTCAAGTGGAACCATTGTAAGTGGATTATATCAAAATTTCGTGAACACAATTACGTAGCTCAACTCAGGGTTTAATTTGTGTATCAAGACGATCTATAGTTTTGTTGTTGCTCCCTAAAGTCTTTAATTTGTGTTCTAACACCTTCTCTTTTCGTGGGATGCGGTCAGTGTATAAAATTTGCGGTTTCAGCTTGGTTCAATGTGGATAA
The DNA here is from genome assembly GCF_023897955.1 of Schistocerca gregaria. Taxonomy (NCBI): domain Eukaryota; kingdom Metazoa; phylum Arthropoda; class Insecta; order Orthoptera; family Acrididae; genus Schistocerca; species Schistocerca gregaria. The sequence goes on from NC_064926.1 coordinate 367,402,040, forward strand.
TCATCAGACTGTTAGACAGTTATTTCGTGTTGAGTGATGTCATCAGAAATTGTAAAACGAAGTGCAGAGCATGTGTTATTCATCATATGAAAATTAAAACAAGGTTTTATGGTTGTAATATTGAAATTTGATGTGTGATAAATTATTTGAAGCAAAATGTGTAATGTAATTACGGCCTAGTACCTAACCGTTTCCTCCCCTCTACCACCAGTTCACTGACATCTACAGATCCTTCCCACGACCCACCAGGTCCGCAGATCGTGGTGTAGTGGATGGCATTGCTGCCTCTGGATCATGAAATGCCAGGTTCAGTTCCCGGCTGGGTCTAGGATTTTCTCCGCTCGGGAAGTAGATGTTTGTGTTGTCCTCATAATCACATCATCATGCGGAGACTGGAAATTGAAAGATTTGGACCTTGTACGGGCACCGATGACCACGATGTTGAGCGCCCGCTAAACCAACATCATCATCATCAGCACTCACCATAGGGGACTGCCACCCCACCTTCTGTAAGGAGTAGCGGGACGGTGTAATAAAGCTTTTATGCAAGTTCTGGGTTTCAGCGTTTGGAGGGTGCGTTTCAGCCCTGAGGTGGTTCTGTGATGTTTTAGGGTATTTTCGTACCATGACTTTGGCGTAACAAGTTACCACAAATATGTAGGATTTTTCAATTTATTCAGGATGAATGTACATTGGAAACTTCCGTCTTTCAAGTTGACAACACCCAAGTTCACAGTCTGTATACATACCTTCCTGGTGCGACTAACACCCAGGCAACGTACTCACCTCAACCAGCACAGTGAATTACCCTATTTTAACGCCATTAAAAATAGCAGGGACTGTATGGAACATTCCTGTAGAATGATAGCTCTGTAGGATCTAACCATAAATGAATGTCTTCACTTGCAGAGGGCACAATTGAAGGAATTTGTGAACTATCTAATCCGTGAATTGAGACCTAATCGGGATAGGAGCGGTATTGGGCGTGTTGGGTATTAAGGGTGGCTGATTCTCTTTTATCCAGTGAACTTATTTCGTACACAGGTCTTCAATAATTTCACTCTTTTCGATGTTAGTTTAACAACATGCAAATTTGGACTTTCCTTCCTCGGATAATAAGGCATACTAAAATTTCGCATTAACAAAAATTACCTTCATTACTGTAATAGATATGAAAACACAACATACGTCAATTTTTTGACTGTGACTGTGTGATACTGCGCGACATCGAGGAGGATTTCGATAAGCATTTACTCGTACCAGGATAACATACAAACAAGAAAATGCAGCTCTGGGTCTATAAACGAATTTGTAACGTTATTGAAAACTGGCTGCCGAGAAGAATATGTGACTTACGAAATCCACTGATGAACTTCTCCCCTTACCAATTTATTCTACGACACATTAAACGTAGCAGTGGCTATTGTGCGACACGAATTGAAAGAAACAATCTCGAAAATACCAGAGGTAAGTTCCATCGCGTTATGGAGAAAATAGCACAAACATGCAACGATTTCCTTATATATCATTCATATTTGTGGCAAAGTGTTTTCTGTGGGTTCGATAAAGATGAGAGAAATTGTCGGCAGTTGCACGATATTGGCGTTTGGAAGGTCGCGGAATTGGTTTCTATTCTGAGCGCACCACCCCGGTATGGGTGTTGCATTAGTGGAATGAAGCTGGCGTCCTCGCTACAGGAAAAGAAGGGAATGGACATCGATGTCAAGTCTAGGAAAACTGTTTCATCTGCATTGCCGTCGAGTTTAAATTTGCTGATGAGGAATGTATCAATGAAGAATGGTGAGTTAATTTCTGTTGATGCTTCAGGAGTAAAGAAATGTGTGTGAGAGACGGAGGGTGAGCGAGAGAGAGAGAGAGAGAGAGAGAGAGAGAGAGAGAGAGAGAGAGAGAGAGAGAGAGACCGGGGTGGAGGAGATGAAATGAAGGTAGGGCAGAAGAAGGAGAGAGAACGGGAGATGAGAGGACCGTATGTTTCCACATGAAAGTTACAGATGTTGTCAGGCACAAATGGTAGTTCGTGTAATGACGACCATGCTCAATATTGATATTAACTGCCCATTGTATCAGCTGCGCAGCCCGACCATGACAATAGCGGCATCGGTAGGTAACCAAATGCTGTGGTGCAGGCGTATCTCGTGAGTTTGCGGCCATCGGTATGAAATGGAATCCATTCACTAATGACTGTTTCCGACGTTGCTACCTGTAGTGAACGTGCCCGTGCTGTAGACACCGCATATTGACATATGCGCTATTTCGTGCCATTGTGTTCTTAAGCCACTACTCAGAAACGTTGTCTGTGTGCAAACACTGAGTTTGCATGTGTCCGATCGTATTTACAGACAGAAGCGACTGTTTTGGAATTACTTCAGATACGTAGACGGAGTAGAGGATACTGATTGTTGATTCTAGGGGTCTAAAAGTGAAAAGACGGGCCACCGGCTACTTCGAAAATGTTGCAGGAGTACTTATACACTTTTTGCCGATTGAAAGAGAGGGTGTTCCAGCATTAACCGCTATCCGGGAGTAATGGCGTTCATAGATCTACCGGACATGCTGATGTGTGTTTTTATTTATTTATTTATTTTTATTTTACATGTCTAGTTCGGTTCCGTAGATCCGAAATAAGGAACAAGTCTTCACTTTCACGGAACGGTTCAGAACATGGAATTAACGCAAATAGAATATGTATACTAATCCTAAGCATATGACAAACTGCGAATATATATATTACCATATATTATCATAATCAACAATGTAACACAGAAACTAGCTTAAGTTCCTTAATTTTTTCTCCCAGGAACCCCCGACAGAATAGAAGGAATGATGCACACTGCATTTCAGCCTAGTCTTAATTGACTGGAAGCTAGTAATTCTTTGGAATAAGGTAATATTGTTAATAACAAACAACATTATAGAAAACTAATGTTGACAGGTCAATGTTAGAATTCCCAATATCCCAGGACCAGCTTTGACAAGAGATTCGCCAACCATATGTTGCTCGAACTGCCGTTTCTGAGCCATTAATAATCTTTTTCAGTGGGAACAGTTACCCCAGTATATAATTCAGTATGTGAGACGGGAATGAAGATAACCAAATTAGATTAATTTTCATGTTTCACTCTCACTTATTGCAGACATTGTTGTAATGTTAGGTATAGCAGCATTCAGTTCTTGAAGAAAATCCAGAACATATGCCCATTCTACGTAATCAAAATGAGAGTTTTAGACGAATTTGTCTCAGAAACAGTAAAAAACTGAATACTACTATGATTTAGCAACAATTTATTTTCTGCAGGCCATGACCTTACGTCTTGCACTGTGGTATTGGATACATTGCCTACCTTTTTCACTGAGCCCCAATCAGACGCTGCGTCAGAATTTTTCAATTTATTTTCTGCAGGCCATGACCTTACGTCTTGCACTGTGGTATTGGATACATTGCCTATCTTTTTCACCGAGCCCCAATCAGACGCTACGTCAGAAACTTTCTCATTACCGTGGAGAATAGATTTTTCTATGTGTTTTTAAAGGATGAGAGGGATCAGTTATAAAATACTTCTCTTTTTTCATATTCGGGCAATTTCCGCAGCAATATTTTGTGATCCACACGATCAAAGGAGGTATCAAGTGTTTGTAAGTGCCTCACCGAGAAAAGGGAGTACAGAGTTTTTAGTTGTTAAGATCTTATGAAACCAAACTGAACGTTTGATAGCAAATAATGTGAACTGAAGTGATCCATCTCCCTTACACACAGCCTTTCCAATAACTTTTCTAAACGCCGATGGCATAGAAAAGATCTTAAATGGTCTATATTAACCCTTTCTCCTCTTTTAGAGAGCGACTTTACTATCATGTACTTTTATTATTCAGATAGCTGACCATTAATAAAATAAAAATTACAGATGGGCTAAGATACGTAGCACAGTGCCCTAGGACCCTTATAAGTATCCCACCTTATCCATGAGAATCCTTAGTCTTCGGCGATTTGTTGACTTAGTCTCTCCCTGACGAGTATAGCGTATTTCAGACAGGGGCCCTGGAAAGCCGTCTTATAAGAGAGTCACATGATTTCCCGTAGAATCTATGTTTTGTCTAAATGACCTGATGTGTTGAGAAAGTACTGTTGTAGCGCCGAGTCTATTCAGGCGAAGCGAACAATATTTCAAATAAAAGCTTGGATGGTTTCCCGCTCTCCCTAACCATGTCACATCCCTCGGACAACAGCAGTACTGATGGTCTGAAATGATCTGCATATTAATAAAACAAGATGTGACTTTATTGGGCTGCGTTTCTTTTTTCCTTTTTTTTTTTGTTCGAACTTGGAAGTCCGTTTTCTCTGGTCTTCTATGAAATCCCGAAATAGTTGCTAGCCTTGTCTTTCTTAGACTGATAATTACTTATCTGTGTAGGTCACTGTGGTGAATCCATCTCGCACGTCGTGATTTAACTGTCTCAAAGAAAAAGGAGACGAGTGGTAATTTTTGCCTCATAATAATGTAGTGTTTATTCTGTGCAAAGAGGGGCATTCTAGCAACGTATCTGTTAGTGTAGCAAATGGATAATGGATATTTTTACAGTATGGTGTCACGTGTGTGTTGACTGGCGATGAGAGGTGGGAGTGGGCGAAACCCTGTGCTGGCGCTTGACCTATCACACTCGAACAGCACAAACTGAACAGAGTGGCTAAACGTCCCCACCCGACGGCCCGGTCACTATAGAGTGTCAAAGGTTCTCATTCTGTAAGACTTGCGACTAGCTTTGCAGTTATGTCTAGGGCAAGGTAATAATAAATTTTACAGCACGCTTCTCCATTCTTTGCCGACCAATTAATGCAAGTGGTCCGCCTCCTTAACTGAGTGGTCAGCGCGTTTGACTGCCATGCAGTGGGCCGAGGTTCGATTCTAGGCCGGTTCGGAGATTTTCTCCGCTTGGGTGCCGGGTGTTATGTTGACCTCATCATCATTTCATCGACACGCAAGTCGCCTATTCTAGCACCAACTGAAAAGACTTGGACCTTGGCGGCCGAACTTTGCCAGATGGAGCTCCCGGCAATCAATTCATTTCATGGAAACTGTGACTTAGCTGCACCAGCAGGACTCCCAAAGAGGCTTCCTACGAACCGAACGCCACCATGTAGGCCTGCGCTACGGATCTCATCTAAGACGATGAGTTTATTGTTATGAAATGACACGGATCCGAAAGGAAAGAGACAGAGTACCATCCAGTGACAGGACACAAACTGAAATATGTCTGAGGAGTAGAACTCAAAAATTCAGCATCGAGGATGAAGATATAGAGCACCAATGAGTAAAATTTGAAAGCTCTAACAACATGATTTGGCCAAGTATGTGCCAGTCAACGCTTACCTGGTCTTAACAGTCGAATTAGGAAGTTGCTCCAAGAAAAGCAGCTATGGTTAAGACTTTTCTTGCTCTATCCACCAGCGTTTTTATGACGCTTCCCTTTTTGACAGAGCAAGAAAAACTTGTGAACCAGGGCTGCTTGACACAGAATTAAAACATCTCATCACTGCATTGCTCAAGAATGGTTATTCGTTCGCTGAGGTAAAAAGAGGGTTAAGACGATCGCTTAGAAATCATAATGATGCTCAACCGCCTGTGAAATCGGAAGTTTTCCTGCCATTCATTAAGGACGTGACTGCCGCATAGGAAAGATCTAGAGATATAGGAATATCGCGGTAATGTCCATATCCACATGGAAGATATAAGATTATCTAAAATGGGCCAAGGATTCTCACCAACCGCTGGAAAAAGCTGGAATTCATAGGATTCCATTAACTGTGGGGAGGTGTACATGGATACTACAAAAAAAAGTTATCAAAATAAAACGAGTCAAAGAGCACAGGGACAATTGCAGAAGAGGGGAGACTGAGAGATCAGCGGTTGCGAAACATGCTTCACAGCCAGGAGACCACCACATTCGTTCTGACCCGACTGAGGTACTGGCAGCTTTAACACCCCAATTACAGAAACTCTGATAAACAACCCAGTGCTGTAAAAGAAATAGGCAAATTTAGTCATCCTGACAGTGACGGCAGCTACTGACGACAAAATTTACACTTGTGATAATTTGATCAACAGGAAAGTCATGTAGATACTAATATTTACCATGAAATAGAGACTGAGTTAAGGAATATGATAGGATACGCAACAACAAAATGAAAGAAATAATTGCGAAATAATTAATAACGAAGTTGAAAGCCCAGATGGTAAATTGGCCAAAGATGACATTTACCATAGAAGAGAGTTGAGCCGCGTCGAAAATGAAGTTCGATGTGAGTACAATGTAACTCCGAAATGGAAATGTAAGCTTCAGTTGCTATCTTATCTAGTCGATCTCTAGTAGTATTGCGATAGTAGCATGCATGTAAGCGCTACTAGATTGTTTTAATCTAAACGGAAGGTTGAAAAATTTGCGATATAGACTGAAGTATTATTCAGAAGTCATACTAAAAGAAAATCATCTTTACCGTTAGCAAGATAACCGGATACGGAGGTTCGCGACGAAATTAAGTCGTGTGAGATTTGTGATGGGATTTAGCCTTCCTGATACTGAATAAGCACCAATATTCAAAGACACAGAAAAAGAAAGATCGCTAACAGAAAAACAACTATTAGTCTCGAGTAGGTAACAGACAAACGCAAACACGAAGAACGTACAACTGCGCCGAGTTGTCAGAAGCTGTCGTCAACAACAGGATTACTGATGCAAACGGGAGCAATTCCCTGAGTGAGATATCGGGGTGCGTGCTCAGCGTAGGGACAATTAACTACAACGAACAATAAAATTGGATTCAAGCTTTAGTTCTTCGTGTCGGCTACATAACTGAATAGACATTAACATGTGTATTAGTGACAATTAATTGGCTATTAGAATATTATGAAGTGAAAAGTAAATTCATGGTTATTTGACAGCGAACAGTCATCGATTTGTCCCAAGATTACAAAGCGTTCTGAACATTGCTTAAGTAAATGTTATCTCTGGAATTACGTCGTGTAGTATCGAACACGCAACATAGCGACGTCTTGACAACGGAATAACAATTTATTAACTTAACATTCTCGCAATTCCGTAATGTGGCCAAGACTTGGGTGATGGATTGAAGATTCAAGACGTTATATTATTAATATTCAACATCCATTATCTAACCGGGCATAATGAAAAGAAGAACTACAGTTAGCCACGTCGCGCAAGCTGAAAAGTCTGTTGCGGACTCACAGGAAAAGAAAACTGGTGGTCATGATGTTAGGTCAAGGGAGAGATCGCGTCATCAAGTGGTGCAATTGCCGGGTTTATCAGTGAAGGAGCAAGAGTGGGTTACACATTCTGACAAGCTGCTCTGTCGAAATATTGGCATTAATCACGAAAGACGGTATCTGAAATATCACCAAACCACGCGAGTAGATTGTGTTTTTCAACTAGTTACAGGATGTAGTCGTCGTGAGGGACGGACGCCGTTCCACCTCTTACCGACTGGGACAACTATCACCGCCGAGTCGTGTCAGCTCTAAGGAGACGCGACGGCCCGCAGCCACAAACGGATACCACGAAAGGCTGTACAGAGCGGCCACGGAGATTGCAAAGCACTCCGGGGATTTTAGTAGGAAAGATGAAGTCTTGAAGCTGAATGAAATTTGGATTCCGCTGCTGAAGAAAATGTGTACCAATATTCCACAATGGGATGATAGTAACAGCGGACGACGGCCAGTTGCGCTCGCATATTCAAAACATTTGAACATGTGACGTCGTGCCACTGCGCGGAAGCTCGTGGAAGCGGAATTTAGCTGTGGTCAGTAGCGAGCCAGGGTGTGAATCGGCATTCACCAAAATGTCCTCCGCAGATGGGGATGGAACGTCGGGTTCTGAAGTGAAATCCCTTAGGCCAAGTAATAGCTCGGAATATTTTATTAATGGCGATAATTCCGGCCGTGAAAGATACATTTTACAATTATGGCTAACTGCTTAATATCCGGTATGTCCACAGTTGGCACACATAATAGCGGCGACGTGTCTTGGAATGGAAGCAGTGAAGCCTTGGCAGGTCGTTGAAGGAAGTTGGTAAAGGTGCTGCACGCAAAAGTCACCTAATTTCCGTAAAATTTTGGGTGTGTTGGGGGAGTGGGGGCGTGAGCTCCGATACTATGTTCAGCATACCACAGATGTTTTCGATAGAGTTAGATGTAGTGAGTTGGGGGACCAGCACATCAATTGGAACTCGCCACTGTGTTCCTCGAACCAATCAAACTCCTGGCCTTGTGGCAGGACGCATTATCTTCTTAAAAACTATCACTAACTTCGGGGAACAGGATCGTCATCAAGGGGTGTACGTGGTCTGCAACCATTGTACGATACTCCTTGGCCGTCATTGTGCCTTTCACCAGGTCCAGTGGCTCCATGGATGCCCAGTTGAATGGTCCCCAGACCACAATGGAGCCGCTGTTAGACTGTCCCATAATACAGGTGTCAAAGAACTGATCCCCTGGAAGCTGAAGGATTCGTACTCTCGTGCCATCGGTGTGATGGAAAAGGTATCGGGATTCATCAGACCACGCAACGCGCTGCCACTGTCCCAACGTCCGATGCTGATGGTCACGTGCCTATTTCGCGCGTAGCTGCCCACGGCGCGGTGTTAACATTGGCAACTGCATGGGTCGTCGGATGCTATTTGAAAGTGCAGAAACCAATTCAAGCGCCCTAACATTATGTTTAGGAAACACTGAACACCTGCGTGGATCAAGATTGAAGTGGTACGTGGTCGGAGCTCACAATGATTTCAGGCACTGCGTGACACGTGTAGTGATGCAGCATTGCCGTACAGTATGGCGATGATATGGCTGAAAGTGTTTCGAGATGGCAGGGAGGTCATTCCAGATTGGCTCAATGAATATACACGCCCTGTTCCCCCCAGTCCAAAGAACGTGCGTCGTGAACAAATTGGTAAAAAACGAGCGTTATTGTGGCTTACTGTTTCCATGGCCTAATCTTGCATAACTTTGTACCGCAGAGGCAGTGTGTCAGTCGAGCCTGCTACTGCTTTTCCTTGCAACATCATCTTAGTCAAACACTGAGAAGAAATCAACGGCATCCTCTGGCAGGACCAGTTCGCCAAAATGTAGGAACCACTTAATGGCGCGCAGTACAAGACAAGAGAAGACATCAAACGTGCCTCGGGACTGTCCTTGAAAGTCGTCGACAGAGACGGCCGTGCTGCAGATGTACTACACCTTCTATCAGTGTGGAGGAAGATGATCGAGACGTGGGGAGATTATACTGAGGGCATGTAATACGGCAAATGTGTGTAAGTAAAGTCTGGTATGAATATTAACAGTGTTGCTATTACGTTTTATCCAACTAACGTATATCTGTAAGGTGTAAGGAATATTTTGCACTTTCTCATTTGCTCGGTTTCTCTGTTCGGCGAACAGATTATCCCCTACGCCGTTCGCAATATCCTAAGGAATACTGAGAAGGTGAAATTAGTATTTCCCACTTTCAGTTGGCTGAAAGCTGCTTTACTTGCGCTTTGAGTTTTTCAGTTGGCTGAAAGCTGCTTTACTTGCGCTTTGTGTTTCTAAGTATAGGCTCAATCAAAACACGTTGGGAGTAAGGCGACGAACTATCAGCAACGAGATTAACTGATTAACCCTGCCTAACGGGAACTTCTGCATCGCACATATTTGCATTTGGAGCGCGGTACGCCAGAAGGTGTGCGAACGGTGACACATGTTAGCGGGAAAGATAGTGACTGGGTCGGTGATATAGGCGGAGCGTGGCGGATTGACCTCGCAGCAGACACTGTGCGGCCCGCCTCTGACGGCCACTTTATTAAATACGGCACGAGCGCCAGCCAGCCAGCAGCCGACAGCCTGCTATCTCCGTTAATCAGATTGTCCGATAACGGTATTACAGGCCTCAGCAAGCCACGTCCTCTTCCGTTGTTCCATGGCCCTGTAATGAAACTCAACTCGCCGAACAAGCCCGATGCCCGTCTTGTGACCCAGTTTACTAGTACACGTGGAACTGTGTGTACGTGCGTGCGTGTGTGTGTGTGTGTGTGTGTGTGTGTGTGTGTGTGTGTGTGTGTGTGTGTGTGTGTGTGTGTGTGTGTGTGTTTGATATGTTATGTGCTCGCTCGGTTTCATACGTACGAAAGTAGTCGATAGCGCTGCGGATTTTTACAAAACATGTCACTAAAAGTCTCTCTCTCTCCTTCCTTGCGTTTGTTCCGTCGCATGTGACGCCCTGTTGTGATGACTTGACGAACTTGTTTCATTTTAATTTTGTGGCCAAATATCCGTCGGTCCGCCACAGTCGTCAGCTAACGTAAACGAAAAAGTAGTGTGCGCCATGTGAATGTACCGCTGTGAACTTTTGCTATCGTAATCAATGCTTGTGACATCTTCGTGTAGTTATGTGTGCAGCGTACTGTCTCGCGAGGCAGGGAGGTGAGCCACATCCGAACCGAATCCTCTCGGTGGGATCCATGGGTGGTTGTGCCCTGCCGCAAGTAAAACTGTTTCATTAGTTTCCGCTGTAAGATGTTTACTTCGTTTCCTTTTGCCTGTCCGTACGCTGGCATCAGAAATAAAGGCGTTCACAACCTTGTAAAAGAACGAACGAGAGTGAGCTTCCTCTGGAAAAAGCTCGACATACAAGGCAACATTTCTCCTACGTTTTCCATAAATCAGGATGATTTCAATTTTCTCTTCCTTGGTTGCAACACTCATCGTCCACTTACACGTGTGTGCTCCAAATGTTACGTAGGAGCGCAGTAAATAAACACAGAACAAGTATTATAATGTTTAGAGCCGCTTTATGTTTAAGTTTGCGCGATACGTGATCTCAGCACACAGGGCTCTGCCTGTTATAACACGTCGTAGTTCGCTACACGGCCACGGTGGCGCATGGAGTACTCCCGTGTTTTATATGTCGGGGGAATACAATATTGCAAATTGGTTTTCTGTTCCTCCGATTATAGCCCTATCTGTGGTGAAGGGGGAAAAAAGCATCATACAAAACTTACGTATGAACAATCCTGTAGGAGTAACATCGTCAAGTGAGCAGTATATGAGAGGTTGAAAATACCACTACAGTTGTAAGGTTCATTTATTTTAAACACACCGATCTTCAGGTGTTTTACTGAGAATAACAAGAAACGGGAGATAATTTTTGAACTCAGCAATATACTTAAAAACGTGTCCTGGTATTCTCTGCATTTTTATTTACCCAGGCAGTCGTTCGTAATACTGTCTGGCATCACTTCGTCATTGACTTAAGTTCTATAGCACCTAGCCTCTGGTAAAATTTATGTAGATTTTCCCTTTGATTCGTAATCTCCAATAAAAAACAGGGTTTCTCAATGAATATGTCAAAGTTGACCCCCTCCACGTATGCACGGTGTGGAGTGGTGGTGGTAGCGGGGGGAGGGGTCGAGTTTGGTATCATTGGATGCTTCCGTCCAAGATAAACAAATTAGAATTTAATTCTTTGGTCTTATGTGAGATATTTAAACGTCTTCAGTTAAAATAAACTCCCTATACGTCTCTACCCTCAGCCTCTATACAGATGCAATCGCTACGTATTTGTGAGGACTCAAATAACATTCCTCTGATTTATGTAAATGTTAATTTTGCACTGTTTCTTGTGTGTATGGCTCGTTCCTTGTTGTGATCTCGTGCGGTTACGGGTGTTCACTGATGTGTTAACTGCAAGTTGATATCTTATTCTGTAACATTTGTTAACTTCAATGTTTTTCTGTTTGTTGTAGTAGTACGTGAACTCATACAGGGCTTTATTGAATTCATTTTAAGAAAAAAAATCACCTGTGTGAGCTGTACATGTACACAAATGCCACGTTTTGAAATCTCAAGTTAGTATTAAATATTTATTCAAGATTTCTTGGATTGTTATCTGAATCTGAGTTGGTCAAATTCCACGTGTTAAAAAATCGTAATAATAGTTTGTACAAATCATTTTATCTCTTTTTTTTGTGGCGTGACACCTTATCACTCAAAGCACCTTGCTTGCTGTTGTTTTCGCACTTTTACAATAAATCTTTTTCGTTGGAAAGTCGGTATCTGTCTCAGTAGAATTGAGAATACAATCGCTCCCGTTTGAGTCGACTGTTGTCGTTCTGGGACGTTGTGCAATGTACTATCAGTAGCCTGTATCCCGGTGTTCGTTTAACCATCGACGTTAGGTCGGTGAATCGTATGTTATTAATAGTCATCCATCCAGTCGTAAACACCTGGGACGTCATCGTTAAAATCATCGTTAAATTGCCCTGTCACCAGACAAAAAAGTTAAAATACTTTGATAACTGCCTCTAGATTGTTGCTGCAACACAACGGAAACAACGATTATTCTCATATTTTAAGTTTGATATTCAGTCCGAGGAATTGTGAATGGAGGTTACTAGGCCATGAAAATATATATCGCAAAGATCCAAAAAACCTTATTTTTGAAGCCAGTAGTCCACCATAATTATACAATATTGTTGCCTGATTCTTGCCAAGAAATGCGAGTAACTAAATACAAGCCATACTACTTTTGTGTCATCAAATTATTGAACTGTCTATTGCAGTTGGTTAAGTGCAAAGGTATTAACATTGATATGCACGCTGGTGTTGTAAATTATTATCTAATACAGATTAAGTATAAGACAACACATAAACTATCCCAACCGAAATACCACTTCCCTCCAAATCCTGCTCTGCAAAATACAATACTCGTAATAACATCGTACATTTATCTTTAGTCATTAAGGAAAATTGTTGATAACCTTAACAATCTCTGTACTGTAACGTACCATATGATATCATTAGCAGGACTATCACAGTATGGTGACTATAAATACGACGTCCTTTAGATACACTACGAAGTAGAAAGTAAGTTATTTCGAAAGGACAATAATAATATGTTTCCTATTAACAGCATACTCTCTGCGTCTTTTCGTGGTTTAAATTTCAATATCATAATAATGTACTAATATGGCATTTCGACTTATTTTAATTTTAAAATCCCTTGACATTGTCTAAAAACCAGGAATTGCAATATTGTACCCAGAAAGAAATAAAGTACCAGTCAAATGGAGAAAGCATTATCATTTAGAGAATATTGTAGATTAGTTTCTTCAAACGCTGATCAAAACGGAAGTTAGTGACGAGGTTCACTGTGAAATACGTACAACATTAGCACTGCGTCCGGTACGAGTGCTGGACTGCGATACGAACGGGCCATTATCCTGGTAACCGGACCCCGCAGCTGACTCAGACTCGGCCGTATGCGGGATCAGCACAGGCCACCCCAAGCCTCATAAATATAATATTATGCGGCCCGTTACCAGCGTCACGCACGCACGCAGGCCCGCCCGCTCGCACGCACGTAGCGCGGCAAGTCTTGCGTACGATTATTCCGTGTTTCCCACTCCCGGCCGCGCCTCCATTCATCTTGCCAGTGGCGCGGCCCGCCGCTGGTTCGGACGCGACTTCCGCGCTCGTGGGAGGTCCACCGGCTGGCCGCCTATCAAATGGGGTCCACACGCAAACGCAATGCTAATTGGCGCGGCCGCATGGGAGAGCCAGCGGCTGGGATACGCGCTCCGTGCGCGCCGACGACGCGGTTTGCATCTCGATCGCCGCTACCGCAGTGCTGCCAACTGTACCACTTCGGATCGTGTGGTAATATCCACGGTTTGTTTTGGAACTGCAGAGGAGAACGCTACGCATTCGCAGAATGCGTCATCTATCCCACAATGTCAGCATAGAACAAAGTATGCTCACTGATGAAACAGTTAAGCACCTACAAGGAAAGAGCAAGCGAAGGCAACGTGGTTTTCATTCAGTGATCAAAATGTCTAGTAAAATGAGCAACAGAGTAGAGGAAGTGGCTGTGCGAACACACAGCTCGTCAAAAGGATAATGCACCGCTTTGGGCATGGATTATCTCCGTAACTATTCCAGATACTTTTGTCTTATGTTACAAATGATACCTCTTTGTATACTGCACCTGCTGAACCACCGAAACCATCTCTATTTTTAACGGTTTTTACGTACAGAAGGAACAGGGAACTTTTTTAAAAAAAAATTACATAATTTTTGAGAAATCATAACTAACTACTTATTTGCCTGTTTATTTTTGATGGTTCGGTAATCAGAAAATGGGAGAAACTATACTTCTAAAAAATTTCAGCTCTGTATCTCTTAAAGGTTTTGAGATAATAGGGCATGAATATTGCAAATTTCACACTGTTGGTATAGGACGTACGTACTACCCTTAACGTAGAAAGATTTTTCATTAAAACTGGAATCACCTTGCAGGTCACTCAGTTACATTTGCACGTGCGCAGGGACACTTTCAACTGGAACGGCCAATGGTCTCAAAAACAACATGAAAACAGGTGCAAGGTTGGTAATGTCCTTGTAATGTTTTCAAGGACACAATGCAGTCTTCAAACTTCACATTTTCCTTAACGCCAGTGATCTTAGGGAACTGGACGATATTTGCCAGAATGTGTCCCTTTTGCTACGCGAGTTCATTTCGAAATGCATTCCCATCACATCAGAAAGAAGTTACCTTGATATTTCCTGCTGTGTGCAGTGTGCAATGAAGTCTACTTAAAATGCGAAGTTTGCAATCCATTCCAGATATTCTAATTTTCGCTGCTGAACTCCTTTTCCCTTCATAAATACAACAATACCTAGTTTTAAACAGAAAGACCGGTCCATGTGTGCTCCTTGACTTAATCAGCGTATTTGACAGTAATATATGAAGTCTCCATACTCTTAGTTCAGTTGCACTAAAAACTGTTAGAAATGACAACAAAATGAGTGTGACTTAAGAGACATTACTATTCGTACCAGCAGTTTCTTCACGTGCCCCATGACTGCAAATTTAGCACGAAGTGCAGAACAATGAATCCTGAAGTTCGATCGTTTTAATTTTTTGCTCTTTCATTGCCATCTAAACGTTTAAAATTCTTTATGCACGGTACTGTAATGTCGTTTCACAGTAAATATTCAGCACCTGTCCCCTATGTCGAACTGAGAAATCGCACACCTGGCTTCTGTCGTTCCGATTCATTTAAAGGATTGTGACGATAGGTCCTTAGTGTGCTTCCTTTTGTTCAAACAGCCACTGCACCTGCGAACGTCCTCCATGCCAAGAACTAACAGCGAAGGGCAAATAACGAGGGCACCACGATTCTGCAGAAAGGATTAGCTGACCGAAACACGCTGCACCGCAAAGCTAAATGAAATGTCACGCTGCTCCGTGTAATTCCGAGAAGGACGGAGCAAATCCGAGTGCGAGGCTGGGCCTTGACCCGCACAGGGCCCACACGAGTGAGTTTGGCACACCGCGCCCGGGACTGATCTACATCTAAATTTTAATTAAAACACCAGTCGATATCCCAATAACATTTGCTTATTATAACCGGTTCCGGATTATGTTAAAGCCAACCTTAGAATTTTTAGACCCCCTACGGCTGTTGCTTGCAGCTCCTCTGTTCTTGACGTGATACCACGACGCTACACTCTTACTGCGTTAAGGTCTAAAGAATCTGACGATCGCTTCAACATAAGCCGGAACCGGTAATAATAAATAAGTATCGCAATCTGGATTTTTGTTTTACTTTAAGATAGCACCAGATCGCTGGGCTCCAGAGACAATGTTGTCTAAATTTACGAGGGACACTCCAAAAGAAATGCACACTTTTTTTTTGAATCCGGCTTTTATTCTACATGTTTGAAAGTTTTGCAGTGTGTAGATACATCCTTTAGGAACAAGATTTTCATTTCTCTACATCATTTTCATCCTTCTCAACTGCCTTACGCCATCTTGGAACCAGCGCCTGTATACCCGCACGGAAAAATTCTTGACCAACCTGTTGGAGACACTTTTTGGCAGCGTGCACAAGGGAGTCATCAGCTTCAAACCTTCTTCCACGAAGAGAGTCTTTAAGTTTTCCAAAGAGATGATAGCCACATGCAGCCAGGTGAGGAATGTAAGGTGGGTATTTCAGTGCTGTCCATATGAGTTTTGTGATCGCTTCCATGGTTTCTTGAGTGACATGTGGCCGTGCATTGTCGTGCAACAGCTAAACATTCTGCTTTTGCCGATGTGGTCGAATACGACTCAGTCGAGCTTGAAGTTTCTTCAGTGTCCTTACATATGCATCAGAATTATTGTGGTTCCACTTGGCATGATGTCCACGAGTTGAGTCCTTCGGAATCGAAAAATACCGTTGCCATAACTTTTCCAGCAGAAGGTGTGGTTTTGAATTTTTTTTTCTTGGTTGAAATTACACGATGCCACTCCATTAATTGCCTCTTCGTTTCTGGTGAAAAATGATGGAGCCATGTTTCATCACCTATCACAATTCCTCCAAGAAATTCATCTCCTCCATTCTCGTACTGTTCCAAGAGTTCGTTGCATACCCTTTTTCTTCTACATCTACATCTACATGACTACTCTGCAATTCACATTTATGTGCTTGGCAGGGGGTTCATCGAACCACAATCATACTATCTCTCTACTATTCCACTCCCGAACAGCGAGCGGGAAAAACGAATACCTAAACCTTTCTGTTCAAGCTCTGATTTCTCTTATTTTATTTTGATGATCATTCCTATGTAGGTTGGGCTCAACAAAATATTTTCACATTCGGAAGAGAAAGTTGGTGACTGAAATTTCGTAAAAAGGTCTCGCCGCGACGAAAAACGTCTATGCTGTAATGACTTCCATCCCAACTCGTGTATCATATCTGCCACACTCTCTCCCCTATAACGTGATAATACAAAACGAACTGCCCTTTTTGCACCCTTTCGATGTCCTCCGTCAATCCCACCTGGTAAGGATCCCACACGGCGCAGCAATATTCTAACAGAGGACGAACGAGTGTAGTGTAAGCTGTCTCTTTAGTGGATTTGTTGCATCTTCTAAGTGTCCTGCCAATGAAACGCAACCTCTGGCCCGCCTTCCCGACAATATTATCTGTGTGGTCCTTCCAACCGAAGTTGTTCGTAATTTTAACACCGAGGTACTTAGTTGAATTGACAGCCTTGAGAATTGTACTATTTATCGAGTAATCGAATTCCAACGGATTTCTTTTCGAACTCATGTGGATCATCTCACACTTTTCGTTATTTAGCGTCAACTGCCACCTGACACACCATACAGCAATCTTTTCTAAATCGCTTTGCAACTGATACTGGTCTTCGGATGACCTTACTAGACGGTAAATTACAGCATCATCTGCGAACAATCTAAGAGAACTGCTCAGATTGTCACACAGGTCATTTATATAGATCAGGAACAGCAGAGGTTCCAGGACGCTTCCCTGGGGAACACCTGATATCACTTCAGTTTTACTCGATGATTTGCCGTCTATTACTACGATCTGCGACCTTCCTGACAGGAAATCACGAATCCAGTCGCACAACTGAGACGATACCCCATAGCTCCGCAGCTTGATTAGAAGTCGCTTGTGAGGAACGGTGTCAAAAGCTTTCCGGAAATCTAGAAATACGGAATCAACTTGAGATCCCCTGTCGATAGCGGCCATTACTTCGTGCGAATAAAGAGCTAGCTGCGTTGCACAAGAGCGATGTTTTCTGAAGCCATGCTGATTACGTGTCAATAGATCGTTCCCTTCGAGGTGATTCATAATGTTTGAACACAGTATATGCTCCAAAACTCTACTGCAAACCGACGTCAATGATATAGGTCTGTAGTTAAATGGATTACTCCTACTACCCTTCTTGAACACTGGTGCGATCTGCGCAATTTTCCAATCTGTAGGTACAGATCTATCGGTGAGCGAGCGGTTGTATATGAGTGCTAAGTAGGGAGCTATAGTATCAGCGTAATCTGAAAGGAACCTAATCGGTATACAATCTGGACCTGAAGACTTGCCCGTATCAAGCGATTTGAGTTGCTTCGCAACCCCTAAGGTATCTACTTCTAAGAAACTCATGCTAGCAGATGTTCGTGTTTCAAATTCTTGTTTCTTTGTGAGCCATGGTCAACATCCTGGGAACCCAGATGGCACAAACCAGTGACGCCAACACTTTCAGTATTCTGTAAACACTTCCTTCCCCTATCCCAACGTAGTATTACAATTCCTTCACTGTGATGCGTCTGTCAGCATTCACCAATTCGTTAACTCTCTGCACATTGTCTGGAGTGAGTGCAGTACGAGGCCTGCCGCTGCGAGGACAATCCTCAATATTGCCGTGCCTGCTTTCATCACGTAACCTGCTTGCCCACCGACTAACTGTACTGCGATCGACAGCAGCATCTCCATACACCTTTTTCAATCTCTTGTGGATGTTTCCCATTGTCTCGTTTTCACAGCACAGGAATTCTATGACAGCACGTTGCCTGTGACGAACGTCAAAGTGTAGCAGCCATCTTGAAGACATGCTGTGACGGCGCCACTCACGGGAAGAGGATGAATTATGTTTGAAACGAAGCGGGAGGGATACGTCTACACAGTGTAAGACTTTCACACATGCAGAATGAAAACTGTATTTTTACAAAAATAGTGTGAATTTCTTTTGAGTGACCCTCGTATAATCTACAACTTCATGACTAATCTGTATTTCATACTTAAGTGTTAGGCAGAGAGTCCTTGGAATCACTTTTAGGCTGTTTCTCGAGCGTGGCACATTCTAAAAACAGGTGTGAAAAATGAACATACAGATCTTCGCATCCGAGCTCCGACTTATCTTGTTTTATATCGAAAGTTATTCGTGATTGTAATTCTGAGATTGCGTTTTGCCTGTGACTGGGCAACACGTTTCGTTATGAAGTAAGGGGGCTATTCGGAAAATAAGGTCCGATCGGTTGCGAAATGGCAATCACAGTGAAAATCAGAAGTCAATTACACTTTCCAACTACTTCTCTACATAGTCATCGCTCAGACTGAGACATCTGCCGCAGCATTGTATCAACAATCCAATACCATCATGACAGAAGGCAGCCGCCTGTGCTTTCTGCCAGTTCTCTACACTGATCTGCAGTTTGTTGTTTGTGGCTAAATGTTGCTCTTCCTGTGAGCAGACATGAGAATCAAAGGTAGCAAAGTCCGGGCTGTATGGTGGGTGATCAAACACTTCCCATTTAAAACGCCGCAGGAGTATCCTCATTGCCCCTACACTGTGCGGCCGACAAGCATGTCACTTACGGTGTGTAATCTGCATGAATTCAGGCGAAATCTCACAGGTTGTCGGTGGAAGCATCTGTGCGTGCTCACTGTGTGCTCAGAACTGAAAAGAGCGACGTGACGCAATCGACGAGCATACTGGAGAATCTGTCCAACACGCCTACGCAAGACTTCATCGGATTTTCACGGTGCTTTGCTTTTCACAATCGATCAGACCTTAAATGTCGAAAAGCCTTCGTATTTGGCAGGTTGACCGTTGTGAAACGGCGACGTGATCTGGCTATGATGTTAAGAATCCTCTGTGTCAAGGTAAAGGACTGACAGCTGGCTTGAAATTAAACACATTAGAAGCGTTCAACAAATAAATTCAATTCTGAACGTTTAAATTCTCAGGTTATCTACCGTGGCTGTCTTAATACGGAGATGATGACTATCAGCGTTCTGATGGCTCTGTGTGTTCGTGTTAAAGACGAACACACAGAATCCCACACTGCGGTCCCGTCAGATCTGGCTGCTGTATTCCAGCAGCGACCTCTATCACTTCCCGCCGCCCGCCTGCAGCTTCATTGTGACAGCTAACTGGACCGCAACTCTGCTGTGCTGGTTTCTTCCTACCTGCTCTGCTGAACTTCTCTCGGAGCCTTCTGCGCCCTTGTTTCATTCGCCTATCCCCTTCGATCTCACCGGCGCTGGCCACTACGTAACATCGATGAGTTCTCGCATACCTTATTGGCTCTGTTTAGGCGTTGCTCTTCAGCAGTTCTTCAGAGGCTGGATGGAAGGGTAGAGGTCACTCTCTTAATATGGGCACACACTACGTCCGAAACCCTTCGTTGACTTTCTCAACCAATGCCTCTCCTTCCAACCAGAACTGGTGGCCCCACTACGTGTGTGTGTACACTTGGTGCCTATCAGTGGGTCACTGTCCAGTAATAACCTGGGCCACTCTGTGCGCTTATACCTTGTAGCTCTATCGTGCGCGTCTGTGCGGCAAATTGGATTTTGGCCGGTCCGCTCTCTGTCGGTCGACTTCGCTTACCACGCCCTAAGACAACTTTATTCTCATTCTGCATATAATATCAATATGAGACTTGGATTTTTGCTGTGGACACGACAAGATGATCTTGTCGCCAATTAAAACGCCTTCTTTAACACCCTCCAACCCAACTCACTTGTTATGTTTGTAAGGCATTTCAAGACGCTACACAACGAGTTCCCCTTCACTGAACATTTTCGATGTGCCCCGTCAGTGCTAAAGGTTAAGGATCCCATACCGGAGGCAGTTTGTTTAGCAACTAATAATGAAACGCACCATTTGGTTACACTTCCCTTTCTATGTGGTATTCCCAAATAAAGTTTTTAACATTTTATATCTTTGATTATTTAACTGAATGGAATACTAAACTAATTCACATATCAGATTTTTTTCATTTACTCAAGGAAAGACCTTTTTATTGTTTAGGGTCAACCTCCAGTTTTCGCAGATGCACGTATGTGGTATATGTAATTTTGAAATTCATTTGGATATTCTGTTGCCTTAGTAGTAGTGACACGACGTGACGTTAAAATTAGAGGGCAATATTCATGATCTGAGACAGGAACGACGGGTTTCAGGTGAGCGGTATGTGGATGGTACGTTGGTACGTGATTGCAGGGCCCGAGGCGTTGGCGATGACAGAGCCGTGGCAGCAAGCTGAACGGGGAGCTGAGGAGGTACTTGCTCCCCCAGTCAACGGATGTGACCTGGGATTTCCCACGATGGGAGAGGGACGGAACTAAGAGACCGCGTGGCCATGGAAACTAACAGCTTGGCGAGGTTCTGGTTGTATTTTAACCTAAAACTTTTCTATATTCACCGAAAACACTAACATTGCTCCCAAAAGAGGGTTGAAATAGGAATAAAAATACAACTGCTATAAATTTATGAATATCCGGCATACTGATGGAGAATAAGACAAGATTCTTAAGTATTAATTTTTTTATCTTCTTCCAATAATCACAATTTAGATAACAGACGTTTCTCTGTCATGATTAGTTCAGACCGTCAGGTTCAATTTCTAACTGTGGCCTTCAACGTAAGTGTATCGCACACTGGCCATCCAACGTATATCTACATCTACATCTACATCCATACTCCGCAAGCCACCTGACGGTGTGTGGCGGAGGGTACCCTGAGTACCTCTATCGGTTCTCCCTTCTATTCCAGTCTCGTATTTTACGTGGAAAGAAGGATTGTCGGTATGCTTCTGTGTGGGCTCTAATCTCTCTGATTTTATCCTCATGGTCTCTCCGCGAGATATACGTAGGAGGGAGCAATATACTGCTTGACTCTTCGGTGAAGGTATGTTCTCAAAACTTAAACAAAAGCCCGTACCGAGCTACTGCGCGTCTCTCCTGCAGAGTCTTCCACTGGAGTTTATCTATCATCTCCGTAACGCTTTCGCGATTACTAAATGATCCTGTAACGAAGCGCGCTGCTCTCCGTTGGATCTTCTCTATCTCTTCCATCAACACTATCTGGTGCGGATCCCACACTGCTGAGCAGTATTCAAGCAGTGGGCGAACAAGCGTACTGTAACCTACTTTCTTTGTTGCCGGATTGCATTTCCTTAGGATTCTTCCAATGAATCTCAATCTGGCATCTGCTTTACCGACGATCAACTTTATATGATCATTCCATTTTAAATCACTCCTAATGCGTACTCCCAGATAATTTATGGAATTAACTGTTTCCAGTTGCTGACCTGCTATTTTGTAGCTAAATGATAAGGGACCTATCTTTCTATGTATTCGCATCACATTACACTTGTCTACATTGAGATTCAATTTCCTCTCCGTGCACCATGCGTCAATTCGCTGCAGATCCTTCTGCATTTCAGTACAATTTTCCATTGTTGCAACCTCTCGATACACCACAGCATCATCTGCAAAGAGCCTCAGTGAACTTCCGATGTTATCCACCAGGTCATTTATGTATATTGTGAATAGCAACGGTCCTATGACACTCCCCTGCGGCACACCTGAAATCACTCTTACTTCGGAAGACTTCTCTCCATTGAGAATGACATGCTGCGTTCTGTTATCTAGGAACTCCTCAATCCAATCACGCAATTGATCTGATAGTCCGTATGCTCTTACTTTGTTCATTAAACGACTGTGGGGAACTGTGTCAAACGCCTTGCGGAAGTCAAGAAACACGGCATCTACCAGTGAACCCGTGTCTAAGGCTCTCTGAGTCTCGTGGACGAATAGCGCGAGCTGGGTTTCACACGACCGTCTTTTTCTAAACCCATGCTGATTCCTACAGAGTAGATTTCTAGTCTCCAGAAAAGACATTATACTCGAACATAATACGTGTTCCAAAATTCTACAACTGATCGACGTTAGAGATATAGATCTATAGTTCTGCACATCTGTTCGACGTCCCTTCTTGAAAACGGGGATGACCTGGGCCCTTTTCCAATCCTTTGGAACGCTTCGCTCTTCTAGAGACCTACGGTACGCCGCTGCAAGAAGGGGGGCAAGTTCCTTCGCGCACTCTGTGTAAAATCGAACGGGTATCCCATCAGGTCCAGCGGCCTTTCCTATTTTGAGAAATTTTAATTGTTTCTTATCCCTCTGTCGTCTATTTCGATATCTACCGTTTTGTCATCTGTGCGACAATATAGAGAAAGAAATACAGTGCAGTCTTCCTCTGTGAAACAGCTTTGGAAAAAGACATTTAGCATTTCGGCCTTTAGTCTGTCATCCTCTGTGTCAGTACCATATTGGTCACAGAGTGTCTGGATATTTTGTTTTGATTCACGTACCGCTTTGATATAAGACCAAAATTTCTTAGGATTTTCTGCCAAGTCAGTACATAGAACTTTACTTTCGAATTCATTGAACGCCTCTCGCTTAGCCCTCCTCACACTACATTTAGCTTCGCGTAATTTTTGTTTGTCTGCAAGGCTTTGGCTATGTTTATGTTTGCTGTGAAGTTCCCTTTGCTTCCGCAGCAGTTTTCTAACTCGGTTGTTGTACCACGGTGGCTCTTTTGCATCTCTTATGATCTTGCTTGGCACATACTCATCTAACGCATATTGTACGATGGTTTTGAACTTTGTCCACTGATCCTCAACACTATCTGTACTTGAGACAAAACTTTTGTGTTGAGCCGTCAGGTACTCTGTAATCTGCTTTTTGTCACTTTTGCTAAACAGAAAAATCTTCCTACCTTTTTTTAATATTTCTATTTACGGCTGAAATCATCAATGCAGTAATCGCTTTATGATCGCTGATTCCCTGTTCTGCATTAACTGATTCAAATAGTTCGGGTCTGTTTGTCACCAGAAGGTCTAATATGTAATCGCCACGAGTTGGTTCTCTGTTTAACTGCTCAAGGTAGTTTTCAGATAAAGCACTTAAAATATTTCACTGGATTCTATGTCCCTGCCACCCGTTATGAACGTTTGAGTCTCCCAGTCTATATCCGGTAAATTAAAATCTCCACCAATAACTATAACATGGTGGGGAAATCTACTCCAAATATTT
The DNA here is from genome assembly GCF_023897955.1 of Schistocerca gregaria. Classification (NCBI taxonomy): domain Eukaryota; kingdom Metazoa; phylum Arthropoda; class Insecta; order Orthoptera; family Acrididae; genus Schistocerca; species Schistocerca gregaria. Next base: position 367,425,780 of record NC_064926.1, read on the forward strand.
TCCAAATTATTCTTCAGGTGCTGAGCCACAACAGCTGCTGAGCCCGGGGGCCTATAGAGACATCCAATTACCATGTCTGAGCCTGCTTTAACCGTGACCTTCACCCAAATCATTTCACAATTCGAATCTCCGTCAATTTCCTTCGATACTATTGCACTTCTTATCGCTATAAACACGCCTCCCCCTTCACTGTCCAGCCTGTCTCTGCGGTATACATTCCAATCTGAGTTTAGGATTTCATTACTGTTTACATGTGGTTACATCAACTTTCTGTCCCTAGTACTAGTAATGGGCGTTGTGACTGTTTATTAATGAGAGCAGTTCTGGGACCTTTCTATAGACGCTCCTGCAGTTTACTATTATCACATTTATATTGTTATTCCCTGTTGCATTTTGCCTACTCCTGCCTTGCCGCGTCTCAGGAGGCGTCCTGTCGGGCCTAGGGAGGGAATTCTCTAACCTAAAAAAAACCCATATGCACTCCACACGTACTCCGCTACCCTCGTAGCCGCTTCCGGTGTGTAGTGCACGCCTGACCTATTCAGGGGGACCCTACATTTTTCCACCCGATAGCGGAGGTCGAGAAATTTGCACCTCAGCTCTCCGCAGAATCGTCTGAGCCTCTGGTTTAAGCCTTCCACCCGGCTCTAAACCAGAGGACCGCGATCGGTTCTGGGAACGATACTACAAATAGTTAGCTCTGATTCCACCCCGCGAGCGAGGCTTTCCGCCTTCACCAACTCCGCCAACCGCCTGTACGAACTGAGGATGACCTTTGAACCCAGACGGCAGGAGTCATTGGTGCCGACATGAGCAACAATTTGCAGTCGGGTGCACCCAGTGCTCTCTATCGCCGCCGGTAGGGCCTCCTCCACATCTCGGATGAGACACCCCGGCAAGCAGACTGAGTGAACACTGGCCTTCTTCCCCGACCTTTCCGCTGTTTCCCTAAGGGGCTCCATCACCCGCCTAACGTTGGAGCTCCCAATAACTAATAAACCCCAACCCCCGTGTGCCTGCTCGGACCTTGCTGAAGGAGCAGCCACATGTCCACTTACAGGCAGAGCGGGCGATGCCACACTGCCAGCCTCCACATTGACCCTCCGCCTCGTGCGCCGCGAATGCCGCTGAACCCGCCACTTCCCTGGGGGAGAGGGTGGCCCAACCGCGCCCGGTACCCGCGAAGATGTCTCGACAGCAGGGACAGTGGGTGAAGAATGTAACACCTGCGGTGTACCTTGCGACGCACCAGACTCCCCACTGCCGCTACACTCCGAGGCAGCAGCCTGAAGACGGCTGACCGCGGCCATCAACATGCTCAGCTGTTCGCGAAGAGTGGCCAGCTCCTCCTGCGTCCGTACACAGCAGTCACACATCCTATCCATCCTAAGGAATCAATTTACTGAAGAGACTTAATCAACTTTTAAGTAGACTGCTAATTCACTAAAGGCGGCTGATTATTGACTAAACTGTGATTGCTAACCACTTCCTGTAGGAAACAATGAAAATAGCACTACCTGTCTCTGGACTGTTTTCAAAACAAACACTAGAACTACTAGCACTATGACTGACTAAAGGGAATCCCTCTGACTGTATTCAAAACAAACACGAAATCTATGGAACACTATTAATAGCACTCGACAATTAAAGCTTCCTAAAAGCAAAAACACACGGAAGAAGAAGTGACAAGTAAGAAAAATACAGTTAATACTTAAATTAAGGTAGCTCGCTGCACAGCAGACGTGAAGCAGTCGGCGGTTAGGGCGACACTGACACTACTGCCACTATGGCTGACTAAAGGGACTCTCTCTGACTGTATTCAAAACAAACACGAAATCTATGGAACACTATTACTAGCGCTCGACAATTAAAGCTTCCTAAAAGCAAAAACACACGGAAGAAGAAGTTACAAGTAAGAAAAATACAGTTAATACTTAAATTAAGGTAGCTCCCTGCTCAGCAGACGTGAAGCAGACGGCGGTTAGGGCGACACTGATACTACGTATATGTAACCAAATATTCGTTATCTTCGCTAGTAATTATTGCATAGATACATAGTCACAAACTACTCATGCCAACTTCGTTATTTTGTATTTACGTAATGATTAATAGTGACAAATAATGAATATTTGGTTACCTGTATCTTGGTGAAATTGTATGATTTTATTTAGGGTATCGTGGAGATTTCTGAATTGGAATATAATGTGTATTATTTCTTCTAAATCAAATGATTCGTGTACCATAATTATATAAAACAACTCCGCAGCCTCTATTACAAAATTAGTTTCTGACAAAATTTTCGACGTCGCCAGATGACCCGAGTTGATGTAGGAAATGTTGTGAAGGGATTTTAATGCACGGAAGTGGTTTCCTTCAATCCCAGAAAAATACCGTCACACAATTTCCTTCCTTCATCCACATTCCTGAACCATGAATCTCATTGTATTACCACAGAATTATAAGTAGGCCGAGGTCTTGCAACCCCTTCTAGTCTACCAAGAAATTCGAAGTCAGATCTCAGCAAAATCATCTTCATCAGTTTCATCTCTTTTGATAACTGGCATTCCCAAAACTCCCAAAGAACGAAATAAAAAAGGTTGCAAAAATTCACTGGGTGCCCAGGGATTCCTTCAAATCAAGAAGAGGATTCATCTTCTTAAGTACCTGAAGTTGAATCGGAGGAAGAAAACGTACCTTGTGGCTTCTGCAGCATCAAATATTACGACCCTATAATTGTGAAGAAAGGGATATGGATGACGAGTGATAAGTGCAAGGTATAGTTTCACGAAGTTTGTGTAGGAGCTACTGATCGTAAACAGTAAAGCTGTGGGAAATGATTGTATCAGTTACTGGAATACTTAAAAAGTGTAATCTTCCACATCTCGTTCTTCCAATGATTCACGGAGTCACAGTTTCAATTCAAATACCTCCACAATTTTTTCATTTTTTCGTTGTTTCAAAATTGTGAATTTGCCTCTTTATAATGAAAAAGACTGGAACTTGAAGCAATGTACCTTTATCACAGGAAACTTACGATTATGACCTCTTCACCATAGTAATTTCACTTGCGTCATAAAATATTAACTTCCCCCTGGTGCCCAAAACGTTGAAATGAATTACTAAGCCCCACCTTACCCTACGTTTAAGGCCACAGTTTGGAAACGGACCGGAACTACTCACCACAAAAAATGACTACGGTCACAGTTGTGAAGGATATTGGAAGAAAATTTAGAAAAAATTTCTATAAAGTTATCACCATGTCTGTAACACTTTTACCAAGTAAGTTATTATCGTCTACATACGAACTCAATTATCACAACAATAGCAACACATACAAGTATGCTACCAGTTTTCGCGACACACTGTCTGTTAGAACATGAAACCCGCTAAGGGATAAATATATCTGACATAAGGGTAAATTAAACAACATATTTATTTTAAAAGGAAATTCACAGATTTGTACTACCATGGTCAAAAACAGATACATTTTACTGTTAGTCTGTGCATGTATAGTTTACAAAAAATATTAATGGTGTGTGCTCATATAAATGAGGGGTTTATATGTTAATATTTGTAGGGAAAATATTTTGGGTAATGTAATGCAGAACTGTGATTCTTCAATTTCTCCAGGCGTATTTTATGACGAAATAAATCTCGGGTAAACAGCGCACCTGATGATGGCAACTTGGTCGATTGCCGAAATATTGTGTCCTATGCACACTCATATCAAGCTGTTCACCCGAGATTTATTTCGTCATAATGCAGAATTGTCAAGGATAAAGAGAGGAGGTCAGCTAAAATGCAACTCCTGCTGCGGCTCATATCAAATATAATAAGCAAGGCAAAGTTAATAATTTAATAAAGTGTAGTGAAAGAGAAGCAATAGTTAAATGATACGAGGCAGACATCTATATTGGCATCGAACAAGTGAAAACTTATATAAAGGTAGATTTTGAGTGGTGGTCAGACATGTAGTAAACACTTCGACCGGGGAAGATGGTAACGTGACATAGCTGTGCAGGGAGCAAGTAGGCATGGTACCGTGGTCTTTCAGTGACTATCCTTGGCCATGTAAAGTAGTATGATCTTGTGCAACGTATAAGTCGCTCTCCTGATAAAGTGTTATCGTGGAGGGCAACTAGTTAGGGGCTTAGTTAATTCAGTACATCGGCTGATAATTTGATGTGGTGTATTTATTGTCATTTAATATATATTCTTGAGACGACCTAGGTGGCGGCGAACTGATATTCAGATAGACTCGGAGAAAATATTTAAAGTTGGAAATTTGTGCAGGAGAACGCAGAGGTAAGCTACAATGTGCCATTGGAACATGTTAAACGTTGCATTACATGCTCTGCGTCCTCTGAAAGTACTGCTATTTCAAATCGTGTGTGGTTCACTGAGAGGATTTTAGCTTCTGTAAGACCACAATTTTAAGCCATATAGTAACTTTGCGTACGTAAAAATCAGTTTGTCAGCGTATATTAGTATCCGAACGGACTGTTAGTGCTACATCACTTTATTTATTGTTACGTTTTGTTCTTTGTATACGTTAAGTGTTCCATAGGCTGGGTCTTCATTACTTCGAGTGGCTGGCGCACAGCCAGCCATTTAAAGACATTTAATCGGTTTGTGGTTGTGTGATTGCCCTTCAGTGGTCGGACAGCAACAAATCCATTTCGTTTAACGGTGAATTTCACTTTATAGTTTTGTTATCATAATTCCACTCCGGTATGCTCCAATACAGGTTGATCTCATACGGAAGTAGAAAAGGTGTAGCACTAACTTCCAAGACGACCAAATTATCTGCAAACTGTCTAAGACGGGTGCTCAGATTGTTTCCTAAACCGTTTATATATGTACCAGAAACAGCAGAGGGCATGTAACACCGAGGAGCACTGGATAGCTCTTCGCTTTCACTAGGTGACTTCCTATCAGTTACTATGACGTGTGACCTTTCTCGCAGGAAATCATGAAATCAGTCGCTCATTTGAGAGGATACTTCGTAGGGGCTCAGTCTGATTAGCAACTTTTGAGGAGCGATGTAAAAAGCTTTCTGGAAATCCAGAACTGAGAATGACCTTGAGATCCCATGCTGTTTATGTGTCAGTGTATCATTTTCTTTGAGGTATTTTATAATGTTGGTACACAGTTTATGTTCCAAAATTTTACTACTAATCGAAGTTGATGATATGGGCAAGCTATTCAGGGAATTACTTCGGTATCCTTTCTCCTGTATTAATTTGACCAATGCAACGTCTTTATTTAATTCACGGGGCTGCTTTGCTGATATCTGGTGGGAATACACACATACGGCTCTTACGTTACGGTTGGATTTTGTTTTCAGTTCCTTAGTGTTCTTTCTTGCCTCTTAATTTTCTGGCAAGAAAAGAAGTGAGTTTCCTAAGAACACATTGTCTTCCTACACCTACACTTAGCTGATAAATGTGTACTATTCTATCTAAATTGGGCCGTCGACAAAAAATAATACAGGGTTCAAATGAAATATTGACTGTTAGAGAAAAAAATCAGTTCTTAAATTTTGAGAGTCAAACTCGGACACTTACAGCAGCGTTAATTTAAAGATCTGTTAAAGCAAATCATTATTCTTTATTTTTTCCGTTTACCTTCAAATTACTTACTCCTTCTTAATCCACATTAAATAAAGACCATTGAAAATGCACTGATACGCATGTTCATACCTACCTTTTCCGCGTAAGACCTGAAAGGAATAAAACACAAATTAAGAACGAAGCGAAATGTAAATTGTCAGGTAATAGCACACAAATTGACAGATACTGATACTCAAAGATGAAAGAGGTAACTCTTTTTTTTTTAAAAAAAAAGTTATATCTAGAGACCATTACTAATGTTTCTTCTACGCATACTAAAATTAATCAATCACACAGATCAGTAAATGCTTTGTTTTTAACAACTCAAAGTTGTTCTTCATGAAATGCATAATTATGAGTACATGAGGGCATGCTAGCTTGGATATTTTGCTTAATTATGTGATGTACCTATGTGGAGTAACATATTCTCACTGTAAACATTTCATACGCACCAAAATCGATTCGATTGTTCGACAGTGAGTCAGTGCTAGTTACTGAAAGAAGAGAACAGCATCCAAAGAGTTAATATGTTAGGTCTTCTTCCAATGTTTGAATCCACTATAAGCTGGAAACAAATTGTAACTGAGAGATCATAATTGACCCTGTATGTTATAATGGCACCACTACATTCTGATGTAACATCTTTTCCTAAAACGTTATCAGATATCCGGAATTACTGTTGAATGATATAAGGATGGATACTTTTGAGTCTTTTACACCACAAATAAAGATACAGTAGAACTGGAACATTTCTGGCTTTGCAGCCATCATATTAGTACAAGAAGCTCTTTTTTAGAGCAGTTGAGAAGGCAGCTGTGGCAATATGACGTAATGTGGTGTGAGGTTTCTTCGATGTGGGTATCGTGAGAAAGACCGCCTAAATTGTGTTCCTTCCCCGCAACTGGCTGCTGCTGCTTTCGGTAGTTGCCCGCCAAAATGGTAATCTTTTATTATTATTATTTAAAAATTTAAAGAGCGTACTTATTTGAATTTCTAGTTAAAGCATCTCTGAACAGCTTGCTATCATTCCATTATTTCACAAGTATTAATAACCAGAGCAATTACAACAAAGAAAATGAAGATGAAGCACTTCGGAGATCTTCGGATCGCGCCAAAACTGGATGGCGTGCAAAGTGGTTCGGCTGCAGGATCAGAGCTGATTCGGCAGTCTCGGAGAATGAACAATTTGTCTGCCACGGTATCAGTTAAGATTTAATTTGCAGTGTCTAGTTTGTGAACAGAGCTCGTTCGGCAGTCTCAGAGGACGGATATGTCGTCCGCCGCGGTATCGGTTAAGACATAGTTCGCAATACCTAGTGTGTAAATCAGAGCTGGTTCGGTTGTGTCGGAAGAAAGACGTTTAGTCTGCGCGGTCAGTATCAGTTAAGACGTTATTAGAAATATATGGTTATTTGGACATGTTATTAAAAACAGTGTGATACTAATTACTGAAATACGCAATTCATTAATTTGTTGAATAATAAAAATCATTTTCGAATCTAAAAATGAACGTAATTGTAGAGTTTCTCGAGTTCTACCAATAAAAAGCGAGTGGCATCCCGTACAAAAAATCTGATTGCTTATTTAATAATTTCTGAAACAACAGTTCCTCGCTAAGAGTTTCTTACAGCCTCAAGATTACGGATTCACAACCTACGTGCTGTTTCCTGGGCAGGGGACAACAACAATAGAAGACTGCATGTTGGTGAACATTTGTTAGAACTTATGCATTCCTAGGGTGACCAGATACAATTGTTTAAAAAGAAGGACAAACAGCTTCAAAAAGGAGGACAAAGGAAGAGAAAAGAGAACACATCAAACGGGTCAACTGCAGATGAGGATATCTACCCATCAGCTTTGGACAAGTCACGTGACTGCCGGGAATTACCGGTAAAACTGTTAGTTAATTATTACTGATGGTCAGGTGGTGGTTTACTGAGCAATGAAAAGAAATTAAAAACATTGATTTTGCTGACAGTGTGGCGTCAATTGTTTTGTTATGTCAACAACACGGAATTGTGTACAAAGCGAAAAACGTTAGACCATTCACCTCCCTTCATTCGACGCACCAAAACCAACATCTACAATTAAAGCAGCAGTTGACGACATGTAAAGTGCACTTTAACCTCCAGAATACAAATAAACTGAATGATTATGACACAATGAAATAAAACCATGAAAGTTAACCTGTCGAGGTATTTGTTACCTTTATTGGCCAGCTCCACATTTATTACATCCCGTTTCAAATTCATTTCTCAGTTGTTGAAAGCTGGATATTTGCAGGAAAGGACATAATAAAATGTGCACTTTCGTTTAGGCATAGCCAAATATTTTACGTAACTCAGTCGGTTAAAAATTACACTAAAGAATCACACGTGCACAACTGGAAGCCAAACCAATACAAAGTGAAGATACGGAACGAAAATTTTAAATAATCGATATTTGCATTTGCTTATAGGACGATCAATGATAACATCGACGATCCTGGTGCCACCTACTAACACCACCTTCGCTTATCACGAACGCTCTGCCAATAGTTAAAGTATTTAAGAAAAGAGCAATAGAACCGGACGAATTGTAAATTTAACTGTACTACACTCAACTTGGCGAAAAAGCTGGACACTGTAAAAATCCGCCAGGACCTCGGACAAAGAACTAAAAAGGAGGATATGTCCGGTTTAACCCGGACGTCTGGTCACCCTATGCATTCCACTCAGGGCAGTGGATGCACCTCACGTGTACTGCAATCTTAGTGCAAATGTAATCAGTGACACGTCATCTGTGGTAACACAGAGGAGGTATGAAGAAGATGAATATTTTTCAGGAACGGGATTTAACATACGCACATATCACCCTCTCTCTAGCTTCTCTCTCTCTCTCTTTATCGCGTTGCCGTAGGGTGAGCGTCACTGAGTTCAGACTGTACGCGAGTCACCTCTTATACTGGTAAATTTATTACTAATGTTTTATTTTAGATAAAGACTCTAACAAGTGAACTTACTTTTCTGAATCATCCGAAGCTCTAAATTACTGACATAGAAAGTAGTGATGTGAATTTAGCAAGGTTTAATGTGCGACGAGTCAGGTTTACCAAATGTGAGGAACAGCGAAGAAGGCTAAAGAGAGGTGGTGGCCGTTGCTGCCGAAACTGTTGCCAAAGGCGAGGAATATAGCGTTTATGACTCCAGCGTAACAAGAACAGGGAATGCTACCTGTCTATGTACAACACACTTCTTTCCGGACAATAATTTTTGCTTTAACAGAACCAATGTTGTAAAATGAAGCATGACCAAATACCACTGCTAAGGCGAAGTCTAATAGCCGAAAAATGTTGTAACGTGAAGAAAAGGGCAATTTTTATGATAAAAAGTTATTGGCGCATCGCAGGTCACAATTCAGAAAACCGATGACCGTAGCAGTCTGGTCCCTTTACCCCCACAAACCAACCAACCACCTAAGTGTTAACAAACGTTGCAGTGGCTCCGAATATGATGAGAAAAGTTTGAAAAATCTTTGCTATTAAGAACCACTTATAATAAGACGCAATTCATGGTTTTTAACTTAGATAACAGAATCGAGAGCGATGGCAGACAGAAAAGTTGCAGATGACAAAGGGGAAGACAAGATGGCGTTACCTGAAGATGGGAGAGGAGGCAGAGGCAGGTTACGAAGTAGGTCCAGTAAAAACTGAAAAGGCTAATAGTCAACACGATAAGTGGAGTTAATTTATGCTGATAAGCACGAAGGAGGACAACGAACAGAGACATGCATTTAGAAACATGCCACCGAATTTCCTTAGTTTGGGGGATATTACGACAATAAATAAAAGATTACAAGATATAAAACAACCGAATACAGAATTTAAAGCTTATACCAGAGACTGAATATGAACAAGAAATCGAAGCGACTAAGATTAGTGCAGCTCGTCAAGAAATGTTAAAAAATGTTCAAGCAAATTAGTTTCAGTGGTAAATTAGATACGTTTAAGGATATAATAACACAGAGATGCGAACAGGTTAAGGGAAAAGTAAGTGGGGATAATTAGTAGTGGAACTTGTCTAAAGGCTATGGATTGCATATGTAAGTTCAGGTACAAGAAGAGTGAGAAAAATCGATACGTTCAGGAGGGAATACAAGAAAAGGTTTATTATCATGAAAAAAGAACTATCCAAAGGGCAGATACATTTCATGCTGCAGTAGTCGGTTTTATGTCCAACGTAGTTAGATGCAGGATTTTCCAATGGATTCAAGAAGTTCGGAAATTAATCTATTCTGCACTTACCCGAAAAGGTATATACTTCCGGAAGAGGAAGCGATGAAACTTCATGAGTTAATGAAGGACAAAAGTGTTCATAATTCATGCATAAACAATGGAGAACAGGAACTATTTTACTCGAACAAGAAGTATTAAGATACGAGAAAGAGCAGGGTATATATATATATATATATATATATATATATATATATATATATATATATATATATATATATATATACTGGCCATTAAAATTGCTACACCAAGAAGAATTGCAGATGATAAACGGGTATTCATTGGACAAATATATTATACTAGGACTGACATGTGATTACATTTTCAAGCAATTTGGGTGCATAGTTAATGAGGAATCAGTATCCAGAACAACAACCTCTGGCCTTAATAGCGGCCTTGATACGCCTGGGCATTGAGTCAAACAGAACTTGGATGGCGTGTACAGGTACAGCTGCCCATGCAGCTGCAACACGATGCCACAGTTCATCAAGAGTAGTGACTGGCGTATTGTGACAAGCCAGCTGCTCGACCACAATTGACCAGACGTTTTAAATTGGTGAGAGATCTGGAGAATGTGCTGGCCAGGGCAGCAGTCGAACATTTTCTGTATCGAGAAACGCCCGTACAGGACCTGCAACATGTGCACGTGCATTGTCCTGCTGAAATGTAGGGTTTCGCGGGGATCGAATGAAGGGTAGAGCCACGATCGTAACACATCTGAAATGTAAAGTCCACTGTTCAAAGTGCCGTCAATGCGAACAAGAGGTGACTGAGACGTGTAATCAATGGCACCTCATACCATCACGCCGGGTGATACGCCAGTATGGCGATGACGAATACATGCTTCCAATCGGCGTTCACCGCGATGTCGCCAAACACGGATGCGATCATCATGATGCTGTAACCAGAACTTGGATTCATCCGAAAAAATTACGTTTTGCCATTCGTGCACCCAGGTTCGTGGTTGAGTACACCATCGCAGGCGTTCCTGTCTGTGATGCAGCGTCAAGAGTAACCGCAGCCATGGTCTCCAAGCTGATAGTCCATGCTGCTGCAAATGTCATCGAACTGTTCATGCTGATGGTTGTTGTCTTTTAAACGTCCCCATCTGTTGACTCAGGGATCGAGACGTGGCTGCACGATCCGTTACAGCCATGCGGATACGATGCCTGTCATCTCGACTGCTAGTGATACGAGACCGTTGGGATCCAGCACGGCGTCCCGTATTACCGTCCTGAACCCACCGATTCCATATTCTGCTAACAGTCATTGGATCTCGATCAACGCGAGCAGCAATGTCGGGATAAGATAAACCGCAATCGCGGTAGGCTACAATCAGACCTTTATCAAAGTCGAAAACGTGATGGTATGCATTTCTCCTCCTTACCCGAGGCATCACAACAACGGTTCACCAGATAACGACGGTCAACTGTTGCTTGTGTGTGAGAAATCGGTTGGAAGCTTTCCTGATGTCAGCCTGTTGTAGGTGTCGCCACCGGCTCCAACACGGTGTGAATGCTCTGAAAAGCTAATCATTTGCATATTACAGCATCTTCTCCCTATCGGTTAAATTTCGCGTCTGTAGCACGTCATCTTCGTGGTTTAGCAATTTTAATGGCCTATATATATATATATATATATATATATATATATATATATATATATATATATATATATATATGGGAAGAGAGAAATTTCAACATAGAAAATAGGGAAGAAGGTAGCAAAAGCAATAACACTTGAGAAAATGAGGAGGAATCACGACTCGTTAGAGGACGTTTTTGAGGAGGAAGTATATTTTAATCAAAATGTTAGTGTTACGCTTTATTAATACACGGAACTCACGATGATAACTAATTTGGCTGAAGATACTGATGTGGAACAGGTTAACAGAAGGTCAGAATATTGTCAAGGTAGGTGGTTGTTGCGAGGAAAGAGGTAAAGAGACAGAATGTTATGTGATTGGTGGAACCAGATACGTAGTTTCCACAGGATAAGGGTAGTACTAACTGGAAAAATGACCGTAATAAAAAGAAAAAACAGGAAGATAAGTAAGTTCATTGAGTATAAAAAGAAAGAAGGGAGACCATAGAGAGAAATATGGGAGCAGGCTTGGAACCATGATGGAGGAATATGAGGATGTAAAGAAGACGAAACCTGTTCAGTCGGAAAATGAGGTTTTGGTCGAATCAGGGGAGGCAAAAAGGAGAAAAATAAGGAGTCACAGAATACACCGCTAAAGCGAACACGTGTCTACTGTACAAGGCTTCACAAGCTGTCGGCAGTTTTTTTTTCATTTTCATTTTTTAAGCTACATTCTGAGAAACGTAAGACCATTACATAAATATATTAGTTATCTTAAACTGTAGGTACGTCAGAGGATCTGACGAAAGAAAAACAAGAGATGGAGTAGTAACTACTCTCAGGAGTAATGATGTAAGACACGAGGAAAGAGAAGAGTTGATGGAGTTTTACACTGACAAATTAAAATGAGCTGTGACGTAGATTCTGTGCTGAATTAGGAAGCCTATAAAACCAGTAATAGTTTCAATCAAAAGTAAGGTTGTGTTATGGAATGAAGAACAGAAGTGAGAAAGAGTGCGGGAAGGATATTTGAAAGAAGAGTAGTTAAAGGTGAATCTCTCCTAAGAAATGTTAGTGCATAAAATACTGCAGGATGGATCACAATCCGAGAACGCAAAGGAATATGCTAAGGAAGAAAGATGATGTTCCTCAAACTGATTTCAGTGAGGAAGATAAGGAGTAAGGGAAGATAAATGAAAGAGAAGAAAAGAGTTTCTCTTCAAGGAATTGTGACACATGTAGCGTCCTTCTCCGTCCAGGTGGCCGCGTTAGCTCTATTATCGTGCTAACGCTTTGTTAGGAGGGGCGATACACGACATTTTTAGCGCTGTGACTTGATGACACAGAGTGAGACGAGAGCGTCAGTCAGCTGATCTGCTTCGAACAGGGTACATCTCCCAGAAGCCAGCTCAACGGCGGCAGTCTGATAGCCTGCGGAGCGTCATCAACAGTCAACGTAGGGCACAGAGAGCGGAAATGGCGATTGGGGTTGGTGGCTCTGGCTGCACTTTGAGATGGAGAGTGAGTACGAAACTCGGGCTGCCTATTACAGGAGTCCGGAGGAGCCGCGGCTGACACAGTGGCACAGCAACCTGGTGGAGTGGCTGATGTCTTTTGTCAGGCGTGAACACGGTGATTCCAGTAGAGGCGGAGCTTGATGTGGAGATTCCGCACAGTAAGCGGAAAACTACGCGTGCCATTTAGTAGCTGACGTTTGCGTGTTTGTGGTTGAATGATTTAATACAGTGTGCAGTGCTGAGTGCAAGTGGTGCGTTAAGTGTATTGTCTAGCAGTCAATGTTATGCGTGGAAATCTCTGGTCATTGAGTGACAAGTTGTGTTTATGTGAAATAGATTGTGGTAAAGCAAAGGCAAAAGTTGAAAATCGGTGCCGGACTGTGACTCGGACCTGTATTTATAGCTTCGAATGAGCGGTTGCCTTAACCGCTTTTGCCATCTGGACGTGGTCCTTGACAGATTCAAATTTCCAAGTTATCGCACATTGCAATGAAAGGGACATAGGACGCTGCATTGCAGCGTGCGATAAAATGGAAATCTGAGTCTTGTAAGGACCACGTCCGGATAACCGAAACGGTTAAGGCAACCGCCCATGCGAAGTGGTAGATCCGAGTTCATGTCCCAGTCTGGTAAATATTTTCTTCTTCCTCCATTGCGTTACCTCGATGCCCTATGCAGCTTGAAGTCACGCATTGCCATCCACCCCTTTTTTCTCTTTATCTGTTTCACAAAAATTTATGCACCGTCCGTGTCATCACGAGTGGTGCCTGTTCCCCCTGACACGGCCGACAGAACAGACACCACTCATACATACATGACTAGTTGTGATTGTTGTTTGATGGCACATTGTTCACACGGGTGTGTTCTCTGAAAGCGACAGCCACTTTTATTTTGCTAAGCTACACGTGATGATAAAGAAAGTGATTTTGTCTGTGTTATCCTGCAAGTATGACTGTTCTGTTTTTGCCTTTTTGTACAATGAAAGTCATACAGTGAAAGTCACGTTGTTATTTGCTCTGCGCGAGTGATAATTTTGTATATTTTATTGCATAGGAGTTCATTGAGATAGACATAGGTAGTTTAGTACGTTGTTGTAGCCTTTAGTTAGTGATGGCAGTAGTTGTTGACCAATATTCAATTATGTGTTGTGCAGTTAACCTTAATTAAATTGTTTTACTATCTTATTTTAATTAAATATAAATCTATTACATTTCCTATCTGTGACCGAGGGACATATGTTGTAATTGTTACTGTTTTCGTCTTAATATGTGTACTGTGGCAAATGTTTCATTTTAATTCTATTAAATGTATGGCAGGGATATATTTGTATTCTCTTGCTTCAGTCATGCTTCCAAAAACTATCCAGGACTGAGATTAAATTCTGTATCGCTGTTGTTGTGTTACTGGCCAATTACCAATAAGATTTTTTTGTTTAGCAAATTAATTGTTGCCGGCCGTAGTGGCCGTGCGGCTCTAGGCGCTACAGTCTGGAACCGAGCGACCGCTACGGTCGCAGGCTCGAATTCTTCCTCGGGCATGTATGTGTGTGATTTTCTTAGTTAGTTGGGTTTAATTAGTTCTAAGTTCTAGGCGACTTATGACCTCAGAAGTTGAGTCGCATAGGGCTCAGAGCCATTTGATGTGCGAAATTAATTGTTAAAATGAGGCCATGCCTCCTGAACAACTGCACTCCACCCAAAGCCTATGCATCAGTATGTAAAAGAAAGATTGCCCTTTAACACAATTCAGTCAGAAACATGACAGTCAAGAATTTAAGGAGGAATGCTGACGTGCAGGAGATAAATGGGGAAAGAGTACGATGGTTGAAAATTAGATATAGATCATGAATAGAAGACACCTTCTAGAACCTCTTGTCGAGCATATGGTACATTGTGCGGCGTGTTCTGTAGCTTTAGTATTGATTTGCAACCAAACAAACGGACCCAGTTGCACTTTCCTTTTTCGTATAATTGTGACAATCGGATGCGGCTGCCACGGCCATTGTACAGTACCTATATGCCAATCGTCGTCAGAGCACACAATCTGTCAATGTAATAGCACAATGATATAGTTATAGCTACTGAAAACTTCCTTTCGGAACTGAAACTGGTCGTGGCAGTTAAAAGAAAAATAAAAGAACAGTACGTGTTGCGTTTATTGTATTCCAAACATTCTACAATGTTAATGTGAAAGATACAAATGGAAAGAGGGAACTTTCTGAACAATCTAAATTCTTTTAATGAAGGAAAACTCATGGGATCAATCAGTAGGATCAGAGTGAGTAATGAGATTAGATACAGACTAGGTAGAAAGAACGGTCGATACACTAATTAACGTAAACACCGTTGCACAGTTAATGAGGAGAATCATCATTGTATGTAGAACATCAAGCAGTGACTGTTTCGAGAGACAGGAAATAATTCAGAACTGTTGTGCAGCTCATCTATAACTGGCATGGGCAACTGTAGTACAAAGAGAATCAAGTGTTCCAGAAACCGTCATACTTAAACCACTGAATGGTGAACAGGGAATCACCATGCTTAACTAATATTCTACTGAAAATCACAAATCAAAGAAGGATTTCAGTTATTTCGCTCCAAATTACAAAGATCTAATTCCAATTTTCATCTGACATTAATGGGAAGGTCCAATTGTTATACCTGAGAGTACAGATTAGCCCAAACATTGCAGCAAACAAGTAGCAGTAGAGACTGTAGTTATGTCAGTAAGTGTACTGTCGATAGGAAGGTGAGAGAGAATAATTTGTGGAAGCAATTTTCCCGGGATAACGATAACAAGCGTAAATGAAGTGGCAGTTTCTGTGAATGCAATGTGAAAGTATGTTAGGGAATTCTTTGAGCGACAAGAAAGCAATGGATGACCTTACTCAGAAGATTAAACAATGCTGATACGCACAGGTTGCTTTAATACTGTATTTATAAACGAAGGGAATGAGTAGAGGAAATGAAAAAAGCGTCTAATCCTAAAAAAAAACACAGGTAGGTAAATCTTTTTCCGGTTGGTTATACTCTTTATCATATAACAGAGTCCCCGGAAATCCAAACTGCAGATATGCACTTGAGGACAAACACACTGCAGTAAGCGTTCCGCATGGTCATCGTCCATGTGAAGGCACGTTTCAGAAGTATCCTCATCGATACCCATACATGGAAATGGCAATTGTTTAGAAAGAGTGCGTGTACAGACAGTATAGGAGACATGTAATAACATTCTATCGAGATCTGAAGGTGGTAACTGTGCTTACCGAAACCAGAAAACGACAATAAAGGTTTTTTTACAAGCCGTCTTCATTAAGAAGTTCACCTTCTTTCAATAACTCTAGGACTGTACCACAACTCGTTTCTGGAGCTCATCGCCACTATCAATAGGTCTGTAATACGTCATAATTTTTAAGTAGACCCTCACAAAAATATTGGACGTGTTCGAGGGACCTGGAAACGCATGGTTTCAACGAACCACGATCTAAGTACCTGTTGTGAAAAATTCATGCTACGTGTTCCTCAACAGTCACACAAAACTGTTGTAATCCTCAGACGCTGCATTTTAAGGTGTTCATGCACTCAGCCATAATGATTGCATCAGGGAACTCAACAGTTACTGGATATATTCTTATTAGTAATATACACTTGTTTCGTGGTCCTCTAATCCTATAGAATGTTACAAGTACAGATGAACCTAAAGTGTTTACTTTCGTGTTCGGTTTTCCCCAAATTCAGAAGAGCAGTATTGAGTATTGTGCAAGTCGTTCCTAAATAAGAGGAGTAAATCCTTTTATTCTTCTCCAAATTAAGAGGAATAATTTTCCTCAGATTCTTTCAAATTAAGGGTAGTACTATTAAAAATATTATATTTTACTCCACATTAAGTGGAATATAGGTTTTGTGCTTGGAATTTCTTTGGAGGTCAGTTAAATGTAACACATTATTTTGAAAGGCTTCAGTCTGACACAGAGCTTTCTACTTCCATTTGCTGTACCATACGTTTTCACTTTGTTTCATACAATTCCAATATTACTTTGGCATAAAGGAAAGGCAACTTACTTGATTTATGTTTAATTTAGGTTTCTGTCACAGATGTATATACCATTAAACATTATATGCAACTGTGACGGATCGATAAATAAATAATTTTGTTTTCTTTGTATGGAACATCAGGAACTGCGAGGGCTAAACTGAAATTTACAACATTACTCAGGAGGAATGCGAAATGCAGAAAGATCTGCAGCGGATAGGCACTTGGTGGAGGGAGTGGCAACTGACCCTTAACATAGACAAATGTAATGTATTGCGAATACATAGAAAGAAGGATCATTTATTGTATGATTATATGATAGCGAAACAAACACTGGTAGCAGTTACTTCTGTAAAATATCGGTGAGTATGCGTGAAGAACGACTTTAAGTAGAATGATCATATAAAATTAATTGTTGGTAAGGCGAGTACCAGGTTGAGATTCATTGGGTGAGTCCTTAGAAAATGTAGTCCATCAACAAAGGAGGTGGCTTACAAAACACTCGTTCGACCTATACTTTAGTATTGCTCATCAGTGTGGGATCCATACCAGATCGGGTTGACGGAGGAGATAGAAAGGATCCAAATAAGAGCGGCGCGTGTCGTCACAGGATTATTTGGTAAGGGTGATAGCGTTACGGAAATGTTTAGCAAACTCAAGTGGTAGAATATGCAAGAGAGGCGCTCTGCATCGCGGTGTAGCTTGCTGTCCAGGTTTCGAGAGGGTGCGTTTCTGGATGACGTATCGAATATATTGCTTCCCCCTACTTAACCTCCGGAGGAGATCATGAATGTAAAATTAGAGGCATTCGAGCACGCACTGAGGCTTTCCGGCAGTCGTTCTTCCAGCGAACCATACGCGACTCGAACAGGAAAGGGAGGTAATGACAGTGGCACGTAAAGTGCCCTCCGCCACACACCGTTGAGTGGTTTTCGGAGTATAAATGTAGATGTAGATGTAGAATTAAAAAGGGGCAGTGTTGGAATCTGATAAACGTGTATTGTTGTGGTGAATTTTATTTATTTATTTATTGTATGAAACAGATTACTAGTCCCAAATAGATCCCTCTCTTTACTGTTTGCATAGTACCATGATGGAATGTGAGGGCGTATGTCATGGTTGGGCGTATTTCTTTCCTCAAATGTTGTCAATGTAGTGCATTTTAATTGAGAATATAAAGATAGATGCCTTCAATTTCTTCACGCAGCAAGCAAACACATGGTGCGAAATGTTTCACTGTGATAAGAGGAGGCTTATCACTGGCAGAAAACCTGAGAGGCAAATTGAGACAAACTTTTACGTTACTGTGTAGACTGTTATATTGTTACGTTATTACTAAACTAGCTTACAATGTTTTATTTGAAACATAGAAAGTATCTTTTTATCTTTTGTGCTATTCTAAATTACACTAGAGGATTTGAATTGTTGGCTTAAGGAAGTGATGGTATGAATGTAGGAAGCTCTACTTGTTGCACAGTAAAGCTTGCAACATTCATACCATCACTTTCTTGAGGTAATAATTCAGGTCCCCTGAGCAATAAGTCACTTTGATCCAATACTATTAAACATGGCGAACCCTGGACGGAGGTGAAGAGTATTAAGGTGGTCGCAGTTGCCGTTTGATCTTTTTCCATGGGCAGAGAGTTTTTTGTATGGCATTTATGGCTCCAGTGTAAAAGGAAAAAACATTACCAACTGTCTACATGGAATGCCATTTTCTACTGACAATAACTTTTGCTTTGACTCAGTACCTTAACTAAAACGTTGTACATTAGCTAAAAAAATTGTTGTGACCTAAAGGAAACCCTAGTCTCTGTGACAACTAGCACTTCGTGAATTACAGGTAGCCATTTAAATATCCAAAGCATTAATGAACATTACATATGACGAAACATCCCACATGGATCTAAAATTTGAAAAATGTTTTCACTATGGTAATTTGGGGCTACCAAGTTTGGGTGCATGTATTGACAGGTTACGAGGTATGTCCCAAATACCTCAATCGATTGAGAAGTAAATATATGGAAGCTTGTGAATGCTGAGAGGAAGGTTCTGCTGAACGGTGGCTTTGATTTACATCCATTTCCAGGATGTACTTAATTAGGTTACAATATGTAAAACGTTAAAGATCTAGAACTGTACACTAAATTTGATATTTAGTACTTTCGCAATGTTCAGCAGCTATAGTTATATTTCATGACAAAATCGGCAACCAGTTGCACAAGAGAAATTTTGTTTCTTTACCGAGTTCAAGCACCTAGTGTCCTTCAGCAGATTAGGATTATTGCATTAGCACTAATAATACTAACATGAACTACATTTCAAAGACGTAACTGCTCGCTTTCATTTCTTAAGATTACGTGTCGAATGTTAATGGTATCTGCGCCATGCGCACGCAATATGTTTGGCATTTATCGATAGCAGCTGCGTATGTATGTCTTTGGCGTTTCTGGGAAACTGGAGGACGCCGATCTACAATAGGGTACGTGAGCAGACCAAGCACGGGTATAGGGGTGTGTGTGGCAAGCATATGGAAGAAACTTGCTGGTGGCAGTACGGGGAGTTGGAGGCTGTGTTTTAACTAAGACATCTGAGTTCGCGCAGGGCTGAACGTAGCTGGAAGGTGGCGCGCTTAACCTGTGGAGTGTTACTGGTAACACTCCTAATAGGAGAATCGGAGCTTACCGACATAGTAGTTTTAATTGTGAGCCCTTTCCTGTAATTATCAGTAATTTTGCTCTTAACTGACGTGTGACCCATCCAATGTCCTTTCAGACGTACCTGTATTCGTGGTCGGTCCTCTGATAATTTGTTGTTAGCGAAGGCGCTCATTTTTACTATTCAGCTGCGTATAGCTCATTTTGTGCACACGTATTCGCGATTTGTGCCGAATGCGGATTATAGTTTAGATTTGAATTCCTCCTTTTCACTTCACTGGATAGAGTCGCTTGGTTGATTATTTACATAAGCCCACTCATACTGTTCCATTTTTTCCTTAAGCTGCTTCCTTCGCATATTATCTATTCAGTGGTAGCGTCTTGTTTTGTTTATTGACGCTGTGTATTTTATTAAAACAGAGCTTAATTCTGCTTATATACGTGCGCTGCAGGACAGATTATCCATTATTTAATACCTTATTTGCTGAATTCAAGAGCAAACCCAGAAAGAGCCCTCACTTTAGGTTTTACTTAGCCTTGTGGCTTTCATCAGATTAGTTTTGTTAACCTATATTCCTCATACATCTGTCAAAAAGACATCTATTTCAGCTGTTTGCCGAATTCGCAATCTGTGTAATAAATGTATTGTGATTTGTTTGTTTGCAGTTTTTTCCATCCGGGATTAACTAAATCTTTCTGTATATTTGATCGGCTACCATCGTTTTTTCCTTGCCATAAACCCTTGAGATTAAATGTTTGCCTGACTTTGAAGTTTCATACACCAATGACACCGGCCGGGTGTCTTTATATATTATTACTATTGCTTGTGACTTATATGTTCTCGGCAATTTGCCGTGAAGGTCTCACGAAATTCACGCCCTGTACCTGATGTTTTGATCGGTTACTCCACTGTATTCATAACCAAATTTTATGTGGTTTATGAAACACCTTCGGCCTTGGTAAAACCTTTGTCTTGGCCAGCTCGTTTTGTATTATCACGTAATAGGGGAGAGAGTGTGGCAGATATGATACACGAGTTGGGATGGAAGTCATTACAGCATAGACGTTTTTCGTCGCGGCGAGACCTTTTTACGAAATTTCAGTCACCAACTTTCTCTTCCGAATGCGAAAATATATTGTTGAGCCCAACCTACATAGGTAGGAATGATCATCAAAATAAAAGAGAAATCAGAGCTCGAACAGAAAGGTTTAGGTGTTCGTTTTTCCCGCTCGCTGTTCGAGAGAGGAATAGTAGAGAGATAGTATGATTGTGGTTCGATGAACCCTCTGCCAAGCACTTAAATGTGAATTGCAGAGTAGTCATGTAGATGTAGACTGTCCATTGGTTTTCTTATCCACCTTCTGCCGTAAGTGTTATTAAAGTGTTTTGATTAGTGAAATGTACTCGACACTGGTCTGTGTTTCCGTAAGCATTTCTTTAAGCCCGAGGCATCTTGTTGCTTGATGGAATTTGTAGGTAAAATGTAAGTACTGGAAACGGCTTCGCCGTGGTAAGCATTTTTAATTGGGCCTTAAGCCGTTTGTGCAGCTGCTACATGTAGTTATTTGATCGATCAATTGGCGTGCTTGGCCCGTAATTGTCTGTTAACGAAGTACGTAGTATGGCGATTTACAATTCTTGCTGCAGCTGCTTAGTATCCTAAATTATTTTGATAAGAAAAGGAAGACGATTTTATTTTGAGTCTGTCAACATACAACATGTTTTCCTTTTTATTAAATTGCAGGAGACGAAATAAGAGTCTATATAGAAGAAATAGGATAACAAGTGTTAGAACCAGAAGTTGAAAGTCGTTTGGAAGACTTAAAATCGAAAAAGGCAGAGGGGGTACATAACATTCATCATTTTTAAATTCGCTAGGGATAATGGAAACACAACTACTATTCCAGTTGGTATGCTGAATAAGTGAGTCTTGTGATATACCATCTACCTTTCGAAAACACGCCATCCACACGATTAAGAAGATTTAAAGAGCCGACGAGTGTGAGAATTATCATGCAATCAACTTAACAGCTGATGCTACCAAGTTGCTGACTAGAATAATATACAAATGACTAGAAAAGAAAACTGTAGATGTGTTAAATGATGATCGGTTTGGCTTCAGGAAAGGTAAAAGCACAAGAGAGGCAGTTCTAACGTTATGGTTGAATGTGGGCGAGATTAAAGTAAATACAAGACATGTTCACAGGGTTTGTCAACCTGGGAAAAGCGTTCGACAATATCAAATGGTGTAAGAGAACGGAAGTTTTGCAAAAAATGGCGGTCATCTGTAGAGAACGTACAATATCTACAAGAGCTAATGGGGAACAATGAGAATAGAATCCCGAGAATGAATTGCTCGTATTAAAAAGTCTGTAACACAGGGATGCAGTCTTTCACCGCTATTGTTCAATCTATACATCAAAGAAGCAACGAGAGAAATAAAAAAACGCTTCAACAGTGGGATAAAATTCAAGATGATAAAATGTCAATGATAAGATTTGCTGATTGCATTGCTGTTCCCAGTGTAAATAAAAAGAATTTACACGATTTGCTGGGTGGAATGAAAGGTACAATGAGTGCAGGTGATGGATTGAGAGTAAATCGAAGAAAGACGGAAGTATTAAGAAATAGCAGAAACGAGAAGAGGGAGAAACTAAACACCAAAATTCGTGATCACGAAGTGGGTGAAGCAATGAAGTTCAGCTATCAAGTCACAAAAATAACTCATGTCGGATGGAGCAAGGAGGACATCAAAAGCAGATCAGCACAGGCGAAAAGGGCACTCGTTGCCAAGAGTCCTTAATTTAAGGAAGAAATTTCTGAGAATGAACGTTTGGAGCACAACGCTGTATGGTAGTGAAACATGGATTGTGAGTGAACCAGAAAAGAAGAGAATCGAAGTATTGGAAAAGTGGTGCTACCAAAAGAAGTTTAAAATTAGGTAGCCTGATAAGGTAACGAATTAGAAGGTTCGCCAGAGAATCGCCGAGGAAAGGAATACAGTTGAACCGTGGGTTTACTTTCAAAATCTTCTCTTAAAGAATTTACTTTATTTTTATTTACTAGCGATTCATCAAGAACATTAACACATTTTATCACACTATGTGAGCGTGGAAGTAGTTGCCAGTGGGTAACTGATGAAACAAATTTCGTTCAACAAATGGAAATTTTATTCCTAAAACACGTTCTTTTAAAAAAAAAAAAACAGTTTTCAAAATCATAATCAGAAAGCACCCTCCAAAAATCAAGTTACGATCCACCCAGAAGCAGATTCTTTTTTTTTTTTTTTTTTTTTTTTTTTTTTTTTTTTTTTTTTTTGTGGACAGTACGAGATTTCGGGCTGAGGACCTTGCCGCTCCCTTTTAAGACGGCCGTAGTCACGACCGCTCAAAACAACCTCTGAAAGACTTCACTGGTGCAGATCTACAACACACCAGATTACTTTAAACTAAAAATTTTGAAGAACTCACACAAACACATAAACTATGCACCCCGTAGGAGGGATGGAAATGGTTCAAAACACTAATATTAAAAAAAAAACATTACTTGTCATCGAAAGTGCAACTTGTTTTTAAAAGCAAATATAGGTTCAAATGGGACTTAACTGCTGTGGTCATCAGTCCCCTAGGACTTAGAACTACTTAAACCTACCTAACCTAAGGACATCACACACAACCATGCCAGAGGCAGGATTCGAACCATAGCGGTGGCGCGGTTCCAGACTGTAGCGCCTAGAACCGCTCGGCCACTCCGGACGGCTTTAAAAGAAAACTCATACGGTGGAAGGGTGGCAACTTTATATACTAAAATGACCATTTCAGTAAAAACCCATGAAATGCAGTCTTACATAAAATGTACAGACATGCTCTACATTACACATATACCGCCTCTTAAGATGATAGGCAAGATAAAAACATATTTCAGGAATTCGGCCTTTACACCTTAAGCAATAAATTCGTTAACACCGAAGCTGACAAACATAACAGAGGCTGCTATTGACGTACGGCAGACCGACAGCCAGACAGACAGACAGACACTAAATGCCTAACAAATGCGGACAATAGACAGACGAACAAGCTGGGGACCAGAGACAGACCGATAAACAAGTAGAATTAGACAAGTAAATGAAACAACATATCACGAATCACTTAACTTCTAATAAACTACGATGTCTGTCGAAGACCTGGCGCAGCACTCCCAGAAAGCTCTCCCGAACCGTCCGCTGGCAGCCGCTTCAACGAACGCAGGAAGGGGCGCCGATTTCCCGTCTCACGGCGTCGCACCTCGCGCCGGCCAGACCGACGTCGGGGGTTGACTGCTGTTGCTCTCGTGTCGGCCGCGAAGACACTGCCCGTCGCTATACGGCGCGGGCCACTGGACTGACGTGGCGACCTCACATGCGCCGAGGGTCAAGACGGACAAGTCATAATGTGTCCTAGTGCGCGACCGACCAACCGATCGATGCAACCGCCCATGACCATTGCCTGAATAATCTCGAGCAGACTGGCGGCCTAACCCATACTAACACTCTGGATGACAGACAGACACTGACTTCCCCACACTGACCCGGCTGACCCACTGCCCAGACTCGCCTCCTAGCGAGCTCATAGCCCCCTTAAATGCACGTGAGCAGGCTACCTATCCTCTTTCCCACCAGAGGGAGACACCAAAGCTGTGATTGCAACAGTGGCGCCACCGCCAGAAACGGAGGGCGACTGCTTCACATTATGCACTGTTGCACGCTCTTGAAACAGCAAATTTTTACTACGGTTCAACAGTGACAAACACAAGGAACAAAATAGTAGGACATCTGTTAAGACATCAGGGAATAACTCTGATGATGATAGAGAGAGCTGTAGAGTGTAAAAACTGTAGAGGAAAACAGAGACTGGAAAACATCCAGTACATAATTGAGGACGTAGATTGCAACTGCTACACTTGCAACTCTGAGAAGAATATCCTGGCACAGGAGAAGTATTCGTGGCGGGCCGCATCAAATCGGTCAGAAGACTGATGACTCAAAACATTATGACCTCGCACTCATGCACTTTAAGGATTTTATTTACTGGTGTGGTGAGCTTTGGCTTTAACTATCTTATTTGCTTGTCAGAGTTCCCCCACAGTTAAATTGTGTATTTTACTATTTGTAAAGAGTTCAGCTACTTCTTGATATAAACTACTGTTTAAGGATACATAATTTTGTTAACTAGCACTTAAACGCTCTTCAACCAACTCCATAGCACCGCAGTTTCTAGGAGAAGGATCACAAGAAGCGGTAATTCTCAATTAATAGTATAGTAACTAGGACTGGAACCTCAAAGTGTGATTTTAGTTACAATCTGAAGTTTGATAGTTTGAAATGGTGACTCACATGGACACGGATAAATTCAAGAATTAGCCACATACACATGTAGGACTGCATGCAACCAGCACTGTTAATTTGTGAAAATGTTATACCTAATTTCCAAATGCATTACGCGTCTTAGTTCACGTTTCTGTTTCAGTGTTTTCAGGTAACAGGTCTGGAATTAATGTCCGTAAAATACAATTAATTTGAGATTGTCCAAAGTATTACCACACTGATTAGGGAGATGGGAAATAGCATCAGCATTTCATGGGCCTCCGTAATCTTCTCGATACATGCCACGTGTGATTCCTTAGTAATGTCATCAATGATAAATTGCTCTACACTTGTAAAACTTGTTTATTACTAAGAAGAAGACACCACCTAGTTTCGAGGTGTATGTCCCATCTTCTCGTGCATCTGCAAAATTTTAAGTGAATAATAACACCTATTTCCACAGTTAACCTTAGTTATATATCCTTTTGATGACTCACATTTTAATGTTTAACTACACCTTTTTCTAGGAATCGCTGTTGGTTGCCTGCCCGGGGAGTCTGAGCGGTTCTACGGTCGCAGGTTCGAATCCTGCTTCGGGTATGTGTGTGTGTGATGTCCTTAGGTTAGAAAGGCTGATGACCTCAGAAGTTAAGTCCCATAATGCTCAGAGCCATTTTGTTGTTGGATCTGTTGAGATTTGATTATCTTAACGATATTGATAGGCATCATTATTCATTTGCAACTTCGCAGATGCACCTTGAGATGGGATATATCCCCTGAACCTGGTAGTGTTGACCTCTTTAGTAATAAAAATTTTTTTATACCTGTAGCGGATTTCATCATCGACGATGAATAACAGTTATGGAAGTCCCGTCAAGAGAAACCTTTGTAATGCGTATATGACTCCAACCATTCATGTTTTGAAGAAGCCGCACACGGTGAGCAGCATGTACGTAACGATAAGAACCAACTTACAAAATATCTATTCGAGTTTCCAGCGTTTCGTAGTTAAAAAGTGACAGTAATTTATTGTGATTTTAGTCTTTACTTGGTTTGTAACCAACTAAGTTGCGTAATAAACATTCCCTGAACTAGGAACTATTGTAAAAATGTAGTGGGACTACAAACGTAACCCGCGAGTACTGTATTTCATGTGTAATAGATGTTCTCATGTCAGTTCTGAAAACACGTATTAAGTTAACTCCTCAACGTCGAAGAGGCGCTGAACAACTTTAGCCTCATGCTAAAATACATTTAGCTTTAACTCCTCTGAAGTACCTTCATGTTTATCCCTCTTTAATAGATATCAATGTATTATTCTGCACACACGTGACGCGTGTGTTGCGGCTCTGTAGTTTGTGCTTAGTTATCGGTGTGTTCTTGGACATTCGCTTGGTAGCAAATACGTGTAGGATTCTGTAACATGAATGCTGACAATGGACGTAAGAATTTGCGTCGAAAAATGCTTTCCTTCTTCTCACTGAAGACCTTTGCCGTATTCGTCTTGTCAGGAAAATAATACGCCAGAAACTTTCATTGATGGATACCACAGAAGTAATTGCTTTGATGGCTTATAACTTTGTAAACTACGTGAACAAGGCCGAGGGAGAAGGAAAACTTAGAGAAACTAGCGCTCACTCTAATGAATAATAAAGTCTGTAATTATATTTTGTTCTCCTACAAAAGATCAAAGTTGTGTTAGTACTTCATGCCCTTTAGTCCAATTCATTTAGGTTATTCAATTAACGCCAAACGAAACCCTGTGAAGTTAATGTAATTAAAATTTCATTTATTTAATTACGCCGGATGGCTGTACTGATGCATCAGCTAGCTCGACCACGTTTCATGCCCATTGGGTATCGCGATTTATCAGGAGCCTGCGCTCTTACCGTGACCAAAATGAAATAAAGGAAACTAAAGTAATCACTTTCCCAATGACGCACGATTGTAGAACTCCGTTCTTATAGAAGAAAATGCAACCTTTATCTTCTTGTTTTGTTTAATTTAAAAAGAATTATTTTTTGTATTTCTCCTCATAAGCCATCATTTTGCTGGCAGATTATAACAGATGTAGCTTGCCGTAATCTAAAGGTATTTCTTGCTGCAAATATGTTAAGTATAAATTATGATAAAAGACGGACGTTGTAGCAGGAGAAGAGAAACAACGGAAATAGCGAATATTTCGTCCAGTGAATGGTAAGTAACCGTCGTTTTCCACATTTCCTAGTAGAGGTAATCGTATTAGGCCTTCTTAATGTCATCAGTATGAAAGGGTTTAGGAAAATCGACATACGGTCAGATTATGTTATAAGGGCCTCTGAAGCGAATAAAATGTGTCAGAGAAATAAAGGTTGGAAAGACTGTCTTACAGTCAACCATCGTAAATGCTATCATTGAGTTACGCCGACAACAAGGCTTCAAATCAGGACGATTGTGCCGTTTCCAATACCTGTGGGATCCTGTCACAAGAATTTTTTGTTAGTACAATATCAATCGCATTAGGTAAGAAATTTTCAGAAAGCAAAGCAACGTCCATCCCAGATACTGGCGTATTTTATGCCGCTAAACGTATGTGATTCACTTACGGCCTATTCCATCGTAACTGCCGGGGCATAGACGTGTTAAAAACTGAAGTAGACTGTGTTACTTCTTCACAATAATATTTATTTTGTATTTAGTTTTGAACTGACTTTCAGCTTTGGTCCACAATTTGTCTGTAAAAAGAATGCAGTATGCCATCTAGGTCACGGTTCAAGTCTCTGCGGCTAGCTGACGCTGCAGTTGCCAGAAAGTCCAAGGTGGTAGTGGCGGGAAATTAATAAGTGCAAGATAGTGTTGGTGGGAAATTTAAGAAATGGAAGATAGTGGTAATGGGAAATTTGAAAAGGCAGGATGGCGGTGGAGAGAAATTTTAAAAGGCAAGATAGCGTAGATAAAGAAGTAAAAATCCAAGAAGTCTGAACTTGCTATTTACCCCTTCCTGCCACATTTCTCCTCCCCTTTTTCCCCGAACTTGCCCATGCATTCCGATTTCCCCTCCCCCTTACACCTCGCCAGTCAAGCTCAGCATACTATTGAAATGAGGCAGTGGCTTGAATTGCACAAAAATTGCGCCAATTTAAAAGATATAAGCAGTATTCCTCATAAAAATAAGTAAGCTTCACATGAATGAGCACTACGTTCAGAGATATTTGCTTCTGAATTGTGTAAATTGGTGTCATCACACACACACACACAGAAATTTCATTTATAGTGAGCTAAAAATTTTCAGCAGCGTTCCTGAAGGGTAAACCTTTAGTACCAGCTTACAGTGCCGTCTATCACAAAGCGAAAAAAGATGACCAACTAAAACATTCATATTTCTTTGTGCACTACACGAATATGTAATAAAAAATGGGGGTTCCTATTTTTTAAAAAAGCAGTTTATATCCGTTTGCCCTATGGCAGCGCCATCCAGAGGGCCAACCATAGCCCCATCTGGTTTCCTCTTCCAAGCTAGACAAGTTTCGTTCTTTGTAGTTTTTTCGTTTGACGCTTATTTCGTGATATGGTCACTCATCCAAGTGCCCTCCACGTCCGACATCGCTTAACTTCGGTGATCTGACGGGAACCGGTGTATCCACTGTGGCAAGGCCGTTGCCAAAAAAAGTGAAACATGTAAGTAAATGCAATAAAAAGACACGGCCATTTAGCTCACATTTCTTTATATGTGCAAGCACAATTATTATAACCTACTAGGTACTTCCCTTAACCTAAAATCATGAAATTTGTCAGGACGCAAGGTTTCACACTCTACCCAACGTAAAAAAATTGTTAATTTGTAATTATATTACACGAAAAAATTGTTTTGTCATTTATTATGAGACTGCCTGTCCGACCGTCTATCTGTTACCGCCTTTTTTCTGAGAAACAGGTTTACGTAGTAAGTTAGATGTCACATACTGAGATGCATAGACCTTTGGTGGTGTAAAAATGTTACGCTTTGAGGTCAATGCAGTCAAAAAATATGGCTATTTGTGTCACATATTTTGATACTCCCAAACTCATTTTTCAAAACCCTTATGGTTCTTCCCGTTGAAGTAGAATCATGTAATTTTGCAAGAAGAAAGGTTTCACAGTACAAGTAAAGGAAAATGCAGAAAACCCATGGTGATCTGAGGAAAAACTCGTCAAGATCCTCATTCTCGAATGTATCAACTGTCTGTATACATAATTACGTCTCAGCGGAACCTCAGTCCGCGACTCCAACTCACATCTGACAATTTTTTAGAAACTTTTCATAATGTAGGTCCACAGTCATTTAATATATTTCTTTACAGTCAGTACCGCCATTAGGCTGTTGTTTACTTACAGTGTTACATTTACACTTGCACAATCATGACTTCGGCTTCAAAGTGCCATCTTAGGCAATTTATAACACTTAAAACACATGATAATTGCACTTTGAAGCCGAAATCATGATTGTGTAAATGTAAATGTAACACTGTAAATAAACAACAGTCTAATGGCGGTACTGACTTAAAAGATAATTTTTAGAAGTTGCTTACGTTTGTTTGACTAGATGACAATCGTAGGCACCATATTTTTCCCCGAATTATAATACGGTAAGAAGAAATAGTCTTGAAGAACATTCTTCTAAATGTACATCTATGTTCGACAAGCAATCTTCTGGAACGTGGCAGAGCGTACTTGTGGAAGTATCAACAGTTCACCACTCTTTGGAAGAGTGACGGTAGACAAATTTCCGTCACGCTAATTTCGCGAGTCGTATGTGACGGAAAGCAAGGTGTTGGCTTACTCTCAACGTATGCTGTAGGAATATCGGCAGCATGACTCACTGCGTACATAAGTTCATAACCCATCTGGTAGCCTCTGTCACTAGAATTTCTTGTGAATCTCCGTCATGCTCTCATGCTTGCAGAACAAACCCGTGACAAAAGGCACCGCTTTTCGTTTGATCTTTCCAGTATCTGTTTTAGTTTATGATTAATACAAAAGAATCCAAAATGAAATTTTCACTCTGCAGTGGAGTATGCGCGGGTATGAAACTTCCTTGTGTGCGGCACCGAGACTCGAACTCGGGACCTTTGCCTTTCACGGGAAAGTGCTTTACCGTCTGAGCTATTTAAGCACGAATCACACCCCGCCCTCACAGGTTCAGTCCTGCCAGTATCTCTTCTCCTACCTTCCAAACTTGCCAGAAGCTCTCCTACGGACCTTGCAGAACTAGCACTCCTGAAAGAAAGGTCCGGCACACAGCTTTAATCTTCCACGAAGTTACAAAAGAATCGGCCTCGCAAGAGGTTGGTAAACCACTTCCATTTTTAGTGATTCACACTTCCACAATATTTCTCAGTGAATTTCAGACTGGCATCTTCGTTACCTACAGTTATTTTTATGCGGTCATTCGACTTTGGGTCGCTTGCGGTTTTTATTCCGAGTTGTCTTATGGCTGTTAATGTTTCCAGTAATTTATCGCCAGTAGCATTATAGAAAAGTAGAGCACAATACCACATATTTACTGACGCATGTGTCACTTCCTGCACTAATTATTGTTTCTCTGCAATTATTCCAGGATTTCGCTACGGTTTTCTGGATTTGCAACCTTCCTGTAGATAACAACATTATTCTCGAATACCTTCATTATAAATACTAGCACACTCCATTGGAGTACTTCCGAAAGTACCTAATATTCAACGATTTTGTTCCGTTATGAGTAACATGTTGATTTCTGAGTTTTGCAGTCAACCACAAATCTGGTCCGGTACTCTATAAACTCGTATATTGTACATTAGGCGACAGTACAGAACTGTACTGAATGTCTTCTGGAAATCAAGGAACAATGCTTTAACATTTGTCTACGAACAGAGCGAGATGAGTTTCACCAGATCTCTGTTTGCGGAATCATGGTGATTTTTGTATAGGACATTTTCGTTCTCTAGAAACATCATAATGCATGAGCATAAAACCTGTTTCATAAGTCCACAACTGGTGACGTTAGCCATGTAGGCCTATAATTACGCTAATCTGTTAGACAGCCTTTCTTGGAAACGGGACTGATCTATGATATTCATCCAGTGACCTGCAGTAAACCAATGCTAGCAGGAGAGTAAGTTCTGTCTTATGATTCTTTGTAGAATCTGTAGAATGATCCAGCTGCCCTTCCACCCTTGAAGAGTTTTAGTATATTTAATATTTAACTTTCGCTTATCCCCAATGTCTATCATTACGGCATTCGAGTTCATGGGTGACACAATTTCGAAAGACCTATATTTTGCTTGCTCCTCACTGTCATGTTGTGGTCACAGTGGGACTGAAATGATGATTTCCTCTTGAGACGTGTCAGTGTGCTGTCATGTGTGCACCCTATAGCTTATAATTCACAGTTAAAACCACTATGAATACAAGGTTTGACTGTAAAATAAGTAGGCTATTGCAGCAAAAATTTTATTTCGAAAATAAACGTTTTGAGTTCCTGTCATCCACATCATAGTCCCCTTCCCTATACCTACAACGATCCATTGGTAGAAATGGTGCTGGAACTGTGAGTTGATGACGCGTGTCGATTTTTCTTCCACTCGTTCAACGAACTGATATCTTCCTTTTAATGCGTATGTGAACTGGGAGTTGATAGAAGTCACGTGGCGCTATGTTAGGCGAATAAGGTGGGTTGTCTTACATAGAGATGCTGTACTTCGCCAAAAACTTCTTAACAGACAATGCGATATGCGTCGGGGAGTTACCTTGATGAGGAACACCGGACATGTTCTTCACAATCTGCGTCGTTTGTTTCATATTTTTATGCAGAGTTAAGGAAGAACCAAAAAGTAGCAACGTTGATTAATATCCCGATCTACAGGAAGCGAGTAGATACACAATTCCGTGAGCATCGAAAAAAAAACCAATGATCATCACTTTGAATCTTCATCTGCTCATTCGAGCATTTTTCGCTCTCGGTAACGTTAGACCCTCGCAAATTAATGGATTGACTCTTAGTTTCTGGGTCAAAAGTGAAAGAAATCGAGGTTCCTTACATGTTAGCATTCTTTCCAAGAGATAGGATCACTTTTGCTGACAATCAAATTATCAGTGCAGACATATTCAAAACCTTCTTTTTGTTGGATCGTGGGAATTTTCGACACTAATTCTGAACACTCTTTTCTTGTGTTAAAGTCGTTCTGTAAATTTTGCGTTACTCATTCATTGTAAATTCCTACAGTTTCAGCACTCGACCGAATACTTAATCGACGGTCAGATCGAATCAATTTACCTACTTTTTCGATAGTTTCAACCATTTTGGATGTTGAAGGGCATCCTGTGCGTCAGTCACGTTCAACATCTTCTCGGCCATGTTGGAAACGCTTGGACCACTCAAAAACTAGCGTTCCTTATGGTCACCGCCAAAGTTTTCTTTTAGTAAAATATAGGTTTCAGTAGCAGTCTTTTCAAGTTTTGTGTGTAACTTCACGACAACTCGTTGCTCTATTATTACATTTTCCATTCTTCCGGCGAGACACAATTACAGCTCATAAAAAAGGATGGCCACAACAACACTGATTTGTCTACAGAAATGTAGCATTCGACTGAGAAGGCTACCCGTTTCAAACCGTTCATCTTAGACGCATGACAGCATCAATCCATTTAGTTTGGAGCCGCACTTCATAATTATTCAGAAACGTGCATAGTTGGAACATCTGTTACATGTTGCAGGATGGTATTACAATAAGAACAGTAAAACTAGCATAACAATCGAAATACATACAGTGAAGATATTTATGTTTTAATTAACAGAGCCTCTGAGAATTCACACAGAGGTAGGTTTGAGTATGGGAGGCCGGAAAATGCGTTGGGAGGCAGGTGCGTGCGATGGCCCCCAGTATCGTCAGTCTTCATGACGGGTGCGGCCAGCGGGCTTGGAAAGGGTAGAAGCCAGCGCAGAGGTGCAGTCGAGGGACAAAACGTAAAGAGTAAGACGCTGTTTTCGAAAGCAGACATCCCTTCACTTCAGACGAGTTCATCAACAGACCCAAAGGGAAAGAAAATAGGCCAAATATTTGTTGAGTACAAAGAGAAACAAGTACTAAGTTGCAAATTTTACTTCTCTCGTCGACTAGTTTCGGCCCGAGACCAATTTTTAAATCATCCTGCAGGGCAAAAAAACAAAATTTACAATCATGTGTAATAAAGATTTTTTTATAATTTTTACTTGCCAACATGGCATACAAATATGTAATACGCGCGGCATGTGTCGAGTCTTTGTTTTACTGTTCAGTGATATTAAGCATTTGACTGTCGCAACAGGTTTTAAAAGTATTAATTTAACTGTTCACTTGTACGATTATAGTATTAATTGTTGTATTCTTGATGATTAAAGAACACTGCAATAAAGAAAAAGGTTCCTATATCCTTATAAGGCGCCCCGTTTCCGAGATTTACGTACGCCAGCGGATGGAATAGACTGCCAGTTATCTGTGTGCGCTGTAACTGTTCGCTGCACATTTCTTGCACATCTTCGGAAATACCACTATTGACTAAGCACGTAAGTGTTGAAACGATATGTTCTGTGCTTTTGACAAATGAGTTAAAATTGGTAGTACCTATATTATACACGAGTGTAAATTTGATTTTCTGCTCTGCAGAATGATTTGGAAATTGGTCTCGGCCCGAAATTAGTCATCGAATGAATAAAAAAAAAGTAAAATTGGAAACTTTGGACAGGTTTCTCGTTGTACTGATTAACAGAAGAGGCTGACCCTCAGCTACTACAGCATGCTGGGATTTCGTATCTTACATTTTATTGTGGCGGAAAGGGGAGAAGTTGCCGTATTTATGAACGTTTGGTTGAAAGTTTGATTCCAGGTAGGTAAACCAGAGGGAATTATATAATTGCCGTCAGAGATAATATTTCACAAACGACGGAGTCTGACGTCACTGCCACCAGCAATCGTGAGCAGCGGGTAGACTCGCCATGGTTTGGGGAGACGCGCCTCTTCGATGGAACAGGGCGGGATGGGCGTGACGCGCAACCTTACCGAAGCAGCAGAAGCTTTGTTTGTACGCATACTGCGCTAGAAACACCAACTAAAGTAAAGTCACGCGGGCACTGAACTTCAGTAATGTTCTTGAAGTATATTTCTGATGATGACAAACTGCTGAGGCTTAGACAACAATAATTCATGGCGTGTGCTGAGCACCAGCCCGATGTGTGAAGGCAGGTGAGAGCGGCGTAGCCTCATCATGTGTTGTGTTACTGTCGCCTATGACCCTTTGGTCTCGACTCATGATAGGATTTGTTGACTTGGAGAACTCAAGCCGGTCGGTGTGGCCGAGCGGTTCTAGGCGCTTCAGTCTGGAACCGCGCGACCGCTTCGGTCGCAGGTTCGAATCCTGCCTCGGGCATGGATGTGTCTGCTGTGCTTAGGTTAGTTAGGTTTTAGTAGTTCTAAGTTCGAGGGGACAGATAACCTCAGATGTTAAGTCTCATAGTGCTCAGAGCCACTTGAACCATTTTTTTGAGAATCTCAGATAATGTATTTACGGCTATCCTAACTACCCTGGTGAAATGTGTGAAGTCCCGCGTATCAAGGAGCGTTAATTACGTTGATTAATTGTGCTGTGGTATTCACGTGAGTGAAGTTTCATCTTCGCGCTTTTGACCACTGGTAACGAAATACTCGCTTTTGAGCAAGATACGTGAATTGTAAGAGGAATCATCTTTGATTGTGTTTCGATGTAATGGCGAATGTACAATCACCGGCCAGCTGGGTTCCAGAATTGAGTTAAATACTGCCAGAATTGATTTCCCTCCACTGATATTTGTATTCAGATTCCTCAAGAGTGGGAAAATGGAAATATGTGTGAAATCTCATGGGACTTAACTGTCCCTAAGCTTACACACTACTTAACCTAAATTATCCTAAGGACAAACACAACACCCATGCCCGAGGGAGGACTCGAACCTCCGCCGGCGCCAGCCGCACAGTCCATGACTCAGCGCCTTAGACCGCCCCAAGCGTGGCTGCGTTGAAAGATTCAGTAGGCAGAATTTACATGTTGGAGAGCAGCGTACGGGTAGCTGCACGAGAGATAAGACAGGTGAGTTTCACAGATTGGATCTGCTCTGTTGGCCGACTTAGACGCACTATAGAGTGTCATTCATCTCTGTATAAACTACTGTACACAGAGTTACGTTCAAATGTATGTTGTCAGGTAGGATTTGTCATTTCATATTCTTTCCGAATAGGCTGATATAATTCTGTTGTGTTCTTCTGTGCCATTCACAGTAGAAAGTAATCCTACCGCGAGAAGATATAGGAAATGTTACACTCTTGCTGCCTGGACCAAAACCTCTTAGTATTTTGGGAAGATCGTTGGGCAAAATTTTACTTTGAAAAGCATTGAATGCTTCTCTATTGGCTCTCGTCGTATCAATTTTGGTTTTATTCAGTATCTATTTGTCTACCAGGTAGAGCTTTTATTTCGCAGTATCTTTCAAACGCTTTACTGGTTCACGGTGTATCTTTTCGATTGCTCACAATCTTGTGCGGCACCTACGTGTCTAGGGCATGATGATGTTTTGTTCTTTGTACCCATCGTTGCTTTTGATATTGAAAGTAGGACGTTAATATTTCTTTGGAAAGTTGGGTACTGATTGTGCTGTGGTGTGCATACACAAACTCAGAGATTTTATTATCGCGAGTAGTAGCGAGCGAACAGTTGTCGAATGGTGACGGGAGTCTCGGAAGCAGCGGGCGGAGGAGGAAGCCGTTTGAGGATTTTCGGTAATTTGCCTTTTTTGCTGCACGAAGTTTCTTGCTTGCGGACTGGAGGGATTTTGTTAGATTTGTGTATGTATACATTGAGAGTAATATTCGTTTCTTTTTTGTGGCCAGATAGGTGATTATTGTTTACAGATATTTTGGAATAATTTAAGTTGTGCTGGTCATACATCCGAACAAAAGGAAAGGCCTGTGTAAAGTTCGTCAGTGTTTCGATCATCAGTTTTCTGAATATAGTAAATTAAAAGATTGTATTGGTTTCTTCTATTTTTTACACTGGTTAAGGCTTGTTGTCCAAACCCCACCTGATCATTCAGTGCATATAAAAAATATGGCAGTAGTAGCATCAGTGGTTTTGACCATTAATCGCACTTTGCATGGATTTCAGTGCTGCTTTTGAATTACATTTTTAATGTAGCTGATCACGCAGTTGCAGCAGTAAGACGAGGTAAGTTGTCTGTTGCGTACAGGAGCTTTGATGTATAGTTGTTAGGAGACGTTAGATAATTTTTTTTAAAACTCGCAGTCATATACTAGAAAATTGATATTTTCATGATTTGTAGGAAGAGTAATTAATTTATGTTTTTTTCATTCAGTCATAATACTTGTATTGTCAGAGATGGAACTTTACACATTTCTGTTCGTCTTTCACCAGAACAAATAATAACTAAGCAAATACACAGCTATCGCAGATTAAAGCAACAAACCACTATTTCCCTCTACTGTGCTTAAATGAGGATATAATCGTACAAACTGTGAACAGACGCCCGTACAGTTGCGTGCTGCACGGAAGATAGCACTCTGGTCAACTGACAACCACGCCAAGGATGAGGTGAGGGCACCTATCAAACGTAATAGCGTTTTCCATCTAGTCCCTCATCCACAGTCGCTGTGTATACACACCGACTGGTGCAGAGACGACGCCTACCAGGGTCCTAGGGTCTGTGGGGTGCACGGCAACTGGCGTCTGACCTCGCGGCATCCAATAGACGAGTTCTAGCGAGGCAAACGTGTACAGAAGGCTTCTTCAGAGTGGCATTTATTGTCAGAGACAGGCTGTATGTGTACTTCTGCAGCGTCTTCACAGAAGGGAACGACTAGAGCGGAGCAGTCCATTTACCACCTGGACGGTCGAACTGTGGTACAGGTTCTTTTCATAAATGTGTCCCGATGTGGTCTGAACAATGATTCTATACGGATTCACATCTGCACGGAACGTGCAACACGATTTCGATAATCAACGACTGTGGAAAGAGACTGATATCGAGGGTGATCCCTAATGGTGTGGGTAGGGATTAAGTTGGCCACTAGAGCTCCTCCAAATGAAATTGTACTGTTAAATCGGCAAGGTTTAAATGCTGTCAGGTATGGTGACGAGACCTTGGGACCTCAAGTGGGGTTCTAGCGAGGTGCTGTCGGCCCAGACTTCGTATTGCTGGACAGTAATGCTCTACCCAGTAGAGCACGTTTGGTTCATATTTTCTTGGAAACGGGAGATTTTGCACGCATGGTGTGGCCTGCTCGCTCTCCTAATTTCAATCCCACAGAACATGTCTGAGATGCACTAGCGACACGGGTTGCATCGCGTCAGCAATCACCAATCACTCTCGAAGACTTGGAAGCAGCGCTGCAGAAAGAATGGGCGTTATTGCTTCCACATGAGGATGATGATACCATTCACAGCATGCCCCGTGTTTGTCAGGCCTCTTTTGCTGCCAGAGATGGTCACACCACATACTGATCGTATTAATCAGTTGTCGGAATGTGTGTGTAAATCCGTTGAGTTGTAAGAAAACCAAAAACATTTTTGTCTAAGGTTATGCATATTGCATTTGTTTAAAAATGGTTCAAATGGCTCTGAGCACTATGAGACTCAACTGCTGTGGTCATTAGTCCCCTAGACTTAGAACTACTTAAACCTAACTAACCTAAGGACATCACACACATCCATGCCCGAGACGGGATTCGAACCTGCGACCGTGGCAGCAGCGCGGTTCCGGACTGAAGCGCCTAGAACACCTCGGCCATAACGGCTCGCGCATTTGTTTACTTTATGTATTCCTTATACTGTCACTACTTTAGTATCACCTGATTGTACTGTTTTGTGGCAAAATAAACATAACATTGCTAAATTTCGGTTTTTTCCTTTATCTTTGGACGCCAGTGTATATTCAAGGTTAAAAAAAATATCAGCTGATAAATGGGAGGTACCAGCGCTTCTATCTAGTTATTGTACGGGGTATAATCGAAGCCGTCAGTGTCTTCACGAAGAAATCGTCATGGAGCCTGTAAAGTTATCAGCCAGATAGTTAATACTCGTTGAGAACAGTAACGACGCTGTGACAGTTCCTTCGAGTACCCCGGAAGCTACATCATAACCAAAAAATTTCGCCTTCTTTCAGAGCGAGTGTGCTAGGATGCCTTGAATCTGAGCATGGTTTGATACTACACTACTGGCCATTAAAATTGCTAAACAACGAAGCTGACGTGCTACAGACGCGAAATTTAACAGACAAGAAAAAAATGCTGTGATATACAAATGATTAGCTTTTCAGAGCATTCACACAAGGTTGGCGCCGGTGGTGACATCTACAACGTGCTGACATGAGTAAAGTTTCCAACCGATTTCTCATACACAAACAGCAGCTGACTGGCGTTGCCTGGTGAAACGTTGTTGTGATGCCTCTTGTAAGGAGGAGAAATGCGTTCCATCACGTTTCGGACATTGATAAAGGTCGGATTGTAACCTCTCGCTATTGCGGTTTATCGTATAGTGACATTGCTGCTCGTGTTGGTCGAGATCCAATGACTGTTAGCAGAATATGGAATCAGTGGGATCAGGAGGGTAATAAGAAACGCCGTGCTGGATCCCAACAGCCTCGCTTCATTAGCAGTCGAGATGACAAGCATCTTATCCGCATGGCTGAGTCAACAGATGGGGACGTTTGCAACACAACAACCATCTGCACGAACAGTTCTACGACGTTTACAGCAGCATGGGCTATTAGCTCGGAGACCATGACTGCGGTTACCCTTGACGCTTCATCACAGGCAGGAGCGCCTGCGATGGTGTACTCAACCACGAACCTGGTGCACGAATGGCAAAACGTGATTTTTTCACATGAATCCAAGTTCTGTTTACAGCATCATGATGGTCACATCCGTGTTTGGCGACATCGCGGTGAACGCCCATTGGAAGCGTGTATTCGTCATCGCCATACTGTCGTATCACCCGGCGTGATGGTATGGGGTGCCATTGGTTAAACGTCTCGGTCACCTCTTGTTCGCACTGACGGCACTTTGAACAGTGGACGTTACATTTCAGATGTGTTACGACCCGTGGCTCTAGCCTTCATTCGATCTCTGCGGAATCCTACATTTCAGCAGGATAATGCCCGACCGCATGTTGCAGGTCCTGTACGGGCCTTTCTGGATACAGAAAATGTTCGACTGCTGCCCTGACCAGCACATTTTCCAGATCTCTCACCAATTGAAAACGTCTGGTCAATGATGGCCGAGCAACTGGCTCATCACAATACGCCAGTCACTACTCTTGATGAACTGTGGTATCGTGTTGAAGCTGCATGGGCAGCTGTACCTGTACACGCTATCCAAGCTCTGTTTGACAAAATGCCCAGGCCTATCAAGGCCGTTATTACGGCCACAGGTGGTTGTTCTGGGTACCGATTTCTGGTGATCTATGCACCCAAATTACGTGAAAATGTAATCACATGTCAGTTCTAGTATAATATATCTGTCCAATGAATACCCGTTTATCATCTGCATTTCTTCTTGGTGGAGCAATTTTAATAGCCAGTACTGTAGATATGCTCGGGTTTTGTTCACGAAACAAAATTCTTTGGTGTTCTTCAACATTTAGATCCAGTTATTCTATGTCACATAACGTTGGATCAACGGGAGAGAACCTCACAAGTTGCCGGAGACGTCAGCAGCGGTGTCGGGACGGTGTAGGCGTGGGCCAGCGCGCGGGTAACCTACGGCTTCATCAGCGCGGCTGCCGCAGGCGTTTCCCTACCGGCAAAGAAAACGCGACTCTTTGTCGGGATGAGACGGCGGTCGGAAAATTCCTCCGGACCGCTGTCTGGTGTTTTCATAAGCCGGTGCCTGGAAAAAGGTCTTTAATTCCGCTAAGAGAATAAAGACGCCCTGCTGGGCGGCAGGAAATGAGATTCGTGTCAAATTAAGGACGAGTCATCAGAGTAGAGTTACTTAAAACGAAGTAATGAGATCCCAACGTCCTGGAATGGACAGGCTGTTTACCTGCCGCGTCTGCCCTGTTTTAATATTAAAATGAAGTAAGTACGAAATAAAAAAGAGCCGCTCACCAGTGTCGTAGCACACGTGTGCCAAGTGCTCGTGGGAGTGCCCCAAGTGTTCTGCAAACATTTGCGTCACGACGGTTCTTCTGCATTTTTACTAAAACAACGTAGTGTGTTAGGCAGACACAGTCACAATATCTGCGCTCTGGATGGTTATATATGTACAGCCACTAGTTTTATAAACTCAGGATGGCTTGGTTTCAAAAATTAACTTTCAGTAGGACAGAGTACAAACGGTAGTGGTACAATATTAAATGTAATATTTCACGTAACAAACCCATTGCACACTGTCAACAG
Source organism: Schistocerca gregaria (assembly GCF_023897955.1). Taxonomy (NCBI): domain Eukaryota; kingdom Metazoa; phylum Arthropoda; class Insecta; order Orthoptera; family Acrididae; genus Schistocerca; species Schistocerca gregaria. The sequence continues at coordinate 367,466,209 of NC_064926.1, forward strand.
GCCTTTTAAAAGCGTAGATCTAGTTATTCACTAGGAAAATCTGTTTAGGACTGCTCCTCTAGACGGCTGTAAAATCGAAGACTGGTTCGTCAGAGGGAGGACGAAATGACGAGTGGCTGGACGTGTGGAGGAATAGTGAGCGGCGTAGATCCCTGCTCATAACTGAGCTCTGATCAGGGTACTACCGTTATAGATTCCTTCTCCGGCTGTAGGATCGCCTACCGTGTATTGTAAACGTAGACTTCCGCGGCCGTTGACACAGTCAATAAAATTCTTCTTGGTTTGCGGCCGCATTGACAATTATAAAATTCAGACGTTTCGGCGACTGTTGCAAGGCGCTTTGCTCAGGGTGTATTGCTAACTGCTCAATACACCCCGAGGAAGGTGACTTGCAGCAGTGGGCGAAACGTTTGAATTTTATAGTTGACAACTGCGGCCTCAAATCTAGAAGAATTTTACTTACTGTGCATTGTTTGTGTGATTCTTCTTGTTTACACGACAATGGATGGTCCACGGTCAGAACTGGAAACTGTCATCTACTTTTAATGAAGCAAGAATCGTGTCGCATGACTTCTAAAAAATTTCGCTTATCGTTTATTAATCACAGGGCATAATCTTAAAGATGTAAAAAGACATCCAGATCTTGCACTCAAGGAAAAATGGCTTTAGGCTTAACATCTTAGAAGAGCTAAAAAATTTAAACACCCGTCTCTGAAGGACGGCCTTATCCTTAACGAACAGCTGCAATTATGCAACAGAAACTTTTTTCAAGGTATAGAGCCGCTAATTAAAATTTTCTGAATGGCGATACTCTTCTCAATGTAGTCCCCTGAACGTAATTTTTCCTCCGATGTTACGTTTCCTCTGTGTGTCACCTGAACTGTATTTTCCTTTGTAAAAAAAAAGAAAAAGACTATTACATTATGTTGTAACTTTCATACACTGGTTCCTGTTTGTTACCAATAATGTTTAAAATTGTCCTTTGCAGTGCCTTATTTGCTCGTAAGTTGTCCGTAACTTGATTACTTCCTGACCACATTTCCGTGAAGCAGGCTGGATTCTGCACCCCGATAATACGCGGCCGCATATTGTCAATGTTGTTGCTGAACATCTTGCAAACATCCATATAGTCCGGATTTACCCCTTGTGGCATTTTTCTATTCCATAACATGAAGAAACGCCTTCGTGGGAGGCGTTATCAATCATCAGAAGCAGTGGTGAAGGCTGCGGAAGTGCTTTTGAAGGACCTCTCAAAAAATGGTTTCCAGCATTTATCTGAAACTGGCATTAATGCTGGGAAAAGTGCATCGCATTCAAGGGAGACTACTTTCAGAAGGACCATCAAAATTATGAGGATGAGTAAAGTTGTCAAAAGAAATTATGATCATCCTCTATTGAACAGCCATCGAATATTCTCGGTTTGATAGTATCTTTTTATACAAATATTTAAATATTGGAACTTTTTGCTTGGAATAATTTTTAACGCCATTTCTTTATCGTTTTCCATTAGTTACCTACTTTTATGTAGCCGTTAAATCAATATCAAAGCTCTCGTAGCGATCACTTTTCTACTTAAAAGAAATAGTGCATCCAGTCTATCCGTTTAATCAAGTAGTATCCAACTGTTTCTGGGAGTCGGTAACGTCATGAGAACCCTCCGGATTTGCAACAGCTTCCTGATACGTCGCAGCTACTCTCAGTGATCCATTACGAGCAGAAACATGTGTATAGAAAGCGGCAATACATGGGCCTAGCAAAGTATCTGCACTAATGCACCGCTTTACGCCGTGAATAATTGGTGTGCCCACGTGACCACTCTAGAAGTTCAGGACGTAACCCAAAATAGGAAACGTTCCGGTGAGATAAACAGTCATACAGTTATTCAGGAAAAGTTACTACAATAACCAGTCCCACAAGTAAAGTAGCAGATCGTGTTTCTTCAAGTAGAATTTCATACAATTTGTGGGAGAAATTCATTACTGTATTCGAAAAAACGCTCATGAAAGGCGTGTTCATGTTATAAACAACGGGTATAAGACAAATAACTGTATTCCACAATAACTTTATACTGAAATTAAATGTACAGTGCTATCAAACTGCATCCAGTATGAGCCGGAAAAATAATGCACTTGAATCACCGTGAAACTAAGACCACGTTTAATAATACAAAGTCTTTCGGTAAGAATAGGCTCAAGGAAATGATAATAAATGCACTCACCGTCACTCAGTACACTTAGATGTGTAGACTAAGCACAATTCAGGACCTTCCGTTTTTATTTGTTCGTTTATTCTACTTAAACCAAGTGTTCTTTTAGAGAAGTATCTGAAAATTGGAGGAGCAGGAAATACTGTCAAAGCTTTAATCAGCTGATGAAGTCACACAAGAAAATAATCAGTAAAGGGAAAAAAACTGTTATTGAACTTCTAACACTTGTCAAAGTTACTATTTACCGAAGATTCTTCAGAACATTTATCTGCATGGAGCAACTTGTGAAATACTGTCACTCACCGTTATTAATGCCTCAGATATTGGCATATCAGCAGCTAGCGCCGCTGCCACGAGTGATGTAACAAATTTTTTGGGCCAAGTCAGTTAAAGACGCTGCATGGGAATAAAGTAGCAAAACCCAGAAAGCGTTGTGCAAGATAAATAAGAGTTGGTGTGCGTGTTTCTACATCTGAAAGGTGATGTCTATTCCAACTTCATGCCAGTCGCATAAAGGTGGCGTTAGTAGCGCCACTACGAGGAAGAAAATCAGTTTTTCTTTAAATGTACACCGTAACTGTCATGAGCGTTAGTTACCTTTGAGACTGGGCGTGCTCAAGTGACGTTGGTCAAGAATGCCATTGAGGGGACAAAGACGCCACTATCAGTTTGAAAGAGGCGGTGTTATAGGGCTACGAGACGCTGGATGTTCCTTCTCCGCTATTTTAGAAACATTTGGCAGGAACGTAGCCAATATACATGACTGCTGGCTGTGGTGATCGCGGGAAAGTACGGTCGAATGTAAACCGGGCTCTTGACGGCCACCTGGCACCAGCGAGATGAATACCATCGTCTTCGGCGCATGACTCTGGCGCATCATACTGCATCTGCAGCAAAAACCTGAGCAGTAGATGTCACCACAGCGACACAACAAACTGTTAAAGTCGTTTACTTCGACAGCTCTGAACCAGACGACCTCAAGCGTACATTCTACTGACGCAAAACCACACAGACTTCAGTGGTGTCAAGGGAGAGCTTACCGGCTGGCTGGGTGGAGGTCTGTGGTGTTTTCCGGTGACAACTGGTTCTGCCTCAGTGCCAGTGATGGCCGTGTGTCGGTTACAAGGCTAGTTGAGGGCGCTCAACTAACCTGTCTGTTTTATGGAAACACTCGACCTACACTTGAGTTATGGTCTGGTCTGTGATTTCATGTGACAACTGGAATTATCTGGTGGTTATCCCACGCACCCTGACTGCAAATGTGTACGCCAGTCCGATGAATCTATCTGTTGTGCTGACATTCACGATCAGAATTCCAGGAGGTGTTTTCGAACACGATAACGCTTGCTCACTTATCTCTAATGTAACCCAACATGCTCTACATAGCGCCGACATGTTGCCTCAGCCTGCTCGATCCCCAGAATGGACGACTCAGGTAACGATTTCTATTTTTAATCCTAAAGCAATTGCTGAAGTGTTTGCATCACACAGACTCATCCCATTGTCCTCGTGTGCTGAAACACTGCTGATGCATTTATTAATGCTCTTGTAGAATAATGACTGAAATCCGAAAATTTAATTTCGGGAAGTCGTTCCAATTTATGAAAACGTAAATGAAACCTTGACAGTCTTTCTGTCTTTCTCTCTGAAATTCTTTGAGATTTCAGTACTCAGCACCACATGACAGTAGAATTTGTTGATACTGAGAGAAGATACGACAGTGTTCACATTCTGATTTCATAAAAAGAGTAAACAGTGTAGGCATTCGATAGAAATTTGTATTTAACATCCAATTCCTGGCGGAAAGACAAACATTTTTACCATTCCATAACACACCGCTGCATCCTTGTGCAGCCCCAGTCTCATTTCTTATCCTTTTTTTTTTTTGTTAACATGTGGAATATAGACATCTTTTCACTCGGCTTTAAAACTCTACAGTAAAAACATGACCCTGCTTTGTATAAATCAGGTTCCTGAATCTTTTTGTCTCGTTTTAGGGGGGTGGGAGGGAAGGGGGGCAACAGTATACCAATCAAATGGCGTGATAACATCCAAACAATTTAAACGGATACAGTCGCAGAAGGATATGATCGACCAGATAAGGCATTTCATTACGATTTCTTTTGTTCTTGCTAGTAACAAAGTGAAATTCCTAGGGATGATACTTTGCATAATGCTTAAAACACCATTAACGCCAAAGATCCGTCGCTGCAGCTTGAAGAGCTGTGAACAGTTATTTTCTTTTGACCATGTATTTGAGTGTTGTCCTCTTTCTGATGGTTTATGGGTGCTTCATACGTCACAACGCTGCAAACGTAAACTGCAGAATCTTCATAAATTCCGAAACCTGTAGATGAGCCTTCGTCGCATGCAAACAATATTGACGAGAGCCTCACAAGTAGAAGTTATTGGACTTAGGTCGACTGTTTGACTTAGCAACTATGCAAGCAATCTATTCGTCATAAAACTATTACAATATTAGTTACTGCCTCCTTACCCCTCCTTTTACAAGGTTCACTTCGGAAACGCGCACTGTACAGATGACAACCAAAGTTTAAGAATGGGAAAGAGCAAAACATTGTACTGACGTGGCACCATGGTCCTCATATCAGTCTAAAACACTTGTTTGTATATGTGCATATGAGGGTACGTATGTAAGTAGTGTATCTGATATGTTATGAATGAACACAAGGCTTAACTTCCTCAGTATTATTGAACGAGCGGTTCTAGGCGCTACAGTCTGGAATCGCACGACCGCCACGGTATCACGTTCGAATCCTGTCTCGGGCATGGCTGTGTGTGATGTCCTTAGGTTAGTTAGGTTTTAGTAGTTCTAAGTTCTAGGGGACTTATGACCTCAGAAGTTCCATAGTGCTCAGAGCCGTTTGAACCATTCAGTATTGTTTGGAAAGTTTCTGAAATAAACAGATCAAATCCTTATCACACCATCATGATTGCCAGTTTTCTGTGGTGTGGGTTAATGAGGGGATGTATACTTCAGACATGTGTCTCTCCCTATCCTCATAAAACTTGTTTTCTTCCTTTTCGTACCACACGTTTTGATCTGCGGCCGAGCTTTAGCTTCTCAGGTACGGTATGCGAAGAATACTCATGTAAATTCCGTGTCCGTTCCTATACAAGGAAAGGAGGCGGTCGAAAACATGCAAAGCATATCCCCGAGATTGCTGTGAGTCAGGATATTTATGACAGTGTGGGTTTTCTTTTCTCGCGGTGGGTCTCCTACTCTGTTATTCATGGTGAGCCTGTGAGAATGCACGGTAAATATAATTAATCTTTTACCTTTTAATTATGCGGCCAGAGATAATGGCGGAGGCGAGGCGGTGTAGCGCTAGCAGGAGTCGGCCCCGCCCACCGGCAGCTGTGCCTCCAGCATGGCCTGGCCATTGCGTGGCGCTGCACGTGGCCTTAATTCGCGCGGTTTTTAATTATGGAGGGACGCTCCGTAGAGGCGGTAGAGGCGGCCGACAAGCAACCACTGTCAAATCGCCAGTGGAGAGAGATGGCGAGGGGGAGGGAGAGCGGAGAGAGAGAGAGAGAGAGAGAGAGAGAGAGAGAGAGAGAGAGGCGAGAGTGCAAAGCGCTATCCAGCGATGAGGGCCAGGGTGTCGCTCGCCGCGGTGCCGCGTCACTGCCACTCCGACAGTGTCGTGTCCAATGTGTAATGAGGCGCATCGATCGCTCCGAAGGGGCGGAGAACAGGGGGTGAGTGGCATCGAGAGTGGATGGGCGGGGACGGACAGGGGGCGGGAGAGGGGGAGGGGGAGGGGGAGCACGGGAGGCTCAGAGGGAGCCGACGGTAGCGGCGCCAGGCTTGCTGCTTCATTATCCCCGCTCTCTCGGACGGCGGGCGGCAGCGTGCAAAATTCATGGCCCACCTTGTTAGGAATACCGTGCGTGTCGTGGGGCCGTTTTTATTTATGGATGCCGTGATCCAGAAGAGTGCCCGCTTTTTGCGGCGCCCGCTCCGCCCGATCGATAGGTTAATTTTTCGGAAACTGGGATGTGCTTCAGAGCGATGGTACCTCCACCTCATCGTCGTGAATTGCCTCACCTCCACGTCCCGATGGTCCGAAAAGACGGCGACACAGACGTTCAGAGAGCGAGCGGGTAGACGCCTCTTCACAGTCTAGACAGCGTTCTCTCTCCCTCTCTCTGTCCCAGACGCACTCCAGCACACAACTTGGACAGACACACAGAGCCACCACGTCGCCGCTTGACCACTACGAGGATTCTTGTTAATAATACCTTTCATCCTGGTGTCACAATATTTTCTAGTATTTAATTTACTACTCATGTAAACCTTTTTCCTTCTTCTGTCTCTCCTCTCTGGCTTCGCAGTAACATTCATCAACAGCAAAACATGTTACATACGCAAATACTTCCTCTGTTGTAATTTCAGGAAGTTATCACTAGCAGTTTCTCTATTAATGATCGCTATCCCGACTCGAGTTGTTCAGAACCAGAATAGGGAGCGACTCAGCGATGGAAGCGTTGAACCAACAAAGATTACATTCATCAACAGCAAAACATGTTACATACGCAAATACTTCCTCTGTTGTAATTTCAGGAAGTTATCACTAGCAGTTTCTCTATTAATGATCGCTATCCCGACTCGAGTTGTTCAGAACCAGAATAGGGAGCGACTCAGCGATGGAAGCGTTGAACCAACAAAGATTACGCGGCATAGGCGAAGCAAGAGTGATACAAAAACATTATTTTCACAGGCAAACAGATGAAAGACATCGATATAATTATGAGGAAGAAGTTCTTGATAGCATAATTCTGGAACAAAACATTGTACAAGTGTGAAACGTCTTCTATCCGAAATCTGGGGAAGCAAAAGCGACAAATATTACAAATTAAGTGAACTGGTACAGTAAAAAGTGTATTAAACAGAATAGTAAGGACAGAGATCTGTGTCAAACACTCGCCGGAACAAGGGACACGGTAATGAGTCACCACATTGCAATGGAAAGATTAGAAAAAGGAGGAAGATTAGGGATAACGTCCCATGGGAGGAGGAGCAGATTGGAAAAAAAATATTTGAGACAATGGCTAGGTCAGTATACGAAACAGACTGTACATGATAATCTGTGTAATAGTTAACTTGAAATAAAGATGGACATCATGAAAACAATCTAAACAATGATGACATCCATTAATACAAGTCGAATGTGGAGAGAATTTATGAAACACAGAATCAACAGTTTCATCCATAATTCATAATAATGAGGTACAATAAAAAAGGGAGCCACTACCCGAAGGAACTTTCTCCGGGAACAAATTCGAACACACGCAATGTGAATAGTAAGGATAAATAAACGCGAATGAATGTTACATGTCTGATCGTATTTAAATGAACAGAAACACAATTACGGTCACAGTCCGGTTGGTCTACAGACTTCCGTACTGACATGGGTGGCAGATGCTTGCGTCTTCCTCTCTGCTTGCTTAACACACAATAAATCTGTTAATGAGTAGTCAGTAGCATTCAGCAGTCCATTGATTTCGGAATGGGAGACGATGCACACGTTAGCGATGTGAAACCCCATTTGCGTGAAAGTGAAATATAATTTACTCTGAATAATTCATGAATCAGATACACACTTGAGATTCCGTGCTCAATTCGATGTACGCAGCAGATTTACTATCACTTAAACTGAGGTGACAAAAAGTCATGGGATTCCTCCTAACATAGTGTCGGACAGCCTCTGCAGAATAACGTCCTGCTCAGCGCAGTGCAGCAACTAGACGTGGCAAAAAAAAAAAAAAAAAAAGGTTGGTAGTCCCATGTAGAAATACTGAGCCAAGATGCCTCTATAGCTGTCCGTATTTCCGTAAATGTTACCGATGCATGTTTCTGTGCACTAACTGACCTCTCGATTATGTACCATAAATGTTCGATGGGACTTATTGACAAGTGATTTGGGTGGCAAAATCAAAAATTTGATTGTTGTTTGTGAACAGGAAATCCATGAAGGGCTGAAAATGATCCCCAAGTACACACACCATTATAGCAACCACCAACTTGTAGAGTACCTTGTTGACAAAGTGTGTCGTTGTTTCATGAGGTCTGCACTCCACTCGAACCCTACCATCAGCTCTTACTAGCTGAAATCGGGACTCATCTGACCAGGCTACGGATTTTCAGTCGTTCCTCACAAGCGACTTCTAATCAAGCTGCGGAGCTATGGGGTATCGTCTCAGTTGTGCGACAGGATTCGTGATTTCCTGTCAGGAAGGTCGCAGTTCGTAGTAATAGACGGCAAATCATCGAGTAAAACTGAAGTGATATCAGGTGTTCCCCAGGGAAGCGTCCTGGGACCTCTACTGTTCCCGATCTATATAAATGACCTGGGTGACAATCTGAGCAGTTCTCTTAGGTTGTTCGCAGATGATGCTGTAATTTACCGTCTAGTAAGGTCATCCGAAGACCAGTATCAGCTGCAAAGCGATTTAGAAAAGATTGCTGTATGGTGTGTCAGGTGGCAGTTGACGCTAAATAACGAAAAGTGTGAGATGATCCACATGAGTTCGAAAAGAAATCCGTTGGAATTCGATTACTCGATAAATAGTACAATTCTCAAGGCTGTCAATTCAACTAAGTACCTGGGTGTTAAAATTACGAACAACTTCAGTTGGAAGGACCACATAGATAATATTGTCGGGAAGGCGAGCCAAAGGTTGCGTTTCATTGGCAGGACACTTAGAAGATGCAACAAGTCCACTAAAGAGACAGCTTACACTACACTCGTTCGTCCTCTGTTAGAATATTGCTGCGCGGTGTGGGATCCTTACCAGGTGGGATTGACGGAGGACATCGAGAGGGTGCAAAGAAGGGCAGCTCGTTTTGTATTATCGCGTTATAGGGGAGAGAGTGTGGCAGATATGATACACGAGTTGGGATGGAAGTCATTACAGCATAGACGTTTTTCGTCGCGGCGAGAGCTTTTTACGAAATTTCAGTCACCAACTTTCTCTTCCGAATGCGAAAATATTTTGTTGAGCCCAACCTACATAGGTAGGAATGATCATCAAAATAAAATAAGAGAAATCAGAGCTCGAACAGAAAGGTTTAGGTGTTCGTTTTTCCCGCTCGCTGTTCGGGAGTGGAATAGTAGAGAGATAGTATGATTGTGGTTCGATGAACCCTCTGCCAAGCACTTAAATGTGAATTGCAGAGTAGTCATGTAGATGTAGATGTAGATGTAGATGTAGATGTAGGGTCGAACTGATGGGGTCACGAGCCCAGGAGAGGCGATGCTGTCATGTTGTTAGGGACGGGGCTCGAGTCGTTCGTCTGCTGAAATAGGCTATTTATGGCATATTTCGCATCGCAGTCCTAACGGATACGTTCGTCTTACGCACCACGTTGGTTTCTGCGGTTATTTCACCTATTTATGCTTATCTGTTAGGACTGACAGTTCTACGGAAACGAGACGCGCTAGAAGTTCTTTGAGGTTGTAGATATTGCCATAACAAATATGTGAGTAGGCAGCTCCGCTGAAGAGGAATGGACATATCACAGAAGTTGGAGAGGAAAACATATGTTCAAGTAAGGTAACTGCGAGTGGAAATACAGAAATGTTCAGTGACATTCAGAAATACAGAAATACAAGTCACTTAGTAATGAAATAAACCGGAACTGCAGAGAAGCTAAGGAGAGATGTCTACATGAAAAATATGATGGATTCGATAATGTGATTGTCCGAAGAAAAGTCTAATCAACCTTCGGTAATATTAAAAGCAAGAACAGTAACACTGACAGTGCATGGGAACTCCACACTTAATTGCGAGAAGAGAGCGGATAGGCGGTAACAGTATACTGAGCACTTCTATGGCGGGTAGCACTTGTCTGATGACGTAATAGAAGAAGAAACAGGAGTCGATAGCGAAGTGTTAGAGGATCGAGTATTAGAATCAGAATTTAAAAGATCTTTGCAAGGTTTAAGAACAAATGAGCACAAGGTATAGGTAACATTCCATCGGAATTTCTAAAATCGTTGGGGGAATTGGCATCAAAATGACTAGTCGTATTGGTGTGCACAACGTATGTGATTGGCATTATAGGATAATATTTTCGGATACATAAAGACAATGCCGAAGATTGCAAGAGGCGACAAGTGCGAGATTTATCGCACTATCAGCTTAACATCTCATGAATACAAGTTGCTGACAAGAATAATATGCATCCGAATGGAAAAGAAAGTTGACGATGAGTTAGAGGACGATCAGTCTGGCTATAGGAAAGGTGAAGACGCCAGGAAAGCAACTCTGATGTTGCGGTTGATAATGGAAGCAAGACTGAAGAGAAATCAAGACACGTTCATACAATCAGTCGACCTGGAGAAAACGTTCGACAATGTAAAGTGGTGTAAGATGTTTGGGATTCTGAGAAAAAAAGGGGTAAGCTATAGGGAAAGACGCGTAATATACAATATATACAGAAATCAAAAGTGAACCATAACAGTCGAGCGAGCCGGAAAAGCTCATATTAAAAAGAATGTAAGACGGGGATGCAGTCTTTCGCTCCTAATTTCAATCTATGCCTTGAAGAAACAATGACGGAAATAAATGAAGGGTTCAACAATTGGATTAGAATTTTTGGTGAAAAGATGTCAGTGATAAGATTCGCTGACGACGCGAAGGTGAATTATAGAATCTGCTGGATCGAATGAAGAGTCTGATGAGTAAAAAGTATCAATTGAGAATGAATCGAAGAAATAAGGCTATGAGGAGTAGAATAAATGAGAACAGTAAGACACTTAACGTCATCTTTGGTAATCACGATGTTTGAAGTCAAGGGTTTCAACTATTAAGAGATTAAAATAGCTAGGCAGCAAAATAACCAATGACAGAATGCACTGTCACGCTGATAAAACAGTCATCGTATCCGAACAGTTCCTACAACGAAACTTCCTGGCCGGTTAAAGCTGTGTGCCGGACTGAGAGTCGAACTTGGGACCTTTGCCTTTCGAGGGGAAAGCATTTTCCCGCGAAAGGCATAGTCCCGAGTTCGAGTCTCGGTCCAGCAGACAGTTTTAACCTACCAGGAAGTTTCATATCAGCACACACTCCGCTGCAAAGTGAAAATTTCATTCTAGTTCTTACAGTGCACAATAATCTAAAATTTGTCCTTATAACTTCAGCATTTCCTTTATTGCAGTAAGGGGTCCACGCTCTAACCAAGGGAAAGACGCCCAAATCGTAACATTACCTCCTCCACACTTCTGTTGTCATTCCATATCGTGACGGGTAACGTTTTCCAGGCATTCACCAAACTCAAGTCTTTCCATTGGACAGCTACAGGGTACAGCGTAAGTCAACACTTCAAACCGCTCATCTACAGTCATACACTGTCCAGTGACGTCGCTCTTTAGACCACTTCAAACGTCGCTTAGCACTAACTGTAGCTACGTGTGACTTATGAGGAGCTCATCGACCACTGTATCCCCTCCTTTTATCTCCTAACTAGACAGCAAAGTAGCCAATGACAGACGGAGCAAGAAGGTCGCCAAAAGCAGGCTATCAATGGCAAGAGTGGCATTCTGTGCCAGGAAACGTCGACTAGTATCAAACATATACCATAATTGGTGGAAGAAGTTTCTGCGAATGTACATTTGGAGCCCAGCGTTGTATAGTAGAGAAACGTGGAACCAGGAAACTGAAACAGATGAGAATCGAAGTATCTGAGATGTAGCACTACAGAAGAATGCTGAAAATCAGATGGGAAGATAATGTAACAATTGAAGTTCTCCACAGAATTGGCGATGAAAGAGAAATATGTGTAAGAAGGAGGGACAGGATGATAGGAAATATGTTAAGAGCACAATCTCTATAGTGTTAGAGCGACCTGTAGAGGATAAAGACTGAGATTGGAATACAGATATATGCAGCAAATAATTGAGGACGTCGGTGGCAATACTGATGTGAGATGAAAAAGTTGACACGGGAGAGCAATTCGTTGCGTGCCTCATCAAGCAAGTGAGAAGACCGATGATCTGCACAAAATTTCAGTTTCAATAAACTCAGCTACTGCGCCATGTTACCTTGCTTTCCCAAGCACGTGGCGGCAGTTCAACTGGCACGTTTCTAGTCGCCGAGTTGCCGTAAGCTGCCGATCAACCGCCGGCTGTTTATTGTTCCGTGCAATGGATTGGGTGTTCTTCCGAGTGCCAAGTGTCTCCACATTATGGTGACTTGCCAGCCACACACAGCTCAGCCATATAGTCGTATTCTGCATATACATGGTGGTCGTAATTAAACTTTAGCTATTTGATCTTGGGTAAAAAAAGGCTTTTTACCTATACGAGTACACAGATTGTGCGCTACAGGATTTGCATTGTTAATGTTAATCTTGTGATTTGTCGTTAGGCGCCGGTGCTGGTACGGGAAAGTAAGGTTGAAACACAAGCATCAGTGCGCATTACAATTGCAGAAAGCAATATGGGTCTGGGAAAGGTGAGCAGAGTTTTACTTGTGAAGCTTTCTTGTCTAAACAACAGCAGTAGTGCTGTTGCCCTTAATGAGTATCGAAGCGTTAAAGGAACACGGCGAGGTTCTCTTTCTGCACTTGTGTCAAAGGACTCTAAGAACTCGAAGAACTTGATACGGACTGAGAGAGGTGGCGCAGTGGTTAGCACACTGGACTGGCATTCGAAAGGACGACGGTTCAAACCCATGTGCGGCTATCCTGATTTAGGTTTCCTGTGATGTTCCTAAATCTCTTCAGGCAAACGGTGGTATGATTCCTTTGAAAGGGCACCACCGACTTCGTCATCCATCCCTAAGCCGATGAGGCCGATGACCTCGCTGTTTGGTCCCCTCCCCCCAAATCAACTAACCAACGAACTTAGTATGGAAGTATACTCGAAGACGACACACATCTGTTGCTTGGCCTTTCTCAAAGCACAAATTTGTGATTGGCTCGCATTTTACTTGAATTTCTTGTTAGAAGTACTAGAAGTGTTCTCGTGTATTGAAGATGGCTGGGAAGTGTTACTGGGAGGTGTGGCCGCTGCCAACAGATATAGATACATTGTGGTTGGTGTCAGTTAATTGAATACTTCTCCGTCGTTTGGATGATCGTCGAGGGGCGGGCAGCTGAAACCTTCAACTGATATGCCGATTTAATCTCATCCCTTTGCAATCTCAAGTAAGAACTACTTAACGTGATATAGTTGCGTAGACTTCCTCGGCTGGAGTAAGTTGGTATAAAATTTTTCTGACTACCGTACATCTCAGTATTGCAAAAAAACTATAGTGTAGAAATCAACCTTTTGGGTACGGCTACAGTGGACATTCTCTGGGTCAGCAGACTCAGAAGAAGGTCTCTATAACCGTGGACGAAACGTTTTGACCTTGAAAAAGGTCACTGTAACCGTTCCCGATAGTTTGGTTCCACAGAATGGAGCGTTACTTTGCGATGCTGTGCAATAATCAGAAAACGTTTACATCTACTTAGCGTATGTCTCGAACACTTTCTTTGCCTCGTGGAGGCCTTGCCGTGAGGTGGTATCAACCGAAGACTGTAAATTGGTTGAGTATTTCTTGGTACAATAATTTATATATAAACTCGTCGACTCAAATAACACCACGGAGGACTCTACATGTTCATTTTATATGCAAACGACTTCGCCACAATATTAATAATGATCCTAACTCCTTTACAGATGATACAGTTACCTGTAACAAAAACCGTCCGCATAAATATGCAGTGAGATACTGTAATTTCAGGATGGTGTAACGATTTTAAAATTGCTTTAAATATTTAAAACGTAAACTCGTACACTTAAAAAAACGAAAACGTGAGTCATAATTGAAATCATTCAACTAATAATTGGATGTAACAGTTAGTGGGAACGGCATGATCACATAGTTTCAGTTGTAAGTAAAGAAGCTGGAGGACTAGGTTTTGTCGACAGGTTGTGTAGAAAATGCAACAAATAAAGTGGACTGATTCCGAAACTCTCCGGTGACCAAGGACTAACAGGAAATGTTGAACGCATAAAAAAGAAGGTCGGCACGAATGGTTATCTATTTATTTCACAGCGTCGCACTTAAAGGCGAACACCTATCCCTCTAATACTACTGTAAAGCTTTCGAGAATCGAAAGTAAATAAGGAATCTAACAAAATAACAAAATGCCTCTTATGTAATGGCCACGAAGGGATCACGAAAACACCATTATACTGATCACAGCAACCGTATGTGCCTTCTAACAGTCATTCCCCCAGTGCCCACAAGTCAATGGGAAGGGAGGGAAATCTTAATATACAACACAAAAAATCAGTGGTGTCCTCTTTGTCAGTGCTAGTCTACCAAGTTACTGCCTTTAATTGAGTTACATATAAGCGGTGGAAAAACATGTCTAATACGCCCTTTATGAAGAGTAATACAGCAACAGATACAAGGGAAGAAATCTACACACACCATTCAGAAATACCAGGAACTGTTGGACAAGATTTCCATTTGGTGTAAAATATATAAATGCAAGATAAAGCCCGTAAGAAACAAAATGAGCGCTGTAGTATCCGATTACAATCGGCATAATGAATAAATATCTAGGAATAACCCTAAGAGGCGAATGAAGTGGAACGAGTACGTAAAATTTCTGTCACATATTGCAAATAGGAGATAGACTTGTTTTACAGGATCGGAGATAGTCTCAAGAATCTTTCAAGGAAATTAAATACAATCTGCTAGTGTGACTAACACTGAAGTACTATTACAGCGATTTTGGAGATCATTATCAAATACACGTGATTGCAGACGCATACCGAAGTAGACGTCGTGTTAGAATTGTAAATTTATTTATAGTCCACATGAAAAAATAAAAGTTATTTCTAGAGGAAAAAATGAGAATATTGGGTAAATTTCTAAAACCCTTATCCTAGGAAAACTGTGACAATTCTGTGACCACTACCGTACATGCCACCTAGAAATCTGGAGAATAAGATAAAAAGAAACTGCGATGAAAAAAATCTGACACTTTGCGGCACGTCATATTCATCATAACACTTCTTTAATGCTCGATATTTCGCTCGTTCTGCTGGAAAACCGTCGAAGGGCAGTGTTGCGTTCACTAATAAAAGGCAAATAGTTTCAGGACATACTTCCTAACACTAATACCTTCATAATGTAATATAATTAATTTTTAAGACCTCCATTTCTTCTGCTATCCTGGATTTACATCAATCATCTTTATATCTGCCATAGTTATTTCTATTTCCAAGTTCTCCCCCTTTAGCTGAGTGGTTAGCGTGGCGAATTGCCACACCAAGAGGCCCGCGTTCGATTACCGGCTGAAACAGGACATTTTCTCCATTTAGGGACTGGGTGTTGTGTTATCCTCATCAACATATCATCCTAATCTCCTACGCGCAAGTTGCCCAATGTGGCATCGAACGAAATAAGTACTTGCCCTCGGCGGCCGAACTTCGCCGAATGGGGGACTCGTGGCCCACAATACCTGACGCTCATTTCAATTTCTCTCTCCAAATAGCGCTATTCGTCTACTACTTTCTATCTCATTATTCCTTCACAGTTTCCTACGTATACAGTCTGTTTCCATTGTTTTAATTTTGATATTTGTCAGATCCAAGTAGAATGTATAGTATTTTCATACACATAAGAGTAAACATAACGATGATATAGTAAGAAATGCGTTAAAAGGCAGTAAGGATTTCAAAATGATTTTTTACATTTTTAAGCTTTCAGTGCACTAGGTTTCTTTCTAGTAACGAATTGAAGAGTTCATTTGGTGTATCATAAATATTTCGCCCAATAAAAAAAAGTATTGGGAGTAGAATTGGTTTAAAAGTATTTAAATAAAAAAATAATACGGATGATGATCCAAGTTTAATACCAACTAACCCACTTTCAAAATGCTAACAACTGATCCGTGAACTAGTAACACTTTCTCTCGGAAGAAGTCTTTCTTCGGGCCTTTCTTGATAGGTTTTAATTGCAATAAATAATAAAATAGGCCCACTAAAGTCTAGAAATCTTTCTGGAAGCAGCAGCGAGGTCTGTATCTGAAATTAACAAACCTCTTTATGAGAGCGTTGGATCAATGTTGCCTGGTCTGTGGCTCTTTGCCTTTCTGCCTATGTTGCGATTGTGTCGGCATCCTGAATTCAATGCGGCTACCCGCAATCGCAATTGTGGCTAAATATGCTATCAGAATTCCTCATTTGTACACCTCAGGAGCAGAAATGGAACATCATCGCTTAAAAATCGATACATCATAGGGTCGTGCAACTATTCGCTCTGCATTTTTGGTAACCGGCGCGGTATCATGGCCATTTCTTGGCTTCTCTGGCTTGTTTATAGGCTTCCCGCATACAATTACAAATTTTTATGGAAAAATGCGCCGGCCGCGGTGGTCTCGCGGTTCTAGGCGCGCAGTCCGGAACCGTGCGACTGCTATGGTCGCAGGTTCGAATCCTGCCTCGGGCATGGATGTGTGTGATGTCCTTAGGTTAGTTAGGTTTAAGTAGTTCTATGTTCGAGGGGACTGATGACCACAGCTGTTAAGTCCCATAGTTCTCAGAGCCATTTGAACCATTTGGAAAAATACGTTTGCATTGTTTACGTATTTCTTACTATTTCTTGCTTCAGATTCGTTTGGGTAAACACATCTGGTAACGTTTCTGTGCAAACAGAATAATAACCCATTAGGTCTGAACAAAGGAGGAAATGAAGAGTATGCCGACTCCTAGAGCATGACGAATGCTACTGATTTTAAATATTTTATGATTTTAGCGCTTTCCACCACTTTCAACCCGGTTCAGTCACGTATTATAAAGACGTGATGCATTGTACGAGAACCGATTATAAGTGAGAGACTCGCAGTATTATCTGGCTGCTCTGCGTTATCTGTAATATTGGCTTTCAGTATGCTGTAGCTTGAAACTACACGGTACGGAATTTTAGTCACGAGACAGTCGTAGTTCTGATGTAGGCCTTATCTGACGCCATGGAAACGACGCCAAGGCTCACTATAATGGAAACAGTAGCATCATTTGGCTCTTTCTCAGTTGCGGCACGCGATATCGACGATTGTAGCTAACGGACGCTTTACGACTACAGATGTAGGTATATTTGCAAGATGGTGCTGTAATGGATTTCGCTGGGGCTTATCT
Source organism: Schistocerca gregaria (assembly GCF_023897955.1). Classification (NCBI taxonomy): domain Eukaryota; kingdom Metazoa; phylum Arthropoda; class Insecta; order Orthoptera; family Acrididae; genus Schistocerca; species Schistocerca gregaria. The sequence goes on from NC_064926.1 coordinate 367,483,582, forward strand.
GGCAACTCTGAGGCAATAAGATACTTCACTGTGTTGTCCTCATGCTATTGCTTTTGTCCAGACAATAACATACATTATTCGAACGCTGCAGTGGCAAACGTTGTGGTCTACTCATAAGCATAAACTTTAGAGGCGGATTGTGGTCGGTCTGGAGCTCGGAGACTATTCCAGCAGCTTTGGAGTCCAGAACGTGAATTGTTGTCGAGGTGCTAAGCGGAAATACCACATATAGGCGGTGCTTGCTCCCTCAGACGCTATAGCTGCTGCAGCAGACTCGGCGGTAGCAAGCCCAGCGAATATTCTATAGACAAACAGCCTCCTGAAGTACAGGCGGCCCAGACATGGCCCACAAAGCACATCCCTGACTGTGGCGGCCGATAATGCAGGGGCCAAGGCCTGCATATACTACACATTTACACTGAAGCGCCAAAGAAACTGGTGTAGGCATGCATGATTAAATACAGAGATATCTAAACAGGCAGAAGTAGCCGCTGCGGTCGGAAAATCCTATATAAGACAAGAAGTTGGATTGTTTTGGGGAGGAGACCATACAGTGAGGTCATTGGTCTCATCGGATTAGGGAAGGACGGGGAAGGAACACGGCCGTACCCTTTCAGAGGAACCATCCCGAAATTTGCCTGGAGCGATTTAGGGAAATCACGGAAAACCTAAATCAGGATGGCCGGACTGGGAGTCCAGTGTGCTAACCACTGCGCCACCTCACTCGGTAGAGACAACAAGTGTCTGGCGCAGTTGTTAGATCGGTTAGAGCTGCTACAGTGGCAGATTTTCAAGATGTAAGTGAGTTTTATAGTGGCCTTATAGTCGGTGCTCGAGGGATGGGACACAGTATCTTCGAGGTAGACATGAAGTGGGTATTTTCCTATATGACCACTTCAAGAGTGGACTGTATCAGTAATCCGGAAAAACATGAAATCTCCGACATCGCTGCGGCCGGTAAAAATATCCTGCAAAAATGGTACCAACGATGACTGAAGAGAATCGTTCAACGTGACAGAAGTGCAACCCGCCCAAAATTGTTGCAAATTTCAATGCTGGGCCATCAGCAAGTATCAACGTGGGCACCATTCAACGAAACATCATCGATACGGGCTTCGGAGCCGAACGCCCACTCGTGTACCCTTGATGACCCAATGAAACAAAACTTTAGGCCTCGTCTGGGCCATCAACACCGACTCTTGACTGTAGATGACTGGAAACATGTTGCCTGGTTGGGGGAGTCTCGTTTCAAATTGCATCGAGCGGATGGACGTGTACGGGTATGAAGGCAACCTCATGAATCCTTGGACACCGCATGTCAGCTGGGGACTGTTCAAGCTGCTAAAGGCTTTGTAATGGGGTGGGGCGCGTGCATTTAAGGTGATATGGGATCCCAGATACGTCTAGATACGACTCTTACAGATGACACGTACATAAGCATCCTGTCTCGTCACCTGCATCCATTTATATCCATTGTGCATTATGTTGACTTGGGCAGATCCAACAGGACAATGCATCACTCCACATGTCATGAATTGCTACAGAATGGCTCCAGGAACACTCTTCACAGTTTAAACACTTCCGCAGGCCACCAAACTCCGCAGGAATAAACATTTTTGATCATATATGGGATGCCTTGTAACGTGCTGTTCAGAAGAACCTCTAACCCTCGTAATGTTACGGTCTTATGGACAGCCCTACAGGGTTCATAGCGTCTGTTCTCTCCAGCACTACTTCAGATATTTGTCGAGTTCATGCCATGTCGTGTTGCGTCACATCTGGTGCTCGAGAGGGGGGGGGGGGGGGGAGGTGTAAAATTAACTGTAGATAGCCGTCGCTTTTTCTTGGCGCTGGGCAGCTTCTGTTGTGGAGGGTAGGCTTTTTGGCGGCTCTGTAAAACCCCAAGGAAAAAAATTTTGTTTAAGATCTCTTGCGTTTTCCGTAAGCACAGGAACTTCGTTTAAGATCTCTTGCGTTTTTCATATGCACAGGAACTTCTAAATGAGTGTCTTTCAGTGAGTGTACTCGTATGCGTAAGCTTCTCAGTATGTTCATGGTCGGCATTTCGAACGGTCTGTATAGTTTATGGAGTAGCGTGGGGTTCAGGCAGCAGGTCATTAGTTGGTTTGCCACGTTTAGCCCAGTCACAGCAAATGGCGAGCTGTAGTAATAGACGAAAAAGGGCACGGTAGTGTGAAATGTGCCCTGTTAATCCACATTTAGAAGACTGTTGGGAGATTGATATGTGATGCGGCTGGCGCCAGTACCTTTTTCTTGTAGTCTCATGTTTGCCTGATTTCGCTTTGGCCGGCCGCAGAATCATTTGTTCATCGCTGGTTCGGCTACTTAAGTCTGCTGCGTCGAGGCAGCAGTCTCACTGTGTGGTCTGTCGGTTGTGCTTACAACACGGTCGGGAGGTTGGCCCTTACTTAGTGTGTGGAGACGGCGGAAAGGTTTTGTGTTGCGGCACGAGGCGTGTTGTTTGGCTTTCCTCGCCACGCAGTACATGTTGAGAAAAAGGGCTTGCCTGAGAGGGGCCTGGCATCAACCGTTCGCCTGGGCACATGATGTGTGTCTGATTTAAATAGGTGCAACTGTGTGATGTCTGTATTTGTTACTGGTTAACTAACGTTGTCTTCAGTGTTAATTTGGTGACGAGTCTGATATGTCAATGTTATGTCACACGGGCCTGATAACGGTAGTTGGGTTTATTATCTTATTTTCCTACCACTTGATGAAGGATATGCAGCTACAGTATATGTAAGGAAGCCCGGTGAGCTCCTCATTACCGAGTGGTGATATATTTAAAATTGTCGTAACTTTCGTGATTGCGTACCAAAATTTTCACCTTGGTTTAAAAGTAATGTAATACTATGCTGTTACATCAGATTCCAAGAAATTTTAGTTCTGGCGGACTCTTGCCTGTTTAAACTAATACTCAACTGTTACCATCACGTTTCAAGAAACCATCTTATTTACACGTGCCCTGTAGTGTTTAAATTAATTCATAAGTGCTGAGTTACGAAAAAAACTGGCGCGGTTTCCTGTTTTAATGTTATGTTTTACTGTTTTACGTAATATGAATCAGCAGTTGCAAGTGTACTGTTGTAGTTGATTTATATTTCAGTTGTGAGGAGCGAAGTGTATTTCGTCCGGTTCGGTGCTGCGTGGTCACGGGGCTTAATTACTTGGTCCATGTTGCTAGCCTTCTGTCTCGATCTCGTGCATAAATTGAGTTTTTCTGTTTTCTTTGTTCCTGGCTCTGTCAGATCGTTAAGCTTTGTCTATGAATTTAAACCTGTAAAACTGGGATTCACTCTGTAACTAGTGCCCGATCGGATTGCTGGACACTCCGTCTTATTAATTCTATATTCCCTTATCAGCCATTGCCGTCTTCATTGCCGAGAGTTGAAGTTTAAGAATTTGCTTTTATTATTATTAAGCCTTAATGTTATACCTTGATATAAATTTATATTGAAAAAGAGAAATCTTTGTACAGGATAGCCTTTTGGGTTCAGAGTTTGGCAAGTTTTGATTGTATTAAGTATTTACACGAACAGGAATTTTGTTAACCTTGAATGCATTTGTCATGCAGATTGTAACAGAGGTTTAAGAAAATTTTTTATTGATCTTGCGAGGTTGTTAAATTTATCTGTTTTATTGTATTTAATTTGTGCAAGGTAATAAACATTGTTTAACGCAAACTGTGCATGTTTGGTAATGATGACCCTACTACTTCCTGTCGTATTATTGGACGCAAATAGCACGTTCTAGAGATCAACCATACACAACAAACTTACCGGATGTAAATCAGTCGTACTTGTTGATGTGTGTCAAGTTTGATTTCACAGCAACCGGTAGGGTCTCGAATATTATGTTATTGGCTTAAGTTGACCTCCTGTCATGTATAGATTAGGATCCCATGAGGGAAGCATATATCCCATGAGGGAAGCATATCTCCTCTTGGAGAAGCACTGAGCCTGGCGTGTGATTCTCTGCATCTTCGGTCTAGCTGTTTGCTAGTTTTCTGAGTAGGTTATTTCTTGTTACGAATTTATGACGATTCTTCTCGCAGTGGTTTGTTCATTAATGACCAAACTAGAATGACACCGAGGTACGTCGGATTATCTACATTCCAGGGGGTTTGCATATCAGATTACATTCCGCTTTCAGGTATGTTATTAACGCAGATGGAAGGCGCTGTCTTACGACGTCGGGGGATTTGGTTCAAGGAATTTATTTTCTACGCTAGTATTCCGACACGGCGTTTAGTGTGCTTTTCATGTTTTATTCCATATTCTCTGCACGCTACCGTTAGGCTATGGTGGTCATGTCATCGTTGTGTTGGAAGTAGGTAATATACTCAGTTATAAGTTCATAGGCTGAGTAGATGAGGGGTCGACATTAGCCTAGAGAGTCCCTTTTTATGCTCCACCTACCCTCCAACGTGATTGATGTTTCTTTAAAAACTAAAGGACAAATGAAGCAAAGACGAAGGCGATGACGAGTAGCACACTGAAGAATAAACGCTGCTTCATCAGAACTGGGAGCGCTGTTGTAAGGGAACAAATAAAAGGGTTCTGTTAAGTAAAGCGAGATTGCGTAGGACGCCTAAAGTATCTGAAGTAGATCGCCTCAGGCGAAGAGCGATTTACGAAAAACTGATAAAACACCGTAACATGTTTCCAGAAAGGGTAATGAACAGGCAGGATGATCAGCTGGAGCTGGCCGTTTCAAGCACTATGCTGCCTCGCATCTCCTCCGTGGATACGCAGGCACTGTATTCCTCGTCACTGACGCTACCAACGGACTGTGGATACTCCCAGAGGTCACTGACAATTGCAAGCCGCCCCCCACCCCCCTGCCCAAGATAAATAGGACCGTCGACCTGCTCAAAAGAAGCAGGTGTTGATACCCTCCGCTGGGGTGGAATCGGCCTGATGAACTAGGCACTTGTAGAATTTGAATTGTACAGGTAGAGAAGTTACTAGTCTCTCTATTGATCTGCTGTAGACATGAGACAGTGACTGGTCAAGTATTTAACAATAAAATTCGTCATCAGCTCTACAACTGAGATGTTATTTCATTTTAAATATCAGTTTTCGCATTTCACAATGCCATCGTCAGGCCCCACATGCATCTTCAAAAAAAAAAAAAAAAAAAAAAAGGGGGAAACGGTATTGGCATACTGGGGCCATATGTTTCTGGTTGTCGTGAATTCTAATCCGTATTTCAAGTGCTTCCTTCAAAGACTTGATTGAAATCAATGCATTATTAAAAAAGTTAATTATTTCAAATGGTTCAAAAGGCTCTGAGCACTATGGGACTTAACATCTTAGGTCATCAGTCCCCTAGAACTTAGAACTACTTAAACCTAACTAACCTAAGGACATCACACACATCCATGCCCGAGGCAGGATTCGAACCTGCGACCTAGCAGTCCTGCGGTTACGGACTGAAGCGCCTAGAACCGCACGGCCACCGCGGCCGGCTGCTAATTACTTGTCTGGTCTTATATTGTATACTGTACTCAATAAATGTATTGAAGTCGTCTCAATTATGTGCTGGTCTTTGTCCAGAAGACCTGGTGCCCAGCCCAGCTGAGCTCACATGTGGAAAGTATAGGTGAAACTGCAGTCACAGCCACAGGTAAGGTTTAAGTCGCAACTATAGCCAGGGTCCGTAAACGTGGGAATCACACATAGTTCCGTGCATCTAGGTGTTGCTGTCGAAGCTTCTACATCACAACAAACAAAACCCGTGATAATCAATAATACGTGTTTTTGACGTGTTTGTCAGGACGACTACATGAACCATCAGAAGCCGCTAGAAATGACGAGATGAAGTTGAAGGAGTAGCTCTTGACTTAGCTGTCCACAACCTTTATTTTCTTTTGCAGAGAATGATACGATACGTTCATGACCTGTCTACATGAGCCGCAGCTTCTACAAGACTTTTTACATCTGTGGTCACTGCCCAAAACATCACATCCACGATGGGGATAGAACAACCAATTTCCATCCTGGACGAGAAAGGAAAGTGAATATGCTGGACAACAGATGCTGCTACAGTTAAAAAAGTAAAAGAAAATCCGATTCCGCACAATGAAAGCGAAGTACACAAAGCTTACGAAGGGCATGCGTACGTGAAAAAATATGTCCCACTGCGCAAGAGGCCTCACGCGGTACAGAGGTGTCATTTAGGTTGCCTGCTGCGCAGGCTGTACGCGACGGGACGACACACGGCAAAGTCCATAGATCCCCTCTGGCTTCTCGGTGTGAAACCTTTGTCGCCTGCCGCATGAACGGAAATAGAGCAATGCTCGACATCATTCAGTCTGTCGCGTGTTTATGTGGGCTGCACTTTCCAACAAGCAGAATCAGCTGGCGTGTCCATTGCTGGTGCCGACACCATGTCTTCTAGTTAAAACGAGCGCCAGCGGACAATAGCCAACAACCGGTATTCGACGTCCACCGGTAATCCACTAGTTGAACGATACGTGACTGGATTTTCTTGGAAATTTTAGGAAGTGTCTACCAATCAGTTTAGGACCTTCATTGAGAGTGATACTAGCCACACACTGTCCCTTAGATAAGATCTCTTGTATATGACAGATAAGTGCAATTAATACTGATATGGAAAATGTGAACATAGAACGTCAGTAGTTATGTTAGGCGTATCACCCTTGGTAGAACTTATCACTCTTACACGTTGAAGTCAACGAGTACTTTGAGGCCTAGTAAACCTGGCCGCTAAAGTGTACCTTACAACAGTGCACAAAATAATAACATATGGACGATGCAAAGGTCGGACGCCTGTGTGTACTTGTAGAAGAAGTAGTTAATGCCAGGCAAATCATCACCTAAGTTGCCATAAGCAAAGGAAAACATGTCTGCTACAAATGCGGCTGATGCAATACAGGAATAGCCCACATAGTACTTGTAAAGTTACGGCTGTGGAAGGAAGGATTCAGTAAACAAAAAAGATATCACGTGGGACACAGGATTTACGTCAAATCAGTGCACCCAAACTTTTACTTGCTTTATATCCAGAATACATGCCCCTTCACAAATGAAATGTGTTTTCATCTCAACGGCGCCCAGGGAACACGATATGGCCGACCAAGACCAGTTAGGAGCAGTGTCGCAGCAACTACAGACAGTTTACGGAAGAAAGCTTACAGACAATGCGAGATAAAGTGTCCCGTAATGCCGAAGTAGCTTACGCCACTGCCTGAAAAGGAAGAAGAGAAACCTGTCCCAAGAGCTTTTATCCTTTACCTCGGCAATACATCCGCAAAAATTGGAAGAAGATACCAGAAATACAACGTAATGTGTGTACTTTATCTGACACTAAGGCGAAAGTCGTGCTGCAGTCTGTTAAAGACGATGTATGTGTCCGGAAACTAGCAGAACACAGCATTTTATGCCAATGCGGAAATATGCGCTTAGGTCAAAGAATCCAGACGCTTCAGGGCAAATGTGCTGACCGTGAGCGTCACATCCATTTTTTAAAAATAAAATACAATACATAACTTAGGAAATATTACATTTCAGCATGTGAAGTCTATACTCAGGTCTTTTACACCCTGACAGCTAATGTGAAATGTGTGGTGGCTTGCCTCATGCGGTTAATCATGTTGAACTTTCGGTTCTATGTACTGGTAAATAGAAATGAAAATGTATAACTTGGTAATTGGGAGATCTCAGCACTTTTAAGAAACAGTGAGTCACTCTCACTGCACCATACTATATTACTAGAACGTCGAAAAAAAGCGGTTAGGAATGGAATTTTCACTGGGAAACGTAAGTTAATTGGTGCAGGGTTCTTGTCCTCGTGTGACCAGATATGTCAACGCTATCCACATTTGTTCTTCATTTTGACGGATGACAGTTCCTTGTCGCGTACGTAAGTAACAGATCTCACTCCTGTGACTATAAAAAGAGAGCCCTATGAATCTATAAGAAAATATGGTGACTGATCATGAGGCTCTCTGTTGCTTTACGAACTTGCGTTTCGTGTCAAATGCCTGTTATCATCCAAGATCATTATTTCTTAGCAAAATGAATCGTTTCGCAGCTGCAACCGATGGCATCCCATTTCCGTTAATACGTTTTACTGACGCACCACTACGTTTTACTACGCATTCACGCGTTTGCTCCCGTCGAAGGTTAGAGTCCTCCCTCGGGCATGGGTGCTTGTGCGTTTGTGTGTGTGTCGTCTTTAGCGTAAGTAATTTGAAGTTAGATTAAGTAGTGTGTAAGCTTAGGGACCTATGACATCAGCAGTTTGGTCCCATAGGACTTACCACAAATTAAATTATTAAATTTAACTGCATTCTACAAACAAGTATCATTTCATATTGTTACTTTTATATTTCAGAGGAACTGTTAGTGAAAGGAGAGACTATATGACGTAAGGGGAAGTTGACAGATGTCAGGATCTCACGAAAATGGAGTACAGACAACTCTTGATTACAACAGTTCACGATAATTGTCTCTACCACCATATTAAACTTTTTCCCGTGTTCTGTAACAGTTCAAGGCAAGAACTCATAGATGAGTGTCGATCCGGAAATATCATAACAAGCGTATTTTAAACTACAATACATGTTGTTGTGGTCTTCAGTCCTGAGACTGGTTTGATGCAGCTCTCCATGCTACTCTATCCTGTGCAAGCTTCTTCATCTCCCAGTGCCTACTGCAACCTACAATCTTCTGAATCTGCTTGGTGTATTCATCTCTTGGTCTACCTCTACGATTTTTACCCTCCACGCTGCCCTCCAATACTAAATTGGTGATCCCTTGATGCCTCAAAACATGTCCTACCAACCGATCCCTTCTTCTAGTCAGGTTGTGCCACAGACTTCTCTTCTCACCTATTCTATTCAACACTTCCTCATTAGTTATGTGATCTAGCCATCTAATCTTCAGCATTCTTCTGTAGCACCACATTTCGAAAGCTTCTATTCTCTTCTTGTCTAAACTATTTATCGTCCATGTTACACTTCCATACATGGCTACACTCCATACAAATACTTTCAGAAACGACTTCCTGATACATAAATCTATACTAGATGTTAACAAATTTCTCTTCTTCAGAAACGCTTTCCGTGCCATTGCCAGTCTGCATTTTATATCCTCTCTACTTCGACCATCAGCAAATAGCAAAACTCCTTTAATATTTTAAGTGTCTCCTTTCCTAATCTAATACCGTCAGCATCAACCGACTTAATTCGACTACATTCCATTTTCCTCGTTTGGCTTTTGTTGATGTTCATCTTATATCCTCCTTTCACGACAATATCCATTCCGTTCAACTGCTCTTCGAAGTCCTTTGCTGTCTCTGACAGAATTACAATGTCATCGGCGAACCTCAAAGTTTTTATTTCTTCTCCATGGATTTTAATACCTAACCCGAATTTTTCTTTTGTTTCCTTCACTGCTTGCTCAATATACAGACTGAATAACATCGGGGAGAGGCTACATCCCTGTCTCACTCCCTTCCCAACCGCTGCTTCCCTTTCATGCCCCTCAACTCTTATAACTGCCATTTGGTTTCTAAACAAATTGTAAATAACCGTTCGCTCCATATATTTTACTTATTCCATTTTCAGAATTTGAAAGAGAGTATTCCAGTCAGCATTCTCAAAAGCTTTCTCTAAGTCTACAAATGCTAGAAACATTGGTTTGCCTTTCCTTAATGTAGCTTCTAAGGTAAGTCGTAGGGTCAGTATTGCCTCACGTGTTCCAATATTTCTACGGAATCCAAACTGATCTTCCCATAGGTAGGCTTCTACTAGTTTTTCCATTCGTCTGTAAAGAATTCGCGTTAGTATTTTGCAGCCGTGACTTATTAAACTGATAGTTCGGTAATTTTGATATCTGTCAACACCTGCTTTCTTTGGGATTGGAATTATTATATTCTTCTTGAAGTCTAAGGGTATTTTACCTGTCTCGTACATCTTGCTCACGTGTTTTCCAACACGTTAACGCTCCCCCACTGGCCCACATACCACTGTTGTAACCAACATGCACTATAGGTTGTCGACATGTTGAATTGGTATGCTCGGTCACACGATCTGTCTCCAATCGAACACATGTGACGCCATCAGACGACAACTCTAGCGTCATCCACAAACAGCTTTAACTTTCCCTGTGCTGACCTGCCAAATGCAACAGACTTGGAACTCCATCTCACAAACCGACATCCGGCACCTGTACAAAACAACGTTTGATTGCTTGTATTCCACATTCTGGCGGTTAACCGGTTGTTAATGTACCAACGTTTCATGTTTGCAATGGCTTATCTTGCGCTTACATTAACCAGCGATATCCCAAAGTTACTTAGACAAATGTATTCCCGAAATTTCATTAATCTACGAGGGTCACTCCAAAAGAAATGCACACTATTTTTGTAAAAATACAGTTTTCATTCTGCATGTGTGAAAGTTTTACAGTGTGTAGATACATCCTGCCCGCTTGTTTTCAAACTTAGTTCAACATGTTCCCGTGAGTGGCGCCGTCACAGCATGTCTTCAAGATGGCTTCTACACTTGACGTTCGTCAGAAGCAACGTGCTGTCATAGAATTCCTGTGCTGTGAAAACGAGACAGTGGGAAACATCCACAAGAGGTTGAAAAAGGTGTATGGAAATGCTGCTGTCGATCGCAGTACAGTTAGTCGTTGGGCAAGCAGGTTACATGATGAAAGTGGGCAGGACTGGTTCTCCCAAGGCCGTCAGTAGTTCTAATGGAATGCTGTCTACTCCCGGGGCCTTGTTTCGACTCAGGTCTTTCAGTGCTCCATCAAGGTCTTCAAGCAGTATCATATCTCCCATTTCATCTTCATCTACATTCTCTTCCATTTCCATAATATTGTCCCCAAGTACATCGCCCTTGTATAGGCCCTCTATACACTCCTTCCACCTTTCTGCTTTCCCTTCTTTGCTTAGAACTGTGTTTCCATCTGAGCTCTTAATATTCATACAACTGGTTCTCTTTTCTCCAAAGGTCTCTTTAATTTTCCTGTAGGCAGTATCTATCTTACCCCTAGTTAGAGAATCCTCTACATGCTTATATGTATCCTCCAGCCATCCCTGCGTAGCCATTTTGCACTTCCTGCCGATCTCGTTTTTGAGACGTTAGTATTCTTTTTAGCCTGCTTCATTTACTGCATTTTTATATTTTCTCCTTTCCTCAATTAAATTCAATATTTCTTTTGTTACCCAAGGATTTCTACTAGCCCTCGTCTTTTTACCTACTTGATCCTCTGCTGCCTTCACTACTTCATCTCTTAAAGCCTGTCAATTGTTCCCTTATGCTCTCCCTGAAACTCTGTACAACCTCTGGTTCTTTCAGTTTATCCAGGTCCCATCTCCTTAAATTTCCACCTTTTTGCAGTTTCTTCAGTTTTAATCTACAGGTCATAACCAATAGATTGTGGTCATAGTCCACATCTGCCCCTGGAAATGTCTCACAATTTAAAACCTGGTTCCTAAATCTCTGTCTTACCCTTATATAATCTATCTGAAATCTTTCAGTATCTCCAGGCTTCTTCCACGTATACAATCTCCTTTTATGATTCTTGAACCAAGTGTTAGCTATGATTAAGTTGTGCTCTGTGAAAAATTCTACCAGGTGGCTTCCTCTTTCATTGCTTAGCCCCAATCCATGTTCACCTCCTGTTTCCTTCTCTCCCTTTTCCTACTACCGAATTCCAGTCACCCATGACTATTAAATTTTCGTCTCCCTTCACTATCTGAATAATTTCTTTTATTTCATCATACATTTCTTCAATTTTTTTGTCATCTGCAGAGCTAGTTGGCATATAAACTTGTACTACTGTAGTAGGAGTGGGCTTCGTGTCTATCTTGGCCACAATAATGCGTTCACTATGCTGTTTGTAGTAGCTTACCCGCATTCCTATTTTTTTATTCATTATTAAACCTACTCCTGCATTAATCCTATTTGATTTTGTATTTATAACCCTGTATTCGCCTGACCAAAAGTCTTGTTCCTCTTACCACCGAACTGCACTAATTCCCACTATATCTAACTTTAACCTATCCATTTCCCTTTTTAAATTTTCTATCCTACTTGGCTGATTAAGGGATCTGTCACGCTCCGATCCGTAGAACGCCAGTTTTCTTTCTCCTGATAACGACGTCCTCTTGAGTAGTCCCCGCCATACAGTAAAGCTGCATGCCCTCGGGAAAAATTACGGCTGTAGCTTGCCCTTGCTTTCAACTGTTCGCAGTACCAGCACAGCAAGGCTGTTTTGGTTAGTGTTACAAGGCCAGATCAGTCAATCATACAGACTGTTGCCCCTGCAACTCCTGAAAAGGCTGCTGGCTCTCTTCAGGAACCACACGTTTGTCTGGCCTCTCAACAGATACCCCTCCGTTGTGGTTGCTCTTACGGTACGGCTATCTGTATCGCTGAGGCACGCAAGCCTCCCCACCTACGGCAAGGTCCACGGTTCACGGGGGGGGGATACAATGCATAACTAGGAAATATTACATTTCAGCATATGAAATCTATACTCAGCCCTGCTGCACCAATTAAATTACGTTTCCCAGTTAAAAGTCCAATCTAAATCATTAAGTTTTCGACGTTCCAGAAATGTAGTATGGTGTAGTATCACTTTGTTTCCGCCAGATGGCCCGTTGACAGTGACTCACTGTTTCTTCAAAGTGCTGAGATCTCCCATTTACCAAGTTATACATAAACGAGCGTAATAAATAAAAATTGAAATTCAATCAGTTATTTGTGCTTGCTTGTTTTGTGGCCACTGCCACTGGATTCGACTATCGGAACAGGTCTCAAAGGTCGCAATGTACCCTATTGGGGAAAGATTACCAGAAAGCTGTCCAGCCGTATCTTCCTATGAACGAAATGGCGAAAGATTTCAGAGAGAGCAAAAATAAGACTGTTGCGAAAACCGTCACTAATTCGGACATAGTATGTAGGTAACCGCTCAAGATCTGGAAAACTAAGAATAACAGATTCGTGGACACAATAAAACCACAAATGTTTCTGTAGGCCAAAATGTCGCAGACGAAATTTGGGAGTTTAGGATGGCATGCGATCAGTGGACACACTGGAGCAAATAGTAATGCTCTGTAGAATAGCAGGTCAGTGGCGAAGAGGAATTGGTGGTTGGATGCTTGGGAGATCACACCACAATATCATCGGAAGAACTAAGGAACAGAACAGTGCCCACGAATGTCAGCAGAAATCAGAAATTGCTTGAATGATCATAACAACGAGAGCAGCAGACGTTTTGATCGCTAAGATATTAAAAGTAAAATCTTCGTGAATACGTGTATTAATGAACTCACGTTGTAGTAACAAAAGTCATAATATTTCTGGACACCTTCATATGTTCATAATTTCTGTATATGTAAATGAAATGTTTGTTCCAACGTAGCTCACGTCTATATACTGATTCACATAGCACAGCCTCTTAGACAACTAGCAGGCAAATAGTAAATGAAAATCTCTTCTCAGAAACATAAGGGAGAAGAACTTTTGCTTTGGCAGGAATGGGGCGGATCTGAATATTAAGGTAGGAATGCCCAGGAGAGCTGTGGCTCGAATTCGCGGATTCAAGCTGACAAACAAAGCTCCACCAGCCATCTTAGAGAAACTTGTACGAAGTAGTTGCGGAAGCAGAGACCTGCTTTGGTTTACTCCGAGAACACAGGTATTATAAACTCCTTGCTCCATACAGGGGGGTTCCACACGAGGTGTCTGAAGCGGGGCTGCATCCGTAAATGTCAGAGTAGCGCCCGAGATACTTTCCAATTGTTTTCCACACGCCACATCTTCGCCGCAGGAGTAATTTCCGAAATTATCTGTAGAGGGAAGAATTTATGTCTCAAATGAGAATGGAAAATCTGTTGCCTGTATTTACAGCTTTCCGCTGCTCTCCATTTCATATTATGCGTGGGCAGGAATATTATATAATTACAAACGAGCCCCAAGCTTCGTAGGTGACATTATAGGGAATAAATAGGCTATTATTTCGTAGAAGGAACCATTCCCACAAATACATGTATGTGAAGTGTTGTAGCGAAATATGAAAACAATTTTCAAGGACGAATATGTAATCCCGACTATTTTCGAATAACAGTACCGCTTCTTAAATATCAAATTAGATCACTAGCTCGTTTGACAGGACTACTGTTTCCTTTAAGAATATAGATCTGTTTTCATCGCCAAAGATATGCCTGTATTTTGAAATTCTATTGTCCGAACAGAGATTTTCCTAGGTCATTCGACTAGGTCTTTTTTTTTTAAATATTTTGTGCCCTGCCCAACGGTTCAGGCTGGGCTGATTATAATTTATTTTTTTGCTTAGCTATATCCCAGGTAGATTTATTTGATCGTGTCAGAAGCATCAAAATACTGTATAAACAGCATACAATGTATAAAATTTGTGCAGGAAAAATCTGAAAAACTAAAAACTGTGTGTAAACATAAATGTTACATGTAATGATATCGAGCTAAGAAATTTTGGACCAAAAGTTGGCCACCTCTAGACCATCAGGGGTAACTTTCTTACGCTCAAGAGCACAATTGCTTGGACGGCATAATGTGCATGGTAGCCTGCTGTCGCTTTGTGGATCGGGTCGTCTGATAATTGTCGTTTGTTCATGTGGCGTTTGGTTCTGGCCACCCGGAAACGTGCCAGGTGGATAGGCGTGAGGCAGCAGCTTACCGAATTGGGAATGTCTGCATCCCTCATTATCAGATACCAGATGAAAAAACCTGAAAATAGTACCACGGAGTTGACACCCACAGTCAGAGGCTGTGTGTGTGTGTGTGTGTGTGTGTGTGTGTGTGTGTGTGTGCGTGCGTGCGTGCGAGCGCGTTTTGAGATATCTGCGTGAAGCGTACATCAGTTGTCAATGCATGAAACCTGAACACCATGGAAACAGCTGTGAAGCAAGTGCTAGTAACTTCATGAAAGCATAAATCACTGCTGTCTCTCAGCACCAGACAATCGGCTCAGATGGTTAAACGTCTGCATTTAAGAGGTTCAGCATATAAATTATAAAGAGATAATCGTTTCAAAGATGATCACTAATTCAGTAATTTTGAAAAAATAAATAGAACGTATGTATCTGATACCTTCAGAGTGTAGCGATAGATACACATCAGATTGACGCCACATGTGCTACTGTTTTTGACAAGCCTCTCGGCCATGAAGTTAACAGATATTACTCTCATTACTTGACACTAAACACAAAACGAATGTCTTTTATTTTTGAGAAGAAATGTGAGTTATATAGATCTCTCATGATCGTCTTTCTTAAGATTTTTTATGACGAAGTTTATTACATAACTGAATTTGGAGCACAAAAATATACATTACTCTAAGGAAATATGGACGAAATTTGTGGGTAAAGAGGAATTATAATTTAAATTTTTGCGTTATGAAATATAGGTAGGTGCTTCAAATAAGGCAAGTGTCAGGTTTCACGATATTGCATCGCCAAACTTGTCAGCTTATTAACATGAAACTTGACCTACCTTCAAAATAGATCCTGAGTTATTAAGGAGAAAAATCTAATTATTCAAATGAGTTGAAGTATGTTCTAAATTGGAATTTCAGAAACGTAGTAAACTGCCTTTTTGTGCTAAGCAGTGTGCCCAGTAGACTCCCCATGTATTTCTATAAGGCTTTGTCTACGAAAGGACGAGTTTGGAGTCAGTGAAATGCTGTATCAACAGTCAACAATTTTTATTACATTTTAATAGGAAAGCAGCAAAAAATTTTCATTTTTAGATTTTCAGACTGGGGACTGAACTACTGTTTCCCACTATGGACACTAATGGAACTATTTGTAACGCTTGTGCGAAATCAGCACATAAAGTGGACAGAGAATCATATCTTCTAACAAGTTCTCGGTGCAGATTAAAGAATATGAAGGTGTAGATGCATCCCGGTTTGAGGTGCTGTGGCCTGTTTGAGAGACTTTTTCTTGAAGTGGCCTTAATGGTCTATACACAGTTTTTGCCATTTCTAAAAAACCCATCTCAAAATAACTCAGCAGTTTCAGATTATAAACTTACTTCAAAAGGGTCAACATTCAAAATTCTGTGGTTGCAGTCGAGGCAGAAAATGAAATAAGATTATGTTGTACAATAATACTACCCAGTTCTTTGTAAAGAAACGTCCTCGGACTTCTAGTCGCGTCAATTCGGTGTGAAGCCTTCAGTTTTCGACATTTACTTGCATCGTTCTTGTCAGGAGCAAATGACAAAACTGCTGCTTTGGTGGTCTTATATAGCCCACTGACGGCTTCTGATTGGTCAGTAATTACGAAATGCTGTCGCAGATGGTGTTAACATGGGGGCTGATTGGACCACCGCTCCCGTCGCAGAGTAAACTTTGAGACAAATATCTCTGGCTATGTATCGATTGCACGCTCGATTTTCCGCTATGATTACATCCGTCATCACGGTTGAAGTTCTCCTCGCACATTCCTATTTCTACTATCTCTTTAATTACAGAACCTCAGTCTGCACGGTGTCTGGGACAAACAATTTTTTGTGTTTGTGATGTTATGCTCAGTAGCTGAAGATTTCTCCAGTCCTCGCTGTTTAATAATCCGTTAATGGTCGTCTCAATGTTTGTGCTACGACGGGGGTGGTGGCTCCACCAGCGCTGACGTTAAAACCATCTGCGACGGCATTACGTAATTACCGATCAGTTAGAAGCCATCGATGGGGCAACCACAGCAGTAGTTTCGAGAATCCGTTGCTCCTGACGAAAACGATGGAGGTAATCGACGAAAGCTGAAGTAACGTGGCCAGGGGTCCGAGAATGTTTTTGTACAACAGTGCCATCGAGACAGACTTCTTCTCATACTCTTTCCTCCGTGTCCCAAAGATGTCAGTAGTTGGTGTGCCATCGTTTGATGATAAATACTTAGGTTTCTGCCAGTCAGTGTTATGTTCGGCTCTCAAAAATGGTTCAAATGGCTCTGAGCACTATGGGACTCAACTGCTGTGGTCATCAGTCCCCTAGAACTTAGAACTACTTAAACCTAACTAACCTAAAGACATCACACACATCCATGCCCGAGGCAGGATTCGAACCTGCGACCGTAGCAGTCGCACGGTTCCGGACTGCGCGCCTAGAACCGCGAGACCACCGCGGCCGGCTGTTCGGCTCTAACCGCATTAGTGGATCACATATTCCTTCAGCCATCTCATTCTCGTCCTATTAATCTTTGAGAGCTAACAAATATCGATATTATTGAGGAAATTTAAAAAAAGTTACATTTTTCGTGCAAACTTGTTATAAAGGAAGATGAAATTTCCTATAAATGTTATTATTTAAAAAAATATATGTTTTAAGAGGGAATGGCAAACACCATGCTCATAACAAACCAGTCAATATGCATATCCTTTGGGCTTTCGGGCAAAAAGTGTCAAAAGTCACGTCGCTTGAGGAAGTTCATTCTGCGACTGACTTCGGTATGTATCCTGCAACGGCGATAATCTTCGTTAGCTCTAGCGGAATCTCACTGATAGTTTAGCACAACAGATCTAAAGATAAGTAGCTCCTATTAGCGAAATTCTTAGCTCTAATAGAAGATCCGTTCGATTTTGTCTTGCCTGTATTTTCGGGCCTACAATTATATCGCTAGCAGTATACGTTATTGGATGTAGTGTTACACTCTCTTCGAAAGATTGAACTTGTTCACACTTTCTGAGCAAAGATACTTATCTTCTTACATGAGCAGTAATCATGGCCATCGTATATCCGGAGTCCACAGTGATTTGTAACTCAGACAATGTAATTAATGTACAATACAGATATGCGTATTAGGTGTACTGAAAGATCCTTGTCTTTACTGCATTTACAGTTCTTAAGATATTGCAGCAGATGAATAAGTCTTTTCTTAACACGAATAATGGGTACATAACTGGCTGCAAGTCTTGCGAGGGGAAAGTGAAAGCTATCTTGTGCTATACGCTCGGTGGGTGGGTAAGAAACATACTGTTTTCCTTTACCAACTTCTCCCGCTTCGGATGAAAATTTTAAGAGTATTTTTCGGCGAAGGCTCGGTTTTACTGCCAGAGGGTGCCATCCGACTTCTCAGAGCAAAGCGTCTCCGCTGGGAGGCGACTGCGCTGCGTGGACGACACCAGAGTAAACATCACAGGAGGTGACGGCTGGCTCGTATACGGAGAAAAATCTTCTCGAGAGATACTTTCGGCAGAGAAAAATGGCAAAGTTCTTCTTGCTCCGTGAAAAAGAACTTATACCTCCAAGTGAAAAATCTTATACAGTGATTGATGAATATCACAAACATGCATTAAGGAATTTTACAAAAAAGTCTCCTGTACCACTCTGTCAGTATAGTAGTAAACAAAACAGTGATTTGTATGTACTTACTTCTAAATTTCTGTTACCTTCAGCAAATGAGCCGTTGCATACTTTTCAAAATATTTGTCATTTATAAAATTAAATCAAAATTTTTTCTCAAAATGAAACAAACCTTTCTTGTGCTATAAAGTACACTCGAAATCTAGAGCGAATGATGTCTTGATTTTGTAAAGATTATTACTTTGCTGTAAACTATTCTTTTGTAACATCACGGGGAAATAAGCACACCAGACAAGAAATTAGTAACCCCGTCGAGACGTTACGGCAATCTTTTGTAAGGTCTATTCTGACTTTGACTTTTTTTTATTTTTATAAGTCATCAATCTTTCGACTTGTTTGTTGAGTTCCTCCAGGAATTGCTTTCCTGTGCCAACTTTCATCTCAGAGTACCATTTGCTACCTGCGTCCTTACGTGCTTGCCGAGTGTGCCACAGTCTCGATCTTCCTCTACAGATGTAAACTTCTACAGTTCCGTCTAGTACCATGGAAGTTATCCCCTGATGTCTTAAGGGGGGGGGGGGTGTGGTAGGGCGTCAAACGGGTCGACTTGGAGCAGGAGAGGCACCACAGGACATTTTAATTTCCACTGTCTATACTTTTACAAGTGATTTCATAAAACTTTGTCAGCATGACCAGCAGGGATTCAGGATTCACACTAGTAGTAGCGGAAGTTCAAAAACATAACAAAATAATTTTTTAAGTCTGAAATTTCATCATTTTTCAGTTATTATTGGCTGCATTTGTTGCTAGAGGTACACTTTTCTTCGTAAGTAAGAGAGACTGTTCGATGAATTTTGCACAGCATACAAACCATACTTACAGGTGTCTGAAACCCTGGAATCTACTTAATGTATGAAACAATGAATGAGCTGTTAATTATCTCAATTTTTACCACAGTTTTAAATATATTTGGAAAATTCTAGAGTTCCATATACCTTCTGAGTCTGTTTAGGTTACACGAACATCGTCAGACAATGTGGTCATTTCCGGCGTTACAGCCTGTAAGTATGGTTTGTAAGCTGTGCAAAATTCATCAAAGAATCTCTCTTACGTGTGAAGAAAAATGTACCTATAGCAACAAATGCAGCCAATAGTAAACGAAAAAATGATGAAATTTCACATGTAAAAAAATTAATTTTGTTATGATTTTGAACTTCCACTGCTATGAGTGTGAATCCCGAATGCTTCCTAGTCAAAGTGACAAAGTTTTATGAATTTATTTGTAAAAGTATAGACAGTGGAAATTAAAATGTCCTGTGGTGCCTCCCCCGCTCCAAGTCGGCCCGTTTGACGTCCTACCCCGCTTAACAGAAGTCCTGCCTTGCTGTCCCTTCTGCTTGTCAGTGTTTTCCTTACTTAAGTTTCCTCGCCTATTCTGCAAACAGTATCTCCTCAACTACTGTTCAGCGGACGTTGCTGTGGGTGGGCGTCCACAGCACGCGCCTGGCTCATGAACCCATGCTGACTGCTGTTCTTTCGTGACGGAGGCTAAAATTTGCACTCTGATACCGGAACTGGATATCCACTGAGTGGCGAAAGGTAGCTGTTTCGGATGAATTTTATTTTATGCTCCATTGCACAGATGGCCGTTGGCGTGTAAAGCCTGAAACGTCTGGAACCAAACAACCTGCAACAATCGTCTGCATCTACATCTACATACGTACTCCGCACGCCACCGCAGTCGCTTGCCTTGCTGCCCCACTCGCAGACAGAGCGAGAGGAAAACGACTTTCTCTTTGCCTTAATTTCTCGTACCTTACGTTTGTCGTCCCTAAGCTTGAACGTGGTAGGGAAGCTAGAAAATCTGAAAAGGGAAATGCAAAGGCTCAATCTAGATATAGTAGGGGTCAGTGAAGTGAAGTGGAAGGAAGACAAGGATTTCTGGTCAGATGAGTATCGGGTAATATGAACAGCAGCAGAAAATGGTATAACAGGTGTAGGATTCGTTATGAATAGGAAGGTAGGGCAGAGGGTGTGTTACTGTGAACAGTTCAGTGACCGGGTTGTTCTAATCCGAATCGACAGCAGACCAACACCGAAAAAGATAGTTCAGGTATACATGCCGACGTCGCAAGCTGAAGATGAACAGATAGAGAAAGTGTATGAGGATATTGAAAGGGTAATGCAATATGTAAAGGGGGACGAAAATCTAATAGTCATGGGCGACTGGAATGCAGTTGTAGAGGAGGGAGTAGAAGAAAAGGTTACAGGAGAATATGGGCTTGGGACAAGGAATGAAAGAGGAGAAAGACTAATTGAGTTCTGTAACAACTTTCAGCTAGTAATAGCGAATACCCTCTTCAAGAATCACAAGAGGAGGAGGTGTACTTGGAAAAGGCAGGGAGATACGGGAAGATTTCAATTAGATTACATCATGGTCAGACAGAGATTCCGAAATCAGATACTAGATTGTAAGGCGTACCCAGGAGCAGATATAGACTCAGATCACAATATAGTAGTGATGAAGAGTAGGCTGAAGTTCAAGACATTAGTCAGGAAGAATGAATACGCAAAGAAGTGGGATACGGAAGTTCTAAGGAATGACGAGATATGTTTGAAGTTCTCTAACGCTATAGATACAGCAATAAGGAATAGCGCAGTAGGCAGCACAGTTGAAGAGGAATGGACATCTCCAAAAAGGGCCATCACAGAAGTTGGGAAGGAAAACATAGGTACAAAGAAGGTAGCTGCGAAGAAACCACGGGTAACAGAAGAAATACTTCAGTTGACTGATGAAAGGAGGAAGTACAAACATGTTCCGGGAAAATCAGTAATACAGAAATACAAGTCGCTGAGGAATGAAATAAATAGGAAGTGCAGGGAAGCTAAGACGAAATGGTTGCAGGAAATATGTGAAGACATGGACAAAGATATGATTGTCTGAAGGACAGACTCAGCATACAGGAAAGTCAAAACAACCTTTGGTGACATTAAAAGCAACTGTGGTAACATTAAGAGTGCAACGGGAATTCCACTGTTAAATGCAGAGGAGAGAGCAGATAGGTGGAAAGAATACATTGAAAGCCTCTATGAGGGTGTAGATTTGTCTGATGTGATAGATGAAGGAACAGGAGTCAATTTAGAAGAGATAGGGGATCCAGTATTAGAATCGGACTTTAAAAGAGCTTTGGAGGACTTACGGTCAAATAAAGCAGAAGGGATAGATAACATTCCATCAGAATTTCTAAAATCATTAGGGGAAGTGGCAACAAAACGACTATTCACGTTGGTGTGTAGAATATATGAGTCTGGCGACATACCATCTAACTTTCGGAAAAGCAACATCCACACAATTACGAAGACGGCAAGAGCTGACAAGTGCGAGAATTATCGCACAATCAGCTTAACAGCTCATGCATCGAAGCTGCTTACAAGAATAATATACAGAAGAATGGAAAAGAAAATTGAGAATGCGCTAGGTGACGATCAGTTTGCCTTTAGGAAAAGTAAAGGCACGAGAGAGGCAATTCTGACGTTATGGCTAATAATGGAAGCAAGGCTAAAGGAAATTCAAGACACGTTCATAGGATTTGTCGACCTGGAAAAAGCGTTCGACAATATAAAATGGTGCAAGCTGTTAGAGATTCTGAATAACGTAGGTGTAAGTTATAGGGAGAGACGGGTCATATACAATATGTACAACAACCAGGAGGGAATAATAAGAGTGGACGATCTAGACCGAAGTGCTCGTATTAAGAAGGGTGTAAGACAAGGCTGTAGCCTTTCGCCCCTACTCTTCAATCTGTACATCGAGGAAGCAATGATGGAAATAAAAGAAAGGTTCAGGAGTGGAATTAAAATACAAGGTGAAAGGATATCAATGATACGATTCGCTGATAACGTTGCTATCCTAAGTGAAAGTGAAGAAGAATTAAATGATCTGCTGAATGAAATGAACAGTCTAATGAGTACACAGTATGGTTTGAGAATAAATCGGAGAAAGACGAAGGTAATGAAAAGTAGTAGAAATGAGAACAGCGAGAAACTTAACATCAGGATTGATGGTCACGAAGTCAATGAAGTTAAGGAATTCTGCTACCTAGGCAGTAAAATAACCAATGACGGACGGAGCAAGGAGGACATCAAAAGCAGACTCGCTATGTCAAAAAAGGCATTTCTGGCCAAGAGAAGTCAACTAATATCAAATACCGGCCTTAATTTGAGGAAAAAATTTCTGAGGATGTACGTCTGGAGTACAGCATTGTATGGTAGTGAAACATGGACTGTGGGAAAACCGGAACAGAAGAGAATCGAAGCATTTGAGATGTGGTGCTACAGACGAATGTTGAAAATTAGGTGGACTGATAAGGTAAGGAATGAGGAGGTTCTACGTAGAATCGGAGAGGAAAAGAACACTGATAAGGAGAAGCGACAGGATGATAGGACATCTGCTAAGACACGAGGAAATGACTTCCATGGTACTAGAGGGAGCTGTAGAGGGCAAAAACTGTAGAGGAAGACAGAGATTGGAATACGTCAAGCAAATAATTGAGGACGTAGGTTGCAAGTGCTACTCTGAGATGAAGAGGTTAGCACAGGAAAGGAATTCGTGGCGGGCCGCATCAAACCAGTCAGTAGACTGACGAAAAAAAAAAAGCGGAAATTATGTTGGCGGCAGTTGGATTGTTTTACAGTCTGCTTCAGATACCGAATCTCTAAATTTTCTCAATAGTGTTTCTCGGAAAGAACGTCACCTTCCTTTCTGGCGTTCCCGTCCGAGCTCCCGAAGCATCTCCACAACACTTGCGTCTAGTTCGAATCTACCTCAAACTGTTTGGATGTTTTCCTCCAGTTCGACCTGGGGCGAATCCTAAACGCTACAGCAGTACTCAAGAATGAGTCGGATTGACGTGCTATATGCGGTCTCCTTAACAAATAAACCACACTTCCCTAAAATTTTCCCAGTAAACCCGCAGTCGACCATTCGACTTCTCTACAACCGTCCTTACGAGCTCGTTCCATTTCATATCACTTTTCAGTGTTACTCCAGATATTTAATCGGCGTTACTGTAATGAAGTTACTAATGCTGTATTCTAACATTACTGGACTCCTTTTCCTGCTCATCTGCGTTAACTAACATTTTTCTGTAAGAAGAGCATCACTGGACATTTCGTCTATGTTGTATCCTGCCACAATTACTCAAGGAGTACACTTTTCCGTACAGCGCAGCGTCATCTCCATACAGGCGCACATCATTTATGTACTGGGCGATCAAAAAGTCAGTATAAATTTGAAAACTTAATAAACCACGGAATAATGTAGATAGAGAGGTAAAAATTGACACATCTGCTTAGAATAACAGAGGGTTTTATTAGAACAAAAAAAAAAAAAAAAAACACCCCATATTGCTAGCCGCGTGAAAGATTTCTTGCGCGCGTCGTTTGGTGATGATCGTGTGCTCAGCCGCCACTTTCGTCATTCTTGGCCTCCCAGGTCCGTGCTATTACTGGCTTTGGGGTTACCTGAAGTCTCAAGTGTATATCGTGATCGACCGACATATCTAGGGATGCTGAAAGACAACATCCGACGCCAATGCCTCACCATAACTTCGGACATGCTTTACAGTGCTGTTCACAACATTATTCCTCGACTACAGCTATTGTTGAGGAATGATGGTGGACATACTGAGCATTTCCTGTGAAGAACATTATCTTTGGTTTGTCTTGCTTTGTTATGCTAGTTATTGCTCTTCTGATCAGATGAAGCGCCATCTGTCGGGCGTTTTTTGAACATTTGTATTTTTTTGGTTCTAATAAAACCCCATGTCATTCCAAGCATGTGTGTCAATTTGTACCCCTCTATCTACATTATTCCGTGATTTATTAAGTTTTTAAATTTATACTGACTTTTTTATCACCCGGTATGTAGGGAAAAGAGCAATCTAGTCACACTTCTCTGGGGCATTTCTGAGATACCTTTGTCTCGGATCAACACTAGTCGTATAGTACTGGGTTCTGTCACAAATTTCTCGTGTCATCACGTATCTGGGAACCTATCTGTGCTCGTACCTCCGTTATCAATCTGCAGTAGGGAATTGTGTCAAATGCTTTTCTGAAATCTAGAAATATGGAATCTATCTGTTGCCTTTTATCCGTAGTTCGCATTACATCACGTGAGAAAAGGACATGCTGAATTGCACATCGTCGGAAGAGTTCAGGCCGAAGGAATGAGCGTCATGGTCTCAGGAATGTTTTCTCGCCATTCTCTGGGTGATCTCGTCACTCTACGAGGCTCAGTGGATCAACCCAATGTGCATCTAATTTGCGGCAGTATATCCGCTCCTACCTGCAGCTCCATTTTCCTCGGTACAATGGCATCTACCAGCAGGTAATGCAGTGTGCCGCGCTGCTTGCAATGTATTTGCGTGGTTCGAAAGGCGCCAGGATGGGTTACCATGATCTCCTGGTCACAAAATTCCACGGATTTAAATCCAGTCGAGAATCTATGCTACCACCGTAGTCGAGCTGTTCGCACCATAGATTGTCAACCCCAGGCGGGCACCACAACTGGTCATGGCACTGTAGCCAGCATGGCAAAATTGCTGTCGGTAATTTTACCTCTAGGATCCTCAGTGAATCTCTTCCTGCATGTATCGCTGCCATCTGCGTCGGAGAAGATGGTTGCTCGAGCTACTGGCAGGTGGTCACATTGAATTTGATTCTTCATGTAATTAACCATGACAACATTTGCCTTGAACACTGCTTTACTAAAATACAAAAAACAATAAAGATAGCTAGCAAGTATGACGAGAAAGGAACAAGGCAGAATATCTACAAAATTATGTAATACAAAGCACCTCTTGTACACAACTCTAGCCAGACAGGATGTTCAGCAACATGGCGGTTAGGCACAAATCGCAAATACGTGCTTAACATAGAAAGGAGCAGATTCAGCTCATAACACCGTGCTGGAATAATAACACAAGTATCAGGAAGGCACGAAAAGACCCGGCATGCAATTGTTCACGCGTATGTTAACATCAGAATTAATGCCTGTTAACAGAAGGCCTTGCCATAGTCCACAATATCGGCAGTCAAGTAAATCTATGAGCAGGACCTTCCTTCAGTGGTCGAGTACCTCACAGGTAAACTCACAACCAGAGTGAAGGCGCGGATAACAACATCCATGGGCGGCGCCACGGCTTTTCTGCTATGTTCTGCTCTTAAACGCAGCCCAATCTCCCACTGCTGCCTGAAAGTCAGTTCCCCGTTCCTAGCCAAGCACGTCCCTACATCCGCATCCGCTAATGCTTACGTGCGCCCACTCGCTGGCAAGCGTCCTCTTGCCTCCAAGGAATGGGCCGGAGACGAACATAGGCTATACAGAAGACACGCGCGTCGTACAAAAAAAGAGACGGGGACCACACACGAGTATCACGTTTTGTCATGACAAACAGTTTCAAACACAACAGTAGTTGTACATCTCCATCATTGCAGATCGTCTCAGTATCTCAACCAGTTTTCGGACTAACGTGTAAAAAGGATCTGCATGAAATGGAAATTTAGTTAGGTGCGTCACAGAAGGCGATTATCTCCTGTGGCACTTCGGGCTGAATGTCTTCAATGGGTCAGGTAGCACACTGGACAGTAGCGTGGCTGGAGGTGATACAACGTGTTGTGATTTTTCCTGTTTTCAAATGATGCTAGACATCGAGTGCTCCAACGCACCAATGAGGGATGTAATTCAGGATGAAGGTGATTCTGCGCAGTTATGGGAGTGTTTTTTACTCGTGGCTTTTGCCCCCAGATTCAAACTACTGGTAGCACGAACCAGGATACTTACTTCAACATTCCAAGTGACCAAATACTAGCCTTTCTCCTGTATCTTCATGATATCTGTTCAAGATGACAACGTTCCTGGTTTGAGGAACACTCAGCCACACTAGCGGACCTGCAATGGCTCACTAAATCACCCAAACGTAATCATACAGAAAATGTCTGGAACTATTTGGAACAGTATGTGAAAGTCGTTAGTAAACACACCCAAATCTGATAGCTCCATGGGATAGAATTATTAGCGTGTCTGACTTGATGTAGGTTTGAACTCGTCGACATTCCTCCTTTGTCAAATTGATGCCATTATCGACGTCACAGTACTGTATGGCAGTGAGACAGGGACTGTCCGAAAACCGGAACAGAAGAGAATCGAAGCATTTGAGATATGATGCTTCAGGAGAATGTTGATAATTAGTTGGACTATAAACTAACGAAAGAGGAGTTGAACAGTTGCACGTTTATTCATGTGTACACATCTCCGCAACCGTCATTCAGCTCTGTGATCTATGTCCGTTAAACACCACAGTAGCCTCCGCGCCAGTGTTATATAGCACCGTTGCGCCATTCAACCATGGCAGCTGGAAAACAATTTACAGACTTAGATCATTCCGAAACGCCTCCACCCCTGGCCCGAAAACCAATGATCATTCTGGACATCAGATAAATCTTTCCGTTTCCACATACAACGACCGCGCTAATTCCCGCGTCCCCCTGACCCTTAATGTGTGCTGCTGGTGTTCCCCATGCCGTCTGTGAGCAGTTATTTCACGTTGACGTCGAACATAGGCGGTGATCATACTGATGTGACTACATGGTTAATCTGCCTTACATATTATTTAGTATTTTGCGTTTTATGAAAATAGTTTTTGTTCAATGTTCATTAGCCTTTTGATGGTTTGGACAGAACGTTAGAGACTTGTTTGGTGCTTAGTTCTTACCCAATTGGCTTTATTTTGTTATTATACTATTTAATGTATTCAGTGCTTGTTAAAATTATTTTTTATGCACTGGTTTTACATGTAAGAAGAAAAATGTGAATTCTACCTATATGATTGTCTTACAGAACAGAGTACTTATTATTTACTGGTTATTTGTCAGGACCTATAGTTACACTTTAGTCCACTAGGTGGCACTCATCAAACAGATTCTTTTTTAATACAGTTGTAAAAATGTGTTTACTTTGAAGGCAGCTCTCTGCTGATTAGAGCACGTCCGTAATACTACGGATTTGTATATTTCGAACTAATTGCCTGTGCAGTATTTGTTTTGATATTTGTTTATTTACCAAGTTGACCGCTATTACTCGCCCGTTCTGTCTTTATATTTGTTCGCCTACTGCCGTTGGTTACTTACCTGTTACCCCTAAGGTTGAGCGACTGTTTCACCGTTTTTCAATTATTTAAATGGTATGTGGTTTGATGTAAATCGTTTCTCCTAAGTACCCCCCCCCCCCCCCCCCCCCCCCCCCTTCAGCTAACCAAAGTAACGCATGTGACGCGGGTGGCGTCACAGTGTGGAAATCCACATTCTGCTACTCTGCGGAGCGTGACATGAAGAAACTGGCATGTTCAAATATTTGTGTCGTAGAGAGGATAGTGGAAGGTGAAAGGCGACATATTTTTCCACACAAACACAATATAGGAATCGCTTTACTCTATAGCGTTTGGTTGGTTTTCTTTCTCACTGAGAGAGTAGTATGAATATAAGCTATTTCAGAGCATAAGCAAATTGAAGATGTTTCGAAAAGTCGTTGTTTTAGCTAAGATTTGTTACAATAAAATGACGGGAAATTCAAATATGTAGGTAAAGGATTCCTGTAGTTGATGTTTCTAGTATCATAACTCGCGTGCTACGAAAATATTCTATTTCATGCTACGGCGCACTGATGCTCTACAAACAGCGCGCCTTTCTGATGCAATTTGAATATTAGATATGAAATAATGAAATTTCTAGATACAGTCTTTAGACAATATGGAGATAAGCTTTCAGTGTCTAAGTTACAGATACAGATAACTGGTTGCAACGCCGAAGATATAGCGTAGTTCATAGCGCCCACCTCCTGCCGAATTTATTTTCACCTTTTGCTTTACAATTGATTTGGCATCTTTCTTATTCATTTAATAGGAGCATTATTCCAAAAGTCGATGTTTTTATCAGAAATAATGTATTTTCTACAATTATCAATTATTGTTGCAAAGACCGATGGAATGTTTTCCTCCCCACGGGCAGAAATGGTAACATGACTGTTAAGTCTATGTCAGAAAGTAAATAAAAATCACCTACCGGATGTTTTTCTTCTTACTGAATCTTCTGTAACTCACCCTTCTCTTTTGTCATTAAATATGTTTTTCAGTTATGGTGAGCAGCCTCTACTTCTCCATTATGAAACGAATCTCCATCTTGAAACATAATACATAATTTCAGAGTCTTGGTAACCAATGTTACAACGGCAATACGGATATTATGCGTGCGCCAACTGACATTGTTCACTCTGTGTTAACTACACTGAAGTGCCAAACAAACTGGTGTAGGCATGCGTATTCAAATAGAGAGGTATGTAGACAGGCCAAATACGGCGCTGCGGTCGACAAAATCTACATAAGATTACAGGTGTCTGGCGCAGTTGTTAGATCGGTTACTGCCGCTGCAATGGCATTTTATCGAGATATGTCAGTTTGAACGTGATGTTGTAAGAGGTGCACGGGCGATGGGACACAGCGTCTCCGACATAACGATGAAGTGGGATTTTCGAGTACGACCATTTCACGAGTGTACCGTGTATATCAGGAATCTGATAAATCATCAGATCTCTGACATCGCTGCGACGAACGAAGAGAATCGTTCAACGTGACAGAAGTGCAGTCTTTTAGAAATTTGCAACAGATTTCAATGCTGGGCCATCATCAGCAACTGTGAGCGTGCGAATCATTCAGCGAATCATCATCGATATGGGATTTCGGAGCCGAAGGCCCACTCCTGTAACCTTGGTGACTGCACGACACAGAGCTTTACAGTAATTACTTGAAACTCTCAGCTGCCGACAAGTGTTGTTGATATACCTCGATGGGGACAGTTGAAAATGTGTGCCCTTGCCGGGACTCGAACCGGGGATCTCGTGCTTACATGGCAGACCCTTTATCCATCAGAACCACCGAGGACGCAGATGAATAGCGCGACTGCAGGGACTTATCCCTTGCACTCTCCCCGTGAGACCCACATTCAAAGTTGTCCACAATCTATATTCGTAATGTACCTGACAGATATTTGCCCATCCACTCAGATGGATAGAACGTCTGCCATGTAGGCAGGGGATCCCGAGATCGAGTCCCGGTCGGTGCACACATTTTCAGCAGTCCCCATCGAGGTATATCAACAACACCTGTAGGCAGCTGACGGTTTCAATGAATTATCATTTATTCTAGAGAAGCTGCACAGTCATCGATAGTATCTGTTCTTTCGAGAACAGTTACTATCTTCATATACAAAGCTTCACGCCTCGCCTGGGGCCGTCAACACCGACATGAGACTGTTGATAACTGGAAACATGTTGCCCGGTCCGAGGAGTCTCGTTTAAATTGTATCGAGTGGATGGACGTGTACGGGCATCGAGACAACCTCATGGTCGGCCGGAGTGGCTGTGCGGTTCTAGGCGCTTCAGTCTGAAGCCGCGCGACCGCTACGGTCGCAGGTTCGAATCCTGCTTCATGCACGGGTGTGTGGGATGTCCTTAGGTTAGTTAGGTTTAAGTAGATCTAAGTTCTAGGGGGCTGATGACCTCAGAAGTTAAGTCCCATAGTGCTCAGGGCCATTTGAACAACCTCATGAATCCCTGAACTCTGTATGTGAACAGGGGACTGACCAAGCTGGTGGGAGCTCTATAATGATGTGGGACGTTTGCAGTTGGAGTGATATGGGACCCGTGATATGCCTAAATACGAATCTGACAGGTGACACGTATGTAAGCATCCCGTCTGATACTCTGCGTACATTTATGTTTATTGTGGATTCCTACGCACTTCTACGACTTCAGCAGGACAATTAGACACCCCACACGTCCAGAATTGCTACACAGTGGCTCCAGGAACACTCTTCAGAATTTAAGCATTTCCTCTGGCCACCAAAATCAGCAGACATGGAGAATATTGAGCATATCTGGGATGCTTTGCAACATGCTGTTCCGAAGAGATCTCCACTTCTCGTACTCTTACGGATTTATGGACAGCTCTGCAGGATTCATGGTGTCAGTGCCCTCCAGCACTGCTTCAGGCATTAGTCGAGTCTATCCACGTCGTGCTGCGCCACTTCGGCGTGCTTGTGACGGCCCTATACGACATTAGGCAGTTGTAACAGTTTGTTTGGTTGTCCAGTGTATTTTCAATCTATTACCGAAAAGGGAATGAAAATTCATTCAACGGGTAACTTCCGCTAGTATGTGTCTGACAGTTGTACAACGTTATTCATCCACCATAAGTTCGTTGCTCAATCCATCGACGAGTCAAGAACATTCTTAGCGATTTTCTCCGCTCTTCCTCGACAATCGCTGACACAACTATCGCATTTCTTTCATTCACGGCCCATGTTCGTAAAGAAACGGTGTGTTTTGGAAGTGAAATAAAGCCGACAACGGCTGCTGGGGCACTGAGGGCCCAAAGCACGTTAACCAGGTTACCCCGTGCGTCGGTGGCGCTGTACTTGCTGAGGTCAGATGTCGCATCCACGTCAACACTACCTGCCTCGTCCAGCGTGAGGACCACTTTAGTGAACGTTCAGCCTACTGTCTTGCTTGGCCTATGTGTCATAAAGTCATTTGCTTACGGTCTTCTTGGGTTTTAGGCAAATTTCAGTCAAATCCTGAAGTGCCGTCACCAATAACACAGCTTGTTGCATGGCCGACAGCCGCTAATGCTGCTATCCTGCACATAGTTTCGTTTTTTAAGCAGTTTTAAAATCCCTTGTTTGTTTTTCATCATGGTTAGTGTTTTCTTCAATAGGTCTTAAGCCGTTTCTACAACTTCTAAGTGTAATTACTGGTTTATCAGTTGATGTTCTTGACCTGTAAGTTTCTGTTTATGCTTTCTGCTTTCACTGCAACTGATCGGTACTTTTAAGGTATTTTTGGTCCCGCTATGACAGGCCTTTGTTATTGGACCTTCAGCCATTTTCTCAGTTACTAAGAATATTTTTTTTCTTTTTTTTTGCTAATTCATGGCGGGATAATATAGCAACCAATGTTAAATGCTTTGAAAAGATAAACTGTCTTCGCCGAAAAATATGTTGTATTATTTTATATTTTGCCAGCAAAGTGTTTCGTTTTGTTTAAGGCATCTTCAGACGGACTGCGCAACAGGTGTTGAACGAATAGACTGCCCTCCATGTGTTTTAGCTGGCAAAGACATTATTGTGTACTGTTTTGCAGTGAAGACTGTTAACATATTCAAAATAATTTTTGGATAAATATTGACCTGTAATCGAAGCTTAGTGCGTGCCCTACGAAAACTGAGTTACGTTCTCTGAGCCTTATATTAGGTGCAAACAATAACTGGTATAGTTCATGCTTACTTTCAGTAGCAATACTGTTTTTGTATGGCGCTTTATCTTAGATCACTTTATACGATCCACTGTTTTGGTTGAGCTGAACTGCCACAATCATATGTTAAGATAAAATTGTGTAATTTAGAAATCGATTAATTCCATCAAGTATCACCAAATATATTAATTGAATGTATTACCGAATACCACTGTACTGATAGTACTTTTGTATATCTCGCTAGCCGTATCGCCCTTTCTTCATCAACAGAAATTAACAAAAGTGCTTCGCAACATTCAACATTCACAGTGTCCGTTTAGGTGAAGGTGCTGTATCTATTGACAGGTGAACCATTTATAGAGTCAGAAATATTCTATTCCAGAAAATTACATTTTCCATTTGAGTTTTACTACATTTTACATCTGCTGCCTGTATCAACAAAGACTATCTTAAATAACAATAACGCTTTACGATCAACATTTTATACTTTTCTTCTGTAATAGGTTTATTTCCCTCTGGGGTTATATTTATTAAACATGAGATAGATGTTCTAAGAATTGAACATATTTATGTGTATACCACTGTTATTATACACAATAAAAGCATTTGAATAAACTGATGGATTCACTATCTCGTTTGACGTTAAAGAGTTTTTTCTGCTATTTTGAGTGGTGCACAGAAATGTTTAATTCCTCCGTTTTTCCCACTGCATGCGATTTCCGGAAGTTTGTAAATGGATGGTCGGTGTCTTTTTTGGGGCAGATTTTTTTAACTGGTTAATGTGTGAAGGGTAACTGAGTCCAAATTCACTGTAACCTGAACTCTCATTTTTTATACAAATTTCAGTTATGCGTTATTTTCTCCGTCTCCTTTTCTTCATTTTTCTTTGCTCTGTCTTTCATCTTTCTTGTCACATATAGTTATAGTTCTTCCGTATATGTACTACATATTTTCACGGCTGTTAAATATAACCCAGTATGTTTTCATTTTAAAATGGGGGGGGGGGGGGGGTCTTACGCTATGTATGAGTGGACTTGAATTTTAAACTGCCTAAGATAAATAATTAAGTAAATAAATAAAACAGTAAGACAACGAAAGCTGTCTCCTGGTTTTTCAATTCTCATTTTCAATGTAGTGTTGTGTAAGCTTAGGGACCTATGACATCAGCAGTTTGGTCCCATAGGACTTACCACAAATTAAATTATTAAATTTAACTGCATTCTACAAACAAGTATCATTTCATATTGTTACTTTTATATTTCAGAGGAACTGTTAGTGAAAGGAGAGACTATATGACGTAAGGGGAAGTTGACAGATGTCAGGATCCCACGAAAATGGAGTACAGACAACTCTTGATTACAACAGTTCACGATAATTGTCTCTACCACCATATTAAACTTTTTCCCGTGTTCTGTAACAGTTCAAGGCAAGAACTCATAGATGAGTGTCGATCCGGAAATATCATAACAAACGTATTTTAAACTACAATACATGTTGTTATGGTCTTCAGTCCTGAGACTGGTTTGATGCAGCTCTCCATGCTACTCTATCCTGTGCAAGCTTCTTCATCTCCCAGTACCTACTGCAACCTACATCCTTCTGTATCTTTTTAGTGTATTCATCTCTTGGTCTCCCTCTACGATTTTTACCCTCCACGCTGCCCTCCAATACTAAATTGGTGATTCCTTGATGCCTCAGAACATGTCCTACCAACCGATCCCTTCTTCTAGTCAAATTGTGCCACAAACTTCTCTTTTCCCCAATCCTATTCAATACCTTCTCATTAGTTATATGGTCTGCCCATCTAATCTCCAGCATTCTTCTGTAGCACCACATTTCGAAAGCTTCTATTCTAGTCCAAACTATTTATCGTCCATGTTTCACTTCCATACATGGCTACACTCCACACAAACACTTTCAGAAATGCCTTCCTGACACCTAAATCTATACTCGATGTTAAAAAATTTCTCTTCTTCAGAAACGGTTTCCTTACCACTGCCTGTCTACATTTTATATCCTCTTTACATCGACCATCATCAGTTATTTTGCTCCCCAAATAGCAAAACTCCTTTACTACTTTAAGTCTCTCATTTCCTAATCTAATTCCCTCAGCATTTTCTGTACTAAATTCATAACTGAGATGCTCTGGTGAACACAATAGTAAGCGCCATCGCCGTGTATTTACCGGTAGAAGGCTAATTATATCAACTATGGGATGCACAATGCAGTAAACTTACTAGTAGTTCCAAATTCACTCAACAGATGTCAAGGCGGAGCTTAATGGTAAGCGCCACTGTCCGTCTGTTGCGGAAACATAATAGTAAGTGACAGAGGGAATGGCAGCAAGTAAAGTCATCTCCGAGATCATGGCAACAGTGAACATGACAGAAGACGAGGAATATACACTCCTGGAAATTGAAATAAGAACACCTTGAATTCATTGTCCCAGGAAGGGGAAACTTTATTGACACATTCCTGGGGTCAGATACATCACATGATCACACTGACAGAACCACAGGCACATAGACACAGGCAACAGAGCATGCACAATGTCGGCACTAGTACAGTGTATATCTACCTTTCGCAGCAATGCAGGCTGCTATTCTCCCATGGAGACGATCGTAGAGATTTTGGATGTAGTCCTGTGGAACGGCTTGCCATGCCATTTCCACCTGGCGCCTCAGTTGGACCAGCGTTCGTGCTGGACGTGCAGACCGCGTGAGACGACGCTTCATCCAGTCCCAAACATGCTCAATGGGGGGCAGATCCGGAGATCTTGCTGGCCAGGGTAGTTGACTTACACCTTCTAGAGCACGTTGGGTGGCACGGGATACATGCGGACGTGCATTGTCCTGTTGGAACAGCTAGTTCATTTGCCGGTCTAGGAATGGTAGAACGATGGGTTCGATGACGGTTTGGATGTACTGTGCACTATTCAGTGTCCCCTCGACGATCACCAGAGGTGTACGGCCAGTGTAGGAGATCGCTCCCCACACCATGATGCCGGGTGTTGGCCCTGTGTGCTTCGGTCGTATGCAGTCCTGATTGTGGCGCTCACCTGCACGGCGCCAAACACGCATACGACCATCATTGGCACCAAGGCAGAAGCGACTCTCATCGCTGAAGACGACACGTCTCCATTCGTCCCTCCATTCACGCCTGTCGCGACACCACTGGAGGCGGGCTGCACGATGTTGGGGCGTGAGCGGAAGACGGCCTAACGGTGTGCGGGACCGTAGCCCAGCTTCATGGAGACGGTTGCGAATGGTCCTCGCGATACCCCAGGAGCAACAGTGTCCCTAATTTGCTGGGAAGTGGCGGTGCGGTCCCCTACGGCACTGCGTAGGATCCTATGGTCTTGGCATGCATCCTTGCGTCGCTGCGGTCCAGTCCCAGGTCGACGGGCACGTGCACCTTCCGCCGACCACTGGCGAAAACATCGATGTACTGTGGAGACCTCACGCCCCACGTGTTGAGCAATTCGGCGGTACGTGCACCTGGCCTCCCGCATGCCCACTATACGCCCTCGCTCAAAGTCCGTCAACTGCACATACGGTTCACGTCCACGCTGTCGCGGCATGCTCCTAGTGTTAAAGACTGCGATGGAGCTCCATATGCCACGGCAAACTGGCTGACACTGACGGCGGCGGTGCACAAATGCTGCGCAGCTAGCGCCATTCGACGGCCAACACCGCGGTTCCTGGTGTGTCTGCTGTGCCGTGCGTGTGATCATTGCTTGTACAGCCCTCTCGCAGTGTCCGGAGCAAGTATGGTGGGTCTGACACACCGGTGTCAATGTGTTCTTTTTTCCATTTCCAGGAGTGTACTTCCAATGATACTAATATCTCCGAGAGGGATCCAGAATACATTCCTAACCATTCGGATGACTCAGAGGTATTTTATTTTGTAAATATACTGTCTTTAGTACGTTTCACGAACGTAATGGTAAGTGCATGTACATACCATTATGTCCCTGAAGTACGTTAATTTTGAGGTTATTTTAGAATGGCTACATTTTTTTGGCTGATTGGTGTGTGAATGCGCATTTCTCATTTGTACTGTTACATGTAATAATAATAATAATAGTAGTAACGGTAATAGTAATTTTTGTTGTTACACAGGTTAATAGCGAGTCAGATCATATTGCCCGAAACAACGAACAGTGTATCTCTCGTGCAGAAACCATTCAGGAAGGGGCCCTTGAACAGACGAAGAGGTCGTCTCGGAAAAGGCTGAGAGTCGATTCTCAACGCAAAATTGAACAGAAGAGGTGTAATGTGGGTGAAGAGTGTGTTTCTCGTACAGGACCAACTGCAAGTAAAACAACTGTGGGACGTGATTGCCAGTGCCCTCGTAAATGTTTCGAAAAAAGTTTTGGAAAGTAGGTGATTTTAACATTCAAAATACATACTTGTTTGGTGCAATTTAATCTAATACTGTTGCACGTCGCCGAAAAGTAGCTAGAGAAAATTCCCGGAGAAACTGTACTATTTCCTACAGCGTAAACGTTAGTGGCAGTGATATAAAAGTATGCAAGAAAGCTTGTCTTGCCATTCATGGTCTGCATAGCAGCGGTCGTGTCGAAAATATACAGAAGAAATCCGCACCCGGGTCGACCACGCCACTGCAGGACAAATGGGGCAAGCATACCGTACGTCCGCATGCTTTCTCTGAAACTTGTGTTAACCATGTCAGGGAACAAATCGACAAAATACAGAAATACGAGAGTCATTACAGACGCTCAAACAGTCGTGGCAGATTGTACCCGGGCAGAGATGCAACAATCGTCTCCTGTTACGAGCACTATAAGAATGTTTTCTGCAAGGAGATGTCCTACGAGCCCGTATCTGCAGACAAGTATAGGCGAATTTTCATTAAAGAGTATAGCATAGGAGTAAAGTCACCAAAGAATGATACGTGTTAAGACTTCGGACATGCTCAAAGTGCAAATTGAGAGCAGTGGTGCCCCCAACTGAAAGTAAGTGTGGAGCATCAGTTGGAATTACACCAACGTCGGGCAGAAGCAGGGCAAGCTAACATTGCCATCCAGACAAACGAGCAGAAGCAGACAGTAATCTACATGTTGTGACTTTTACCTGCAGCAGACTCTCCCAGTTCCTAAGTTAAGTTGTGGTCCAGCTTTTTACAAAAGAAAGATTTGGTTGTATAAGCTCAATTTTCATGATTGTGTCAAGAAGAAAGGGTTCTGCTTGTTGTGGAATGAGACTACTGCTGCCCGTGGATCAGAGGAAATTTTGAGCTGCCTTTTGCATTACTTTGAGGAATACGACATAAAAGGAGAGACTCTCATTGCGATATATGACAACTGCTGTGGCCAAAAGAAGAAATGGAACAGGGTACTGTTTTGGAAATATCTAATTTCAACTGGTAGATTCCGTGTGATTGAACACCACTTCCCCGTGAGCGGGCACACAATGTTGGCGTCCGATAGAGATTTCGCGACAATTGAAAATTACGTTCGCCGACAAGTGCAAGATGTGTACATTCCAGATCAGTGGTGCGAGATCATCAAGAAGTCGGCTTAGAAGAATCCATTACTTGTATATAAGATAAAAAAAGAGGATTTCTATCAAATACGACACTCTAAAGAAGCGTTTGTCTTCAGAAAGAAGACAGTTACTGGTCGAGATGTCAACCTAAGGAAAGTATGTAGGTGGAAGGTGACCTCCGAATATCCATCATCTTTATTCATCAGCGAGACATTTGGCATGAAATAAGCTTCAGGAAACGTGGAAGTCAAGGACCAGTTACTACGCTTCGACTTAAATACAATGGGCCAAGCCTTATTGAAAAGAAGAAAGTTGCTGACGTCCTGTCTCTTCTAAATTACATACCTCCTGTCCACCATCTAATTTTGCTGTCACTAAAGCCAACAGTTTTGGATGAAAAAGACATTACTTTGATGAATGATTTTGCAGTTTCAGTAATGTGTTGAAGACTTAACGTAAAATTAAATATGTAATGTTCTATCACCATGTGTTGTTAATGGTGTATGGTAATGTAATAATTTTTCTATATTTCATTTGGTTTAGTCAGTTCTGAGTTTCATTTATGTCTGTATAGTAGAAGGTAGATGTTAGAGTCACTACAGAATAGAAGGACTGTTCAAAAAAAATTATTGAGATTTGCAGGTCAATTGTAACTTTAGACGCGCTGTGTCTCGAGATTGTGATTTTGGCGCTTATCCTTTTGTTCCCCCGAGCAGCTTAATTTTAAATGAAATTATAAAACTAGACAGCAAAGTTCTGTTTCTGTACCCTATAACCACAATGTAACTTTGTATTTTGGAATGAGAGAGTAATTCAACATACGTAGTTATATTCATTTCTTTTATTTAAC
Organism: Schistocerca gregaria; assembly: GCF_023897955.1. Classification (NCBI taxonomy): domain Eukaryota; kingdom Metazoa; phylum Arthropoda; class Insecta; order Orthoptera; family Acrididae; genus Schistocerca; species Schistocerca gregaria. The sequence continues at coordinate 367,521,652 of NC_064926.1, forward strand.
ATACCAAAAAAGCAGATTCAGCTGCACTTCATCACCGTTATTTAAATTTTGGCTGTCCAACAAAATGATTATGCAAAACAGGAGAATAAAAATTAAAATTCAGGAACTTGTGAACACAAGAAATAACTCTAACATTGTGAAAAACGATTCGTTGCATTCATCAATTATTTCAACTGTGGGCCTTCAGAAGCGTCCATAAGATGAACGCAACAAAGTAAGAGATATGAAATAAATACTCGATGGTTCCAGTACGGACAGAACATAGTATAGACAAGTCTTTGTTGTTGCTGGTCACTCACCGGATGATGACTATACGACACGCCGATACAAATGCTCGACATCGTCCATTTACAGCGGACAGATCCCACCAATACTATTTTTTAGGGACTTACATCATTCCCATAGTTCATAAGTGACTTTCAAGGCATATTATATGAATTTTTCATGTGTTTAGCCGTGTTATATGAGATTGATGACCACTGCTGTGTACACACAGCTATTAGTGCATCGCCGCATTTTGTTTCGTCACGTTCACAGATTTAGGAGAACGGGATGCGTGACCAGTCTGTGGAAGCTAATTTGTTCCATAGTTACTAACAACTGGGACAACTTAGCGGTTTTGCATGGTATATTGTCTCGGTGTTACTTGCACTCGGTGTTCACATGAAGTAAGTTACTGTCACAAATAATTTGCATATACACTGATGGGCCCACTGCGAGACTGATTAAGGCCTGGGTCGTTGTTGGCACGCGAGGCAGTAAGGTAAGGAATGAGTGGGAATAATTTTACCAACAACACGGACCGAAAATTGGGAAAGTCGCTGACATAAGCGACTTTAACATAGGGTAGACCTGTGGTCAACGTGTAAGCCGACACGGTAACTCCACGTGTTCGGTCGGGAGGGTTAGCTGCCTTCTGTAATAAAAAAAAATTGAATGAAGGTATTAACGCAGGTGTCATGGGACGTCCGTCCCAAACCGATGCAACGAACAAAAGCGAACAAATGGAGGTAAAGTAAAAACGGTTAGCGTCTTTGATGAGTTATCAAATCGTCCCCCGTCCCGAACTCGACGACCAATACACCTAAAATTTTGATAAATAATCAGCAGTGTCGGCTGAAGACTTCCAGCATGAGAAGTCACTCTCATTCTGCAAAAGGTCTTATCAAAGATGGCGGAGGTGCAGAGGTTCATGGCAGTCTCTTGTCCTTGGGATGGGAAACTGCCCATACAGGGGGAAGAATTAGCGGTGATCAACGGCATGAGGGTGCTGAAAGTAATGGACTGCGTTAAAGACACATAACGTGTATCCACAGGACTTGTGGCCAGTAATTGAAAAAAGTGTCATGACGATCTTTCCAGTAGCAAAATATTCGGGAATAATCTACTATCCGGATCTCCGAGAAGGTCCGCTAAGGGGGAGATGACCATGAGAAAAGGAGACAACAACCAACGAAAGGATAGCGTTCTGCGAGTCGGGGCTTGGAACGTCAGAAGCTTGACGTCCTAGGGAAGCTACAATATCTGAAAAGGGAAATTCAGAGGTTCAATCTAAATATAATAGGGGGCAGTGAAGTGAAATGGAAAGAAAGAAAAGGATTTCTGGTCATATGTATAGAGAGTAATATCCACAGCAGCAGAAAATGATACAAGGAGAGAAGGATTCTTTAGGAATAGAAAGGTAGAGCGGAATGTGTGTTACTGTGAACGGTTTAATGGTACGGTTGGTATTATCAGAATCGAAATCAGATAAACACCGATAACGATAATTCAGATATACATTTCGACGTCGCAAGCTGAAAACGAAGAGACACAGGAACTGTATGAAGATATTTGAAAGGGTAGCACAGTACATAAAGTTTAATAGTCATGGGTAACTGGAATGTAGTTGTAGGAGAAGGAATAAAAGAAAAGATTACAGAAGAATATGGGCTTGGGACAAGGAGTGCGAGAGGAGAAAGACTAATAGAGATCTGAAATAAATTTCATTTAGTAATAGCGAATACTCTGTTCAAGTATCACAAGAGAAGGCTGAGTGATACGGGAAGATTTGATTTAGATTACATCAACGTCAGGCAGAGATTTAGAAATCAGATACTGGATTGTAAGGCGTGCCCAGGAGCAGATAGAGACTCAGATCACAATATAGTACTGATGAAGAGCAGGCTGAATTTCAAGAGATTAATTAGGAGGAATCAATACGCAATGAACTGGGAAACGGGAGTAGTAAGAAATTACGGAATACGTTCGAAGTTCTCGAAGGCTATAGATACAGCAATAAGAGACACTTCAGAAGGCAGTACAGTTGAAGAGGAATGGACATCTCTAAAAAGGTCACTCACAAAAGCTGAAAAGGAAAACTTGAGTACAAATGATCATGAGTAACAGAAGAAGTACAACTGATCGATGAAAGAAGAACGTACAAAAAAGATCAGGAAAATTCAGGAATACACAAATATAAGTAGCTGTGGAATGGAATAAATAAGAAGTAGAGGGAAGCTAAGGTGATAAGGCCGCATGAAAATTACGAAGAAATTGGAAAGGAAATGATTCTCGGAAGGACTACCTCAGCATATAAGGAAATGAAACCAACATTGACGTTAAAAGCAAGTGTGGTAACGTTAAGAGTGCAACGGGAATTCGACTGTTAAATGCCGAGAAGGGAGCAGATTGGTGAAAAGAGTACGTTGAAGGCCTCTGTGAAGGAGAAAGATTTGTCTGATGTGATACAAGAAGAAGCGGAAATCGATGAAGAAGAGATAGGGGATCCAGTATTAGTATCAGAATTTAAATGAGATTTGCAGGGCTTAAGATCAAATAAGGCAGAAGGGATGGATAACATTCCATCCTGAGTAAAAGTGAAGAAGAATTACATGATCTCCTGAATGGAATGAACAGTTACTGAGTACAGGATATGGACTGAAAGTAAATGGAAGAAGCCGGTCCGACTAGCCACGCCGTCTAACGCGCTGCTGCCCGAGCGCGAAGACGTGCCGCTCCCCGGCACGAATCCGCTCGGCTGATTAGTGTCGAGATCCGATGTGCCGGCCAGCCTGTGGATGGTTTTTAAGGCGGATTTCTATCTGCATGGGTGAAAGCTGGCTGGTTCCCTTTATTTTGCCCCAATTACACTAGGTCGGTAATTGCTGAGCAAACACAGTCTCGATGTACGCGAACACCAAAATTGCTCTATCACGCCATCATTTGGGGTTACACTCGTCTGGTATGATACATTCACGGGAAAGAGGGGGGGGGGGGGGGGGTGGGAGGGTCCACTGGGGGTCGAACCGCAACATGTCCCTATGTTCGATGTGGGGCGGCGGCGACTTGGGTGGTCCACTGTGGCCTGTTGAGGGATTGTGAGCCAGTGAGGGCTACGGCAGGACATAGCCTCTCTGTCATTTCTGGGTCCCCTGCTTAATACACAATACACAAATGAAAGGAAAACGAAAGTAGTTAGTAGTCGCAGAAATTAGAACAGCGAGAAACTTAGCATCAGGACTGACGGCCAGGAACTTCATGAAGTTAAGGAATGATACTACCTAGACGGACGGAGCAGGGAGGACATCAAAAGCATACTAGCACTGGCAAAAAGGGTATTCCTGGCCAAAAGAAGTCAACTATTATCAAACAAAGGCCTTGGTTTGAGGAAGAAATTTCTAAGAATGTACGTTTGGAGCACAGCGTTGTATGTTAGTGAAATGTGGACCGTGGGAAAACTAGAACAGAAGAGAATCGAGGGAGTTGAGATCTGGTGCTACAGACGAATGTTGAAAACTAGGTGGACTGACAAGGTAAGGAATAAATGGGTTCTGCGCAGAATTGGAGAGGAGAGGAATATGTGGAAAACACTGAAAAGGAGAAGGGGAAGAATGTTGCGATGTCTGTTAAGACATGAGGGAATGACTTCCATGGCGATACAGGGAGCTGTCGAGGGCAAAAACTATAGAGAAAGGCAGAGATTGGAAAAAAAATGTAGCAAATAATTGTCCTTCAATGGACGTTGAAGGTACGAGCAAGTGAGGAGTGATGCACATTCACGCCTCATCACAGAACGCGCCAGGTCAGACGTTTTTCCACTGCCCAAAGCAAAACACAGGCGCTGTGTCGTAAATCAGATGACGGAGTACAGTGTTCGTGCAGGGGCCGTTCAGCGCACGATGAACACGGAGCTCTGTAACAGACGAACCCTGCCTGATCCCACGTTGAACAAATGACATCGTCAATTGCTATTGTAGTGGGCACGGGATCCTTGTGATTAGACCATGGATCAATGGAAACGTGTCGCTTAGTTAGATGAATCACGTTTCCTGTACATGTAGTCGATGTTCACCTCACATAGACGAATGGCTGCTCGAAACACGCACCGCACCACTGCTGCAGACCTGTGGGGTAGTATTAACCTATGAGGAACATTAATCGTGGATTAAGTCGGACTTATGGTGCTAATGGAAAGCATCATGACAGCTGTGGGCGCGCCAACATCATTGCGAACCAGCTGGATTCCTTCTAGCTTGATCTCTTCCACGTCTGCAATGACATTTTCCAGCACGATAAGTGGCCGTGTCACAATTCCAGGACCATGCCGTGTTACATTTACTTAAGGGCACTGAAGTTCACTTCTTGAACACCGAAGTCTTCTTATCAGACCACGATGAAAGAGATCTGAAAGATGTCTGACACCAGCTTCGCGCATCCATTATTTAAGTGAATTATTTTACCTTGGTGTTTTAGTCCTAAGCTATTTGCTCGCTACATGGTTGAATGAATGTGCCTTATTTTCTTAGTCGATTCACTCGGAAAGAGGTTCTGTTCCGCTATTGGTTCTCTTGTCACACGTAACCTGTTTATTGAATATCAATACTTCCTCTAACCCCCTCACCGCTCTTCCGTTCACTCTTCCCACACAAAAAAGGATTTCCGTTATTCAGTATGGTACGTATCTTTATTTCGCTTAATAAGAATTTCTTTGTAAGAGCTGCAGTGTGTTGCGCCTGCTTGCATCGTTGTCCTCTACACAGCACCTTAACAACTGACCACGCACAGCAATCACTTTAATGGCACAGTTGTTTGGACGTGGACGTCTGAAGCACTGCCGTTGGAAATTAACTACCACTAAACATTTTGTGCCGTAAGTAAAGTAGCGAAACGTCCCGTTCCAAGCGATGAGCCGGTATGCCTGTTCAATTTATCGACGTGTAGTTTAAAGGGGAACTTCGCTGTTCAGTTCGCACGCTCATTCAGTCTGGCTCCGTTTTTGTACAGCTGAGAAGTCTGCGACATAGAGTGGCGTTAGCGTAAGAAGTAACTGTGAACGTCTTTTACACTTAATGTCATTGTTATGACTTTTTTTTCAAACTTAGGTTTCTCTTGCTTAAGGTTAACATATATTCAGCTTCAGTTCTTTCCCTTACATGACAGTGAATCGGCCGCAACTCAGTGTCCTCCTTTACTAAGCAAACACAAAAAGCTGAATCATCATTACTTCATCCTATATAGTGGGATCATATCCAAGTTTGTAGCACACCGAATCATGTGCCCTGAGCTAACGATATAATTACTTAACTCGAACAGTCTTGGCAGAACGAAAGTCTCTGTCGTCACAAATATTAAGTACCTGACTGAGATTTTTACTCTGCAGCGGAGAGTGTGCTGATATGAAACTTCTTGACACATTAAAATTGTGTGCCCGACCGAGACTCGAATTCGGGACCTTTGCCTTTCGCAGGTAAGTGCTCTACTGGCAGAAGTGAAGCTGTGAGGACTGGGCGTGAGTCGTACTTGGGTAGCTCAGTTGGTGTAGCACTTGCCCACGAAAGGCAGAGGTCTCGAATTCGAATCTTGGTCCGGTACACCGTTTTAATCTGTCAGGAAGTTTCATAAGTACCTGACTGCTCGCAATTTAAAGGAACGAAGAAACAATGAGCAGCCAATACATTATGAATGTACCCATCGCGACCTGGTGGCGTTCTAGGCATTTGACGCTTTAGCAGATACAGGGTGTTTCAAAAATGACCGGTATATTTGAAATGGCAATACAAACTAAACGAGCAGCGATAGAAATACACCGTTTGTTGCAATATGCTTGGGACAACAGCACATTTTCAGGCAGACAAACTTTCGAAATTACAGTAGTTACAATTGTCAACAACAGATGGCGCTGCGGTCTGGGAAACACTATAGTACGATATTTTCCACATATTCACCATGCGTAGCAATAATATGGCGTAGTTTCTGAATGAAATTACCCGAAACCTTTGACAACGTGTCTGGCGGAATGGCTTCATATGCAGATGAGATGTACTGCTTCAGCTGTTCAATTGTTTCTGGATTCTGGCGGTACACCTGGTCTTTCAAGTGTCCTCACAGAAAGAAGTCACAGGGGTTCATGTCTGGCGAATAGGGAGGCCAATCCACGCCGCCTCCTGTATGTTTCGGATAGCCCAAAGCAATCACACGATCATCGAAATATTCATTCAGGAAATTAAAGACGTCGGCCGTGCGATGTGGCCGGGCATCATCTTGCATAAACCACGAGGTGTTCGCAGTGTCGTCTAAGGCAGTTTGTACCGCCACAAATTCACGAAGAATGTCCAGATAGCGTGATGCAGTAATCGTTTCGGATCTGAAAAATGGGCCAATGATTCCTTTGGAAGAAATGGCGGCCCAGACCAGTACTTTTTGAGGATGCAGGGACGATGGGACTGCAACATTGGGCTTTTCAGTTCCCCATATGCGACAGTTCTGTTTATTGACGAAGCCGTCCAGATAAAAATAAGCTTCGTCAGTAAACCAAATTCTGCCCACATGCATATCGCCGTCATCAATCCTGTGCACTATATCGTTAGCGAATGTCTGTCGTGCAGCAATGATAGCGGTGCTGAGGGGTTGCCACATTTGAATTTTGTATGGATAGAGGTGTAAACTCTGGCGCATGGAGACGATGCGTGCACGTGGGCGTCATTTGGACCGCAGCTGCAACACGGCGAATGGAAACTCGAGGCCGCTGTTGAATCACCGGCTGCACTAGCTGCGCGTTGCCCTCTGTGGTTGCCGTACGCGGCCGCCCTACCTTTCCAGCACGTTCATCCGTCACGTTCCCAGTCCGATGAAATTTTTCAAACAGATCCTTTATTGTATCTCTTTTCGGTCCTTTGGTTACATTAAACCTCCGTTGAAAACTTTGTCTTGCTGCAACAGCACTGTGTTCTAGGCGGTGGAATTCCAACACCAGAAAAATCCTCAGTTCTAAGGAATAAACCATGTTGTCCACAGCACACTTGCACGTTGTGAACAGCACACGCTTACAGCAGAAAGACGACGTACAGAATGGCGCACCCACAGACTGTGTTGTCTTCTATATCTTTCACATCACTTGCAGCGCCATCTGTTGTTGAAAATTTTAAATACTGTAATTTCGAAAGTTTGTCCGCCTGAAAATGTACTGTTGTCCCAAGCATATTGCAACAAACGGTGTATTTCTATCGCTGCTCGTTTAGTTTTTATTGCCATTTCAAATATACCGGTCATTTTTGAAACACCCTGTATAAGCAGATCAGACATGTACGAGGGATCACCCTAGCGAAGATGTGGGCTGCAAATGAGGAATTCCCTGAGTTAAGCGACTTTTACAAAGGGCAGACTGCTATTACGCAGAGCCTATGAACGAGTATCTTGAAAACGACGAAGCTGATCGAATGTTTATGTGCTACAGTCGTGAGCATCATTGGAAAGAGCTAGGAGGACAGTGAAACTACGTCCAAATTGTTGAACGTCCACAAATCGTCACCGACCGTGGTGTCCGGAGGCTTATCTGATCTGTACAGTAGGATAGATGATGAGATGTGGAATGTTTTCTTTCTTTTTCTTTTTAAATCTAATGGGACTTGACTCTAAGGTCATCAGTCCCTAATCTTACACATTACTTAACCTAAATTATCCTAAGGACAAACACACACACCCATGCCCAAGGGAGGACTCGAACCTCCGCCGTGACCAGCCGCACAGTCCATGACTGCATCGCCCGAGACCGCTCGGCTAATCCCGCGCGGCTTGAGATGTGGCATCTCTGTCCTAACAGCACAGTGCTGGTTCACGCACAAGTGTCTCAGAGCACTCCGTTCATCGCACATTGTGTTGAACAAGGAGGTTCGCAGCAAGAACACTACTACACTCCTGGAAATTGAAATAAGAACACCGTGAATTCATTGTCCCAGGAAGGGGAAACTTTACTGACACATTCCTGGGGTCAGATACATCACATGATCACACTGACAGAACCACAGGCACATAGACACAGGCAACAGAGCATGCACAATGTCGGCACTAGTACAGTGTATATCCACCTTTCGCAGCAATGCAGGCTGCTATTCTCCCATGGAGACGATCGTAGAGATGCTGGATGTAGTCCTGTGGAACGGCTTGCCATGCCATTTCCACTTGGCGCCTCAGTTGGACCAGCGTTCGTGCTGGACGTGCAGACCGCGTGAGACGACGCTTCATCCAGTCCCAAACATGGTCAATGGGGGACAGATCCGGAGATCTTGCTGGCCAGGGTAGTTGACTTACATCTTCTAGAGCACGTTGGGTGGCACGGGATATATGCGGACGTGCATTGTCCTGTTGGAACAGCAAGTTCCCTTGCCGGTCTAGAAATGGTAGAACGATGGGTTCGTTGACGGTTTGGATGTACCATGCACTATTCAGTGTCCCCTCGACGATCACCAGAGGTGTACGGCCAGTGTAGGAGATCGCTCCCCACACCATGATGCCGGGTGTTCGCCCTGTGTGCCTCGGTCGTATGCAGTCCTGATTGTGGCGCTCACCTGCACGGCGCCAAACAAGCATACGACCATCATTGGCACCAAGGCAGAAGCGACTCTCATCGCTGAAGACGACACGTCTCCATTCGTCCCTCCATTCACGCCTGTCGCGACACCACTGGAGGCAGGCTGCACGATGTTGGGGCGTGAGCGGAAGACGGCCTAACGGTGTGCGGGACCATAGCCCAGCTTCATGGAGACGGTTGCGAATGGTCCTCGCCGATACCCCAGGAGCAACAGTGTCCCTGATTTGCTGGGAAGTGGCGGTGCGGTCCCCTACGGCACTGCGTAGGATCCTACGGTCTTGGCGTGCATCCGTGCGTCGCTGCGGTCCGGTCCCAGGTCGACGGGCACGTGCACCTTCCTTCCGACCACTGGCGACAACATCGATGTACTGTGGAGACCTCACGCCCCACGTGTTGAGCAATTCAGTGGTACGTCCACCCGGCCTCCCGCATACCCACTATACGCCCTCGCTCAACGTCCGTCAACTGCACATACGGTTCACGTCCACGCTGTCGCCGCATGCTACCAGTGTTAAAGACTGCGATGGAGCACCGTATGCCACGGCAAACTGGCTGACACTGACGGCGGCGGTGCACAAATGCTGCGCAGCTAGCGCCATTCGACGGCCAACACCGCGGTTCCTGGTGTGTCCGCTGTGCCGTGCGTGTGATCATTGCTTGTACAGCCCTCTCGCAGTGTCCGGAGCAAGTATGGTGGGTCTGACACACCGGTATCAATGTGTTCTTTTTTCCATTTCCAGGAGTGTATATGTTCACTTGTTGACCCAAAGACTTCGCCGGTTACTTTGCAGCGGGCATGATACCATCGGAATTAAACCGCTGATCAACGGAAACGTGTCGGCTCTGCGGGCGAACCACATTTTTGCTACACTAAATCGATGGTTGTCTCCAGAAACGCCGTCATCGATGTGAACGTCTGCTCGAAACGTGCAGCGCACCGCCGACGTAGGCTCATGGGAGCAGTGTTATACTGTGGGAGACATTCTCATTTGCTTGCATGGGACCTGTGGGAGTAATCGAAGACATACTGACAGCAGCGAAGCATCTGCATACCTTCAAGGTTGGTTGGTTTACTTGAAGGAGTGGAGCAAATAGCGAGGTCATCGATCCCATCGGATTAGGGAGGGATGGGGAAGGAAGCTGGCCGTCCCTTGCAAAAGAACCATCCCGGCATTTGCGTGCAGCGATTTAGAGAAATGACGCAACCCGGAGGCGGGTTTGAACCGTCGTCCTCCCAAATGCGAGTCCAATGTGTTAACCCTGCGCCACCTCGCTCGGTGTCCCTTCATGCTTGATACCTTACCCCAGGCAGATGTCATATTTCAGCAGCATAATTAGCTGAAATGCAGAATCAGCGATATTTCATACCAAAGACGGACGAACAAGCTATGCAGGAGGTAGTCATAATATTTTGGCTCATCAGTGTACACACACCACCGTGAACAGTGCATTTCTGCTATACTTATGTAAACGATCACGAACGGTAGCCCACTGTGCCAGCTCGTTACCATTTTCAAGTGAGTGGTACCATTCAGCTAGATAAACTTTCGAAAACAGCTTTTTAAGCCAAGACAAGGTATTATGATTACCTGACGTGATCATTTAGTGCAGGAGGCGAGCTATAAAGTTGTACTGTAGCCTTCTTGAGAAAATTAAATTATCTAAGAATGCAACTTTAACACAATTGATGATGATGATGATGTTTGGTTTGTGGGGTGCCCAACTGCGAGGTTATCAGAGCCAATACAAATTCCGCATCTTTGCTCAGTCCAATCGCGCCACTGTCATGAATGACGATGAAATGATGAGGACAACACAAACACAATTACCGGGTAACTAGTTGAGGTAATATGTATTGTCAACTTCAGATCCATAAAACTAGGTAGTGGTAATTCACACCAAACATTTCTTAAACCACTCTGACGCATTAGCAGAGTGATTTAGGCGTTGTATGATATAACTACCACAGCTCCGTTTTGTGGTTCTGAATATGACAAATACATACTGCCGAAGCTTACTAACCCAGTTATTGTATTTAGCTAGCGCTCTTGGAAATTAAATTGGCTTTCAGAAGACGACCACAGTACAAAACGAGCTATAATGAATATTTTACTCTAAGTAGAAAAATGTTTCATTCATTAGGATCTAACTTGGTGCCATCAACAGAGTTTTTAGCAGAAAGAAAAGGAATATCTCGAGTTAACGTCCCCTTGATGGTGCACGACGGCAAGAATGGGATAGGAATTTGTCTGTATTCTTTGTGAAGCTAACATCCCAGCATACGCCTAACGCGATTCAGAGAAAAGCCAAGAAATCTAAAACTGGGACACTGAATCTGATTTTTGGGAGGAAGAGGAAGGATGGTGAGGGCGGGGGAGTGAGATCGTCCACTGTCTCCCAGCCGCGCCTCCACGATCAGCAGCAAAATTTGCACAAAGCCACGCAGCTATCTTCCCTTTTCTTCTAGAGCAGGTTGTAGAACAGAGCCACAAACTTTGAAGTCCCAGCGCTTTTAAGGCTGTAGTATCCTTAATATGGAGTAGGTCATTAAATTACGTAAATTGGTGCAGTGGTTAGGTTGTAACATGTTGTAGTTTACCAATTTCCATCGATCATTATAATAATAGATTTTGTATACTTAATGATATATATCATAAATGAAATTAACATAACAGGTAATTTGTGACCATTTTGGAAAAAGAAGCTCATGATAAAACAGTCATTAATTAATAAGTGAAGTATTTATTGATCATTTAGAAGTTGAAAAACTGGGTATAATTGTTGGATAGTAGAACAAATACGACGTTTTTGTGGGACTGTTTGCTATAAGTGGGTAATTGTTTAGAGAAACTACGATTTGAAGATCGGACGTCGCAGATCTGTTATAGTATTCCATTACAGCTATCGAATCGTGACTAGAAGAAAAGAATACGCATCCAGATGAACAATGGAGATCCAGGGGCCTCTAAGATCGCGCTGTGTTGTAGTTGCGGGAACGTCCTCGCGCATTTGTTACCTACACATGTCTCCGATAGTGTACAGTGGGCAAACCAGAGGTTTGATCGTATACCATAGAACTTTACGAATCGATGTAAGATGAGCTAATGCATTACCGCAAATTCTAGGAGAGATATCGGTAAACTAGTGATCAGGCTGGAATACCTTATGAGAAAAGATCTTTTTGACAAGTATATGCATTTTACCTGTGGACTGAGGACTTTACTCAAGAATGACCGGAAATTTATAACAAATAACTTGAGAAACCCGAGATATGCAAATAAATTTTGCAGAAGGCTTGGGGAGAAAGGCGACTCGATGTACGCCTACTAGGAGACTCTGCCTGTGCATTTAACATGCATTAACTAGTCAGGGAATTTTAACCGAAATACTGACCATGTGAAAAAGTTACGATTGTCAGTCTAAGTCAATGCTGATCGAAACCAACTTTAGTCTTTAATTGCAGCTGACACAAACACAAATATACAGAATACAAATTAGCTGGTTGTTTTTCAAGGAGTTCCTTGCAGAGTGACGGAGTGGCCATGTACATAAAAAACAGTACTTCATTTGAGTCCACAGACGCATCGCAGCACTGCACTGAACAGTTATTTGGATGTTGTGGAGGAGCAGCTGAATTTAGGGAAACTAAACTTCTAATTGTTGTTGTTTATAGGTCCCCTAACTCTGACTTCAGAGAATTTCTACTCAAGGCAGAGAGGTTCCTTGATTCACTTTGTACGAAGTACCAGAAACTAGTTATATGTGGTAACTTCAAATATAAATTTTGTGTATGATAGTGCAAGAAAAAGGGTGTTGGTAGGTCTCCTAAATTCATGTGATCTCATGCAGACTGTGTTTTTCCCAACTAGGGTACAGACAATATTTTTATTCACCCTTCAGTACTAGATGGGCATTCTGTTAGTAAAAGGATGAGTGGCCTTTCATATCACGATGCACAAATTTTAACACTAAAAGACTTTTGCACTCAAACAAATGTCACATATAATTTCATATTACGTAGGAAAGTTAATCCAGCAGCAACAGAGAATTTTTTAAACCACTTCAAGAAACAAGAGTGGCATGACGTTTATAGTGCCGATAGCAGAGATAACAATATAATGCTTTTCTTAACACATTTCTCATGCTCTTTTAGAGTTTCTTTCTATTAGAACTTTCTAAACAGGGTACTAACAGTAAAAGGCTGCCTGGGTGGCCGACTAGTGGGACAAGGATATCATGTAGAACAAAGCGAGAACCATACCAAAATGTTAGAAGCTGTCACAATCCAGTTACTGTATCCCATTACAAACAGTACTGTAAGATGCTTAAAATGTTATTATGAAGGCAAAGAGTATGTGGTAAGCAAATAGAACAGCTAATTTATAGGATAAAATTAAAACCATAGGGCAGTTGTGAAGGTGTCTGATCAGCAGTGCAAGTTCGACGATATAACGTCAGTTAGTAGTAAAAATATTTCTGTTACTGATAAATCAGATATACGTACAGTATTTAAAAATCATTTTCTGAGCATTTCCGCTGAGTTAAATAAAAATTTAGTTTGTACACCGGAATCATATAACTCTCTTCTGAAATGTCATTTCGGAATGATGTCTGAAATATTGCTATGTGATACAGAGAAGGGAAAGTTTGGGTCAATAATTAATTCACTGAAGACTAAAGACTCCCATGGATATGATGGAGTGCCTAGCATAATATTACTGTGCTGCACACGTTAGGCATGTATTTAGCTAAATTCGTAATTTTTCCTTTAGGAATGATCAGTTTCCTGAACAATTAAAGTACTCAGTAATATATCTGCTCTATAAAACGAGAGGAAGGGATAATGTAGACAATTTTAGACCTATTTCAATGCCATCAGTGTTTGCCAAAGCTACTGAAAAGGCTGTGTGTGTAATGATGATTGAACATTTTATGTCACACGATTTGCTGTCAGATGTACAGTTTGGCTTTAGAAGTCGTTTAACAATTCTCTTTCCTCTGTCAGGTACTGGATGGGTTGAACAAAAGGTTTCGAACGCTAGGCGACTGAGTGTGTTGATCACAAAATATTGCTCCAGAAGTTGGGCCACTACGGAATACTGGGAGTACCTCACAATTGGTTCACCTCTCGTCTTAGCAACAGACAGCAAAAGGTCATTATTCACAGTGTTGAGAATGACTGCGATGTCGGGTTTGCGTGGGGTATGGTCAAGTGGAGGGTGCCCTATGGATCAGTGTTGGGACCACTCCTGTTCCGTATTTATATAAATGATATGCTCTCTAGTATTACAGGTAACGATAAAATATTTCTGTTTGCTGATAACACTAGCTTGGTAAAAGGTTGTTGTGTGCAATATTGGCTCGGTTTCAAATAGTGCAGTTCATGACATAAGTTCATGGCTTGAAGAAAATAAACTAACGCTAAATCACAGTAAGACTCAGTTTTTACAGTTTCTAACTTCAACTGAACAAAAACTGTCGTTTTAATTTCACAGAATGGGCATATGATTAGTGAAACTGAACAGTTCCAATTTTTAGGTGTCAGACAGATAGTAAACTGTTGTTGAAAGCCCACGTTCATAATCTTTTTCAAAGACTTAATGCTGCCATTTATACTATTCCAACAGTATCTGAAGTGAGTGATTGTTCGACACAAAAACTATTCTACTTTCCTTATTTTCATTCGCTTATGTTGTATGGTACTATATGGTATTTTATTTTCGGGGTAACTCTTCCCATTGTGAAAGGATATTTTTCGCTGATAAACGGGCGGTTCGGGCAATAAGTGGTTTAAGTTCACGAACCCCCTGTCGACCCCTATTCACGAGATTGAGTATTTTTACATTGGTCTCTCATTATATATATTCCCAAGAATAAGTACTTTACACTGAGTTAATACTCCGCAGAAATCAAGTCTTCATTTGGATCGGACGTTCTTAACTCTTGTGCAGAAAGGTATGCAGTATACTGCTGCATTCAGTTTCAGTAAGCTACCACAAGAATTCAAAAGTCTTGGCAGTAATCGAAGCGCTTTCAAATCGAAACTGAAGAGTTTCGTCATGGGTCACTTCTTCTATTCTATCGAGGAGTTCCTTGAAAATTAAGCTGGTTCTTGTAGTGTTGATTGCGTTTACTTTAACTTATTGATTGACTTCTTTTGGGTTCACGAATATTTTATTTCAATCTATTATTACTTTTATGTTGTAATTTCATGTACTGACTCGTTTCATTACTTTGGAGATTATCTCCTCAATTTGGTCCTACGGAACTTGACGTGTAAATAAGTAATAGAGAAAAACACACCCACACAAAATGCAGACACACACACACACACACACACACACACACACACACACACACACACACTGCTACTTGCTGTCTATAGTACGCGGCAATCCATGCGACTGCTGAGGTGGTTAATGTAAAGGTCACTTCCTGGTAACGAAAGGTACTAGTATGCCCACATAAAGGTCGATGTGTCACGTCTATGTACCTCATAGTCATTTACAAGGTGTCGCAGCAGTGGCGTTACAGCTTGGAGAGGTTGGTGAGGGTGTTTTGAGGAACAGTTGGATGATAGGAACGCGTGTCCAGAGAGGTTATCTAACGACGCTAGAGAGCTCGATATTGTAGGTTCTACAACGTGCGACTAGTCCATCCCTTCATCAATTGTTTACGCTGTTGGACCGTAGGCGAAATATCTCACAATGTTGTTTGTTATTCAACAGTCGAGGCTATTTGCCACGACCGCCATTAGAGAAGATGGAGCTAGCTTCTGCGTAGATATGTCTTGTATACTAGGTATAGGATGTTTTGTTGTCTCGATGGATGACGGTTTCGGACAAGGGTTTCCATCTGCAATTTTTTTTCTTCTGGAAACCTCTGAAAGCTCCAGTGATTTTCCGTATATGGAAGGAAAAAACTGCATATGGAGACCTGCGACCGAAACGGTTAACCATCAGGGCCTCGAAGGATCTAATTCGTAGGAGACAAGGCCTACGCAGCAGTTAGCTCCACCTTCTCCGCTAGCAATCGTGGCAATCAATCTAGGTCACTGAATGACGAACAACGACAACAGCGTGAGACTCTTTGCTTTCAGTCCGTCAGCGTACAAAGTCACGCTTGTTGTCGAAGTGGCGACCTCGTGGCAGGCGCCAGCGTCTATAAGTTCTACGCTCTGTAGCGTCGTTGGATGACGTTTTCGAACACGGGTTCTCATCCTCGATTTGCTCTTCAAGACATCCTCTACTATCCCTTTAAAACTGTTACAATATCTCTTAGATACTCTATATATCACTGTGCAGACTGACCCTCAGATTTTTATTGAAGGGATAGACCAATTATTTTTTAAAATATTGTTTCGTAAATTGAGAGTTGTGGTTTTTATCCTGTTAGTCTCCTAAATGACCTAACTAAATAATTTCTGAGCTGAAACGAAAGCAATTTACGTATAAATAATTTAATTTCAGTAATGCAGTTTCAAAGGCAAACTGATTATTATTATTATTATTATTATTATTATTATTATTGATGTGCCTCCATGTGCATGTCACAGCCAATATCCACAGGTGCAGGTTTATCATTAGCAGATTATATGTTTATTTACTAATCTGTGGGCCGGCCGCTGTGGTCGAGCGTTTCTAGGCGCCTTAATCCACAACCGCGCTGCTGCTGCGGTCCCAGGTTCGAATCCTGCTTAGGACATGACTGTGTGTGATCTCCTTAGGTTAGTTAGGTTTAAGTAGCTTTAAATCTAGGGGACTGATGACCTCAGATGTTAAGTCCCATAGTTCTTAGAGCCATATGAACCATTTGAACTAATCTTTGGCTATAATGCGAATATATGCTAAATGCGAAGGTGTGCCATGCTTCAAAGTCTACGTAATGTTGCTGTGTTAATGTAACAGGCTGGGTAGGTCAGCTCCCAACATTTCCTGTGAATAGTGTTGAATTTTTAAACCTGTATTCTGATGGCGGGCAACTTTAATTAGAGTGTACGACAATAACATTAATAACTTATTTTAGTCTCTTTGATTATAGTTTTCTACAGATTCATATTTCATAAGTAATAAATGTCATTAGCGTAAATTGGTTCAGCACATTGTTTCAATTAGCAAAATAATACAACTCATATGTAAGATTATCCAAATCGACATAATAAAATACACTACAAATAATAATATAAACTGTGCATTGAGGTATTTGAAAAAAAAAACGATACACATTATGTTAACAGCAATAACATGTCCGTTCTAGCAAACATCTTGCAGTGCTTTGCATTCGTAGTTAAATACGTATCGTCTAACAGAGAAAAGAAGGAGAGGAGTAAGAACGATTTGTAGCCTAATTTTGCAAGGGCACTAAAATGAGACAGTGTGTAGCTGAAACCACTGTCCCTCTCAGTATTCAGAGCATTCTGGTGGTTGTACCAGCGCAGCATAACGTCTGCAGCGTTTGCGTCAGAGACATGCTTTACAGACAGAAATAATGCGTGCATTTACAGCGTCTGCGTTCACTCATTGCAAACGAGATACGCTGATAACCGCAAATGTCAGCTGCGGTAATGTAATTTATGTAATGAGATGTAGTGTGTAATGAGTTCACGTGGGGTACGCTGAAAGCGGAGAGTTCGACAGAATGTAGTAACTGGGCAGACATCCCTGCCCTATAATGAACTTTGAGCAATAAAGAGTCGGTTATTTACGTACGTCGACAACAGCAAGTGTAAAATAAATATAAAGTGAGATCTGCATTACATAGTTGGAGCGTTTTCTATATTCACTTTCAGCAAACAATATAAGATATACGTGTATGTACATTAAAAAGTAGAATAAACTCTTATGCAGTTCCCTTGCCATCCCGAACATATAACGATACTGAACGATTCTTTCTGAATATTTCTCTTTTCTTTCTTTTATCGGTCCATTACATGCGTCGACGTCCTTCTTGAAGCATTAGCTCAAACGAAGACATGGAGGAATAGAGCATATGGTCATATAATCACTTGTGTTTTTGTTTAAGAGCCTGTTTTTGCATTCATTCGATGTGAATTTTGAAAATACGAACATTATAAATATAGGCAGACATCAATTCCCGCTCCTCTCAAATGTGACTCCAGTGTGCCAACAATTGTGTCCCTTCGTTCGCTTACGAAATGACACACGATTCATTCGCTCTGCAGTTGTAACTTTTTTGTGTTAAACTATCAAGTATCGAATGACGACTACGTTCATAGTGTCTTAAGTATTACGAAAAATGGTCTGTCAGCAAATTATTATTTTGCTTGTTGTATACAAATGTTATGGAGAGTCACATTTAATGCTATCCTAGCCAGAAAGTCACTGGAATTAGTCCAACCCACTAAAAGTCTACAGTTGCCTTTCTGGAATGACGTAGTGGACTGACCACACGAATTTATAAACCTAGGGCTCTCTCTTGTATTTCGAATTTTAGGTGACTTTTGTTTAAGAATGGGCCTCATTTTGTTTTTAATTTCATTACGTAAATCGAAAATGGTAGAAATAGTGCTAACGGAATTTAACATGACGTAAAGTGCTCTGACAATGGCAAATTTAGTAAAATATATCTGCATGACCGGCCGGGGATTCGAACCGCCGTTCCCGTGAAAATAAGTGTCTAACCACTACGCTACTTCACATGGTTCTTAATCCTCAGTGTACTTAAAACTGAGCACAAATCAACCTAGAAAACAATTACCTGACGGGTGAGTAATGACTTCAATCCGGTAATTACGAAAATACACATGCGAGAGCAGTATAAAATAACTTTGTCTCGAAACCTGACACAAAATCCAAAGAGACTGTGGTCGTATGTAAAGTACGCTAAAGGCAAGATACAATCAATGCCTTCTCTGCGCGATAGCAATGGAAACACTATCTACGGCAATGTTGCCGAAGCAGTGTTACCAATCACCGCCTTCCGAAATTACTGCACCGAAGGAGACGAAGGAAATATTCGAGAATTCAAATCAAGAGCAGCTCCTAACATTAGTACTTAGAAGTAGGTATCCTCGGGGTAGTGAAGCAACTTAAATCAATAAAAGCAAGTCTTCCAATTCAGACTGTTTGACAGTTAGGTTTCTTTCAGAGTACGCTAAAATAATAGCTCCTTACTTAACAATCTTATACAACCGCTCGCTCGACAAAAGTACCCAAAGACTGGAAAGTTGCACAAGTCACAGAAATATTCAAGAAGAGCAGTAGAAGGAATCAACTAACTCACATGCCCACATCATGAAAATCCGCATGTGGCAGAATTGTGGAACATACATTGTCTTTGAACGTCATGAATTACCTTGAAGAGAACGGTCTGGTGACAAGCACTCAATATGGATTTAGAAAACATCGTTCATCTGGAACAACTAGTTCTTTAGTCTCACGAGGTGTTGAGTGCTATTTCCAATTGATTCCTTATTTCTAGATTTTCAGAAGGCTTTCAACTATGTACCAGACAATCGGATTATAGCGAAATTGAGTGATTATGGAATATCGTCCGTTATGTGACTGGATTGATGATTTCCCGCCAGAAAGTTCGTAGTAATACACGGGAAGTAATCAGGAGTATTGCTGCGCTGTGTGGGATCCTAACCAGGTTGGGTTAATGGATTACATCGAGAAAGTTCAAAGAAGAACAGCAGGTTTTGTATTATCGCGAAATAGGGGGGAAAGAGTCACTGACATTATAAAGGATTTGGGGTGGACATCATTAAAACAAAGGCGTTTTTCGTTGCTTTGGAATATTCTAAAGAAATTTTAATCACCAAATTTCTCCTCCTAATACGAAAATGTTACATAGGAAGATATGATCATCTTAATAAAGTAAGCGAAATCAGAGCTGACAGGGATAGTTATACGCTGAAATTACAATGAAGTGAATAACCATAACTACATACAGGCGTTGATATAAGTCAACGAGGACTCGAACCCAGGATGTCTTGCTTACATGGCAGACGCTCTATCCATCTGAGCCACCTAGTACACAGAGGACAGAGCGAGTGTAGGGACATATCTCTGGCACGCCTCCCGTGGGACCCACATTCGCAACTTATTGTCCCGCGCTATATTCATTGTGCTCCTACCCATCATACTCATTACTCACCCCTTTACTGCTGATTTCCGTAAGAGTTCGCGCACTGTTTTGTGCATCCACACATAAGAAATATATATATACTCCTGGAAATTGAAATAAGAACATCGTGAATTCATTGTCCCAGGAAGGGGAAACTTTATTGACACATTCCTGGGGTCAGATACATCACATGATCACACTGACAGAACCACAGGCACATAGACACAGGCAACACAGCATGCACAATGTCGGCACTAGTACAGTGTATACCCACCTTTCGCGGCAATGCAGGCTGCTATTCTCCCATGGAGACGATCGTAGAGATTTTGGATGTAGTCCTGTGGAACGGCTTGCCATGCCATTTCCACCTGGCGCCTCAGTTGGACCAGCGTTCGTGCTGGACGTGCAGACCGCGTGAGACGACGCTTCATCCCGTCCCAAACATGCTCAATGGGGGACAGATCCGGAGATCTTGCTGGCCAGGTTAGTTGACTTACACCTTCTAGAGCACGTTGGGTGGCACGGGATATATGCGGACGTGCATTGTCCTGTTGGAACAGCAAGTTCCCTTGCCGGTCTAGGAATGGTAGAACGATGGGTTCGATGACGGTTTGGATGTACCATGCTCTATTCAGTGTCCCCTCGACGATCACCAGAGGTGTACGGCCAGTGTAGGAGATCGCTTCCCACACCATGATGCGGGGCGTTGGCCCTGTGTGCCTCGGTCGTATGCGGTCCTGATTGTGGCCCTCACCTGCGCGGCGCCAAACACGCATACGACCATCATTGGCACCAAGGCAGAAGCGACTCTCATCGCTGAAGACGACACGGCTCCATTCGTCCCTCCATTCACGCCTGTCGCGACACCACTGGAGGCGGGCTGCACGATGTTGGAGCGTGAGCGGAAGACGGCCTAACGGTGTGCGGGACCGTAGCCCAGCTTCATGGAGACGGTTGCGAATGGTCCTCGCCGATACCCCAGATGCAACAGTGTCCCTAATTTGCTGGGAAGTGGCGGTGCGGTCCCCTACGTCACTGCGTAGGATCCTACGGTCTTGGCGTGCATCCGTGCGTCGCTGCGGTCCGGTCCCAGGTCGACGGGCACGTGCACCTTCCGCCGACCACTGGCGACAACATCGATGTACTGAGGAGACCTCACGCCCCACGTGTTGAGCAATTCGGCGGTACGTCCACCCGGCCTCCCGCATGCCCACTATACTCCCTCGCTCAAAGTCCGTCAACTGCACATAAGGTTCACGTCCACGCTGTCGCGGCATGCTACCAGTGTTAAAGACTGCGATGGAGCTCCGTATGCCACGGCAAACTGGCTCACACTGATGGCGACGGTGCACAAATGCTGCGCAGCTAGCGCCAATCGACGGCCAACACCGCGGTTCCTGGTGTGTCCGCTGTGCCGTGCGTGTGATCATTGCTTGTACAGCCCTCTCGAAGTATCCGGAGCAAGTATGGTGTGTCTGACACACCGGTGTCACTGTGTTCTATTTTCCATTTCCAGGAGTATATATATATATATATATATATATATATATATATATATATATATATATATATATATATATGTATATTATCTGTTCTATCGGACATGTTCGAGCATAAAGATATAGGCGTTCCTTTCTTCTGTGGATGTTCGGGATTGGAATAACAAAGACTTATTATGAAGGGTTCGACGAACCGTCTGCCAGGCACTTAAGTGTGATTTGCGGAGTATCCTTGAAGACATGGATGACGTTATACCATTTTGATTGTAACATAAGCGTTAGTTTTTATTGACTTTAAAGTAAGATACTGGGGATTAGCTAAGCCTAGTAAAAATGTCCTAATGAATATGTTCTTAATGGTCAATGTACCGAAATGGAGCTGTAATTTAACTTCACTGATTTGCAGTGCGGCTTCCTGTAAATGCTCTGAAGTAATGTGGTGCTAACGCTAGTAAATTATTTCATGAAAAATTAAGCCCTTGAGGATCCTGTCATCGTGTACCATCAGAGGTGGTTTCGCCAGCAGCTGTTGCGAAGAATGAGTTCTTAACGGGCAAGTTCGCACCGCGAAGTTCTTCCAAGAGGGCGGTTTTAAGCAGAGGGCAGTAATCGTTCCAGGGCCTAACACCTCCTCGTGCAGTTTGGCTGCGCGAACATTAGCACTTTTGGCGGCAAGTCGTTTCCATCGCACTCTGCCTTCTACGCCTGCAGCGATGGAGTTTAAAGCCGTAAAGCCGACTAGTTAAGAAGATTAAAAGAAGCTTTCTTGCAATTTTCTCTTTCTTACTATTTCTGATCTGCCTTGAAGAGCACAGGGACTTCGTAGAAGTCCGTTTTAAAACGTGTGTTCTTCCTGTTAGATGAGCTTTTTGTATTCAGATCACTTCAAAGTTTCGTAACAGTCATTCGACCAAATAAAGAAAAATTCTTCCTAACAACGAACAAGTTTTATTAGAAATGACGTCATATAGAACCGTAAGCCGGTGTTATATTCTCACTGAGCGAAAGGTTTCGGTTCAACTGTTTTTCAGTACCTGTGGTACAACCGTCAAGGAAATAGAGAATTCAAAACTGTGGGATAAATATAAACAGTACTGACAGTTTTGATCAACATCAAGAGTTAGATCACAATAGAAAGATTTAAAAATTATAAAGACCATCTGAAACAAAAAGTGTAAACTGGACAAGGATGCAGTAACCTGCAGGCCGAAAATGACGCATGTGAATATGAGATTTGCGATATTAATTTATTTTAGATGATCGGTATCATGAGTGAAATTTCTACAATGGATGGAATGTAAGTGGTAGCATGACGCAACAGCTAACGTACGCTCATGATGTACAGTCACCACTCGAACACAATTGTGTCGCGAGCTGGGTCGCTTACCTCCCTTTCGTAGGGCAAGTTGACGATAACTCATCGTTTCAAATCGGATAGATCACCTCTTTTGCTGATGTCAGCAGTGAGAGTATTAGACAGTCGTTACATAATTGCTTGTGACCGATGTGTCACTGGAGTTTTTATGTTTGCTGTTTTCCTTTCATAGTGGGCAGTGATGACGCGATTTTGTTTAAAGAGTAGCTCATAAATAGCATTCGTCATATTTCCATGTATCAAACGGAACTGTATACTTGAGAAAATTTGTAGAGGTACACCAACGGAGGTGAAGATTTTAACATACTTGTGCGGCCAAAGTACAAGAGCTGACAGTTACATACAAATTTCTTCTGACAGATATTTTATTCGTTAAGTAGCGCTCAACTTTACATGGGAACTGCTGTGTGTTCTCGAGACGGGAGAAAAAATTAGATCATGATAATCATTAGGTGAGGACATTTATAATTTATGGTTTTAATTCTAATATGTTGTGTGTTTCAATTTACAATTTGTAATTTTCATGGTCATAGTGGAGACGTGTAGACAGAGGCGTTTGCCATCATGGAGGACACCATGAACGCAAGGATACCCCTGCTGTGAGGTTGTTAACTTTGAGGACCAGCCATATATGGTAAAATGAACAGAAAACTGTCCTCGTTCTTTAAGAAAGACCGTTAATACGGCAACCACAATAGTACGCAATGTACTTACCAGGACAATTCCTTATATACGACGCAGCAATAATCTCACATTTTCTGAAGCAACCATCAACGAACGCTTGCAAGGTTACCTAGAGTCTACGACTGTGCACATTGCGCTAAACGCCATGTTGGCGGGGGTACGGCACGGGAGTTCATGCGCCGAGAATTCCTTTCCTGTAACAGATTCGTCATCTCAGAGCAGCACTTGTACCCAGTGTTCTCAATGATCTCTTTGATATACATTCCGATTTCTTTCTTCAGCTATAGCTTCTTCCCTCACAGCACCACAACTTGTTGTAGATGTTACTCCTTAATGAGTTGATACTCATCCTATAATCTTATCGCTACTCCTCTGCAGACGTACACTATAAGAATTTTTTTGCTCAAATTAAGGCCAGTGCTTACGACTGGTAGACTTCTGTTGCACAGCAGGTCCATCTCCCGGGGTGTGTATAAGAATTTCAAGAGTTATTACACAGTGCAGATGGAAGGGAATCAGACCTTACTCCTACCGTGTGTCACAACCATTATCGAGGGTGCTCGAGGAGAGCTACGTTTCAGAAGACAGGGCGCCGCTCGGAGTACATTTCCACAGCGAGCAGAGCTGTAATCAAGAAGTGAAAACGGCACACTATGACAGTATGAAGTCACCACCCGGCGACGTCCAAACACTGACGGCAAGTGCAAAGGAAAGGGGAACTAACAATAACTGAGATACCACGTTGGGGACAAGTCCACTGACTCTTCCGGGTAATGGGAACAAATAATGTTGGTGTTCGAGTCCCTATGTTAACAGGATTATCATCTCCCTTGCATACTGAATGACACGTGCAGTATTCTTCGTTTCTTTCTGTATCTCGTACGTAGCTCGTGGTCTAGTGGCTATCGTTCTGTCTCGGGACCGTGGGGTCACGGGTTCGATTTCCGGCCGGATTGGGGATTTTGTCTGCCCGGGTACTGGGTGTTTGTGTTGTCCTCATAATTTCACCATCTTCTTCATCATTCGTGACAGTGGTTAGATTCGACTGCGTAAAAAAGTTGGACTGTGTGAAAACTTGGACTTTTTACGGGAGCTAATGACCACGCAGTTGAGCGCCCCACAAACCAAACATCATCATCATCTTTCTCTATCTCACAATCTATTGCTAGAGGTGCCCACACCTAGAACATAACCGTTGTCATCGGCCTTGGTTGCTATAGACTCTTATCAGGATAGTCCTAGCGCTCAGCTGTTCACAGTAATTCACAGTAACACTCTCACATCCGTATCTTCCTGTTCTTCAGAGGACCCACTCCTCACCCCCCCCCCCCCCCACACACACACACATTTTACTGCTGTTGGTATTACACGACAATATATCCATATCATTTCATTTCGTGTGAACCTTTTCATTTGCCTACTAACATTTTCTAGCTCTACTATCACTTTCAGGTTCCAGACATGGGGCTCGTCTCGTAGATCTACATCTACATCTACATCTTCTTACATACTCCGCAGTCCACCATGCGGTGCGTGGCGGAGGGTACCTCGTACCACAACTAGAATCTTCTCTCCCTGTTCCACTCCCAAACAGAACGAAGGAAAAATGATTGCCTATATGCCTCTGTACGGGCCCTAATCTGTCTTATCTTTGTGGTCTTCACGCAAAAGATAAGTTGGCGGCAGTAAAATTGTACTGCAGTCAGCCTCTAATGCTGGTTCTCTAAATTTCCTCAGTAGCGATTCACGAAAAGAACGCCTCCTTTCTTCCAGAGACTCCCACCCGAGTACCTGAAGCATTCCCTTTCGTTGTTTGTACGTTTTCGCATTAAATAATCTAGAACATTTTGAGCTCCACATGCAGTTATGATGAATTAGAACCACCATCACTGTACTGATACGCAGTTGTTGTGTCACGACCAGTCTCGTTCGTCAGAGCATTGGCCGACTGGGTACACTATGGTCATTATCTCCTAGGGGAGATTGGAATGGGGAATTAATCCGGAATCTTTTGTCTATGAACATATATTACTTACCTTCAGTCTCGTGTTTTACATCACGTTCTTCATCTTCATTCCCTTGATCACTCGTGATCATTTCGCATTTTTAGACTGTCGAATTTACCGCTCTCGAAACGTAAAGTAACTTCGTAATTTACGAGACCGGAAGATGAGGCGCTTCCTCACAGTGACATATCCGAATAGTACCACCCACTGGATGTGCTGCACGCAATATTGTTCCACTGACGCTCCTCATTATTCGCAGATGTCTCTCTAGCTCTTTTCATCCACATTGTTGTTTTGCATACAAGATTTAACAGGTATGAGTGCAGATAATCTTATCGATCAGTATTATAATTTATGACGTGTAGTAGTCTTATGCACCATTCGAAGCAAATTCTGGAAATTATAATCATACAAAGATTCTGCTGACCTACAACACTAGACCATTATTGACATTATTTGCAGACTAAAAATTTTAGCTGTTAAGAGTAGTATGTTTTTAGTTTCAACAGCATATCCAAGGGGAAAAAATAAGTGTTTAATACTAGTTTCTCCTGAATAGGAAGTCAGGTCTTGATCTGTGGACACATAGTCACAAAATGGTTAGGCTATACTGAGAAGCGTAGCCCACATGGTGGTGCAGGTATGACTGTGCAAGAGACATCATGTAGTAAACTGTACCACGCGTTTACGGGAAAACTATTCACTTCAGTGAAAATGAAACAACACAGTGATGTATGTGCATATTGAGGTACCACATATAAAAATATCCTCGTTTGTACCCTTTACTCCCTCGATATAAGGACGTATTTATTTTTAACATGATACATGGTGATCAGGTCTGGTTGATGATTTTGATTTCAGTGACAGAGTCAGTTTTAGAGTCAAATTTGTGGTGGTCATTTATGCATTTTTGAAATTATATTTCATTACGAACCTCGCACTTGGCGTAATTTTTAACTTTGTAACATATTTTAAAATTGCACAAATGAGGAGTACGCGGCAATTTCCACTTGCCGTCAGGCTTATCTGGCACCGAATTCTATGACACGACAGCGGAGTTGCGGAAAGAAATGCGATTCGTGACATGAAAACATGATTTACTTTCAGAACGAGCAAAATGCTGTAGGAATAGCAGAAGGCTTGCATTTCCATAGGTAAAGTGCTTCGAGCAAGTGAATGACGACCACACTAATCAACAGAAATTCCTTGCGCACCCTAACTCCGGCACAAAAAGTATCTCCGAATAGCCTAAATACCGAGTTTGGACTTGCTTGTGTCAAGATGCACATGGTAAGTAATCCATAATAATCCATTATTCTGATGTGAAAGTCGCAAGTCAAAATGTGGGCAGACAGCCTGTTAGCCGTTACTTATATAGGTTCTTAACCAACAGTACATGTGATGTGACGTATGCAGTATAATGTACGCGATCAACGTGATGAGTTAATACAGCGCTGCCTACTCTCTGGGCTGAGGGAGAACGACTCCTGCAGCTAAGAGCTGGCCTACAGTGAGACCATTTGGGCCGCAGTGTCACTCCGCCTGGCGGGAAAAGTCGGCGTCAATAGCACCCAGTCTGCGTGCCACGAGCGCACGCTCAGCCGCGCGAAAGAATGGGCTGTGTCGTTTTGCCGTCTGCTTTCGAAGGCGTGGGGTGGGAGGCGGTCGGGAAGCGGCAAAAAAGGCACGCGCGGGGGCGGGAGGCGGTGAGGCGGCGCTACTGCGCGCACCGGCAGCTGTCCGCTCCGTCCCACACTTCATCCCCTACGGTCGACTTGTTCCGAGCTAAAAGGCCTGCTTAAACAGCGGACAATTCTCGCGCGATCGCGCCGCTGGCTTGGCTCGGCTCGCCTCGGCCGCTAAGCCGGGCGCCGAACAAAAGCGGCCGGCCGCCCGTCGCAGGGCGTGGCCGCAGCGGCGCGCCCCTTCGCCTAGCGGCGCCCGGCCCAGCTTAGCGTAGGTACCGCACCGCAGGCTCGCCGGGATTAGTCGGATCAGCGGGCTCCCGGCTACAGTAGCGCCTCCGTCGGTTTGCTTTGCTCGCTGCGCAGAAAGAGCGTGGATGTGGCGCGGCGACGGGGTGGGGACACCTGACGCTGACGTAACGCGCGGCGTGCCTCCGCCCCAGTGCCCGGCGCTGTGAAGCCCAGACAGGGTGACACTCAGCAATGATACCAGAGGCACAGCTTGCTCCTCATCGCGGGTATCAGTGATGTTACGAAGATAAGGTTTCTACTCTCTCTGGAATATTGCTACTCTCTCCCACTGGGCTGCCAGGTAAAAGGTTACTACGCAAAAGTGAAAACAGATAAAACAGTTACTCTAGCGTGATGGCTGAGTGTTGTGTGATGTCCTTAGGTTGGTTAGATTTAAGTAGTTCTAAGTTCTAGGGGACTATTGACCATAGATGTTAAGCCCCATAGTGCTCAGAGCCATTTTTGAATTACTCTAGATTCTGCACCAGTTTCCGTTTAATAAACTTTTCGCCCCCTAACTGTTTTCATTTGCTAATTAGTGAAAAGAAATACGTAAGGAATAGTTGCTACATTTAAGATATTAATCAAGGAGGCATATGTTACCTCTGAGTTCATTAATACGTTTATTTTCTTGCTATTCACCAAATACATTAAGAATGGGGAATGGAACTGCAAAGTAGCCGTATTCACTCTGCAAGATATGGTCCCAATGATTTATTAAATAACAAACTGAGTAGGTAGCTTTGACTATGTATGCATTGATTCTGATCTTGCAGTTGCCTTTTTCGTT
Source organism: Schistocerca gregaria (assembly GCF_023897955.1). Taxonomy (NCBI): domain Eukaryota; kingdom Metazoa; phylum Arthropoda; class Insecta; order Orthoptera; family Acrididae; genus Schistocerca; species Schistocerca gregaria. Next base: position 367,549,918 of record NC_064926.1, read on the forward strand.
CCCCATCTCTGTGTCATATCCTCCATCCCCTTTTCAGTCCATCTCCTCCATCCTGCCTTTCTGTGCACTTCGCCCTGCCCCTCTCTCTGTGCCACTGATCCCACCCCTCTCTTTGCCCATCTGCTTCTCCCCCTCTGTTTGTCCATTTGCTCCTCCCACTTCTGTCAGTCTGCTCATTCCCTCTCTGTCTTTCTGCCCCCACTCTCTATCAGTCCCCTCCTGTCCCTCACTGTCTCCAGCTTCTTCTTACCTCATTTTGTCTGTCTCCTCCCCCTGCCTCTTTGCCATTCATCTCATCCCTCCTCTTTGCTTTACCTGCGAATCTCCCTCTCTCCCCCTTCTCTGTCTTTGTCCTCCCTATTTCTGTCCATTTCCTCCTCTCCATCTTCTCTTCGTCCATCTCTCTTTGCCAATCTCATCTTCTCCCCTGTATCTGTCAGCCTTCTCCTCTTACTTTTTCTTTACATCCTCCCTGTCTCTCTGTTCATTTCTCCCACCCTACTTCTCGATTCGTCTTGCCTCCTCCCCCCCCCCCCATCTGTGGCATAAAACATGCAGAGAAAACTCCAGTAAAATTCAGAAAACTGCACTATCGCTCAAAATTTTTCGATCATCTACCACAACTATGGACTTGTGGTTGAGACCAGAATTTCGTTTTAAATATTCTCTTCCTGTCCTGATAATGAGACATGTGTAAACATGTAGAGACTAAGCGCCTCTATATTTCGCATAGAGGGCCACTGGTGATTACGACAAAAACCATGAAGTGCCTTTAACTAAGACCGTTCCATTTGAATAGGCCTTACTGCTATCGCTTCAGCTGTCTGTGTAGCAATCAGTTGACATTATTTTACAGTACGGTGTAAGTGGCAAACAGTGTGTTCGTATACCTTACCAGAACCATAACATGTAACCTCCTCATGTGACGGAATCCGGTGTCCAATATTTCCAATATTAAAAAAAAAGAAAGTTCCCCGTCCTGGGACTAAGTCACGATGTAATCATACCAACTTTCATCATACGTCCGTACGATCGGGTTCTGCATGGGTAATGGCATCCTGTCAAGGGGTAATCACGCCAGCGATGATGTCAGGGCAACCATCAGAAGGGGCATTTGTCGAGAAGTCCCACGTCTACAATCACTGTGCACAGAGAAGACGCCTACCAGAGTCACTGCAGTGGAGAGCCATACGAAGAACGGAATCAGAACAGTCGCAAACTAATGTGGTCAGATGGCTTAGTGTGAATCATTCTTTCGTTTCTTGGATGCGGAGACAGTTTGTAGAAACCGAAACTGAATCCCAAAGAGCAGCGCATAGCCGACCACGTTTGACATAAGGAAGGGAAGACATTATTTGGCTGTAAGGGCACGACGGTACCACGTTACTACTGCACAGCAACTGGCATTTGGTTCCGCAGCATCCACTGGACATGTTGTATCGAGGCAAACGGTGTACAGAAGGTTTTCGGCAGATGGTTCAAATGGCTCTGAGCACTATGGGACTCAACTGCTGTGGTCATTAGTCCCCTAGAACTTAGAACTACCTAAACCTAACTAACCTAAGGACATCACACACATCCATGCCCGAGGCAGGATTCGAACCTGCGACCGTAGCAGTCGCACGGTTCCGGTCTACGCGCCTAGAACCGCGAGACCACCACGGCCGGCGGTTTTCGGCAGAGCGGCATTTATTATCATGGACTTACTGTATGTGTACTTCTGACGAGAAGTGACAGAAGGGAACGTCTAGAGCCGAGTCTTCAACGTGCCACCTGGACAGTCGAACAGTGGGCTAGTGTTCTGCTAACAGATGAGTCCCAATTTGGTATGAAGAGTGATTTTGGACAGAGTTGCCTGCGGGGTTAAAGTGGAACACAATCTAGGGATCCAAACATTGTGAAATGAGACCGATATCGAGGAGGACGCCCAATGGTATGGGCAGGCATTATGTTGACAGAGCTCTTCATGAAATGGTACGAGTTTCGTGACGAGTCCTTGTGACTTCATGTGAGTTCTGTGGGCCCAGACTTTATAATGATAGCCAATAATGCTCGGTCTCATAGAGAAGGTGTGTTTGGTGTTTTCTTGGAAACGGAATATATTGCACGCATGGCGTTGCCTACTCGCTCTTCCAATTTGAATCCGATAGAGCATATCTGGAACACACTGCGGAAACACGTTGCATCACGTCAGCATTAACTAACACTCTCCAAGACTCGCGAGCAGATCTGCGGGAAGAATGGGAGTTGTTCCCTCAAGATGAGATTGATGACATCGTTCACCGCATGACCCGTAGTTGTTGCCAGAGGTGTTCACACACAAACTGAGCGTATTAATCTGTTGTCGGAATGTGTGTGCAGATCTGTTAAGTTGGAAAAAACTAAGTACTTTTTTATCTACAGTTATGTATGTTGCAGTTGTTTAGGTTCTGCATTCTTTACATTGTTTCTACTTTGCAGTCACCTGTTTATACTGTTCTATGGGAAAACAGACGAACATTACACAATTTCCGTTTGTTGCTTTAATTTTGAACACTAGTGAAGCTCTACATCAGGAAGATTATTCTAGTTGCACAATAGCTACAAAAGGTGAAACCTTTTGTCGAGTGTTTGTTAGTCGACTTAGTGGTGAACGTATGCACAGTAATGTGTGACGCCGATGATGAAGCATAGTGGAGGGTCGGTCATGGTGTGGGAATATTTTGCGTTTAACAGATTCTGTGATCTATTGAGAATTAATGAAACATTAAGGAAAGATGGATATCAAAGGATACCAATCACCAATGCAGTTCGATCTGCTAAGATATTTATAAATTGTGGGTTTGTCTTATATATTGTACAGACGGTATTTCAATAGAAAAGACAAAATTGGGGTACTGAAAAATATGATTTGTCCAAGTCCACTAAGCTACACAATTCCTGAACCATAAAAATAATGTGGCTATGCAAGTACTGATTGCATACTGCTGACATGAATCTCACTGAAATCTATTAGGATTGAGTGACTGGAGGTCAGAAAACCCAATTCTGAACGTCAATGCAATACAAAAAGAAAAAAATATCCTACAAAAGCTTATCTCCAGAAAGCCTAGATTTGGTGCAGCTGTTCTGAGAGCAAAGGATGGATGCTCTGAAGAGGCTCTGATCTACACGATAGTGAATTGTATTTAATGATAGAGAGAGAAATTATTTATTTTGATAATTTATTTCGCTTGTATGATGCGTTTGTTCACTGAATAAAAGCACTTGTATATGTATTTTGTCATGGGTGACAGGAAAATTTTGACCGGAAAGCTGACGGCAGAATCACAAGTTGGAAAATTAATGAAGGGTCGACTTGAAGAAAATCTAGTTCCACATAAGGCGTAAGTCCGCTAAGCTACACAATTCCCGAAACAAGAAATAATTTGTCTATTTAAATAGCCTTTTCACACTACATACTGCGCTCAGTCCACTGATTGATAGGGCACTGTAGTCTGGTTGAAAACACCCAGGCGTACCGAACACTGTAAGCCACATTTAATTAGAGTGTATTTTATTTTCAAACGAGAGGGCAGCGGCAGATTTTCCGACACATGTACACTCATTTTAGGTGACATTCAAACCAGTGAGCTTAGAGTTTTAAGGTTCTGACGTACGTCCAAGTGGTTTCCTAAAATTTTAGAGAGATCTTAATGTCTTCACAGGATGACAGGATGGACCCATATTTTCTGTTCACTGTTTAACCAGTCACATTTCCCCGAGTTGTATGTTAGCTCCTCTGTCGTTTTCGGTATGGTTTAATACAAAGTTTAGCTTCTTTCACATTTCCTTCGTTGTCTTATGGCGTCTGAGATGGAGTGATTCTGTGGGTCAACGCGGATGGGAGTCATTGAATGAGTGTCCTTTTGTGGGTTTCCTCTTCACGGAGTCAGTACATTCTTTAGCCCTTTCATTCACATCCGTGTCTTTTCTTATCTATTTCTTTTAATATCTTCTTTTAATATCTATCTCGCGCTTGAGCGCCTGTAAACTCCGAACAAACCCCCCCTCCACCCCACACACAAAAACACACACGCACTTCACACAATGAAAACTGTACCAGTTTCACCGGGGTTCAGTGCTTCCAGTGGCCACGAACGGAGGGTGAGGTTCGACGCCGGACCAGAGGCTGCGCTTCGATCTCCATGTCATCATTCCGGACGTCTTTTGCCCCTTATCGATAATGCTGGGTGCGCTATCGTCGTATTGCCTTTAACACGCGATTCAGTGCCGAACTAAGATGGTAACCTTCGTCCATATTGATTAAGTTTCCATGGATCCGCGTTCCTACCGGTGCTGTTGGAATACCTGTTCGCTCAATACAGCAACGTGGTGTTATCACAGCTAAAAGGGTGATCGTTTGTGCTGAGCTCTGCCACTGTTGATTTCTCTGCGGATAATAAGACATACACACCTGATGTGTAACTCGCAGTTTTGCAAAATATAAGCTGCGTTTGGTCCCTTGAGGTGCTTCACATCCCTGCGGCGCTTTCTTCTGGTGGGTCTATGGCAGAGATAATGATCTCTCTCTTAGGCGATTGTCGACAGTTGATAGCAACTTGGGCTGAGAGCGCCTTCAAGTAAGAAATGACGACGAATATCTGGTCTGCTTACTCTGCTCGTTGCACGTCTTTTCACTTCTTGAATGCATCACTAGTGGAAGTTATTGGCACCGCAAATTCCGACAGTTCGCCAGACGATAATGAATGTAAAGGATACTACACTACTGGCCGTTAAAACTGCTACAACAAGAAGAAATTCAGATGATGAACGGGTATTCACTGGACAAATATATTATACTAGAACTGTCATGTGATTACAGTTCCACTCAATTTGGGGGCCTAGTTCGTGAGAAATCAGTGTCCAGAACAACCACTTCTGGCCGTAATAACGGCCCTCATACGCATGGGCATTGAGTCAAACAGAGCTTGGATGGCGTGTACAGACACAGGTGCCCATGCAGCCTTAACACGATACCACAGTTCATCAAGAGTAGTGACTAGCGTATTGTGACGAGCCAGTTACTAAGCCAGCATTGACCAGACGTTTGCCATTGGTGAGAAGTCTGGAGAATGTTCTAGCCAGGGCAGCAGTTGAACATTTTCTGTATCCAGAAAGGCCAGTACAGGGTTTGCAAAATGCGATCGTGCATTATCCTGCTGAAATGTAGTGTTTCGATGGGATCGAATGAAGGGTAGAGCCACGGGTCGTAACACATCTGAAATGTAACGTCCACTGTTCAAAGTGCCGTCAATGCGAACAAGAGGTGACCGAGATGTGTAACCAATGCCACCCCATACGATCACACCGGGTGATACGCCAGTATGGCGATGGCGAATACACTCTTCCAATGTGCGTTCACGGCGATGTCGCCAAACACGGATGCGGCCATCATGATGCTGTGAACAGAACCTGGATTTATCCGAAAAAATGACGTTTTGCCATTCGTGCACCCAGGCTTGTCGTTGAGTATACCATCGCAGACGCTCCTTTCTCTGATGCAGAGTCAAGGATAACCGCAGCCATGGTCTCCGAGCTGATAGCCCATACTGTTAAGTCCATGCTGTTACAAACGTCGTCGAACTGTTCGTGCAGATGGTTGTTGCCTTGAAAACGTCCCCATCTGTTGACTCAGGGTTTGAGACATGGCTGCCATGCGGATAAGATGCCTGTCATCTCGACTGCTAGTGATACGAGACCGTTGGAATCGAGCACGGCGTTCCGTATTACCCTCCTGAACCCACAGGTTCCAGAATTCGCGATAGGCTACAATCCGACCTTTATCAAAGTCGGAAATTGTGAGGGTACGCATTTCTCCTCGTTAAACGAGGAATCACAACAACGTTTCACCAGGCAACGCCGGCCACCTGCTGTTTGTGTACGAGAAATCGGTTGAAAACTTTCCTCACCTTGTGTTTGTCGCCACCGGCGCCAACCTTGTGTGAATGATCTGAAAAGCTAATAATATGCATATCACAGCATCTTCTTCCTGTCGGTTAAATTTCGCGTCTGTAGCACGTCATCTTCGTGGCGTAGCAATTTCATGGCCAGTAGTGTATATATCTTAACACTGCCACACGGCTGGAAATTAGAGAGCTGTTCCTCATCCCATTTGCATGTATGCAACTGTTCACATGAGCCGTCTTCTTGCACATTCTTACACTGTGCACGTGCTTGTGACACCGATGGCTGGTAGTTCCCGCCGAGTTGCAAGTGTTTTATTTGACGCTACGTTGGGCGACTATGTATGGATGACGATGAAATGATGATAACAACACAGGGTGCGAGCGGAGATCTCCAATCTGGCCGGGAATCAACCATTGTCCCGCTGCGTGGCATTCATACGCACTCACCACTCAGCTAATGGGGCGGACAGAGTGCATTTACGGATGCTCGATCGATTTCCTCCTGGATAATAAATGTGGCTAATATCTACTTTCTTGTTGGGCCTATGGTTACGTTGTGCTTGCGTTGCGCCTCGTCAGGAAGCTGCAGCTGGAAAGCGATGTCCATTGCTGTTCGCCTGCTGGAGCTTGATTGAATTCCCGCACCAGACGGAAAAAGTCACAGACTGCAGTTGATCTGTAAGTAAATTGCGAAGCGTTTACTTCATTCATGTTTCACAAGTGTGATGATGGCACAACTGTACCTAGCCGTATCAGTTGGTTATGTCCAAACGATGTCGCGCAGCTCATGGCTGCGTGATACACCATACAACAGCTTTTTATTAAAGTTTTTATGTGCCCAGCCATTTCTTTAGGCGGATAACTAACTTGGGTTGAGTTTTCCGCTGAGGTTCAGCAAGCTGGTACCTTAGTTTTGTAATTCCTACGCAGCTTGTTCTAACTCTTCAATATAGATCTTTGGTACATGTAATTAGCCTTAATTCTGTGATGGGGCCGCTTCTGTTGCATTTTAAACCTGCCTACAATAATTATTCCTCCAGAGTATAAACTACGCTGATTTGCAACCTTTTAATATGCTGTGGTTTACACGACATGATCGATCAATGCAGAAGACGATCTATAAATTTGTACTGACTGTAAAACGGCCCGATCACACTAGTTTCCGATGTAGGCATTTACAGTCCTACAGGAAAACTGAACTGGTCCTTTTTTAGTATATTTAATGTAATTAAATTTTTTACTGGGATTCGTTTTCGCCGATCGCTGTCGCCGAGCGGTTCTAGGCGCTTCAGTCCGGAACCGCGCGACTGCTACGGTCGCAGATTCTAATCCTGCCTGGGTCATGGATGTATGCGATAACCTCAGGTAAGTTAGGTTTAATTAGTTCTAAGAGTAGGGGAATTATGACCTCAGATGTGTAGTCCCATAGTGCTTAGAGCCATTTGTAATATTTGCTACGTTTTCACTGGAGACTATGGTTTTCTAGTTATTCCGGAAAAAAGCGTTCCAATGTTAAAAATGGTTCAAATAGCTCTGAGCACTATGGGACTTAACATAGGAGCTCATCAGTCCCCTAGAACTAAGAACTACTTAAACCTAACTAACCTAAGGATATCACACAGTTCCATGTCCGAGGCAGGATTCGAACCTGCGACCATAGTAGTCTCACGGTTCCGGACTGAAGCGCCTAGAACCGCTCGGCCACCACGGCCGGAAGATCTGTAAAATCAAGCAGTTGTAGATACATCATAAAATGCTTATACCACTCTGTCACATGAAGAGTATACAGATGCCTCACACTTTTATGCATATTGTATAGTCCTCATGTGACAGAGTGATGTATGCAGCGTACCACACCACAGTTACGGAAACTGAATTATATCGAACTAGAGCTGCTTCTAAACGCTAGCGCTAGTGGAAGTACCTGCCTCGCTGCTGCAGTGTGTTACGGAGGAACAGAACCGTACACGTGAGTTTGTACCTAAACAACACGGCCTTTAAACAACAGTGCGTTTCAGAGAGCAGCTACGTACCTGAGTTTTCGATCCACGAACTTAGCTTTGGAGTGTTGTGCTTTGCTTTTTAGTAAGAAATATGACCCTAGTCTTTCATATTTACACTCCTGGAAATGGAAAAAAGAACACATTGACACCGGTGTGTCAGACCCACCATACTTGCTCCGGACACTGCGAGAGGGCTGTGCAAGCAATGATCGCACGCACGGCACAGCGGACACACCAGGAACCGCGGTGTTGGCCGTCGAATGGCGCTAGCTGCGCAGCATTTGTGCGCCGCCGCCGTCAGTGTCAGCCAGTTTGCCGTGGCACACGGAGCTCCATCGCTGTCTTTAACACTGGTAGCATGCCGCGACAGCGTGGACGTGAACCGTATGTGCAGTTGACGGACTTTGAGCGAGGGCGTATAGAGGGCATGCGGGAGGCCGGGTGGACGTACCGCTGAATTGCTCAACACGTGGGGCGTGAGGTCTCCACAGTACATCGATGTTGTCGCCAGTGGTCGGCGGAAGGTGCACGTGCCCGTCGACCTGGGACCGGACCGCAGTGACGCACGGATGCACGCCAAGACCGTAGGATCCTCCGCAGTGCCGTAGGGGACCGCACCGCCACTTCCCAGCAAATTAGGGACACTGTTGCTCCTGGGGTATCGGCGAGGACCATTCGCAACCGTCTCCATGAAGCTGGGCTACGGGCCCGCACACCGTTAGGCCGTCTTCCGCTCACGCTCCAACATCGTGCAGCCCGCCTCCAGTGGTGTCGCGACAGGCGTGAATGGAGGGACGAATGGAGACGTGTCGTCTTCAGCGATGAGAGTCGCTTCTGCCTTGGTGCCAATTATGTTCGTATGCGTGTTTGGCGCCGTGCAGGTGAGCGCCACAATCAGGACTGCATACGACCGAGGCACACAGGGCCAACACCCGGCATCATGGTGTGGGGAGCGATCTCCTACACTGGCCGTACACCTCTGGTGATCGTCGAGGGGACACTGAATAGTGCACGGTGCATCCAAACCGTCATCGAACCCATCGTTCTACCATTCCTAGACCGGAGAGGGAACTTGCTGTTCCAACAGGACAATGCACGTCCGCATGTATCCCGTGCCACCCAACGTGCTCTAGAAGGTGTAAGTCAACTACCCTGGCCAGCAAGATCTGCGGATCTGTCCCCCATTGAGCATGTTTGGGACTGGATGAAGCGTCGTCTCACGCGGTTTGCACGTCCAGCACGAACGCTGGTCCAACTGAGGCGCCAGGTGGAAATGGCATGGCAAGCCGTTCCACAGGACTACATCCAAAATCTCTACGATCGTCTCCATGGGAGAATAGCAGCCTTCATTGCTGCGAAAGGTGCATATACACTGCACTAGTGCCGACATTGTGCATGCTCTGTTGCCTGTGTCTATGTATCTGTGGTTCTGTCAGTGTGATCATGTGATGTATCTGACCCCAGGAATGTGTCAATAAAGTTTCCCCTTCCTGGGACAATGAATTCACGGTGTTCTTATTTCAATTTCCAGGAGCGTAGTTACAGCTGATTCTTCTATGTTGCAGACTGTTATAACGTCTAGCCCAAGTAATAGTAAGCTGTACGTTCGGTTTGTGTCGGACAAAACAAGTTAGGGTTGTCTCAAATATGGTTCAAATGGCTTTTAGCACTATGGGACTTAAACATCTGATGTCATTAGTTCCCTAGAACTTAGAACTACTTGAACCTAACTGACCTAAGGACAGCACACACATCCATGCCCGTGGCAGGATTCGAACTTGCGATCGTAGCAGTCGCTCGATTCCAAACTCAAGAGCTTAGAACTGCTCTGCCACAGTAGCCGGCCGGGTTGTCTCGCTAAAACGCAGGTAGCATAACAACTTAAATTCTTACGGACTGTTTTCTTTGCAAGACAATGCGGAGAAGTAACAACATAAATGGAAAGAAAATAACTCCAAGGAAGCCTTTTGAAATATCAGACTTCTTCAAATAACAATCAGGGTGGGGAGTGAGAACCATTCAGATCCGAGACGTACATTAGGTGATAAACATAAAGCTATTCAGGAACATAAAAATGTAGGCCAAGGAACGTATTTTAGGAAATAACCAGTCTGTTTTTCCAAAAATATTCATGAATCAACAGAAAACAATGTATTTTGCAAGTTTGTATATTATGGAACACCATTTACTTCTCAGTTTGCACCTCCAAACTGAACCCGTTCTCAGATCTCAACCGATTTTATCATACTATAGTTGGCAATAAATATTTGAATTCTCTAGGTAAAATTTAAAAAAACCTGCCCCCAAGAAAACAGTTTTAGCAAAGGTATAGTAGCAGGTTTACATGGAATAGTCGGGAAACATGCAATAGGACAATAAAAATAAGATTAATAATATAAACAAGAGAAAACAGATTTAATGGTCACAGAACACAATTTTAAAAATAACCACTCATGAGTGACAGAAAAAGTAACTTGATTTGGTAGTAAATCATGTAAGTCTATAAACGTATTTCTGAAAAAATTACTTGTCTGCGATTCTTTGACTTTCATCTATTTGCACAAGTTTGCAAACGGAATCTCCATTCTCAGCACCTTCTACCAAGTATTCCATCGCGCCGACACGTCAATTTGGATTCAATAAAATAAAAACACAAACAGTCGAGCAACGACCTGCTACTACTGTACCTAGTGGATTGCGTAATTTTAATCGTCAGTGTATTTCTTCGATAATTACTACATATGTTTCAAAACTTACCCCCAAAATTTGACAAAAGTCAGCAAAAATGTTTTATTGCACCGTTCGCACAGGGTGTCTGGAGATGAACTGGTCTCTCCACAAAGCATCACGGAAACATTTTCAGTAGTTCAAGCATACGCCGCCGGTTATGAGCACCACTAGGCACGTGAGAATCCACGGTATTCCGCGTTGTTCGACTGTTCCACATTACCTGAGATTCATCTGCTGCCAATTAAACGCTTGAAGAAGAGTGAATTTGGTGCCGCTTTCCTGATGACTGCGTACATGAAGACAGCCTATACAGCCCTGCACAATCTTTACAATACACGTTTTACTAAAGCTAAAAGTGCAATTTATTTAGCCCTATTCTTTTTTCCAGACATGGGAAGTTAGTTTATATTGTACTTACTTCAGTTCCATTTTTATATCCTTTTTCGGTCGAGTTAAAAATTTTCTTTAGCAAATATGTCGTTTTCTTACGCTACAGTTTTATGGTCGATAAATCCCTCAAAAAATTTTAAATGACCAAAATGCAGAGGGTGAAAAAACAGTTGACAAATCTACGGAAATATACCATCTTAGTGTACTGATTTCTGTAAATTTATTTTAGAACGTATCATAGTATAGTGTGGACAACGTTCCAATGTAACCTACACGAAATTTGGTAATTTCTAAAGTGTTATGTGTCCGGTATTCGACAACCTTTCCCCATACGCGCTACAAGATCGAGCGTGCAGGCACTTAACATCAGACTTAACATCATACAATCGTCGAAAGTCAACATATATAAGATCAAAACCTAGTGTGTTTGGGGACTCTGAGGGCTACCTATCGCTTTTATCTGGACCTTCACTCTCTGTTTCTGAAAACCGCCTTTCGAACTTTCCACTCCAGTTACCACCCAAGTCACTAGTAAGTTCCATAGATGACCAGAAGAAGAAGAAGATAGAGAACGAAATTTCACCTGGTTGTAGTTGTTAACTAGAATTGCACAGAAAAGCAAAGAAACTTCTGTTACTGGCGACAGCGTACGCAGTTCAGTGTCAGGCACAAGGCGCAAAAAGTACGATGCACAATAAATCACGTCGTCGGCGCGCAGCCCACGACGCCAATTATCGGAAGCCTGGCATCCAGTAGCTACCAAGTACGCGGCACGCGCACTTGATTAATTGACTATAATCCCGCATTAAATTTGTTATACGATGTCCAATAAACCACGATCCGCGATCCGCTTATTGGTAGTGATATGTTGTTAGCGAAAGAAGAATTAACAACCCACCTGGCGGATGATCTAGCGCACTACACCGCATGTTAGGCAGTGTATGTGCGTACTGTCAACATTAACAAGAAACGGCGAAACAGAGCGCTTGTAACAACAGTCATGACATCTTAAGTATTCATGTCTCCCCACGGTAATACTACAAGAAATATTAGGCAACAACTGTACTCAATTCAGAACCAGTAAGCTTCTTTTTACTTTTTCAAGCTAACTGATTGTGTAAGAATTGTTTGACTTATATCGTATGCTGACATAATTACCAAGAATACGTCGCTTTCAATATTCAAAGATCTATAGCATCCGATGCCTATCAGATTAATTGCTTCTCGGTACATTCTCTTTGCTTTTTCTAAATCAAAATTTTCTGAAGTTAACAGCTACTTTATTTTTATCTGAATATGTCCGTCAAATTTCCGTGATTGTCATATTTAGAGGCAGCCATTCAACTAAACTACGTATGGTGGTCCTCATTATCAAAGTATTTCCAGCTTTAGAGAACTTCTGGTACACCTTATCATTCAGTTACCCACCTCATTCCTCATTCCTTTTTCTGGACGGTTCCCTTTAACATCAGAATACTATTCATCATTACAAACTTACGATCTGCTACTGGAATTGCCTTACAAACTAGTATGTGATTTCGGAATCTCTGGTTGACCATGATGTAATCCAACTGCGCTCTTCCCGTGTCTCCAGGTCTGTTCCATGTAATTACTCATCACATGGTTTTTAAACAGTTTATTCACAAATACTAGATGAAATTCATTGCAGAGCTCAAACAGCGTTTCCTCTTTCGAATTCCCACTACCCAGCGCGTATTTTCCTGTAATTGAGTTTTCTGTTTTCTTCCGTTCTAAAGCGTTTAAATCCTCCATGATTATTAGACTTTCATCTTCTTTACATACTGAACTAACTTTTCATGATCCTCATACACTTTTGCTACCTCCATCCGTGTCTTGCTTTATTGTCTTGTACATCTGAAATATGACTGATTTGGTTTGCTGTCGATTCCGATGAGAATAATCATAGCGTCGTTGGCATGTACACCTGAACTATAACTTCCTTCGGTTTGCTGTCAATTCTGAAGAGAATAAACCTGTTACTGAACTGTAGTAGTAGCCTGCCTGTTAATAAAGAATCCTACTCCTGTAGGGGTTAAAAACAGCGTAAATCTCAAAGGCCAGGGAATGAACAGGAAGAGAAATGGAAGCATAACTCTGGAACTCCTGGAGCAACTTCAACCAAATTTCTTTGATAGATAACTTACTGTTTGTGTAAGAATACAGTACTGTTAGAATAAAATTTCCCAATATCCAATACTACTGGGCATGGGAGCGTGGATGATCAAGGGTGAAGTAACAATGATTGAAAAAGACATGCTGGTATATCTCATATACTCAGTTGACTTGGAATACTTTTAAAAGCATGAAGTGCAATCTCTCCCTTTGCTGTACAGTGTGTCAACCAGATCACAGGAAGGAGCACTGCAGCGAGAAAATAATTTTGTGGACGTCTTTCAGAACCTAACATTGAGCTACATGGCTAGATATCACAAATGAAGATAACACTATCTCTGGAGTGCTGTGTACAACAGCATAAAATCCGTACTGTTTGCAACATATGTCACACCCTTATTTTCAGTATATCTTTGTAAGGCCCTGGATCGAATTGAACCAAACTGGGATGATGAGAGGGTGTGGGTGGGGCTGGGAGTGGGCGTAGTGGTAAAGGAGTGATGGACATAAAATGGAGAGAGGAAAAGGTCGACACAGAGATGGGGATGACGAGATGAACAGACATAACGAGGGAGGAAGGAGGAGGATGGAGAGGAGTAGATGGACAGATGGAGGAATGGGAGAGGGGCAGAAAGAGGGGGTGGAGGTGAACAGAAATTAGGGGAGGAGGAGATGAGCGGAAGAGAAGGGTGGAGGAAGGGTGTGACGGCAAGAGGGAGGGGGCAGAAGAGATGGTCAGAGACGGAGAGATGGACAGAGACTGATGGATAGAAGGAAAGGGGGAGGATGAAGTGGACCGAGAGAGGGTGCACGAGGAAATTGACAGAGAGAGTGGGGAAGAGGAGAGAGACAATGACAGGTGGGAGGATGTGGCCTAATAGAATTTTGGAATAAATAAATATCCGAATAATGCCGCCTTTCTCAGCTAGATACCCTATATCTTTCCACAGTTTCTTATCTTCTTTCAATTTTACTGCAGTGGCCTCCACTATATCTAGACTGAGCATTTGCATTTCTTCTTCAGCATTTTGGCTTCCTCTACACATTTAGACTTATGACTACTACGTTCTCATTCATAGTATACTTCGGTTTTCTTGGTTATTATTATTATTATTATTATTATTATTTTGCAGTACGATACCAGAGATTCGAGTGGGGGACCATAGCATGACCTTTTGATAATGGAGAGGCCATTATGACACTTTTTCATTGCAGGTCTTCTGCACTTTCTTTACGCAAAATGTAATTTTGATGCAGTGATTTTCATTTGCCCTCTGCATCCTAATGCTGTTGGTAATCGCTGTTTCTTCCTTCTTTCAGAAGCAAAGCTACGATGTGACGGCAAAAGACTACTCCTCCAGCCTCTTTGACAAGACCGTTAGCAGAAAGAGGATAACACCTTATACCGGGATATTCATAACATGTTAATGCGGAATTTTGTGTCGTTGATTATAAAATGAGGCAAAGAAACCGTTAATTATAAAACGCCGTGTCGCGTGGTGGTAATGCTGCAGACTGGAACATGGAAGCCGCGGAGCCGCCAGCAGTCGGTGGATGATCATTTATGCGTGTCCCGGCGTAATGAGGCGGCCACATCAAGGGCAGCGGCCGGTCTGCGGGCGCGTAGCCGGATCCGGCCGAATCTGCGGTCCCGTCTCCCTCCCTCCCTCCCTCCATCATGCCCTCTAAATCCTGCCATCCCGCGTTCCGCTCCAGTACAAAGAGCCCGTCCATTTCATTCCCGTCGCCACCTGTCGCTCACTCAGAGATGCGTTTCTTCATCCTGGAAGATGTCGGAGGTAGAACTGTGTTCTCATCGTTTCAGTTCTCCTATACACTCAGGTGAAAAAACTTCCTAGAGTAGCGATAAACACGTATACAGACGGCATTACTATCGCATACGCAACATTTAACAGAGCAGTGTATTGGCGGATCTGTTATTTGTACTTTGGTGATTCATGTGAAAACGTTTCCGACGTGATTATGGCTGCGCAGCGGGAATTAAGACTTTCAACGCGAAGTGGTAGTTGGAGATAGAAATCTGGATCACTCCATTTCAGAAATCATTAGGAAATTCAGTATTCTGATGTCCACAGCGTAAAGAATGTGCGAGAAGTACAGAACTTCAGGCATTACTTCGCGCCACGGACAACGCAGTCGTCGACGGACTTCACTTAACTAGCGAGAGCAGCGGCGTTTGCATAGATTTGTCAGCGTCAACAGACCAGAAACACTGCGTGAAATGACAGCAGAAATCATTTTGGGACGTAAAACGAACGTATGCGTTAGGTGAGCGTCGTGTAATTTGGCGTTAATGGGGTGTGGCGGCAGACAACCGACGCGAGTGCCTTTGCTGACATCACATCATCGCCTGCAGCGTGTCTCTTGGGGTCGGGACTAGTGTAGCGCACATCCCACTAAGCTATGGACCCAAACTGTCAACCACGCACTATGCAAGCTCGTAGTAGCCTCGTAATGATGTGAGCCATGTTTACAGGGAAGTGGCTGGGTCCTCTGATCCGACTGTACCTATCATTGGCTGCAAATAATAATATTTGGTTATCTGGAGACTATTTCCTGCCATTCATGGACTTTATGCTCCCAAACAACGATGCACCATGTCACCGTGCCACAATTCTTAGTGACTGGTTCGAAGAACATCCTGGACAATTCGAGCGGATGATTTGGCCACCCAGATAGCCCGACATAAACCCCGTCGAACATTTGTGGGACATAATCGAGAGGTCAGTTCGTGAACAAAATCCTACACGGGAACGCCATCGCTGTTACAGGTGGTTTTAGAGGCAGCATGGCTGACTATTTCTACAGGGCACTTCCAACGAACTGTTGAGTTCATTCTACGTGGAGTTTCTGCTCTACGCCGGGCAGAAGGAGGTCAGACACGATATTAGGAGGTATTTCATGACATTTGTCATCTCACTGTAAGTAGGTGCCCAACGGGAAATTTTATTTAAAAGGAACGTTTTTCTTTTGAGCTTCGCTCTTTCTGTCTTATTTCACTTAATTAATTAACATTTTGACGTTGGACTCTATACCTACAAATCATTTTTATACTTTTACGGTTCCGTATCTGAGTTGGCAAAAAAGAGAACCCTTATGGGATCACTTTGTTGTCCGCTGTCTGCCCGTCTGTCCGACTGTAGATCCCTTTCTTCCATGATCAGGTAGATATAACAATGTCAAATATGTCTATGATTCCTTGGCAATGTGAGAAGAATTTAGCTTCTAAGTAAATGCAATCAAAAGAAACGGCCATTTACATCACATATTTTGATATTTAGGAACTTGCAACTAGCTGGATGCGAAAAATAAGTGCGTGACTTGTTTCATAATTGAAGGAAATGGTTGTAGCTACGTTGGAAGTTACATTGAGAAGTATCTTTCTTATTTCTTCATGGTGACTAGTCTCGGACAACTGTGTCCATTTTCAAACCATTTGTATCCAATGTGTGACAAATACAGGCGATAGCCCACGTACAAAAATTGCTGTTGCAGTAATGATGAAATCGGTTCTATGGTCAACACACCAATAGTAATTAGACAATTTAGGACGGGCATTAGAGAACTCAAGTCCTCTTATGTTCGTTCTATGTGGTCTATTTACTGTTGCTGTACTAGAGAAATGTTCATGGAAAGCAAGATTGCTTCAAATGGTTCAAAGGGCTCTGAGCACTATTGGTCTTAACATCTGTACTCATCAGTCCCCTAGAACTTAGAACTACTTAAACATAACTAACCCAAGGACATCACACACATCCATGCCCGAAGCCGGACTCGAACCCGCGACCGGCGCGGTCACGCGGTTCCAAACTGAAGCGCCTAGACCGCACGGCCACACCGGCCGGCTGGAAAGCAAGAAGTGGAATTGAGTAGCAGGCAGCGTAGTTCTCAGAGCGATTTTGATATCAAATTGATATGCAAATTAATTACAATCGTCAATTAATCACACCCACCCCACCCAACCACGCCCCAAACCATGCCCTCCCCCACCCCCAGATGATGTCACGTGTTTATCTCAGCTGCACGTGTACCCCATCCTCTTCATCCTCCTCCCTCCACCCCTACCCCTTCCCACCCTCCTCCCCCCTGCCGCCAACCTATCCTACTGGCGGGAATTTCGAATTTTGGCTGGAATTTCGAATTTTTGTGGGAATATCTTTGTTGAAGGCTGTCCTGACGTCCCACCCCACCCCTACCCGGGCATTGACGGGAAATTAAAATTGGCAGTACCCTTTCGGAACTCGAACCTTGGTCCTCCTGGGCGGGAAGCCAAAGTGTACACCCATAACACAATTCAACCACCGAGGCGCTTGGAACTGACGGGAAGTTAAAAATGGCTGTGCCCTTTCCGGGACTCGAACCCTAATTCTACTGGATGGAAAGCCCAAGTGAATTCCCAACACATGGGAACTGTCCAGATGCGAAAGACAAAAGTTAGGTTATTGTACTTTAGTTATTTTGGTCGGGAAACGGATGCAAAGATCGATCCTAATTACGTAATTTATAACAAAGATCATCCCTAATTGCACAACTATATTCATAACGCCTCACAAGGACGAAAAATCGTAACACAACTCAAAAACTGACGATACAATACAACTGGTGTTATCCTGCAAGGAAAAATTTTCGGGATATCACTCGAAACTAACGACAGACACACTCAAACGCAACGCTACACCTAAAAGCTGGCGGGAGAAAGGCTGGGGTGTAAGGTACTATCCTTATGGTTTATGGTGGGAAATAAATTCAACTGACGAGATGCTGGTGTTGGACAAAGAGGAGTTTAAAAAGTGTATTACCTGTAAGCATACCGTATCTATCGCTGTTTGATATCACATTCTCATACACAGATATACAGAAAACAGAGCAACCTCACTGTAAACGTGGACTATGGGGGTGCAGGGGACTGGATGCATTCATGTACAGTGTTATACTATGCCTCCCAATCATTAAAATAGTGTATTTGCGCTAGGTGTTGGCAGCTGTTCTACGTTTAAAAGCACTTTCAGAACACAGAATGAGAGATTATGTCATGATCGCATGGGCAAAAGTGAGGTAAAATATTTATAGAATAGCGATAAATCATAGAAAATACGTATAAATTGAGGGAAAATACGCTAAAACGCGGGGAAATTGAGGAAGTAATCCCGTGTCTTTTGAGTGTCGCAGAATAATTCTTGTACATGGGAACAAGCATGTGAATCCGAGGAAGCATCGACAAGAAAGCGAAGGGGGGCAGGGAAATAGTCACTTCTTTCTCCGTCGAGTCAACATTCTACTTTATGTCTATTGAGGTAACAGTGATACACACGAGTTGACTACTGTAGTTGACGCTTTTCAGGAAACCCGGGACCGATCTGCCTCTAGACTTACATACATCTGCGTTAAATAATAACAGAGAGTGGATGGCATGATCGGTTGGGATGCAGCTGTAATGAGGTACGATTTAATGGCAGATTGGTGACGCATTCTAGAGAGGGAGGGAGATGTTAGGATAGGTCATTTGACCATTTTTTCCGCTGGTCTGCCAGGATGCATCAGTTACATGACATAGCCTGCATTCGACTTACATACAACCACTTGTTCTGTGTTTGACTTAGAACACTGTTTACGTGCGATCATTAACAGTAAACCTATTTGTCATTAGAGGACGTCCATCTCATATGTGATGAAACGTGACCAACCTGTTTCGACACATTCCTCTAAATGAACGAAGATTTATTCGATGTACTCCATTCCTTTGTCGCAACTTGGGTATAAAATCGATACTTCAGTTTCATAACTAAGATGATTACAAGTTACCGATAGGTGTTTGTGAGACACTGCAATCCCCATGCATACATCTGCTTGACAGATGTCCTGTTTACAGGGTTAGTGGCGGCATCAAGTGTATACATCTCTGAGAATTTACATTGTGCACGTATCACACAGAATCTATATTTTAAGGAAGGTTTTTTTTCATTTTACAGTATGTTACCATAGTTTATGGTAGAGAAACCTGCAGGAAGGATGTATGTCATGCACTGGAAATATATTTCTTACATTCGAATAATAACACTGCTGCATTCCACATGACTGATAGGTTGGAAACTAGGACGATCTAACATTAGAGTCTGTTTTAAGTGCAGACACGTATAGCCTTACTAATACCCTCCTAGTACTGATCGAAGACACTAGAAAAATACTTTAAAATTGATAGTGTAGTTGATTTACGTAAAATGCTTCTAACTCCATTCGTATGGAGATCCATAATGCATAAAAACCACCTATTTCTTCTTCTTCTTAACCGCCTGCTATCACATCACAGCAATTTCAAATCTACTACTATACACCAATAAGGGATGCTAACCTCCCTCACATGGCAAGGTCTGGAGGAATCTTGTGCACTTGAGTGGTCGAGGACTCGGAAAGTGCCCTTCATTCATGAGATGCAAAATGTAGCGGTCTGCTTCTGGTCAGCTGCAGATTAAATCGGTGATGGTGCTGCAAGTTGGGTTGGTCAGAGTCAGTTTGAAGGGGTCTTCCAATCTCTAATTTTATCTTAAGATTGCGAGAATGCTCTGTGATTCCCATGCGCATAGAGATAGATAGTAAATTATACACTATCCTCAAGGTGCTAGAAATATGTACAGCGCAGTCTGGTGTTCGTTGATGGTGTATATGTTCTAGAGTAAGCAATGAATGGACATACTGCACCATCATCTGTCTACATTCGCAATGATACTCACGAATTAGAGAAGGGGCGGTTTAGTGATTATACGGAAATTGGGAAACATGCTGTCGCATCATTGGTCGGTGCTGAAATTGCTGTAAAATTGCTAAAATTGTTTGCATTATCAACTGAGATGCTTATTATTACACTACATGGCTGTGTCCAAAGCGTGTTACAGCAGAAAAAGCAGTGTTTCAAACAATGACACAGGGTTAGAGGGAGCGTCTCTTTCGACTTATTGTATAGTTTGTGGGATACGGTCATCCACTTACAGTACAGGCTAGAGGGATCGTCTCTTTCGACTTATTGTATAGTTTGTGGGATACGGTCATCCACTTACAGTACAGGCTATGCAACTTTACACTGGTCTGTGCAATCGATCAATATCTGTATATTTAGTAGAATTGTTACATATGCTCGATGCCGGCATGCTGATAGTTCGTAATTTTTCTCTGCTGGATTGTACATAATAACGATGATAGAATGTTTGGGTAATAGACGAGAATTGATCCTGAGGACGTGGATCTGCTTCGATCTTGAGTCTTCCTCATTTTCGCAGCATGTAACACCACTGTAACTGTTCGTCCTGTCGTCGTTTTGCAGGAGCAGGCTTCATTTGATGCTGACTTTACACATCCTACAAAGGTGGTGGAGCTACGACAACAAGTTCCTACTTTAACCGAGTGGTCAAAAGGCGCTCCTATTGCATTAACTCAGCTCAATCTAAGCTGGTTGCAGTGTGTGGTGGAAATTGCTCTCTCTGACTTCTGGGTAAACTTGCTAAACTTGATCTCGGTGTCAACTGCGGTGTGTATTACAGCACATCGCCCCTTAGCAACGGCGTCTTTCCAATCCCGATTGTCCACCGGGTTCACTGTTGATTACCACATAATGATTGATTGACACCACTCTGTTGAGGTGGAGGGAACCTTGACGGAACACTGGATAACTGCTACTTGTCGCTGTGGAACTTGGGACTAAGTGTATACGTCATCACCTTAAGACAGTTCTATGGAAGCGTTCCTCATTGCTACAGACTCGTCCTATTTACATATGCTGCAATACCCTACAAATGTTTTTATTTGTTGTTTTTTTTCGCCAATAAGATAACAGTATCTCTTTTTATTTGTGTTAACTCACGCGTGTTGTGAACAGCACCTTCTGGCGGTGGTCAACACCAGAACAGTAATCACATACCTGACTGCAGAATGAAGGAACAATGCCTTTCGAAACGAAGCACCAAGACATGCGGTACCCTTTAGATGGGAAGATGAGATTAAATGTATCACCTTCGAATAGTTGTTGGAAGCGCTCTACAATACCGCAGACTCTTCCAGTTTCCGTATGTTGCAATGTCTTCCACATTTTTGTCAATGAGAAACATCACGTCTGTGTTTTATTCCTACCAGTCTGTAGTGTGGTAGCTGTACAGTTTACGCCATGCGATGTTCAGTTTTCGTGAGAGACAGAGGATCGAAACGTGTTAATGTTGGTTTAGCAGCAGCTGGCATGGGTCCCTAAGTCATGGTAGAAAATACAAAGTGTATGGTGGTGTACACTGATTCGATGTGTTATAGCCGAAAAAAGAAAAACAGTGTATTAAACCGCTTATAAAGGAGCAATTCCGTCGGTCTTCTGTGGTGATTTCTTACAAACCACCCGTGTGACCCTTCCTAGAATATTTTTCAGGTTTGTATATTCATACCAAGTACAATGATCGGACAAAATTAAACGTTCACAAAAATGAGGGGCACCAATGATCACAGGTTTGATACGAGAAAGTGTCAGCGAAGTATTCTCAAACATGAACTGGCAGACGCTTGAGGATAGACGTCGCCTAACCAGAAAATCCCACTTGCAATGGTTCAAAACAAACATTCATTGTGTAGTTATACAGTACAAGCCACTACGTATCACTTTCGTACGCTACACTGACAGAAATTGGCACATAGGCATTTAAGCAGTCATTGTACTGTGGATGGAACTGGAAGCAACCGTAATATGTGGGACACTAGTGGGCGGTACCATCTACCATACACAAAAATATAGGAGTATGTATGTTGATGAAAACGTAGAATACTATAGAGAAATGTAACTGCATAAATGGTTACACAAAAAATGGTTCAAATGGCTCTGAGCACCATGGGACTTAACTTCTGAGGTCATCAGTCTCCTAAAACTTAGAACTGCTTAAACCTAACTAACCTGAGGACATCACACACATCCATGCCCAAGGCAGGATTCGAACCTCCGTCCGTAGCGGTCGCTCGGTTCCAGACTGTAGCGCCTAGAACCGCTCGTCCACCCCGGCCGGCATGCTTTCACAATACACATCAATTCTGTAATGCGTGGTTTGTATCACTTTAGTTGATTATCACTGTTTCACTTTAGCTGATTAACACTATATCATTTTACTTGATTCCCTGACGTTGCATACTCTGAGATATAAAATTTAAAACGGTGTTTTGAGCCATTTATCTGCCAATGTAGAAGGTATACCGAAACGTTTTTACTGGTACAAAATGCACAGTGAACGTCTTTGATTTCGTTGGTTTCACAAAAATTTGGGCGCGCAGGTGCTCATTAATATCGAAGCCAAGTCACCTGATGAATAACTGACAAAGAAAGAAATAAAGCGCGATGGATTTTTTAATAAATCAAAGACCTTTCTTCGTGCATTCACTCTGTATTGGGGATCTTGTTACAGTGCAGACAGAGCTGTTATTAAATTTTCAAAGGGTGTATTTCATTTTACAAAACATGCACCTCGCGTAGTGCAATATCAATTTACTCTTCCCATGACTTAATAAACTTTTTCAGAGATTCTTCTGAAAGAATAACGCCACTTAGTTCATAAAGAAAAAAATCGGTATTCTGCGGTCGATCCATAATTTAGGATCTATACACGTCAGTAAATTGTCGTCCCCTCACCCTCAGTTGCGTTTAATATTATGTTGATAATTATCACCATCGGTCAGTCTAATTGCAACTGGATAAAACAAATGTATCTTGCCATACGTGTTTCGCCTTTATTATGTACAAGGCGTCTTCAGTGGCCTGGGTCATGTACATATTTGTGTTTAAATTTTTTGTTTTGCATTTCGGACGTTAAATACTGACGTTATAAACAGTTCCAGCACTTAATGCTTATCTATGATGAATTAATAGTATAAATTTGTTCTTACAAATACTGATAACTGCCATAGGAAATTTCATTTCCGCAGAACCAGTAAATGATTATTTGTTAACTTGATGTTACGTGTTGAAAGTCAGTTCGTGATGTCAGTGATAAATCCCTGTGTGTGTGTGTGTGTGTGTGTGTGTGTGTGTATGTGTGTGTGTGTGTTTGAGTGATTGATTATGTACTTGTTTTAACATGGCTTTATATAAGAAAAGATTTTTTTAAATTACTTCTCACTTCTTTTATTTAGTGAAGCAGAGAGTTTGTGTCGACTTTTTTCTGGCCATTATCACATGTTTGTTCTTCGCTGTAGCTTTCTGATTATGACAGTGTTCCTACACTGGTATAGGCATGTATTGCAGCTGTTTGATCTCATGATTTTCTTGTCTTGTTCTAAGATGTCTAGATGATGTTTATGATGTGCTAAGTGTTCTGAAGACGTGGATTTTTTTTTCATATTTCCAAATACTGATGTTTTCTTTCTACTGTGTTTTAAGACTCCTGAATATTATGCCTATATACACCGCATAAAAGCATTGACATTCAGGTTTGTGTAATCCTTCTCCACGCTAATGGCTTTATTGATTGTTGGTTAGCTTAAGTTTGTTTGGAGAGTTTGCACAGTTTCATATGCTATGTGGATGCCATGTTTCTATAGTGTTTGTCACTGTGTGTTAATTTATGTGTGTAAGACTTAGTGTAGCAAGTGCTTTGTTTCTGTGAATTGTGTACATTTTTGTGTCTGGAATTGTGAGTTTTTCTGGATTCAGGATATGCTGGATGCGTTGCGTTTGCTTTGTATTTGTGTTCTAATTTTTTGACTGAGTCTGTGTACTGTAAGCGTCTGGTACCCATTGTTCCTAGCTGTTGTATGGTTGTATCATTTCTTTTTCATAGTTCTCTTATAGCGTGAAATCCTGTTATTAATAATGAAGTGTGTTTTAATGCATTTAACTTCTGCTTGTGAGTTCAAATGGTTCAAATGGCTCTGACCACTATGAGACTTAACATCTGAGGTCATCAGTCCCCTTGAACTTAGAACTACTTAAATCTAACTAACCTAAGGTCATCACACACATCCAAGCCCGAAGCAGGATTCGAACCTGCCACCGTAGCGGTCGCGCCGTTCCAGACTAAAGCGCCTAGAACCGCTCGGCTACACAGGCCGGCTGCTTGTGAGTATGACTCGGTTTGGAGTGTGTAATTGAGTGTGTGGCATATTGCTTTATAACTGTCATTTAAAGAACATTTATTTGATCTTCTTCTTGTTTCTCATGTGTGAACTTCATGTGCTGTTGTGTTTTGTTGATTTCTGAATGCAGTTAATCTATGTTCATTTACTTGAGTCATCTACCAGGCAAGTAGTGGCATCATGTAGCAACCACATAATCCTTAGAATCATCAAGAGCACTTTTTCGAGCAGGGAAGTCAAAGCCATCAGGAGGAAACCCCGATAGTTCCAACCTCCTGGGCGATATGGAAGGACGACTGGTCAGAAAATACGATCGCAAATTATCCCGGCCCACATATTCCGTTTGCACCGATGATTCACTGTCACCATAACATGGAGTTTCTGCATACTATCCCACAGATGACCGTCATGAGAGTTGAAGCTAACACTCTGCATAAATGTGGCCTCATCTGTGAATAGAATTTATGACGCAAATCGCGGAATCGTGTTTGCCTGTTGAAGAAAGCAATGATAAAACTGCTGCCGATGTGGAATGTCTGTTGCTAGTAAGCCCTGCACACACAGAAAGTGAGAAGGGTAGTAACAATTTGCATGGAGAATGATCCACACTATCGTGTGGCTTACTCTGTACTGGCCGGCAAACTGCATGTTACTGACACGACGGTCTCTTTTCACAGTGATATTTACATTTTCCTCCAACTCTAATGTCCGAGCATGTTGGGTACTCCCTTCATGATTTCCTGCTTTCTGAAACGGCTCTGTCTCATACAAACGGCGAGGCACTGCCGCAAACATTGAATGCGGTGGTTGTTATCAGCGGGGGTAGGTGTCCTGATGCAACCTTGCTGCCGCCGCTTATTGCCATTTGCCTTTCTGTAGGTAAACACCACGTCGGCAAGCTCTCGATTCGAATACGGCACCATTGTGTACAACGCTGTATCACATCCACTACGAAGTGAGCCAGCAAGAGAAGTGAATCGGACACAACATATACGAATTACTATGGCAGGAGAGGGCGCTAAGGCATGGCGTAGGAGGATACGATGCAAATTATAATTGTGGCTGCATGCTGCAGAATGTATTAGCCCGCAGCTTCTGGAACAAAGTCTGATTGAATAAATAGTCTCTAGCATGAAAATCACGAATTTCTACAAGTAAGTTTATTGAACGTTTTTTTGTTCCGTATCTTCTCATCGATGGTCCCTAGAATTGGAACACATTTGAAAACGAAATTACAACTAATTAATACCATTAGCTGCTGACAGGAGTTGATATACATCAACGGGGAAAGCTGAAAATGCGTGCCCCAACAGGGACTCGAAACCGGGATCTCCAGATTACAAGGCAACCCTCTGTCCATCTGAGCCACCGAGGGCACAGAGGATAGTGCGACTGCTGGCCGGCGTGGCCGAGCGGTTCTAGGCGCTACAAATTGGAACCGCGCGGCCGCTACGGTCGCAGGTTCGAATCCTGCCTCGAGCACGGATGTGTGTGATGTCCTTAGGTTAGTTAGGTTTAAGTAGTTCTAAGTTCTAGGGGACTGATGACCTCAGAAGTTAAGTCCCATAGTGCTCAGGGCCATTTGAACCATTTGATAGTGCGACTGCAGGGACTTATCGTTAAGGCTAACCGGCTGATGACATCCTTCAGTGCGGATGCATACGAATTGCCTGAACTCTTACGAGACTCGGTGGGTTGTCTGCCGAAAGTAATGGGTATAACGGCAGGGACACTACGAATGTAGTGTGTGAACTATGAGATGAGAATGTGGGTCTCACGTCGATAAGTCCCTTCAGTCGCACTATCCTCTGTGCCCTCGGTGGCTCAGATGAATAGAGAGTCTACCATGTACGTAGGAGTTAGCGAGTTCGAGTCCCCGTCGGGGTACGCATTTTCAACTGTACCCTTTGATGTATATCAATGCCCGTCAGCCACTAATTGTATTGATTTAACCGTAATTTCATTCTAGAGATCAGCACGGTCACCAAAGGCATCTGTTCTTTCGGACATGTCCAAAAGTACAGATGCAATCTTCATACATTTGAAAATAATCACCCAATAGGCGATTTTAAATCTTTCAACAGTGACTTTCTGGTTTTCCGACTGAATGACAAAAGCGTTGACAAACGTTTCTGAGACTGGGGGTCCTATGGGTAGTGTTTCACTATGCAGATAATGTTCATCCTCAAACTGGAAGCATCTTGGTAACATTTAATCGCACGAAACGTTCAAGCTGCGGGGAGAGACTAGTAAGAAATACACGTCGGCCTTCCCCATAGAACTGACTAAGTTAGGTAACGAAGTTGCATACTTTAACACTTCAAGTCAGTCTTACTTCTGCTTATCCACTAAAAATTTAAATCACTTTACGTACTAATATTTAATAAAAAATTTACAAAATAATTCGCCGTACTCGTGTGAAAAGCATTATTTGAGGATACTACAATGAGTTAACAACTACAAAATGTCACAGAGTTACAATGATGCCAAATAAAGGGACGAATTCCGACGTTGCTATCAATCGGACAGAGATAATTCACTACCGTTGACGAATCAACTCACATTGTTGATGTTTGTCCACAGGGCTTCATAGTGCCATATTTACTTCACTGGATTCATTATGGGGTACAAATCCATTTGTAGCATCTTCTTAGAGACCCTATATACCTCCGGTGAACGACTTGAGGTACAGGTCAATGTATTATTCTCCCTTACTTCTCCATCCCTTTACAATCACAGCCCGTGTTCTTGCACTGTATGTGCGGGACGTTAGTTCGAATATGAATTGCTTCCTTCCTTGTATTTTTACTTACCACCACTGTACCACTACAAGTCATTTCCTTTCCTGTACCACTCGCAAATAGAGGGACGAAAAAAGACTATCTATATGCCTCCATAAGAGCCCTAATTCCTCGTATCTTCGTAGTCCTTAAGCTCAATGTAAGTTGGTGACAGTAGAATCGTTCGGCAGCCAGTATCAAATGCCGGTTCTGTAAATTTCTTAAATAGCGTTTCTCGGAAAGAATGTCACCTTCCCTCCAGAGATTCCACTTGAGTTCCCGAAGCATCTCTGTATCACTTAGGTTTTGCTCGAACCTACCGGTAATAAATCTAATAGCCCGCCTCTGAATTGCTTAGACGTACTTCTTCAGTCCGACCTGGTACGAATCCTAAACATTCGAGCTGTACTCAAGAACAGGTCGCATCAGAGTGCTATATGCGGTCTTCTATACAGGTGACCCAATCTTTCCTAAAATTCTCGCAATAAACCTAGGTCGACCATTCGCCTACCCTACGACAGTTCTACATTCTCGTTCCATTTCGTATGGTTTTGGAACGTTACTCCCAGATATTTAAAAGACTTTACTGTGCCACGCA
Organism: Schistocerca gregaria; assembly: GCF_023897955.1. Taxonomy (NCBI): domain Eukaryota; kingdom Metazoa; phylum Arthropoda; class Insecta; order Orthoptera; family Acrididae; genus Schistocerca; species Schistocerca gregaria. Next base: position 367,577,585 of record NC_064926.1, read on the forward strand.
GGACAGGAATGATACCACATCCGAACATTGCAAGTTCGTGCTTCCTACTCATCCCCATTAACTTGTATTTTTCCACGTTTAGAGCAAGCTGCCATTCATCCACCAACTAGAAACTTTGTCTAAGTGGTCTTGTAATTTCCTACAGTCACTCAACTTCGACACCATACCGTTAATCAGGATGCCAAGACAATTTCTACATCTACATCTACATAGGTACTTCACAAGCCACCCAAAACCTACTTATACACAGGGTGTCCCAGCTATCTTGTCCACTCAAAATATCTCTGGAACAATAACAGCTATTGGAAAACGACTTTCACCGGTATCAATGTAGGACTGGGGCTCATGAATGTACATATTTGGAAACATTCTAAAACGAAAGCCCATGTGTTTTTTAACACAAACTAATATATTTTTTAAATGGACCTCCTATATTTTTTCTTCAGCAATTCATAGCATGGCAAAGCACATACACAATGGCGTTCATTGCATCGTAATATTCCCATTACATTCCGAGATATTGAGACGCGAAGTTGACGCTTGAATCACCCGACATGTGCGGCTAGCGCAAGTCCTGAGGCTCAGGCGTGAACCCCATGCTGCCCGTAATCACGATGTGATTGACATGTGTAATCACACCTCCATACTTATCAAGAGGGACACATACTTGTCAATCACATCGCGATTACAGGCAGCATGGGGTTCACGCTTGAGCCTCAGGACTCGCGCTAGCCGCGCATGTCGGGTGTACTCACATATCTACGACCGTATTCCATGTCCCCGTACCTTCCTTGACAGCCTGCAGTGTGACATGGTGTGAAATTCTTTCCGGAAATCTAGATGTATGGTATCTGCTTGTTGCCCTTCATTCGTAGCTCGCACCATATCATGTGAGAAAAGTACAATCTGAGTTTCGCCCGAGCGATACTTTCAACAACAGTGCTTAGTCATGCACAGAGTTTATTAGATCAGAACTGAAAATACTTTCAAGAATTTTACAGAAAACCAATGCTAGGATATTGGTGTGTACTACTGCGATTCAGTGCCTTTACTCTTCTTATACGGGTGAGTCAAGAGGAAAGGTAAATGCCTTGAGGGTGGTAGTAAAATACAGGAGTCACTTGCACCTTTTTCAGCAGCTTGGGACTTTGCGCTGAGCGAGAGATTCGCGATTAATGCAAGCTAAGTAAAGGGCCTGTGCCGTTCCCAGACTTTTTATTACTGCATAAAACTTGATGTTATAGGAAACCTGGGTGTGCCAATGTTGTCTGTTTACTTTTTTTTATCATGGGAGGGGGAGGGAGGGTGCACAAAGCGACGAATGCCGCAGGGCTGATGAACGCTCCGTACGGGGATGGTGGGATGGGTGGTGGGGTGGCGGGGTGGGGACGCGGGTTTGTAATTTCCTGCATCTTCTTCATTATTGACAACAAACATTCAGTTCTTGTTTTCTGCCGCTTAACTGCTATGTGTGCTAGAAAAGTGACACACCCAAATAATAAGATAACGTAATGAGGTGTTCAGAGTCGTTCATGTTCAGAAGTGGAACTTATTTGAAAAGCGAAATACGTGAACCCTTGTACTATTAACAACAGCGTTTTTTCGATACTGGAAGACATGTCGTCAGTTCTCCTTTTAACCGTATTTCTGGGTACTGGAAGTTTTGTATTTCTTTGGCCCCCTTTTCCCTCAAAACTGCTCGCACCATGTAATAGCCAAGGGCAAAAAGAGACACTCATTAATTTTATGATGTTGTCCTTCATCTGCAACTCTAAAACTAGCCAGGTAAGAGGCTTTCATCAAATCACTGTCAATGTTAACAAAATTTTCTGCGCATCTGGATTCTTTTTTACAAAACGCAGATTTCCTCTGAAATACGTCAATAGGTTTACTAAGTAACTCAGACTGGTGAGAAATTGGATGACTTTTTAATAAAGAAGGCTTCCTTCTTCGATTTGGAAGCATACAAAGCATTGAGGAATTGAGTTATCACTATTTTCTATAAACGCCGAATTGTAAGTAGCTTTCATCATACTTGCTGTAAGGTGTTCGTTTGCTTTTTAAATGCATTTTTAGAGACAGAAGGGCCTTCCTAGCTTCAAATTCGCTTCATGGTTAACTTAAAACACAATCACGAAGAAATCACAGAATTCAGTTAAATTTCAGACCACAGTTCACTATTATAGTAGTCGAAAACCAGTTTGTTGTAATACCTGCATTCCGGTTCCAGACGAAATTTTCCTTCGTATCACTATGACATTTAAGGTAACACCCAACAAGGCTAGAATAACAACAATGAATCGTTCACTGCGTAGTGACGTGTCACACTGGTACATCCCATAAGTTGGTAGCTGCTGCAAAGGGGCAGAAAACTTTAGAATAACCACCGACAAGACTCGATCAAAACATCGTCAACGTCAAAAGAGTATGAAACACTTCTGGCCAAGGCAGCGACGACTGATACAGGTGTTAGGAGAAGCTACTTTCCCGTGTCCTGCTTACAGTCTGAAACAAATATTCTGTAGTAAATCCATTTCATTAACATTATACAGAGCACTATTGGTCTTAACATCTGTACTCATCAGTCCCCTAGAACTTAGAACTACTTAAACATAACTAACTCAAGGACATCACACACATCCTTGCCCGAAGCAGGACTCGAACCCGCGACCGGCGCGGTCACGCGGTTCCAAACTGAAGCGCCTAGACCGCACGGCCACACCGGCCGGCTGGAAAGCAAGAAGTGGAATTGAGTAGCAGGCAGCGTAGTTCTCAGAGCGATTTTGATATCAAATTGATATGCAAATTAATTACAATCGTCAATTAATCACACCCACCCCACCCAACCACGCCCCAAACCATGCCCTCCCCCACCCCCAGATGATGTCACGTGTTTATCTCAGCTGCACGTGTACCCCATCCTCTTCATCCTCCTCCCTCCACCCCTACCCCTTCCCACCCTCCTCCCCCCTGCCGCCAACCTATCCTACTGGCGGGAATTTCGAATTTTGGCTGGAATTTCGAATTTTTGTGGGAATATCTTTGTTGAAGGCTGTCCTGACGTCCCACCCCACCCCTACCCGGGCATTGACGGGAAATTAAAATTGGCAGTACCCTTTCGGAACTCGAACCTTGGTCCTCCTGGGCGGGAAGCCAAAGTGTACACCCATAACACAATTCAACCACCGAGGCGCTTGGAACTGACGGGAAGTTAAAAATGGCTGTGCCCTTTCCGGGACTCGAACCCTAATTCTACTGGATGGAAAGCCCAAGTGAATTCCCAACACATGGGAACTGTCCAGATGCGAAAGACAAAAGTTAGGTTATTGTACTTTAGTTATTTTGGTCGGGAAACGGATGCAAAGATCGATCCTAATTACGTAATTTATAACAAAGATCATCCCTAATTGCACAACTATATTCATAACGCCTCACAAGGACGAAAAATCGTAACACAACTCAAAAACTGACGATACAATACAACTGGTGTTATCCTGCAAGGAAAAATTTTCGGGATATCACTCGAAACTAACGACAGACACACTCAAACGCTACGCTACACCTAAAAGCTGGCGGGAGAAAGGCTGGGGTGTAAGGTACTATCCTTATGGTTTATGGTGGGAAATAAATTCAACTGACGAGATGCTGGTGTTGGACAAAGAGGAGTTTAAAAAGTGTATTACCTGTAAGCATACCGTATCTATCGCTGTTTGATATCACATTCTCATACACAGATATACAGAAAACAGAGCAACCTCACTGTAAATGTGGACTATGGGGGTGCAGGGGACTGGATGCATTCATGTACAGTGTTATACTATGCCTCCCAATCATTAAAATAGTGTATTTGCGCTAGGTATTGGCAGCTGTTCTACGTTTACAAGCACTTTCAGAACACAGAATGAGAGATTATGTCATGATCGCATGGGCAAAAGTGAGGTAAAATATTTATAGAATAGCGAAAAATCATAGAAAATACGTATAAATTGAGGGAAAATACGCTAAAACGCGGGGAAATTGAGGAAGTAATCCCGTGTCTTTTGAGTGTCGCAGAATAATTCTTGTACATGGGAACAAGCATGTGAATCCGAGGAAGCATCGACAAGAAAGCGAAGGGGGGCAGGGAAATAGTCACTTCTTTCTCCGTCGAGTCAACATTCTACTTTATGTCTATTGAGGTAACAGTGATACACACGAGTTGACTACTGTAGTTGACGCTTTTCAGGAAACCCGGGACCGATCTGCCTCTAGACTTACATACATCTGCGTTAAATAATAACAGAGAGTGGATGGCATGATCGGTTGGGATGCAGCTGTAATGAGGTACGATTTAATGGCAGATTGGTGACGCATTCTAGAGAGGGAGGGAGATGTTAGGATAGGTCATTTGACCATTTTTTCCGCTGGTCTGTCAGGATGCATCAGTTACATGACATAGCCTGCATTCGACTTACATACAACCACTTGTTCTGTGTTTGACTTAGAACACTGTTTACGTGCGATCATTAACAGTAAACCTATCTGTCATTAGAGGACGTCCATCTCATATGTGATGAAACGTGACCAACCTGTTTCGACACATTCCTCTAAATGAACGAAGATTTATTCGATGTACTCCATTCCTTTGTCGCAACTTGGGTATAAAATCGATACTTCAGTTTCATAACTAAGATGATTACAAGTTACCGATAGGTGTTTGTGAGACACTGCAATCCCCATGCATACATCTGCTTGACAGATGTCCTGTTTACAGGGTTAGTGGCGGCATCAAGTGTATACATCTCTGAGAATTTACATTGTGCACGTATCACAGAGAATCTATATTTTAAGGAAGGTTTTTTTTTCATTTTACAGTATGTTACCATAGTTTATGGTAGAGAAACCTGCAGGAAGGATGTATGTCATGCACTGGAAATATATTTCTTACATTCGAATAATAACACTGCTGCATTCCACATGACTGATAGGTTGGAAACTAGGACGATCTAACATTAGAGTCTGTTTTAAGTGCAGACACGTATAGCCTTACTAATACCCTCCTAGTACTGATCGAAGACACTAGAAAAATACTTTAAAATTGATAGTGTAGTTGATTCACGTAAAATGCTTCGAACTCCATTCGTATGGAGATCCATAATGCATAAAAACCACCCATTTCTTCTTCTTCTTAACCGCCTGCTATCACATCACAGCAATTTCAAATCTACTACTATACACCAATAAGGGATGCTAACCTCCCTCACATGGCAAGGTCTGGAGGAATCTTGTGCACTTGAGTGGTCGAGGACTCGGAAAGTGCCCTTCATTCATGAGATGCAAAATGTAGCGGTCTGCTTCTGGTCAGCTGCAGATTAAATCGGTGATGGTGCTGCAAGTTGGGTTGGTCAGAGTCAGTTTGAAGGGGTCTTCCAATCTCTAATTTTATCTTAAGATTGCGAGAATGCTCTGTGATTCCCATGCGCATAGAGATAGATAGTAAATTATACACTATCCTCAAGGTGCTAGAAATATGTACAGCGCAGTCTGGTGTTCGTTGATGGTGTATATGTTCTAGAGTAAGCAATGAATGGACATACTGCACCATCATCTGTCTACATTCGCAATGATACTCACGAATTAGAGAAGGGGCGGTTTAGTGATTATACGGAAATTGGGAAACATGCTGTCGCATCATTGGTCGGTGCTGAAATTGCTGTAAAATTGCTAAAATTGTTTGCATTATCAACTGAGATGCTTATTATTACACTACATGGCTGTGTCCAAAGCGTGTTACAGCAGAAAAAGCAGTGTTTCAAACAATGACACAGGGTTAGAGGGAGCGTCTCTTTCGACTTATTGTATAGTTTGTGGGATACGGTCATCCACTTACAGTACAGGCTAGAGGGATCGTCTCTTTCGACTTATTGTATAGTTTGTGGGATACGGTCATCCACTTACAGTACAGGCTATGCAACTTTACACTGGTCTGTGCAATCGATCAATATCTGTATATTTAGTAGAATTGTTACATATGCTCGATGCCGGCATGCTGATAGTTCGTAATTTTTCTCTGCTGGATTGTACATAATAACGATGATAGAATGTTTGGGTAATAGACGAGAATTGATCCTGAGGACGTGGATCTGCTTCGATCTTGAGTCTTCCTCATTTTCGCAGCATGTAACACTACTGTAACTGTTCGTCCTGTCGTCGTTTTGCAGGAGCAGGCTTCATTTGATGCTGACTTTACACATCCTACAAAGGTGGTGGAGCTACGACAACAAGTTCCTACTTTAACCGAGTGGTCAAAAGGCGCTCCTATTGCATTAACTCAGCTCAATCTAAGCTGGTTGCAGTGTGTGGTGGAAATTGCTCTCTCTGACTTCTGGGTAAACTTGCTAAACTTGATCTCGGTGTCAACTGCGGTGTGTATTACAGCACATCGCCCCTTAGCAACGGCGTCTTTCCAATCCCGATTGTCCACCGGGTTCACTGTTGATTACCACATAATGATTGATTGACACCACTCTGTTGAGGTGGAGGGAACCTTGACGGAACACTGGATAACTGCTACTTGTCGCTGTGGAACTTGGGACTAAGTGTATACGTCATCACCTTAAGACAGTTCTATGGAAGCGTTCCTCATTGCTACAGACTCGTCCTATTTACATATGCTGCAATACCCTACAAATGTTTTTATTTGTTTTTTTTTTCGCCAATAAGATAACAGTATCTCTTTTTATTTGTGTTAACTCACGCGTGTTGTGAACAGCACCTTCTGGCGGTGGTCAACACCAGAACAGTAATCACATACCTGACTGCAGAATGAAGGAACAATGCCTTTCGAAACGAAGCACCAAGACATGCGGTACCCTTTAGATGGGAAGATGAGATTAAATGTATCACCTTCGAATAGTTGTTGGAAGCGCTCTACAATACCGCAGACTCTTCCAGTTTCCGTATGTTGCAATGTCTTCCACATTTTTGTCAATGAGAAACATCACGTCTGTGTTTTATTCCTACCAGTCTGTAGTGTGGTAGCTGTACAGTTTACACCATGCGATGTTCAGTTTTCGCGAGAGACAGAGGATCGAAACGTGTTAATGTTGGTTTAGCAGCAGCTGGCATGGGTCCCTAAGTCATGGTAGAAAATACAAAGTGTATGGTGGTGTACACTGATTCGATGTGTTATAGCCGAAAAAAGAAAAACAGTGTATTAAACCGCTTATAAAGGAGCAATTCCGTCGGTCTTCTGTGGTGATTTCTTACAAACCACCCGTGTGACCCTTCCTAGAATATTTTTCAGGTTTGTATATTCATACCAAGTACAATGATCGGACAAAATTAAACGTTCACAAAAATGAGGGGCACCAATGATCACAGGTTTGATACGAGAAAGTGTCAGCGAAGTATTCTCAAACATGAACTGGCAGACGCTTGAGGATAGACGTCGCCTAACCAGAAAATCCCACTTGCAATGGTTCAAAACAAACATTCATTGTGTAGTTATACAGTACAAGCCACTACGTATCACTTTCGTACGCTACACTGACAGAAATTGGCACATAGGCATTTAAGCAGTCATTGTACTGTGGATGGAACTGGAAGCAACCGTAATATGTGGGACACTAGTGGGCGGTACCATCTACCATACACAAAAATATAGGAGTATGTATGTTGATGAAAACGTAGAATACTATAGAGAAATGTAACTGCATAAATGGTTACACAAAAAATGGTTCAAATGGCTCTGAGCACCATGGGACTTAACTTCTGAGGTCATCAGTCTCCTAAAACTTAGAACTGCTTAAACCTAACTAACCTGAGGACATCACACACATCCATGCCCAAGGCAGGATTCGAACCTCCGTCCGTAGCGGTCGCTCGGTTCCAGACTGTAGCGCCTAGAACCGCTCGTCCACCCCGGCCGGCATGCTTTCACAATACACATCAATTCTGTAATGCGTGGTTTGTATCACTTTAGTTGATTATCACTGTTTCACTTTAGCTGATTAACACTATATCATTTTACTTGATTCCCTGACGTTGCATACTCTGAGATATAAAATTTAAAACGGTGTTTTGAGCCATTTATCTGCCAATGTAGAAGGTATACCGAAACGTTTTTACTGGTACAAAATGCACAGTGAACGTCTTTGATTTCGTTGGTTTCACAAAAATTTGGGCGCGCAGGTGCTCATTAATATCGAAGCCAAGTCACCTGATGAATAACTGACAAAGAAAGAAATAAAGCGCGATGGATTTTTTAATAAATCAAAGACCTTTCTTCGTGCATTCACTCTGTATTGGGGATCTTGTTACAGTGCAGACAGAGCTGTTATTAAATTTTCAAAGGGTGTATTTCATTTTACAAAACATGCACCTCGCGTAGTGCAATATCAATTTACTCTTCCCATGACTTAATAAACTTTTTCAGAGATTCTTCTGAAAGAATAACGCCACTTAGTTCATAAAGAAAAAAATCGGTATTCTGCGGTCGATCCATAATTTAGGATCTATACACGTCAGTAAATTGTCGTCCCCTCACCCTCAGTTGCGTTTAATATTATGTTGATAATTATCACCATCGGTCAGTCTAATTGCAACTGGATAAAACAAATGTATCTTGCCATACGTGTTTCGCCTTTATTATGTACAAGGCGTCTTCAGTGGCCTGGGTCATGTACATATTTGTGTTTAAATTTTTTGTTTTGCATTTCGGACGTTAAATATTGACGTTATAAACAGTTCCAGCACTTTATGCTTATCTATGATGAATTAATAGTATAAATTTGTTCTTACAAATACTGATAACTGCCATAGGAAATTTCATTTCCGCAGCACCAGTAAATGATTATTTGTTAACTTGATGTTACGTGTTGAAAGTCAGTTCGTGATGTCAGTGATAAATCCCTGTGTGTGTGTGTGTGTGTGTGTGTGTGTGTGTGTGTGTTTGAGTGAGTGATTATGTACTTGTTTTAACATGGCTTTATATAAGAAAAGATTTTTTTAAATTACTTCTCACTTCTTTTATTTAGTGAAGCAGAGAGTTTGTGTCGACTTGTTTCTGGCCATTATCACATGTTTGTTCTTCGCTGTAGCTTTCTGATTATGACAGTGTTCCAACAATGGTATAGGCATGTATTGCAGCTGTTTGATCTCATGATTTTCTTGTCTTGTTCTAAGATGTCTAGATGATGTTTATGATGTGCTAAGTGTTCTGAAGACGTGGATTTTTTTTTCATATTTCCAAATACTGATGTTTTCTTTCTACTGTGTTTTAAGACTCCTGAATATTATGCCTATATACACCGCATAAAAGCATTGACATTCAGGTTTGTGTAATCCTTCTCCACGGTAATGGCTTTATTGATTGTTGGTTAGCTTAAGTTTGTTTGGAGAGTTTGCACAGTTTCATATGCTATGTGGATGCCATGTTTCTATAGTGTTTGTCACTGTGTGTTAATTTATGTGTGTAAGACTTAGTGTAGCAAGTGCTTTGTTTCTGTGAATTGTGTACATTTTTGTATCTGGAATTGTGAGTTTTTCTGAATTCAGGATATGCTGGATGCGTTGCGTTTGCTTTGTATTTGTGTTCTAATTTTTTGACTGAGTCTGTGTACTGTAAGCGTCTGGTACCCATTGTTCCTAGCTATTGTATGTTTGTACTCATTTCTTTTTCATAGTTCTCTTATAGCGTGAAATCCTGTTATTAATAATGAAGTGTGTTTTAATGTATTTAACTTCTGCTTGTGAGTTCAAATGGTTCAAATGGCTCTGAGCACTATGAGACTTAACATCTGAGGTCATCAGTCCCCTTGAACTTAGAACTACTTAAACCTAACTAACCTAAGGACATCACACACATCCAAGCCCGAAGCAGGATTCGAACCTGCCACCGTAGCGGTCGCGCCGTTCCAGACTAAAGCGCCTAGAACCGCTCGGCTACACAGGCCGGCTGCTTGTGAGTATGACTCGGTTTGGAGTGTGTAATTGAGTGTGTGGCATATTGCTTTATAACTGTCATTTAAAGAACATTTATTTGATCTTCTTCTTGTTTCTCATGTGTGAACTTCATGTGCTGTTGTGTTTTGTTGATTTCTGAATGCAGTTAATCTATGTCCATTTACTTGAGTCATCTACCAGGCAAGTAGTGGCATCATGTAGCAACCACATAATCCTTAGAATCATCAAGAGCACTTTTTCGAGCAGGGAAGTCAAAGCCATCAGGAGGAAACCCCGATAGTTCCAACCTCCTGGGCGATATGGAAGGACGACTGGTCAGAAAATACGGTCGCAAATTATCCCGGCCCACATATTCCGTTTGCACCGATGATTCACTGTCACCATAACATGGAGTTTCTGCATACTATCCCACAGATGACCGTCATGAGAGTTGAAGCTAACACTCTGCATAAATGTGGCCTCATCTGTGAATAGAATTTATGACGGAAATCGCGGAATCGTGTTTGCCTGTTGAAGAAAGCAATGATAAAACTGCTGCCGATGTGGAATGTCTGTTGCTAGTAATCCCTCCACACACAGAAAGTGATAAGGGTAGTAACAATTTGCATGGAGAATGATCCACACTGTCGTGTGGCTTACTCTGTACTGGCGGGCAAACTGCATCTTACTGACACGACGGTCTCTTTTCACAGTGATATTTACATTTTCCTCCAAATCTAATGTCCGAGCATGTTGGGTACTCCCTTCATGATTTCCTGCTTTCTGAAACGGTTCTGTCTCATACAAACGGCGAGGCACTGCTGCAAACATTGAATGCGGTGGTTGTTATCAGCGGGGGTAGGTGTCCTGATGCAACCTTGCTGCCGCCGCTTATTGCCATTTGCCTTTCTGTAGGTAAACACCACGTCGGCAAGCTCTCGATTCGAATACGGCACCATTGTGTACAACGCTGTATCACATCCACTACGAAGTGAGCCAGCAAGAGAAGTGAATCGGACACAACATATACGAATTACTATGGCAGGAGAGGGCGCTAAGGCATGGCGTAGGAGGATACGATGCAAATTATAATTGTGGCTGCATGCTGCAGAATGTATTAGCCCGCAGCCTCTGGAACAAAGTCTGATTGAATAAATAGTCTCTAGCATGAAAATCACGAATTTCTACAAGTAAGTTTATTGAACGTTTTTTTGTTCCGTATCTTCTCATCGATGGTCCCTAGAATTGGAACACATTTGAAAACGAAATTACAACTAATTAATACCATTAGCTGCTGACAGGAGTTGATATACATCAACGGGGAAAGCTGAAAATGCGTACCCCAACAGGGACTCGAAACCGGGATCTCCAGATTACAAGGCAGACCCTCTGTCCATCTGAGCCACCGAGGGCACAGAGGATAGTGCGACTGCTGGCCGGCGTGGCCGAGCGGTTCTAGGCGCTACAGATTGGAACCGCGCGGCCGCTACGGTCGCAGGTTCGAATCCTGCCTCGAGCACGGATGTGTGTGATGTCCTTAGGTTAGTTAGGTTTAAGTAGTTCTAAGTTCTAGGGGACTGATAACCTCAGAAGATAAGTCCCATAGTGCTCAGGGCCATTTGAACCATTTGATAGTGCGACTGCAGGGACTTATCGTTAAGGCTAACCGGCTGATGACATCCTTCAGTGCGGATGCATACGAATTGCCTGAACTCTTACGGGACTCGGTGGGTTGTCTGCCGAAAGTAATGGGTATAACGGCAGGGACACTACGAATGTAGTGTGTGAACTATGAGATGAGAATGTGGGTCTCACGTCGATAAGTCCCTCCAGTCGCCCTATCCTCTGTGCCCTCGGTGGCTCAGATGAATAGAGAGTCTACCATGTACGTAGGAGTTAGCGAGTTCGAGTCCCCGTCGGGGTACTCATTTTCAACTGTACCCTTTGATGTATATCAATGCCCGTCAGCCACTAATTGTATTGATTTAACCGTAATTTCATTCTAGAGATCAGCACGGTCACCAAAGGCATCTGTTCTTTCGGACATGTCCAAAAGTACAGATGCAATCTTCATACATTTGAAAATAATCACCCAATAGGCGATTTTAAATCTTTCAATAGTGACTTTCTGGTTTTCCGACTGAATGACAAAAGCGTTGACAAACGTTTCTGAGACTGGGGGTCCTATGGGTAGTGTTTCACTATGCAGATAATGTTCATCCTCAAACTGGAAGCATCTTGGTAACATTTAATCGCACGAAACGTTCAAGTTGCGGAGAGAGACTAGTAAGAAATACACGGCGGCCTTCCCCATAGAACTGACTAAGTTAGGTAACGAAGTTGCATACTTTAACACTTCAAGTCAGTCTTACTTCTGCTTATCCACTAAAAATTTAAATCACTTTACGTACTAATATTTAATAAAAAATTTACAAAATAATTCGCCGTACTCGTGTGAAAAGCATTATTTGAGGATACTACAATGAGTTAACAACTACAAAATGTCACAGAGTTACAATGATGCCAAATAAAAGGACGAATTCCGACGTTGCTATCAATCGGACAGAGATAATTCACTACCGTTGACGAATGAACTCACATTGTTGATGTTTGTCCACAGGGCTTCATAGTGCCATATTTACTTCACTGGATTCATTATGGGGTACAAATCCATTTCTAGCATCTTCTTAGAGACCCTATATACCTCCGGTGAACGACTTGAGGTACAGGTCAATGTATTATCCTCCCTTACTTCTCCATCCCTTTACAATCACAGCCCGTGTTCTTGCACTGTATGTGCGGGACGTTAGTTCGAATATGAATTGCTTCCTTCCTTGTATTTTTACTTACCACCACTGTACCACTACAAGTCATTTCCTTTCCTGTACCACTCGCAAATAGAGGGACGAAAAAAGACTATCTATATGCCTCCATAAGAGCCCTAATTCCTCGTATCTTCGTAGTCCTTAAGCTCAATGTAAGTTGGTGACAGTAGAATCGTTCGGCAGCCAGTATCAAATGCCGGTTCTCTAAATTTCTTAAATAGCGTTTCTTGGAAAGAATGTCACCTTCCCTCCAGAGATTCCACTTGAGTTCCCGAAGCATCTCTGTATCACTTAGGTGTTGCTCGAACCTACCGGTAATAAATCTAATAGCCCGCCTCTGAATTGCTTAGACGTACTTCTTCAGTCCGACCTGGTACGAATCCCAAACATTCGAGCTGTACTCAAGAACAGGTCGCACCAGAGTGCTATATGCGGTCTTCTATACAGGTGACCCAATCTTTCCTAAAATTCTCGCAATAAACCTAGGTCGACCATTCGCCTACCCTACGACAGTTCTACATTCTCGTTCCATTTCGTATGGTTTTGGAACGTTACTCCCAGATATTTAAAAGACTTTACTGTGTCACGCAGGACAGGAATGATACCGCATCCGAACATTGCAAGTTCGTGCTTCCTACTCATCCCCATTAACTTGTATTTTTCCACGTTTAGAGCAAGCTGCCATTCATCCACCAAATAGAAACTTTGTCTAAGTTGTATTGTAATTTCCTACAGTCACTCAACTTCGACACCATACCGTTAATCAGGATGCCAAGACAATTTCTACATCTACATCTACATAGGTACTTCACAAGCCACCCAAAACCTACTTATACACAGATGTCCCAGCTATCTTGTCCACTCAAAATATCTCTGGAACAATAACAGCTATTGGAAAACGACTTTCACCGGTATCAATGTAGAACTGGGGCCCATGAATGTACATATTTGGAAACATTCTAAAACGAAAGCACATGTGTTTTTAACACAAACTAATATATTTTTTAAATGAACCTCCTATATTTTTTCTTCAGCAATTCATAGCATGGCAAAGCACATACACAATGGCGTTCATTGCATCGTAATATTCCCATTACATCCCGAGATACTGAGACGCGAAGTTGAAGCTTGAATCACCCGACATATGCGGCTAGCGCAAGTCCTGAGGCTCAGGCGTGAACCCCATGCTGCCCGTAATCACGATGTGATTGACATGTGTAATCACACCTCCATACTTATCAAGAGGGACACATACTTGTCAATCACATCGCGATTACAGGCAGCATGGGGTTCACGCCTGAGCCTCAGGACTCGCGCTAGCCGCGCATGTCGGGTGTACTCACATATCTACGACCGTATTCCATGTCCCCGTACCTTCCTTGACAGCCTGCAGTGTGACATGGTGTGAAATTCTTTCCGGAAATCTAGATGTATGGTATCTGCTTGTTGCCCTTCATTCGTAGCTCGCACCATATCATGTGAGAAAGTACAATCTGAGTTTCGCACGAGCGATACTTTCTACAACAGTGCTTAGTCATGCACAGAGTTTATTAGATCAGAACTGAAAATACTTTCAAGAATTTTACAGAAAACCAATGCTAGGATATTGGTGTGTACTACTGCGATTCAGTGCCTTTACTCTTCTTATACGGGTGAGTCAAGAGGAAAGGTAAATGCCTTGAGGGTGGTAGTAAAATACAGGAGTCACTTGCACCTTTTTCAGCAGCTTGGGACTTTGCGCTGAGCGAGAGATTCGCGATTAATGCAAGCTAAGTAAAGGGCCTGTGCCGTTCCCAGACTTTTTATTACTGCATAAAACTTGATGTTATAGGAAACCTGGGCGTGCCAATGTTGTCTGTTTACTTTTTTTTATCATGGGAGGGGGAGGGAGGGTGCACAAAGCGACGAATGCCGCAGGGCTGATGAACGCTCCGTACGGGGATGGTGGGATGGGTGGTGGGGTGGCGGGGTGTTGACGGGGGTTTGTAATTTCCTGCATCTTCTTCATTATTGACAACAAACATTCAGTTCTTGTTTTCTGCCGCTTAACTGCTATGTGTGCTAGAAAAGTGACACATCCAAGTAATAAGATAATGTAATGAGGTTTTCAGAGTCGTTCATGTTCAGAAGTGGAACTTATTTGACGAGCGAAATACGTGAACCCTTGTACTATTAACAACAGCGTTTTTTCGATACTGGAAGACATGTCGTCAGTTCTCCTTTTAACCGTATTTCTGGGTACTGGAAGTTTTGTATTTCTTTGGCCCCCTTTTCCCTCAAAACTGCTCGCACCTTGTAATAGCCAAGGGCAAAAAGAGACACTCATTAATTTTATGATGTTGTCCTTCATCTGCAACTCTAAAACTAGCCAGGTAAGAGGCTTTCATCAAATCACTGTCAATGTTAACAGAATTTTCTGTGCATCTGGATTCTTTTTTACAAAACGCAGATTTCCTCTGAAATACGTCAATAGGTTTACCAAGTAACTCAGACTGGTGAGAAATTGGATGACTTTTTAATAAAGAAGGCTTCCTTCTTCGATTTGGAAGCATACAAAGCATTGAGGAATTGAGTTATCACTATTTTCTATAAACGCCGAATTGTAAGTAGCTTTCATCATACTTGCTGTAAGGTATTCGTTTGTTTTTAAATGCATATTTAGAGACAGAAGGACCTTCCTAGCTTCAAATTCGCTTCATGGTTAACTTGAAACACAATCACGAAGAAATCACAGAATTCAGTTAAATTTCAGACCACAATTCACTATTATAGTAGTCGAAAACCAGTTTGTTGTAATAACTGCATTCCGGTTTCAGACGAAATTTTCCTTCGTATCACTATGACATTTAAGGTAACACCCAACAAGGCTAGAATAACAACAATGAATCGTTCACTGCGTAGTGACGTGTCACATTGGTACATCCCATAAGTTGGTAGCTGCTGCAAAGGGGCAGAAAACTTTAGAATAACCACCGACAAGACTCTATCATAACACCGTCAACGTCAAAAGAGTATGAAACACTTCTGGCCAAGGCAGCGACGACTGATACAGGTGTTAGGAGAAGCTACTTTCCCGTGTCCTGCTTACAGTCTGAAACAAATATTCTGTAGTAAATCCATTTCATTAACATTATACAGACGTTAATTCCACAAATCAGTTTTCTACCACTATAATTTAAAATAAAGTAGCTTGAGAGAGTATTTAACTTATATCAGCACATGTTTTGTTTATTTGCAAGCGTATCATATGAAATGTTCTTGCGTGCCACATGAGGTACGCGTACCACCGTGGGAAGGTCTGCCATAGAGTACTCCTTGTAAAACCGACTTGACGTACCACGCAGACCTGGCGATTTACTTTTTTCAACTCTTTCATTTGTTCCTCGACACCAGGAGTGCCTGTTACTTTATTGCCCGCATCTCGTGGTCGTGCGGTAGCGTTCTCGCTTCCCGTCCCTGGGTTCCCGGGTTCGATTCCCGGCGGGGTCAGGGATTTTTTCTGCCTCGTGATGGCTGGGTGTTGTGTGTTATCCTTAGGTTAGTTAGGTTTAAGCAGTTCTAAGTTCTAGGGGACTGATGACCATAGACGCTAAGTCCCACAGTGCTCAGAGCCATTTTTTGTTACTCTATCGATCATACGGGAGTCTGTGCGATGGTCTAACGACGGTATGTTTCTACGATTCCCCTGTGCGAATGATTACATACACGCGATATTTAAAACTGTCTTTCCTTTTGCTATCATGTACCGCATCACCAGACTGGTCAACGAATGACTGGATAGAAGTGGTAGTCACGCTTAGCAATTTTGTAGGACCACAATTTTCTCGAGTTCGCGACCATATCTTTTGCTGATGCATGGCGGTGGCAGTTGTTGTATGCTTCACTCATAGGTTTTTTTACAGACACACTAAAAGCTACGAACATTTGCCAGTCGTCATTTTCGTGTTCTATTTCCAGGCGAGTGTGCAACAGCCATCTCTTCCCCAAAATTTCAGTGTTAAACCACGGTGTGTGTTTCTGTCCTTAATCCACTCATTACGCACATATTTCTCCAGAGCAGTTCGTCTAAGCTTTCGGTATAATTCCTCTAAGGCCATTATGATGGAACTAAATGATGTCATTTCATTGTAAAAGTGACGTTTTTAGAACTGTTTACTTGTTGTTTCTAGGAGAAAAACTCTCCTAGGCTTCTTGATTCATTCATTAATTTTAGTAACCATAGTCGCAATGATGACATCATGATCTTTAAGCCTCTAGATCAGGCACGTTTGTAGCAACGTTTAAAATATTTCCATTGACTGTGGATTGTCAAACTAGCTACTCAAGACAGTTTTCAGAGTACGTGTTTGAAAGTACTTCGCAAGACTGCCTATATCCCCTGCAATATAGCTATGGACGTCCCAGTCTGGACACGGTATGTTTTCGACTAGTATCGGACATTTAAGCGCTACTGACCGTGGACGTCACTTGAATGACTCTAAAACTGTGACTGCGGAATCGAGTAGCCGGTAAAAACACCCAGCAGGTAAACTGATTTTACGTAACATACGCGACCTGATAACTACACTGTCACACTCAATTTTGTCCGCAATAGAGACAATATTTTCGTCAACAGCAATGAACATTCCCGCTTCTATGGTGTCTTTCCATGACTCATAAATACGTCAAAGCTTTCTCCTTCTACTTTCAGCCAGCTCTCTGTCCGGCGAATAATTCGACGGTTCCTGGAGGGCAGTAAATTGAGGAACTTTGTTACGAATGATTCGACAGTTTACTGATACAATATTGATAGTCGCAGTGTCTTTACTCTGAACGCGGTCTGATTTCGCTGTCTGCGTATCGCCTGGCGAGTGTTCACCAGAGTGCCTCACACTACACCCTAGCCTTTTTCCCTCTTATGTATTCCAAAGGTACTCTAATATACAAGAGATATATTCGCAGTTGCGAATATTTGCAACCATCAGCTGTATAACAGAATGATGACAATGATATTTGTGCCGGACCAGGCGTCGATCCTGGTTTTCTTGCTTATCGCGAGCGCTCGCCTAATCGTTAGGCTATCCAAATACGTCTCTCTCGTAGACCCAGACTTCCATATATCGTCAGCCAGGTGTCACAGTCCTGTACTAGTACATCCATTATGTACACTCCTGGCCATTAAAATTGCTACACTACGAAGATGACGTGCTACAGACGCTAAATGTAACCGACAGGAAAAAGATGCTGTGATATGCAAATGAGTAGCTTTTCAGAGCATTCACACAAGGTTTTGCGCCGATGGCGAAATCTACAACGTGCTGACATGGGGAAAGTTTCCAACCAATTTCTCATACACAAACAGCAGTTGACCGGCGTTGCTTGGTGAAACGTTGTTGTGATAACTCTTGTAAGGAGGATAAATGCGTACCATCACGTTTCCGCCTGTGATGAAGGTCGGATTGTAGACTATTGCGATTGCTGTTTATCGTATCGCGACACTGCTGCTCGCTTTGGTCGAGATCCAGTGACTGTTGGCATAATATGGAATCGGTGGGTTCAGGAGGGTAATACGGAACGCCGTGCTGGATCCCAACGGCCTCGTATCACTTGCAGTCGAGATGACAGGCATCTTATCCTCATGCCTGTAACAGATCGTGCAGCCACATCTCGGTCCCTGAGTCAACAGATGGGGACGTTTGAAAGACAACAACCATCTGCACGAACAGTTCGACGATGTTTGCAGCAGCATGGACTACCAGCTCGGAGACCATGGCTGTAGTAACCCTTGACGCTGCATCACAGACGGGAGCGCCTGCGATGGTGTACTCAACGACGAACCTGGGTGCACGAATGGCAAAACGTCGTTTTTTCCGATGAAACCAGGTTCTGTTTACAGCATCATGATGGTCGCGACATGGCGGTGAACGTATATTGGAAGCGTGTATTCGTCATCGCCATACTGGCGTACCATCCGGCGTGATGGTATGGGTTGCCATTGGTTACACATCTCGATCACCTCACTGACGGCACTTTGAACAGTGGTCCTTATATTTCAGATGTGTTACGACCCGTGGCTCTACCCTTCATTCGATCCCTGCGAAACCCTGCATTTCAGCAGGAAAATGCACGAACGCATGTTGCAGGTCCTGTACGGACCTTTCTGGATACAGAAAATGTTCGACTGCTGCCCCGGACAGCACATTCGCCAGATCTCTCACCAATTGATAACGTCTGGTCAATGGTGGCCAAGCAAATGGCTTGTCACAATACGTCAGTCAGAACTCTTGATGAACTGTGGTATCGTGTTGAAGCTACATGAGCAGTTGTACGTGTTTGACTCAATGCCCAGGCGTATCAAGGGCGTTGTTAAGGCCAGAGGTGGTTGTTCTGGGTACTGAGTTCTCAGGATCTATGCACCCAAATTGGTTGAAAAAGTAATCACATGTCAATTCTAGTGTAATATATTTGTCCAATGAATACCCATTTATCATCTGCGTTCCTTCTTGGTGTAGCAATTTTAGTGGCCAGTAGTGTATATTTCCATAGAGTGGAGACATATTTCTTGAAAGTCGCTTGCCCGGTCTCAGCAGATAAGTACAGTGTCCGAAGAAACATTGCATCGTAATTCGGAATAAAGCAGGAACTGCAATATCGCATCAGTACTCTGATAAGTTGGCTGCCGGCCCCAAGTTCTGATCGCTAGATGTCGGTACCATTTGGGACACTTTGGGTCGACTGTGGTCCGTTTCATATTGCTGGCATTCTCAGCGATTTTATAGTTGTGACACTATAGATGTGTGGTGAACTATTATTAGTTTTACTGTGTGTGCGAACGAGATGGATTAATAATATCATTTGTGATTTTTTTCGTAGCTTTCATTTTCTCAGAAACTGTAGTATATACACTCCTGGAAAGGGAAAAAAGAACACATTGACACCGGTGTGTCAGAGCCACCATACTTGCTCCGGACACTGAGAGAGGGCTGTACAAGCAATGATCACACCCACGGCACAGCGGACACACCAGGAACCGCGGTGTTGGCCGTCGAATGGCGCTAGCTGCACAGCATTTGTGCACCGCCACCGTCAGTGTCAGTCAGTTTGCCGTGGCATACGGAGCTCCATCGCAGTCTTTAACACTGGTAGCATCCCGCGACAGCATGGACGTGAACCGTATGTGCACTTGACGGACTTTGAGCGAGGGCGTATAGTGGGCATGCGGGAGGCCGGGTGGACGTACCGCCGAATTGCTCAACACGTGGGGCGTGAGGTCTCCACAGTACATCGATGTTGTCGCCAGTGGTCGGCGGAAGGTGCATGTGCCCGTCGACCTGGGACCGGACCGCAGCGACGCACGGATGCACGCCAAGACCGTAGGATCCTACGCAGTGCCGTAGGGGATCGCACCGCCACTTCCCAGCAAATTAGGGACACTGTTGCTCTTGGGGTATCGGCTAGGACCATTCGCAACCGTCTCCGTGAAGCTGGGCTACGGTCCCGCACACCGTTAGCCCGTCTTCCGCTCACGCCCCAACATCGTGCAGCCCCCCTCCAGTGGTGTCGCGACAGGCGTGAATGGAGGGACGAATGGAGACGTGTCGTCTTCAGCGATGAGAGTCGCTTCTGCCTTGGTGCCAATGATGGTCGTATGCGTGTTTGGCGCCGTGCAGGTGAGCACCACAATCAGGACTGCATACGACCGAGGCACACAGGGCCTACACCTGGCATCATGGTGTGGGGAGTGATCTCCTACACTGGCCGTACACCTCTGGTGATCGTCGAGGGGACACTGAATAGTGTATGGTACATCCAAACCGTCACCGAACCCATCGTTCTACCATTCCTAGAACGGCAAGGGAACTTGCTGTTCCAACAGGACAATGCACGTCCGCATGTTTCCCGTGCCACCCAACGTGCTCTAGAAGGTGTAAGTCAACTACCCTGGCCAGCAAGATCTCCGGATCTGTCCCCCATTGAGCATGTTTGGGACTGGATGAAGTGTCGTCTCACGCGGTCTGCACGTCCAGCACGAACGCTGGTCCAACTGAGGCGCCAGGTGGAAATGGCATGGCAAGCCGTTCCACAGGACTACATCCAGCTTCTCTACGATCGTCTCCATGGGAGAATAGCAGCCTGCATTGCTGCGAAAGGTGGATATACACTGTACTAGTGCCGACATTGTGCATGGTCTGTTGCCTGTGTCTATGTGTCTGTGGTTGTGTCAGTGTGATCATGTGATGTATCTGACCCCAGGAATGTGTCAATGAAGTTTCCCCTTCCTGGGACAATGAATTCACGGTGTTCTTATTTCAATTTCCAGGAGTATATTTCAGACTGAAATTCAGTCGATAGTTGCACAATTATTTTAATTTCGTTTCACCGGTTTCAGCAGATTAATCTGTCGTATTCAGATATCTACGAATATGCGATATTATAAATCATTAGAACTTCACCACAGATTTATGTGAAGTGTAAGAAGTTTGTTACAAGAACCGACTTAGTCTAGTTGATGTCAGTATCTTCTTCACAGGACCATTTTGTCATGATATCTGTAAAAATCCAGAACGACAGTCTGATAGTTTTCAGTATCTGAATGACAGTCAAGTTGTCGTTATAGCTACAAAAAACATACACAAAACCTATAAAAAGTATAACAAAGGTTTAAAGGAAGTTATATGTAATAAATCTGAAAAACCTGGCACATAATAACGTATAAGCGTTTCCTCACATTAATGTCTACAGGAAATAACTTGGAAGCTGACGACTGAATTTTATTCAGGAACAGCACTTGTACTTATATTTTAATGCACTATTTAAGTGTGAGACACAGTCAAAAAAATTCCATTAATGATTTGAACGCCACTCTAACAAAGCCTAAATTCGCAGAGTCCATGTTACTTAATGGAGATTTCTGGTGTAGCAGTTTCAAAGTATATATTTTTTATTGCATATTTCCATAGCTGTGGAGTAAATGTGGGCGAAACCGTTTTGCCCGTAATTGGACCTGCAGTACCGCGTCATTGTGCGCCTACGGACGGCGCTCTAAGGCAATCAGACCAACATACGAACAACTTTCGAATGACAGTTTACTGGAAAGATGTGTTGGCGCGATTCTCAAAACTCTAACGAGTCGATAAATTCGGTGATTGGGACGCTTTCCTAAAAACACATGTATTCCGGTAAGGAAGTAGTTGAAACTGCAAATAATTTTGCTACAGTTACCTTCAACGATGGCACCGCGGGACTCGCACAGACGGAGAAGAGCACCTCGCGTCTACGGGCAGTAGACAAGCCAGATTTGCGGCCCGGGAGGAAGTGCTGTACTCGAACGAAATTTAGGAATTGCCGAAAAACTATTCGGACGACTTTGATCCCGCTTAGCAATTTTGTTGAGAATTTAACTGGCTGTGGTCCGAACTTCTAAAAGGTAAACAATTTTCAAAATATCTAAATATCAAAATAACAACTTGATAAATGTTACCCTGAAAGCTGCAAATTATCCCAACCACGCACCGTTCAAGAAGAGACTGTAGCTTTGAGATCGGCGTAGCTTCCCTCTCGGGATATCCTCACCTGCTTTCTTTTCACCCAATACGGAACAGGTGTTCAAATATCGTTCAAATATCTCTGAGCACTATGGGAATTAACAGCTGAGGTCATCAGTCCCCTGTACTTAGAACTACTTAAACCGAAGTACATCACACACATCCATGCCCAAGGCAGGATTCGAACCTGCGACAGTAGCAGCAGCGCGGTTGCGGATTGAAGCGCCTAGAACCACTCGGCCACAGCGGCCGCCGGAACAAGTGTCCGTCACACTGTAAGCTACTTACACTTTCATCATACCTTTCTATTTCTGCATTCTTTCACCCACATCATTTGCTAGTTTTAATCAATTACTTCTAGCCAAATTCATCTCCACAATGACTCCTTCTGTGATGTAGTTAGATTCTTTACTTTGATGTGGATGTCATTATTCAGATTCGAAAATAAGGAACTGAGGAAATTGCTTAGTACAATGTCAATAAGACAGCTGTATCTTAAATTCCATGAAGTAATTACCATTCACATTGTCATTATTATTACTGTTAACATTATTATAATACTGTATAATACACACGTGCCATACAAATCGTTATGTTGAGTCATAACAGGCGGCGCGAATTTAAACTTTTAGGTTTCATAGATAATCGCTGCCTCAGAGAGTTTGACATAGGCTTGCAGTGGGCTGTGAGGTGAAAAGGGACTAGAGGGGCGCGTTTGGTTTCTTTTGTGTTGAGTTCGACTTGTAACTCCTTTGCGTAGCGGCAATCACACACATTGCTCTATCGACGGTGTTCTCCTATGGCCTTCAGTGGATTTACACTTCCCTGTTTACCCATGCTGTGCGGACTTGAACGCTTTCAGTTTTGCCCTCATCATTTCGGTGTATGCAAGGACAATTACGGGAAAATTTTGCTGCCAATGTAGCTCGCTCTCTGATATGTGTGCCTCTGTTGTTGTTGACTTACGGATCACTGGAACATTTTAATGTATTGTGATTTATTTTGGCCGCAACCGTTTGGTACCGATGCATCCACTTCAGAGGTGGAAATTTTTGGGTTAAATTAGTGACTACATTGGTGATAAAGTGCACCACTGGGACCTTTACTTGCTACTAAGGCCAGAAGCAGTGAAGAAATTTTATATGAAGTGGTTTGTTAATGAAACTTAACTTTAACCTTGTGTGTATGGCAAGTCGCTGTTCGAGCTTTAGTATCTAATGAAGTTCATTACGCAGTTGTGTTAACCCGGTCCTGAGCCGTGTGGAATAATTCCTGGCTCACTGACTATGATATTCTTTTTTCGTTTTGTAGGATTTGTAGTTTTACCCTTTAATTATTTTAAGAGAATTTCCTGGTATTAATATTGTTTTGAAACTAGGTTCTAGATGGTTGTCAGGCACGAAGACTGATGAACACTGTCTGTACTACCCAGGGATAAGCTTTATCATTCATTTGTTCTATCTGCGTGATTTAAGTAGACACCTGGCCGTGAAATCCCTACAGTGATTAAAGATCTATTTCCTTCTGGCAGTTTTCTTGGAAGCAAAGTCTGCTACCTTAGTTTATGATTTATTTTTTTGGGCTTGTGGCCGTGCGGTTCTAGGCACTTCAGTTTGGAACCGTGCAACCGCTATGGTCACAGGTTCGAATCCTACCTCGGGCAGGGATGTACACTTCTGGAAATTGAAATAAGCACACCGTGAATTCATTGTCCTAGGAAGGGGAAATTTTATTGACACATTCCTGGGGTCATATACATCACATGATCACACTGACAGAACCACAGGCACATAGACACAGGCAACAGAGCATGCACAATGTCGGCTCTAGTACAGTGTATATCCACCTTTCGCAGCAATGCAGGCTGATATTCTCCCATGGAGACGATCGTAGAGTTGCTGGATGTAGTCCTGTGGAACGGCTTGCCATGCCATTTCCACCTGGCGCCTCAGTTGGACCTGCGTTCGTGCTGGACGTGCAGACCACGTGAGGCGACGCTTCATCCAGTCCCAAACATGCTCAATGGCGGACAGATCCGGAGATCTTACTGGCCAGGGTAGTTGACTTACACCTTCTAGAGCACGTTGAGTGGCACGGGATACATGCGGACGTGAATTGTCCTGTTGGAACAGCAAGTTCCCTTGCCGGTCTAGGAATGGTAGAACGATGGGTTCGATGACGGTTTGGATGTACCGTGCACTATTCAGTGTCCCCTCGACGATCACCAGAGGTGTACGGCCAGTGTAGGAGATCGCTCCTCACACCATGATGCCGGGTGTTGGCCCTGTGTGCCTCGGTCGTATGCAGTCCTGATTGTGGCGCTCACCTGCACGGCGCCAAACACGCATGCGACCATCATTGGCACCAAGGCAGAAGCGACTCTCATCGCTGAAGACGACACGTTCTATTCGTCCCTCCATTCACGCCTGTCGCGACACCACTGGAGGCGGGTCGCACGATGTTGGGGCGTGAGCGGAAGACGGCCTAACGGTGTGCGGGACCGTAGCCCAGCTTCATGGCGACGGTTGCGAATGGTCCTCGCCGATACCCCAGGAGCAAAAGTGTCCCTAATTTGCTGGGAAGTGGCGGTGCGGTCCCCTACGGCACTGCGTAGGATCCTACGGTATTGGCGTGCATCCGTGCGTCGCTGCGGTTCGGTCCCAGGTCGACGGGCACGTGCACTTTCCGCCGACCACTGGCGACAACATCGATGTACTGTGGAGACCTCACGCCCCAAGTGCTGAGCAATTCGGCGGTACGTCCACCCGGCCTCCCGCATGCCCACTATACGCCCGCGCTCAAAGTCCGTCAACTGCGCATACGGTTCACGTCCACGCTGTCGCGGCATGCTACCAGTGTTAAAGACCGCGATGGAGCTCCGTATGCCACGGCAAACTGGCTGACACTGACGGCGGCGGTGCACAAATGCAGCGCAGCTAGCGCCATTCGACGGCCAACACCGCGGTTCCTGGTGTGTCCGCTGTGCCGTGCGTGTGATCATTGCTTGTACAGCCCTCTCGCAGTGCCCGGAGCAAGTATGGTGGGTCTGACACACCGGTGTCAATGTGTTCTTTTTTCCATTTCCAGGAGTGTATGTGATGTCCTTAGGTTAGTTAGGTGTAATTAGTTCTAAGTTCTAGGGAACAGATGACCTCAGATGTTTTGTCCCATAGTGCTCAGACACATTTGAAGCCTTTTCGGGCTTGTAGCCACGATATCTTAAGAAAGTGGCCGTTGTTGGGCCTGTAACCTGTATTTCTGTAGCCTATTCTTGACCTACGTGGTGTCTGATAACAGCGCCTCTTAGCCTTATGAAGTGCGAACCCGATGTTTCGGTGGCTGCCGGCCGCGAGGGCATTTTGCTGTTGTGAACAGTCCACCTTGCCGGTTTGCCTTTCTTCAATTTTGCCTTTCGCTTCTTAAGGCTCTGATGTACTTGCTTTAAGTTCTAAGTATTATGCCTAAAGGCTTATATATGAGCGACGTTGTAGTTAAATTTTAAGGTAGCTCCGTTGTCTGTTCAAATATTCGCGTTTATACTTGGTGTGTCCAGGAAACTTTTAATATGACTTTCATTCTGATTGCCATAGCTTTAGATTTCTGTTTTTAATCGTAACTCACTACTTTTATCATTTCTGCAATGTGTGTGTTTATTCTATATTACCAGTTCTTAACTTAATAACCGTGACTGTATGACAATATTGTGCAAGAGCTACCTTTTACTTACTTACTTACTATGTAAGAGAGGTTCTATTATGATTTACTTCTGTGTTATTTCTGGCACTGATTCCCTTGGGGAAGCGAGAATTCAGAGCTTAGACATGTCAGTCTATGGTTAAAATGTAAAATGACTTATTTCTGTTTAACAATCTCTTATGTGCACAGACATTTGGTGATTATTGTATTTTATTTCGTGCTATAATGTGCATTGCAAATAAACGTGAACATTCAAACGACAAAGGGTGCAATACTTGTGGACCTACCCTTCCATAAGATTCTTTTCCTATCCTGACCCGTGTCTTGAGGTCTTCATTCACTAAGGATGTGAGAGAACACGTAAACACATAGTCTTGCCAGGACAAACAAATGCATAAATCTATACCAACAACAAAATCGTAAAAGCGTTATGTCTGGCTGTTATTCTGTTTGCACGCGTTAATCGCCAAAAGTATTAGGCGAATTTTCGTGAGGTCTGCACATATAACGAGCTTATCTTGGGTCAACGTGTAGGCTTTGCTTCACCAAAATGGAACCAAAGAAAATAAGATATCATAATTTAAAATTTTATCTAAAACGCTTGTGTCTGTCTATTTGTCTGTTTGAACAAGGTAATCCCCGAAACTACTAGACGAATGTTCATAGGATTTTCACAGAAAATGTGACCCTTTCTGCGGGTAATGTGAAAGAATTATTTCATCAAATTCGGATCACGAAAAAGAAAGATAACGTTATTTAAAGTTTTGTCTAGAATAGTTTACTGATCTTCGTAATTCCGACATTTAATCATGAAGGTTTAGTACAACCAAGAACGAATAGTTTGTGATCTTAGTTTCGTAGTACACTAAAGAACCAATAGATACTGCTGTTAGATTTTTAAATTAGTGATTGATGTATCTTCGGAAGTTTACGAACGTGAAAAAATCGAGCCATTTATTCGCGACTTTAGGAACAGAAACTAACAGCAAATTATCTTGGCTGGGATATACGAATTAACTGATCTTTCTTCGTGTACTGAAAAGCTAACGACATAGCTTTACTTCTTTTGGTAGGGTTTATTTGTATTCTTTGCTAGTAAAAATGGGTTTACTAATTCTGCTTTCTGATTTGGGTGCCTACTCATTGCATTTTGATTTCGCTTCGTTTAAGAATAAAACAGCTTAGAAGACACTCTAGTATTTCTCAATACAACTCTACGGCTAAAATAGCGAGTGCTACGTCGTCTCAAGAATCTAATGAAATTAGTGAAGCGAAATTTGCTGCAGCTCTAGAGCGTCAGTCTTTAACTCGCCTCCCAAAAGCGAGGCGCTATGTAACTCTGATCGGAAGTGTCATGCATTATCTCAGTCCTCAGAAAACTTCACTCCCAGAGGCTTATAGCGACTCTTTTCCAACAAGAGGTCATAGGAGCTGAAATTTCAACGGAAAGTGACGCAGGCATGCGATTGTTTATGTACTGAATCCCACTTATACCTAATAATTTACCATTTCGCTTTGAACGTGTACAAAGCAAAGCTCATGGCCTCACACTGTATGTTACGGGCGTGAAGCTTAGTGTCAGGTGTTTTCTCCGCGATCAGCTCTATCTGGCCCTCTTCCGTCTTAGTGAAGCTCTTTAATCACGTCTCAATCACACTTGTACAAACTTTGTGTAGAAAGGAGTCAAAAATAAATTCTATGTGTAAAAAGTCTTGAGCCTAGCTATAAATAAATACATGCGGAATGCCAGGTTTCTCGTCTTGTAAATAAATAAAAGGAAAGATTGCCGCACAGTCTGATAACTTAAAACTGAACAGTTTCAACTTTTCTACACTCGAGACTAACGGGACTAATTTTTTTTTTCGATCGGAAGCATACGAAGAGGACTGTTACCTATATATTCTGTGTAGAAATCCAATTAATATTGGAGTATGCTGCACATATAAGACAAAAGGTATAGGTAGTTTTACACACACTAAAATAACACATGTAAAGCTGTACATATTTTCACCTCACTCATGTCAACGGTAAAGAATATAGCAGTTTTGATAATGGATACGGTGTGTTGTTGTATGACTAACCTGTCGTAGGGTTTCGTATTTGACTGTAATACTTGTCCGTAGCTCACACATCATTATGTAGCACGTATATCGTAAGGTAAGCACTGGAGTCACTGAAATACGTAAGTTTTAAGTTTATTTGCGTGACCATCCTCCGCAGCAAGCACAGAAATACTTGTTTTGTAAGTATTTTGTAAGTAATTTATGTTTCCCAGATGCGTTTCGTCTTTTTCTTGCTCTACAGTATCGTCAGTGGAATCTATAACAATACAGTTTTGTTATTTTTAGATTATCAAACAGTTCACGTCGGTAATAAAGTAATACAGTGGTAGTGCGACCTCCAGACCATATAAGAGGAAACGCAGGTCACAGCGAACGGTAAGTAATTACTTATTTACACAAAAAATCGCGACGTGAACTGTTTGATAATCTAAAAATAACAAAGCTGTATCGCTATAGATCCAAACGATAATGCCTTAGAGCAAGAAAGAAGGCGAACAGCGCCTAGGAAAAATAATTTAACCCTAGGACGCCCAAGCCTTTTATTCTAACTTGGATGCCTAAGGGGGGGAGGGGGGAGTTCGTTGAGCCCACAGGTATTAAATAAGTTTACTGACGAAAAATTACAGCTTTCAAAACGGTTTATCTATTTTAACTAAGTCATCGGTTTATAAATGTTGTTAATTGTTATAAATATTGGGTTGAGTGAATAAAAAATTGACATATTACAATACAAAATATATATGTGTTCATATACAATAGACTACTCTGAGTCCTCAACTTCAAGTCAAGAGACACACTTCACAATTTTTTCGGAATGTGTGTTACAGACATGTTTACGACACTATACACAATACTGTTTTGGTTTACTTAGATTGTTGTACTTCTTTTTCTTTGTTTGAACTTCTCTTACACAAATATGGCACCGACCTTTCCCTGTAGGAGGCTGACGTGCTTCTGTTGTCACTTCTTTGATTTTCATTTGTAAAATAGTCTCCATTGATTGAACAATTTGGTTTGATAACCCTCTTGCATTGGCACTTCTTTCTTCTACCTGCAATTTCACTAGTTCCATCCCAGCTTGTAGAAGATAAAGTTTCCGTTTGTTGTGTTTCTTTTCATTCCATCTTGGATGTTGCTGGATGAATATAGAGTTGCATTGATAGCACTCCTGCCTGCTCTATTACTATATTAGCAAAAGACCTTCGAGGAATTCTAGGCTGTGTTGTTATGTACCATCTTCCAGACTTGGCCACAATAACATCCTGATGGTCACTGCCTGAAGCTGCACTATCTTCTCTAACATCCACATTAGTTTCCCAATCAATCTGAATCATACTCATAACACCATCCTCATATTCACTTTCATTCCTCGAGTCCCAATCTTCATCTAAAATTTCATTCAGAACTCTTTCTAAAGACGAGTCACGTATTCTTTTAGTCATTTCTAAGTCTGGGTGTGAACATTAGGGAACTGCACTAACTCACTGCAAGTTTACAAGATAAATAACAGCAGTCTGACATCAACAATCACTTCCACTGAAAGTAAACCGATTGTTGTGAATGTCAAGAATACCAACCAACAAGAAACTAACTGCCCGCATCTCGTGGTCGTGCGGTTGCGTTCTCGCTTCCCACGCCCGGGTTCCAGGGTTCGATTCCTGGCGGGGTCAGGGATTTTCTCTGCCTCGTGATGGCTGGGTGTTGTGTGATGTCCTTAGGTTAGTTAGGTTCAAGTAGTTCTAAGTTCTAGGGGACTGATGACCATAGATGTTAAGTCCCATAGTGCTCAGAGCCAAGAAACTAACTTCCATTGTTGTAGAGATTGTTGGCTCAGAGCCAAGAAACTAACTTCCATTGTTGTAGAGATGAGAAATACGAAACCCTACTAAGGGAAATTTTCTATAGCATGGAAGCCCAAGGGGGGGGGGGGAGGGTGTTTGTGGGACCCATAATAAGTTTATTTATTTTTTCTTTCAAAGCAGGAATTTTCTATAAAATATATTCACACTAACATTTCATAAAATAGCCAACAAAATGTAACTCAAAGGGAATATGTAGTATGAAAGTTACTTGGGCCAAATCAGGGGACATAAAAAAATTGTAGGTTCAACGAACCCCCCCCCCCCCCTCCACCTTAAGGCGTCGTATGGTTAAGTTTCTGCGCGAAAAGGTGGTTTTATTTACAAAACAAGAAGTTAGGAGGCTGTCTGCATACTGTACTGTATCGTTTTACAGCTATTTGTAAACAGAAATAAGATGTGCATTTCGCTAGTGTGAAGAGTGCGCGCCACACAGGAGCATTGAACCCGAATGCAGATGATGTACAGACAGTGACTGATTGTGTAAATGTTAATGCATTAGACAATTTGCAGCATGTGTTGCTGTAAAAACGTATTGTATGAAATATTTCTTTTTTGTTCATGAAAACAGCCACTTTTATTATTTTTATTATTTGTCTTAGGTGCAGCGATGCAGGAGAGCGATTTTGTTTTCTGAATCCACATTAAGAAAGATGCCCCAAAAGCTGATTTAAGTGAGGTACCCATATCAAGAAGGCTATGACGTCACCCTGCTATTTCGAAATCTTCGACACACATAGACACAAAAAAATGACTACAAAATCATCCAATGGGATTTTTCGCAGCACGTTTGAGCAACGTCAGTACGTGATGGAACATCTGCTTACTCGAATGATCTGTCGTGACATACCATCGGTGATATCATCACACCAGGCTGGTCCAAATTATCTTACTCCTCAATGGCGATTCTGCGTAAGTCGCGCATAGGACGTTACTGTTGATGGCGTCTAAAAACTGTTCGTTCCAAACGATCCCACACATCTTCGCTGAGATTCGTGATCGGGGATCAGGCAGGCCAATCCATTCTCCTGATACTGGCATGCTGAAGGGGCGTCTTCACTTGAACACCAAGATAAACAAGCAATTATTATCAGTCAGCATTAAATTGCCTCTAAAATATTGGCGATATGGTCCCCTACTCGTTGCAGAAACTCGTACCTGTAACGTAGGACAGTGAGATTGCTATCAACAACCACAAGATGTGTACAGTGGCCGTATAAAACGCCATCACAGGCATCATTCCACCATCACTTTGTTGCATATGTGGGGCACAGGGGCGTTCGATATTGCAGCACCGTCTCCAAACATGTTGTCTGTGGTAATCAGGGTACAAAGAGTTAAGAGTTACGTCCGTAAGCAACACCTGACGCCGATTCTGGGGGGTCTATTCAGCATGATATCTTGCCCTCCTGTAACAGCGTCGATGGTGTTGCGACATACTACGTGGTGTTCACCATTGTCGTCGGGAATCAAGTTTCACGTCATACAATCATCTCCTAACAGTTTGTTGCGATACGTGATGTACTGTAGCCTCTTCGAACGACGAATTCTATTCTGGAGCACTTAGCCCACGACTCCTTTGACCCAAAGATGTAGGTATCGATTAGTCTGTGCATCAGGCGAACGTGGACGGCCTTTTCGGTATAAGTCTTCAATATTACCTGTCAACTGAAACTGATCCTGTGTCCGCACCACATCACTTTTTTTCCGATGCGTACTTCGAGCAACAGTCCTGATTGACATGCCATCTTCGCTTAATGTGATTGTGCGGACCTGATCATTAGTTTAAATTCTCCTTCGTGGTAAGATGCATGTTCACTCGACTGCTCCGTCTCTAATGTGTCCGCACATGTGTTTTACTTTCAATTGCATTGCTGCAGTCTTTTCGAATGCGGCACCCTGCCCATATATAGCACTCACGGTAACTGTGTGTATGTTTACAAACAACGATGACCTTCCGCTTGGTACGTGAACAGTCACAATAGCATAACACGTGTACAACATATCGGATGGCACAAAACTTTTGTTTATTTGTGCATGTGAGAATAAAGATAATTTTGCGAGCCTGTCCATCAGATATCATCCTGTCGATAAATGATGATAGTTTGAATTCATCTGCAAATGAATAAAGACTTAGTTCTTCAGTAGCTCTTAGTGTACTTAAATACGAGTTTGTTCAGAGGTTCCCAACAGGCAACTACTGGGCTAATTGCTACTAAACTGACGTAAATTAGTAGCATCGGCAATGTAGAAAAATACGTCTACGACAGAATGCTTAGTGCATTACTACTATTTTTATAGGAAAACTTCGTTTATAGTAACAGAAAGATGTCAAACTGCATTGAGACCTATCCGGAAGATTTGTTTCTAGAATTAATTTGTCAAATACATTTACGATACATAAGCTGGATACCCATAAATAATATTTTCGTCAGCGTAATAAGTTTCTTTAAATAATTCAAGTAAGGGACCCAATATTTATTTGATCTTTTACAGAGAGTTTGCTCATTTAATGATAATCTACTCAGTAACAGAGGAGAGGAAAAAAAAAACTGGCAACATTTGAGTAGTGGCAGAGTCATGAGAACAGTTTTCTCTTGATGTGCGTAGAAAAACAGCCTATAATTACGTTCACATTGCTTATAACTTCAAAAATTATATTGTTGCTATGAGCTGACTCAAAAATGTTCAAATGTGTGTGAGTTACTAAGAGACCAAACTGCTGAGTAAATCCTTCCCTAGACTTACACACTACTTAATCTAACGTAAACTAACTTATGCTAAGAACAGCACACACACCCACGCCCCAGGGAGGACTCCAACCTCCGGCCGGAGTAGTTGACTCATGGAACACACAAACAGACACACGCTCATTTCTTCTGCGAGTGATACTCAGTGACACAGTAGGGCAAACTGTAATGTCCATCAGAAAATCCTCGATTCACCCAAGTGTAAAGAACTGTAAAAAACTTACACCAGTTAGGAAAAAATGAATAGCATTTAAACTACTGTAAAGCATGAAATGCAACACTTCAGAGCAAATACTGATACATCGAAGTTAAAGGAGTCGCAACTCAGAGTTTAAGAATTATGAGAATAAAAGTAGTTAGAGATGGAGCATTAACTGTGTTTGGGCAGCAAAAGGTTTCTATTTGGCTTTCTCTGTCCGTTTTTTTCTGATATAAAGAATTTAAACGAATGTTACGACGTCTATAATATGTTCTAACAGTGATGAAGATAGCAACTGCTTTACTAATGAATCTTACACATCCATAACAAATATTATAAATCCTTTATCTTGTCGTTAGCGAAGTTCTTGTTTCTGATTCCTTTTCGTGTTGTAGGAAGGACAGCCGTTGGGGAAACAATCTGTTTCACAATAATTACGTTGTAAATGTATCTGGTTCCATTGTTTTTCTCGTCAGTTCAATGAAAATTTCAAACAAACCACTGATGAAATCAGTAGCGACAAGAAGAGTGCAACTTTTAATTTGCGCAGTAGTAAACTTCCAGAAGACTACGTGGCAGATCTCCCGTAATACGTCACCGAAACTGAAGGCAATGAACAACAAATGATTGTTTTCCACAGCCCGCTTAATCATCTCGCTGCAAGAAACAATTTCCAATACATACATCTGTTCATCAAAATGCGTTATTTAGGCAGACGCTTGGAAACAGTTCCATTAAACAGTGCAATCAAAAACGGAATATTAAAAGCATTGAAAGAAAATGGCATGTGAGGAAAAATAAAACTCACCTCAACAGTTCATTAGCGATCGGATTTGCACACAGTCGAAGGAGGAGCAATAATCTGAAGCTTGACTTCTCGGAATCCCGTTTCTGTGTTTTACAAATTAGACAACGATGAGTGGTAACAGTTCCAATTCTTTCACCATGCATTGTTCCTTTACTTCTCCCATGCTTAAACTTGTTTGTTGTGGCTGTGTAGGGCATTCAGTGCACAAGTAAAAAATTTTAAAATATAAATGTAACTTCTGAATGAGTTTTTCACTCAGCTTAGGAGTGTGCGCTGATATGAAACTTCCTCGCAGATTAAAACTGTGTGCCTTACCGAGACTCGAACTCGGGACCTTTGCCTTTCGCGGGCAAGTGCTCTACCAGAGATAACGTAACTTGTTTTATTACGATGTAATGGGATAAAACTCTAATGTACATGTATTATTAATCTATGTATTCAGAATTACTGCCTGCTCCTAGAACCGCAGTCCTATAAAGAATTTCGGAAGTTCCACAAGACATCAAACTATGATATGAACTAGCGTATCATAGTTTTGCGCTATGGATAGGGAGATAACAATATTCGAAAGATACATTTAGGAAATATCCATTAACATCAAGGACCTGTAAGTATTTATTGTGATATAAAATCACAATACATTATATTGTGATATAAAATCACGTTAATGTGGTGTTATTGTACTTCAACTTAGATATTTCAGCAGTCGAAGAATTCGTATCCCGTGCAGTTCTCCTGGAAAAATTGTGACTTCTTTTCATACACCTGTTTACACAACACATACTTAAATAATAAAAGGTTTGAAAAAATTTACTGCTAGCCATGTATAGAACGGATGAAATCTGCTCCTCGTATTTTTCAGCGTATTTCTATTACGAAAAATATTGAGAGAAGAGAGGGATCTGCTTGTATTGTCACTTAACATGGCAGAGAAATTTCGTATCAGACACCGGAACGTAAAAACTATAGATATTCTATTTCCGTCTGTACAGCAATCTTTTGTTGGAAGGTTATGTCGTATACTAAGGTTAAAAAAGTGCTACGTCAGCTGGAAAATGTGTATAGAATAGATTTAAGTATGGATTCCCGTGGACACTGGAACTCTATTCAGTTTTCATAATTCAGCTGTTTCATAAGATCAGTGACACTAATACTTGTTCTGTTCATTGTGAAGTGATGCGACAATTAAAGCACTTCTGGGTTTTGCTTTGTAAAGACACATCTGAGGAGTGGATATGGAAAACATTCTAAATGCCACTTTTTCACAAAACGGGTTTTGCTGCATCTTCCTAGTGTTTGTCCAGTTGATAAACACCGGAGAAAGTTTTTCAAACATACGTTAGTAGATAGTGGATGGTCATTTTGCTAAGCTGCGCTTCTCTCTGGAGTTCCAGAATGTACAACAGATACGGAGAGTTATTTGTTGACTACAGTTCTACGAATTTAAGACTTGTACTTGTGTTATCACAAATACGGAATAACGTAGTAGTATTAACGGAATTTAGTTATGGAAATGCAAGAGAAAATAAATGAAGAAGAAGTTGGAGATACTAAACTTCGTGAAGGATTTGACAGAACACCGAAAGAACCAAGTCGAAACAAGGCGCCTGGGGTAGACAATATTCCATTAGAACTACTGATAGCCTTGGGAGAGCCAGCCCCGACAAAACTCTACCACATTGTTAGCAAAGGCGAAATATCCTAAGGCTTCAAGAACAATATAATAATTCCAATCCCAAACAAAGCGGGTTTTGACACAAGTGAAAATTACCGAACTATCAGTTTAATAAGCCACGGCTGCAAAATACTAACACGAACTCTTAGCAAACGAATGGAAAAACTGGACGAAGCCGACCTCGGGAGGATCAGTTAGGAACACGTATTGGAACACTCGGAACACGTGAGGCAATACTGACCCTACGACTTGTCTTAGAAGATACATTAAGGAAAGGCAAACCTACGTTTTTAGCATTTTTAGACTTAGCGAAGACTTTTGACAATATTGACTGGAATACTCCTTAATTCTGAAGGTGGCAGGGGTAGAATACAGGGACCGAAAGACTATTTACAAGTTTTACAGAAACCAGATGGCATTTATAAGAGTCTAGGGACATGAAAGGAAAGCAGTGGTTGTGAAGGGAGTCACACAGGATTGTAAACTGTCCCCAATGTTTTTCAATCTGTATATTGAGCAAGCAGTAAAGGAAACAAAAGAAAAACTTGGACTACGAATTAAAATCCATGGGAGGACCTAAAAATTTTGCGGTTTGCCGATGACGTAATTCTTTCAGCGACAGCAAAAGACCTGGAAGGGCAGTTGAACGGAATGGAAAGTGCCTTGAAAGGAGGATATGAGATGAACATCAACAAAAGAAATACGAGGATAATGGAACGTAGCCTAATTAAATCAGGTGATGCTGAGGGTGTTAGATTCGAAAATGAGAAAAGTAGTAGAAGAGTTTGGCTATTTGGAGAGCAAAATAACTGATGACAGTTGAAGTTGAGAGGATATAAAATGTACACTGTTAATGGCAAGGAAAACATTTCTGAAGAGGAGAAATTTTGTATAATCGTGTATACATTTGAGTGTCAGGAAGTCATTCCTGACAGTATTTGTATGGAATGTAGCCATGTATGTAAGTGAAACTTGAACGATAAATAATTTAGACATTAAGAGAATAGAAGCTTTCGAAATGTAGTGCTACAGGGGAATGCTGAAGGTTAGATGGGTAGATCACATAGCTAATGAGGAGGTACTGAACAGAATTGGGGAGAATTGGAATTTGTGGCACAACTTTACTAGAAGAAGGGATCGGTTTGTAGAGGATGTTCTGAGGCATCGAGGGATCACCAATTTAGTGTTGGAGGGCAGAATGGAGAGTAAAAACCATAGACGGAGACCAAGACATGAATACACTAAGCAGATTTAGAAGGATATAGGTTGGCTGTAGTAGTTACTTGGATATGAAGAAGCTCGCGCAGGACAGAGTACCATGAAGGGCTGCATCAAACCAGTCTCTGGACTGAAGACCACAACAAGAACAACTTCGTGGGAGGCTTTGCAATAACATTCCGCAACTGTATTCGCTGAAGGCTTCAAATATTGCCATACTGATAGGTCAAAGTGTCTCTGTTATTTATCTGTAGCTACACGCTCTGTTTCACACCTACCATGTACATAATTTCTCAGTTCTGCACCCCTTAGCACAAACTAATCTTACGTGGATGAATGATGTGTCGTTAAAAATATTTGTTTGAGCAGCTTCTGACATTGCATACCGACTTTTCATCAAAAGTTACTATTTGTGGAAAATTTACCATAAAAGAGACTTTTAAATATGATGGGTAGAAGAACATCATGGTTGCCCAGCATTATAGTTTTATGTTACGATAATAACTTCTTAATCTCGAATAAGTGACTTCCTCTTCATATCATCTTATTGCAAATACCATTTTGTTTGTTTCAAAGTGATTATAATTTGTATACAACATTGTCACATGTAATAACCGTGACCACTGCGGTAACCCTGTTATCTCTGACCACTGTACAAGTTAACTTTTCTAAACGAATATACTTTCCAAAACGACAAACATATTTGTCATTGGCGGATTAAAACTGTGTGCCGGACCGAGACTCGAACTCGGGACCTTTACCTTTCGCGGGAAAGTGCTCTAACAACTGAGCTACCCAAGCACGACTCACGACCCGTCCTCACAGCTTCAATTCTACCAGTACCTCGTATCCTACCTTCCAAACTTCACAGATGCTCTTCTGCGAACTTTGTAGAACTAGCACTCCTGGAAGGAAGGGTACTATCACCTTGAATTGTGATTTACCTATTACTATAACGACCTGACGTACTCACTGTAACTGAAAATATGTGTCGAATCAAAGTTATAGATGTGTCTCTGATCACTGTAAATCGTTGAAGCGGGTAGAAAAAATCCTAATGGAAAAAATATATTCGGACACTTGTACACACGAATACGTATTTCTATAGTGCGCTTATATATTGCTATTACAGCATAAATAACGAAGTGCAACTGAAATCTTAAAAAAAGTTCCTGTTTCCTCTGGACTTAGTGATGTACTAGTGACTATACGAAGACTAGATAGTAAACTATACATTTTAGCGAACATGTACTTCTTTGTATTTTATGTTCCTATCTCTCATTAAACTTCTGTTAAGCAATAAGGAAATATAAATATTATCGTCTAAAGTTAAAAATTACAAGAAACTGATTACAATCAAATATAGTCACGAGCAGTATATTACATTGCTTTACTTCTTTTAAATTTTGTTTATATTTACATATAAATTATGAACTACTATCAACAACAGGGTGGTGTACGTACTACTGTCACAAACAATAAATGGCATGTTTACGATGCCAATGGAAAGAACATTAGATGTTAGTAGGAAGCGTCCTACAAAACGGTTTGTGCACCTCAAATATCTGCTCAGAATCTGCGTGGAAATGTGTACTGACGCTACAAAAAAGCGGTATGCATATCTACAGATGGTGGTAAGGTCGCGTACACAAGGTGTGAAAGGGCAGTGCATTGGCAGAGCTGTTATTTGTACTCAAGTGTGGACAGGTTTCCAACGAGATTATGGTCTCACGGTGGGAATTAACAGAATTTAACGTGGAGCTAGGAGCATGGAACATAATATTTCGTAAATCGGTAGCGAGCACAATATTCCGCGATCCACACTGTCAAGGATGTGCCAAAAATGACAATGGCGTTACCTCTCATCACGGAGAGCGCGCTAGCCGACGGGCTTCACTTAACGACCGAGAGCAGCGGCGTTTGTGTATAGTTTTCAGTGTCAGCAGATTAGAAGCACTGTATGAAGTAACCACAGAAATCAATATGGGACGTGTGACGAAATTATCCGTTAGGACAATGAGGTGAAGTTTAAGTTAATGGGCTACCTCAGCAGACGACAGACGCGAGTGCCTTTGATAAAAGCTTAACTTCGTCTGCAGCGCCTCTCCTGGACTCGTGACAAAGTCGGTTGGACAGTAGACGACTATATAACTGAGCCTTGCTGCGGCTCGCGTTGGTGCCGTTGCTAAGTTGGCATCGATTGGTAGGTATAGTTACGGTTGTCGTCTTCTTCTTGTGTTGATTGGCGCCACTCCGTTTGCAAGCGTTGTCTGTCCGTCGGTAGCAACAGTGGTGGTTATCGATATCTAGTAACGGTGGTACTGACTGTGGGGCGACGTTGTGGTGTTTCCGTGTAGTGTGAGTCGGCAGTTCAGTTGGGGGTGGACGAGCAGCCAGGTCCGCGCAGTGCGTCAACACGCCGGAACCACTCGCGGCACGCATGCACTGCCGGATGGAAGGGCTGTAGCCGCGAGGGGTACAATCTCGTTGGCAACATGACTCAGGAATTTTGTGTTGAGTGGACCTTAATTCAAGTACTGAAACCTCCACCATTGTGAGATCTCGCCATCTCCTTGCGTGTTGCTGCTCGCAGTGTGGTCGAGACGAAGAGCAGTGAAGGGACCATTTGGGGAAGGAGAACCAAATTAGCCTTCCTCCACTTATTGTTATTAATTGTTGCATTCTATATGTTATTATTTGTGAAGTTCAACTAGTGGTATTTTTCCTGCCTAGTGGCCGCTAATACCCCAATTACCTACCTTGGAGCTTAATGTATGTTACGGCAGTGTACTTTTCCTTGTCTGCTGTCCGGTAAAAAGTGTAGTACGACAGCTTACATAATTTCTGGTCCAGGTGGTGTTTCCTTTTTTTTCCCTACTCTGGTAGTAGTGGTTCCTTTATGCTTCCGGCTGCTCTAAACACCGGAATATGAAGACGTAGTGCTGACCGGCGGTTCCAGCTTGGATGTGTTATTCCATCTTTACATTGGTCATCGGACGTTAGGTAGATTTCGCAAGTGATTATTGGTCATGCGTTTACATTGCCACTAGTCTGTGCTACCATCTCGTGAAGTAAATGCAACTCCTGGGTGCCTGTCCCATTGCGAAGTTTTTAGGGGCTTTCCCAGGTCGATCCTTGGAGCAACGCTGCGCTCCCCCCACCCCCACCCCCACCCCCTTCCCCGATGGTTTGGTCAGATTTGATAGTATTTTTTTTAAATATCTGATAACTGTAATTCCAAGTTTGAAGATATTTAACTGGTTCTTAAAGGATTGCTAGTCAGGCCTTTAGCTGTGAAACAGTTTTTTAATTATTACTATTGAAGCCTTCAGCCGAGAAGTACTTTGAATTTGTGTCGTTAATGCGTTCAGCCGTGAGTATTATTTGTCTTAAAAATTTTAACTAGGCGTATTATAGCTGCGAGATTTTGATTATTGATCTTTTAAAAATATTTTAAAAACTGTAATTGGAAATTGAAGAAGTTAATCTGGTTGTTAAGATTGCTATTCAGGCCTTCAGCCATGAAAGAGTTTTTAAATTATCGCTATTGGGGCCTTCAGCCGAGAAATAGTTTTGAATTTGTTGTCATTAAGGCCTTCAGCCGTGGAACACTTCTTAATTTCTTTTCACCTTTTATTTGTTGTTGTTTCCAAATAAAGAGTACGTGATTGAAAAATAAACCAAACAACAGTAATTGTTTACAGCCCGTCCACAATCGCAACCCAATCATGTCTTCCTTGGTACCAGGGCTCAATGACCTTGGGGTCTTCGGAGGAGTCCGAATTTCAGCTGGCAAAAAGCTGATGCCTGGATTGGAGCGTGGCGCAGACACCACGAACCATGGACCCAAGCTGCCAGCAAAGCAGTGTGCAAACGTGTGGTGATTCCACAATGGCGCGGGCTGTGTTTACTTGCAATGGCCTGGGTGCTCTGGATTTTCGACTACTTGAAGAACATTTGCAGCCATTCATTGACGTTTCTTTTTAAATTAGATTAG
Source organism: Schistocerca gregaria (assembly GCF_023897955.1). Lineage (NCBI taxonomy): Eukaryota > Metazoa > Arthropoda > Insecta > Orthoptera > Acrididae > Schistocerca > Schistocerca gregaria. The sequence continues at coordinate 367,618,123 of NC_064926.1, forward strand.
GTTACATTAGTGCTTGTTCCATAGATCATGAATACGACACTTTATATATATATATATATATATATATATATATATATATATATATATATATATATATATATATATATATATATATATATATATTGGGCGGGGGGTTGGGAAATTACCCACTTACTATAACCAGAAATTCATCTAATGAGTAGAAAGAGATGCCATTCAGAAATTCCTTTAATTTCCTTTTAAATGCTATGTGGCTATCTGTCAGACTTTAATGCTATTAGGTAAGTGACCAAAGACTTTTGTGTCAGCATAATTCGCCCCTTTCTGAGCCAAAGTTAGATTTAACCTTGAGTTTTGACGATCATCCTTTCTCCTATGTTGTATCTACATACATTGCTATTACTTTTGAATTCGGTCAGACTGTTAAAAAGAAACTTCGGCTGCAGTGAACATCCGTAGGTCTTTAAATTAGTGTATGCAGGATGATCTTGGATGAGCTCCAGCAATTATTCTGATTACATGCTTTTGTGCAATGAACGCTCTTTTACTCAATGATGAGTTACCCCAGAATATGGTGCCATACGAAAGCGGAGAATGAAAATAGACGTGGTAAGCTAATTTACTGAGATGTATATCGCCAAAATTTGCAATGACCCTAATAGCATACGTAGCTGAAATTCAGTGTTTTTTTCCAGTTCAATCCCTCATCAGAGCATACACTTTGAAATTTTGAATATTCTACCTTACCTACTGATCTCTGATCGAAGTCCATATTTATTAATGGCGTCATTACATTTACTGTATGGAACTGTATATACCGGGTTTTGTCAAAGTTTAATGAGAGCCCATTTGCAGAGAACCACTTAGCGATTTTCTGAAAAACGTCGTTCACAATTTCATCAGTTAATTGTTGTCTGTTGGAGGTGATAGCTATACTTATATCATCGGCAAAAAGTACCAGCTTTGCTCTTTGATGGAACTTCTATAGGCGAAGACGCGCCATGTTACTGTGCCACAGGTGTTCGGATTGGTTTTAGATAAATTCTGGACAGCTGGAGCGAATTGTTTAACTATCCATATCGCTGGAAACGAATACCATCGAAAATTTATGGGCCTTAATCGATAGACTCATGCATGCTCAAAATCCCACACCGCCTACCGTTTCGCAATTATGAACGGCTATGAAGGCAGCATGGCTCAATATTTCTGCAGGGGACTTCGGACGACTTGTTGAGTCCATGCAGAAGAATACTCAGTATTGTAAAACACTCAGTGTAACGCAGTTTATTGAAACTGAAGTACACTTCTGGAACAATCACTATATCCACACAAGAAAAAGAACTACATGTGGACGACTATTCATCAAGAGCGTCGGTGAGGTCTGTCGGAGCTGGTTCTAGCTCGGCGAGGAACTGGCTGTACTGCTGCTGTGCTGGCCTTATAAAGCCGGCGGAGGCCGGCGGAGTACTCCAACTTTCCCTGTGTCTGTGAGGCGAGATTGAAAAAGGTTGCCATTAGTCTCTAGCAACTTCTGTTTATTTTGAAGAATTGTTTTCCTCTTGATTTCGCCTGCAAGTGCTTGTGTATGTTATATTCTACACAGGGTTGTCTTGAGTGTAGTCTGCCTGGCAGGGGTCGTCTATGGCAGACGTAACACGTGCTACTTCGATTTTCTTCACTACGCGAGGCAAAATGAGGTCTGACACGATATTAATAGGTAACCCATGTCTTCTGTCACCTCAATACACATGGCATGCAAGGATGAATCACGAATTCACAAGCCGACCGTGTGGCCGAGTGGTTCTAGGCGCTTCAGTCTGGAACCGTGTGATCGCTATGGTAGCAGGTTCGAATCCTGCCTCGGGCATGGATGTGTGTGATGTCCTTAGGTTAGTTAGGGTTAAGTAATTTTAAGTTCTAGGGGACTGACGACCTCAGATGTTAAGACCCATAGTGCCTAGAGCCATTTGAAGCATTTTTGCACAAATTCACGATTATTATTTCACGTTGTTTGGTTCAATTTTAAACATGTACTTTCTTCATCCCAGCGACTACACTTATTCGAAATACTGACGTTATGTTTAACTACGAAAGTGTAGAAGTTTCTCGAGGGTCCCCTTGTTGTACAATAACTATAGTTTCCAAGAATTTTCAGTATGTCGCTACGAGTTGAAGGGTTAACTTACCAAGTTTCATTACGGGGAAAACCGTGTACGATGTCAAAAATAGGAATGGAAATATTTGCATAATACTACTTTCCTTCGTTTCGAATGTAACTGACGAGCGTACTGCGTTACCTTCGCAGATCCCTGACGCCGTATGCGCACTCACGCGGCCGGTTTTGCAAAATGGCGGATACGTGACCGCGACTGAAATTGGCGCACGCGGCGGCTTCATCAGTCACGGCGCGCAGACGTTTAGCGCTGCCGGCAAATTGCGGGCCCATTCGTCTCGTCCGGCGGTGACTGGCGACTTCCTGACCGTGTCGCAGCCCGCCGGCCGCCCATTTGAGCGTAATGACCCACCGAGCGGGCGCTCTTCCACGCGCAGTTGCCGTCGCCGCTCCGCAAGCAAACCCCGCCACGTGTAATTTCGGTCGCCCGACCTCAGATACTTAACTGCCGTTCAGTACTCTGCTGCCCAGCACGCCTTAATTGCATCGGGAAACCTGCTCAGAGCTGCTGGCACTGGGAATGATCTGTGGTCACTGTCAAGTCATGCAGAGTTCGAAATTATTTTTAGCTTGTGCTCCAAAGTTTTCATAAAATGCTTGCTATACTGTATACCACCAAACAAGGTGCCATAAAATTTTGCCTTGTTCCTCATGGTTTCAGGTAACTCATAAACATATGGCAGACTTCACAAATTTGGATTAAGATCACCCACAGCTTGCTAATCTTCACGCGTGTTCAATCTGCTCTCGATGTGCCGGACGAGTCTCGGCCTGAGTAATCGCTACTCGATAGCAGCACTTAAGTGTGTACCTACATGTTAGTTTAACGTTGATAACACATCAGGATATTTTATGATGTGAAGCTGGCAGTAGCTGAAACAGGTCACAGTGAAATGTAAAATTTTATGTGATCAAGACGAACCTGTAAAATAAACTGCCAAGAATATGATCACTGACTCATTTTCTGACTTTATGTCTTCAATTGATATGATCGGTATGAATCGTGTACCTATCTGCGAAAAAACGAGGAAAAATGGAAACAGTGGGCGGTCCAAGACTCTGAAATCCAACAACGAGCGAATACGAGCGTGACGGCATCGTGGTTGTGCGGTCACGCGGGAAATCTGCATTCAAATGTCTCTCGTGATCCATTTTTCTTTCATACAAAATTATGAATTTCCCCTTTGTCATTGACGTGTATGTTCTATGGTAGTCTTGGCAATTGTCATGCTATTTATTGGTTATAGAATATGAGTCGTGTGGTAGTAATGTATGTGATCAGTAAAGACAGCAGACGGGATGCCGGATAGACCTCCCACAGAAATGAAGACAACAGATAAAAGCGTGTAAACTACGTTACAACAAGGAATTCAAGAATCAAAACTTCCAATACTGAAAGAAAAAGAGTCATGACACATGGTACGTGTGCAGAACAAGCAGGAGATATTGACTTCTGGGGGTTCCTTCCTTATATCTTACTCTTGCAGACGAGACTGACACAAACTTGAATACAGCGAGCAGACACGTCAATGACCGGACAGGAAGATCATTATTTCGTAAGAAAAAAAAAACTGGATCAAGGGGAAGATTTGAACAAGGATATCAAGTTTCCCCGTCCATGACGGAGACTACATACACACGACGCCTTGCTCATTAAACTTCTCTCAATGTTGGGCTATTCACTGTTTTGATTATGCTTCTTTTTTCAGATTTTAGTACACATTGCTCCGGTTTTGCAGGTCCAGTGGCTGTTTGGGCCAAAAGAGGTTGTCTAGCGTGTAAGACTCTAACGTTGCGGGTTGCGTGCTTTATAAATTTAGGCATCGCAGTTACATTAGTGTTAACGGGCTTCCCTCATTTTCCCTGTAGTTCTACCAATACGACGAGGCTGACAAACAAAACTCCCCTTTGCACCGCACTCAGATGTAATGGTAAGAGGGCCAGTGGACAGACACAGATCAAGCATGAAAACGGAAAGATGGTGTACTGAACAGTGAAATATATATAGTGAACGGTCCAATTTTATGAAGTAACACTGAGCGATGGCAGTGCTGGCCTAACCGCCGCCGCGTGCGAAGCTCGCAGCGAGTGGGGCACATCGTCGGCCGGATGTCGTTGTAGCTTGTGAGCACAACACAGCCATCCAGGTATGGAAGCACAGATTAGGAAGTCTCCGTTGAGATTTTCGTTCCCATTCGGTTATTACAGACCGAAAGTTTATTAAATCGACTGGTTGTTTGGAAAGATAGGTTCACTACACTACTAGCCACTAACATTGCTACACCACGAAAATAAAGTGCGACAGACACGAAATTTAACTCACAGGAAGACCATGCTGTGATAGGCAAAAGATTAGCTTTTCAGAGCATTCACAAAAGGCTGGTGCCGGTGGCGACACCTACGACGTGCTGACGTGAGGAAAGTTTTCAACACATTTCTCATACACAAACAGCAGGTGACCGGCGTTGCCTGGTGAAACGTTGTCGTGATGCCTCGTGTAAGGAGGAGAAATGCGTACCATCATGTTTCCGACTTTTAAAAAGGTCGGATTGTAACCTATCACGATTTCTGTTTATCGTATCACGACATTGCTGCTCGCGTTGGTCGAGATCCAATGACTGTTAGCAGAATATGGACTCGGTGGTTTCAGGAGAGTAATACGGAATGCCGTGCTGGATCCCAACTGCCTCGTATCACTAACAGTCGAGATGACAAGCATCTTATCCGCATGGCTGCAACGGATCGTGTAGCTACGCGTCGATCACTGAGTCAACAGATGGGGACGTTTGCAAGACAAAAACCATCTGCACGAACAGTTCGACGACGTTTGCAGCAGCATGGACTATCAGCTCGGAGACCATGGCTGTGGTTACCCTTGACGATGCATCACAGACAGAAGTGCCTGCGATGGTGTACTCAACGACGAACCTGGGTGCACGAATGACAAAACGACTTTTTTTCGGATGAATCCAGGTTCTGTTTACACCATCATTATAGTCGCATCCGTGTTTGGCGACATCGCGGTGAACGCACATTGGAAGCGTGTATTCGTCATCGCCATACTGGCGTGTCACCCTGCGTAATGGTATGGGGTGCCATTGATAACACGTCTTGGTCACCTCTGGTTCGCATTGACGGCTCTTTGAACAGTGGACGTTACATTTAAGATGTGTTACGACACGTGGCTCTTCATTTCATCAGGTTAATGCATGACTGCGTGTTGCAGATGCTGTACGGGCCTTTCTGGATATAGAAAATGCTCGACTGCTGGCCTGGCCAGCACATTCTCCAGATCTCTCACCAACTGAAAACGTCTCGTTAATGGTGACCAAGCAACTGGCTCGTCACAATACACCAGTCACTACTCTTGATGAACTGTGATATCGTGTTGAAGCTGCATGGGTAGCCGTACGTATACACGCCATCCTCGCTCTGTTTGACTAAATGCCTAGGCGTATCAAGGCCGTTATTACGGCCAGTGGTGGTTGTTCTGGGTACTGCTTTCTGAGGATCTATGAATCCAAATTGCTTGAAAATTTACTCACATGTCAGTTCTAGTATAATATATTTCTCGAATAAATACCCGTTTATTATCTGCATTTCTTTTTGCTGTAGCAATTTTAATGGCCAGTACTGTAGATGATCTTCGAGGGTTGACATACGATTTCCTTGACAATGCAGTGTGTGTCAAAGTGCGAGACGCTGATTCATGTGAACGGATTATGACAAAAACAGGCGGTTTTGCGAACTATATTCATTCTATAGGTGAATCTAGTTCAATTGCTATCAGATAAACTAGTTTAGGATTGCGATCTGTGCTCATATTCAACTTCCCGTTTGCACTGATTTTCGATCTCATCAAACAAGCGTTAGTGCCTTATGGAACGGTTTTGCAGGTTACTGGTGAGAAATGGACGGGCAACAAACATTTAAATATTGACAATGTGGTCTGAAAGGTTAGAATTGATCTTTACAAGCATATCCCGTCATATATTATGGTTCAAAGCTTCAAAGCCCTAGTTGTTTATAATGGCCAACCAAGGACCTGCGCCGTATGCGGTTCCACGGATCGTCTTAAGGCAATCTGTCCCTGTGACAAGTTTTTCCGGAGGGAAAACCAACGCTCACCTCGTGAGATGTGCGACTTCAGTAGATACTATCATACGCGGAGACCTTGTCAGCCCCATTGTAGGAAACCGGGAGTGGGGAGGGCCTTGACATACGATGTCAGGGAGAAAATGAAGGAAATCGGGATACAACTGCACGTAGAGTGTTGACAAATGAACAGAGATCAGCGGTGACTCTCTAGGAGAGACAAATCCCCTGACCTTAGACGGTATTAAGCCATCTGGAAAACAATTTACAGTGACCGTTAAACATCCAGAGATACCACTAGGTTGCATTCCCTGTGATGTTCCAGTGTCATCAGTAGGTCGGAATATGCTAGTTGACGAGGACACAAACCCAAACAACACTACATTAAGCGACCGATCTGATCACCCAGTATCATTTAAGGATAATCCAAGAAAGTCGTCTAAACAAACTAACCGGTCCCTTAGAATACAGGAAGTCAGGAAGAGTCATAAAATTTAGAAAGGAAAAGAACACGCACAAGAAACATGCTTAAGAAATCTCAGACAGGGGAAACGGCTGTGGTTGATGCAATATTCGTAATGGCTCCCATTTTGAATAAGGGCGTTCAGATGGAGTTAGACCATTACGTGAATATAACCGCATTAGCATCGCCCGGGTCTCTTCCCGTTGTGAGCATGCTTTGTTCGGAAGATACTGAGCAGCAGTAAACAGTTAATTGCGGACTTACAAGCTGGCGACAGTCAATGTCACTCGGGTAAGTCCGGCGGTAAAGTTACAATGTTAGAAAGATTATATTTATGCCACTGACATAGATGTCGCACGATGCAAGAGGTTGTAACAAAACTAAAGCAGCGGACATAACAAGTTTGAAGCCATCATCAACATCGGAAATAGAGGAAGAACGGTGGTTTTATTCAAAGAGGGTACGCGTGTCTATCTGTAAGTAGTTTAGAGACTGGTCGGGTATAGCTGTTCATCTTCATGACTTTCTTTAATTTACGTATATGCACCATACGGAACCAATGAAAGACGGGAAGGAAGTAACTTTTAACGGAATGGGATAGCTGAACTGTTTAAGTACGTTGGAGCCGCCACCATGCTTGCCGGAGTTTTGAACTGTGTGTGGCACCGTGAAGACCAGACGCCCAATTTTAACTCTTGTCAAAGAGCTCCAAACATTTGTGTCTGAATTAGAACTATAGGACACCTGGACTTACTTGAATCCCTACCAACCCGGATATACTTACGTCAGTAGCACGTCAGCAAGCAGGTTACATACACTATGTGATCAAAAGTATCCGGATACCTCCCAAGACATACGTTTTTCAAATTAGGTGCATTGTGCTACCACCTACGCCCAGGTAATCCATATCAGTGACCTCAGTAGTCATTAGACATCGTGAAAGAGCAAAATGGGGCGCTCCGCGGAACTCACAAAATCCGAACGTGGTCAGGTGATTGGGTGACACATGTGTCATACATGTGTACGCGAGATTTTCACACTCCTAAACATCCCTAGGTCCACTGTTTCCGCTGTGATAGTGAAGTGGAAACGTGAAGGGACATGTAGAGCACAAAAGCACACAGGCCGACCTCGTCTGTTGACTGACAGAGACCGCCGAGAGTTGAAAGAGTGTCCTAATGTGTAATAGGGGGACATCCATCCATCACACAGGCATTTCAAACTGCATCAGGATGCACTGCTAGTGCATGACAGTTAGGGGGAGGTGAGAACACTTGGATTTCATGGTCAGGTGGCTGCTCAGTAGCCACGCAACGCGCCTGTAAATGCCAAACGACGCCTCTCTTGGTGAAAAGAGTGTAAAGCTTGGACGATTGAACAGTGGAAAAACGCGTGGAGTGACGAATCACGATACAAAATGTGGCTAACCGTGGCAGGGCGTGGGTATGGCGAATGCCCGATGAACGTCATCTGTCAGCGTGTGTAGGCGGTAGTATTATGGTATGGTCGTGCTTTCCATGGAGCGGGCTTGCCGCTCTTGTTGTTTTGCGTTGCGCTATCACAGCATAGGCCTACATTGATGTTTTTAAATACCTTTATGCTTTGGACTGTTGACAAGCAATTCGGGGATGGCGACTGCATCTTTCAAAATGATTGAGAACCTGTTCATGTTGGACGGCCTGTGGCGGAGTTGTTACATTAGAATAACATCCCTGTAATGGACTGGCCTACATCTAGTTCTGAAACCTATAGGACACGTTAAGGATGTCTTGGAACGCCGACTGCGTGCCAGGCCTCACCAATGGACATCGATACCTCTCCTCAATGCAGCACTCCACCAAGAATAGGCTGCCATTCCCCAAGAAACCTTCCAGCACCTGATTGAACGTGTGCCTTCGAGACTGGAAGCTGTCAACAAGGCTACCGATGGGCCAACATCATATTGAATACCAGCATTACCGATGGAGGACGCCACGAACTTGTAAGTCATTTTCAGCCAGGTGCCCGGGTACTTTTGATCATGTAGTGTAGAATCTACGTTAATACAGAATTCATGTGCGATGTTGATGATTGTTAGATATGGCCTATAAACCTGTCCTACCATTGTCCATAGCATATTTCATTCAGGTATATCGGATAAAAACTTTTCGTGGCCATGGAGTGTGGTTGCTTAATGTCTGACTGTTGCACGCTGCTGAACTTAGCAACAGATTTGACAAACTGGGTAAAAATGTGTACTCTCCCAGACGAGGTATCGGAGTGGTTCATCTGATAGACCGAATGTGCAAAACCCGCACTTCGTAAATCCATTATTCAGTATGCAAAACCCAAGCATATTGGCGCAAGCAAACGGCGGATTAGTACTTCTCTCGTTAACGAGACATTTATCAACAACCAGATAGCCTTTCGACTAACATAGTAAAACCGAAACGCTTTAAGTTGAAAACAACCGCCCTAGCTCGGCAGCGTCTAGCCGGTGTGCGTACGCGAGTTCTAAGCAAGGACTATCTTATGCAGGGACGTACATTGTTATACCATGTACAAACGGAACACGTAGAGGGAAACAGAGAATATAGACCGAGCTATCGGACGATAACTGAGGAGAGTATACTACTTAGACCGCCATAAGACAAAATGTGGCAAAGTATTATAGGGATCTTTAAGCGTGAACGGAAGTAGATAGACTGGACGGTAAAGAACTTTTAGCAAACGATACGACGAGAACACGCGAGAAGGATAATGCCAAAGTAGTAGATCATATAACTCAGGACGAAATAAAAACGTTAATTAACGACGCTCCGAGGAAACATCGGCTGGTTCCAATGGGCTCCCTGTCGAATTCTATGTACGCATGAGGAATTACCTAACCAGGCGTTCCTTCCTATTTTTACGGAGGGAATGATTGAACTCATTCCGAAAAAGCCAAGCAACAAGAGGATTTCCGATTTACGACCACTTTCCTTACTCAACGCTCACTTTCAAATTCTCACTAGAATCCTGAACAGAGGGATGAAGCCACTCCTGCAAAATGACATTGGTCCTTATCAAATGAGTGCAATGAAGGGAAGATCAGGGCTAGATACCTTATGCAGGTATATCGATGTCATATACCTCATTTGGATAAGTGACAGTATTCTTTCGTTACTCTTTTTAGATTTTGATTCGGCCTTTGATATCATCTTATAGCTTCTTATTCAAAACCATGCAGAAAATTGGTCTCAACGACCTTTTTATATATGTCATACGTAAATTTATCAGTGGGTTTTTTTCCGGTATTAAGATCTATGGACAACTGATTGAAACATTTAAGTCAAGGGTATCCACTGTCTACGACTTTAAATAGGATCGGGGTTAAACCTTTGCATTCGACAATTCACCATAAATTGAGAGGACTACTGATCTTAAATATTACGATACTTTGTCACGATTATGCCGACGAAATAAGCGATATTGTAAATTCGAATTGTGAGGTCGATGAAGTGCTACGTTTGGTACACCAGTTCTCACGTTCCTGTGGCGCAAAACTGAATCTTCAAAATATAGTTAACGAACGTAAGGACATCACACGCATCCATGCCCGAGCCAGGATTCGTACCTGCGACCGCAGCAGCATTGCGGCTCCGGACTGAAGCACCTAGAACCACTCGGCCACAGCGGCCGACTCTGAATTTTCAAAAATTACAAAATAATGGATCTCGGTTCTTACAATAATGCAATAGTGGCGCACTATTTAGATGTAACTCGGATTGTGATCAAGGACGAATCCAAAGCTCATGGCTACGAAGAACTGCGAGCGGAAACTCAATCTCATCAGAGCGTTCCTGAAGGACCATAACATGCGATCGTTAGACCGATTGCAGAAACTTCATTTTATAAATACGTACATACTTATCAAAATATGACATGTCGCAGCAGTCTTACCGATACTGCAAGTCACAGCACATACAATACTAGCTGCAGCGTGTTGGTATGTGTGGAGACAAAATATTTCCGAAGCATCACTCCATACGGCGTCTCCAGAGGCACAACGGGGACTTGCCATAAAAGACGTTAAATGAAGATATGACGCACTGTTTCTAACTCGTGCTTTGAAACTAATACGTGCCACTAAGATGGGCTTTACAAAACTTCTATTCCTCCCGCTGGATCCTGGGCACAGAAACGCTCCTGTTAATATAGCACATAAGTAGCACATATAATCGTGAAAAAAATAAATAGTAGTTTACAACTTATTTATGTAGCGAGAATGTCGCGAGTCCATGTACTTGCTCGCCATTGTTAACGAGTCACCTTGCACCCAGGAACAAAAGGAAATGACAAATGGGCAGCAGCGAAGACTTACGAGCCGTGTCTACGGACACAAAAAGAGTGGAGGACAATAAGTTGAAAGCGAGTGTATGGAGCTCATTTCTGATATCTATTTGCGAACAGTCGTCGAAATCCTTAAAAAATCACAGAGGAGAAGAATGAGAAATCTCAGTACCTGTTATTCAGTCGCACAATCGACGGGTGCCGCACATCTTCTGTGGAACGGCGTTACAAAAGAAAAAGGAATTTAAAGATTTAGTTCACGATAAAAGAGATAAAAATTAAAACGATTGACAGACGATTTATATGGGAACAATTAAATGTACATCAAGAGGCACATTGTGTTAAATATGCAGCTATTGAACACGTGTTGCAATAGATAGTGCCAGTAGTCAATTTTCTAAATCACAAACATTATTACTTCGCCATTTGCAGTGTTTATTGATGGACCTGAATGAAGAGTAGCCTGACGTTAAATACTATAGCCAAGTTTATATTGTTTAAGTGAAATGACGTGTCTGCAACGATTTAAGAAAATCCTACTATTGAATTTCTGAAGGAAAAAGGAAAGCAAGCATGACAGTTAGAGGAACTAGAATTTACTGCAGACCTTGCAGTTTAAATAAAGTTGACTGTAGACTGGCCCCAGTAACATACTGCATGGAGCGAAGCAATTTATTTCTGATTTCAAGGCGGATTGTGTGTATTTAAAAAGAAAATCGTGTTGTGGAAACCAACTTCCTGACCAGGAACACCATCCATTTCCCTAATCTCACTGGCGCTACGCAAAATGCGAATTTTGAAAGAACCATTCTGGTGTCGAAATCATTATTGGAAAAGCTTTCGAAACCTCGAGTACACTTCCAGTTCCCACATTTGTTTTTAAGCTGTTTTTGGATTCTTTTCCATTTCAGTTGAAAGAGACTCCCTCAGCAACTGCAGTATGCAGTGTGATTACTCGTTTACAAGACAAATTCTTTTATGCTACATACCCAGCAGTTCTAAGTTATTTTCCAGGGTATGAGTTTGCAAACGTGATATCAATGTTTCGATCAACATATGTGCGTGAACGCTTTTTATCGATTACGAAACAAAATAAGCACGATTATGTAGCAACATCAGAGACGAAAATCTGCGGAACTGTCTGTGTCTGAATGTATGATGACAGTTCGTGCAGGATATAAGCTTCATTATGGTTTTAGCGTCCCAAGGTGATTAAATGTGGGAGTGGGAAAATGGTATGTACACTGTTTATTCTTTAAAATATAATCGCTATCTATCCCATCGTGAGACAAGGTGGTCAGTAGCTTCATGAAAAATATGTTTGAGGTTTTCTACAGAACTGTCGTGGTAATGAGGCATGCACCTCTTCGTTCGTAGCAAACCAGTGGCCACAAATGCCATTCACCAGGGCAGCAAAAATATGGAAATCACACGGGAGAGTTCGAAATTGAGGATGCGTAAGGGTTTCCCAGTGAAACGTCTCCAGAATAGGCGAAAGGGTCATTGCAACCTTGTCGCATAGTGGAATACATGTATTAACAGTTACAGGGATTAATTTTGAGATAATAAACAGTTTTAGTGCTTTCTTTCCGTCTGTCTTGTTTTCATTTGACTTGTATTACTCTGCATTGGAGTTGACGGACACGCGATCTTCTTTTTGATGTAGAAAATAACAAAAGTTGTGAAATTCAAAATGGTTCAAATGGCTCTGAGCACTATGGGACTTAACTGCTGTGGTCATCAGTCCCCTAGACCTTAGAACTACTTAAACCTAACTAACCTAAGGACATAACACACATCCATGCCCGAGGCAGGATTCGAAACTGCGAACGTAGCGGTCACGCAGTTCCAGACTGTAGCGCCTAAAACCTCACTGCCAATCCGGCCGGCTGTGAAACTAATTTTGTTTAACTGATGACTAGTTTCGCGTTACCTGAAATCAATAAAAATACTGAATTTCGCCACTTTTAAGGTGGCAGGATAATTATTACTACCTAACATGTTCGATTCCTCGTTAGGTCGATTATACTCGTTAAGCCGCTTCCTTTGATATGCCACAAGCCGTAATCCGAAGAAGCTATACAAAGTGTAATAAGAACATATCTGGCTTGCTTGTACACAGTAGTAAGAATTCGTACCTCATTAGCATAAAGATAAATAAGTATTAGTTCGGTAGTAGCGTGGAATTGAAGTGAAAGTCGTTTGAATTTCGACAACGCCTAACTGCGACAGGGAAATACACTGAACAGAGCGACCCGCACAGCATCATGGCCAATTAGTGGACAATGGGCTCGGCCCCAAGATTTGTGCGAGACGAAAGAACAAAATGCATCATCACGGGCCCCGCGTAAGAGTAAAATAACGTAACACTACCGTGGACAGTGTGTGTGTTTCAGATGTTGAACATCTGGCCTCATGGAGCTTTCAACACAAGGGGGATTCTCGAACTGATTGGCCAGGAAGAATCCATCATATGTAGGAGATTGTTTCCAAAGTTTCTTATTGGTCGAGTAAGCGGCTATGGACAGGAACAAGCACGCCCATTGGCTGATAACTGTCGTGGAAGGAAGGGAAGCTACAGTACAGAGGGGGAAGTTAGTGACGCTATAATCAATTACGTAGGGATAATTAAGGCCACTTTCTTTCTAGAACTGTCGTGTGTTGCGTGGACCACTTAGTGCTCCGTGATGACCCAGTGAGAGATGTTTTTCTGTGAAAACTTAGTTGGTTCACGAAAGTCTGTTTCAGCAGAATTTGTGCTGGATTTCTCATATGCCTCTATAGCGGTGAACACAAGAAGAACTTAGTTAACTTTCTTGCGAGAAGTTTTGAGGGCAACATTGTGCACGTTGTCCGGCCTTGGCGAGTGTACAAAGCCATTTATCGTAGCTAGGACGCATACAGTTTTCCGCTTCATGGAGACAAAGGGAAGTTGTTAAATTCAGAGACCAGTGCAGTTTTTGACAGGTCAACAGGTACGAGAGGTGATGCATGCAACAGCCGACTGACACCGAGATTATTGCTGCGTTCCGCGAAAGATAGATGTCTCATTGCTCACGGGCTAGATGTTGAAGTCACCAGGGTGCTCTCACTTCAGTTCTGCATTAGGCTGTAGTAACTATACGCATTCCTTCAGGCCAGGCACGTCATGGTTTCACAGATCGCGGTGCACGTACAATTACTAATTAACTGATATGTGAGTGACAGTGACTTAACAGTTCGGGAAATATGCACCCTTAGTGAAAGTGTGGTTGATTAGCTCCAGGAACAACTTATTTCCAATTTTGACAATAACATCAGGTTAGAGTGATGTTGCGTAAGAAATGTAGAAAGCCCTTTATACGCATTGAATGTTGAACTACGTTGAAGGAATGATCTCTAAAATACTGTCAGAAGTTTGGTACCGAAAAAAATTACAGAACTAGTTTATACAAAAATTGTGTTCTTCTGAGATGGCTAATGCCACATAGGAATATATAAAAAGTAAGTGCAGATGTATTTTAAGAAAACGAAATAAATCACCTAAAGCTTTCACCGCAAATATTACGGAAATGGAAAGTGCTATTGATGTGTGATTTTCACGGAATGGATTGGTGGTCAGAAAGTGGATTTTCTTGTACAAACATGTATCTTTTTAAATGGAACAATTGCTACTGACATTAAAAAACTAAAAATGGGGTGAATCAGAATATCAGTGGTGTCTGTTGCAGGGGTCTAGTGCGAGTCGTTTTATGTCCAATTTCCTCACCGGCACTCATTTGTGCCATTCGACCTAGGTAGTAGAGGTACACTGAATGCGCAGATGTATCGCAGCCTCCTAGCAGACAATATACCACGGATGCTAGAAGACGTCCCTCTGAGGGCTAGGAGGAAGTTGTGGTACCAGCATGATGGCTCTCCGTCCCAAAGTGCACGAAGTACTACAGCATGTCGTCGTAAAATCTTTCAAAATCGCTGGATTGGGCGTAGAAGACCTGCACCTTGGCTGGCCCGTTCCCTGGATTTGACACCTATAGACATTTTTTCGTGGAGAAAGCTGATTGACGCTGTCAACAAGGACATGCAAACTATAACCAATGATATGCAACGACGTATTACTGCTTCCTGCTCATATATGTCCTCTTAAAAGTTAGCACGTATGCTGCAATCATTCCATACCAGACTGGAAGCGTGTATTGCCGCTGCCGATGGTCATTCTGAACCCAACCTGTGATGGTCAATTATTTTCTAGTTTCTCGTCAGAATCCATGTAACTAGTGTATGCACCTCTGTTGTTCTTTAGCGTGTACTACCACAGGGACTGAAGTGACGATGCGGAAACTTTTCAAAGTACAATATCTCGTAAGCCACTCGCATCAGCATCCCGCAAAGAACACCACTGATACTCAAATTTAACTTATTTATAGTTTGTTAATGTCAATAGACATTGCCCCATTTCAAAAGTGTATTACCTAAAAAATACGCTTTCAAAGTATTATTACAACTTGTAGATTGCCTAACAACACGAGCACCTGACTACTAACCCATTCTGTGAAAACCGCACATCAACAGCACTTCACACTTGCTCAATAAGTTTTAGGTGATTGACCCTGTATAATAAAGCATCAAGAGCTGAAGGATAACGAAAGGGCCAGAATAAATGATAACACTAAATTATGAGCACTATTCCATAAACAGACTAATAAGAAATTCATGTATTCTTACCATTACTGACACACATTTCTTATACTAGAAAGTTACGGGAAATGCCAGTCTGCTAAATTTCAGTTTCATCAGCCTGGAGATACGGCGCTTGTAATTTTACGAGATTTTCAGCACTGTGTGAGTGTACCGGCGAATAATAACATAAGCTTTCACTCTGCAGTGGAATGTGCCCCGCTGCGGAATTTTCTGACAGATTAAAACTGGTGTGTGTTACAGAGCTGAAGTGCGGAATCGTTGCTATGCTGCTCCGACTCACAGTTTTAACACACTATACGTCACAATGGAAGATTCATTCTGGGCACATCCCCTAAGCTGTGACTAAACCATTTCTCTGAGGTACCTTTTCTTCCACGGAGTGCTAGTATAGCAGTGTATGCAGGTGAGCTTCTGTAAAACCTAGATACTGACTGATAATTGAAAACAAGAGTTAAAACTTTGACGAAAGGGCGCCAGTCCTGCAAGGATAGCTTCAGTGCTATTCACGAGAGGCAGAAAAAAGGAAGTCTGTCAAGAATTAGCTGAATCTTCTCGGGTCGCGTGAGGTGGTTAAAATCCCACGAGCTTTCGATTGACTTCTCTTCGGGCATTGTCACCGTGGCCTTGTCGTTATATAGCCGCGCTTCTGGCTGAGACATCACTGGGGTTCTGTTCCTAACCAAATACGGTAATGTTTCCATCTCGCATCCGTCACACCCGCTTCACCTTCGTAATGGTTGGTCTTAGGTTGTGCCGAGCTGCAAACCGCCTTCTTAACTGAAGGTAATTTCGGACGTTTTTATTACTACAGCTGCTTTTGTAACGCTATCCCAAAACCCCTTCGTACTCGTGACAGAGATGTTTCGTCGAACAGAATTCGATATCGATTTTCTGAATGTTGTTATACCACTGATAGTTTTTCAGGATAGTGTAGGCATAAGCAACTGTTGTTCTCCATCTGGCATTGCTCCATAGTGCGTACTGTTTAGCCGACGTAGTATCAGTATCTGTATCGAGGTAGTATCGGTGACACTGACAAGGGAACTTGTACATTCCAAACTTTATAAGCTCTAGATCGTCCCTCGCAGGCCTCATGGTCTGTTGCATTTCAGGAGATGGCTCATCTTTCCCGATACTGTGCCAAAGAAATACAAAAAAGCAAGTTTCTGGCTCTCTTCCCTCTTCTTCGATGGTGTTTTTCCTGTGATACATGGTGGTGATTATAGCAATTTTCCCGGAAGACTTTTCGGAGACGATTTCTAGTATCAGGTACTAAGATCACTTTAGCACAATGGAAAAGAGCGCTCAGAACACCACATTTTTGTGGCAAGAAGTAGTTAGTTCTACAATCAATCGATTCTACAGCCATTCCAGCCAACACCTGAAATAGTAAGTCGAAATCATGCTGCAACCGCAAGACGAGGTGTAGTGAAATTGGAGGCGCTTTTTCATAGTTCAGTTGCTTCAAGGTTCATTATGGAGTCTTGCCTTCTTACAGTAACGAAAAAATTCCCCCAGAGGTGTGTGACACTCTCCCTCCTGTAGTATAATCTATTTCCGTTAACCTTACGATAGTCACTAGGCATTCTGTGATTATTAGTAATTTTCCTGTGTGACTATAAGCATCTTCTTCCCCATCCCTCCTCCAGTCAGATATTTCATGGATTTAATGTTTCCAAATATTTATCTATGAGTCCATCGTGGTAAAGTTCTCATAGGTTGCCACTTGTTTAGTAATAGCTTTATTCTAATACATTAAATCGCCAAATAAACAGTTATATGCATGCGTATTCAAATGCAGAGATATGTAAACAGGCAGAATACGGCTCTGTTAGATGGGTTACTGCTGATACAATAGCAGGTTATCAAGATGTACTGGTATGGAGACAACCTCATGAATCCATGAACCGTGCATGTTAGCAGTGGACTGTTCAGTCTGGTGGAGGCTCTGTGATGGTGTGGGCAGTGTGCAGGTAGAGTGATATTGGACCCTCTATATGTCTAGATACTACTTTGACAGGTGACACGTACGTTAGCATCCTGAATGATCACCTGCATTCATTCATGCCCATTGGGCCTTCCGATTGATTTGGGCGATTCCAACAGGACAATGCTACAAACCACACGTGAAGAATTGGTACAGAGTGGCTTCTGGGACTCTCATCTGAGTTTAAACAGTTCCGCTGGCCACCACACTCCTCACACATGAATGTTATTGAGCATTTCTTGGATGCCTTGCAACGTGCTGTTCAGAAGTGATCTCTACCCCATCGTATTTTTACGGATATATGGAGAGCCCTGCAGGGTTCATGGTGTTAATTCCCTCCAGCACTACTTCAGACATTAGTCGAGTGCATGCTATGTCGTGTTGTGACACTTTTGCACGCTCGGGTGGTGGGGGTGGGCTACACGATATTGTGCAGAGTGTACCAGTTTCTTTGGCTCTTCAGTGTAAATCAAAATCATTATAACCCGTGTTTCAGTTAATAGTCGCAAGCTTACCTATTCACAATTTTGGAGGGTTCATTTCCGTATGTTTATCGACGGCCCGGATAGTTAGCCTCCGTTTGAAATTCTGTTCCCCAGCACACTTTTAGCGATGCGTGTCAGGATTCAAATCAGAAACCTTGAGCGTCCTATCTACAAACAGGAGCGCCCACAGACACTTAGCCTTTTAAGCGATAACGTTACATCCCTTCAACCTTATCGATATAACAGGCAGCCAACTGCACATGTACACACGCATAGTACTTGCGAGTCAAATTGTAGCTTCTGATAACTGGGCAGATTCTTTGCTAATGACAGTACTGACCGATTCCCAATCGATCCCTTGGTTACAGGCTGCTGTCCTTCCTTCCAACTGGTATCCACAACAGCTCTCACTGATGGCGCAACATGTCGAGTCACGTTTCGTTTCCTTGGTTACCAGTCGGCCTCTATCAACCTATCGTCTATGCTTGCACGTACCATAAGACGCTACAAAAGGCATCTTAGTTTGAATGAGTAACGTCATTGAATAATAATTTTTTCGCTGCTCTTGAGCTTTGAATAATACACATCTTTTACATCATATTTAAAATATCGTTAGCTGTTTACTATATGACCATACTTCTAACAATAATATGTTTTATAAATGGATTCCGCGGAATGTAAACCTGTCTCACAACCATTGGCTATTAGTAAAATTATGTCAGATGGGAGGTCGTGATTATCAGGGACGTTATGCCGGAGGGGTGGGTGGATTATTTGCTATTAATCTGCAAGCACCTGAGCTTTATTAATGAATATTTTTCACGTCTATGTAGAGCATCCTGCTCCTCGCCACCGTTTCCTGCTGTCAGCAGGTGAATGTCAACCGTACTTTTATGTTATTATTACGACTGTATGGTAGTCCCTTGAGCTATACAAATTTTGGAAATTTTTTATAATTATTTTACAGAGAGTAAAGTGATAATGATCCTATAGGAGATTGAAACTGGCTACCGAACGAAAAAAATAACTTATATGCGATCAAGATTGCTTTTTCTGAATTGATTTTATTATCATTTTATCGACCTCCGTTTTTCCAAGAAAAATATTCATAAAAATTCCTGTTTCACTAATTGATCTACAGCGAGTGGTGCGAGGTACAGGAATATTGAAACCACGAACTCTTTAGCATGGTATAGTACTGTAGAAGACGCTAGCTCAACCTGTCTCGTCGACGCCGTGACAAGTCTCTAACATTTTTACAACACTGTTGAGTTTTCCATGAGTCATAGAGACATGAGCATACAAAAAATCTAATTTTATATTAGAACTCCCTTCAGCCAAACATATCACCGTCGCAGGGTCAAAGTTCTCACTGCGATGTAATGTCCCGCTAGGGAGCTGCAGGTCAAGTGGTCGCTTTCACATGTCGTTTATTGCACAAATCAGGTCTCTTTGAAAGTAGCAACCTCACGTTCGAATGGCCAGGATGTCTTTGGGGATACTTAGTGGTTGATGAGAGGTTTACAATTCGTGTAGCTGATCCTTGAATCTGTACTCTCCCATGATTGACTTTCTACATTGCTGCTCTTAAGTTTCTCTCCGGATTTAGTCATTTTTATTCAAAAATATTCATCCGTCTGCATTTCTGCCCTCTAAATACTTCAAATCTTTATGAACATTATCTGACACTTGTCCTGGAGTGTTAGTATTTTCATATTGTGTGTTTCTACGTGAAGTTCACGTTGTGAAAACATTAAACATAATCTTCAGAAGATTGTAAAATCTTCTCTGTTATTAGCTATTTTGGCATATTTACTACTAAAAATTGGCATATAGTCAACATAAATTTCTGAATACTTTTCTTGACATTTCCCTATTCTGTGGCATTCCTGTTATCGTTGACTTGTCACTCTCGCCTCTGCTTTGTTAGATATGAGATTTTCTTTTTTAAAAATTACGCTATTCCTGCAAAATGTTTTGTTGCCTGTCCACTTCTGAATGACTTTTGTTTCCGAAGACGCTGAATTTTTCGCTGAATATAATTTAGTATACTTCCCTACTTTCCAATAAATCCTGATAATCTACAAGCTTTATTTTCTGCCCAATGAGTCCATTTGGTTGTAGCTTGAAGTATGTTTTAAACTGGGATCTAATGAGACTATGACCACCCGAAATATTTAAATGATTTAATATATTCATGTACGATAGTAATTCTTTATTCTTCATCAAATATAATCAGTTTTGCTCCAGTTTCAGTTAGTTTTCTATATCTCCAGTTTCTATTTATTCCAAGACAAAGAAAGAAAATTGTTAGAGGTGTAGGCAGATAAATCCATACATCACTTGAAGGGTTCTTTTATGGAAATGTTGTGGAAGTAGTAGGTTTACAGGTTGTGTGAATATGATTAGTGTTTACATTAATGAACACATTTTTAGTCCTACTAATGCGACTACACATAAAAATAGGTTTTATAAGGGCTACCTATTTTTATACAAAAGATTTGTCTATGGTACAGAAGGACTTACTGAGAAAAAGTGATGTTAGGTTAGATTTAAGACTTCCTTCGATATTTGTCGTACATTTTGCGTTACCAGCCAAATGATCAGAAATTTATGTCACTGCATATTGAACTCTTTTCTGATCCATGGTTAGAAAGGTCATTATTGCCTCTAGTGTTGTTGGTATGGGTATCATTATTTTATTCAAATTATGAGAGATTATTTGTGAGGAATTTAACTACTGAATATATGTACTTTGATGGTGAAGTCAAATGCGTATCTCCTTGTGGAATTACCTGCAAGACGACTGGTGGGAAACACTGTTCACTAATTCACTTTTGTGCAATCAATATGTCCTCTCTAAGTGATGAGTTACCCCAGGAAATGATTGCAAGAGACCTTATTGAGTAAAAGTATACAAAATACATCTCGTTCTTTTCTAACATTACCAAATCGCAAAAATAGCAAAAGTAACTGAACTAAATTGTTTGAACAGCTCAGCATTATGATTCCTACAGATCAAGTTCATTGACAGGTATACACAAAAATTTGCCGCATCTCACCCATTTTACTGATTCTTGTTCATGAAGTACATCAGTTGTAGGTATGACACTATTTTATATAATGATTGACTATCCTCTGTTTTCTCAAATTTAGGGGAGTCCATTTTCAGGGAAAGACTGAATTCCTTGGAAAAGTCATTAACAGACTCTCTGTTACTTTCCCTCTAGTGGAATTTCCTACAACATCGGCAAAAAGTAAAAGTTGAGTCAAGGTTCAAACACATGTAAAACGAATAGGAGTAGACTCAAATTTGAACCTTGTGATACTCCATTCGTGATTCTTTCCTGTCAGTTTTTCCCTCTTTACAACATTATTTGAATTATGTTTCATTAAGTATGATAAAACCACATAGGTCTAAAGCATTTAATGTGAAAAAAATGTGACTTTTCTAAATCATTAATAATCACAAACAAACCAGGTGGCAATATTTTGCTACTTGACACTTGTAATATTTTGTGAATGAATGTACAAATATGATTTGCAGGTAATCAACTGAGGCTACTCTTAACTACATTATTTTTTTCAATATTTCGGTAAAATTCGTCACTAAGAAAACTAATAATTATTTTAAACCTTTCTTGGCTTCTTTTTGTAAGAAGGTTTAACAGTCATTTATATTAAACTGTCAGGAAGAATTTCATGTATTAGTGATGCATTTTATGTATCACTAAGGACATCAATTATCAACAGAACTTATCACAACACTGTTTAAAATTCCACCAAGAACACATGAACTTTATTTTCTATATGTTTTTTAAATATGTTGATTTTGCTGCTATTTCTAGTTGCTTAAATTATCTGTGATGACAGTTCTAATATATTGTCCTGCTTTCTGTAGCTGAATCATTTAATGCTACTTTTACAGCTACATTTAGAAAGCAGTTATTAAAAATACTCACTAGCAGTGAATTAACAGTTACAACATTTTTATTTAACTGAATTGTCATGGTATTTTGTACACTGACTACCTATCTTCTCTCCCATTTGAAAACACCCAAATCTTATTACCTGCATTATTTTAGACAGGATGTGCGTACCTCAAGATCTTCTTAAAATATGTCCAAATATCAAAATTGATTTATCCTGGTTTTAACTAAATTTTAGATTTTAATCCCTTTAGTTATCCATGGCTTACTTTCTTTAATGTACTACCTGGACAACCATATCTTATTTTACTAGGTTTGGACATCAAAATAGGTTGGAGTGCCCAATGGCATGCATTTATGGAAAAAGTCTATCTGTCCACTGTACCCATCGTTTTTCATTTGGACCATAAGACTGATGTTGCTTCACCCCTCACATGTCAGTATGCTGTCAGTATGCCATCTAACAATGATATCCATAGTGTATAATTTTCAACTCAGATGAGATTGGCGATCTGTGCATAACTCTCAGCTGAATTGTGTGTGCCCACAGCAGTCTTAGTCCAGACCTGACTGCTGTTTCTGAGAGCCCAGATTCAGCAACGTCAGTATGCAAGCTGATCACGTGCCAGAAGACTACCAAGTATCATGTAAATGTCAGCTTCTGTCAATCTCTGTGTGATTTATAATACATTGAAATACAGCTTCATTAGGCAATGTATTTTAATGGTTATGTTTTAGGTATAAACAACAGCATACTATGAATTTCAGGATAAAATTTGGAATTTGTGTGAGTAATTTAATAAATATTATTGTGAATCTGTAGAAATTATGGCGATTTGTAAGTAAATATATGCCTTTAATTGTTAGGTTATGTATTTCGATGAATTTTGTAGCTGTATTTACAAAGACACTTAAGATTTCGTAATAAATTTGTCCACTGACAAATAAAGAACTAAGTTCTCATTGTCTGGTTACTCATGCTTTCAGACATCAATTCCCAGATATTTAAAATGAGGTAGTGTATTGAATCACAAAGTATGGCTAAGTTTCTAACATAATCTATTAAGCATTTTACACAAGCTTAATATAGAAACTTACAGTTTTCGACTACAGAAACACAATGGAAATACCTTAGAAATGTGTGAATTAACTATTTCCCAAATCAAATTGATAACTGCTTACAGCATCTGTTGACAGATATATAATTTCCCCCTTCTCACTGGATAAGTAACAGTCTGAGGGCAAACTGAATGGCGACATCTCCCTAAAAAGAGTTTTTTCTCATTATTTCGTATAAGATTTATTGTGAATTTTCAAATTACATTTAATTTAGAGGTTACTCCTGAAAAGACTTTTTCAGTGGTTGTAGGAACCATAAAAATGCAGTTCTGCTGTAGTCATTATATATGAATAGTGTGTATGACAGTAACTTGAAACTTTCGTTAGGAAACTAATTAAAAACTATAATACATGTGTCACAAGCATATAACTGAGATTGAAGGATATAATACTATTTGAAAATTACAACTATTCATTTTTTTGTATCACATATATCACCTTATAAGATAAATAAATATGTTGCCCATGCCACTGAATTATTCGTGGAGAGTAAGAACTAAACTAAGACAAGAGCAAGGTCGTATTATGTGGTGGATTTCCTTAAACTAACTCAACAACAGTTAATACCCTGTCAACAAATATGATCAGTATGTGGAAAATGGACTAAATTCTATATCTGTGTAAATCATATGATAGTGGTCCAACCGTTCTGCCAGCAATGTTTTGTCAGTTCCTCCAGTTGAACGAGTAATTTTCAAAATTGTGTAATGAGTACGCCATGAAATCCACAAGGATTTTATAGTGTGTCACACAAGGAAAAATAGAAAGTCTTTATCAGGCTTACATTAAAACCTAACTCACTGGTGTAAACTTCTGGGAGGTTGAAACTGTCTGTCAATGACTTACCTGTAGAAGTATTATTTGTGAACTACTCTGACAGCTTCACTGATCTGCAATGGCAGGTAGTTTCATAATTTCACCTTAAGCTTGGGTGTTCTTTATTTGCAAGAAAAAAATTGTTTTAAGTGAATAAAAATGTAAAATTGTACGTACTACATCAGTGAATATGTTATATATTAATTCAGCATACGCAACGAGGTGTATACTAATGTCAGAAAAGAGCAGATAAGAGTATTTTGTGCTGTATGGACGGCCTTCTGAAAACGATTTTGTAGGAGATACTGAGGATTCGAAGGAAAATTATTGATATCTGTCCACTACACTAATTCAAAGTGAAGGATAGGAATGCATTGCATGGAAAAATTAAGTTTAGGTCGGTTGAGGGACAATCTTATTATCGTATGATATTAGCTATAATAGGTTGTGTAATTCACTGTTTGTTTCCCACCAATTCTTGCCAAGTGAACGCCATTTCATCTTCTACTTGTGTATCACAGCTAGACTAATGACAAATTTTATAAAAAAAGGGAACATGAGCTCCAAAAATGAAGCGTATAATTTGGCATACCGGTAAAAATGGAAAGATGAATTACTGGTCTACGAACGCGTTTGTGACTGCGCATCATCTGAATAATCTTTTGGCCAGTGTACCCCAATCTATCCGAAATCATACCAAAATAAAATTTAGGAATTTCTACATTTCCGTTCTTCCGTGAACTAGTCGTTTCCACAGTGGACGTAACAGTTCACACATGAATAGCGTATCTTGTATAATACTTGCAAAAATACTTTTCTCCAAACCACACACATAGAACAGCAGTATGACCATATAGATGTTCATTTGGTCATTTTACACTATGCCTGTACTTCGCCAATATGTGTAAGAAATTTTATACCCTTTTTTGCTATAATCTTCTGTCTGCACTAAACATCTGCATGATTTCTCAGAAGATCACAATTAAGTGTCTCGCAGAGGTTTCATCGAACGATCTTCAAGCTGTTACTCTAGTATTCCACTCTAGAATAGTGTGCGTGAAAAACGAAAACATAAATCTTTCTGTCGGAGCTCTGATTTCTCTTATTTAATTACGATTATTATTTCTCCCTATGTAGGTGGGCACCAACAAAATATTCTCTCTTTCGGTTTGGAAAGTTGGTGACTGAAATTTCGTGAAAAATCTCGCCGCAGCGAACCTTAGTTTTAATTACTGCCACCCCAACTTGACTATCAGATCCGTGACACTGTCTCTCTTATTTCGCTATAATATATAACGAGCTCCACCAGTTGCACCTTTTTCGATGTCCTCCGTCAGCTCTCTCTTAAACTGATCCAATAAGGTGTATATCAGGTTGGTTAAGTGTGGACAGTCTTCAGCTAACCTGTTGCATGTTCTAAATGTACCCCACTACACTATCTGTGTGATACATCCAGATTAAGTTATACATAATTGTAATCTCTAAGTAGTAAATTGATTTGATTGCCTTTAGATTTGTGTGGTTCATCGCGTAACCGAAATTTAACGGGATTTCTTTCAGTGCTCATGTCGACGACTTCACACTTTTCATAACTTAAATTCAGTTGCAAGTTCCTGCACCATCGGGAGATTGTCTAAATCCTTTTGCAGTTGTCTTTGATCTTCTGATGACTTTAATAAACGGCAAATGGCATCATCATCTGCAAATAGTTTATGAGGCCTTTTCAGAGTGTACCTTACATCGGTAATATAAATTAGGAACAGCAGAGCACCTACAAAACTTCCTTCGAAAACACCAGATATCACTTCTGTTTCTCTCGATGCCTCTCTTCAATTACTACTTCCTGTGAGGAAATCACGAATTCAGTCAAACAGCTGAAGCGATACTGCATAGGTACGCAATTTGTGTAGATGCCGTTTGTGAGGAACGATGATGGAAGTCGTCTGGAAATCAAAAAAATTGGAATCAGTGAGTCGTTACTTCGTGTGAATAAAGGATTAGTTACGTTTGAAGAAAACTGTGTTTTCTGGATCCTTGCTGACTATTGGTCTATAGATCATTTCTTTCGAGGTAATTTCTCACGTTCGAACAATGTCTACATTCCAGAATCCTATTGCATATCCGCGTCTTTCAAATCGATCGAAAATTCTGTGGATTATTCTTCACGGTATATCTCCTTACGTTTAACATTAGTCGTAAATCTTCATTCTGATTGGAGTTGGACATCTAGAAAATCTAAATGACAGCATTCGATATGAAAAAGTAATGTAATTGCATGAATAACATTTCGTAGATTCCACTGAGAGGAATCTGTAGTATTAGCAAAGAATCTAAAGGGTGGTCACATACAGTCTTAAAAGTCTACAAAGATGTTGCAAGGTAGGTTGCACTGAAAAGTAACCGTTAAGAACAAAATTCATTACGCTGCGCCGTTTCGGAGTTAATTAGCGTTGAAGATATCCAATCCGACCGCTTCACGCGAAAATTTAGGCTGCCCGCTAGAGGAAGTGGCGCCTAACGTGTTCTTCGTTTAGTTTCCTAAAACCGAACAAGAGAGCGATACAAAAATTGGACATGGGACGCTAGTAAAGATCGAACCAGAAAGCAGGGCTGAGCAGTATTGTGCGCTATCATCTCCGCAGTGAGAACATCTGACACCCATAATATCCCGAGGGGCTCTCGAATGTGCGAGCACAACGGCCAGATTGGCTAACTTCAATAGTAATGAACTAGGAATTGGCGCATCGTATCGAAGTTTTTTCTTAACAGTCATTTCTCAGCACAATCTTACCTCCAACAACCTTAATTCTTTTCGGACTGTTTTTGACCACCTATCATGTGAACGCACATTTCGAGTGTATGTTGCTGGCTAACAGCAATTCTTTAATTAGCAACATCTCATAAACTGTGGCTTGCTTTATATCTAGGAATACAATGTATCTGAGTTTTACAGGTCAGTGGTATCTATGAATTACAAATGTTAAAATGGCTCTGAGCACTATGGGACTTAACTTCTGAGGTGATCAGTCCCTTAGAACTTAGAACTACTTAAACTCAACTAACCTTAGGACATCACACACATCCATGCTCGAGGCAGGATTCGAACCTGCGACCGTAGCGGCCTCGTTGTTCCTGACTGTAGCGACTAGAACCGCTCGGCCACTCCTGTGAAATACATTACTTACTTGTTATGCATTCGTTAGTTCTCACCACTGAAGTTTTTCATTCTGATTCTGGATTATTGAGATAAAAAGGCGTACTAATGAACGAACCAATTAGAGAGGGAAGTAATTTGTGAGCTGAAAGAATGGCTGTTGTACCTCATTAATGAAAGCTCCGGGGGCTCTCTCAGAAACAGTACATGTTGGAACCCTCGTATTTCGAGTGTAATGTGTTCGACTCGGTCGAACAGGGCTTTCCGGTTCTGAAGTCCTTAGCTTATTATCCTGCACATAATTCATAACGGCCGACTGATAATGGTATTGTGGCCGTCCCGTGTAGCGTGAGCTGAGGTCTGGCGCGGACGCTGTGTGGAGATAAGGAGTGACACAGGCTGACGGAGTGCCGCTGCGATGCGTGACGGGAGCTAAATGAATTTCTCGGCCGCAAGTACGGGTGCAGATAGCAACTCGCACAAACTCGTAACCCTGATAACCGGTTAAGGGACAACGATAGACACACTGATGGTGTAATCATAACCGAAACTCTGGAACGTTACTGTCATGACGTGGTGCCACACTCAGGAGGTACTTCAAGCGAAAGTGACTCTGATATAAATAGTCGAATATCGCAGAGAAACGTTTTCGTACGTGAAGTTTGTATTGGTTAACGTAGAACTTCGCTAGTGTTTTCTTTACTCGCCTGTTCTCTATTTTAAGGAAAAGTTTTACACTCTAAGATTTCTAAAGCAATTTTCTCTCTGCATTTCGAACACACACACACACTCACTCACACACACACACACATATGATCTAGTACGTACAAAGTAAAGTAAGCGTGTTTCACTAAATTGGTCCACACCATTACTTTAATATGACATGTAAACCTTACATCCCTACTGACTAAATTCTGTATCAGATAGAACTGGCAGTTTGTAAAGGCCTATCTGAAAAGAAAATAATAACCTTTTTCTTCTAATAAATAAAACATGAATTATAGATGTGTTTTAACTTTGAAATAAGTATCAGCTACTCCGTGTTTTATTATTTGTCATCTAACGAACACTGGCAGCGATTATGTTTCACTGACGAGAGGGAATCATAATACTATAAGTTTTACGACCACTTACGCGTGACGCTGTTAGCATAAATTCTAGATATTGCTTGTCCTGCGGAAGAATCAATTTTCTTACCGCAAGGCTATTTCAAACCCTTGTTGATCAGACCCATTTAAAATTTATGAAGCCAAAGGGGAACCGAAATGTTAAAATTTCCATTATAGATCATCGTTCACTATGAACTGTAGCGGCCTGCTAAGATCAGCGCACAAATGTTTACCTAAGAGAGTAAGGGACTGGAAAGGAATTTTATATTTTACTGTAAAGTTTAACTGAAACGAATGACAACACACAAGAGTCGAAGGTCATTGAGGCATTCTTATCAGGAGTTAAATTGAGTACAATGTGGAGTGAACCTTTTCCATGGCTCTGTGGAACATATTACCAGCGAAAAGACTACCACTATTCCGGTCTAAACTAAAAATATGATGATTAGTTTTGTAAAAAGAAGCTTTCCTTGAGTGACGAGTTATCCTTAAGGAAATAACGCTAGTGTTTACCACAGCCTGATCCCCACAAAGAAAAGTCAGTGGGCGCTGACAGTAGAATTCTGTGAGAAAGGCCGATATGATGTCTGTTGATGTAACACTAGGGTGTACCGTCGTAGAAAGAACAAGAAAATGCAGGGTGTCTTTCCAGGTACGTTGCAAGTTCATAGCATTCGTACCTAATGAAGCTCAGTACGTTGTTCTAATAAGGCTACGATTATCGGTTTACCTCACAAGTAGAGAACCATTTTAATTTTATCGCTGACGTCGCCTTAAACGGAAAACTGCCAACAATAACAATACGAAATTCAGTAAATAATAGAGAAAGTTAGTTAAGTCAATCGAAATTGACTCAAATGAGTGTAAGTAAGATGTGATACTGTATTTGACAATAGAAGAAACCTGCTCCTTAAAGGAAGAGCAACGTTAGAGAAAAACATCGCATCCTGTCAGCTGGGTGCGATATGTAATGGTACTCCTATGAAAGTGATATTACAATGGTCTCGAGAAAATGGCTTAATTGAACAGACACCCAGACAATATTTCGCTGCGAATCACTGATCGAATAGTGAAATCATTACACGTTTCCACTTGGGACTGTAGAAGGAGGCAAAACATTAATGTTGGGAAAAAATCGACCACTGAAGATATTACGGATGTTACGGGAATGTTAGAGATTTATAGAGGTCTGAATGGTAGTGTAAGAAAGTAGACTTTCTACTCGTGAAGAAGCACTGCTTCGCTCTTAAAGAAACTATTTACAATTGACTTTCTGCATCGCAAATCGCTCCTACGAATTAAGAGGACAAGGTACGACAGATAACCAACTATCGAGGTAGAGAATAAGAGAACCAAATATGCTAAATTACGTGCTTTCTGTATGTTTTCTAGCGCAATCATAAGCTTTATCCATAATTATTCTAAACTCTCAGTGTTTCAGATGGTTACCGAGTTAGGTATTTTTCTCAGGGAACTTAATATTCGGTACGTATCATATCTATACAACAGGAAAGAAATACGGTAAATAATGTAGGCTATATCACGCTATCTGCTGGAAGAGCTGTATCACCGAATACAGCTCTGTTTTCAGGGTATGTGATTGATTAGTTAACATATTAAATACCAGTATAATTACAGAACATACGAAAAGTATTATACTGTCACAACCTCCACTTGACATTCTTCTTACATTTAGCGTTAGTGTAGCTTTTCGCTTCTACGACAAGGATTACAGATGCATATTATCCACACGTAACTTCGATGTAAGAGATGTGATGAAAAATGCGACAGAGGAATAATTTAAAACCTGTTTTGGAGAAACCCGTTTCCAATAAAAACATTCACACTTTATAACTGTGCAAGGGGCACAGATAATGTATGGAAAACTTCCAAGATGTGTTGACATGAATGGAAAGTATACGTATCACAGAAGGTAAATAACAGTAAACAAATCAAAGTTGAAAATAATAAAGAATAGTGAAAGAAGAAAGCGCATTTACTAAATGTTACAACTGGGAGCGAAAGAAAAGCGGAAGGAGTGAGAGAATGCTCCTATACACGAAGCAAGAATACATAGAATAGCCAAAGATGAAGACTGGCATAGATGAAGAAGGCTTTTCTCAGTAAAACAAGTACACTGATAACTAATATTAACAACCGAAATTAGAAAGAACTTAAAATATAGTTCTAGAACACAGTATTGTATCGAGATGGATCACTGAAAACCCGGAGGAAAAGTTATTGCAAGCACTTAAGATTTGGTGCTAACGAAGATGTCAAAAATTAATTGGACAGATATAGTAGGAAAGTTCTAAAAATGATAAGTGAGCAGAAAATTCAATGGAAGACACCTATTAGAAAAGTCACAGTAAATAGACATCTACAACTGCACGCAAGAACAGCTGAGATGTCGCCGGAAAGGGCAGTAGCTAGGAGAGAGAGTGGATGTAGACCAAGACTAGCGTATGCAGAACGTGTTACAGAGGATATTGTATTTAATAGTTACGTATATATGGAAAGAGTAGCATAAGATAGTAAAACATGGACAACAGTATCGATCCAGTCAAATACTGGTGACCTGTAAATTATCTTTATAGGTACGTTGAGGCAACTGGACAAGTAATATTACCTACACCAGAAACATAGATGCAGAACAAAAAAGGATAATTTATGTTTAACTTTTCATCGGTGACTGGGTGATTCGAGACGTCGTACAAGATGAAGTGGAAACATTATGAAGAAAATAAACTCCATCCCTTTCGAAGAGAGGTTATCGGCTATTACAAGTGGTTAAGAGATGCCAACTTAAATGTTGGTTCCCGTAGGGAAATTGAAATCCGCTCCTTCCGAATGCGATCCACTGCCTTCAGAACCCAGTAATAGCTGACTCTATAGGCTGGCAATAGTGCGTAATTTCGCCAGGATATGCGGATTTAAGTAACGTCAAGTGCATCCCAAACTTTACAAGATGAAACAGCAGATATGTCATGAAACTAGAGACTTTTTCTGTGTAACGTATCTTCTAGTATTTACAAATGTTTATAAAGGGAGAGCCTTTATCGCAGAAATCAGTAAAGCTCACCAGTTTCAACTATTAAGAAGTCGTCATCAGAACCGAAAAAGAAAACACGGAATGCAAATAGTTACTGTAACACATTAAATGAATAAAGTGCATACATATAGGAGGAAATACACCTATTTAGATAGTTACAGAACAACGTGATACAGTAACGGTCACAAAATACAAACTTTATCCATAAGTGGGTCTTATTTATCACATAGAACACGCAATCTACAACAACCGGCTTCGGGTTACATTCATCAATAGATCTGTTACGAAATACAAAACCACTTAGGTGACAAAAATAAGTTAAATGGGGTGAGAGCTAAGGCACAGAAAATTGGAAATGCACAGAGAAGATAACATGGCTGACAACCATACATACCACTAAAAGTAAAATGATACGACTATGAACGTCAACCAATCTGCACTCATAGGTACAGAAATGGTCTATTAATAAACCCTTAGACTCTTAATAATCTTTTGCAAGTTTCATTTCTGCACATTGTATTTCATTTTCTTTTAGGCACCCACTTTTCCATGCAAAATCGATTTAATTAACAAATACGCCTACATTTATTAAGCTAATGAATTTGTGATGCTGCTCACTTATTACCTCAGCTCTAGTAGCCTCTACTGGCTACACCGGCGTATAGGAGTCTCCCAGCGCATCAGCAGCACGTACTTTATTCTGACGTGTGCAGAATAACGTTGACGCTTGTATCAGAATACGTTTAATTATATGTATGGCTGTCAGCCGTCTTGTCACTTTTATGTAATCATAGATATTCTAAACGTTGAGCCCTCAGCTAATTGAAACTACTTTTGTTACGTAGTGTTTTTGTTTTTCTGTTATGTAACAGATCTGGTGATGGCAATAAGCCGATATAGGTCAATGTTATTCTATAATGTGTGTGATCAAGATTTGTTTACAGACTTCGTCTTCAACTGATAAAATACCAGCCGTCTTTCATGCTTCTTTGTCATGTTTATGATACGAGTAGCGAAAGATACATTATGTTAGCAATACATCTAGTACTGACATGAAATTAAAATATCAGTAAAAATCATTATCTAAGATTCGCCTGCAATACTTGGTCTAAAATCCAGTCGAGTTTGCTTCTAGCATGAGAAATATATGATATGTATCAGGAGGAAACACCCTGACTGTATTATTGACGAATATATTGAGTTTAATCAGAACTTTTAATTCGAGATCTTTGAAGAGTTGATTTCGTGACAAAACAACAGGAACGAAAATGGGTTGTATTTAACATGCGGAAGAGACATGTTGGCTGAGCTATTGGTTTGACTTAGTGGACACGTCGGGTGAATTCTTTTTGTCTCGTCCGTGAGCTGTCGTGGTAACATATTGACTCCATTCAGTAACAAGTAAACTAGAGTACACCTGGACATTTAGGTCTCTACGGGCCACAATGCCAACTTACCCTCATGTCCTAAGATTCTATAGGTTATCTTACACGATTTCTTTTCCTTGTAACTATTTATGTTTTTATTTTAATAATCTCAACCATTCCTAAATTATATCATTACAGATATGGGATACGAAATTTTTCTGAGACTTAAATCTAGTTGTCATATTATTTCTCCTATTAAAAACAAAAGCTTTTGGATTGTAATTTAGGGATTGTGACTTTTAGATAATAAATTTTCTGCATTTTATTTACACATCTCTTTTACTTATTAGATTCTTCTACCTTATGTAAGACAACGATACTTCTGTGACACATACGAAACAGTTTATTTTGCTGTTATAAGCGTGATGCAGAAACATGAAAGGCTGTTCGCATTTTGTGAGCCTTAGTGTGACGTGTAACAAGCTGGATGAGTATGTTTCCTGTAATGTGTGTGCACTTCTTTATTTCATATTTTATGGCAACTATTTAGACTCTGCCTTTTGTTTCCTTTCTTAGTTCAAATGATGCCAGCTTAAGAGTTTAAAGCTTTAATCTTGTTATTAACTTCTGCAATAAAGACAATCTCTACAAGAAAACATCTCTAGAAAATGGATGATATACAGTGCTACAAGAAGCTCCGGACAACCCTTCGGAAAAGTTTGTCCACGTAAAAGGTCCAGAGAGGCTCCGTTTGCATTTGAGAACTTATTTGCTACAACACCTGACAGCACATGCGTCGTGAGAAATGCACAGGATCTGAACGTACCCCATGATTTACATAGAACGCTTTCTAACCTGAAATATTCAAAATGCCATCCTTTGTTTGCATGAAACTGCCATCGCTTTAAATCCCTGGTGCTGTGTTAAATCCATGGTTTACTCTGAATGGTAGAAAATGTGTTTCTACTGGCGAGTAGAATGCTGTGCAGTGATCTTTCGTTTCATCTGTGCCTTGAACATAACTGGGCGTTCGTGTGGCTAAATATCGCCAGATGTCGCGGACGTTAGTCTTCTGCATTTCCAGAAGTTATTTGAACACTCTTGACATCTTCTGTCGGGGCTCGATACACAAGAAATTTAAAATACCCTTACCAATAAATGCGTCCAAAGAGTGTGGAATTGAGGGAACCAGCCTACCTCTTTATAATAATCAGTCGCGGAGGCTGATTAACGCAAGAAATACATCGTAATCTGACTAGCCAACAGGGCATTTTTAACAATCCGTGCAAAAGAGAATTTCATGATTTAATCCATCAAGATCTGTTTTGTGTATTTCCCGTGGTTAATGCTCTATCAAGACTTGTGGAAATGAGTTCTAACATGGAAATGTAGCATTTCAGGGTCCATGTATGTGTAACTTCCACATGCTGAGCTGCAGTACACAGACGAAGTTTCAGATGTTCTTCACGGATGTTTTCTGAGTATTTCGAGACAATGTAATAACGAAATGGTGATGTCTTCTGTTGGTTGCCCCAGTGAAATTCGTTTCTGTGAAACTAACTAACAGTAGAACGCTCTTGTACAGGTGCACAAGTACAATGTTTTGGTTGCTGTCACTGCGCGAACAGCACAATATAGTGCCGTTGCGACGCTTTTCAATTGCATTCAGTGAACCCGTGCACGGTTGTAAATCTGCTAACTCTTCATCGGAAAGCCTATTCACACTGCTGTGAATCATTGTTAACGTGCAATTGACACTGAAAGACAAACACACCCTAGGCAGAAGCCGGCAGTACTGGATATAAGCATGTGGGCGAGGAGCAAAGTGGGCGCTGCAGTTCACTACAAGAAGTACCGTGAATAAAAGGAACATTGTCACTGACACTGTTTCACAAATATTTTCATTGAAATCCAGAGATAAATTACGGTAGGAAGCAAACTGAAATTAAGGGCTCAACACTCGCTACAGGTCACTTATAACAAAATACTCAGGAAATCAACATGAACAAACTCCGAAATTTTGTCAGTGAATTTTCGGTTCACCCTGTCTACAGGAGAAGCAGAACTCTTCTGACAACACTTCGGAGTTGGTGTTGGATGAATTTCATGAGTATTTCATATGTATCATTATTGCATTGAAAACGGTGCTCTTTAGTGCACGTACAGACGATGTGTGCTGTGTCTCTTCATTCCATTCTGTTAAGGTATCTGCTGTTAACAACTGTAGTACGCATTTTACTGCTCGGCTCTGCTTGAGTTTCTTTTTTCCGGCGGTGTTACCAGTGATTGTTAACTGTATGGCTAGCTTTATTAATGAAGAGCTGGCCGATATGCACCTTAGTACCTTACGTATGTGTTCAGTGAATGCAACGGTAGAGAGACACATCTGCTAAGCTGTTGCATTACTCCGTGTTGTGTGCTGCATAATTTGGGTTTAGTTTATTACAGGCTTCTTCACTGTTTTGAGGGGAACAGAAGCAAGGGTGACTGCGGCAACATTCCGAATAAATCATAATTACATTATTACTCTCTATGGAGTTGCCGTAGACCGTGCGTCCCTTATACAAACACTCGGATGGTATCCTTGAACAACCAAAGAAACTTTCTCGTTGGAGTTCCGATTAACCTCGTATGTAAGGAATCCCGAAAGTTTGGTCATTATCTTTATGTTACGTTCAGTATTTTGAAAAATCTCATTCCGGACTTGAATTAAGGATAACCGAAACCACTATATCTACAACTTTCATTACGGCGCTAGTTCAGTGCATCAGTAGATTCTGCTTTGTTCCAAGTTATTGGAAGTAATTCGGGCGACTGTTTTTCCACTGTGCGACGGTTAACGAAGCCCCCTTTGTTGCCTAGTGTTCTCATTAGAAGTTGACGCGTTACACAGTTTCGACATTCACCGCGAAGCCGCGCCAGAGAGCAAAACCTCGGCAGCTTCCGCCCCCTTACTCGCCGATAATAGCGTTTCCAGTTTATCGGCTTTGCATGGGCCGGGTTATGAGCGGACGTGTTCCAATTATGCGGTTATTGATTCAACAAGAATGTAAAACAATTGGACGCTATCCTTGCCGCAAATTACGCATCTACACGCCGGACGAGGAAGTTATGCAAACGCTGCACCAACAGAGGGAAAAGAGCGTAAATGATTCTGAACTCGCTCTCAAACGCAAATTGCTAATCTGGAACAGAATTTTGTACAAATACATATAGTCTAAATTAAAACAATAATGGTGCGGCAGATACCACTGCATTCGATACGCTATGCATTTAGATGATTACACAATTATTATTAGATGGGTTAATTTCTGTTTTACATTTGCAGTCAATTAGTACCGTGCACATATTGTCCTTTTTTGTAATCAGTAATATGGGGAAAATACTTAACGTGAATGACCCACTAAACCCCTTGCTGCCGTTGACTCATTTACATCAGGGCGATATCTCTGTAGACAAAGAAAGTGTCGTTGAAGTGTGGTAATCTATACTTCGGCTACGTTCACTTGGAGATCTCGATATAATTTGAGATGCTCAGACATGTAACATCGGAACAATTATTTCTTATCGTTGTCGATGTACCAATCTCTTTTCAAGGCTGGTCTGCTGTTTTGTTTCACCTGCTTTAGAGGTACATTCTTGGGTATACCCATTTAAAAGTCAATGTTCTTCCTTATAGCTCGGTCTTTCTGTAAGGAATATCGCACCACCATTTTAAAAATATGTTGAGTATATCTTGGAAATATGGTGACGTTCAGGAAAACTGTAACGTGAATATTCCACACTACAAACTACTGTAACCAGTAGCAAGCGTTTTGGAGAATTATACCTCCAGTATCAATTGGATTTATGTCAGTTAATAACGCATGTGTGTATTACACGTGCGGCTTTTCAATAACGTGTAACACTGTCTTCCAGTGGTCACAGACATTTTCCTGTCTTGTTGAACTACATTTTCCGTCAACCGAAGTGGTCAGAGATGGAGTTCAATTTTAGTTGCTATGTTCAGTTTATACAAACCGTTAGTGATGTTCAAAACAACTGAGTCATCAGCTCCTGACCACTAGAAGATGGCGTCACGTATTGCCAGATAGTCCTACTTACAGTACATACTTGCCTAATTATATAAATCCACCTAACGATAGAGATATGCTATTCTTGATGCTGCTGCATTCTGCAGTCTGTATACTGGTTTGAGATCAGCAATCCACGATAGCCTATTCTGCGCAAGCATCTTCATCTCTGAGTAAGTGCTGACACCAACCTCCATTTTAACTTCCTGATGGCAGCCAAGTCTAGGTCTTGAACTACAATTTTTACCGGCCACACATCCCTCCATTACTAACTTTACGATACCGTCTTGCCTCATGAAGTGTCAAATCGAGCGCTTACCGTCTTTTGTCAAGTTGTACTATAACTTTTTCTTCAGTTCGTTACCGCACATCCTTATTAGTTACTCTGTCTACCCTTCTAATCTTCGATATACTCGTACTCCTCTAGCACGCATAGTAGAAAGTCTAATAAATGTGGGTAGTTAAAGTAGTTTCTAGGTTCCATTCATATTCATGACGGCTACCCCCAAGCATAATCTAAAATGAAAACTTATTATATAAATTTGTTTTACAAATTTAAACGCTTGTTTCTTTCTGCATTGGGATCTCACTTACATTCCAGACGATTTTCACCTTTAATGTTAAAGGCATATTCAGTGGATTTAATATGGAGTAATACAGATTTGCTTTTACGTTTATTGATTTGAATGGGCTCACATCATAACTTTTACATGTATTAATTGTTTCTAAGTGTTACTAGTTTACTGTGAAGTTATACCGGTTTTTCATGAGTAACGTTCAGCCTCGTACCCTATGAAACCCATATTTCTGCCAGACTAATGAGTAACTGCAAGTAATAATTTATTTGTTTGAAAATAAGGTTAGCATGTTTCATATCTGTTACTTATAATCCGTCTGGATTCCAAAATTCTTATTCATACGACCGGTTTCTGTTCATCTAGAACGATCTTCAGGTCTGTAACTATAATGATACTAATTTACTATTTGACGAATGCAAATCTTTTTCATCCTATCTAATCAACATCACACGTACCAGACCGTACCTGATATTTCGGTTACAGGAGTAACCCGTACAAATCCAGCAACTTTCACATCCTGCGTCACGTAAAACTGGTTAGCAGAATGCACGTCATTTATATTCATTATAACACTAAATATTTCGAATCTGTTACAGTCAAATCTAAAACCGAAACTCTAATATAACGTGTTAAAAACACTGAATACGCAGTTCATGTAAAAGACGAAACTCGTCTCGAATATAAATATTAAGGTTAGATAGCAGCGCGAGAAGAAATCTAGAATGTCCGCATTTACATATTACAGGAGATGCAGCGTGAGAAAAACTATAAGAGCTGTTTGATACTTACTCGAAAATCAAATGTCCGTCCCTGAAGACGGAGACAGTACAAAACCAACTCTTTAACAGCACGAGGAGATGACAACTGGTCGAAATCTCTGCCGGACTGGAAGAAGACAGAAAACGCATTGAAACATATCGTAATATACATTACGTAGCTACAAACGGAAATCTAGTGTGCTGCGGATGGACGGGCAGTAGATGTTAGTAGGAAAGAAAGGTATACCTGCCACAGTAAACACACGCCTCCCGCGGCGTTGACAAGTAAGCACACGCGTCGCGCACACGGACACCGGCAGCGCGGGTTGCCGGCCTTTAGGGGCAGCGGCGGGCGCTAAGCCACACCAGCAGCGGAAGACGACAGCGCCGGGCGGCGAGCGCAGCGGGACTGCGCCGAGCCAAGCCTGACGGCGCGCAGACGTCGGCTGCCGACGCCGCCGCTACTACCCGTTCAGCAGACATCGTCCTGAGCGACGCGCCTCTCTGTTCGTACGGCCGAGTGCCTCTTATCCTGAGGATGGTACGTAGGCAAACAGTGAAACACTCGGCTTGATTAACGGGCGCTGTGGAATGTGCAACACGGGGCTAAAGTGTATAACAAAATACACACATACCTGTTTACTTTCCTTCAGGTAGCTATTACTCGGCAAGGCGAAATGGTTACCCGCCTGTTGCATCAACTAACATTGTCACGTAAAGAGGTACAGTCACGCTCCAATTCAAAGTAGCGCACGGTGTTTTCTCGTACTACTTGCACGTTAAGGGATAAACGTGAAATACGAGGGTTATCGGAAAGAAAGAAACGATAGGTTGCGAAATGGAAACCACAATGAAAATCGAAGCTGTTTTATTTGCAACAGTTAGCTACAACTTCCAGCAACTTATCTCAATAGTCACTCATCCGAGTTAGACGTTTGTCGTAGCGTTATACCTACTTTCCAATACCCTGGTTCTAGAAGGCAGCCGCCAGTGCTTTCCTCAAATTCTCTACGCTGGCCTACAGCTCGTTGTTAGTGCCAAAATGTTCTCTTCATAGCCAGCGATTCATGTGAGCAGAGGTGAAACTCAGAGGGAGACAATTACGGGCGGTGTTGTGGGTAATCAAACATTTCCAATTGAAAACGAAGCAGGAGCATCTTCATTGCCCCTGAAGAATGCGGCTGAGAATTGTCTTGAAGAAGAAACCGCACAACAGTTATGTAATGTTGGTTGCATAGTTTCAGGCGAAATTTCTACCAGGCCTTCGTACTTGGTGGTAGACACTATTCATACAATGTAGGCTTTCAGCTCAGTGTAGAAATGGTAACTAATAAGCAGAAGAGGAAATTCGATGGCCTACAGAAAGGTAGAAGGGAAACATGAGTCACTGGCAACTCTCGAACTGTGATTAACATGTCTATGAGAGAATTAACAAAAGAGGAACATTCAGTTCTATCGAAAGGAGGCAAATTTGCAGCCACGCCACTAAAGTTTCCTACGGAGGACATGATAGGAAATGTGGAGTTAGGAATCCGTTTGTTATCATCGCATTCCGCGGATGAAATAAGTAGTGAAACAGCCAGAATATTACATCAAGCGAAACCACCTACCAGCAATTTGTCTCAAGCGGAAAGGACGGCACAGAGGGAGGTCAATGCGGATAAGAGCATTATTGTACTTGCAGCTGACAAAGGAAATGCTACGGTTCTGCTGTACACCGAAGATTATCACAAGAATATTAGTGACCTTTTGGATCCCTCTACGTATAAAAAGCTTCAGAAGGATCCTGCAACCAAAATTTTGAGAAATGCCAGTCAACTGATAGAACAACCATCTCTTTCTTAGGACTATAAAAAACAACTCTGCAAAACGGAAGCTTATCCACCCAGACTATATGGACTCCGAAAGGTACCTTAACCACAGGTCCCGTTGAGACCGATTGTGAGTGCCATAGGATCTCCAACACAAGAAGTGGCCAAATATGTCGGGTGCTTGCTGCAACATTGGCAGAACGGACAGTTACATTAAAAGCTCGGCGCATTTTATTGAAAAACTGAGGGAGATTAACGTTAGCTCAAGTGATATTCTTGTGAGCTTCGATGTAGTGTCATTGTTTACCTTGGTGCCTATAAACGAAGCTATTTCATATATAGCAGTAATTTTTCGACTGACATAGTGGCTTTATTTAAACACTTCCTGCCGTCAACTTATTTCTAGTACAAGAACGAGTTTTATGAACAGATTGGCGGGGTGGCGATGGGAAGCCCTCTCAGCCCAGCTGTTACCAATTTATTTATGGAGATCTTCGAACAGCGACTGCTGCAGACTGCCAGTAAAAAGCCAGCTAAATGGTACCGCTATGTTGATGACACATTTTTAGTGTGGACTCAAGGTGAAGAAGAGTTGGATGTTTTCTTGGTGCATCTCAACAGCACTAACCCGAAAATACAGTTTACGATGGAGAAAGAGAGCAACGGTCAACTCACTTTCCTGGATGTGTCGGTAATTCAACGAGTGGATGGGACGTTGGACCACAAGGTATACAGAAAGAACAATCATACGGATCGATACCTTCATAAAGAATCAAACCATTATCCTAGGCATCAAAAGTGGTGTCATGAAAACCTTGGTGGACAGAGCCAACAAAATCTGCGAGCCGTCTTACTTACAAAATGAACTAAATCACTTATGGTCAGCCTTCATGAAAAATTGATGTACCAGCAAGGAAATTCTTCAAGCCCTCCATCAGAGAAGAAAAGATGCCAGAAGTCCAGAGCAACAACGGTCACCTAATGGAAATGTTTTCCTACCGTTCATTAATAAAGTCACTGACCGTATCGGGAAAGTTCTGGCCAAGTATGGGGTCGAAACAATCCTCATACCCACTAAGATGATTAAGGAATATTTAAGAACTGCAAAAGACGTCCGACAACCCCTAGCAACAGCTGGGGTATACAAAATTCCATGCAGTTGTGGGCAAGTATATATTGGAACAACAGAAAGAAGTGTAAACACCCGCTTAGCCGAACATAAAAGAAATTGTCGCTTAGAACACATCAAAATATCGGCCGTAGCTGAGCATGTTTTTCTAGATGGAAACCACGAAATGAAATTTAATGAGACAAGCGTTCTAGCACGAACATCCCATTATTATGCACGGAAGTATAGAGAAGCAATAGAGATTCACAAACACCATAAAAATTGTAATAGAAAAAAGGAAGTTTTAAAGTTAGACAAACTATGGATGTCGAAGTTGCGCGATCAAAACGACAATCGGTTACTCTTAATCGAGAATCATGACGCCTTCCAAAGATAGGCATAGCGTCAGCTTCACGTGACTAATGGTGGTGCCCCCTATGCGCTCTATAAATGCGAGAGTACCTGGAGCCTCAGTGGCAGAAGCCGGACGACCTCAGAAAATGTCTTTCGCAGATGGAGACGAAACGTTAGGTGGAAATTTAATACATCGGGCACTGCCTGTCAGCCCGGAAGTTTCAACTGAGGGAGACACTACTGTCGTAGGTATCTTTATGTGCTCAGAACTAAAAAGAACGACGTAACGCGATCGACGTGTCTGCTAGAGAGACAGCCCAACACACCTGTGCAAAGCGTCATCAGATTTTCACTGTGGTTTCCATTTCGCGATCTGTTGTTCCTTACTTTCGGAATAACCCTCGCACTTTCACTGGAAGCCGCGATAACTTGCCATTAACTTCAGTAATTTTACTGACAGTGGGAATAAGAAAGGTGTGACAGCACCGACTGACAAGGCTACGAAAGCTGTAAGCAACCGCCAGCAAGGGAAACTTATTTAAATCAGCGGTCTGCAAATTGCGGAAAAGACACGATACAGCGTGGCGCGGGATTTAAATATCCGCCGAAATGCAGAATAAGTAAAATGGGCACAATAAATTTATCGTTTATGATATAAATAAATGTGTTCGTTATTATCTAATTTCAGCGTTTTTATGAACATTTTAAGGAAATACGTTGTTATTGTTGTGGTCTTCAGTCCAGAGCCTGGTTTGATGCAGCTCTCCATGCTAGTCTATCCTGTGCAAGCTTTCTCATATCCCAGTACGTACTGCAACCTACATCCTTCTGAATCAGCTTCGTGTATTCATCTCTTGGTTTTCCTCTACGATTTTTACCCTCCAAGCTGCCATCCAATACTAAATTGGTGGTCCTTTGATGCCTCAGAATATGTTCTACCAACCGATCTCTTCTTCTAGTCGTGCCACAAATTTCTCTTCTCCCCAATTCGTTCAGTACCTCCTTATTAGCTGCGTGATCTATCCATCTAACCTTCGGTATTCTTCTGTAGTACCACATCTCAAAAGCTTCTATTCTCTTCTTGTATCATCCATCTTTAACTTCCATACATGGCTACACTCCATACAAGACTTTCAGAAAAGATTTCCTGACACTTTAATCTAGACTCGATGTTGACAAATTTCTCTTATTCAGATAGACTTTCCATTTCATTGCTAGTCTACATTTTATATTCTCTCTACTTCGTTCATCATCTGTTATTTTGCTCCCCAAATAGCAGAACTCATCTACTACCTTACGTGTCTCATTTCCTAACCTAATTTATATCTTTAGGGAAATACAAAAAGCTCACACCGTTTGTCGCACAGAACTGAAATTGTAGATTAACAAAGAAACTCTAAGCAAAAGCTGTTGCACCCATGGGATTCCATTCTAAAATGCCCCAGAATTATGAGTCATGATGTGCGGACGAAAGAACATACTTACAAAAACTAAATTTCTTGCGGAAAAAATTAAGGAACAGAATTAAAGCGGCCAGTACCTTAGTTACATGAGCTATGAATTCAGACTACCTGTAACCTACGCTGTGAATAGAAGTTGCTTTGTGACAGCATGGGAAGAGGATTGCCAAATACCAAATACTAGTGCCGGTCAACGTTTCATTCTTGCCGATGCAGATTTCAGTTTTTTGTTGACTTCTCCTATGTGGCTGTAACAGCCTAAATAAAATCTCCAACACCCTAACATAAGTTGCAAGTAAATGGTACCCTTCCTAACTCTGCGCCTAAGTCCTACCCAAGTCTGCTGCCAAACAAAGAAAAAGAACCTTAGTAAGACATCAAGTGTCTCTTTCCTTAACACCAAAAAATAACGACTAATACGATTTGTGCTAATAAATACACTCCTGGAAATTGAAATAAGAACACCGTGAATTCATTGTCCCAGGAAGGGGAAATTTTATTGACACATTCCTGGGGTCAGATACATCACATGATCACACTGACAGAACCACAGGCACATAGACACAGGCAACAGAGCATGC
The DNA here is from genome assembly GCF_023897955.1 of Schistocerca gregaria. Classification (NCBI taxonomy): domain Eukaryota; kingdom Metazoa; phylum Arthropoda; class Insecta; order Orthoptera; family Acrididae; genus Schistocerca; species Schistocerca gregaria. The sequence goes on from NC_064926.1 coordinate 367,661,565, forward strand.
ACAATGTCGGCACTAGTACAGTGTATATCCACCTTTCGCAGCAATGCAGGCTGCTATTCTCCCATGGAGACGATCGTAGAGATGCTGGATGTAGTCCTGTGGAACGGCTTGCCATGCCATTTCCACCTGGCGCCTCAGTTGGACCAGCGTTCGTGCTGGACGTGCAGACCGCGTGAGACGACGCTTCATCCAGTCCCAAACACGCTCAATGGCGGACAGATCCGGAGATCTTGCTGGCCAGGGTAGTTGACGTACACCTTCTAGAGCACGTTGGGTGGCACGGGATACATGCGGACGTGCATTGTCCTGTAGGAACAGCAATTTCCCTTGCCTGCCTAGGAATGGTAGAACGATGGGTTCGATGACGGTTTGGATGTACCGTGCACTATTCAGTGTCCCCTCGACGATCACCAGAGGTGTACGGCCAGTGTAGGAGATCGCACCCCGCACCATGATGTCGGGTGTTGCTCCTGTGTGCCTCGGTCGTATGCAGTCCTGATTGTGGCGCTCACCTGCACGGCGCCAAACACGCATACGACCATCATTGGCACCAAGTCAGAAGCGACTCTCATCGCTGAAGACGACACGCCTCCATTCGTCCCTCCATTCACGCCTGTCGCGACACCACTGGAGGCGGGCCGCACGATGTTGGGGCGTGAGCGGAAGACGGCCTAACGGTGTGCGGGACCGTAGCCCAGCTTCATGGAGACGGTTGCGAATGGTCCTCGCCGATACCCCAGGAGCAACAGTGTCCCTAATTTGCTGGGAAGTGGCGGTGCGGTCCCCTACGGCACTGCGTAGGATCCTACGGTCTTGGCGTGCATCCGTGCGTCGCTGCGGTCCAGTCCCAGGTCGACGGGCACGTGCACCTTCCGCCGATCACTGGCGACAACATCGATGTACTGTGGAGACCTCACGCCCCACGTGTTGAGCAATTCGGCGGTACGTCCACCCGGCCTCCCGCATGCCCACTATACGCCCTCGCTCAAAGTCCGTCAACTGCACATACGGTTCACGTCCACGCTGTCGCGGCATGCTACCAGTGTTAAAGACTGCGATGGAGCTCCGTATGCCACGGCAAACTGGCTGACACTAGCTCCCTAGCGGAAGAAGAAATGGTTCAAATGGCTCTGAGCACTATGGAACTTGACTTCGCAGGTCATCAGTCTCGTTGAACTTAGAACTACTTAAACCTAACTAACCGAAGGGCATCACACACATCCATGCCCGAGGCAGGATTCGAACCTGCGACCGAAGCGGTCGCGTGGTTCCAGACTGAAGCGTCTAGAACCGCTCTTCCACACCAGCCGGCCAGTGTCGTGGCCTGGCCGGTATACAGCTCCTAATGAAGGCTTTTACCGTCAGTTGGTGCGCTACCTGCGCTCCTGCGGACGTCTGTAGCCGCACAGTGGTGTTTTCCTAGGTTTTCACGGTTGCTGTTTGACATTCACGCTAGCTACTTCGTCTCATCATGAGCATTCTGCTTCTGTGGTGTCATTTAGCTTTCTGCCTATTCATCAGGATTTTTAGAATGCTGTTACAAATGGCACATGGGCGTGGTCGTACTGAGTGGATATCCTCACGAGGAGTGATAGTGACAGGGAATGTGGCATGTTCAATGACTGTAATGATGACGAGGACTCTTCATAAGAATCTCGTAAGTACTTCACGTAGTAGAGCTCACCAGCACAGTTCTTCAGATTCTGAATGTGAAGACGAATCGATACGTAGAAGTCCATGTCTTAGTGACAGATACTATTGGCAAAAGCGTGATTTCAGTCCAGCACTGCATACACCTTCAGGACATAATTTCCAACTAGCGCCTAATTCAAGCGTTGTATCCCTTTTCATACTATTTCAGTTAGAAAAGCCGAAGAAATTTATAGCACTCGAAACGAACCGATTTTATGCTTTCACCATGGCAAATACGATGGATTCAGTTCATTCTCTACTGTTCACCTGGAAAGATACTGGTTTTGAGGAATTGTATTGCTTCATTGGTATTTGGCTGCTCATGGCCCGTGGTACAAAATTGAGAATAAGCGAATATTAGCCCTGAAATGTACTTCTGAGCACTAAAGTTTTCGGAGAAGTTATATCTCGTGACCGTTTAATGTTGCAATTTAGTTAGAACTCTGTCAATCATAGAGATGACAGTTTGTGTAAAATTAGGAAAATAACTGATGCAGTACGTATGGCATTCCACAGTCCGTTTAATCCATACGAAAAGCTCTGTGTCGATGAGAGCCTATTATTATTAAAAGGTCGCTTATCTTGTAAACAATTTATTCATTCGAAACGAAGTAGAATTAGAATTGATAGGTAACCCGATTGTGACTGTTCAAACTATTGATTGTGTTAAGACAATATTTATTTTTTATAAAAAAGGCATAAACAATGTTAAACAAGTTATTGAGTCAATAACATAAATAACTGACAGGTATTTTAAGACTACACTGGACAAGGATCCTGGGTTGGCAAAGATGTTTTAACTCTGGCGCTAAAAATGTGGATAACGCAATCTGAATTGATCTGACGTTGAGCAGCCTTTGATTAATCAAATCTACTGAAGTTTCTCTATGTAGGTGCAGCTGAGAGCGGATGGCGGTTGAGATCTGTATGCACCGACAATGCTGTAGCAGCAGTATGTTACCCTGATTCCTTCATGCGGCGATGTAAATTTCAGCTACCGAGATGTGTGCAGAGGAGGTGAGACATGGTGGCAGCACCTGTGTATCGATCGCGGCCACAAAAGAAATGCAAAAATCTCATGGACTAGTGCTCAGGCAGACGGACCGCAGTTTACTCTGTACCGGAGCCCTGAAATCACAGTAGATTCTAGTATGTGACACACCCGTTCGGTGGGCGTATCAAGGACCAATTTGGCTCAGTTATACGACAGAGCACACAAGGATACCAAACGTCAAGACTGGTGACGAAAAGGTCTGAGTTGTTTGAAATCACACTGTCGGTACAGTAAGAACTTCACCACTGGCTCCCCAGTTTAAACTACTTGCAAGTGAAGTTAGTCTCAGGACAGGTCCCAAGAACCAACCACACGTGCCAGAGCCTCGACTATAAATGCTTACCAGCCCAAAGTCCCTCACCAGAGTGCTTTGCGTCATTCCAGAAAAAAAAATCCGTTTTCTGCAATGTGCATGAAGGCCACCGCCTTCACGCCACCTTGAGCTTATAACAGGGCTCTAGAGGCGCTAAATCTGCCCTCCCACACGACAGCACAAACTCATGTCGAACCCGGGCAGGAGTTAAGAAACCTATGTCTCTGAAAAAAATGCAAACCACAAATCACTGGCTTTTCTGAGTTTTCAAAGGGGAGAAAGATGATTTTCTGTAAAGTCGTGTTGATTCTCACAGCAGTAAGCTAACAGGTACAATCTTAAAGATATTTATCTAAATCTCTTGTGCCTCAGAGCTCGTTAGTCTTAGCTATGAGGTGTAATAGGGCTTCTATATCTAAACGTGCCTCAGATGCTGGAGTTTCTTATACAACTGAGGCATCCGATGGAAATGGTTCACATGCCTATTTGCAGTATTGGCGAACATGTAAGTCGTGAATTTTTATTGCATGTGGCTCTGCATACAATGCCTTATTTACAACTCCACTGTGTAGATGCGTTCCTTCAGACCGTCGCCCCAGCCCAGGCTTCGGCTTGCGCCTTGGCAGGTATCATGGCATTGTTCTTCTGGAGACCTGTCTGGACATGAGGCTGCCCTGTCTGCCCTATACGGCTGTAGTCCTGTCTTGCAAGATTTACTGAGGGATAGGCTCCCCGCAAATTGCTTTCACCTCCCAACATGCCGTTTCTATGAGCTAAAAAACCATAAGAATACATCATGCTTTTAGCGCCCAACCAGGGTCCATCAACATCTGTTCAGGCCATTAACTTTCTAGAGTCTCGCTCAAGGTGTATCAGGTTGTAACTACAGCTTTTTCTGTATACAGAAATAGGTGAGAGAGTAACTTGTCCTCTCTCAGAATCAAGACATTCGTCTTGTGCGACTGTAAAACTCGATACATCATGGATTGCATTGCATACACAGGCACAACAACAGAAACTGAAGTCCATAACTTGGGGAAATCCGGCGGTATAGTGTCAACATTAATGAAGCCATACTGTGAACGCTGAAATGCCCTGTATGTCGACGATTGTTATACAAGTTCAGACTTGTTCCTCTAGCTTCACAAACATAGAGCAGCGGAAGCTAGAAAAGAAATTTAAAACGAGGAGAAGTTGAATGTATGTCAACAGACACAATGCATGCTATCAAGTGATGCGACAAGAGAGAAGTATTGATGTGTACTACCTCATACACCACAGAAATGCGTGAAGACAAATAAGTAGACTGGCGAGAAAGTAATGAAGCCACAATGTGTTGTACACTACGATGAAAGGTTGGGTGCAGTAGCCAGGATACACGTTTCTTTCATGTTGTGGACCTTTGTGTTTACAACGTTCACCCTCGCCACAGGGAGAAAAATACCATAAGCACATTTTCATTTATGTCTAGTGCGATAATTTGCGGAGGAATTATCTACAGAAAGGAGAAGAGATAGCAAAGATGTGCAGTGTGCTCGAAACAGAATGTGCACCAAGATACGAATTATGAATGCAAAACATGCCACTTACCCTTGTGTATTGTATCATGTTTTGAAACATACCACACAAATAAGAATATTTGCCAAGTTGCTACATCTGGAAGATGAAATTATGAACTAACTCCTGAAAAAAAATTTAAAAACTCAAAAAACCAAAAATCAATAATGAGACGTAAGTACAAAAAGAAAACTAGTACTTTTAACTTCGCCATCGGCGGTCAAAAGCTCGGATGAGATAAATAAATAAATAAAAATGACTGTAAGTAAATAAAAACACTGAATTATGTGAGCTTGAAGGGCTTCTGTAGATGAGTTACTGTGCTGACAAACAACTCACGTACAAAAATGTTAAACATCCAGTCTGTGCTGAAAAACAGAGACTGAATGCTTTACGTCCAGGGCCATAATGAACAAGATACAAAAATAATTGTTCATATCGATCGTTCGAATTGTGAAGAACGAAAATAGTGGAAATTCCATAGAAAAAAGCTCTTTCAGTATTTCCAGAATTTCCAATTTGCTATCCAACATTTCCTAACTTTTCTTTCAGATAAACCTTGCCTTAACAATTACGAAAGCAAAAAAAAGTGTCGTGCAAATTGGCTAAACCACTGTTGAGTTTTAGTGAGACTAAAGCAGAGCAGCTCATTCTTATACGTACAATACATACGAAGGTTAACTTCATTAGACGTCGGTCAGTGGCACGCACTAGCCCATTCCTGCTGAGGTACAGAAGGTCACTAGGAATTAAAGCTGTCGTTTAATTAGTTAGTGTAGAATCTTTAGTATTTCCTTATCAAATAATTAAACAAAAGTTATACATCATCGTTTATTTCTACTGAATAATAATAACTGCGTCCCGAGTAAAAAGAATTCAGAAACGTAACCTTTTTGGTATGGAAATTTCCCTGGGGATGATGTATTGGGTTAATTAGCTCAAAATATAGAGATCATCTTCGAAAGCGTATCTCGGCATCCGGACGCTTCCTTCGCACATTGTTTGCGGGCGAATTATTGCGCTAGTACAGATGAACGCCAACGTTCTATCGTCGCGGATTCTCCAGCGTTTACAGCGTAAGATACGTACAAAAAGCTGATAATTTAGTATTAGTATATCAAATAAGACTCAGATGTATACAGAGGCATTATGATGAATCTCAAGAACTAATTGAAAGTGAAAGAAAGCCTTTCATGAAGAGTTAAATGTTAGCGTCACAAGCAGTTTCAGTGTATATAATGTCTGTCTAGCAATTCATCTCCAGATTCAAAGCTATGGAATAAGTATCCAAATACATTGTGTTTATTTTTAACGTCGGTGATCTCACTCAGACCGCCAGAGAGTCGCAACTGTCCTGCATCCAGAAATACTCAGAACAGGGCGAGGTCAGCCGAGAGAAGAGCTCAGTCATAGGCAGCAGTTCTCGGACGTGGCTGTTAGGGCAGCTAAACGGATCCGGCGACCTCAAGGAAGCACTCGACACTGCTAGCAGAACGTGCAGCAGCAACAGCCAAAGGGATAACCATGTTAATAGATGTGATCTATAAAATCTCTTCTTTCAGCAACAGACGATCATATAGTATTTGAATGATGACAGTCATGTTCGTTTCCTATCGATAATTATCTAAATACGCTCCAGAGTGTTCTACATTCCATGTTTAGTTACTCAAGAAAGATATCACAGAGAAATGTTGTGATACTCTGATTCTTCAAGTTTAATAGATGTTAAGTTTATCTGCCTGCAGTTGGTAATTTACATAAATAAATAAATAAATAAATATTTTCCTGACTTTTTTTTAGGTAGTGATTCATAACATTTTTCTGTTGTCTACGTTCCATACATGAATGTTATAGATGAGAACTGACTGACAGTTAAGCTTTTGTCATACTTTGGTTCCGAAGCGAATGACCATGTTCTCTCTTTTAACTTACTGAAGCAATAATGAATGTCATTATGGAATCTGAACTATACTATTTCAATTATGTTTGCAAATACTACGTCAGGATTGTTTTCTTTGTTATAATTTTGTTTCTTATGTAAAACGTTTAAGTGCTTAATATCTGATTTAGATGAGAGTCCATCACATGCTATCTGAAACATAACTAGTACCCTTTGGTTTTCTAATTTTTTTCTTCCAGTGGACGAATAGACTATCTGTGATTAAATTGATGGGAAACTTTTTTATGTCGCTGCGTACAGTCCACTTGATTTTCTTTGTAAGAAGGGTGTTTTAACATGATAGGTAGCTATTAATGGAAACCAGTATGTCTATCTTTTATGTCATTAGAATTACGATTTCATGTAATATGTTTTAATAGCCCACTTTCATTCACAATTTATATCATTTTTCTGTGACTTTTGCTCATAAATACTTTTGCATCGTGAGGAATTTAAGGTCTCCACCTCTTTGGTTAAGCAAAAAGTGCTAGAGACAATTTTTTTTCCTGGGACGTGGAAGTGGTGAAATAGGTGAGATTAGTTTTATAAACTTCATACATAAAACAAAGCGAGTTCAAGGAGCACATTATTCTGTGAAGCATACAACCAGCTTCTGAAGCTAGGATGAACCAATGTAATCGTATATTTCAGTTATATAAATATTTTCATTTACCAGTTTATCCTACAAATGAGTCTGAATGATAAGATGTGAATATGAATACATTTCAGATGTTTACACAGACAGTTAGCACAAGTGTCTAGAAGAAATATGGAGGATAGTGTCAAAGAGAAATGCTATGCCCTGATATAACTAGGATGTGGTTCGTCATATGTTTTGTTATTTCTCCCCTCAACTTCTTCAAAATACGAACCACTTCAGTACTGATCCTAAAGCTTTGTTTATTAACCTAACCCATAGTAATTGTTAATAAATGGTGCTTGATTCTTGTTTCATAATGGTAGAAAAGCAAGATGTTTTCACTGAGTACATATTACGATGTAATTATGGGCTATCAGATAATTTCAGCTTTGTGCCCTGTGTGACGTATAGTGCAGCTGTTCAGTAGGTGAGCGTAATTGATATCCTACTTAGGCAGTGTGATAATGGATTTCCAGGGGTGGGTGGATGTCCACATTGATGATAACGCGGTAGTAATTGTTTCAATAAGCAGCGCATTTCATATTTCTTATATTTCAATAAGCAGGACATTTCATATTTCTTAGATTTCACACATAGCGAGTTGCTGGCGATATCAGCAGCATTTTGTTTATCGAGGTAGTGTTATGTACATGCCACAAAATTCCTAAATGTATTTTTTTCAATTTAATACCGTGTTTTAAATTCCAATAGTACAATGCCGAAAATAACAATTGTTGCATTTCTCACCATTTTTACAAAATGAATTTGACCTAAAATACTTGGTAGGCATTTGTAGGTCATAAATGAGATTAAAATGGTAATACATTACCATTTGTCTCGCATGAATCTTTATACAAAGAAATAAATTATAGGAGAATAATAAATAATGCTAATGAAAGCTATAGCTCACCAGTTTCAAGTGGCACAATTGCCCTAGAATTGAGATAAGGAGAAAAATATATTGTTTGTCCAGGACTGGTGTCGTAATCTTGGATAAATCTGGCAATCAGGCTGGTTGAGCTTACTTCCATAGAAGATAGTAGCGTTTGAATTTTCCAGCATTTTTAAGACACCCAATTGGTCGAAAAGGTGGGATGAGAGAGGAGGAAGTGTAAAACTGACTATTGACCTTTTGGGAGAGCTGGAAATAATGTAGAGTGCGTGCTCGAGGCCACTGACCAACTACTCAGTTACTGTAACATCCCTTTCAGGCTGGAGGTATCTCATGTTCTCTGTGATCGCCATAAGAATATCATGACTGTTGCCAGTGATAGTGAGTCTGAGGAAACCGTACTGATGAAACAGTACTGAACGGTGATCTTATCTCTGAAGCCAACATTTGTAGCTCAGCAGTAGGTCATGTTACACCAAATACATAAATGAAGTAGGTAATGAAACAGGAGTATAGACATATAAAGGCAAAGATAATTTTCTTTTCCTTGTCAGTCTTTAATGTGTAAAGTATGTTTTCTTCCTGAAACCTCAAACTTGCAAAGTGAATTTTCTAAATTGTTCAGTCATCTCTCAAAGCTTGATCACAATATCCATACATTAAATTTCAACGACGTTATTTTCTTTCTAGGGAAAAATACACTCTATTCTACAACTACAGATGCTGCCAACAACTTAAGTCATAACTTTCAAGGAACAGAATCACTTCCCTTGTATAATATGTCTCGTTCACTTTGTGTAATAGGTGATGCATATACAGATAATAACTGTTTGTTCTCCGCATAAGTATTATGACTCTTGGTTGTGTGATAATTATGGCAGTTACTTTCTCAGTTACCATCCAATCGACAGCTGCATGAAATAAGCAACATTATTTTGTGTAACATAGTGTTGATGGTCCAGACATATTTAATCAGAGGCTAATAGAAATGTACAAGAATCACATTTTAGATGTTCAGAACGTCTGGCGTTATATAGCGTTGTTATTATGACTGCAACATGGAGAGTTCTTCAGTTTGTTTTCTTAACTTCTTCTGCCTAACAATAGCGCGATTCCAATGAAACCAGGTTATATGAAATAAAACTTTCTAGTACTACTGGTGAGCCTATTTGGGTATGATATGTCCGCTATTAGTTGTCAAATTTGAATTTGTTCAGGTGTTTCATGTGTGAAACCCCTAACATGATTTTCTTACCGTCGAGTTAATACACCAGATAGACATATGTTGATTCATTATATTCTCCACAAGGCTTCTTACAATACGTGGTAGAGAGTACATCTTACCAATATTAGCCACTTCCTTCTCATTTTCCTATGGAGCTTAAAACAAAAGGCGAAATTTACGTAATACGGAGGTCTCTTGGCCGAACAGAAGGGAAATTCTGTTTTCAGCTGAGAAACAGTATTTGACATAGCACCTTTTATGTCAAAGCACATTGTTATCCGTTTTTTCAACGAATAACTACTATTAATAAAGGTCATTTCACAAATGCCTGCCGAATACCAACTACGACTTGCCATAGTCTCTTCTCTAGGCAAACGGTGTCTTTTCGAGTGTATGAATCGAAGATCAGATGAAATTAATTCATATTCACTCCAGTATTGTATGTATCTCTTTACTCATCCTATTTTTTGTGGTCTTCATAGTGTTCTTGTGATATTACGAGCGGGTAGTCCGCTAGCTAAGTATTCTGTATGTTTACAGGTTGAGCGACTGTGGCTGACAGATACGGGAGGACTAAGGATGAAGACATTATCTTGAAGGTCACTGAGGTTATAGATACTGTGATAATGAATACCTCAGTAGCCTGTTCAGCTGAAGAAGCGTGGACACATCTAAAAAGGGGATTCACAAAAGTTGGGAACAAAGACGTAGGTACAGGGAAGGTAACTGCAAATAAGCCACGGATAACAAAAGAAGCACTTCACTTGATCGGCGAAACATGGAATTACGAAAATGTTCGGGGTTATTCAGGAATATAGAAATACAAGTCCTTTAGAAACTAAGTGCAGGGAAGCCAATGCGAAAACCACTAAATGAATTCTTTAATTAAAATTACTCCTAAATAAATTGTTTTCCGAATTTATTAAGGCTGTTGTGTTTAGGCGTTCTTTTATGTGAACTAAAGGTGCACGGTTTTTGAGATATTTACACTCATGCCGCACTTGCTTGGAGCTCAGGTGAATTATGTGCTGAAAGTAGCTCCCCACTACTGAAATTCTGATCATAGCGAATTTCTATAGTTAACGCATATCTTCCTAGCTTCGCAATCAGATTGGGAGTGTAGCGTTCTGAAACTGTCCCTCAATCTTTGTGAATACAGAAAGGTGTCAGCTTCTCACATGTACCTATTCTCTGTTAATAAAGACCGATCTGGTACGGCACGTTCGAACTGCTGTTAATCTTAAAAGTCGGTCAACGGGGGACAATTTGGTCACGAAACCAGTGCACCACAACTACTGTGCTGGCGGGAGCGAAAGCAGTTGCAATTATCGTTTATTCACGGCAGTGCCAAACATTATCCACGTTCGAGGCTACCATTTCCAATCCAGACGACTAAAAAGAGTTTTCATAGTACCTATTATGCCAGCATAATTGTGGTGAGAGTGTGCGGAAGGATGGGTGGTGGTGGTGGGGGGGGGGGGGGTTGTTGGGGAAGGAAACCAAGACCGATGGCTTTTAGGCCAATATTGAAGTTAAATAACAAACGTCTGTACAACATCTCCTGGAAAGAGTGCGTAGGACACTGTTGATGGCAATCTATCCGTGCAGTGAAGTCATTAACCTAGGCATCACGAGTCTAGTGTATAGCTATACTGAGTTTGATCGTCACTGATCGCTATATCAACATCAGCACTATCTTCATCATTGTCAACAACAACTACACTACGTACTCATCAGAGCTCATGGTCTAGTGGCCAGGGTTGCGGCCTCTGGATCACGGGGTCCCGTGTTCGATTCCCGGACGGGTTGGGGATTTTCTCTGTCCAGAGACTGGGTGCTTGTGTTGTCCTCATCATTTCATTATTATCGTCATCATCATACGTGACAGTTGATAGACTGGACAGTGTAAAATAATTGACTGTGTAAGAAATTGGGACTTTGTACGGGCTCTGATGACCCACCCGGCAGTTGAGCGCCACACAAATCAGACATCATCATCATCATCATCAACTGCAGAGCACCTGGTACGCAAGTCATCTATCTTGTGTAGTATACACTGACGGAAACAACGCCAAGAAGGGGTTTTACTACACAAAAGAGGGTTGTTAGGCGTGTACAACTGAAAGATGATGTCCATTATTGATTAAAACGTCCGGGCTGAGTTGCCACGGTCCATATATAAAACTTCTTCTCCTTCCTGACGTTTGGTTGCCTACTACGGTCCACATCTACTGAGGTGAGTCGGCGACTGGCTGCTAGGCGCAGGACGTCCCACTTACGTAGAGCACTTAGATGGCGCCACCACTCATCACGTGCTTTCGACTTTAAAACTATCTCTGGATAGTGCCATCTCTCTCGATTACAGGTAATCGATTGTCACTTAGTTGGAGAGAACGTGACCCTTTACTTCCGAAGTTGAAGTACACGGGAGCGTATGATTCTAATGGAGAAAACGTCTAAACTGCACAAAAATTAACTATAAAATTCTGGCGGTATGTGGACCAAATGCAATATCGCGTCCAAACGCGGGAAACTGCTGCCAACACCTTCATCAACGCCGCACATACATGAACGATGCTAATCGCGAAGTACAGATCTAGCACCAAAAGATTTCCATCTTCTGGAAGAGCTGAAAGAAAGTCTAGGGCCTGGGGGATAAGATATTTTCCACCCATGAGGACGTTCACACAGCATTCCGTGAATGGTTTCATGACAAAGCTGCGGATTTCTGTTTTCGAGGAGATGAACAAGGGGCTGGACCTTCCGAACGTTGTTGACAAAGACATTTTAAGTATGTCAAAAAAATAGTGTCGTATATCTATGTCACTTCGAAGCGCAGGAAACGTTCAATAAAGCAATGTGTAGCTTATATTTTGAAGCTCCCTCGTAACAGAAAGACTAATTTTGCGTCACAAATCGTTTATTTTCCGGACATACGACGGAAAGTTCTGCACGAAACCGTCATCTTCACAGCTGAAAATATTCCCAGCTAATGAAGTTTTAAGAGTTAGTACAGTTGTTTAAGGACAAGTTGGTGTGTATTGCGTTACTTTTATTGTTTGCTTATTATTTTCAGTATTAGTTTTAGATAGAATCTGTTACCACGCGAAATTTAAAACGGTAGATATTCGTCAAGGTGGGAAAATATTCTACACTTTCAAATGAACTTTATTTAGTAACCTTACTCTGCCATTTCACATGATGAATCGAACAAGAAATGAAATTAGCGTGTCGAATTTATGAACTTACTTCACGACCAATCCTCTTTCACACGTGTAGGAAATTCGTTTTTTCAGTAGATCCTGGAATTAAATGGCATCGAGTTTCAGAGCTTTGTACCACTGTGTTTCAGAGTGGATAAAATTGGCAAAAACGTGAATAAGCAGTAATTAAAAGGAGCAACTGTGTTTGTCACTCTAGGGCCCTTTTTCATGTCTCTAAGTCCATGCGTCAATACCTTTTACTTTCGTCTCGCCTTCTCCTCTTTCAGTTTCTCCCTCGGTGCCGTAACGGTCGTTACCTTCACTTACTCCCTCGTCCTCCCACGCTCTCTGTCACCACCCTCTTTCTCTCTGCCCAACACAGACACACACACACACACACACACACACACACACACACACACACACACACACACACACACACATATGAACACACACAAACTGAGGTAAATGCAAACCCACCCTTCTCTTGCTCCTTTGTCTCTCCTTCACATACCGTTACTCACACGTTGTAACCACGGATTCAGAACGTTGCTACGCAAGAACACAAGAGTCAAACGTGAATGAGTAAGTACGATATTCCCACCCACGACAAAAGGCGGTTTACACAATGGCCGCGTTTTGTCATTCCCGTCGTTCTGTAAAGGCACTCACGGCAATGCGAGCTCCTTCATTCCTTACGCTTTTGTGCCTGTTGGACTGCTTTCAGCTTTTTATTTCGAGTAGAGGTTTACTCGTACTTCATATATAGCACGTTTCACTGACAACTGTACAGGTTCTGAAGGCTGCAGCAAAAATGTGAAGATGGTTTCGTGTGCATCGGAAAATGGACGCCAAGACCAATGATCAAAACAGTTTGAAGGGACTTCAAAGCACCGTTTATCAACATGAGAGGCTAGAAACTGTTAAAGTCTGACGTAAGCGTAAAGTTTTCGCGTTAGACTGCAGTCTTCATACACGTATGCTATCTTACCCAAAAGTATCCCGACGACTGGAATTGCGTTTTGCCTGATTTACATAAAGTCCTCATAACGTAGCTCTCTTGCGGGCCCTCAAATCTCCTTCCGGTATAGTCTTTTGAATATGCAAAGTAGATACCACAAGAGATCACCAGAGAATTCTGTTCTTTACAGTAATCGGTCCACATGTGAATCAACACCACATTCTTCCATATACTAGGAAACACGTCATTAAAGATAAGACAGTCATTAACGCTTGTAAATTCAATTTTATTACGGTAAGTGACATTTCGAATGTACTTCCACACTCATCAGCATTTGATTCACTTACTCCATCGCATTAGTCATTCCAACAATATGTAGCCAAAATTAAATAATTTTTAGAACAAGAGATTTTGAGACATCATCTGAACTCCTAAACTTCTATGAAAATTCTAAGTACTTTAATTCTTTAAAAGGCTTTCTTACACCTGTGAAGCGCCGTTGAAAAACTCAGTGTTGAACTAGCCAGTTAAAAGCTGCGCGATTAACAGCGACAACTGCTCTGTGGAAACCTCAAAGCTTTCCGGAGTGGTCGAGCAGTTCTAGGAGCTACAGTCTGGACTCGTGCGACCGCTACGATCGCAGGTTCGAATCCTGCCCCGGGCGTGGATGTGTGTGATGTCTTTAGGTTAGTTATGTTTAAGTAGTTCTAAGTTCTAGTGGACTGATGACCCCACAAGTTAAGCCTTATAGTGATCAGAGCCAATTGAAACCTCAAAATTAACGACTTATTACCAGTAAATTCTCTGTACTAATAGATGAGCAATTGTTTGCGCACATGGTTGAACTTCAAACAACATGATGAAGTTTTTGCTTTGGATCCGGAGCGAAACCAAGTACCTACACCCATTGTAACTAACCAAAGCTTTCGTGCCTGACCGAGACTCGATCACAGTGACGTTCGTCACAGGTGATCAGGCAAGAGTCGTGAAGTATCGAAGTATTCATCAGTATCAGTTAGTAAATCTGTACTTCAAAACGTTTGTGCTCTGTCTGGAATCCTGTCAAAACGCTTATCTCCCTATTAACTAACCACAAAAAATGTTTGATGTAGTTTCAGGAAACAAAGTTTTCTCGTGTTTAAAACGAAGTGATATGATGCAAAGTTTTGTGACACGAACTCGAAGCTAGGACGTGATCAGATTGATAACTAAATCAGATGTTGGACACCGAACATTTTCACCAGCAGCGAGGTATTTGAAATAAATTAGGAAACTTTTCCGCCTGACTGGGAATCGAACCCGACTTCTGCCGCCTTTGGGTTCTGTCCACGAACAGTTTGCTCATCAGCAGAGAGATGTGTCCATGTTTGACTATAAATAACAGCACCCATTATTTGCTGACTGAAGAAGAATTATGAACAATTATTGACAGTAGTTGTTCGGTTTTGGCCGGCTGGAGTGGCCGTGCCGTTCTAGGCGCTACAGTCTGGAACCGCGTGACCGCTACGGTCGCAGGTTCGAATCCTGCCTCGGGCATTGATTTGTGTGATGTCCTTAGGTTAGTTAGGTTTAAGTAGTTCTAAGTTCTAGGGCCTGATGACCACAGCAGTTCAGTCCCATAGTGCTCAGAGCCAAGCCAGTTGTTCGGTTTGTATATGATGGGGCTTGAAACGAAAGTGAAGGCAGGAAGATCAGGTTTAACGTCCCATCGACATCCAGGTCATGAGATGGTTGAAAGGAAACCAGGAATATGTTTGTGCTTGACCAGAATTCGAGCTCATATATGTACATTTATTGGAGAACGAGAAGAGTTTGTAATTTTGGAGAATAACGAAGTGGTCTAACTTCATCGTTCCGTATGAGAGATACCGTGAGAGAGAAGATCCGAATTCAAGTCTTAGTCCAGTACCAAATTTTTCAGCGTCTTAAGTTGAGACTAAATAATAGACCTGCGACCCTAAACAATCATTAGCTCATTAAATAAAATAGTTTGAAGTGTAAGAAAGCGCACTGGTGAAAGAGTTAATGTTCGCTGCGATCTCCGCCTGCGCTGTGACCCAACATAAGCCTGATCTGTTCCAGTGGGTGACATAAGAATGTGATGTGTATAATGGGGATTCTGAATTAAGGTGCAATCTGACGTTTTTAACTTGGCTGTATCCGAGGCGAAGGATGTCTCTGTACCTTTTTTAAAAATAAACGTCGGAAATCAATCGAGCTCATACCAAGCACTTAAGAAGCTGGAATCAAACCACCAGACCAGTAAGTCCCACATATGCTAGGCTCATGATTGTGTTGTAATATATGAAGCAGTTAGCTTAAAAAGATGACATGGTGAAAAAATTTAGTTCTTTATTAACTGGTTAGTCATCAACAGACTTCTGACACGGAAATTATGCTATTCTCATATCAGCGGGGTATAAATAGTCTTTTAGCCATCACTGAACCGTTTAGAAGCCATTTGGAAATATTCATTATTTAAAGAAACTTCTTAGATCGAGAAATACCGGTGGAGAGTGTTAAGTTGTCAAATACGTCGAGTGTTACTGCTGTTGTCACTATTAACTTTTTCGTTCTGATATTGCTACACACATACCTGAGGGAAGCATCTATGCTTATTGGTCATTTTTAGAAGCAATTGATCAAAAAAAGTTAAATTCTGAGTTCCTAGAAAATGGTTGCGGTGTTCTGTGGCATTTGGACCAGAACAAGTGGTTATTTAGCTATTTCCACGTCTAGAGAATACTTTGCAAGTTAAGATCGGACATCTCCACTTACTCGTAGATTGCATTAAAACTAAATTAACAGATAAAGACATTACTTGCCACAGAAATTACGTTGCGTTACTTCGTTCACTTGCGCATAGCAACGGCGCTTGTAAAATGATAATATTGGCGGTAAACGCCACTTTCAGAGCCATGGGATACTAACGTCTTCTGTTAATATGACATCACCTTTCTCTCCAGATGACTTGGTCAACGTCATCTGTTTCACCTAGAACAAGGAAGAAAATATTGCAGAGGGTTAACTTTTTTTTCGTTGCAGTAAACTCATCCCAGGTGGTGAGAATTTCACATTTTAGTAGTAGCAGCAGTAAGAGTAGTAGTAGCTTTATTCTTCTGTATATCTCTTTTTACAAAGATATAGAGCATGTCAAAGTATTTATAACTTTATATCAATTTAAAATAAGCTAATTGATATATACATTTACAGGGTGAGTCACCTAGCGTTACCGCTGGATGTATTTCGTAAACCACATCAAATACTGACGAATCGATTCCACAGACCGAACGTGAGAAGATGGGCTAGTGTAACTGTTTAATACAAACCGTACAAAGATGCACAAATCTATGTATTTTTAAATGGAACCACGCTAGTTTTGTTAGCACATCTGAACATATAAACAAATACGTAATTAGTGCCGTTTGTTGCATTGTGAAATGTTAATCACATCCGGAGAAATTATAACCTAAATTTGACGCTTGAAACCTCCGACGTTCAGTTGCGTGTTGTAACAAACACGAGCCACGGTCGGCGAGCAGCATCTGCAGGGACATGTTTGCGATGACGACTGTGTTTACGAGTGTGACTGTAGTGCACTGTTGTGGTTTAGTCTAGCTGTCACAGTGTCCGCATGTAGCGCTTGATGCTATTGTTATTCTGCATTCGTCTCCGCACGCAGACCAACTGTGGTACACCGTGTTACCAGACGTGTGTGATAGTGTAGTGTTGTAGGAACTGTGACCATGGTGTATTCGAACTCTGTAAAGGCGGAGATAATACTCATCTATGGCGAGTGTCGACGAAATGCAGCTGAAGCCTGCAGGGTGTATGCAGAACGGTACCCGGACAGAGAGAATTCAACGTGCCGCACATTGCAAAACATCTACCGCCAACTGTATGCAACAGGTATGGCCGTAGCACGCAAACGGGTCCGTAACAGGCCCGTCACAGGAGAAGCGGGTGCAGTTGGTGTGTTAGCTGCTGTTGCCATGAACCCACACATGAGTACACGGGACATTGCGAGATCCGGTGGACTGAGTCAAAGTAGTGTCAGGCGCAAACTTCACCGTCACCGCTTTCATCAGCAATTACATGGTGATGACTTTACTCATCGCGTGCAATTCTGTCAATGGGCATTAACAGAGAATGCGTTGCAGTACTATCTGTTTACCGATGAAGCGGGTTTCACAAACCACGGGGCAGTGAATCTACGGAACATGCATTACTGGTCCTTGGACAATACTCGCTGGCTCAGACAGGTAGAGCGACAGTGACCGTGGACTGTAAATGTATGGTGCTGAATCATTGCCGACCACCTCATTCCTCGCTTCATTGCAGGGGCCCAAACAGCTGCAACAAACATCGCATTTCTACAGAATGATTTGCCAACGTTGCTCGAAAATGTCCCATAGGAAACGCGTGCACGTGGACAATCCTCGTTGGCTCAGACAAGTAGAGCGACAGCGATCGCGGACTGTAAATGTATGGTGCTGAATCATTGGCGACCACCTCATTCATTACTTCATTGCAGGGGCCCAAACAGCTGCAACAAATATCGCGTTTCTACAGAATGATCTGCCAACGTTGCTCGAAAATGTCCCATAAACCTGCAGATTCCGCAATTAACGGTATGCTAACCCTTGACAGGATGTTCGACGGGCGTTTCATAGGACGTGGAGGACGCATAAATTGGCCAGCCCGTTCTCCTGGTCTTACACCTCTTGACTTCTTTCTGTGGGGTACGTTAAAGGAGAATGTGTACCATGATATGTCTACAACCCCAGAGGATATGAAACAACGTATTGTGGCAGTCTGCGGAGACATTACACCAGATGTACTGCGGCGTGTACGACATTCATTCCGCCAGAGATTGCAATTGTGTGGAGCAAATGATGGCCACCACATTAAACATCTATTGGCCTGACATGCCGGGACTCTTTCTATTCCACTCCGTAATTGAAAACGGAAACCATGTGTGTACGTGTACCTCACCCCTCATGGTAATGTACATGTGCGTCAGTGAAAAAGACCAATATAAAGGTGTTAGCATGTGGACGTAATGTGCTGTTCCAGTCTCTTCTGTATCTAGGGTCCATCACTGTTCCCTATGGGTCCCTACGTAATTCGGTGCTCTCCGATACACACGATCCAACAGCGGAGGAGTGCTACTCAAGCGTCAACTTTAGGTTACAATATCTCCGGATGTAATTAACATTTTACAATGCAACAAACGTCACTGATTACATATTTGTTCATATGTTCAGATGTGCTAACATAACTGACGGGGTTCCATTAAAAAAAACGTAGGTTTGTGTTAAAAATCATACTTCCGTGCATTTTTTAATGGTTTGTATTAACCAATTACAGTAGCCCCCCTCCCCTCACGTTCGTCAGTATTTGATGTGGTTTACGAAATATATCCAGCGGTAATGTTAGGTGACTCACCCCGTATTTACAGACTTCTAGTTAGAGACAATCCTTAGAGTTACTCCTGGTATACAATGCTTTTTTTACAAACAACTTATTTAGTAATGTAATGCCACACTGACGCTCATATATCACTATCAGTCACTGCACATACTATACACACATTGTTTCATAACACTTCACTCACTACACACACAAACACACACACACACATAGACACAGACATTTTCACGGAATTACTCTAACTGTAGTATCCACTTCAACCATGTGGAAAAATATTTCAACGTTGAAAAATTCACATTCGACTCAGTGGTCTTACACATAGTCCCCAACCAGAAATTCTAACTCTGTGGAACACAAGTTTCAGTAAACTTATGAGGCGAAGACAGTTTAACTCTGCTCTTTCTCATCGGAGAATACGCACTTGACATATTGCGGTCTAGATCTATACTGCAATAGGAATTTCGTGAGTAAGCAGTGTTTACGAATTGTGGAATTTAATAGTGCCGTGGTTTCCGGTTCTGTGTATACCTGACATTAACTGGATCTGCGTCATTTCAGGCGACGTCATACTGTCACTAACAGCATCATACTGTCAACTTCATTGTTCTCTCCGCCTGATATTGTAGTCACTGAAATAGAAATCTCATGAACTCCCCACACTAAAGGTTTCAGTTCATTCTTCCTTTCCTTCTGGAAGATTTTATTCCTGTTCTGTAAGATTTTCCCCTTATAACCAACGAAATGTAGCAAAATTCGGCCAGTAATCTCTTTACAAGCCGCTATTTAGTGCTGGTAAGAAGATTTCATTTAAATTTGTCGTGAGCAAAGCAGTTCACTTTAATCTCACAAAACCTTAAACGGTAACGTCACGAATTTACCGAATAAGGAATGCTTATCGTCCAGCTAGGAAAAAAAATTGTAGCCAAAATCTGCAGAGACTCGGAAATGTCGTTCTTATCGTTTGATAGCACTGCATTTTAGTCTGCCTAAAGGGCAAACTGTTACATAAATTCCTTGTGGCCTTTATAAATGATATCGACTTGTACATATACACTCCTGGAAATTGAAATAAGAACACCGTGAATTCATTGTCCCAGGAAGGGGAAACTTTATTCACACATTCCTGGGGTCAGATACATCACATGATCACACTGACAGACCCACAGGCACACAGACACAGGCAACAGAGCAAGCACAATGTCGGCACTAGTACAGTGTATATCCACCTTTCGCAGCAATGCAGGCTGCTATTCTCCCATGGAGACGATCGTAGAGATGCTGGATGTAGTCCTGTGGAACGGCTTGCCATGCCATTTCCACCTGGCGCCTCAGTTGGACCAGAGTTCGTGCTGGACGTGCAGACCGCGTGAGACGACGCTTCATCCAGTCCCAAACATGCTCAATGGGGGACAGATCCGGAGATCTTGCTGGCCAGGGTAGTTGACTTGCACCTTCTAGAGCACGTTGGGTGGCACGGGATACATGCGGACGTGCATTGTCCTATTGGAACAGCAAGTTCCCTTGCCGGTCTAGGAATGGTAGAACGATGATTTCGATGACGGTTTGGATGTACCGTGCACTATTCAGTGTCCCCTCGACGATCACCAGAGGTGTACGGCCAGTGTAGGAGATCGCTCCCCACACCATGATGCCGGGTGTTGGCCCTGTGTGCCTCGGTCGTATGCAGTCCTGATTGTGGCGCTCACCTGCACGGCGCCAAACACGCATAAGACCATCATTGGTACCAAGGCAGAAGCGACTCTCATCACTGAAGACGACACGTCTCCATTCGTCCCTCCATTCACACCTGTCACGACACCACTGGAGGCGGGCTGCACGATGTTGGGGCGTGAGCGGAAGACGGCCTAACGGTGTGCGGGACCGTAGCCCAGCTTCATGGAGACGGTTGAGAATGGTCCTCGCCGATACCCCAGGAGCCACAGTGTCCCTAATTTGCTGGGAAGTGGCGGTGCGGTCCCCTACGGCACTGCGTAGGATTCTACGGTCTTGGCGTGCATCCGTGCGTCGCTGCGGTCCGGTCCCAAGTCGACGGGCACGTGCACCTTCCGCCGACCACTGGCGACAACATCGATGTACTGTGGAGACCTCACGCCCCACGTGTTGAGCAATTCGGCGGTACGTCCACCCGGCCTCCCGCATGCCCACTATACGCCCTCGCTCAAAGTCCGTCAACTGCACATACGGTTCACGTCCACGCTGTAGCGGTATGCTACCAGTGTTAAAGACTGCGATGGAGCTCCGTATGCCACGGCAAACTGGCTGACACTGACGGCGGCGATGCACAGATGCTGCGCAGCTAGCGCCATTCGACGGCCAACACCGCGGTTCCTGGTGTGTCCGCTGTGCCGTGCGTGTGACCATTGCTTGTACAGCCCTCTCGCAGTGTCCGGAGCAAGTATGATGGGTCTGACACACCGGTGTCAATGTGTTCTTTTTTCCATTTCCAGGAGAGTATATTGGCAGCACTAGAACCGTTGGGCACTCAGTTTCAAACGCCAGTTCTCAAAATTTTGTAGACATTGTTTCTCACAAAGAACGTCGCCTTCACTCCAGGGATTCCCATCTGAGTTGCCGAAGAATCTCCGTATCACCTTAGTGTTGTTCGAACCTACTGGTAGCAAATGTAGCAGCTCGCCTCTGAATTGGCTTCCATGTCTTTCTTCAGTCCGATTTGGTACTGATCCTTAAGACACTAGCAGTGGTCAAGAACAGGTCGAACCAGCGTCCTGTATGCGGTCTCCTTTACAGGTGGACCACTCTTTCCTAAAATTCTCTCAATAAACCGATGTCGACCATTCGCCTTCCCTACCACAGTCCACACATGCTCGTACCACCTCATATAGCTTTGCAACGTTATGCCCAGATATTTAAATGACTTGACTGTGTCAAGCAGGACGCTATCAATATTGAATACGAACATTACGCGTTTGATCTTCCTGCTCATCAGGATTACATTTTTCCACATTTATTGTTATCTACCATTCATTAAACCAACTGTATACTTTGTCTAAGTGGTCTTGTATCTTCCTACACTCACTCAGCTTCGACACCTTACCGTACAATGAGGCATCATCAGCAAACAACCGCAGTCTGCTACCTATCCTGTCCGTCAAATCATTTGTGTGTATACAGAACAACAGCGGTTCTATCACACCTGTGGCACTCCTGACGATACCCTTCTCTCTAATGAACGCTCGCCGTTGAAAACAACATACTGGATTCTATTATTTAAGAAGTCTTCGTCAAATCATTTGTGTGTATACAGAACAACAGTGGTTCTATCACACTTACCTGTGGCACTCCTGACGATACCCTTCTCTCCAATGAACGCTCGCCGTTGAAAACAACATACTGGATTCTATTATTTAAGAAGTCTTCGTCAAATCATTTGTGTGTATACAGAACAACAGTGGTTCTATCACACTTACCTGTGGCACCCCTGACGATACTTTTGTCTCTAATGAACGTTCGCCTTTAAATACAACATACTGGATTCTATTATTTAAGAAGTCTTCGTCAAATCATTTGTGTGTATACAGAACAACAGTGGTTCTATCACACTTACCTGTGGCACCCCTGACGATACCTTTGTCTCTAATGAACGTTCGCCTTTAAATACAACATACTGGATTCTATTATTTAAGAAGTCTTCGAGCCACTCACATAACTATGAACTTAATCCACATGCTTGTGTATTCGCTGACAGTCTGCAATGAGAAACCTTGTCAATTGCTTTCCGGAAGTCTAGAAATAGGGAATCTGCCTGTTGCCCTTTATCCATTATTCACGGTGAGAAAAGAGAAAACTGAGTTTTGCACGAGTGATGCTTTCTAAGACAATGCTAATCCGCGTACAAAAGCTTCTCAGTCTCAAAAACGCATATTATTTTCGAATTGAGAAAATGTACAACGATTCTCCAGTAAACAGAAGTTAGGGATTCTGATATGTAATTTTGCGGATCCGTTCTTGCAACGTTCTTATATTCTGGAGTCAGCTGCGCTTTTTTCAATCGCTTGGAACTTCGTGCTGGGCGAGAGATTCACGATCAATGCAAGCTAGGTAAAGGACCGATTCCGTAAAGTACTCTTTGTAAAATCTAACTAAGATTCCAATCCGACCTGGCGATTTATTTGCATTGAAATCTTTCAGATGTTTCTCTACGCAAGGTATTCTTATTACTATGTCGTCCATACGGGATTATGTTTAATGGACAAATGACGGTATGTTTGTACGATTCTCTTGCGTGAACGAGCGAACTTAAAATTTAAAGCTTCACTTGTTTTTTAGCTATCTTCCACTGCCACACCAGACTGGTCAACAGGAAAGTGATTTTTACTTACGACCACAATTTTTCCGGTTTCTCCGCCAAGTCTTTTGCTAAGGTTTGGCGGTATCATTTATGCGTTCCGTTTTGAACTGAGAGCGCAACAGCCTCTGCTTCGTCAGCATCCGCCGAATTCCGTTATTGAACCATACTGGATATAGAGGAGGAAGGAAAAGTCTGACTTTAACCATAATATAACAGTGGGACTTGAGAGCCTGTGTCTACAGTGGTGGTAGCACTCAGCTACTGAGGAATCAAGAATGTTAACATTATATCGTTAGCGTAGTATAGACTGAGGCAGAGGGAAGCAATTTAATTGTTTATTTTACATTTAGTTCAACATATTGCAACTCATCTCAAGTATATTTTGCTCACCATCAAGCGCTTTTGAGATCCAAAATTGTTACATAAAGATAAATCATCTTGATCTAACTTAATATAGAGCTGATTTGTTCGCTGCCAGAGTGGGTATTGGACTATATAGAGGAGGGGGTGTCACTGGTTGGCCAGAAATAGACGTCCAGTGAGGTCTTTTAATCATAACGAATATATTATACGTATCTTTCTTATATCGGCTGCAGTACAATTTTACTCAAGAATAGGTTATTCTAGACATTACTCTCAGTGTTTTGTTTTCCTTGCTCCTCTTTCTGATAACAACTGCTTCTCCTTTCTCTTTATCAGAAGCTGGTATCGAAGTTGTGCTGCATACGTTCGTTAGTTTAATTTTCAACGGAATTTTGAGCCTCCATTTTCCGCCATGTTTAGTGGTTTCCTGCTGTGCAGCCTTTCTTGATTGGAAATCTCACGTTATTTGCAGCTTAGGAAGTCTCCCTGTGGATGTCACGTTTCGCAGTCGGTACTGGGTTGCTGATTTCATTTTCGTACCTGTCTTGCATGGATAGTGCCTTAGACATCGATTTCAAGAAAAATATTTTCCATGTCTGTTATTATAAAAAAGAAGATATCTTGCTGCTAATAATGTTTACAGAGTAACTACTGTAGATGATTAAAAATGTGAAACAATTCTGGTGATGAGCACCTTAGTTTCAGTACATTTAAGACAGAAAAACACGAATATTTGTGATGATTGATAATCTCTGTTGTTTAGCTTGTAGTCGGCGCATCTGGGCATTGTTAGTGATGACGCTCTAATACCTAAACTCAGTTACAGAAACGCAAATAAGGCTCACTGAAATATGCTTGGGGTATTTGGGTGCTCGGCCGCCACGTCTTTGAGACACGAAATGTAGTCAACATTCAAGCCGCCAGACCGATAACTTCAGCTGATATCCGATACGTGATTTAAAGGAAATAGGGAATGGAGTGGATTAGACCGCGTTACTTTATGTATATAGTGTAGTGTATTCGTCGCCAATGCAGAATCTTAAACCAAGGAAGCAAGAGAGAGGGTGTTATTATGGGTGGCTGGTATCCTTTATGTACACAAATGCACACGTAGAATAATACGGTTCTTTAGTTAGAAGAACTGGCACATGTGTTGTGGTACAAGCTCATTCGTAATACTCTTCTTGCAGACAATAACGTTACTCTTCTCGAACTGGCAACATTGCCTTTAATGTTCTTCTCTGGAATAGTAAAATAATAGATTAGCTTCTTCAGTCTTGAAATTGAAAATCAATGCATAAATTAATAAATCTTATTTTCTTAACAAAACAATTTAACGTCCTAAATACAAAGTAAATCAAATACTTCTTGGATAAAATTCTAACTAGTTGTTTTTATTCTTCTGTCTTGTGGTTTCTGCTGAAGTTAGAGTTCTTCTGAGGTCCCATGACTTGTCAAAAACACAAACTTTGTGCCACATTAACTAAAATTATGCATACTTCATAGCATGTCTCTTAACCGAAGTTCGCCAGTAAAAAATTATCACTAAATAAAGTAAAGTATGGAGTAGGGAATTCTGAATCAAACCATTGTATTTAGGACTCTTTTTTCAGACTATGGTGCTCATGCATTATATGCTATATGTACTCACTCATACTCGCAGTTTTGGTCGTAGTTGCAGTATATGCATACTGGCTTCCTGCACTAGCAACTGCATGATACGTACCTTTGCCATCACTGTATGAAAATTTTAGGACTTCTTAGCAGCTATTAAGTTTCCACATTCTCGCACATACAGCGTTGCCATAATAAGCAGATCTGATGAAACTTAGCAGAATACCTACTGCGTGAATTTCAATGAGAAAGAACTTCGTTCGTGGAATTCAAAGTCTGATTGACTGTCTGCATTTCCCTTGAAGACGCAATGCGCCACTTTCACTCGCTACATCGTTTATTTTTCATGGCAAACTTGTGGCATCAAACCCATATCATAACGTTTCTTCAGAGAAAAGCAAGCGATTGCTAGAATGGTATAGTGGTTATAGAAGCCAGTTTCTAATATGCAGGCATGAGGTTCGAATCCTCTCACTTCCATGAATTTTTATTCAAGGTAAAAGTTATTAGTTTAGGTGGTCAACGTGAATTAACAAGAGTTCATAATTTTAAAGCATTCAGAAGTATTTAACTGAGGATTAGTGGTCTCAGATGCTCTTCTTTATGTCTACACCGCATGTCTTTCATTGCTTTTTCTCTTTTTATGTTGTCAGTAAAAGAAAATGAAATCTCCTTTGTCTTTCTGTCTGCTTCTGTATAAAGAAAATGCAAATTAATATAATGCTTTTACTCGGCGTAAAAATTGTACTTTCTCTTTGATGCCTTCATTGCCATTAACGTCATGCACCACGTGACAAAAAACTTTGTTTCAAGTTTGTGTCAGCTTTCTGGATCAATAATCGAAAATAATTTCAGATCAAGAGTCTATTAAACGACTGAAAAGAATGAAGTAGACAGTATAGTTTTTTGTCAAATCAACTAGTATTCCTTTTTTTCCTTTTTTAATGTGGTAAGACAAACGCATTTTCCTCTCCTTCGAAGGAAAACTAAACGCTTCTTTTCCCGTAAAAAATTGTAACAATAGAATAATTCAGTACCGTGTCGAATTTCTGTTCTTTACTACAACGGCAACTAGCCGATGGGGAACAGAGGGAACAAGTTTCCAGATGGTTCTGGTATTCTGTGGCAACTCTTCCCTTGCTTCATTAACTGCTTCGGACAGCTTTGGCTCGATTGTCAGTGCTGGTCTTCTACACCTAATAATTTTCTTCATGTCTGCCCATACGGGCTTTATGGGACTGAGGTGAGCACCTTTGCGAGGCCAGTCCAACAGCTCAAAGTCTCTCTTCAGTTGTTTTACACGGTTCTCTGTGTGGACAGGAGAACGGTCAAGTTGGAAGATTATTCTGCCTCCCGAAAATCTCTGACAAACAGACGGAAGAATTACGTTCTCCAGTATTTCGCAGTAATAATTAATAACAAACGAACGCTACAGTTGCCACAGAATGCTGCACCAACTTGATCACATCCATCCCCGAACTGTGACAGCGATTCGGCCACACCTTTGCCTCTGCTGGCACATTTTCCGTCGACACTCGCTCCGCTTCCTCGAAACGCATAGACCGAAACATTTGATGCAGTAGAAAACATATATTCTTCTGTATACATAATTTGTTGCCAGTACGAAAGGGTTCTCCTTCTGTACGCAAGTGTGATGTTTAATTTGGCAGCCCTCTGTTGTTTCTACAACCACCGATATTCATCTTAATCTTACTTTCTCGTTAAGACGGGACGAGTGGTCGACTTGCTTACACTTATCTTAGGGATGTTCTATTGGCTTTGCCAGTCCTGAAAGGATCTTTATCAGTGCAGTGGAGCACACAGTTGTCTTGACCATCACGCTAGTCCGTGGACGTCTAGACCGACGCAACCAATAAATAGAACCTTACACCACACTCAGCTTGGTGAAAGGGGAATTACTTCGCGTGCTCTCTGTCTTAGTGGACTTTGAAAAGCTGTTCAACATAGGGGCTTTTCACTTTTATCGACAAAGCATCTATAACCGATACTTTTTAATCACAACCAACAGATGACCGATGTATTTCTTTTAATATTTATAGACTGAATGGCAATGTTACTCACGTATGACACTCAGGACACTATTCTCAAAGATTTGTGTTCCTTATTCCACTTTCTTATAACAACTGCCTCTTCTTTCACAATAGCAGAAGCTGGAACCGAGGTTGTGCTGCATACGTTCGCTAGTTTAATTTTCAACGGAATTTTGATCCTGCATTTTCTGGCATTTCTTTTGGTTTCGTACCTATCAGCCTTCCTTGATTGAGAACTTCTTGTTATTTGTGCTTACAAAATCTCTCTGTCGATGTTACGTTTTCCAATCAATGCTGTGTTGTGGTTTCTTTATTTGTGAGCTTGTATATCAAGGATAATGCTGTCGACAGTTATATGAGAATTATAGAATTCAATTGCAGCGGCACAGATGAGCACGCGTTACTAGGATTTGCAGATAGTGTCCATATACTGCTGAATAATAACGCCAAACTACCACTACATCAGATTGCAGCCCAAATTAAATTTCTACCTGTGACGTAATTGCTCAGCAGTGGGTGAATAGCATCAACACAACAAACCCCTCATTATGCACACAAGACAGTCCCAGTGGGTGCCAATTAACAGCTGCAGAGTGCTCTATGTTTGCTCCTTACTGCCAAGACTCAGTTTCTATCGCAGGACTGCAGTCACGTAAACGGGGCAATAAAGAAGTGTTGTAGGCTGGGTGGTTAATAGACCGGTGATGCTGGAAGATTATTCTGGCTCCCGAAAATCTCTGAAGAACAGAAGGATGCATTATATTCTCCAGTATTTTGCGGTAATAATGACTAGAAAACACTTTGCCTCTGATAGACGCATTTGGTGTTGAATCTCGGTCGACTTGCTCGATGTACATGGACTGAAGTATCTAATGCAGCGCTTATTTTCGTCCGTAATATAACTGGTTCCCAGCTGCCTTCTCTATGCCACTGCGTAGTTTGATCTGACAGCTTTTGGCAGCTCTTTCAAGATTTTATTAACGGCGGATTTTCATCTATACCTTCCTTTCCCTTTGAGACCACAACGAATGGGTGACTTGCTTACACTAATTGTGTATACTGTTGGCTGGATCCTCCGTGGATGTTCAAGGTGATGACGCCGGTTGACGTTGCCTTCCTCCACCAACTTCTTCACTCCCTGATGTATAGCAGATCTGCTGCATCCTAGGAGTAGGGAAATGTCGCTGACACGGTATCCATTTTCATAAAGTGCAAGAATAGGACCTTTATCAAGTTGCTTGAGCTGCGATTTTCCGCAGGCTTTTCGTCTCGAAAGCCAAATTCATTCCAGATTACCTGCTTAGAAAAAACACTTAATAAATTATTTTCCTGTGAATACAGTTTAGAATATCGTGTGGAGGAACTTTGTCTGAACTTTCTGTGAAATATCATACGTAGTAATAATAATGACACTGTTCTCAGACATTAAAGGTGCAATTAGATTCAGGTTATGATGCAGCTCATGTTGATCCGGCTATCATATTTCAGTCACCAGTGTTACCCCATATATCACACTTCAGTAGTTGTAACAGCGCTTCATAGAAGTGGTAGCACAGTGGAGTAGGTTAACAGGTGAGTTTATACTCTCTTGTTATAGGGTTCGAATCCTGCCGTTTCTACAATTTTAATTCGTTGTAAACAAAGAATTCTTAATTTACGAGGACAACGTCAATACTAACGTTCAAAGTACTCGTAGTACTATAAACACTTGTGTATCTGGCTTCAAATGATCGTTGGAGGCAGTGGAGGACAAACAGTCTTCCCCGATTTCTTTATTATAATTACACCTCAGTTTGAAACATTTTTATACATTGTTGAAGTGCATACTAGAGGTAGGTGTTAAACTTGGTTTCGAGTAATGATTTACATATCTACAGGAATACAATATATAATACCTCTTAGAGAAACTATAATGCGGTGCTGTCTGAGGAAAAGGTGTACCTTTCCCGGACTCTGCAGATTTCAGATTTAAATTTTTTCCTACCTGAAAAATAAGGATTTCATATTCCGTAAATTAGTGACGTTACCGTTTAAGGTGTTTTAAGATTAAGCTAAATTGCTTCGCCTGTGACAACATTAAAAGAAATCTTCTTACGAGTATTAAACGGCGGTTTCAGCAGACATTACTGGCCGAATTTTGCCGCATTTTGCTTATTATAATGGAGAAATCATACGAACCGGAAATACAATCTCCCGGAAGGAAGGGAAGAAGTAACTGAAACCTCTCAAGCGGGTAGTTCATGTGACTTTCATTTCATTGTTTACATAATCTTGTAGAACGAACAGTGAAGTTGGTAGAATGATAGTAATGGTGTTAGTACGACTTTAAAATGCCTGGTGCCTGAAGTGTTGCTGAGCCAGTTAAGGTCAGGTATAAACGGAACAGGAAGCCACGGCATTACTAAATTCTACAATTCATAAGCATTTCTTGCCCACGAAATTATTGTTGCAGTACAGCTGCAGAGCGCAGTATGTCAATTGTGTATTTTTCGGTGAGAAAGACAATGGTTAACATTCTTTGCCACATCAGTTTATTGAAACTTTATACTCTGCAACAGTATTTCTCGATCTAAGTAATCCGAAAAATCTGATCAACGCGGAATGTCTTAACTGCAACAGAACACGTTTGATATTCTGCTTTTTTCTTTACGCTTCAATTGCAATTGCTAATCTCGATCATGTCATCTGAAAGAATGATCGTTCCATTTAACAGAAGACATTAACATCCTGTGGCTTTGATAGTGGCGTTTATCGCCAGTTTTAGCATTTTACAAGCGCTGTTGCTAAGCGCAAGTAAATGATGTAACGCACGCAATTTCTGTTATGACGTATTTTCACGGAATTAAATATTTACCTGGTTTCAGCAACTGCTTCTAAAATCGACCATGAAGCCTAAATTCCTCCCTCAAGCACCCGTCTAGCAGCAGCAGTATGAAGAAGTTAATAGTGATAATGGCAGTAATAAACGAAGTATTTGGTAGCTTTACACCCTGCAACAGTATTTCTCGATCTAAGAAATTTATTTAAATGATGAAAATTGGTAAATGGCTTCGAATGGAGGCCATGATGGCTAAAAGCGTCTTAAAATAGCACCGAAATGTGACTAGAATAATTTCTGTGTCAGAACTCTGCTGATAACCAACCAGTTATTGGAGGACTGAATTTCTCTCACCGTGTGTAATTTGTACGCTTAGCGCAACATAGGTAAAAACACAATCGTAAGTGTAGCATCTGCTTCAGCGGTCTGATGGATTGATCCTAGTTTTTTAATTGTGAGGTGTGGGCTACATTCCCACTGCCAGTGTGTGTTTTAAACACACACGACCAAATCTCCTTCTCCTCCAGTAATGCTAAGTGGAGAACGTCAGGTTGCACCGTAGTTCAGAATTTGTATTATAAGAGTATATATCATTTCCCTTCGCTACAAACCGGGGCAGAACCGGTTTATGTCGGGCCATAACAGAGGTGTTAGTGGCGACAAAAAGAAACTCAATCGCCGGTGAACTCCCTTACACTAGAATTTATTTCATTTAATGACCCAGTGGCCATTTAAGATCACGGTGTTCTTTTTTATATGAATCTGAGTTGTTGAAAAATTTGGTACTCGACTGTGATTCGAATTCAGGTCATCTTTCGTGGTGTCTGACCCATACAGAACGATGTAGTTCGATCATTTCCTTCTTTTCCCCGATACTGTAAACTCTCTTAGGTATCCACGAAAGTCACATACGTGGGTACGAATCCTGGTCCAGTACAAAAATATTCAGGATTTCGTTTCAAGCCCTACCATAATTACACCGAACAATTAGTGATAAATAATTTTCATTTTTTATGTCGCTTCATGTGTTGTCAGCAATACAGTTAGTTGCCTTTATTTCTAGCCAAATATGCACATATCTTACTGCTGTTGTACAAACAATTCGTGGGTAGAAAAAAAATGCAGTAAATGCCTCATTCGATTCCCGGGCAGCAAAAAAACTGTATCCTCATTGAAATTCAGACATTTCGCTAGCGATGAAGAAATTTGATATGTAACGTCTGATTTCACTTTGTTAACAATCGAATAACGCGCTGGCCTCGAGTCCACGTCACAAAAGCCTACATCAAAGCAATTCGTTTTAAACATGTCCGAACTTCGTAATTATAAATTACATCAAACGTTTTTGTGGCCAGGTAACAGGAATACAAGGGTATTGACAGGATTTCAGATAGAGCAAAAATATTTTCAATTTCAGATTTGCTAACTGCTACTGATGAAAAGTTCGATACTAGTCACCAATTAACGAGTCTCCATCAGTCACGAAAGCTTTGGTTAATTACAATGGCTATAGGTGCTTGGTTTCAATCCAATCCAAAAGGAGTTCGATTAGCACATTTGAACTGTTCTGTTACTCTCTTATGCTCCCATCTTGGGTGTATAAAAGAATACCAATGAATTTAATGAGCTATGGCCCCGTTTCTGGGATCTACGAATCCATCCCATTACCCAGTATCCTTGTCTGTTATTCCTGAATCTGTTATTTCTAAACATCGAAAGAGCGATAGGGATGGCGAAAATCAGCTATCGTCCACACATCTCGGGTGTAATTTACTAAACGAAATCGTTTGTTCAATACGCGTTTGCAACCTAACAGTGTGAAGACAGATTGAATAGCATTTCGTGTTGTATAAGTGAACAGCACAAGTCCAAGTTGCGTTACGTAGTAAAATAATGTTCAGGCGATTCGCTGTAAAATAAGTGTTCTTACTTAGGGCACTTGAGAAAGTTTTGAAAGTCTCGCGCGGGTGGATGACTGTACAGAAATTTTCCAATATGCTGCAGTTCATAAAATATTACCAAGATAGCAAACAATCGGAAATCAGGCAACCCATCGCTCGAAAATTTTCAAACATTTAGAGGAAGTGATTGCTCGCCCGCACATAAACTAATCTCCATTAGCTTTACTCTGGCCCATCGTCGTCAATAGCTCTATTCCAGCTGCCACGACCAACAGGGCAACAGCCCTTTTATAACGTTTATCTGGCCATAGACAAAATTTATGAACTACATTTATTCTTCTAATTACTGCATTTATTGTCTTAATTACAATCAAGAAGCATTTTTCTAACTGTATCAGGTAAGTTGTGTCGACTCGCTGATTCCTTTTATTATCTTAAAGTGTGCCATTTTCTTTTAGATTTTTCTCTGTTGTTTTTTTCTCTGCGAGTTCTCTAGACCACGCGGCGTCTCTCGCATCCAAGTTTCCATCTAGTTCTATCCTGCCTTTTTGCATGGCCCCATGCTGCATCGCCTCACTGCATCGTTCGAATGTAACAGGAGTCTTCCTCTTTTCATGTGTCTATGAAGTCTCCAGTGTCGTATTTTAGAGGGCCACCTTTCCTCTGACATTCTTCTAAAATGTCCATAAGATTGTAGCCCTTTATTTTTAATTGTGTCTACAAAATCTTTTGTAACTCCCATCTGTTCTCATAGCGCTGGATTTCTTATTTTGCCCCTTCTTGCTGCTTTACAACTTTGTACCTAAAACTGCGCTTCGATTAACTTTCTCTTGTCATTGACCATGGACGTTTCTCGCAATTTAACACCATTCAGAGCAATGCTCTGAAATATAGTTTCATATTACCTTCTTTTCAAATTTACTTACACCGTTTTATTGCAAATAATGGAGTGTCATCACTTAATTGTCACTTTTCTCTTTACTATTCTGAGCTTTATTTCCTCATTGCTTTACCCTTTACCCGTCACAATTGTGCCTATTTATTAATATGAACGGTTACACAATACTATAGATCCATTGTCCATAAAAAGATCCTTTCCTACACTTCGAACTACTAAGTATTCAGTCTTTGTAAAGTTAATTTTCTTACCCCAGTGCTCATACTCTTTTTTAAGCTTATTTAAAATGTAAAAAACATCCTGTTCTTTCTCGACGCAGATGACCAGATGTCCAGCTAAATTTAGGGGGAATAGGATAAGATCATCTACTATAGATCCCACGTTTTTGCACTTCCCTTTCTAGTTTTTCAGTGCTTCGTCCGGAAATATTTTAAAGAGGGTAGGAGCTAAACAGCATCCTGATATCGGCTACAATTAGCCTAAAGTTTCTGTGATGTTAATTTCACATCTTTAACACGAGAAGTATCATCTGAGTAGAGATATCTAACCATACACAAGATGTATCAGTGTTCTGTTTTTCATCGCATCCCATATCCTAGGAAATCGTATGCTGTTCTGGGCCTTCTGCAGGTCTATAAAATCATTTATGTCTCCAAGTTTTGTTCTAGTCTGTTGTCAATCTCCTGTCTTATGCCGTAGATTTTGGCGATACAAGGTCTTTCTGCCTGAAAGCCACTCTGTTCTCCTACTTCCTAAATTTCTCTCTCAATTCTAGTTGTAAGTAACTTACCATAAAATATTGGTATAGAACTGAGACTGTGGTGCCTCGATACTTTTCGCAATCACGTTTTTTAAATGTATTTGTAATGAACCCTACTCTAAACTCGACAGGTACTTCCTCTGCACTAACACAGCGAGGTGTTCAAATGACACGCTTGTCGTGTCCATGTTTATATAGCTCCTCACCCTGGTGATTTTTGGAATTGCTTAACCGTCTCCTGTACTTTAGCTGTCGTTATCTCCTGAAATTCAGATCGATCTTTTATAAACAGTTCTTCATAGTATGTCTCCTATCTATCTAGGATGATCAGCCGTTAGTCTGTATTACTTCTGTCATTTGGTCTCAGCTTTTTCAGCTTTTCTGTCACTTTCCGTGCTCCTTTGGACTTTGTACTATATATGAAGTTTTTAATTTCTTCACATTTTAAGGACCCACATAGCATTTGATTTTTTGCCTCTTCCTCAGTCTTATATCAACTTCTATTACCAGCGTTATTACTCATAAGACTTCTGCTATAAGCCTACTATCTGTCCTTCACATTTGTAGCAATATCATCATTTCACCAGTCACTTTTAAATTTGCCAGACATGCTCTCAACTACTATGAAGCTAACAAAGGCCGCCTCATGAATATCTCACATTCACTGTTATATCATCAGTCTGATGTGGCTTCCCAGTCAGTCTAAGCTTGTACAAGAAGGCAACTGAAAGATCCTGCAGGAAACGTTACTTTTATTGTGCTTGGTCCTGTTTCTATCCATTCTCATTACTATTGTTTTGACACCTACTAATTTTCGGAAAGGGAAACCAAAGTCCACACGGAAGTAGGTAATGGTGAGATCCACATCCTGCTCCTCTGTACCCTCTGCAGTCCTCCACCTTTGTACAGTTTCTTTCTTTCCCTGCAACATAATCAATTATAGATCGGAACTTCCTTGTACGCTTTATTCAGGTCTATTTACTGATCTCTTTGTGTTGAAAAAGGCCGTTCCACATCTTAAGATTATAGTGTCAACAAACCTCTAGTAGCCTCTCTCCATTATCATTAAAAGATACAGCCCCTTCCTGTTGCCGATGTCATGTAGGAGGATAGTCAGATCATTAAACAAATTGTTCTTCTCAGCATCAGTAGCTGAAACCAAAGTCCACACGGAAGTAGGTAATGGTGAGATCCACATCCTGCTCCTCTGTACCCTCTGCAGTCCTCCACCTTTGTACAGTTTCTTTCTTTCCCTGCAACATAATCAATTATAGATCGGAACTTCCTTGTACGCTTTATTCAGGTCTATTTACTGATCTCTTTGTGTTGAAAAAGGCCGTTCCACATCTTAAGATTATAGTGTCAACAAACCTCTAGTAGCCTCTCTCCATTATCATTAAAAGATACAGCCCCTTCCTGTTGCCGATGTCATGTAGGAGGATAGTCAGATCATTAAACAAATTGTTCTTCTCAGCATCAGTAGCATTATTTACGGGTTCATATGCTATAATGATCGCTGCGTAGTATCCTTTTAGCTTCAGATATGCATGCATTAGACATTCGCTTACACAGTCCCATTCCTTAACGCAACTTTTCCATTTTTATGTACGGTAGCGGGGATCCCCTTCTTTGTCCAACGTTCTTTGTTCGCTCCACTGTAGATATGGACATAATCATCTATTTACTCTACTCATTCGCCTTTCTTTTTTCTTCCTTTCAGAGCTATTACGTCTACACTGTTTGTTTTGAAAACTTCGGTTTAGTTACCATTCCCTGGACGTTCCATTTAACCAGATTCAAACACCATTTTCGTTTGCTGGGTCGATCCCGATCTGATTTCTAGGCTTCACACTTAGATATTTTTGCAGGCTAAAGTGTCCCAAGTGATGGTGAGTAGGACCAATAACCCAACCCACAACTTGGACAACCGGTCATTTTAATGAAGGATTTATTTCTTTACACTGACTGTTCTTCTGGACTTAAGGGCTAGGCCAACTCTGTATTTTAATCAAAATTCCACCGGTCCGTTTGTACTGAGGTCCATCATCTCCAATATCGCCACCGTTGAAATTAGAATGGAAAAATGAGACACTACCTGGTTCGAAAAAAGAGTAGTTGGTCAGGGGAAGCAGGTAGAGAAAGCAACAGAAGAAGGCTGACACAATGAAGTGGATGTAGTGTCAGACTTAGCTAAGGGCCCATATTGTAGCCACCCACGTTGCACAGTTCCTGCCAGCAAAGCTTAGTGGATCGCTGACGCACACTGACCTCCCTACCACAATTAAAATTATAGCCCACGGGGAGGTTATCATTCAGATAACCTGTTATATATTGGTTAAGAGCTCTCCCACATCAAGCACTAACACTGCAATGAGTTAAAACAGCGTTGAAACTAAATACGGGTCATTGGGTTCAATTCGAGGCGAGACTCATGTAGACTATTCTACTCCAGTCATGAAGATTACAGGCCGACGGCGTGTGTGAATACACCCATCGAGAGTGGTGGGATTCTAACTGACTGTCGCCCTCCACACAGTCCGATAACCAGAAGCGATGGTGTGGGGTGCAGTTTGTTTCCGTATTAGAGGCCCTTCGTTGTCATCCGCAGCACCCTTATAGTACAGCGGTATGTCGACGATACTCTACGTCCCGTTTTGTTGGCGTTGATGGCAAGCGACCGTGGGCTTACATTTCAGCAAGACAACGCTCGCCCGAATACGGTGTGAGTGTCTACTGCTTATCTTCATACTTGCCCAACCCTATCTTGGGTAGCAAGCCTGCCGGATCTCTTTGCGCTTCACAACGTTTGGAGTATAATGGACCGGTCCCTTCAGCCAGACCGCCATTTCGTCGATCTAACATGTCACCTGGATAGTTCGGCTCCATATCCCTCAGGAGATCCAACAACGTTGTCACTTAATGCCATGCAGAATAATTACTATTGTAAGGGTCAAAGGTGGACGAACACGTTATTAGTTTGCTCGATTTGTAAAGCTTTTTCTCTTGAATAAATCATCCATTTTTTCTGATATTGTAATCTGTTATTTGTCTATACATGCACATCACGTCCATCGTCTTCCTCCCGATACGGAAAATTCCCTCATGGTGCACCGTTCCTGTTTATTCTTTTTCGTCTTAGGGTGTATACACTAGTTAATACTAATTGGAGACATCGTTCTGGGTTAGCTTTAGAAACGAATTTATTTTGTAACGACGTATGTACTATACACATTTAATCGCCATTCATTAACAAAGTAATCCACATACATACATG
The DNA here is from genome assembly GCF_023897955.1 of Schistocerca gregaria. Taxonomy (NCBI): domain Eukaryota; kingdom Metazoa; phylum Arthropoda; class Insecta; order Orthoptera; family Acrididae; genus Schistocerca; species Schistocerca gregaria. Next base: position 367,698,483 of record NC_064926.1, read on the forward strand.
TTTACACAAACATGCGTGCGCTCATGAACACACACACATACACACACACACACACACACACACACACACACACACACACACACACACACAGACAGACACTGTTCTATCCTTTAGTGTGATACCAAATTATTCGGTGCGCTGACTTCCTGAAGAGATGTGTGACATCGTGTGAGTTTGTGTGTGTGTGTGTGTGTTTTTTTTAAGTAAAACCATTAATTTATTATAGTGAAATTAGTAAATGAGACTATATATACGTGTGTTTATTTTTCATCAAGGGATGCCATCGAGCGACAGCAGAGGGAAGCAGCGTCTGTACTTTCCTTTTATCTACTCCGGTCTTGGAAATATAGCAGCAGACGGCCAGCCTGCAGAAGAAGATGTCGCTGGAGTCTTCTGCGTCGATGGTATTTAATTACTGTGCGTTCTCAAGAAGAAAAGGAAGTGTTCTGTATTAGGCTGATGAAATAATTTATGACATTTTAATTCAGGTAGTCTATATTCATCTGCCACCTTGTCAAACCTGTCATAATCTGACGAGCTATTATCTGTGCTGCAAGACATAGATTTTACTGCGGCAGAAAGTTCTTCTTTATTATACGTGGTTGCATGTGGAGTGTACAACTAATCTGATTCACCAACATATCCCATGTGGGTGAATTTTACTTGTTCAAATTGAATACTGTAATGGAATGAAGTGCGACGAAATATTTTTCTAGTTAATGGAAAAATGTGGTGGTAGAACTTTTAGCTGGAAAGCAGAGTTGTCAGTTTAAAGGAAATTATTTACGTAACTATGAATATTGCATATTTAAACTGAATTTTGCGGTGAGTAACACAATTTAACTACGAATAGGAAGAGCATATTCCACGGTACGCATGTTATCAAAAATATTACGAACACGAAATCAAACTTTGTAAACTTATAACAAACAGAAGATTTGTAATAATACATCCTCCGAAATACAATATGAATTGTCGAATAGCAGAAGCAAGATAATCACCGTCTGTTTCCATAGCTACTAGAAACTCAAAACAATGATACCAGAAATTTTAACGACAAGAAATTTCTCCGCCGATAATCTTAATTCCACGACACCCTAGCAAGAACATTTGAAAGTGGATAAACATATTAGATTACAAATATACCGATACAGAAGCGCAATGTAAAATTATCCCTATATATTGACCACTTCCACCTCGTGGAATGAATACGCCGACTTGGGTTGGTCGCCTCGCGTATTTACCCCGCCCGCTTGTTGCGGCACCGGGACCGCAACACTGCACATTGCCACACTGTAACGTCAACAACACAAACACACACACACACACACACACACACACACACACACACACACACACAAACACACACAAGCACCCAAATGACGTCAATAAAAGCATTCCGTTACTTGGGCATGTGTAGAAGGAAATCCATTTACAGTATGGTTACCCAACTTTACAAGAAAGACGTTCAGACGGTGCGCTACAGGATTTGTATCCTCTTCTTCCTTTCTTAGTTTTTGGCCATCTGTGGACCACGTAGAGTATCTTCCTCGTGATTCTGTGTAGTTCCGCAATTTTTCGTGTTTCATTTGTCCATACCACGGCGCGCTTTCTGACCGTTTCCTGAAAACTTCCGAACTTCCTAATCTTCTTCTGGAAAGGTAAACTGTGTATAATTTCTGCTTTTACAACGTTTCTGCTAAATCACTTTCCACTTCGGTAAACACACTGATTTGCGTTTTGGGATTTTTGTCGACAGCGCAAATAAAGTTTTTGCTCAATGTTTCCGGTATTATTAGAACAAAGGGACCATAAATTGAAATTTTCTTTTTCCTGTGACGATCAGATGTTTTTTCCGTTTTGATGCTCAAAGCATCGAGTGTTTTCCGTACTACCTTCCTTACCTCTTTCTCCAAATCTTCAATATCTCACTCTCTTTGAGGACTAAACATTTCACTGCGTAAAGCCACTCCGATTTTATGACAGTGTTGTAGTAATAGTGTTTTGTTTTTATTTTCGTGGAAATAATTCACTGGACTTTATTTTTATTTGCTTCCTTATCTTGACCATTTGGTTGCGTAATTTCCCAATACATAAATTCATTACCTCTGTTGCTTCTACAATATCTGGCGCTTAGGAATTTTGGGGAATTGTTGATGTTCGTTATAAATTCTACCTTCTCAAAGAAAAATTGAAATACAGTGGCTTATTCCATCTTTTTCAACACATTGATTTTATCACATATTTATCAATGTTTTCAGAAAAAAACTTTGCTAAATCATATGCGAAGTCCTTACACTTGGGCTTGACGTTCGAGTTTTTACATACCAGTCTGATTTCTCGGCTGCCTCTTTCTTGAAGTCTAAGATTCCATTCCCTTATTACCTTTTCCAAAACGCATTTGGAGGGCCACGGCAAGAGGCCATTCCCTTACCGCACAGAAGCTTTCATTTCAGATGGTTCTGAAATTATTCTCTGAATTTTGTTTGGGATTTTGTTATGATATTTTTCCTTTAATTATGACCAGAGCTTTTATTGTGCCAGATTTTTTTGCGCACTGTAGAATGTTTCTCTGTCTACAAAGTCTAGATAGATAACCACATGAAAATGATGCTGCTGACACTGATTAGGTCCATCTATAACTTAAGAAGGATACCAACCGACTGCCAGTAATGCATCATGAGTCCTATGATGAAGAAAAAAATGGCTCTGAGCACTATGGGACTTAACAGCTGTGGTCATCAGTCCTCTAGAACCTAGAACTACTTAAACCTAACTAACCTAAGGACATCACACACATCCATGCCCGAGGAAGGATTCGAACCTGCGACCGTAGCAGTCACACGGTTCCGGACTGCGCGCCTAGAACCGCGAGACCACCGCGGCCAGCTTATGATGAAGAAGGCTGCGCCTAAAATATTTGAACATTAACTGAACCTTAAGTCTAATATTGTATGCCTTAGAATTTCTCTAAATGGTACTTCTGAGGAGAATTGAAGAAAAGTAGAAGCTATGCTGAGTGAAGATCAGTTTGGATTTAAGAGGCGATTAGCAACAAGAGAAGCGATTTTGGCCGTGAGGCTTCCTGTCTAAAAGAAAACGCAGAAAAATAAACCATCTTACGTTGCCTTCATAGAACTGGAAAAGGGATCGGATAGTGTTTCCTAGCAAGAGATACTCAGAAGGTCTAAAATACAAAGACATGTCGTTGGTGCACAGGTTCTATAAGAGCGAAGTGGCTGTGATTAGGAGTTTTCCTCAGGAACTAGAAGCAAAAATTAGAAAAGTAGAAATAGAAGAATTTGCTCTCCCTCCTCTTCTATTCAGTGCTTAAATGCAGAAAGCTATGGATCAAGTTCGTGATAATGCTGACGTACAGATAAAAGTGAATGGGCAGAAGGTAGACATACTCCGTTAGGCAGATGGTATTGCTGTGGCCATGGAGATAAAAGACGACATAGAAAAGGTATTAAGGATATTCTGTGATGAGTATGTAATGACTGTAAACAATCGGAAAGCTGCAGTATGGTATCCAATGCTGAAGAATAATACGAACCAATAAGAATATGAATGGGAGAAGAGGAGTCATGAATGACATAGGAATTTGTCTATTTGGGAGGCAAGACTACAAGAGATAGTACGAGCTGGAAGTAAACTATGAACAAAGTGTAATAGACCAGAATTGCATTTACTTTAAGAAAGAACTTAGTCGCCATCAAGTACAGTAATCGGGAAGAAAGGAAAAGAGTTACGAAAACATTTGGAGTACGGCCATATACGGCTCGAATCCCTGGAGATTTTGTGCTACGGAAGGATGATGAAAATCGGCTGAAGACACGGAGTTACAAATGACGAGGAGCTGAGAAGAGGACGGGAACACAGATATCTGTGGAGAAACATCGAAAGAAGAAGAGATAAACTCGGAGGGCACATTTTAAGACACAATAACATCACTGGAACAATAACAAAATTAACTGTTGAGGGAAGGAATCGCCGGGGACGACTAGGCATTCGCACATCTAGTAAATTATGAATGACGTGTGATGCAATACATACGCGGAAATGAAGAGGGAGGCTGGCAGAGGAGGGGAATAGCGTACTGCTGCAAACCAACCTCGGGGATGAACACTACAGAGAGCGAGCGGGAGAGTGGGTTAGTAGTTCCTCACGATCATTTTCAAATTCGTAATCTGTTGTACGCAGGACCAGTTCTTCCTGAATCACCCTTAGTATTCACAGAGCTGGTCGTGTGATTACCCTTTGTTGTGTCCCTTTTGTAATATTCACCATTATCCAGGTGAAACATAAATAAAAATGACTGTATGTAACACAAAATGAACTGCAAACATCGATTTATCTGCAAAAGATAATAACACTAACAGCAAAAATATACAATATAGATCGATAGGGGCAGAAAAGTTATTATTTTTATTGTATGAGATTATAATGTATAAGTAATTAAAGAACTATGATTATCTTTGGAAGAGATTAAAACACAATGCAATGCTCATTCTTCTGTCAAGTCTGTTTTGTTCTGTTCGTTCTGGTGTCAGCTGGAATAAGGTACGCAAGTTGTTGTGCTGTGCTAGAATTAGTTTCCGTCGTAACGTAATTGCAAACATTTAATCGTGTAAACTGTGTCCTAGTAAGAATATATTCGTATATAGTGATCTCCGTGTCTTATTTCAAGAACCTACGCCACATTTATCTTATGAAAAGAATATTTATTGAAAATTATTTAGCATGTTTCCAGCTGCTGCGGAGCGAGTAACAGTGATCTCTGACTGTTAACAATTAGCCGCCACTACGTGGTGCATTTAAAAATATTTTTTCACAGCACAATGTCTGATAGCCGGAGCGGAGGAAATTATGTAAAAATATTCAGTGACGTTAATTGAAGGAAACCAGTTACATAATTTTATTAAAATTGTCTATTTCCTGTGATAGTAATAATTTCAGATAAGTGAACTGGAGCTGATTACTACTACGCTATTGCATTTACAGTAATTTGTAGGGAGCCTGGCGCTCGATAATACCAGATATAATACGTAATTGGCAACCTAGGAAATTCATTATTTTGCTTATTATGTCTCTTTTGTATTTATTTGAAAGCTAAACGTAAAAACTAACTTCGTTAAAAATCAGCAACAGATCACGATAAATCAAAGGACAAACAAATTTACTAGGAGAGTGTTTCCTCTAAAACAATAGTTACATTATTTTTTTTAAAGAGATATAGTATCTTCCAATCGTTTTTGAATTCATTGAACACGATGTTGTATGATATAGTCACTAGAGAGATTCGTCTACAGTTCTTGATATCTGCCTTACATTTTTCTTGTACAAAGAATGTATGAGAGCGCATGTCCATTCTTCAGCAATTTTCTCAGTTGCTCAAATTTCATTTGATTATTTTTGTAAGGTTTTCAGTCATGTAATCGCTTGCAATTTTATCACGTTCCCATGACCTAGCGAGTAGCATAAATATAGCGAAGGAACGAGAAGGCAAAAGAAATAAAGGTAAACCAGGAACAATAAGAGAATCGTTTGAAGGATATTTTCTCCAGGAATTGTTAACATAATAAAAAAAGCCTACCAATGAAGAAGCATTGATGCAGAATTTATCCAAAGCAGACAGACTTGAGTTGATGACGTGTACGGGGTTATTTGTTAATATGGGGATTTATGGTTCAACGCTTCAGGAAGGTTTGTTTATACCGCTACTATGAGTAGAACTAGATTCTGTCAGATTATTAAATTAGTAAGATCTGATGAAAGAGAGACGCGAAATGAACTCAGGGAATATGACAGTTTTGCTGCAATACGTGAAATATTGTTAAAATGAATGAATTACTGTCGACATATTCTGCTAGGATGCACACTGTTATTGATGAAATGTGCCAGGTGTCCATTCAAGGTCTTTATGAAGAAAAACCTGGAAAATATGATATACGAATGCTAACAAATTGTAAAAAAAAAAAAAAAGATATCTTCTCAGCATGGAGCCGTATGCCAGGAACAAAAATGATAGTCCACAACAATCAAGCTAAGCTGTATGTGCAGTGAAACGACTGGCTATTTCTATACATATTAGAGAGTGCAATTTCATCGTAGGTAGATATTACACTTGTGTTGATTTTGCGAAGGTTTGTAGAGGAATCACAAGCAAACTTCCATGGGAACATTAGAGGTTAATAGGAAGCATGTACCTCAAGAACTCAAAGATATCTCAAGCAGAGAACTCTACCTCCATAAAATGTTTTTAGTGATTGTAGTACCAGAAACAAAACAGGAACAACTGTTTCTCATTTCTCACGTAAAAAGCACAAGAAAAGACTCCTTCTGTAGCTGTCGATTCAGCTTTATGACGCTGCAGTTGGTTCACCTGCTAACACTAAGCAGAAAACAGTAATAAATTTATATTAAAAATTGACGAAAGGCGGCACTGAAACGATTGTGAGCAGTGGCTGGCTCATGTTATGCGTTGGATTTAAACACAGTATAGCAATCGCGGTTATCGCGATTATGCTGTTATCCTCTCACTCCGCGAGTGGCAGCAGCGGTGTGCATCGATATTCGCTCGTTGTACTATCTTTGGCCTGGCTTATAGCTTTCGGCTGTGCCATGTGCGAGTAGTTGGCCGGTTGGCGTGGAGCAGCGAGGAAATCGCGGCGCGTAGTTTGGCCGAGACCGCTGTCGTTGTCCACGCGCGGTCGGAGGGTGTGGTGATGTTCCCTTAGCTACGAGTTACGTAGCTCACAGATCCTGAACACGAAAATTGAGCTTTGAGTTAATCTACCAGCAAGTCACGACTGTTTATATTGTGTCGTTTGGATTTAGTTGTCGGCTGTTTGGATTTTCCCACGAGTCACAAGTGTGTTTTCAAGTTGGCAAATTTTAGCCACCCTCCGGTGGAGTTTAACTGTACTTGGTTATTTTGAATTGAAGTGCACCATCGGAATCTTTTGCCTTTCGTTGCTGACCAGCACTATGTGTAGTTTGACAGCTCAATGTATAATTGGTTGTGGGCGCCAATACCTTATACGTTGTTCAATTGAACTCCCTGTTGTGTGCTGGTCCGATGGAGCGGAAGTTATCTTTTCGGTGAGTCCGTTGACTGTCGGTCGGTTGGGTTGTCGTCGGATCGAGAATGGTAGGACCGACTGCCTGCCTCATCTAAGCAGAGCGTTACTGTTGAATTCGAGGCCGACCATCCGAACCTTCTGAGCGCCGTTGGGTGTAGTGCCTTTCCTTATTTGTTCTGGTTGTATGTATTTGTATGGCTTCTAGACGATTTTTAAATTAAGGTTGTTTTGTCCTTAAGGCGTAAGATTGTTTGAGCCTCCATCCTAATTTAAAGAACGGTTCGAAGGTACAACCTTTGGCCTTTTAAAATTTATTTTAGTTTGAGTTTTAAGTGATGGACCTTCAGCTGCCTTTTAATTTAAAGTTGACTTCCTCTTAAGGTGTCAGATTGTTTGGGCCTTCTGCCTAATTAAAGAACTGTTTTAAGATAAGGCCTTTTGTGTTTTAAAAATTTAATTTTTATTTGAGTCTTGAGAGATGGGCCTTCGGCCGATTTTTTTATTAAATTAAAGTTGTTTTGCTCTTAAGGTGTGAGATTGTTTGGGATTTCAGCGTAATTGAAAGAACTGATTTAATATAAGGCCTTCTGCATTTTAAATTTCTCATTTTGGTTTGAGTCTTAAGGTATTGGCTTTCAGCCGATTTTAAATTAAAGTGGTCTTACGCTTAAGCCATGAAATTGTATGGCGCATTCGTACATTAATTAAGTTCCAATATGTACTGCTTTCTTGGCTCTTGTAATGTTTGGTCAAATAAAGTTGTATATTCGAGGTAACTGACAATCAGTTATTTTGGCCCCTTTTCCGCGATTTAAACTACCCGTCCTGTCCCACGGGTTTAGCAGGGCGTCTCAGATTGATCACTTCGTGATAAAGATTTTCAACTAAGTGGGCTTTCTGTTTTCTATGCCCTTGAACACATAATAGCGTTAAATGTTTATGCATTGTTAGTACTCAACTTCCTAGAGCGGAATAAATCAAAATCTAATAAGCGGCGGCTTTTTCTTCAAGAAGTGTTACTACAGTACACGTAACCATACGTTGAAGTAAGGGCTACTAATATCAGACGACTCTAGAAGTATGTGGTTTCAACCGTGGGAAGTATTGCCGGACAGAATATCAAGAAAATCGCTACCAAGGAAGCTGAAGGAAGAAGGGGAACATGTTGTTTGTGTTGTCGTGAAAGCTAGTAGAAAGTTGTGAATTACTATAAATAGAACAAGACAACAATGGTCCGTAACAACTGTAAGACATTCGTATGAAGTAAACACAGCAAGAAATCCGTTATGTGTTTCAAGTGTGAAGATGTTTCCGAAGTAAGTGACGAATAAGCGATCCCAGAAAGTATATAATGTAATCTGCTGTATTTTGACTAACATATGTGTAATATTTTTGAATTATAATGAAGTGTTCTTCAGTAACTCTGTAATGACTTTTACTACCAATGTGAAAACATAATAAGACTAAATAAACATAAATGACGAAAAAAAGAAAAATACTTAATTAGATTTTTGAAAGAGTGCTAAAAATTTTAGAGTTTCTGGACATTTATTATCCAACAGTAACTCTTTATATAGTGATTTGTTAATAAAGATCAATAAAAATTAAAGAAATACGAGTTATAAGGAAATTTTTGTGGGGGCAAGAAATACGTCCTCCTCCTCACCCTTTGGTACCGCGTGTTAGGAAAAACAAGTTGGTAGTGTGGTAGTGTAAGGGTTAAGTTGAAAGCTTTCCACAGACTCGTCTTTCACTATTTCTGTTGGTTCTTTTGTTTGCTGGGTAGTCTCTGGAGATTTTAGAAAAGGCTTTATCTCTTCCAATCTCTTCATATAAATGTCCTCTACATATTTTGATTTTTCATTTGTGATTTTGGTATTTCAGTTTGAAAATATTTCAAAAATTTTCGAAGTTGTCAGTGTGTTATTTATTGTCCACATTTATACGAGCATGGTAGTTAACAAGCCTGTAATTCTTACTTCCTGATCGTAATGCTAGAGGCAGTAGTCTTTGTGATGCTGAATAAAAAACTGGCATGGAGTCCACCAGTTTAAAAATAATGGCCTCGTTTAAGATAAATTCTTACATTTCCTCTAAAGATGTAGTAGTTCTCATATTCGCTTCTGGTTTCGATCACGGACCATCCTAAGACCCACACAGTGTGTTATCATGCATTTCTCCAAGTGATATTGAAAAGAGGAAAATGAATTTCTCCATTTAATTTTTGAAGTTGCAATTTTTAGTTCCAGAGTTTCAGGGAGTGTTTGGTCCGTGAGAGCTGTTTTATTTCGGTCGAGTCTCCTGGCGAGCCTGTGGGCACCACCGTATGTGCCCACCAGGATCGCTCCCAGTGGGAATCTCCAACAACTCGCCCCGCTACGACAGCGCAGTAGGTGTTTTATATCTACACTCCTGGAAATTGAAATAAGAACACCGTGAATTCATTGTCCCAGGAAGGGGAAACTTTATTGACACATTCCAGGTGTCAGATACATCACATGATCACACTGACAGAACCACAGGCACAGAGACACAGGCAACAGAGCATGCACAATGTCGGCACTAGTACAGTGTATATCCACCTTTCGCAGCAATGCAGGCATCTAGTCTCCCATGGAGACGATCGTAGAGATGCTGGATGTAGTCCTGTGGAACGGCTTGCCATGCCATTTCCACCTGGCGCCTCAGTTGGACCAGCGTTCGTGCTGGACGTGCAGACCGCGTGAGACGACGCTTCATCCAGTCCCAAACATGCGCAATGGGGGACAGATCCGGAGATCTTGCTGGTCAGGATAGTTGACTTACACCTTCTAGAGCACGTTGGGTGGCACGGGATACATGCGGACATGCATTGTCCTGTTGGAACAGCAATTTCCCTTGCCGGTCTAGGAATGGTAGAACGATGGGTTCGATGACGGTTTGGATGTACCGTGCACTATTCAGTGTCCCCTCGACGATCACCAGAGGAGTACGGCCAGTGTAGGAGATCGCTCCCCACACCACGATGCCGGGTGTTGGCCCTGTGTGCCTCAGTCGTATGCAGTCCTGATTGTGGCGCTCACCTGCACGGCGCCAAACACGCATACGACCATCATTGGCACCAAGGCAGAAGCGACTCTCATCGCTGAAGACGACACGTCTCCATTCGTCCCTCCATTCACGCCTGTCGCGACACCACTGGAGGCGGGCTGCACGATGTTGGGGCGTGAGCGGAAGACGGCCTAACGGTGAGCGGGACGGTAGCCCAGCTTCATGGAGACGGTTGCGAATGGTCCTCGCCGATACCCCAGGAGCCACAGTGTCCCTAATTTGCTGGGAAGTGGCGGTGCGGTCCCCTACGGCACTGCATAGGATCCTACGGTGTTGGCGTGCATCCGTGCGTCGCTGCGGTCCGGTCGCAGGTCGACGGGCACGTGCACCACCCGCCGACCACTGGCGACAACATAGATGTACTGTGGAGACCTCACGCCCCACGTGTTGAGCAATTCGGCGGTACGTCCACCCGGCCTCCCGCATGCCCAGTATACGCCCTCGCTCAAAGTCCGTCAACTTCACATACGGTTCCTGTCCACGCGGTCGCGGCATGGTACCAGTGTTAAAGACTGCGATGGAGCTCCGTATGCCACGGCAAACTGGCTGACACTGACGGCGGCGGTGCACAAATGCTGCGCAGCTAGCGCCATTCGACAGCCAACACCGCGGTTCCTGGTGTGTCCGCTGTGCCGTGCGTGTGATCATTGCTTGTACAGCCCTCTCGCAGTGTCCGGAGCAAGTATGGTGGGTCTGACACAGCGGTGTCAATGTGTTATTTTTTTCCATTTCCAGGAGTGTATATTTGTTTTACTTTTATCACTGCGGTAGCGGATCTCACGGAATGCTGTCTGGAGACAGCTGGTGCCTGAGGAAGAACCACGTGCACTAACCGCTCAGCTTACCTGCAGCATCCTAATGGACATTAGTAAGTAATTCGGACCCTCTAGTCATGATAATAGCACCAGTAGACTGCTGTGACCTGACCGTTCGACAGGTGACGCTTTCAGGAATTCTGCACGCCTTTCTCCCGACTAGAGTTGAGAAACTCCCGTAGCCTATCGTGAGCAACTGTTGATTATCGTCGTTTTCTTACAGCAATGGCCAGCTTACATAGTATCTGCGTTACTGTACGTTAGGTGTGTTGCATACTTATCGGGGGGTACCTAATAACGAACGCTTTCGTTAGGTATGCGATCATTTTCTTATTGAATTCCTCTAAAAAGTGCAAATAGTGCACTTTCTACAAACTAAGTGAGCATATATGAGGGACCGGTGAATCTACGGAACATTTCTTTCCTACATAGTTATCCTCCTATCTGTTACTTTGAAAGAGATAGTATTTATAGGAAAATTGAAGTTGCCATTTTTATTCAGGTTTTATTGGAAAACGGTTGAACTGTAGCGTGAAACAGACGAACGTTGTAATAAAAATAAAGGAAACAAGATGGATTTGTTATAAATCGATAGAAAACGCTATTTTCTCAACAATAAGGTAGAATATAAAAAACGTAAAACAAAAATAAATGAAATCGCTTCAATTCTTCGTCGAACGTGTATAAAACACGTTTCTGTTATTAATAAACAAAATTACCAGCAAGCTCTTGCATTTGATTATGATGAAGAACGTTCTATTGACTACAGAATAAGAACTGTGCTTATTTTTATGTTTGTACATGTAAATTGTACTTGCATCAGAAGTAATTGCTTCGGTTATAAAAAGGCACAGAAGGTGCGTGATTAAGTTTAATTACAAATACACAATGGAGTAACTTCGATGGTGTAAAAGCAGGCTTCCATGGTCGTTGTAACAGTCAATAAAATTCTTCTAGGTTTGAGGCCGCATTGTCAACTGTAAAATTCCGACTGCTAACAGATAGCAGTACACCCTGAGGAAGGCGTCTTGCAACAGCCGCCGAAACACCGGAATTTTATAGTTGACAATGCGGCCTCAAACCCAGAAGAATTTTACTGACTTACTAACGTCGATGGTGAGTGGTTCTAATTATGATGTGCAGAACAGACAACCAAACGAGAAAAAAAAAAAAAAAACAGAAATCGTCTGTTACGCATTTCTCCCTTACACATTCATTTATGTTCCTTACCCCACCAATGCCCGCCCTTGGTAGCTGAGACGTTAGTGCGACTGAATGTCATACGTAAAGGCCCGGGTTAGATTCCCGGCTGGGTCAGAGATTTCCTCCGCTCAGGGACTGGGTATTGCGTTGTTCTTATCATCATGTTTTCATCCCCATCGACACCCAAGTCGCCGAAGTGGCGTCAACTCGAAATACTTGCTCCATCCTAACTGTCTACCGGACGGGAGGCCCTAGCAACATGGCATTTTCTTTTACCCGACCAATCCTACCGATCATCCTGTCATATACTACATCACTGAGTCGTGTTATGTGCTGACACTACAGATGACGAGGTAGTTAGAGAGAAGGGAAGTTGCGGTCGACTAAAACTACGGTTGTGTAGTTCTGGTAGTGCGAAATTGTGCTTCATGTGTGTATTCTGTCGTCTGTCGCGTCAGCTGTGCCAGTCACCTCACGATATCCAAAACGTATCACACTCACCTAACGGACCCATTACGAAATAAACAACTCCTTTTTTGATAACTGTGTGTCCTCTATTAATCCTAACTCCTATATATCGGGTGATCAAAAAGTCAGTATAAACTTGAAAACTGCATAAATCACGGAATAATGTAGATAGAGAGGTAAAAATTTACATACATAATTGGAATGACATAGGATTTTATTAGAACCGAAAAAAATCAAAGTTCACCAAATGTCCGACATATGGCGCTGGACAGCAAAACGTCAATGACTGCGAATGACAATCGCGTATTAAAGGAGCTATAATGAGAGAGAGAAACAGATGCGCCAGCAGTCGCAGCATGTTGACGTTACCTGAAAAGGCGCTTTTAGTGAAGCTGTATTATCAGAATGGGGAATGTGACAGTTTAGCGTTACAATCCTATCGCTATAGGAAGGGGATTCGAACAGGTAAAGGTCCGTTGACAAATGCAGCTGTGGCGAGACTGATTTCGAAGTTCGAAGCCACGGGATGTTTAGACGATAGACACCGTAGTGGCCGACCGAGCACAAGGCGTAATGCTGCTGAGAAAGTTCAGGAAGAAACGGAGACTATAGGGGGTTCGTCTATGCACGGAGAAGTCAGCGCTCGTGCAGTCGCATGTCGCACCGGCATTCCATACACTACTGTTTGGTTGGCACTTAGGCGTACCATCCGATGCTATCCGAACAAAATCCATCGACATCATGAGTCTTTACTTGGCGACTTAGTGAAGCGGAGGGCATTTGTGGTGTGGGAGTTTCAAAGGATGGCGGAAGATGACGATTGGTTGAGTAACGTGTTGTGGACCAACAAAGCTCATTTCACGCGCCGAGGGTCTGTCAACGCCCACAAATGCAGAATTTGGGCTACCGAAAATCCTAGAACTGCCATGGAAACTCCATTGCACGACGAGAAAGTCACGGTATGGGTAGGGATTACCACGTCTACCGTTATCGGGCGTTTTTTCTTAGAGGAAATGCGTGATTCTGATTTTGTAACTGCTACCGTGACGGGTGAGAGGTACACCGATATGTTACATGATCGCATCATTCCCTGCCTGGCTGATAAACACATGCTGGAACGTACGATGTTTATGCAGGATGGCGCTCCACCCCATATTGCTAGACGGGTGAAAGATCTGGTGCACGCATCGTTTGGTGATCATCGTGTGCTTAGCCCCCACTTTCGCCATGCTTGGCCTCCCAGGTCGGTGCGATTATTGGCTTTGGGGTTACCAGAAGTCGCAAGTGTATCGTGATCGACCGACATCTCTAGGAAAGCTGAAAGACAACATCCGACGCCAATGCCTCACCATAACTCCGGACATGCTTTACAGTGATCTTCACAACATTATTTCTCGACTACAGCTGTTGTTGAGGAATGATGGTGGACATATTGAACATTTCCTGTAAATAACATCTCATTTTTGCTTTGTCTTACTTTGTTATGCTAATTATTGTTATTCTGATCAGATGAAGCGGCATCTGTTGGACATTTTTTGATCTTTTGTATTTTTTGGTTCTAATAAAACCCCATGTCATTCCAAGCATGTGTGTCAATTTGTACCTCTCTATCTGCATTATTCCGTGATTTATTCATTTTTCAAATTTATAGTGACTTTTTGATCACCCGGTATATGGGGTGGATAAATGATGGAAACACCAAAAATGCCACACATTACGATGCTTAATATAGCGTACGGGAACCTTTGGGATTCAAGTTGTCTCGGAAAGGATAAATAGAGCTCCTGTTAGGTTTTTAATCAGTTCGTGTTGTATTCCTCCTGAAATAAAATGCCAAGTCAGGTAACTACAATGGCGACATGATAGGCGTGTGTTGATTAAGCACCCTTTATTTCGATTTCGTATTTTCGCATATCGATTACGGAAGAGTTATTTAGCATAGTTTCCGACCTCTCGCTGGTCGATTTCAATATCCTTGTGCTACACCGGAAATACGTAGGTTTCACTGGAGGTTTTTGGGAGCAGTATCTCAGTCAACGAATGCCTACTGCGTGGAATTGCCACGTGAGCGCTTTCTATTTGAAGGAAGGAAAGGAGGAAGCTGTAGCGTAGCAGTTGTAAACAGACAGTTATATGGAAACAGTTCTACTAAGGCAGACAGCCTGTTGGTGATGTTGCATCTGTATAGTCTTACGTGGGCTTTCCATGTACAGCAGAACGTGAGTACCTGTTCTGTGAGAGCAAGCCATGCTCTTTTTTTTAAATTCCTTTTACCAAGCACGTGTTGCATCTCTCTATGCATTCTGCTCAGCGACCGGAGGCATTTTTCTTACGGTTTGGCTTGTACAGGGTGTTTCAAAAATGACCGGTATAGTTGAAACGGCAATAAAAACTAAACGAGCAACGATAGAAATACACCGTTTGTTGCAATATGCTTCGGACAACAGTACATTTTCAGGCGGACAAACTTTCGAAATTACAGTAGTTACAATTTTCAACAACAGATGGGGCTGCAAGTGATGTGAAAGATATATAAGATAACGCAGTCTGTGGGTGCGCCATTCTGTACGTCGTCTTTCTGCTGTAAGCGTCTGCTGTTCACAACGTGCAAGTGTGCTGTTGACAACATGGTTTCTTCCTTAGAACAGAGGATTTTTCTGGTGTTGGAATTCCACCGCCTAGAACACAGTGTTGTTGCAACAAGACAAAGTTTTCAACGGAGGTTTAAGGACCGAAAAGCAATACAATAAAGGATCTGTTTGAAAAATTTCAACGGACTGGGAACGTAACGGATGAACGTGCTGGAAAGGTAGGGCGACCGCGTACGGCAACCACAGAGGGCAATGCGCAGCTAGTGCAGCAGCTGATCCAACAGCGGCCTCGGGTTTCCGTTCGCCGTGTTGCAGCTGCTGTACAAACTGCCTCAGACGACACTGCGAACACCTGGTGGTTTACGCAAGATAGTGCCTGGCCACATCGCACGGCCGACGTCTTTCATTTGCTGAATGAATATTTCGATGATCGTGTGATTGCTCTGGGCTATGCGAAACATACAGGAGGCGGCGTGGATTGGCCTCCCTATTCGCCAGACATGAACCCCTGTGACTTCTTTCTGTGGAGACACTTGAAAGACCAGGTGTACCGCCAGAACCCAGAAACAATTGAACAGCTGAAGCAGTACATCTCATCTGCATGTGAAGCCATTCCGCCAGACATGTTGTCAAAGGTTTCGGGTAATTTCATTCAGAGACTACGCCATATTATTGCTACGCATGGTGGATATGTGGAAAATATCGTACTATAGAGTTTCCCAGACCGCAGCGCCATCTGTTGTTGACAATTGTAACTACTGTAATTTCGAAAGTTTGTCTGCCTGAAAATGTACTGTTGTCCCAAGCATATTGCAACAAACGGTGTATTTCTATCGCTGCTCGTTTAGTTTGTATTGCCGTTTCAAATATACCGGTCATTTTTGAAACCCCCTGTATCTAGTGACAGCGTGACATTAGGTTTCCTGGTTGCAGAGTGACAATTACGCTGAACTCAATATTCAGCATCGGTTACGTTTGGGTCAAATATTTAATCCTCGTTTTCGTTTACCAGACAGATGGAAAATATTTCTGTATTTTCTTAATGTTACTGATTCATCAATTGAGCGAAATGTAACTGTATTAAGAGTAGCAGGTGTTATATTAATTATATTAATTAATGTGTGGGTTTGTTGTATAAGTTGTTCTAGTAAACTAAAAATTTATTTAAATTTTTCAGTCTCTTTACGTCGGTCAGACTAGTGTAGATTATTAACGTTTGCTCCCTCCGTACCATGTCTGTGAGGAGTCACACCTGTTTGTTGGCGTCAGTTTTGTACAAACACGACGAAGCAGCACCTTCCAAGTTCTTACCTTTTCTCTCAGGTGGTGTGGCATTGTTAGCTAATGTAAGAGTAATAGTGTCTGTGATTTAATTTTGCTCTCTCAAATTTAAGGATAGAACTTGGCCATTAGTAGCCTACAGAGGTTATTAATAAATAGAGCCTTACCAGATCATATCTAAAATACCGATAGTTTATACCGTTGGACAGTAAATGCATTGGTGCCTGTGGCATCATGCTTGGATTTATTTAGTCAGATTCTCATAATCGATCTGGATATCCTCCTGAACATAAGCCGTACAGGTGGACAGCGATCACGCACACATTTTTCCAAATTAGATCACAAGGACTCATTATCACTGAGATCTGGTGAATGTGCGGACAAGGGCAGATGGGGCAGTTCAGTCTTGTACTCAAAAAACCAGTCTTGGGTAGCTCGCGCCGTGTGAACGGGAGCCCTGTCATCTTGGAACGCTGCATCAACATTGTACCATGGCATGGGTGTGACCAGAAAAAACAGTTACATACGCCTTGGCAGTAATACGACCTTGCACAGGAACCCAGGTTCCCATTGAATACTAGTATGTGACAGCCTAAATCGTAACCGTACCTCCGTTATGTCTAACTCTTGGAAGCAAAAGTTTTAAACATTGTGGAACATAATTCATCCGACCAAATTACCATCTTTCATTGCTGCATAGTGCAGACTTCGGTCACCTTCTTTACTCATCTATTTGCCCATATTCCAATTCACTTCGCTGCCATTTTACACACTCACAGCTACACAAAACACTGCTCTGACCACGACTGACATTTTAAATCTGTTGAGGACACTGCGCTGGTGGCGTTCGTTGTCAAATACGACAGTGGAACCTGAAGGCTTGGCTATGATTTACACTAATGTTTAAGCACACATTTCTCGCAGTGTTTCCGTATTTTAGTCGAACCCCTGTAGCAGAGGGTTATCAATGAAATTTGAAGGTAGCTGAACCTGTAGGTGCAATGTTTAATTATAAGTACTCTTCAGACTATTACCGGGCATCTCATCACTAGTGGAACGTTGATATTTAGCAGTGACATGCATCGAATTCCCACTTGGTCTCTGATAATTTACCGTGGGAATAAATGTCCTAGTGTTTTGAAGGGATAAAATCATACCATACGCATGCTTGTTGATAATTAACGTTTGTCAAAGTTTACAGACATGGTTAAACTTAAATGAAGACGAACTATTTTTCATGTTTTTTGACCTTATGATGAAATACTTAACTATCTAAGAACAATGTAACGCAAAAGAAGTGAACTATCATGTATTAAATTGCTGATATTGCCTGTAATGTAAAGACTGTATATGCGAGAAATGCCAAGGATATCTTCTAAATCTCTTCCAATTCATTTTCTTTTTAAATTGGGACTCGAGGGCTCCTACTCCTTGTACGAGTAATTCCTTGGAAGTATGATCATGAGAAGTGATTATATATACCCGTTGGGTGCTCCGGGTAATTACTAGTTATTATTGCATAATACTTGACACATTTGTGTTAAATGTGTCTGCAGTTAATTGTAGAGCCCTTACAAAGAATACTTCCATTTTTCTGTGCGCCTTTCCCACTGCAGGTCAGTGTATCAGGATTATTGATACATTGTCTGAGAGCAGACCGACCGAAATCTAATTGTTCCGTGTCGTTTAAGTGTTATGCAAGTATAAAGTAAAACTCTTTACGACGAAGGCGGGTTATGTATTGTCGATTTGTGTATGCGAGTCATTAGAATACTTTTCTCGCTCATTGCTTTCAAACAACGAGGATCTAAAATAGCAATTGGGACCTGACACACCAAAAGGAAAAGGAACCAGCGATTTCATACGTGATAAAATATATCAAAATCTTAAACGTGGCCGCTACACAGGAACTGTGTAAATCTGAAGTGATTGAAAAATCAGCCAATCAGTTGCAAACAAAGGTTTATTAGCCCTTGAGCCAGGTTTCGATATTTGTAAAAATATATTCTGCAGAAATAATGAGCGTTCATTCCGAAATACGATACATGTAATCTAAAAGCTATCTAAAGCCATGGCTTGGGACGATTTCTGTTTTGTCAATTTTGTATATGACAAGTGCCACCCGGCTCCATCCAGTCTAATGTACCATCATGTGAGGTAACAAGGCCCACTATTTCTGAAGAAGATATTTTTCCAAGTATCAAAACCTAGGCCAAGAACTAATAAATCTTTTTTTGCATCTGGTTGGCTGATTTTCAGCCTCTTCTGGTAAAATATAAAAATCGCTAGATATTTTTTATGTGTGTTAAAGTAATCACTGCTTTGTGCCACCGCTTTTGAGACTCGTCTATCTGTTAATGTTATATAAAAATGAAAAGAAACATTGATTTATACTATGTAAACTGAAGTTCATCAAAGCAGACACATGAATACTAACAAACCAACTACTGTAAAACGAAAGGTTCATACAGGGTGATTCACGAAGATATGCAAATTTATTAATATATTACTCTACATGTAAAATTAAAGAAAAATGTTCGTATAAACACAGGTCCGTGAATTTTCAGTTACGGAGTTACGGCTAATAACAGATTTTGCCTCAAATTTAGCATCTTCGCTAATATGAAGCCATCGAAAAACTGTACGAGGTTAAAGTAAAGCACGATTCCCATTTATTTTGTTATTCATCTGGTGAATCTAAAAAAACATGTCGCAGACGTGTATCTGCAGTAGTTTTTCAGTATCTGTATCCCGAAACATTCGAAATACTCAGCTAATGGTTCGTGCATTCGGATTCCTCCGAGTTGGATAACATACGCAATATTCGTTAACCGCAACCGTCCATTACTATCACATTTTCCATAAATAAACATAATATCGGCGTATTCGTCTGTTAAAAATTTGGACGGCATACACATTTCATAAATAATCTACAGACTACAATAGTTACTATGTGGTTTCACTTAAATGCTCTGTTGTTATTATGTTCTTTCACTGAACAGTACAGATAATTAACTGTTTCAACGTTAGGTAACTACTGAAACAACTCACTAACGGTTTCCACAATGAAATAAACGTTTCTACATTCTTGATGGAAAGTGAACTAATTTACTTGTCTAATAATCTTTGCTTCGCTGGCTTTTCTGGAACACTAAGAATTTGAAGCCATTTTACTATTTTTCGACCGTGACGGTCTCAAGAAATATGTAAAGGAATTTTCAATTACCGGTACCAGTCACAAACTTTGCCAACTATTGGATTACTTATTTATTTAGCGACATGCTTCGAGGGTTAAACCTCATCTTTAAGCTAAATACTTTACAATAAGTTCATACTGATGTTACATACATTTTTCGTAAATGTTGTGGTCATCCTATGGAAGAAGAGAAAACTTAGTAAGAGACGAATGGCACTTTGGAAGCTGAAGTTTGCACGAAAATGTTTTGTAACGGTCACTCACGCCAGAAGAACGAAGTGAGTGACCGTTACTGCAAAACTGTAAAGCAGCGTGTATTCAAAGAAAATATTAGTAAGAAAGGCAAATGGTTGTGTTGATTTAACTAAGTTTGACTAATTCTTGCAAGAGAGGTACCTTTGAACTATAACTTACACAATTCAGAAGGACAGTGAAACGTATCTTCTAAAACGATTATTTGTTTCTTTTTTCCTTTTACCTTTTGGTGGAATAATTACCTTATATGAGAACTGTGTAATGGAAAAGGACTTGAACGTCATGTATAAAAGAACTGATATCGGTTGTAACTCACAGATAGTGTATGCGAGGTATGTTAACAATAAATTATAAATCTCTTTAAATGTTTTCAAAAGCAAAAGTTTATGAAACAAGGGCTTCATTTTCTTGTAATTCACTCAGCTATCTTATGAAAAGCCATCAGAGGTATCTGTTGAGTGCTCGCCTGGAATTTCTGATTATTATTCAATACTAATACTTGTCACTTTTCTTTTCAGTGCTGGTGCCATTATTTGTGGATCTATTAGTAAGAATACCTTAACGCTGTTCTATGAGTTTCACATGATTATCAGGATTGTGCAGATTTTATTACAGACAAAACGGTCAATACCTTATCACATAGTATCGTTTATGCATTACATACATATAAAGTAGAACCTTTACCTTCTTTTGTATGACGTCAGATTCTGTTCTTATTGTCTCCTTGTGTATGAAAGTCATCAGTATATTTTTCACGTGCATTGATTTCAAACAATATCTGTACACAGCAGGCATCAGGGCCGGATACACGAAAAGTAAAAGAAACGAACGATGAAATCCATATATCAGTTAAAGAGATGAAATAAAATAGTAGCTAGATATTTTTTTACTTGTGTTAAAGCAGTAACCGCTTCGTGCAATTGCCTTTCTGACGTGTCTCTCCCGAGACAAACCTTTCTTAATGCATTTCATACTTTTTACCAAATATATTCTGCCACTAAGAGAGGAACGTTATACAATGTGTCTTTCGGAGATTTCGGCTATCTGACTTTTTTATGTTCAAGGGTCAATTTGTTGAAAGTCTGTCTGGATTTGCCTTTATTAGTATGACAAAGTGACTTTCCTATGTATTGTGATGCACAAACAGCCTCAAGGTGCTTCCGACGCTATTAACTAGATAGTTTACGAACACGATGATTCAGCTACTCCTTCACAAATATTTCTGAAACCGTTTGACGGTCTATACAGTCGCCTTCATCCAGAAGAATCGTAAGTAGTCCCTCACCAAAACGACTAATAGTCAGTTTTCTTGGATGTATTAAATATAGGGATATCGGTACCAATGTCGCCTCCTAAAATGGAAATATATTGATCTCTGCTGTCAGAATCTTAATTCGATTAGTGACAATTTCAACGGATTTTCACCAAAATCCAGTTTGATGTAAGTATTATATTCAAAAGTCACGATTTATCTCTTTTCAGCATAAATACTTAGAGCTGCTTATTCAGAAGATCGTGATTTTATACTCAGATAACGAAGGACGTCTTATTGGATAAAACGAAAATGATGTGCTGTGTTCACCCTTCCAGATTCAGTCCCCGGTGCGTTCTTACTTGCGACAAATTTGCCTAATGGATTAGGGCTTCTAACGATTCCTTAATTTGATAATGTTAAGACCGTTCTGCCGCTAGCCACAAGTGGTCGAATAAAACTGGAATCCGTGCTTTCAGTGCAAATAAGCAGCTTCTCTTCCGCACCATAGTCATATCTTCCTCAAATTAGTAGCCTGATGTTCCATTTTACGAACCATACAGTCAGTAGCGTTGAACCTTTATTCCTCTAACATGTCACGAACACTCATTATCAGATAAATCTCCAGAACCACGTAAGGAGATACGTACGTTTCACAGTAGCTGAATTGGATAAATTCAGGAGTATTGTTTTATATTTCACTCTTGCAGTAACTTGTCGCTAAGAATGTTCGTATTTCCCGTAAGGTGCTAGTATGAGAAACTTGTCTTAAAATTTCAAACTGTCAGTCCACCTTGTGAAAATTAACTCTCAAAGTCTTTCGAAACTAGACAATAATTTTTTCATTATGTCTGCTAAGTGCTTCGTATATCCATATTATTTCTCGACAAAACTATCTTCAGTGACTACTGCTTGTAGGAGGAAGATTTCTTACAGAGGACAGCTTGTTAATGAAATCCTCACTAGCTCAGATACTCACAACATTAACAAAATTTCTACCATTCATTTTCTGTCAATTATAAACGAAGGAATAGCAAGTCAATGTCTACCAATTTCGTAGGGTCTCTATGGCCACCAGTCGAACCACAATATCGCCCACTTACTTCTGGCGCAGAGAAGCCCACTACCGGTTGGAATACCTTGACGTCTTTCACGATGGATATGGGACTGGTAAAGCAGATACACTAAATCAGTACCACCACTGTAATAAATATTAACAATGTAACGACACAAACATATACCAATACTTAGGTGGCGTCTGTCAGTTGAAACTTTTTACTTAATGTTCCATGAATGTTTCATTTGTAAACATAAATGGCGCACCAGCGCGATACGTCCATAATAGGAGCACGACGGAAGGCAGCTTTCATTCTGTTCTGTGTCGCTACGTGTTTGAAATGTGCGATAGTTTGGAAACTCAAATGTCTTTCACATGAAAGGTGAAACTAGAAAGGCAACTTCTTTTAGAGATACTGTGGAAAGAATGTGACGAGAGTAGTTGAGATGTCTGCACGAAGGCACCCAACAAGAATAAATGTTCAGTTAATGAGTAAAAAACTGTTATTCAAAGAGACTTTAAAACATGTATTTATTGCTGCATATTCCATTATATCGGGTGAATCTCTTCATCCTGTGCAGAAGGATCAGTGACTGCAAACTTGTCGGCAGCTGACGATAGACATTTAGAACTCCTGATGACATTTATGTAATTTTAGGGTCGTGTATATGACAACAATCTTTTAGGATTCTCTTTTTGTTGCTGTTTCTGTTTTTTTCCGGCGCAAATGTCTATCTAGGTATTAAAGTCATAACAAAGTTATTATTAAACAATAATTATATTCCAGTCTCCTTTTTACAATACCCTGCAATTTTCATTTTCATCTTTTCTTCAAACTCTGGCAGAAATTAGGTGAGAGCTCTTACCTTAGTGAAGTTTTGAATCATCGGTTGATGCCATGCCCTTTGCCTTCCAGTTGGTGTTTCAGTCCAGCCGCTTTTACGAAAGTGTAATTCTTATAAATGTTAGTTTTAAATTAAACTTTTCTCCACTATCCCGCTTTTCTGTGTAGATTCTCATAGCTGTATCGTGCTGGAGAGCCCTATTACCCTGACGCAGTAGCTACACGTAACTACAGTAACTTCTGCCTCAAGAGGAGAATCGGTTTCTTGTTAGAAACAGTTGAATCCTAAGTGGTAAATATAACTTCTCTAGTAATCGGATTTTGAAAGTTGAGACGCTGCTGAATTCATATCTTTTAGGGTTAAAATACCAACAGTAGAAATAACTGTAGTTCTATATCAAAATGCGAGATTTCATAGTTCATTTGGGTGAAACACACTTGCGGTATCCGTAAATATCAGAGGTCAATCACCCTGTTTGCGGTGGACAGCAACAGCACTGTAACAGTCCTTTTCGAGATATTTGATGATTTCTCCTTGTTATGAAAGAAGAGTTGAATTCTGTTGGCTGTGAATCCTCATGACCAATCACAGCGTCGGTCATAAATTCTGTGCCGTAGTCTTTTTTGTTCACTAGGCGACTGTGAGAAGCGGTATCGTACGCCTTTCGGAAGTCACGAAGCGTGATGTCAAGTTGTACGTCACTGTGTACTGCCTTCCGAGTCATACGTATGAATAAGTGGAAGTAAAAACCACAAAATTTGTGTCTAGGAAATCCATATTCATTCATATGGAGGAGACTGTCATTCCTCAAGCAAGATAATGATGGGCATGTACACTATGTGTGCCATAATTTTACAATACATTGATTTTTGAAACATAGTCTTATTGTTGTAATTCTTTGCAAGACGGCACTTTGTCAAAAGAGGTATCATCTGTGCTTTTTCCAAATGCTTAGAACGTTTAGCTTCTTCAACAGATCAACGATAATCTGCTGGTATAGTAAATGTAATAGAATCATATTCCGTTACGTCTATTGGCCTTTCTTTAGTTAAACAATTTTAAATTTCTCTGTAAACGGCAATCAACTATTGCAATACTGTATATCGTTCTGCTAACGGATTTGCCGCAGTGGTAACTCAGGTTCCCCTCAGATCACTGATGTTAGTCGTTGTCGGGCTGGGCTAGCACTTGGGTGGGTGACCATCCGGTCTGCGGAGTGCTGTCGGTAAGCAGGGTGCACTTAGCCCTTGTGAGGCAAACTGGGGAGCTACATGACTGCGAAGTAGCGGCCCCTGTCTCGTAAACTGACGTACGGCCGGGACAGCGGTGTGCTGACCCCATGCCCCTCCATATTCGCATCCAGTGACGCCTATGGGATGAGGATGACAAAGAAGCAAGTCGGTACCGTTGGGCCTTTCCAGGCCTGTTCGGAGGGTGAATATATCGTTCTGGTGTTCTTGCGATGACTGAATGAAGGAAATACAATCTTCCGTAGTGGAATGGTTTTGGAAAGTTGCCGTAATTACACTCCTGGAAATTGAAATAAGAACACCGTGAATTCATTGTCCCAGGAAGGGGAAACTTTATTGACACATTCCTGGGGTCAGATACATCACATGATCACACTGACAGAACCACAGGCACATAGACACAGGCAACAGAGCATGCACAATGTCGGCACTAGTACAGTGTACATCCACCTTTCGCAGCAATGCAGGCTGCTATTCTCCCTTGGAGACGATCGTAGAGATGCTGGATGTAGTCCTGTGGAACGGCTTGCCATGCCATTTCCACTTGGCGCCTCAGTTGGACCAGCGTTCATGCTGGACGTGCAGACCACGTGAGACGACGCTTCATCCAGTCCCAAACATGCTCAATGGGGGACAGATCCGGAGATCTTGGTGGCCAGGGTAGTTGACTTACACCTTCTAGAGCACGTTGGGTGGCACAGGATACATGCGGACGTGCATTGTCCTGTTGGAACAGCAAGTTCCCTTGCCGGTCTAGGAATGGTAGAACGATGGATTCGATGACGGTTTGGATGTACCGTGCACTATTCAGTGTCCCCTCGACGATCACCAGAGGTGTACGGCCAGTGTAGGAGATCGCTCCCCACACCGTGATGCCGGGTGTTGGCCCTGTGTACCTCGGTCGTATGCAGTCCTGATCGTGGCGCTCACCTGCACGGCGCCAAACACGCATACGACCATCATTGGCACCAAGGCAGAAGCGACTCTCATCGCTGAAGACGACACGTTCTATTCGTCCCTCCATTCACGCCTGTCGCGACACCACTGGAGGTGGGTCGCACGATGTTGGGGCGTGAGCGGAAGACGGCCTAACGGTGTGCGGGACCGTTGCCCAGCTTCATGGAGACAGTTGCGAATGGTCCTCGCCGATACCCCAGGAGCAACAGTGTCCCTAATTTGCTGGGAAGTGGCGGTGCGGTCCCCTACGGCACTGCGTAGGATCCTACGGTCTTGGCGTGCATCCGTGCGTCGCTGCGGTCCGGTCCCAGGTCGACGGGCACGTGCACCTTCCGCCGATCACTGGCGACAACATCGATGTACTGTGGAGACTTCACGCCCTACGTGTTGAGCAATTCGGCGGTACGTCCACCCGGCCTCCCGCATGCCCACTATACGCCCTCGCTCAAAGTCCGTCAACTGCACTTACGGTTCACGTCCACGCTGTCGCGGCATGCTACCAGTGTTAAAGACTGCGATGGAGCTCCGTATGCCACGGCAAACTGGCTGACACTGACGGCTGCGGTGCACAAATGCTGCGCAGCTAGCGCCATTCGACGGCCAACACCGTGGTTCCTGGTGTGTCCGCTGTGCCGTGCGTGTGATCATTGCTTGTACAGCCCTCTCGCAGTGTCCGGAGCAAGTATGGTGGGTCTGACACACCGGTGTCAATGTGTTCTTTTTTCCATTTCCAGGAGTGTATTTCTGACTTACGTTTCTCATCCTTCCCTTCTGTGCCTTCTTTGTCAGCTGGATGCAGACACTTTTACGTTATATATAATGGCGTATTTTTCGCATTTCTCTCCTTACTCCATACTGTCAACTCTAGAAATGTCAACTGCTCCTCTCATCACCACCAAATGATTAGTTGTTGCAGTCGCTGAAGAGAGATACTTCATAACTTTCCAGACATCAGTTATCATATCTGTAGTTGTTCTCAATATAACAAGCTTGGCACGTGAAAACTTTAAAAGTAACTTAAGAATTTAAAATATCATGTACTACCGTCATTGGGACATCCAGGACATTACACTCGTGACTCTAAGCTCAAACTACTCAGTTGGCTATTAACATAATCATATCCCTCCTGCGATATGTAGATGAAATAATTTGTTTGGAGTCATTAATAAAATGTCTTAATTAGGAGCTGTATATCTGACATAAATAATGGTAAAGAAATCTATCTGATTATGGAATTAGACAATGATAACGTCAGTAAATGCACATAATTAATTTCATATGAAACAAATGGTTCAACAAATTTATCGTAACAAAATAACGTCTTAACAACGGAAGGGAACTGGAATGTGATTCAAGTGAATGTACATCTGGGCAAAACATTCACATTCATTTTAGTTGTACTGTGACTGCCGAAGGTCGGTGCATAAAGATAGAAAATACTACAGAAGGATATGCACATATATCTACTGACAGAGTTGAAAGCCCGCCGAACCTCTAACTGCGAACAAGTTTCAGAATGAAGCTTGTAATTACTGATTGTCACTACATGTGATTCGTCTTGCCCTTCAGTTTGCTTCACCTTGCAGCTGGTTATTGCCACACTTATCATCTGCAGGAGGTGGCTGAAGTGGCTGCAAAAGCAGTCATTAGCTCTGAACCAACAACACCTCACAGTTCAGCTCACCTTGTTGCGAGTATTTTATCCCAGACGAGTCTCGAGAGGTCATCTAAAAGTGAAATCTGCCCTAGGAGAAGCCGATGCATCAAGTAAACTTCTGAAGAGCACTTCAGACAAGCACAACTCTGTGCTCTGGGTTTGTTGGCGTTGCTTAATTTGGATTGGCTGAATAATATTTCTTGTGAGTGTTGACCAGTAGGAAATTGCTTTACAAGACTGCTCTCTCTTCCTTACCTGCATTTCAGATTGTCAACCAGTTACAAAACCTGTTAGTCTCGGCACTACAAAACGTGTACGAATTGCTCCCTCTCTCTGCCTGTTTTCGTGCGTTGGCCAATCTGTAAGGACCTCGGTAAGCCCAACCCAGTCGCACTCTTTACTCCCACTTCTAATTAGTGATGTGAATTAATGCTTGCCCTTTTTAGATGTCTTCAAGTACTTGGTTCTGCGGCACTTAGGCGAGACGTTGGCATCCCACGATCTTCAAAGGAGACCTAAACTTTCTGTGCCCACTCTGTTCTCTAAAATGTTATCTTAACAGCCCATGTTCTTTCGCCAATTTTGATTGCGCGCTGTTTAACTCCACAGGGTAGTTTTTCTGGGAGTCCGCTGTTAAACAGCACGCATCCTGTGATGAGACAGAAAACAGTCTCTGCTGTTCCCGCATATCCTGGAGATGTAACCCGCAATGTATGAGTGGACTGACAGCACGAGTGTAGTCTCTTTCCTAAACACAGTCAGGATTGACTGTAAAGCTGCTAAAGCTGCCCATTCACAATCCAACTGGTTGACCTGACCCCTCACCCACTGAACAAGTCGACAACCCATCTGCCTTCCCTGGTGGAATGTGGTATGGCTGGTAGTGTTCAGGGTAAGCAGGTGGAACTGTACCAGCAAACTGTCCATGGACACAACTGTGTGAAATCGCCCACACAAAGGCGGACAGATCGGGGCAGACACGTTCGGCAGGGGAGGTCGGCTGTCTGGTTGCCCTTTGTATGGGGGCCTCAATACGCCCCTGCCGGACCTTTATGTTGGGGCGAGCAGCTATTCTATGAATGGGACTCCCTATGCCATGTTTCCCTCATTCTCTGCCAAGTTACTTCCATAGTGACTTCTCATTTAGCTGTGCATCGATTTTAATGTAGGAAATTACAAATCAAAGTCTTTAAGTACTGGCAATCCCTGATACTGATTCATATTTCGTCATGTGATTGGAATTAATTGATTTCACTTACATCCGACACTTTCATATGCATTTTACGCAAGTTATGGGACAGTATGGGAAAAATGGTCATATAAAACTGCTACCATTTATAATGACGTCTTCATAAAACATAGGAGGATGCTGAAGTCTGTCTTTATGACCTCTGCACGTTTCGGAATTTTGCACCCAACAGTCTATAAAATTTACCTGACCATTCTGCCACTTCGTCACCTGAGAAATACAAAGCTATCACACAATAATCTTTGACCATATCTGAGGCATATAATATTTCGAATTATTTCTTAGTTGGCCAGTACATCGAGCTCCCTACAACAATAAATACTCCACTAAAATTATTATTCAGCTTATGCTTAGTTTATAAGCTGCACATTTGACTGCTGTTCACTTTTGCCTTCAGTCAGTTTTCTCGTTTAACGTTTCACGATTAGTGTGAATAAATTAGAGTAATCGTCGAACCTTGCTATGAATGCATTTGCAGTTAACTAATTCAGCATTACACTTTTCCCTTCACAGATACGGTCAAGAGGATTTTTCACATACATATTTAATACTCCTCACTCCGAATACAACACGCAGTAGCGCATCAGGACTGGGAGAGGGCTTCTCTGGATTAATAAAATAGACTTTGCACGCCCTGCAAACATGCTGCGTGTAGTACCAGCATGGCCTCTTATGAAGGGGAAAGGGCTGTAGAATCATCCCTCAAAGCGGAAGTCAACAAGTCCGAATACTTGATCGTAGCAGAAGAGTCTTAACAAATTTCTTTTACTACGTTTGTCATGTATGGTTCCACAGCCCCGATGAAACTTTTTAAATGATGAAACCATTTTAAAAACAGCCCTAGATAGACAGTTTTATTATGCAAAATGCTTCTGTTTTATTTTGAGTTGTCAATCTTCTGACTGGTTTGATACGATTCTCCGCCAATTTCCCTCTTGTGCCAAGCTTTCTTTCTCAGAGCAGCGCTCGAAACCCAACTACATAATTATTTTCTCTACGCGCTCTAATTTCTGTCTTCCTTTACAGATTTATCCCTCTATGTCTCCTCTAGTACCGTGGAACTTATTCTCTGATGTTTTAACAGACGTACTATCATCCTGCTTCTTGTCGGTGTTACATATATCCCATTCCTCATCGATTCTACGGACAGCCTCTCTATATGTTACCCTATCAGACCACCTAATATTCAACATTCTCCGACAGCATCACATCTAAAACGATACTATTCTCCTCTGCTCCACTTTTCCTACAGTACATGTCTCACTACCATACAATGTTGTCTTCCACACGTGCATTTATTCTCAGAAATTTCGTACTCAAATTGAGGCCTGTTTATGAGACTAGTAGATGTGTTTTGGCTAGTAAAGCCCTTTTTTTAACAGTGCTGATCTCCTTTTTATATCCCCCTCGCTCTCTCCGCCATGGATTATTTTACTGCCTAGATAGGACAGTTCCTTAACTTCATCTACTTTGTGTTCACCAGCTCTGATGTTACGTTTCTCTCTGTTCCCTGTTTTCTGTTACTTATAACTGCTTTCGTATTTATCCGACTTACTCTCAGTCCTTACTCTGTACTCATTACGCTCTTCATTCCATTCAACACAACTCGTAATTCTTCCCCGCCTTCGCAGATAATGGAAATGTCATCAAGGTTTCGTATCATTTATAACCTTTCACTTTGAATGTTAGTCTGACTCTAGAACCTTAATTTTATTTGCATCAATATTTCTTCGACATATAAAATGAACAGCAGAGACGAGCGAATACACCTTCATCATACATCCGTTTTAATCCGAGCAATTCGTTCCTGGTCTTCCACTCTCAATGTTCCCATTTGGTTATTGTACATATTGTATTCTCCCTGTGTTTCCCTACAGCAAAGCGATTCAGTCTGGAACCGCGTGACCGCTACGGTCATAGGTTCGAATCCTGCGTCGGGCATGGATGTGTTTGATGTCCCTAGGTTAGTTAGGTTTAAGTAGTTCTAAGTTCTAGGGGACTCATGACCTCAGCAGTTAAGTCCCATAGTGCTCAGAGCCAGTTTTTTTCCTATAGCTAACACCTACCTTTCTCAAGATTTCGAACACCCTAAACCATTTGACATTTGTCGAACGCTTTTTCCAGGTCGACAAATCGTATGAATATCTCTAAATTTTTCTTCAGTCCTGCTTCCATTATCAACTGCAACGTGACAACTGCCTCTCTAGTGGCTCTACCTTCCTTAAAGCCAAATTAATCGCCATCTGACAGATTCTAGATTTCGTTTTCTATTCTTCTGTATATTATTGTTGCTGTTAGAAACTTGAATGCAAGAGCTATTAAGCTGATCGTGAGGGAATTCTTGCAATTGCCTACTCTTGGAATCCTAAGATCTGTGTGGATGATGCTTTTCCGAAATTGTAATAATAAATCACCAGTCTCATAATTTTACACACCGAAGTGAATGAAGTTTAGTTTGTCACTTCGCTCAATGATTTTAGAATTTCCCATTCAGTGCTATCTATTCCTTCTTCACTATGTGATAAAAAGTAGTCGGACACCCCCAAAAACATACACTCCTGGAAATTGAAATAAGAACACCGTTCATTCATTGTCCCAGGAACGGGAAACTTTATTGACACATTCCTGGGGTCAGATACATCACATGTTCACACTGACAGAACCACAGGCACATAGACACAGGCAACAGAGCATGCACAATGTCGGCACTAGTACAGTGTATATCCACATTACGAAGCAATGCAGGCTGCTATTCTCCCATGGAGACGATCGTAGAGATGCTGGATGTAGTCCTGAGGAACGGCTTGCCATGCCATTTCCACCTGGCGCCTCAGTTGGACCAGCGTTCGTGCTGGACGTGCAGACCGCGTGAGACGACGCTTCATCCAGTCCCAAACATGCTCAATGGGGGACAGATCCGGAGATCTTGGTGGCCAGGGTAGTTGACTTACACCTTCTAGAGCACGTTGGGTGGCACGGGACACATGCGGACGTGCATTGTCCTGTTGGAACAGCAAGTTCCCTTGCCGGTCTAGGAATGGTAGAACGATGGGTTCGATGACGGTTTGGATGTACCGTGCACTATTCAGTGTCCCCTCGACGATCACCAGAGGTTTACGGCCAGTGTAGGTGATCGCTCCCCACACCTCGATGCCGGGTGTTGGCCCTGTGTGCCTCAGTCGTATGCAGTCCTGATTGTGGCGCTCACCTGCACGGCGCCAAACACGCATACGACCATCATTGGCACCAAGGTAGAAGCGACTCTCATCGCTGAAGACGACACGTCTCCATTCGTCCCTCCATTCACGCCTGTCGTGACAACACTGGAGGCGGGCTGCACGATGTTGGGGCGTGAGCGGAAGACGGCCTCACGGTGTGCGGGACCGTAGCCCAGCTTCATGGAGACGGTTGCGAATGGTCCTCGCCGATACCCCAGGAGCAACAGTGTCCCTAATTTGCTGGGAAGTGGCGGTGCGGTCCCCTACGGCACTGCGTAGGAACCTACGGATTTGGCGTGCATCCGTGCGTCGCTGTGGTCCGGTCGCAGGTCGACGGGCACGTGCACCTTCCGCCGACCACTGGCGACAACATCGATGTACTGTGGAGACCTCACGCCCTACGTGTTGAGCAATTCGGCGGTACTTCCGCCTGGCCTCCCGCATGCCCACTATACGCCCTCACTCAAAGTCCGTCAACTGCACATACGGTTCACGTCCACGCTGTCGCGGCATGGTACCAGTGTTAAAGACTGCGATGGAGCTCCGTATGCCACGGCAAACTGGCTGACACTGACGGCGGCGGTGCACAAATGCTGCGCAGCTAGCGCCATTCGACAGCCAACACCGCGGTTCCTGGTGTGTCCGCTGTGCCGTGCGTGTGATCATTGCTTGTACAGGCCTCTCGCAGTGTCCGGAGCAAGTATGGTGGGTCTGACACACCGGTGTCAATGTGTTCTTTTTTCCATTTCCTGGAGTGTATGTTTCTCGTGGTAGGTGCATTGTATTGCCACGTGCTGCCAGTTACTCCATATCAGCGACATCAGTAGTCATTAGACATCGTGAGAGAGCAGAATGGGGCGCTCCGCGGAACTCACGAACCTCCAACGTGGTAGGTGATTGGGAGTTACTTGTGTCATCGTCTGTACTCGAGATTTCCACACTCCTAAACATAGCTAGGTGCACTGTTCCCGGTGTGATATTGAACTGGAAACGTGAAGAGACATGTACAGATAGCACAAAAGCCTACAGGCTGACCTCGTCTGTTGACCTACAGATACCGCCGACAGTTGAAGAGGGTAGTAATGTGTAATAGGCAGAGATCTATCCAGGCCAACACACAGGAATTACAAAATGCATTAGGATCCACTGCAAGCTATGACAGTTAGAGGGGGTGAGAAAACTTGGATTTCATGGTCGAGCGGCTTGTCAATAGCCACACAGCACGCCAGGAAATGCCCAACAATGCCTCTGTTGAAGAAAGGAGCGTAAAAATTGGACGATTGAACAGTGGAAAAACGTTTCGTGGAGTGACGAATCACGGTAAACAATGTGGCGATCCGATGGCAGGGTGTGGGTATGGCGAATGCCCGGTGTACGTCACCTGCCAGCGTGTGTAGTGCCAATAGTAAAATTCGGAGGCGGTGGTTTCATGGTTTCGTGTTTCTCTTGGAGGGGAATTACACCCCCCCTGTTGTTTTGCTTGGCACTATCACAGCTTATTCTACATTGATGTTTTAAGCATTTCGGGGATAGCGATTTCATCTTTCAACACGATCGAGCACCTGTTCATAATGCATGTCCTGTGGCGGAGTGGTTACACGATAATATCTTTCCTGTAATAGACTGGCCTGCACAGAGTCCTGACCTGAATCCTATAGAACACCTTTGGGGTGTTTTGGAGCGCCCACTTCGTGACAGGCCTCACTGATCGACACCGATACCTCTCCTCAGTGCTGCACTCCGTGAAGAATGGGCTAGCCGGCCGATGTGGCCGAGCGGTTATAGGATCTTTAGTCTGGAACCGCGTGACCGCTGCGGTCGCAGGTTGAAATCCAGCCTCGGCATGGATGTGTGTGATGTCCTTAAGTTAATTAGGTTTAAGTAGTTCTAAGTTCTAGCGGACTGATGATCTGGGATATTAAGTCTCATAGTGCTCAGAGCCATTTGAAGAATGGGCTGCCATTCCCCAAGAAACGTTCCAGCACCTGACTGAACGTATGCCTCCGAGAGTGGGAGCTGTCATGAAGGCTAAGGGTGGGCCAACACCGTATTGAATTCCAACTTTCCGATGGGTGGTGCCACGAATATGTAAGTCATTTTCAGCCAGGTGTCCGGATACTTTTGATCACATAGTGTACCTTACTTGATCTTAAGTCTTCCAAAGCTCTTCTACATTCTGATTCTAACACTGTATCCCCTATCTCTTCCCTATCGGCTCCCGTTTCTCCTTTTATGACGTCATCAAAAGTATTTTCCCACTAATAGAGGCCCTCAGTATACCCTCAGTGTTTTTGTACTTCCTTCTTTCGTCGATAAACTGAAGTATTTTGACTGTTACAAATGGTTTTTAGCAGTTACCTTCCTTGTACTACGTGTTTCTCTGCAAATTCTGTGGTTGTTCTTTTTAAATATGGACGTTTTTGTTCAACTGAACTGCACACTATGCTATTCATTACCCATTTATAGCCTCAGCATACTGCAAGTGTATCTTTTCTTTCATTGTACTTCTATGTCCCACGTCTTAGGGCACAGATTTTTCCTGACTAGGGTCTTAAACTTCTGCTTGATCTTCATCATTGGTAAACAGTGATCTGAGCCTATATCTGCCCCTCGGTACGTCTTAAAATCCAGTATCTGATTTCGGAGTCTCTGCCTGACCATTATGTAATATAAATGATATCATTCTATATCTCCCAGACTTTTAGAAGAATACCTAATTATGAGTCTTGAACAGAGGACTGATTATTATCATCTGAAATTTGTTGCGGAACTCAATAACTGTCTCCCATTCCTGCTATCATGACCATATTCTCGAATAATCCTGTCTTCTACTTCTTCTCCTACAACCGCATTCCAGTCCTCCATGTCTATCAATTTTCATCTTCTTTTAGATACTGAATTACTCATTGAATATTAGTACATACTTCATATATCTCTTCATCTTCTGCTTGCTAAGTTGGCATGCATACCTAACCTGTTGTTGTAGTGTTCATTCGAAGTAGATTCTGATGAAAAGAACCATGTCAGGTGCTGCTCACAGTAACTCACTGTCTTCTACCTTTCTATTCATAGTCAATCTGTTTATAAGGGCTTCTACTACTCTTATACCGTTTCCTGCTGCCCAGAAATCCTTGTCTTCTTCCGTTTCACTTCACTTCCGCCCGTTATTAGTAGACTGAGGTTTAGTACTTTCCTTTTCGGATTTTCTAGCTTCCCTAGCACTTTAAAATTTAAGACATTCGAACCCCCGACTCGTAGAACGTTATGCTCTCTTTGGTTATTCTGCATTTTTCTTATGGTCACGTCCTCCTTCGTAGTCCCCTCCCGGAGATCTGAATAGGTATCAGTCATGAATCCTTTGCCGATGGGGAGAACACCATGATGCTTTTTCAGCTACAGGCCACATGTGATATGTATCTTTAAAGGAGTGATTTCCATTGCCTCGTCTTCTGCATCCTCATGAAATTGATCTCATCTGATTCCCCCGCCTTCCACGGGCAGCTTCCCACCTCAACGCCAGTAGAGTGCCCTGAACCACTCTCCGTTATTCTGCGTTCTTGGCGTGGTCGTTGGCAGAATGAGGGTGACTTCTTATACCAGAAGTCTCGGTAGCCATTGTTGATGATTTTTATTCAAAATCAAAGCACTGTCGGGGTTAGAACCCCAGCCCATGGACGTTTCGTTTGTTAATCAGTAACAATATCCCTTGATCACGGATATACAAATAGCGCAGTTTCGGCCCTTGGCAGTTTTCGGTTTATGCCGTCGGTGACGGTGGCCGCGTGTTTGTGTGTGTGTAACAGTTAAACTCATTTTCACATTTAGGCACACACGTAGAACCTTAATATACAGGGTGTTACAAAATGGTACGGCCAAACTTTCAGGAAACATTCCTCACACACAAATAAAGAAAAGATGTTATGTGGACATGTTTCCGGAAACGTTTAATTTCCATGTTAGAGCTCATTTTAGTTTCGTCAGTATGTACTGTACTTCCTCGATTCACCGCCAGTTGGCCCAAATGAAGGAAGGTAATGTTGACTTCGTTGCTTATTTTGACATGCGACTCATTGCTCTACAGTACTAGCATCAAGCGCATCAGTACGTAGCATCAACAGGTTAGTGTTCAACACGAACGTGGTTTTGTAGTCAGTGCAATGTTTACAAATGCGGAGTTGGCAGATGCCCATTTGATGTATGGATTAGCACGGGGCAATAGCCGTAGCGCGGTACGTTTGTATGGAGACAGACTTCCAGAACGAAGGTGTCCCGACAGTAAGACGTTCGAAGCAATTGATCGGCGTCTTGGGGAGCACGGAACATTCCAGCCTATGACTCGCGACTGGGGAAGAGCTAGAACGACGAAGACACCTGCAATGGTCGAGGCAATTCTTTGTTCAGGTGACGATAAACCTAATGTCAGCGTAAGAGAAGTTGCTGCTGTACAAGGTAATGTTGACCACGTCACTGCATGGAGAATGCCACGGGAGAACCAGTTGTTTCCGTACCATGTACAGTGTGTGCAGGCACTATCAGCAGCTGATTAACCTCCACGGGTACACTTCTGCGAATGGTCT
The DNA here is from genome assembly GCF_023897955.1 of Schistocerca gregaria. Taxonomy (NCBI): domain Eukaryota; kingdom Metazoa; phylum Arthropoda; class Insecta; order Orthoptera; family Acrididae; genus Schistocerca; species Schistocerca gregaria. The sequence goes on from NC_064926.1 coordinate 367,734,529, forward strand.
ATCCAACAATGTGTCAATCCTCATTTCAGTACAAATGTTCTATTTACGGATGAGGCTTCATTCCAACGTGATCAAATTGTAAATTTTCACAATCAACATGTGTGGGCTGACGAGAATCCGCACGCAATTGTGCATTCACGTCATCAATACAGATTTTCTGTTAACGTTTGGGCAGGCATTGTTGGTGATGTCTTGATTGGGCCCCATGTTCTTCCACCTACGCTCAATGGAGCACGTTAACATGATTTCATACGGAATACTCTACCTGTGCTGCTAGAACATGTGCCTTTACAAGTACGACACAACATGTGGTTCATGCACGATGGAGCTCCTGCAGATGTCAGTCGAAGTGTTCGTACGCTTCTCAACAACAGATTCGGTGACCGATGGATTGGTAAAGGCGGACCAATTCCATGGCATCCACGATCTCCTGACCTCAACTCTCTTGACTTCCATTTATGGTGCCATTTGAAAGCTCTTGTCTACGCAACCCCGGTACCAAATGTCGAGACTCTTCATGCTCGTATTGCGGACGGCTGTGATACAATATGCCATTCTCCAGTGCTGCATCAGCGCAACAGGGATTGCATGCGACGGAGGGTGGATGCATGTATCCTCTCTAACGGAGGACATTTTGAACATTTTCTGTAACAAAGTGTTTGAAGTCACGCTGGTACGTTCTGTTGCTGTGTGTTTCCATTCCATGATTGATGTGATTTTAAGAGAAGTAATATAATGAGCTCTAACATGGAAAGTAAGCGTTTTCGGACACATGTCCACAAGACATATTTTCTTTCTTTGTGTGTGAGGAATGTTTCCTCAAAGTTTGGCCGTACCTTTTTGTAATACCCTGTAAATGGTCCTCGCGTCACAATTTGCTACCAGACGCACTTAACACAATACGTCATGTGAGTAATAACATTGCTAAGAGCTTGCTTTCTTGTGTGTGGAAGCGGAAAGTCACCTTCTGTCTCTAACTGAATTTGCAAAAATCGGAAAGTAAATTGTTAGAAGACGTTTTGCTTAGATTCAGATCATAACGTTTTAGTGATGAACAGCAGTTTGAAGTTTAAGAGACTAGAGAGGAAGAATCAGTGAAGAAAGTAGTGTGATGCTGAAGTACTAGTGAATGAAAAGATATATGCGTGAAGTTATCTGAGGATATAGACACTGCAATAACGAATAACTAAGAGGGCAATTCAATTGAAGAGGAATAACAAGCTCAGTCAGCCACAGAATTCGGAAAGAAAAACATAGGTACAGAGAAAATAACAGACGAAACCATCGGTAACAGAAGAAATATTTCAGTTGATCGACGAAAGAAGCAAGTAGATAAATGGAGGGATACATACATAAAAGTCACTTAGGAATGAAAGAAATAGAAAGGTCAGGAAACTGAGGCGAAATATTTGCATTAAAAATGAGAAGAATTCGAAAAACTAAGGAAGGAGCGACTTGGAACCTAGAAAATTCCAGATACCTTTAACGAAATTAAGAGAAAAAGTGGCAACTTTAAAATTGAAATGGTAATTCCACTGTTAAAATGCAGGGAGCGATTAGATGGCAAGAGTACACTGAAAGTGTCTATGAGGAAGAGTATTTGTATGATGAATGTCACAGAAGAAGAAACACAAATCGATATAGAAGACCGAGGGGATCCAGCATTAGAATCAGAATTTAATATAGCCCTGGAAGACTTGAAACACAATAGGGCAGAAAGGATAGATAACATTCCAAAAGATTTTCTAAAACCTTTGGCGGCTGTGCAGTCCTAAGGCATTGATTGCAAACTGACTAGCGCAGTGCCGCTAAACGGCATCAAAAAGTGCCGACCTGCTCGCCAATGGAAAGAACGGTCAGTGCCACACCTCAAGGAAAACAAGTGTTCAGCGTTTCCTGTCAACGGTGACTTAACCAGCCGTCCATCGCTGATCGGCCCCAGTTCGGTCACAGTCTTCGAGTACTGGTAATAGCAAGTCGATAATTAGCCTGAATTCCGCGAGTAGTAACAGTCCTCAAAAGTGATTGCACCTTAACGGCAAAGAAGCGGAGGAAGCCACTTCATAACGGTAAGTTAAGCAATGTTTCTTTAGTTTTCAGAAGTGTTTGTTTGGATCGTTTCGCATTCCGGCCCCCGGCCACCCCTATTTCTCTTCTTCCTTGTTTGTGTCGGTGCCTGTCCCGACAGCCGGCACACATCTGGCACAGCGGATTCCAAAACCGACGCTGCCTTCGCTCTTCGAGCTCCGTCACAGAGCGTCATTAATATTTTCCTGTTTTCTTTCAGTGGAAAATTTCTACTAATTGTCAAAAGTTCTGATCCTTTTTTAAACAAGTGTTGCAAATTGTTGGACATCATGACTCATGTGATAATGTCGTAGCCGCTGTATGCAGTGTAACGCAAAGAGACAAACAGTTACCACCTTGTAGTTGACCACAAAATGCAAAACGGCGACTTCGGCGTGGACAATGTAAACAAATGTCGAAGCCTGTGTCTGATGTGAAATCATGTCCCCTCTGGTTTTCCTTTATTTTGTCAAGTAACAGACAAAATTGCCCTTCACAGCACTCGCTTTGCTTGTGGGAAGTCTGGTCATGTACAGTCTGTGTGCTTGAAACAGAAAAAGAAGTCTTCCCACGTTCGCTGTCGTAAACGACACCTTCTCACTCAGTGACTGTAGTTTTCTCTATACCGGCTACCATTACTAGTACTGACCAGATTATAGGCGAGCCTTCACACCGTGTAAGTGCAGCGCGACAGTCGAACAAACTGCTTGTAAACTCAGTCATTGCCGAACACTGTGCGACTTCAGATAGATACTGGTCCTTCCCTTGCAATACTTAATCTTGTCATTTTTTAATATTTGGGCTCGTCATACCTTGACAAAATCTTGTACACAACTTATTGCGTATAGCGATCAGGACATTCCAGTGAAAGGTACATGTAGTTTGCTGCCACATTCCAGTCTCACACGGAAATAATGACATTTACCATTTTGTGCTCGTGTGACTCTGAAAATGTTTTGAGTTAGATTCATTTGATTTGTTTGGTCTTCATATTCAGGACAATGTACTTTGTTTCTGCTTTCAAACCAAAGGCAGTGGTACTCAATTGTCTGAGGAGTTTCATGATTTATTTTCTGACTGGCTTGGCATAGCAAATAGTCTTTTCGCGGTCGTGACAATGAAAGACAATGTGCAACCTACGTTTTTCGGGTGCAACCTGTCTCTCGTGCACTTGGAGACAAAGTTGCAAGTGAATTTAACAAATGGCAAGACAATGGTATTATTGCTCCTATCCAGGCTAGTCAATTGGCTTCTCTCTCAGTAATCTTCTGAAAGCCTACTGCAAGTCTTCGTCCTTGTGTTGAGTTTAAATCCACTGTGAACCCACAAACAATAATTGATACTTCCCCGTTGCCTCACCCTGAGGAATTAGTGGAGAGGTTTGGTGTAGGCCTCTATAATTCAAAAATTGTCTAACGTGATGAGTGTTTCCAAATTCCGCTAGATGAGGAATCTCAAAAAGTGTTTGTCATCAACAAATATTTAGGGTGGTTAATATTTTAGCTCTTACCTTTTGGCAGCACTTCCGCGCCTTCCATGTTCCTGAGCTGCTTACTGCAAAAGCTCCCTTCCCTTCAACTTACTTCAACAATATTGTGGTGTCGGGACATACACCGAAACAGTATATCAGTAATCTTAGTACGCTTTCTCAAGTGTTTTCAGCTGCAGATCTGAAGTGTCATCTGGATAATTGTGCCCGTTTTGAGATTGACATTCAGTAATTAGGTCATGTTCTTAATAGCGAAGGTGTTCAGCCACTTCACTCACCTTTCCTGGCCATCCGTGACCTCCCTGCCACACGGGACGTGGCAGAACTGCAGTCAGTCTTCGGGAAGATGGCATATTATATCTGGTTTATTCCCAACGTAGTGCAGATTGCGGCTCAATTGCATCGTTTTCGTTGGAAGAATGAGCCTTTTGGGTGGGACCAAAGAGAGTCGCGATGCATTCCACGAACTTAAAATTGCCTTTATGAATGACAGATGACTTGTTCCTTTAGATCCCGCTAAGCTTCCCGTTTTGGCAGGGGACGCTTCTTCGTACGGGATCGGAGCTGTCCTCCCGCACAGGACAGGATGATTGCTTTCACTTTCAAGTTACTGGCGAAGACTCAATTTAACTCTTACCTAAGGAAGCTCTCGTTATTCTCTACGGCGTGACAAAGGTTGAGCTTTACCTGTTTGGTCAGAAGTTTTTCCTACAAGCGAACCATGAGCCCCATCAGTCTTTGTTTCATCCGTGCAAACCTGTTCCGCCACGCACGGCTTAGAAGCTGCAACACTGGGCGCTGTTAATTACACAGTACCAGTAGGAAATACAGTACTGGCCCACGTCGAAGCATGCAAATGCTAACGCTCTTTTTCGGCTTCCTGCTGGTCCTGATTCTGAATTAGATGCTAATGTTGCAGCTTGTAGTTAGATCAATGCGCAGGACTGTGAACTTTTACGGGCTTTTCAATTGCACTACAGGAAAATTTCATAGGCCACAGCAGCAGACCCAGACTTGAACCTTTTGTTGCACCAGATTCGTACTGCTTGGCATCGTTCAGTGAAGAAGATTCATAATTCCTTTGTGCACCGATATTTTGTCCGTATCCATAGTTTTCCGTCTAGCACGGTATGATCTTATTGCAAAACAACTCTGGACATTAGCGTGTGGCCGAGTGGTTCTAGGTGTTCCAGTCCGGAACCGCGCTGCTACTACGATCGCAGGTTTGAAGCATCGATGTGTGTGATGTCCTTAGGTTAGTTAGATTTAAGAAGTTATAAGTCTAGCGGACTGATGAGCTCAGATGTTAAGCCCCATAGTGCTTAGGGCCACTAGCGTGTGCTTGTTCCTATAGTGTTGAAAATGATTGTGTTGCGATTGCTCTACCAAGGACACTGAAGAATTGTACGCAAAAGACAGTTACCGCGGCGGCACTGTACTTGTCCGGGCATGGACGCCCACATTGAACGGATGACGTCACAGTATGGCGATTATACTGAAATTCTATCAGCCCCGCCAAAGTTTCAATCGCCGTGGTAACAAGTGCACATTGACTTTGTTTGACCCTTTTGGTACATTCGTTGGCAAATTGTAGCGGACTCTTTTAGCAGTTATCTGTTTTCATCGCCCATGAACTCGCATACGTCGCGTAGTAGTCTACCCTTCAGGCTTTGTCATTGAGCCGTGGCGCCATTGAGTTAGTAGACTGTTATGTCTAGCGCCACTGGCTCAGGTGTAGAGTCGAGAATCCCTCTTATGGCCCCATTGCCAATATCTATGAGGAAGAGACCTGTGGGTTAAGTCATTAGAAGGTCTTTTCTCGCCGATATACATAAGAGTTTCGCTAGACCGAGAGAGAGGCACGAGGTCCGAGCGGCCGAAGCCACGAGCTGCGCAAGGAAGGCCTGAGCAGCGCGAAGATACTGGAATAAGTCATCGGAGTCAGCGTCGAGTGCAAGCAGTAGGCCGACATACCGTCGGTTGGTTGGCAACTCTCGTGTCGGACGACCGCTCGTGGCCTGGCAACCCTCTTCTACCTGGCTTTCATCGGCACCACTCAGTAACCGTTGCGACGCACGATGGATGCATGGAACTGCTTACTGGAAAGGGGGAGAAACATTCTGTAATCCTCGTGTAATCCTCTGGTTTGTACCAGACCCTGAGAGCTCTACTCAGTCGGCTCTTTGTCGTAAATATAGGCAGTAGTTGTTTGAAAAGTTGTCCCGCTATTATACTGACTTTCATTTCTGGTTTGTACCCGATCATTATTGTTCCAATTAATCAGCTCTTGGTCTTACACTACTGGCCATTAAAATTGCTGCACAACGAAGATGACGTGCTACAGACGCGAAATTTAATCGACAGGAAGAAGATGCTGTGATATGCATTTGATTAGCTTTTCAGAGCATTCACACAAGGATGACGCCACTGGCGTCACCTACAACGTGCTGACATGAGGAAAGTTTCCAGCCGATTTCTCATACACAAACAGCAGTTGACCGGTATTGCCTGGTGAAATGTCGTTGCGATGCCTCGTTAAGGAGGAGAAATGCGTACCATCTCGTTTCCGACTTTGATAAAGGTCGGATTGTAGCCTATCTCTATTGCGGTTTATCGTATCGCGACATTGCTGCTCGCGTTGGTCGAGATCCAATGACTGTTAGCAGAATATGGAATCGGTGAGTTCAGGAGGGTAATACGGAATGCCGTGCTGGATCCCAACGGCCTCGTATCCAGCAGTCGAGATGACAGGTATCTTATCCGCATGGCTGTAATGGGTCGTGCAGCCACGTCTCGATCCCTGAGTCAACAGATGAGGACGTTTGCAAGATAAAAACCATCTGCACGAACTGTTCGACGAAGTTTGCAACAGCATGGACTATCAGCTCGGAGACCATAGCTGCGGTCACAGACAGGAGCGCCTGCGATGGTGTACTCAAAGACGAACCTCGGTGCACGGATGGAAAAACGTCATTTTTTCGGATGAATCCATGTTCTGTTTATAGCACCAAGATGGTCACATCCGTGTTTGGAGACATCTCGTCATGTGTATTCGTCATCGCCATGCTGGCGTTATCACCCGGCGTGATGGTATGAGGTGCCACTTTGAACAGTGACGTTACATTTCAGATGTGTTACGACCTGTGGCTCTACCCTTCATTCGATCCAAACGAAACCCTACATTTCAGCAGGCTAATGCACGACCGCATGTTTCAGGTACTGTACGGGCCTTTCTGGATAAAGAAAATGTTCGACTGCTGCCCTGGCCAGCACATTCTCCAGATCTCTCACCAATTGAAAACGTCTGGTCAATAGTAGCCGAGCAACTGGCTCGTCACAATACGCCAGTCACTAATCTTGATGAACTGTGGTATCGTGTTGAAGCTGCATGGGCAGCTCTATCTGTACACGCCATCCAAGGTCTGTTTGACTCAATGCCCAGGCCCATCAAGGCCGTTATTAAGGCCAGAGGTGGTGTTCTGGGTACTGATTTCTCAGGATCTACGCACCCAAATTGCGTGAATATTTTAATCTCATGTCAGTTCAAGTATAATATATTTGTCCAATGAGTACCCGTTTATCATCTGCATTTTTTCTTGGTGCAGTAATTGTAATGGCCAGTAGCGTAAATACAGCCGGAACAATTATACTAAGGCACAGGTTGCCGTTAAACAAAATTGGGAACTTGAGGTTACTTTTAGCTGTTAACTGGTTCAATTATTTGATTGTAACTGCATTTCTCAGTCATTAGTTATAACCTGTTGTACTAAACTGTTCGTTTCCGAGTTTGAAAGACCGGGTCGTTATTGGTGTATTTTAGCTGGATCTTGTGGCTTCGTCGAGTGAGCTTTCTTGTAATAAGTGTCCACAACTGATGTTTTAAGACGTTCTTTCAGAGCGGTCTTAATAACTGACAATCAGTTTAAGCTTGAAAATATTAACAGCCAACTGTCACCAGGGTTTTAGTCATTTGTTTGAGTAACTGAATCACTCTGGTCATCATTGGTGCATGTATAGTTTTCATGTGTTGCAGAAGGGTATTTAACAAGACAGACTGTGTCGATCGCGGTAGTAAACACCGCTGTTTCCGCCGATAACGGGCGGGCTGCGCATCCGGACGTTTTGTAATCATTGTCATGTTTTGCAATATAGCACTTCAGATTTCTTTTGCAGAGAAAGTTTATTCACTTTGAGGTTTAAGGTAAAAAGAATTTTGGAAATTTTTTTCATTTTTTTAAAGAAAATTGTATCGTTAAATGCTTCGCTTATTTGCAAAACTCAGTTTATATATTGTTAAATAAACAGGTTGTCTGAAAAAAAAATTATTTTGTGGGTCCTTCCTTCCACGTTTTCCTTAATATCAGTAAGAACCATGCATCAGTCACCATTTTTTTTACTTCAAGGTTTGGCTGAATTGTTGATTACAAATAAAGAGCCACAGTTTATGTCTCAGGGCTTTGAACACTTTTGAACAGCCAATGGTATCACTCATCCTACTAGTGCTCCGTTTCATCGTCGGTCGAAAGGAGAAGCTGAACGCGTTTGCGTACGTTCAACTACATGTCTCCTCACAATGTACCACTCCCGGCACCGCCGTCGCCGACGGAGCTTCTGCATAGCAGGCGCCACTGCATGCTGCTCCAGATGCTGCACTCACTGCAGCGAACTGCTCCTCCCACGCTACGCAAGTATCGCTTTTCGCCTAATGATTCCATTCTTTTTGATGTTGGTCGAGACTGGCGCTTGGAGAGAGGAACGATTCTTCGAAATTTGGGAGCTTGCAGGTATTTAATTCAAGAACCTTCTATGTTGCTGCAGCTCCATCAGAATCAGATTCTTGCTTGTAGTTTGCGAGTTTCTTCTGCAGATTTCCTGTCCCCAAATTCGGATACTACCAGGGTCTTGCGGCCGCCCTGGGTACCTCTTCGGAACCACCTGCGGAACCTATGGAGATGGATCCACCGCCTTCGCCACCCCGGCTGCTCAACTCCCCGTCATCATCATCGCCACCCTTTCCGTGTTTCGTCGGTCCGGCTCAGGAAGAGGGTGGGCGCCTTTTCCGGGGTTATTCGACCGATGTTACGCTCGGAGGGCAGGACGGACTTAGGGGCGCCGGCCGTGGCTCACGTCAGTCCCATTGACCCGTCTCCCCCCCCCTTCACACCACCGTTGTCGTAAGATGACAGATGATTCCCTACACGACAACGGTTGGACATTTTGGGGAGGAGTACCGACACACCAAAAGCGTCGACTTTACACCGACTAGTGCATAGCAACGAAACGGAATCAAGAAGGCTCTGACCCGCGCGCCAATGGAAAGAGCGGGCTGAGTAGAGCGCACTCTTACAAAGCACACTCAACCAGCCGACCATCGCTGATAGGCTGTAGTTCTGTCTCACTCTTCGGGAGCATCAGTACTAAGAAATAGGAATTCGATTATTAGCATGCATTCTGCGAGCAGTAACAGTGTGGAAAAGTGACTGTATATCGGAGGCACAGAAAGCACATGAAGCGACTTCATAACGAGAACTTATGTTATGTTTCTTTGCTTTTTTTAAACAAATATTTCTATTAATTTGAAGGAGTATGTACAAGTCAGTTTTGGATTACTGCCATTGCCTATCGCAACTTCTCTTCTTCCTTCTTTGTGTCGGTTCTGACTCCCACAGTAGCCGACACAACCATTTGGAAAGTGACAACAAAATCACTATTCACGTCAGTGTGTAGACACTGTGGGGCTGCCAATATACCATCTGAGTTTCGGGAAAACATCATTCACACTGTTCTGAAGGCTGAAAAATCAGACAAGTGTGAGAATTAGCGTACGATAAGTCCATGCATCCAAGTTTCCGATTAGAATAATACGCAGACGACTCGAAAAGAAAATTGACGATGTGACGGATGACGATCAAATTGGATTTAGGAAAGGTATAGGCACCCGAGAGGCAGTTTTCACATTGTGATTGATAAAGGAAGCAATACTAAAGAAAAATCAGAATACGTTCACAGGATTTGTCGACCTGTCAAGTAGTCCAAGAATTCCTAAATTCTGAGAGAAATATCTCTATGATATGGGGAAAGACCAGTAAAAGACAATATGAACAAGAGCCAAGAGGGTGCAACAAGAGGTGAAGACCAAGAACAGAGTGCTTGGTGTACAGAGAAGGTAAGAAAGGGATGTATCCTCTCACCCCCAGTGTATAATCAGTACAACGAATTAGCTGCGCCGGAAATAAAAAAGGTTCAAGAGTGGGATTACCTCCAATAAGGTACCTCTCTTAAAATTCACTGATGACATTGTTATGCTTGAGAAAAGTGAAGAAAACTTAGAGGGTCTGTTGATGAAATGAAAAGCTTGACGGGTACAGAATATGGACTGAGAGTAAATCCACGAAATAGGAAAGAAATTTGAAGTAGCAAAATGAGAACAGCGAGAAAATTTGCATCAGATTGATGACCACGAAGTAGATTAAGAAATTCTGCTACCTAGGCAGCAAAGTAACCCTTGACGAAGGGAGCGAGGTGGATATAAAAAGCAGACTAGCAGTGGCAAAAAGTGTATTCGCGGCCAAAAAAAGACTACCAGTATCAAACATAGGACTTAATTTGACTAATAAATTTCTGAGAACGTACGTTTAGAGCACGTTATTGAGACAAAGTGGTAGGTGCAACATAGGGCACCGACTCAAACACAAAGCGAAAAAAAAAAAAAGAAACCGAACCAAGAAGAAATGATTATTAGTTTAGAAAAAAATGGATGATTTATTCAAGAGTATATGCTGCACAAACTGAGCAAATCAGTAGTTCATTGGTCTACCTCTGGTTCTTATGCAAAGAATTACTCGGTTTGGCTTTAGTTGACAGATATTCTGGGTGTCTTCCTGAGGGATATCGTGCCACATTCTTTCCAAATGGCGTCTTGGATCGTCAAAGTCCGAAGATGATTAGAGGGCCGGGTCCATAGTTCTCTAAACGTTCTCCATCCAGGAGAGATACAGCGAATTTACTGGCCATGGTGGAGATTGGCATACACGAAGACATGCAGTAGAAAGTATCGCAGCGTGCTGGCGGGCGTTATCTTGCTGTAATGTAGGCCCAGAATGGCTTGCAATGAAGGACAACGGTACGGGGCGTAGAATATCGTCGACGTTGCGTTGTGCTGTGAAGGTGCCCAGGACGACAACGAAAAGGTCCTACTATGAAAAGAAATGGAACCCCAGATCGGCACTCTTGTTTATTGGGGCGTATGGTGGGTGATAATGAGGTTGGTATCCCATTGCTGTCTGGGACATCTCGAGCTGCGTCTTCGGCCTGGAATCTCATTGACTGGAAATAGAATTGTCTTCAGCGATGAGTCCCACTTAGAACTGAGATCCGATGACCAGCGCAAACTGCGCTCGGATATCAGCCTGAATGTTGCACATCCAGGAGTGATGGTCTGGGGTGACATTTCATTTCAAAGCAGGACCGCTTTGGTTGTGATCCGCGGCACCTTTACAGCACAGCGTTACGTCGACAATATTGTACGTCCCGTTCTGTTACCCTTACTGGGAAGCCATCTTGGGTTCCCATTTCAGCAAGATAATGCCCACCCGCACGCTTAGAGAGCTTCTACTGCCAATCATCACGCTTGCCAAACCATGCCTTGGCCAGAAAGGTCGACGGATCTCTCTCCAATAGAGAATGTTTTGAGCATTCCTCCATTCACGTCGGGATTCTGAATATCTAACGCGCAAGTCGGACAGAATTTGGCACGTTATTCCACAGCAGAGCAGCCTACAACTGTGTGCAATAGTGCCAAGACGAGTAATAGTGTGCACAACAGAGGTGGACCTACGTGTTACTGACTTGCTCCATTTGTGAAGTTCTTTCTCTTGAATACATCATTGAGATTTTCTGAAATTGTAATCATTTGTTTGTCTGTATACGTAAATCATTTCTGTCGATTTCCATTCCGTTGGCGTAGTTGCTTCGTTGTGATTAGATCTCTTTTTTTTTTTTTTTTACTAAGAGTGTTTTGCTGTTGATTTAACCCGATATTATATAAGGGGCATAGAACGAGCGGAGCCTCCAGGATCACATCACCTCAATCATCCTGACTGCTTTTGTAGGGTCTTCTGAAAAGTGAAGTGCTGAGCACTTCCTACTGGTGCATTGGAGGAACTTCAACAGCGGTTTGTACAGTCGATCAAGCATTGTGATATGCTCTTGAGATCGGAAGAATTCGTATCTGGCTGCAGTATCGGATTCAAATGCGAGTCACATGTTTTAGTTGGCACCAATGAACTGATACCGCATCACGTGACGTGCTGGAAAATTATTACATCACTCGTTAAGTGAAACGATGGATGATTTTCCAACCCAATTACATGGGCCTTTAATCGAAAAGTTTATATTGAAAACAAAGGTTGTTTATAAATTAGTTATACAGTAGTAAACTTTAATTGTGAAATGGGTAAACAACTTACAGAAATATTTGATGCAGCAGTTTAAGCAGTACGTATTCATTAATTCCCAGCTTTCCCACTAGGTGGCATGCGCGAATGAGTTATTCCAAAGGTCATCGTGGAGCCGTATACGGTGCACAGCTTGTGCAGTGCTGTTTATGGTTTCATGAATCCAAATCCGCTGCTGCAGTTCAGAGATAATTCAGGACTAAATAACGCAAGCTACCAGCTCAATCAGAAACTGTTATTAATCAGTACAATCGTTTTACCGAAACTGGCTGTGTATCACGTAGGACATTGGTTCTGGGCCGGTCAGCAGTCTGACGCAGCAGTTGAACAAGTTTGGCGGTCTTGCTTTCGTAGTACCGCTAAATCAACGATACGCACCAGCTTAGAATTGAATACGCTACAGTGTGGAAGGATTTACGGAAACACCTGTCATTCAAACCCTGCAAATCCTCTTGAAGTTGACGCATATATCTCTGTAGGAATGTGTCAACTTGGATTAGATGTGATGGAACAGTGTCGTCTCCGCTACGATCACCTGATTTAACCCCTTTGTACGGTGTTACAAATGAAATCTCAGTTGAGAATTAAGTCAGCCATCAGCTGTAGAATGGAATGACGACAATGAAAATTTGTGCCTGTCCGGGATACCCAACTGCGTTTTCCGCTTGTCGAAAGCAGTCGCCTAACCATTTGGCTATCCATACATGACTCACGGCCACATCCAAAGCTCCATATGTCTTCAACCGTGCGTCTACCAATTGTACTCGCACATCCATTACATATATTCTCGTGCAGGTCAAACGTTGTACATTGTCGTCATTCCATTCTACAGCTGACACTGGTCTTTATTCGCGATTAAGAATTCATTTAATGTATTATCATAACGACTGTAGTCGCTGCAGTGCCTGGACACTGATGCGTGTCCAAACAAACATTGTATCGCAATCAGAATAACACAGGCACTGCAATATTGTATGAAGACAGAGTGTTCGTTCCTTCGCTTCCGGGAAAGGTTGACGAGCTACGACAACGTATAACACAAGCAGATACCACCATACATCAAGACTTCCTTCATAGGATTTGGCAGGGAATTGACTAAAGTTGGGACATTTATCTTGTTACCACAGGTAGCCAAAATGAAGCAACGATAAAAACTTGAAGATATACTGCATTCATTGTTGCCTCATACATTTCTGGAAGTTATTAACCTGTCTCACAATTAAATGTTACTTCTGAATAACTAATTAGAAACACCCTATACGTTGTACCTATTAGGGTAATATCTCATAGTAAACTCAGCAGCGATTGGCAAGCAAATATTCAAAGGAATCTCTCTGACGGTTCACTCTTGAAGTTCATATTACTGTAACGTTTTTACTACTACCACCGATTAAATTCACTTTTGTCAGTATTAGCTGGTAATTATGAGGCACCCAGTGTATTCCCCATAGCTCAAAAGAGCTCAGGTAGTGGCAAAAACTGGGTTAGTTTACGCTACGATCTTCTCTTCTGTCCATAAGTGATTCAGTCTGTAAGCGGATTTTGATGCTTCGTACCTTGCTTAGCTCACTTCAGTTACTTCAGATGATTCAAATTGCTCTGAGCACTATGGGACGTAACATCTGAAGTCATCAGTCTCCTAGAACTTACAACTACTTCAACCTAACTAACCTAAGGACATCACACACATCCGTGCCCGAGGCAGGATTCGAACCTGCGGCCGTAGCAACAGTGCGGTTCCGGACTGAAGCGCCTAGAACCGCTCGACCACCGCGACCGTCAATTCTGTTAGTATAAGAAGCAATGGAATTCCGGCGCTCAGCTAAAAAGTTGTAATATGTAGGTGTAAAAAGGTAACTTGGGTCCAACGATTGACTGTTCGGGCGTGGAGGGTGTGGTTTTAGCTTGTCAGGATTGGTGTTCAACGTGAAGCACGCCTTCAAAATTATTATTGCTACCAGCTACATGACGCGATGGGGTCAGCGTAAAGATATTCGTCCACGGTGCACCGGCGTCAATTTGGTGTGTAGCGCGCTATCTCTGGTGAGGTGGCACTGGCGTTTCAGCCCACGCTCACTTCGGACGCGGGACACGAGACACGATGTGGCGAGACAGACGAGACGGGAAACGGAACGCAGCCCGAGGTCCGGAGCGGCATCGACCGGCTACCAACCCCGCCCCCGGCGCATCCTCTCCGCCCCCCCCCCCTCACGCCCACCCCCGGCGTCACTCAGCGGCCCTGCTGCCTCTCGGCCACAAAGGGAGAGTCAGTCGTACCCAGCCGGCGGATTAGTCAGCTGTTTGGCTCGCTCCGAGGGTACGTCATGGCGCACCATCAGCGTTATTTCCACAAAAGAGCTCGCAGAGAATCTGCGAAAGGGGGCGGGGGCGCTTCCACCCCCCCCCCCCCCCCAGCCCGTCTCACGCTGTCTGTGTTCTTCCACTCAGCTCTTCTAGAATCCTGTGCCTCCGGTACAACTGCCTCCGCGATAACCTGTACTCCACCGACTTCCATTACCGAAGTTCCAGAGCAGGGCTAAAAGTACAAGAGGAACGAATCAAAAGCCAATGCTACGAATCGCGGGCGATACTGATATTTGCCTTTTATAGCATCCTGCCTCACTCGTCTCGTGTAGCTTTCTGTCACTGTTTACTATCACGTATCTACCACATTTTGCTCTATAGAGGGTGTCCCATTTATTTTGACCACCGCAAATAATAGTCCTGAATTTAACTAAAAATGTAGCGAGCAGACTTAGTTTTGCTTCATGTGGGACGTTAACCAGCATGACCACCCTTCTTGTATTTTTGTTCGTTATAAGTATGTGAGAAAATTATCACAGCGTACCCTTGACGTAATCATGATGTTATTAAAAATGCAGCACAAAACTGACTTTCGCTTTCTCGCACTAGCACAAAGGAATGATATCGGGGCCAACGTAACTTAGTCGTTCACTGTAGTTGACACTAAACAAATGTGAACCGAAGAAGATGCACACCGGTCATTTACTGAACCGTCTTCAGTTGAGGGCACCAGTGTGTACGACGTGCAAGAGCCAGTATATTACACTTAAGATAGATTTCAATGAAGGATGGCTTTATTGTAAACAGCATATCGTTTGAGGGTACTGCATTAATGAAGTATAGGTTCCTGCATTCTAAACAAAAAAACATTATTAAGCTAATCTATTCTCCGCAGATGAGTGGCAATTCAGGTAAAGCACGACACACGACCTGTTCTCACAGCCAGTTCGACTTCATTCTACAATGGACTACGTTAGGCTGTGTGTGTTGCTAACAATGTAGTTACAGAAAACGCACAGGCATATACTGATATATAACTAAACGCAAACAAAGTTTTAGTTAAAACGTACATAAAACACTATTAAGTCTTTACAAAATGACCACCGTATGGTCCACAAAACTTGAGAAATATCATACATATAACACTACGTGTAATTGAAATTATAATACAACACATACACGACGTTATAAGAAAGAGGGATCAATGAAAATGATAGATGGAATAGTACGGACACTGGATCTGTGAGTGGTAAGGTGCCGGGCATACAAGATTGAAATATATCTATTTTTAATACTATTATTTTTATTTGCAATTCAAAACCAGTAAACATTAAATAACTTACTTCATAGGTACGTAATAATTTAAATAATTTAAAATAATTAATTTGAGTGACCGTTTTAAAAAATCGGAAAAACAAAACGAAGACACATGTAAAAGACAATCCACTAAAGAGCCAAAAATCGTCGACAATAGATCAAAGTTTCCAAAGAAAATACAAGGAGCTTCTAATAAACGCGTTAAACTAATACTGAAATTAAAAAGAAAATGGTTTTAGATCCCCGAGTCTTATACTCAGGGAGTGCTATAAACTCACTACGACAACAAATTAAAAATAAGTGCTGTGATCAACAGATTCACTGCGCAGTTAAGACAACAACCTGATATTTAACTAATGAAGGCAAGAACCGCCTTAAGCTCAGGCCACGCCTAAAACAGTTGCCTTGTTGAGCACAGATTCTCAAACATAAGATACGCTTTAAAATAACATAAATGATACAAATTACAGATAGCATTTCGGGGCTTGTCCTCCGAAAAAAGGAAACTATGGCCGTTTAGACCACAAAATCAAAGACAATTGAACATAATACTATTTTAAAGCAATTTGATAGCCTGATCGTTCACTGTGAAACACAAGTACAATTCTAAACCATCAACGCAAGAATGCTTTAAATACAAAAGGTATTGCAAAGTTGGAGTCCCTGAGTATTCAAAATAATCACGTGTACAGATTTTAAAGAAAAAAGTCCGTTCTGAATTAGGTATTAATGGAATTAGTCAGCCACGTTCCGCTTACCAGGGATCTGATACACTATTAAACTCCAGGCCAAATAACGATTGTTAGTGTAAGCCATACAGCGCTAAACTTTTGAACAGAAAACAAGCCTAAGTTGGGAGGGTTCAGCAAAACATATCTGTCCGCAAATCGCATTCAACACTTTTTCACACAGAACTGCGGTTATCAATATTTATTTACATGCAGGTCCAAAAAAGCTCAAGGAATGCTGGCAGGACCACACCCATCCACCAGGGCACTGAAAATGGGAAGTGCACCACTCAGAAGACGGAACCCGCGTCCGCGAAGGCAGAGGAAGCAACGAAACTCCAAAAGACATCTGCACACTCTCCACAGTAAACAGTCGCTAACCACAAGATGGCGATCGGCTCCGCCGTCCTCGTCGAGCGAGCTTTCATAGCTTGCGGAACAGACAACAAGACCAGTCTCCACAGGGAGCCGTGTACGCCTATAAAATGGCTTCAAGGAGCCACAAGACAGCCGCGTAGTGACACGAGAGGAAGGCGGTCGCTAGGGAACGAATCCAGATAGTTACAAAGAGTGGTGGGACTCGATATGAGCTCATGCACAGCTGAGTATAATTACTAGCAGTCTCTCTGGAGTGCGTGCAGTCATATAGAAAACCACATGCGCCTGATCCACTGCTTCATTTTTTCTCAAAACCTATCAGACACAGGCTGAAAATGTAGCACATATATTCTTGGTCGAAATAGCACACAGTCAATAAACTGCTGAAAATAGCTTTCTGGAGGAAATACACTTATTTACACGTGGTTCCTTTGAAATCATGATTATTTTAGTTATAAGGAAAATGAGATTTCAGAAAATTTCAGTGATACAAGATTGCTATTGTTGCCTCTCAAAATAATTCTGAGATGAAGTATGTTCATTCAAGATAGCGGAGCTAAGATTAGTCAAGATAGTTTTTTTTAATAAATGTATCGTTAAATAAGTATTTGAAGTTGGAGATGGCAGACAGTAACAGTGATTGTGTCGTATTTACAATACGAATAGAGGGTAGTTCAGGAAGATTCAGTTCCCCAGCCTATGGTTTTTATGCAACCTGAAACACCTTCAAAAAAACCCGCAGAGATATTTTCATTGTCTTTCACAAACTACACGCAAAATAGTCCTGTAGAGGGCGAATAATTAGGGTGATTAAGTTAAAGGTAGGAGTTATGCAGTAATGAAGTTAGTTAACATGTGAAGGAATACTGGGAACCAGAAGCCGTACGTGTGTTACGTTCTGTTATGCCATTCAGTGCTATGGTGTAATTGGATTGTTGGAGCCAAAAATGGTTCAAATGGCTCTGAGCACTATGGGACTTTACATCTGAGGTCATGAGTCCCCTAGAACTTAGAACTATTTAAACCTAACTACCCTAAGGACATCACAAACATCCATGCCCGAGGTAGGAATCGAACCTGCGACCGTAGCAGTCGCTCGGATCCGGACTGAAGCGCCTAGAACTACTTGGCCACCGCGGCCGGCTATTGGAGCACCGAGTTAAGCAGCACGATGTGTAGCCAGCCAGCAGAAGACATGACAAGAAGCAGCTCGCTGCATACCAGGGTGTCAGAATCAAGGACGGCAATCGGATTATTTACGCCAGCTAAGCAACACCATTATTCCACCACCTACTGTGGAAGAAGAACCGCCGCCATCAGCGGCATAAAGCCGTGTTTAAGGACCAGCAGCCCACTCGTCAACATTGTCCTCCGTGAAGGGTTAGGAGTGACGCAGAGGGTGTGTCATGAGCCGCCGCCAGCAGTTCAGAGTCGTCACTGCTATCGCACTCACCGTAATAATCACCGTCGTAATGAAGGTTGTTGCCTAGGAGGCGCCAGAGGTAGGCCGCCGCCGCCGGAACTATCGTCGGACGCCGTGAAAAGGCAGGCAGCCGCCTGTGATGGGGTCATCGCTTGGTGTGCGTTGTGGTAATGTGCTGGACCCATCGTCCAGAGCTCCTACCTCCACAAACGATGTGAACGGAGTCCGGCAGTTGCCCTTGGCCCGCCGACGCCAGAGAGCCACAGCAGAGGATGATAGCTGAGACAGGGCACTAACCTGTCCCACTGCTTCGTCTAAGGCCGACGCTACTGAAGAGTCCCGCGGCGCGTGGGTACAGCCGCCACAGTAAGTCCCTGTAAGGCGGTAGCGCGGCCGCGTGGCAGCTGATTCGAGCTATGCCAGCGCAGCTATGGACGCAGCAGCGGGTGCCCGGGTAAGCGTCCACCGGACACCTGCGTCACCACCGAGAATGTTAGGAGCGGAAGCAAACCTTTCCCAGAGGGCCGACAATCAGTGTATTGCAGTTGATAAATAAATGTTATTCTGTCATCAGGACCAGTCCGTGGACACACAACCTCCTTCCTCTTCCTCAAACCAGGCAGCGAACTCACGTTAGAATCTGGCGACTGGCAGTAGAGTTCGGTGCCTGTAAAACGGCCCGATCACACTAGTATCAGATGTAGGCATTTACAGTCCTACAGGAAAACTGAACAGTTCCTTTTTGGAGTATGTTAACTGTAATTAAATTTTGTACTGGCATTCGTTTTCGCCGACCGCTGTGGCCGATCGGGTCTAGGCGCTTCAGTCCGGAACCGCGCGACTGCTGCGGTCGCAGATTCGAATCCTGCCTGGGGCGTGCATGTATGCGATAACCTTAGGTAAATTAGGTTTAATTAGTTCTAAGGCTAGGGAACTTTTGACCTCAGATGTATAGTCCCATAGTGCTTAGAGCCATTTGTAATATTTGATACGCTTCACTGTAGACAATTGTTTTCGAGTTATTCCGGAAAAACGCGTTCCACTGTCAGAAATGGTTCAAACAGCTTTGAGCACTATGGGACTTAACATCGGAGGTCATCAGTCACCTAGAACGTAGAACTACTTAAACCTAACTAACCTAAGGAAATCACACACATCCTTGCCCGAGGCAGGATTCGAAACTGATGACCGTAGCGGTCGCGCGGTTCCAGACTGAAGCGCCTAGAACCGCTAGGCCACACCGTGGATTTTCTTGAATAAATGTAAAAATAACCCAGTACAGATATTAGGGTAATTTCCAAAAATCATTACCTATCGAAGTCGCGGTGTCCAAACGATACACATCGAACGTGCGATCGTAAATCGATCATGCGACTCTGGTGACGGGCTTTGAGTATGTTTACTGAGGTCGCTACAAAAACGACAAAAGAAGCGCGTTACTAAAGTACTTGTGATTGCAAAGGAGACGACTTACCTTACTCGTCGTCGGTGCTGTCATCATGCGAAACTCCATTACTGTTGTCTGGATGGATAATTTGGAAGAGTCGAACCATGTATCTTCTGATACTCGTTCGTTTCCCGCACAGTCCGCAGTGAAATCGTAAACGGTATTTCAGTATCGAAACTGTTATCACGACGTTTTACACACTTTGCAACACCACAGTCTACATAGTCCCATCCTCGTCCGCTGGTACTCCATATTTGCCGCTGCGGATAGCCGCCCGATCTTGGCTTCTTGTCACGGTCCGGGCGGCTGCACCGTCGGAGGTACGTGTCCTCCCTCGGGCATGGGTGTGTGTGTCGTTCTCAGTGTAATTTGGTTTAAGTTAGGTTACGTAGTGTGTGAGCTAAGGGACCGATGACCTCAGTAGTTTGGTCCCATAAGACCTTATGACATATTTCCAAACATTTTCTCCGTATTTTGACAAAAAGTCGAACAATTTTCTACGATGGATTAACATGGAATTAGATTTTTCCATGTGAGAGAATCCCCCGAAGAAACGTCAAGAAGACCTTACATCCCACTCACTAATGACATAAATCGCCTGGGATTCACAAATAATTCGCGGAGGTATGTAATTGAGAGAAACTAAGGGAACGAGGAAAACAGATAAAAATGACGATAACAAACAACTGATCACTATGCCTCCCACCAGATTCGAATGATCGATTTACGATCTCACGTTCGATATGTATCGTTTGGACAGCGCGACTTCGATAGGCAGTCAATCTTGGAACTTACCGATTTTGGCTACACTGAAGTTCCTACGAAAAGTTCGTGTTCTTTTTTCCTCTAGGACTAAGGGGTTTGTACAGAGCGACAAAGAGAACACGAGTATCTCGGTTGTGGTTGTATGAGTGTTGTAGGTTGCTTAAAATCCATAGGTAAGGGCAGCTGAGTAATTGTGAAGGCGTTTAGCACTACTTAACGAATTTAGTTAGACCGCAATCTTTATCTTAGTGTACGCTGCTACCAGTGATCCGCCTATGTCAGTTATGTGAGCTTCCTCCAATGACGGTATAATTATTTCGTAAGAAACTGTGCTATACAATAATAATGTTGTGTAACTGTTTGCCCTAATAAATTATGAATTATGCACGACAATGCAAGACTCGTGACATCTGTCTTTGTTTACATTTACAGATTTTGTTTATGACTTTGGCTCTGACCCAAGAAATTAGTTGTCCTGTATGATATTCTCCAGAAAATAGATTTCGAAGGATATATTGGGAGCATCAAGTAGAATGAGGAATCTATGTTAAGATTTGGAAAAAGAGAGCTTGTGTCATACTATCTGGGTTAATAGGGGCCAAAAATTGTAAAGCGGCACCTAATCCAGGACGACTGGAATATGTGATATTGTGAGGTGAAATGACTGACATAGGAAACGAAATCGTGACGAGCTACTTCAAATTACGTCTGATGACCCAAAAATAAAAGTGTGGCCTAAAAGCAGAGCACCTGACCGCCTCTTCCCCTGACCATTGCTGAATGCTTCCATTTCTTCTCCCGCCGCTTGCAAAGTTCTTCTTGGCGTCACGTTTCCACACCGTGGTAACAGTCAACTATGATTTAAAATAAGAATAGTCGACTACAGACTTATCGAACCAGAAATAATAAACTGTTAAGTTACCGGCAAACAACGCTCAATCAATAAAGACAGCACTCTCGATCGATAAAATACCGTGTACAATGAATGATGGAATACAGCGAATACCGAAGTGGATCACGAGAATTTGAGGGCAAGCTGGAGAGTTTGTTTGGTACATGGTATTAGGGCGACGAAGATTACCTTAGAAATGGCATGAAGGCGTCGTTTGTTCGAATACTACATCGTTGAAAACTGCCGTCGTACTTCCGATGTACTATTTGTCGTGACTTGCCAGTAAAGACATTGTAAACTATTTTACTCGGCAAAAAAGTGGACAGCTTCCCGAAGACTCCTGAGGCCTTTACACTCAGGGAAAGTGCTGCAACATTGTGCCAAAGATGTAACTCTGCGTGGAATGGAGGCTGACTGCACTTACCGTGGCAAATGAGACGAGTGTTGCCTACTGAAGCTCATCTATCTAACTGAGAGAGAGCGTTAGCGTTCGGTCTTATTTAAAACCTCAACAGAAACTTCACAGAAAACGTTGGTGGGAATCTATGTTAAAACACGGCGAAATAACTTCCTAGGTACTATAGAGGATTGAAGGCAGCAGAAATTGTAGTGGAAAAGAAGCTTACTTGTCCAGTTGTGGCCTCTTCCACCTTGTGCCTAATTTCCTTGTTTCCATTTGACGCGTCACTCATCTGTCTTTAGCCCAGTATGTACATACATCCACAAACGTCCTAATGCTCTGTGAAGAAATTCACGTAAAAATTTATAACTGTTGAGATGAAATGACCAATCAAAAATATACATTCTGCAATACATTTAGTAACAAATAGATTTTCAGTGACCTACGCGGTCGTAGAATAGAAAATTAAACCAAAGAAAATAATTTATTCGGAATCACAAGATTACATTCAGCTGCTAAACACCCCTAACTTCACTCCTCAGTTCTGAATTTATATTAACCATCGCAATGGGCATAAATTTCCATTGCGAAAACATTTTAATTTAGTTCATTTTCATCGGTTATTAAAGAGGCATTAGCCTCCTTGTTATTTCTGTGTGGGTTGTTGTTGTTGTTGTGGTCTTCAGTCCTGAGTCTGGTTTGATGCAGCTCTCCCTGCTACTCTATCCTGTGCAAGCTCCTTCATCTCCCAGTACGTTTCTGTGTGGGTACCGAATGGAAACTGTATAATCTCAAGTGTTACACATGTCAACATTTCGTTTGTAAGTAAAGTGTTTCTCCCTCGCAATTTGGTGTATCTTTCATTAACCTATCTCCTATAAATTTTTCATTTCACAAAAATCCACCGATCTCACGAACTCAATTTAAAGCTTCCTCAAACTAAAGCAAAAATAATTCTCAGCTGAAATCCTTTTACACATCTGCGCCCATAGAATAATTTTTATATAATGCGCTGAAGACATGTAGTCCTCTTATATTAGTCACCACGGCAACAGGGTAGCTCTTGTTTTACATGTAGATCGTTGCATGC
Organism: Schistocerca gregaria; assembly: GCF_023897955.1. Taxonomy (NCBI): domain Eukaryota; kingdom Metazoa; phylum Arthropoda; class Insecta; order Orthoptera; family Acrididae; genus Schistocerca; species Schistocerca gregaria. Next base: position 367,757,285 of record NC_064926.1, read on the forward strand.
CACCTCTGTAACGATATGCCACGCTTGTTATAATGGAACCAATCTGTTAGTCGTGATTTCGAGACAGTACGTTCTTTGTGGACCTACATAGAAGATGAAGATTTTGTCAACTGACGGTTCAGTTCGTACGACAGTACAACGAGACTGCCTTTCCGAGTAAGATCAAAGGAATATGAGGTACTACTGCTGTCGTTCACTGTCATTGATTCACTGGTTCAGTTGATTCAAATAAATTTGGAACTTATTGAATAAGGCTGAAAGAACAGCCTATAGACATCCTTTAATACGGTGGACATACACTGAGCAGGGTGGTAATATTACGCAGATTTCAAATTGATTTTTTCCGTGAATGGTATGAATCTGTGGTTTCAAAGTTATGATCATAAAACTTAAGACTCGTGCCTGAAACCAACATCCAGGTTTCTTGCTGCATGTATTGGTTACGTTTCTTGAATCGCTACCTTCCTGTTACATACAGTTCCTTAGACAAAACCACCGACAATTTTCATTCACATTCTTTATTCATTATTTACCAAGTTGACACTCAATTCGTCTCTAACGACAAAAGAATCCATGCTGCATTGAGACTGCACTCTATTTCCGAGGAACCTGACATTTAGGTCATTTGTTTTTTAATTAAAAATGTGGAAATGGAAACCACAAAAATTACAACTTGAATTATTCACATTCTCAGCTGTGAATGGTGGCAAGTTATTGCAAGATGTTTGCTTGAGACAGTTTTAAAAACTTTTTCTTCGTGTGACATGCCATGTTGTTGCTTATCTACAGCGAAACGCCACCGTCTGTCATCTAGCGGAATTTAATTTGTACCCAGAGCCGTGCGTTTGACGTAGCTTTGCGGATTATATTGGACCAGAGACGCATTGATTGCTGAATACCTCTGCCATCTCGCAATATCTCCCTGGAATTAAATATCGTTATTAATTCTTCTACGGACGGAACCTCTTGGCTAGGCACTGAATTCAGAGGTATTTTTGAAAGGTTGCAAAGTTTATCTTGCTAAAGGGAAGTAATAATAGACGGAGTAGTATGCCGAGCTGTAACGTTAATAGTTCAGTTCCCGAAGCCAGTATTACATTTTGATTGAGTTTGTTTCCCAGTGGAACATCGAAAAAATAGAAAGTTGAATCAAAAAGCCACCGGGAAGAGGCAACATATACAAAGAAAGTCACTGAAGCTCAAATTTTTTGAAAGCGTAGCGTAGGTTGCGTATGGAGTGGAGTTTGAGGTCGGAGTCCAGCAGCCGTGAGCTTATTTCAGAAAAAAACAGCATTATTAAACACAATGTTTTCTCGAACGAACTACTAAAATTACGAATTAAGAAAAAGATACTACAAAAATTTTGGGCACCTATAGTTCTTGGTCAACTGGGGCACAAAATAACACAAATACTTTAAAATCGCTTCCATCATATTCTTAAAACGAATCAATATTAAACACTGCCTCAGACGACACCCAAAAGAGGCAGTAGTGACAATAACTTATACATTACATTACTCGACCTCTTGGACAACAAAATCAGAGCTACTAGTAGAAACAGAATTATCTCTCAATCAGAACAAAGCAATGCAGACATTAAAATCAGCCTTCACTTTGCACACTTCACACTTATATTAATACACAGTAAATTTGCCTGCTATTACCAGTACTACCGCCAGAGAGCTGGAAGTTTACCTACAGTGAAGTTATAGTATGACACACAAATCTTAGTGCGAATGGAAATAAATCGCAGCACCAAACAATAATTAATGTTGACTAATTAAATTTGGGGAATACATTTCTCCACATATGTATAAGAGTAACATTGCAAGATCACATGTTATATGAGCGCGAGATACGCTACTCCAAATGTGAGATGCTGGTACATTAGTAACCGATGTAACCGCCAGCGTGTTTCCAAAATTATTTAGTGGTGGTAGGGTCCTATGCGAAATTTCAAGTTATTAGCGAAGTTTCTTATACAGTTCTAGAGAACGTTAATTACGTACAAAATTGCTGAAAAACTTTCTTATATCACCGTTTCGACGACATCCCTCTAAAAATAATATACCAAATTACCTTTTACGGGGTGTTTTATTCCTTAAGGTTTAATCTGGGTACAAACAAAAAAAAGGTATTGGATTACTTTCCCCTCTCTATACGCCCTACAAGTTTCATCAAGGACGTTTATTTACACTTGGAAATGTTCTCTTGCTAGTGGATGATGTTTTTTAGCTTTCCTCGTTCGCAGCATAAATCATCGGTACGGTGCCTCTTGAAACATCAATAACTTTGACTACCATGGTTACGGAAGCAACCAGCAATGGCCAATAACAATTTGCGCACGTTCGCATTCACTTACCTCCGACTTCGGTCAAACTTCTGAACTATCAAAATCAGATGACATGAGGGTGTTAAAGAAGTGAATACAAGAAATGTGGGTATCTTAAGATTATTGATTTTCTAACTCAGCGCTATATTGTCAGTTGATAATAAATAATCTGCGTACCCAAAACAAGTGGTAACGTTTGATATTTCAAGTAGACTTTCTCGCTAAAAGGATATAATCTTTGCAAGATGAAGACAAGAGATATGAACTGTAAGAATTTGTTAGACCATAAAAGACCTAAGTCGATATAAGGCGCCGGAATAAGATGACATTGTGACAAAACTCTTCCATCTAGTGTGCAAGATGTACGAATCAAGCGAGGAAACCTGAGACACAGAAGATGTAATAATTCCAATACCAAAGAAATCAGGTGCTGAGAGGTGTGCATCTTACCCAAACATCACTTTAGCAGATCATTGTTGCAAAATAGTAACACAAATGTTTTGCAGAATAATGGAAATACAGGTAAAAACCGACCTCGGGGAAAATCAGTCAGTATTCCAGAAAATACAGGAAGCCGGGAGGCAATACGGATTATCTTACCAGGTAGGTTAAAGTAAAGCAAACCTACGTTGTTAGCATTTATGGAGTCAGGGAGCATTCGATAATGATCACTGGAATACTTTTTTTGAAATTCTGAATTCAGTGTGAGTAAAATACCAAGAGCGAAAGGCTTTTTACAACTTCAACCTAAACGAGACGGCACTTAAACGAGTCTAGGATCATGAAAGGGAAACCGTGACTGAGAAGAGATCGAGACAGGGGTGTAGCGTAGCCCCAAAGTCATTGAATCTTTACATAGAGCAAGCAGTAACGGAAACCAAAGATAAATGTCGAGAAGGAATTAAGGTTCAGGGAGAAGAACCAAAGTCTTTTATGTTTCCGACGGCATTGTAATTCTGTCAGAAACAGCAAAGATGTTCAAAGAGCAGTTAAACGGACTGGATAGTGTCCTAAAAGGAAGGCTTAGGCAGCACAAGCACAAATGAATGTAGTCCGATTACATGAGGCTATGCTGATGGAATTGGATTAGAAAACGAGACAGTTAAAGTTGTAGATGAGTTTTGTGGTCTGAGCAGCAAAATAAAAGATGATACCCGAATAGAGAGGACATGAAATTTTTTGAGGAAGAGGGATTTGTTTACATATAATTTAGATATAACTGTTAAGAAGTCGTTTCCGAAAGCATTTGTATGGAGCGTATCAGTGTATGAAAGTGAATTATGGGCGATAAACAGTTTAGACAAGAAGAAAATAGAAGCGTCTGAAATGTGGTGCTACGAAGGACACTGAAGATTTGATGGGTCCATGACGCAACTTGTGAGAAGGTACTGCATATAACGCGAAGGAAATCTTTTTGTAGCAAAACCTAATTATAATAAGGGACTGGTTAGTAGGACACATTCTGAGATTTCAAGGGATCAAAAATTTACAGTTGGAGGGAAGTGTGTTGGGTAAAATTCTTTGAGGGAGATTAAGGGATAAATACAGCTATTAGATTCAGAAGGGTGCATGTTACAGTTGTTATTCGGCGATGAAGAGGTTTGTATAGGCTGGAGTAGCATGAACAGATGCATCAAACCTGTCTTCGGACTGAAGACCACAACCACAGCCACAACTGTTTGGCGACTCCATGGAGTGCTGTGTGCTCAACGACCATATATGTTAAATTAAAAGGAAGGTCACTGCTGGACTTAATATTGATGGTTTATTGAGAAAAATCGATTTTCCATGACATAGTGATCATCTTCAGTGATGTGGTGTAAAAATTAAACTCAAAGTCACTGGTATCAAGTTATTATCAGTAACCCAAACTGAGTTATTGTGATCGTTTTTTAGTTTTGGTTACTGATAACAACTTTATACCAGTGCCTATGAATTTATTTGTACACCACAGCACTGGAGATGATCACTGTGTGACTGAAAATCGATTTTGCTATCAATCAACCATCAATATTACGGCCAACGCTGACCTTCCTTTTAATTTAACAACCACAATGTTTGCAAAGGTTAAAAGGAAAAGCAGCTTGCGAGTTTAATTCTTTACCTCATAGGCGTGGAGGTGGAGTTGGTAATTGTGGTGTCACCGCCAGACACCACACTTGCTAGGTGTTAGGCTTTAAATCGGCCGCGGTCCGTTAGTGTAAGTCAGACCCGCGTTTCGTCACTATCAGTGATTGCAGACCGAGCGCCGCCACACGGCAGGTCTAGTCTAGAGAGACTCCCTAGCCCTCGCCCCAGTTGCACAGCCGACTTTGCTAACAATGGATCACTGTCTGCATACGCTCTCATTTGCAGAGACGACCGTTTAGCATAGCCTCCAGCCACGTCATTTGCTACGACCTAACAAGGCGAAATATTCAGTTACTATAATCTGAACAGATAATATTGTGAATCATGTACCGCCAAGAGCGACGTTCATCATTAATGGATTAAAGTTAAGTATCAAACTAATTACGTCCGCTTTCTGAATTCTAATTCGTTGTCATGTTCCAGACGCGTGCATTTCGGCCTCCGCTAGTAACACGGTGTTGGCTCTTCAGCCAACACAACAGTAATAGCTATGTGATTTCGCATATATGCGACAGGACACTGCCGCAGATAAGACATTATGCCTATGATACAGAGAGCGTTTGAGAATTGGCGAGAATATTTCGAAGAAATGTATTTAAAATTGTGGACTGACGTCAAGGAAGCAGCCTCCATCATGAGTGTCCTTTTATTTTGCGACGACAGTCTCTCCCCGGGCTCCTGCTTATTGAAGTGAAGGAATACGAAGGTGTGCAAATGTTTGCCAGGGAGCAAAGTAGCAGCCGAATGCTCAAAGAAAACACTGTTTACATACCACTTCATCGGGCGGGAAGGCCACCGTCGCTGTTCGCTACACGCATTCTGTTTTAGCAGAAGTAGGGCGTGACGAGAAGGGCGTGAAGGGGGAGCAGGATGTACGCCGCTCAACCCGACACCGCGACGGGCCTGTAAAGCCACGAGACAAGCTCGCTTACTCACGTCCAGAGAGTAGAGACGGACCGATGCGGTGCGTCTCTGGATGCAAAGCAACCGAGGGCTGGGGGAGGAACGAGAACGGCGCCGTTTCAGAGGAAGGAAACAAACAAAGATCAGTGTGTTAATACCCACGGGGCTCCGTAAATCCTGGATTTATTCGTTTTCTGATAAGATACGCCACCCCGCAGAGTTCGATAATGAATCTTTAACCAGTGCGCGAGGGAGAGGGTCCGCTGAGGAAGAGGAGCGAGGCGGTTCGCCGGCTGCTTGCGCGAGCGGCGCCTGCAGGTGATCTGCACGCGAGCTAAATCATCCCGCTCGTTTAATTACACTGCTAGGCGGGTCGGGCCGGCAGACACGGTCCGCGGGGTCTGGGGTGCGGGGCGGGTCGCGTGAGCAGGCCGCGCCCGCGTCCGCCCCCTGCTGGAATTAATTCCGCGCCCTTCAGAGAGATATCAGCAGGTAGGCCGCCACGCTGGCCCCTCGCTTCGAGAACTGAACTGCCATCCGAACCGGACTGCAGTGTCGCGTAATTGTGGTGTCGTTTGTGGTAGCAGCGCAGCGGGCACGTACTGCTCCTCTGTCAGAAGTTACCGGAACACTCTTCCCTTATATTTCCTCGTATTTCCTCGATGTCTCTCCCTCTCTCTCTCTCTCTCTCTCTCTCTCTCTCTCACACACACACACACACACACACACACACACACACACAACCACTACGAGAGATTAAAATTAGAAACTTTCCCCTTACAATTGTTACCACTATGTCCACAGTACGGCCTCATTCCAGTTGAGACTGCAGTCTATGTGGGGGCCGCAGTTGGATTTTAACGCATCGGAAAATGTCGCAGTATTTCGTAAATGAACCTGGAGTCTTCAAGTTTCAATGTAACTCTCCAGTACTGGTGGTGGTATAAGTCCACCTAAGTAGGTAGATTACCGTCACTTTCACATGTCCTACCGCTCCTGCAAGCTACCGTCTTTAGTAAATGGTTTCTTAAATGTGTGTGGTCCACGAAATTACTGGCCCCTGCAAGTTACTGCTGGGTATTAATAATTTCTAGCGGAAAGTTTTAAAGAACCGGTAGAAATTTGAACGCAACGGATAACGCAATTTTTTTTGAACCACTACAGAAGGCACCTATATAGGGCTTAATAGGCACTATATAGCTTTTATTTGCTTTCATGACCCAGAATTCGACTGTGGTACTGAATACCACCTATTCTTTATGATGGAAGGAGTAAATAATCAGTCGAGGGTAGAGATTAATTGATATTTATTCAGTACCGATGGTATTTCAACAACTAGTCGTGTTTCTCTTGCAATGCACATCATCAAAACCGGTCTGTAGTTAACATAGTTTTGTTATGGCAAGGAATTATGGAATGGGACAGAAGAGCGATGACTTGGCTTCAATGTAATTCTATACAACCGCACAATTATACCTAAACCCTCGGTTATTTTATTCAGTTACTATAGATTACTCAGAACAAGTTCCGCAAAGACAATACAAGCAAAACTAGGTCAGGGTGGAAGAGTATTTCACCAATCTTTATCAAATCAGTGGGCATTTTCCTAGTGGCACTAGTATTTTACTTAACGCACATCGCCAACAAATCAACTTGTTATGGGGGTGCACAAGAAACATCACTTCAATTCTATTCAACCCACATGGCCAAGTTTCAGTAGCCAACAGAAACCCAGAAAAATATGGACACACACGATTGATTATTCCTTCCCTATTTTACACTCGCTCTCTATCGTATGATTATTCATCGTGTACGATATATTTTCAGACCGAAACTACAATTTATCAATGCGGCGGGTGCTCCAACCGACCACGTGGCGCGAAAGCAGGTTCACAAAAGAAAACATATGGAAAATAAATAAAAATCCCCAAAATGTTACTGTAAATGGAAGAACAGATTAAAATACATTGAATGAGTGAATTTCCGTTAAGCACAGAGCAATAACGTGACCGTGAGCTTAAGGCGCATGGTGCATTGCCTGAAGAAGGCACTAACGAAAGGTCTACTAAAATTCGAGTAAATTAAGAAAATCCATTCCCTTATGTGGTTCAGTGGTAATTTGGCACCTGGTGTCAACATCTGGACTTCATTACAGAGCAGATGTCAGACAAACTAATACCTATGTTAACATTACCAAAACGAGAGCTGCGTCTCCATGTCTGTCCAGCACCACGACCCAGGAACAAGTGCTCCTCTAACCGAATTCACCTAACCGTTCCGCTTACAAACGTGGTGGAGGTGGCGCGCCAACCTGACAGAGCCAATACGCGCGCCTTCGTGTCATCTTTGCCCTGACCTGCAAACTTGGTCTCTGCTAAACTTGTTCACGCTTGGGAGTTGGTACTGCCCTACCCCAAAACGACCATCCATGCAGTGTTACAATCTGTGCCTAAAGCTTTCTGCTTGTTCACACACTCACTCATTTATACCGTCCAGGCCACAGAAAGGAAAGGAAAATGGGAAACGTGGTACACAACATAAAAAATACAATAAATAACACTGTTTAGTCCATTCTCTCCTTTGGACACCAGCTGAGGTATTACCTGCAGGAGAAGAAACTCTTGCTAATAATTTCTGCATGCTAGCAATTTAATAAAACATTGGAGCGGTACAACAAGTTCCGTTTCAAAGTAGCGTGTCATATCGCAGTGATAGGCCAGGAGTCAACGCTTGATAAGATGCTGCTGTCTAAAATGTACGAGAGAATGTAAGACATAGTTTCTTGAAAACAGGTTGGTTTTATTCAGAATACCAAAACACCATAATATTTCCCACTGCTTTCGCTATAAAATCCTGTTTTTCAGTATAATCACCGTTCAGTGCGACAGCCTTACGCCACCTCACTGGAAGGCCCTCGGATTCACAAAAATTTCGTTCTTGGAAAACAAAACTAGCTCTTTGTTCTCACGAAGTAATTAGCACTGTCGACCGGGGATATCGAATCGGTTCCATATTTTTAGGTTTGCAGAAGACTTTTAACATCGTTCGTCACAAGAGCCTCCTAATCAAATTACATGCCTACAGAGTATCGCCTCAGTTGAGCGACTCGATTCATGACTTCCTGCCAGAAAGGACACAGTTTATACTGACGGAACGTCATCTAGTCTTGGCGTTCCCCAAGGCAGTGCTATAGACTCTCTCCTGTTTATAATATACATAAAAGACATAGGAGATAATCTGAGCAGACCTTTTAAATTGTTGTAGATCATGCTGTAATTTACCATTTGGTAAAGTCATCAGGTGATCAAAACCTGTTGCAAAGTCATATGGACAAGATATCTGCACTACGCGAAAAAGTTGCAATTGAGTCTACATAATGAAAAGTATGAATTGATTTAAATGAATATTAAGAGAAATCGATTAAATTTCCGTTACACGATAGATCACACAAGTGTAAGGCCCGTAAATTCAGCTAAATACTTACGATAACTATTACTAACTTAAATTGGAACGATCACATAATTAATGTTGTGCTATTTATTGGCAAAACACTTAGAAAATGTAGCAGGCCTACCAAAGATCCTGCTTACATCACACCTGTTGACACACTCCTGAAACACTGTTATGCGGTGTTGGATGCGCATCAGATGGGACTGACGGATTAAATTGATAAGGCTCAAACAGGGGCAGCTGGTTCTGTGTTATTCTAAAGTAGGGGAGAGAGTGGAGTGGCAATCATTGGAACAAAGGCGTTTTCCGTTAGTGCAGGATCTTCCCGCGTAACTTCAATTAATAAGTTTCTTTTTCGTTAAGACAACATAGTTGTTTGGAAATAACAGAGATTGATTTACTTATAATCAATTATTCAAAAGGACAGTCACAATCGCCTCATATATTTTGCCGCCAACCGAACTCGCGATGGGGTCGTCTGCTGGGCAATTTACACCATTTGGTCGCTCGCTGGAGTCGTCACCCTGCCTGTTCACGGTTTGCCCTGCAGACGACCCCATCGCGAGTTCGGTTGGCGGCAAAATATATGAGGCGATTGTGACTGTCCTTTTGAATAATTGATTATACGTTTCTACTCAGACTACGAAAATACTCTATTAGTGCTAACCTACATGGGGAAAGATAATCATCACGATAAAACAAGAGAAATCAGAGGTCCCTCAGAAATATTTAAGTGCTTAATTCTACCCACGGCCATTCGCGACTGGAACGGTAGAGAAATAGGTTGAAGGGATTTTGATGAACACTCTGCCAGGCACATAATTGTGAGTTACAGAGTAATCACGCGCATGTAGATACTTGTATGTCTGCCTAGTACAACTCTACTGGTCGACGTTGGAGGCAAGTCTTGCTTGCATCAACAGCCTTCCCATCATCCACGTACTGCTTCCAGCAGAATTAGTCTTTCATTGGAGGTCGGTACTTGTGAGATCCGCGCTGTATAGTGGATGAGAAAGGATCGTCCAATAAAGTTTTGGGAGCTCATCTCGGGTGCGCCCTGTTATTTATGGGCTTGCGTTGTCATGGATAAGAGGAAGTCTGTTTGAATTTAGGGTGGCACCGAGTACGTTTCTATTTCTCGAGGGTAGCACAGTACATCTTCGAATTAGTAGCTACGACATGAGGGAGAACATCGAAGAGAAGAATCACTTCAGAGTCACTAAAGACTGTCACCATGACTGTACTGGCTGAAACGGTGCGAATCTGAAGTTTTTCTTCAAATAAGAGTTGGTGTGGTGCCATTCCATCGCCTGCTGTTTTCTTCGGGTTCGAAGGGATGAACCTATATTTGATTGTGTGTAATGAAGGTCGAGAAAAATTGTCACTATCACCCTCGTGACGCACGTATGGTACTTCGTTTTACGGACTTCTGTTAGGTTGTGTCAGCACTACCAACAAAGACGTTCAGTTGAGACGCGAGGTGTTTGGTTCAAATGGCTCTGAGCACTATGCGACTTAACTTCTGAGGTCATCAGTCGCCTAGAACGTAGAACTAATTAAACCTAACTAACCTAAGGATATCACACACATCCATGCCCGAGGCAGGACTCGAACCTGGTAAGACTGCAGCGCCTAGAACCGCATGGCCACTCCGGCCGGCGGTGAGGTGTTTGACTATGATCGGCCGATAACCTCGAATGAGAGTGTCCGCACGTTCCAGCATTGCAGGAGTCCCAATTGTATGCAGCTGGCAGGCACGCGGGAGATCGGACAGATTTGGGCGATAGTGTTATCATGATGACAGACGACTCGCCTAACGACTCCCAGTTTTGCTATTCACTGGCAGGTCTCCGTAGATATTCTGCAAGCGCCTATAAATATCTGCGATGCTGTAGTTTTAAGCCAAAAGAAACTCAATGAGGGCTCTCTGCTTGGAACGCACCTCCGTTGCAGACGCCATTTTGAAGGCAACTTACAGCGCCGCTACCTGCTAGAAATTTATGAAAGTATAGGGGATCAAGCGTTAATATTTCACGTTGTCCTATGATCTAAAGAAATAGGGAGAGACTTAGAAACACAATGAGAGAAATAAAAATAGAAAAAAAACAAATTCACATTAATTTATCCATTGGCTGTAGCTGAGCTTATAAATTAATGTGCCTTAGGTCTCAGTACGTCTTCTTATAAAGGGTGATTCCTTGATGATGACAAAAAGTTTTAGAGATGGTGGGGAGGGGTAAACGAATCAGTCTGAGATACGGGAACCTAATTTGAAAAAGATTTGTTGGAAATGGAAATGAGCGTTTGACGTCATTGGCAGAGAGGCCCCTTGCAGGGCAGGTCCGGCCGCTTTGGTGCAGATCGTAATACATTCGACTCCACATTGGGAGACCTGCTCGCTGAATGGGGATGAAATGATGATGAAGACAACACAACGCCCAGTCCCTAAGCGAGGAAATCTCCGACCCAGCCGGGAATCGAACCCGGGCCCATAGGACGGCAATCCGTCACGCTGACCACTCAGCTATAAGGGCGGACAACGACTGATTGAAAAGCTATAAGTGAAAATAGTTCTGTTACCTCAATTACTGCAAGCGTTCTGATTTAAATTTTTTTGGAAGAAGGTTCAAAAATAGTTCAAATGGCTCTGAGAACTATGGGACTAAACTTCTCAGGTCATCAGTCCTCTAGAACTTAGAACTAAATAAACCTAATTAATCTAAGGACGTCACACACATCCATGGCCGAGGCAGGAATCGAACCTGCGACCTAGCGGCCGCGCGGTTCCAGACTGTAGCGCCTAGAACCGCTTGGTCACTCCGACGGCTGGAAGGAGGCAGTAAATACCAAAAATAAGGAAACATTGTATTCTTAAATAGCATACTTTAGATGAATGTACCCTTGTTCAATATATGATACGTGTTTCGTAGCAACAAAGATGAACAATGCTTATACACTCCTGGAAATTGAAATAAGAACACCGTGAATTCATTGTCCCAGGAAGGGGAAACTTTATTGACACATTCCTGGGGTCAGATACATCACATTATCGCACTGACAGAACCACAGGCACATAGACACAGGCAACAGAGCATGCACAATGTCGGCAGTAGTACAGTGTATATAAACCTTTCGCAGCAATGCAGGCTGCTATTCTCCCATGGAGACGATCGTAGAGATGCTGGATGTAGTCCTGTGGAACGGCTTGCCATGCCATTTCCACCTGGCGCCTCAGCTGAACCAGCGTTCGTGCTGGACGTGCAGGCCGCGTGAGACGACGCTTCATCCAGTCCCAAACATGCTCAATGGGGACAGATCCGGAGATCTTGCTGGCCAGGGTAGTTGACTAACAGATTCTACAGCACGTTGGGTGGCACGGGATACATGCGGAATTGCATTGTCCTGTTGGAACAGCAAGTTCCCTTGTCGGTCTAGGAATTGTAGAACGATGGGTTCGATGACGGTTTGGATGTACCGTGCACTATTCAGTGTCCCCTCGACGATCACCAGAGGTGTACGGCTAGTGTAGGAGATCGCTCCCCACACAATGATGCCGGGTGTTGGCCCTGTGTGCCTCGGTCGTATGCAGTCCAGATTGTGGCGCTCACTTGCACGGTGCCAAACACGCATACGACCATCATTGGCACCAAGGCAGAAGCGACTCTCATCGCTGAAGACGACACGTCTCCATTCGTCCCTCCATTCACGCCTGTCGCGACACCACTGGAGGCGGGCTGCACGATGTTGGGGCGTGAGCGGAAGACGGCCTAACGGTGTGCGGGACCGTAGCCCAGCTACATGGAGACGGTTGCGAATGGTCCTCGCCGATACCCCAGGAGCAACAGTGTCTCTAATTTGCTGGGAAGTGGCGGTGCGGTCCCCTACGGCACTGCGTAGGATCCTACGGTCTTGGCGTGCATCCTTGCGTCGCTGCGGTCCGGTCCCAGGTCGACGACGGGCACGTGCACCTTCCGCCGACCACTGGCGACAACATCGATGTACTGTGGAGACCTCACGCCCCACATGTTGAGCAATTCAGCGGTACGTCCACCCGGCCGCCCGCATGCCCACTATACGCCCTCGCTCAAAGTCCGTCAACTGCACATACGGTTCACGTCCACGCTGTCGCGGCATGCTACCAGTGTTAAAGACTGAGATGGAGCTCCATATGCCACGGCAAACTGGCTGACACTGACGGCGGCGGTACACAAATACTACGCAGCTAGCGCCATTCGACGGCAAACATCGCGGTTCCTGGTGTGTCCGCTGTGCCGTGCGTGTGATCATTGCTTGTACAGCCCTCTCGCAGTGTCCGGAGCAAGTATGGTGAGTCTGACACACCGGTGTCAATGTGTTCTTTTTTTCCATTTCCAGGAGTGTATATCTTAGGGTGTGCCCTTTACAGCAGATGTATATTGGAATTTTTTTCCCTGTTTTGGTCCATACTACCTACTTCAAACATCAGGAAAGCAAAGAGCATTTTGTAGAAGAAGTACAGTGTTAGAAGTACTAAAAGGATATCTCTTTTAACTTTCGACCGTCTCGTTTCTGGTGCAGGGTACATTGTCTCAGACTGGTACACTTACCAACCTCCATCACCCATGGAAGTTTGTAACATCATCACAGAATCAATCTTATTTAGACTGGGCGCTTTGTGTAACGGCTGAGACGAGACGAAGTTCGCTGAAAGTATGGTTGCTACGCTAGCCAACAACGAAAGTGAAGTACCCAGGAAATATGGTCGGATGTCAATGTAACTTCGTACACATAGACACCATCCGCTGGTACGTAATTGTTAGAGTTGTAAAAAAAAAAAAAAAAAAAAAAAAAAAAAACCGAAAGCCAAGATCGCAAAAAAACACCTCTTTATTCAACACAATCGGTTTTAATAGACTTTACTGTCACCTTTCACGTCTTAAAATATTTTTTGTTGTGAAACATGTTCATTTTACGCTGAACGTCACGTATAATATGTCCAGTGGATAAAAATCAGGATACTATAGAAGGTTTGTCATTGCTAAAATACTTAAGAACATAAAATGCCTTGTGCAAAAGGCCAGTTCTGTGTGGCAAGTCGATCAGCCACCTGACTGCTTATTGCTGTTCCTAATTATGATGTTGTGGAGGACACAGCGTAGCTCTGTGTCTCGTATTGTACAGCATCCTCAGCACCTGTCAGAGTTTGAACATGACGTAGTTGTAGGTCTTCATTTTACTGTCTGGTCGAATTGTGTGATATCTAGATTTGAGGGTCATTCGCATGTGACTTGGCCCTATGTTGGACTATTTGAGAACATGAAGGCACGCACACAGGTCGGCTTTGCAAAGGGTGAACTGTAGGATGAGTGGGCTCAGTAAGGGATTTCAGACGCGCAAAATATATTGGAAAGGGTGGATAGGGATCGCCTTCGTCATTACCTCTAATGGCAAAAAACTCCCAGAGCATAGCAAGGAAGGTTTTCTTCATCTATGTGTACTGCTATATGTCCCTAACCAAATGAGCTGTTTTAAATACTAGCCCTTTGGGCACACCACCTAAGGAGGAAAGGGTGAGGCCACTTGCGGTAAATGTGGCAAGGCTGTTCAAAATGGCGTACGCTGCTCCATCCCTCCAAAGTGTGTAAACCGCTCAGTTGGTTATCCTGTCTGAAACAGGGACTGCAGCGTCTTCTTTGAAGGACAGAAGATACAGGAGATTACGAAATTGACGTAAACAGCATATGGGAGAGGGCAATAAGATCTATAAGGCCCTGTAGCTTCCTACATTTACTACATGTTTTGCTTCAGCCTTTAAACAGCCAGTTTCAACAGCCGATTCTTCTTCACAAACGGAGGTTGACAGTATCAGCCAGCTGGCTGTGCTTGAACGCCGCAATAGCGCCCAGAATTGGTGGACCATATCGTATGAGTGATACATGATGCCGTTGACCGAGCCACCCCAAAATCCTCAGGTCACCTTAGGGGGCAATCTGTACCTTGATGGACAGACGAGTGCCGTTCAGCAATCCGTGACAGACGTGCAGCTCTTCGACAGTTTAAACGCCGGCCAACAGAGGACAACCTCAGGGCCTTTCGAGTCGTGAGGGCCAAAACGTTTGACACGTCATTAAGGAGAGCGAGGACTGGTCATGGCTAGTGCTCCTGGACTCTCTCAATCGTTCCGCTGGTGCTACTACAGTAAGGGAAGCCATCCGGAGGATTTCCGGTAAACACAGTCGATTACCAATAGCAGCGGCGTTCAAGCAGGTGCCTCAAAAGAAAGTCCAGAGACATCACTCAGACACGGACTAAGCACTTTTCAAACACTACTGCCAATGCAAAAAAGGATCCAGCGTATAGTCGCTACCATGTGACTGTCGAGAGGGACAAGTTTTACTTCAGATCCAACGGTTATGAATCCTACAAATTCTCTTTGTCACTGTGGTAGTTGGAATCGGCAGTATCCGAGATCGTGGCACTGCAGTCGTTGACAACCAAGTCCAGTACTGCGTGCTCCAACCTAGCCACTGGCATCACAGGAAATCCTCCTCGAATGTTTTAGTCGTATATGGTAGACAGTCCACTGCACCAACTCGTGGAGGGAAGCAATTTTAGCACCTCTCCTCAAACCAGGGAAGGACAGCATGTGACCCAGTAGTTACAGGAGTATCACCTTAACGACCCTGTATTGAATGGTTAGCCGTCGTCTGATCTAGCTGTTAAAGGCCGGGCAACCACTTGACCGCTATTATTGTGGCTGCTGGAGATTTCGTTCAACCGTCAACAACCTGACCCTACTAGAGGTGATTATTCAGCAGGTTTTCCTACTTAAGCATCAATTTCTCGCTTATTCTTTGATATCGGCAGGGCATATGGCTCTACTTGGAGACCGAGTATTCTCGAACAATTCTAGCAATAGTACTTTCGAGGCCTTCTACACGTCTTCATATAGTTCTTCTTATTGAAGCCTTTTTTAGGTCCCGTGCTGGTGACGTGCTGTCGGATCGCTTTCAGCAGAGGAATACTGTTTCCTGAGGGCAGTGTTTTAAGTTTTACTCTCTTTGTCATAGTCACAAACAGTATCATGTCTGTGTATCTTTGGTGAGGCCAAAGAACCCTCACTCCCCATCCGACGGCAGCTCCTCGTCGTGCGTCAGGCATGTAAGTTCCTCGCAGCTCCGACTTCATCTCCAACTGTAGTGTTGCACGTTGTCTCTGAAACGCCTTTTCTACAACCGTCCTCGAGTCACAACGTAGTTTACGGTCCGTATGCGGCGCTTGCTGGAGTGGAGCAGGTACGACTGCAACTCCAGGCTTTTAATTGTCTGCCCACATCTCGTGGTCGTGCGGTAGCGTTCTCGCTTCCCGCGCCTGGGTTCCCGGGTTCGATTCCCGGCGGGGTCAGGGATTGTCTCTGCTTCGTGATGGCTGGGTGTTGTGTGTTGTCCTTAGGATAGTTAGGTTTAAGTAGTTCTAAGTTGTAGGGGACTGATGACCATAGATGTCAAGTCCCATAGTGCTCAGAGCCATTTGAACCATTTTTAATTGTATGCCGCCCTGATTACTGCAGAGGCTAAGGATAATTTTAGATTTGTTGCAATACAGGAAAGACTGGACTACTGTTTTCAGATTTTTAATGCGAAATTTTCTGGAATTTTGTGTGGGCACCACAACTTTGTAGCTGTCTTTATGGATGGGTCTAAATAGGCCCCTCCTTTAGACCCTTTGTGGGAGTTACGAATTAACAGCAATCGGGCAAGGGCGCAACGTCTGAATTGGCTGCTCTTCTGCGCGACCCCATTGGAATAGCCTCGGTTCCGTTGGTGTCCTCAGAACCCGATTGCCTCAAGAGTTTAGCCTTCGATGAAAAACAGATGCGATCTTGCGGGCCTGGATCTGAGGAGACGTTCTTCCAGTGCTAAATTTCATGTTCGTTCCGATTCTCTGAGTGCCTTTACTCTCTCCACTACTTTTACTCAGCAGATAAAGTGTTGCAGGATATGCAGATTGTCCTTCTCCAGCTACAGCGATTGTGGAAGGAGGTGTTTCTTTTCTGGGTACCAGGCAACATGGGTACAGCCGGTAACGAATGGGTGGATCCAGCAGCCAAGAAGGCGTGTCGTGACCCTCAGTGATTTCAGCGCGTCATCCCACTCCATGCTATTACCTAGCTGCTGAGGTACAATGTCATGCGTCGGTGGAGAGACCAGTGGCTGGAAGTGACGGACAATATGCTCTGTAAAGCCCACAACTCGGCCGTGGCGTACCTCCTTCCAGCCATTTCGACAGGGCGAGGTCCTCTTTACTCGTCTTGGCATAGGTCACAGCACTGTGAAGCATGGCTCCTTGCTCCGACAAGAGGACCCTCCATTGTGTTGTGGTTGTGGCGTACAAGTCGCTGTGCACCACAGGTTATTGGACTGTATTTTATTTTCAGACCAGCGGACTATGGTGGATTTGCCGCCGGATCTGCCCTCTATTTTAAGTAACGTTCAAAAGAATGTGGTTCGCTTTTTAAAGGAAATGATTTTAATGTGTTAATTGGGTGACTCGCTCATCAAAGTTTTTTTGTGAATGGTCAGCCAGTCACAGTTCCCTGTGTATTTCTTCCGTGTTTTATTTTCTCTAAGTTTTAATTCCAGGTACAACAACTGTCCCTCTTCCTGAGCTGTTTCAGCGCATGCGAGACGAAGTAACTATACAGTCATTACGAGTGCTTGAGTGTGCAACAATTTTAGAAATTACCTCCACATTCTTTTGTTTTAATGAGTGTAAGGGAGCTGACGACCTCGCTGTTGGGTGTCCATAAGACCCAAACACTGACTCTCAATCTCCCTCTCTTTCCCTCTCTCACGCATACACACAAGACGCACATACACACAAAAAAAACCACACACACACATACGCTGACATTTTAATTTGGTCTTAAGCACATCACCTTCAACTGCTTGCAGTCACAGAGCTAGCACAACAGTGTGGATCTTATCAGTGTACATAGGGAAGATCTCTTGCTGGTATTTCACACACCAAAAAGGCTTGCGCTCCAACTCATGCCTCAGAAGTAAAAACGTCAGTTTAATAGTGTGTTGTCTCAAAATCCTTCACTCTGCATAATTTCAGACAAAATCCTGCTTAGAACAGCGTGGATTGACATATAAAGAAGCTGAAGAACAATGACATGTGAAATGCACACTGCATCTGGATGAAATTCAAACAGAACTGTTAACTATAATACAAATTCAACAAGTTGAACCAGATCGATGGAAAGCTCGTTAATCCCTTTTGGTAGATACAAATTGGGATCAGACACCCTAGCAAAATAAGTAGAAGAGATCAATTTTCTGGTCTCTTGGTTTTCTGCCCACTCTCCTGACGGTGCTGGATATCACCTATACCCTCCCTCTCGCTTGTACTAGATACGTCAGCTGACACGAGAAGACTCATATCTACCTATAGCTCCCTAAAATGACTAATAAAGAGCCGACCAGTGTGGCCCAGCGGTTCTAGGCGCTTCAGTCTGGAACCGCGCGACCGCTACGACGCAGGTTCGAATCCTGCCTCGGGCATGAATGTGTGTTATGTCCTTAGGTTAGTTAGGTTTAAGTAGTTCTAAGTTCTAGGGGACTGATGACCTCAAATGTTAAGTCCCATAGTTCAAGTGCTCAAGTGTGTGAATTCTTGTGTGACTTAACTGCTGCGGTCATCAGTCCCTAATCTTACACACTACTTAACCTAAGGACAAATACACACACCCATGCCGGAGGGAGGACTCGAATCTCCGCCAGGAACAGCTGCACAGTCCATGACTGCAGCGCCCCCGACCGCACGGCTAATCCTGCTTGGCTAAGTCCCATAGTGATCAGAACCATTTGAACTAATAAAGATATCAAAGCCAACACTTCCGTCGGGCTTCAGCGATACCTACCTTAAATCGCCATGACGTTTTACCCAACTTGTGTCATGCGCTTGAATCCTATATTTTTTTTTTACACGTAGACTGACTGTCCCGTAAGAGGTTGACATTTACCCGCCGTCCTCCAAATGCCACCGAACCATCACTGAGCAAGCCTCGTCTCAAAAGTGGATCCGAGGCTCAGGTCCACGGCGTCGACCAAAAGAACAGCCAATTAAGCCATTGCGCTCTCTTCCGATTGCTGCTGATACGTAACTCCTACAAAGGGTTGTCTTCTTTAGGTAGGTTATCCCTGAACACGACGTGGCTTCCATGCTGACGATTGCTGCACGTACGTAGTGATCCCAGTTCAGTTTACACTTAATGTAAGGTAGTAAATGACAACACGGTTACAAGAGGGGTAAGGATGGTCACTGCCCCCCTTCCCCCTCTGTGTCTTTCCAGAAAAAAGAGAAGTTACAGTGCTGTGAATTACCAGTTAATAACTAGGGATTCAGGTGAACAGATTTGGGTTCGGAACACCGTAGCGGAAGGATATGGGTCCCTACATAACTGTCTCAGTGTTCATTTTTCAGATATACCTTGCCTTTATTAAAGTCAAATGAGTTTTAAAAACAATCAACAGTTAAATTGACAGAGCAGATTTTAGAATAATAAAGAGCTGCCACTCATTATGAGCCACCAGTCATTAAGTATGCGCCAAAAGTATACAACTGTAAAAAAATTAAAAATAGTCAGTAAAATTCACTGAGCAGTTTTTTAACTAAATGCCCTTTAAACAGCAGTCTTCACTGTTAAACAATATTGAACAAAGGTAAGAATATTTTTAAAAAAACGATGCACAGTCATTGAATATTTAGTAACAGTTAACCAAAATTCTCTAATGAGATTTTAAGCAAATGATTCTTAAACAGTTGTTATAAATTAGGAACCAACTACCATTCAGTAGAGGGCACAATACAGATTTTTATTGTCAGTTAACAGTCACTGAATAAGCAGCTTCAGTTATCTAAATTTCGTGATCTGTTTTACGCAAATGATTTTTAATGAGCTGCTATCAATTGTACGGGTTCATCAGTAGTCTAGGGGCAGCGTCTTTGATTGCCAAACCCAACATCCTTAGTCCCTGGTTCAAACCTCACCACTGCTTCAATTTTGCATAAAAATAATGAGCAATGGTGGCCGAAGACTTCCGGATATGAAGGTAACCTCATTTTGTGAACGGACTTGTCAAAGTGGGTGGAAAAGCAGAAAGAAGTTCAGGCACTCTCTTGCCCTTGGGGTGGGAAACTGCTCCGAAAGTCGGAAGAACCAGTAATGATCAACGACATGAGAATGAAGAAGGCAATGGAAACGTCTGCATTAAAGACACATAGTGTGTATACACAGGACATGTTGCTAGTATTTGAAAAAAAGGTGTTATGTAGAAATCTCCATTGGCAAAAGATTCCGGACTAGAGCCCATTTGGATCTCGGAGAGGGGACGGCCAATTGGGAGGTAAGCATGAGAAAATGACTGAATCACCAACGAAAGAATATCGCTTTATGAGTCTGCGCGTAGCAGGGAAACTAGAAGCACTGAAAAGTAAATGCTGTAACTCAGCCTAGATAAAGTGGGCATCAGTGAAGTGAAATGGAAAGAAGATGAGGATTTATGGAGTTAAAGGCCGGCCGGTGTGTCCGTGCGGTTCTAGGCGCTTCGGTCTGGAACCGCGTGACCGCTACGGTCGTAGGTTCGAATCCTGCCTAGGGCATGGATGTGTGTGATGTCCTTAGGTTAGTTAGGTTTAAGTAGTTCTAAATTCTAGGGGAATGATGACCACAGATGTTAAGTCCCATAGTGCTCAGAGCCATTTGAATATTTATGGAGTTAAAGGTAATATCAACAACAACAGCAAAATTGGAGTAGGATTCGTTATGAATAGGAAGGTGGGACAGAGGGTGAGTTACTGTGAATAGTTCAGTGATATTGATCTCGTCAGAATCGTTAGCAAACCAACAACAGTAATAGATCAGGTATACACGCAGCTGGCCGCGGTGGTCTTGCGGTTCTAGGCGCTCAGTCCGGAGCCGCGCGACTGCTACGGTCGCAGGTTCGAATCCTGCCTCGGGCATGTATGTGTGTGATGTCCTTAGGTTAGTTAGGTTTAACTAGTTCTAAGGTCTAGGGGACTGATGACCATAGATGTTAAGTCCCATAGTGCTCAGAGCCAGGTATACACGCAAACACCAGAAAACAAATATGAAAAAATGGAGAAAGTGTGTGGGATATTGTGGGGGTTATTCAGTAATTAAAGAAAGATGAAAATCTAATAGTCATGGGGGATTGGAATACGACTGTCTGAGAAAGAGCAAAAGAAAGCGTTATAGCAGAATATGAACTTGATACTAGCAAAGTGAAAGGAGAAAGA
This sequence comes from Schistocerca gregaria, assembly GCF_023897955.1. Taxonomy (NCBI): domain Eukaryota; kingdom Metazoa; phylum Arthropoda; class Insecta; order Orthoptera; family Acrididae; genus Schistocerca; species Schistocerca gregaria. Next base: position 367,778,403 of record NC_064926.1, read on the forward strand.
CCAATCTCAGTTAGTAACAGCGAATGCTACGTTCAAGACTCACGATATGGGGGGATATACTTGGAAAAGTCCTTGAGATACGTGGAGATTTCACTTAGATTACGTCATGGTTAGGTAGAAATTCCGAAATCAGATACTGTATCATAAGTCGTGCCCCGTAGTAAATATAAACTTATATCACAGTTTAGTATTGATTAAGAAAAGGGTGAAGTTAAACAGTGGTGTACGGAAGTAGAAACGAATGAGGAGATGCGTTTGAAGTTGTCTGATGCTATAGATACTGTGATAAGTAGTTCAGAAGCCTGTACGTCGAAGAAGCAATTGGGGAAATAATAAAAAGCTTCGAGAGTGGAATTAAAACTGAATGTGAAAGGGTACCATGATATGATTCGTTGATGAAATTTCCATCCACAGTAAAAGTTATTAAGAATTACATGACGAGATGAGTGGAATGAGCGGTCTAAGGAGGTCAGAATTTACAGGATTGACTCAATGGAATGAACAGTCTAAGAATAGAGAATATGGATTAAGAGCAAGTCACAGACAAACGGAAGTAATGAGAAGTAGTAGAAATGAGAACAGGAGGAAACGTAAAATCAGAAATGGTGATCACAAAGTAGATGAAGCGAAGGAATTCTGCTACGTAGCCAGGAAAATTATCCATTAGTCGGAGTAAGGAGGACATCAAAAGCAGAATAGCACTGTCGAAATGGACATCCATGGCCAAGAGAAGTCTGCTACGTAGGCCTTAATTCGAGGAAGAAATTTCTGAGAAAGTGTGAGTAGAGTACAGCATTTTAGGGTACTGAAACATGGAGAGTGGGAAGAAACAGAAAAAAAGAATCGAAGCATTTGATACACGGTGTTACAGAAGAATATTGAAAATTTGGTGTAGTTTAAAGAGAAGAAATAGGGATGTTCTCCGGAGAATTTGCGAGGAAACGAATATATGGAAAACACTGATTACATTTTACGAAAAATGACTTTTAAATAATTCGTATTAATTACGAGTGGTGTTTGCCACTAGGTGAAGAGAAGGGTAAGAGCTAGGGTTAAGGACGTACACGGAAGTTACCCACCTTGGACAGGATGACCGCTTTTGCCCCTCCCTATGCCTGCAAGAAATATGACCGCCTTCACGAGAGTCGAACGGGGAAAACAACCTGCACGTCGCTGGTGTGTTTTCAAAAATAGCATGCCCACTCAAGGAAACTGTTTCGCAGAGCAGGCGATAACCGACAGTGAAAATCAGGCTCGGTGCCTTCACGGAAGAGTTTCGTTCTCTCGTATACCATCCACAACTCCAGACCTGTAGCGCCGCCGGCCGACTCGCTCCACACGCAACACAAACTCACCGCCAAAAACCTTTCTGCTTTTTTGGCTTTCGTCCCTAACGATAGCTTCATTGGCGTAACTCCAGAGTTATCCAGAAAAAGACTGAAGGTCGAGTCTGCACTTATGGTCTGAGAGCATATTTATCAACTGTTTCTGATGTTTCGATTCACGTTTCGGATGTCACAATGTTGCGCCGTAATTGTGATGTAATGTTTTGAAAAATTGCAAATAAGCAAATACAAAACAAAAGAAGTCTTTACGTTTGACTGAGATCAAAAATATTTACCAGCTGATCAAAGAACAAGAGCTCCCATGTCTTCAGTCACGGATGCACAAGAGACATGTGTTGTACATGATTGTTTTAAGTAAAGGCTTAGCCCGTCCCGAAACACTGTATTATTGTGTGTTCTCTAGATAATGGCGTGTGGAGTTGCAAACTTTGTGCATTTTGACTGTCACGCTGTACTGACAACTAGGATGATAATTCTCAGTACTCAAACTCATAAATTCACTATTTTATACCTATGCTTTTGCTGTAGGTTGTTCGGCGCGGCTAGAAGTACACCCTTCATAAGGAAAACGGACGGCTTGCTCTCACATCAATGAGAACACAGTGTGCGATACAAAGAATTACGATACATTACTTCATACGTCGCTTCATCTGGATACACTCGAATAACGTAAATAGATTATTGAGAGTACAAGTCCGTCAAACTCCGCCTTGTCTGATCTGTCTGATCTGTCTTCCTCCCTCGTCCTGACGAAAGAAGATGAGTTTATACACGATTTATCCAGCGACAACACATTTCTTCGGCGCTGAGAGCTAGTTAGTCGTTTGTTATATGTTCCGTAGATCATTTGAGATAGCCTTTTATCGAAACGTTCTGGATCAAGTCAGTTTACATGGTATCTATACATCAACAGTGTTAACATTAATGAAACGATTATCATTTTACTCCTGCTGATTTAACTATGGCCGGCCGCGGTGGTCTCGCGGTTCTAGGCGCGCAGTCCGGAACCGTGCAACTGCTACGGTCGCAGGTTCGAATCCTGCCTCGGGCATGGATGTATGTGATGTCCTTAGGTTAGTTAGGTTTAAGTAGTTCTAAGTTCTAGCGGACTAATGACCACAGCAGTTGAGTCCCATAGTGCTCAGAGCCATTTGAACCATTTAACTATGCTTCAAAACAATTTCTTTGATTGCAATCAGTTTTTAAGTAAAAATTCTTCAATAGGTAGGAGCTGTCCAGGGAAATACCCTGTATATTGAACTCCTTTCTGAGCCACTGACAGCCTTAACAGTGGGTAAAAAGGGTCATTTTTCTCTACAATTTTGTACATCACTGTTCTTCTCAAATTGTTATGGATTATTTTATTAGCGAAAATATGTATTGTGACTGCACAGTTTAAATGCCTTGGTCCACTTTTATTTGCCCCACCCTGTTTTATTCTTATTGCCTATTTTTTTCGTGTAATCAATCGTTTCTTGACTTGATGATTTACCCCAAAAATTATACCATATGACATTATTGAGTGGAAATACGACATATATGTCTGGGGGTTGATATGTTAGTTTTAAAGATTAGCAATATACGATGAGGAAATATTGCTCAGCCTAATTGTTTGAGAAGCTCAGTATGCATCCAGAGAAAGCCTACTTGGGAAGTTTCCAAGAATAAGGTTTAAATGATGATTATAGGAATACACCACAGTCCCCAACGTACCGCTCGAGTGCCGATCGTGAGGACAAGATTCAATAAATTAGAGCATGTGCAAATTCATTTAAACAGTCGTTCTTCCCGCACTCTTTACGTGAATGGAACGCGGCTAGCTCCTAATAACGGGGGCAACGGGAAGCACCCGCTTCCGTTCCTGTCACTGTGGTCTGCAGAATATGGATGTAGATTTATATGCAGGATGTAAGTACATGACCCAGTATCACACGATTTTCCTTTTCGTCTCCTATTGGCACCCCACACTGATCGAGAATTAGCTAGATATGTGCCTTCGACTCACGTAATGGTTTCACTAATGACTAGAATTTCCTAGGGTTCTGGGCAAGATCTTTCGTTAAGGTGTGACATTTAAAGTTGTATACTTCGTTCATTGATATTCTAACGTGTGCACGAATGCCTACTAACTTTTGTTGTCAACATTTGTACGGTCTTTTCTTTTTTAACCGAGACTGCTACGTTCTTTATTTCCTTAGAAATTTCAGAATTTGATTATTAAACCACGGTAGGTCCATTCCATCTTAGTCCACTTACTTAACGCATATGTCTCCCGAGCATTATTTATCATCAGTTTAGACCTTGCCCATAGTTCCTCTATGTGTGCCATATTGGCTCTAAAAGACGTCCATTCATTGCGTAAGTGGGATGTTAACAACTGCTTCCCTGATTTTTCTAGCATAAATACTCTCCTGCCCTTTTGTGAGAGATTTATCAATCGTAACTTTGTTTTACAATTTGACTCGGGTGCACCACTGCATTAACGGCTCTAATTAAATATCCCATGGGGAAACTACTTTATCGAGTATAAAAGTCATAAGCTGAGCCCTTAAATTAACATCAGAGGTATGAAAAATATTCCGCGCCCCGATGCCACTAATAAAACATTTGAACCCAGAATAGCAATTCCAAGCGCTAAATGATTCGTGCGATGGTTTAAAAACTGCGTACTACACAAATGACTGAAAATAAAATGTACATGTATGTGTTCAATATGAAAGAAAGTGATTGATCACTGAACTGAAAGCATATTATATTGTTCCAATGAAATTCCACTTGCTGTGCCTCGTAGAATTAAGTTCCCTAATAGCTTGGACATGATAGGCCTGGCCCGGTGCAGTGCAGTGTTTATTTTAATTCCTCAGAAAATCACGGCTGTCAGTGGATGGAGTGCTTCTTGTACTTAGATCATTATTCCACGCCTCGACAAGTTCCACTTAAGTGCTCCATTCCCTACAGTGTGATACTGAGTAACATCTTGGACGTTTTTGCCAGTAATAACATTAAACAGATTTTTAGACACATATTAATAAAAGTAGCTTATCCCATTTCTCGCTGTTCTCACATTACTAGGCACCATACGATATTCATTATATTCCCTTCTGCGTATTAATACTTAGGGTTAGTAGTCCGGTGGCTTCTTGCAGTGGTTCGTGATTTATTATACACTAGCTGATCAAAAGTATATGGACATTCCTATGTAGTGAAAAATCTACTGCCAGATGTCATGAGAGAACGACCTGGCGGTTTAATACGAGATCTTCGGTATTGTGGTATCAATAGAGATGCAGTAACAACAGAATGAGTTGGTCATAAGAGGTCATTGACTACGAACGTGGACCAGTCATTGGTTGTCACCGGCATAAGTTGATCAGGGTCATTTCAATCCTTCTAGAGCTGCCCAAATCGACTGTTAGTGAAGTGATTGAGACAGACCTCATGTACTAACGGGCACGGACCACCGAGTGAAAAGTTGTAAAATACCGAATTACATCAGTGGAAGGAATCACTATTGGGTGCCACCAGAGATCTACCTGCAATCTACCTGCTACAGCGACTGTGTGTAGGGGGTTAAGAGCGTGGTGCACATTGATCGAGCAGCTCGTAACAAACCACACAGTTCTTTAGCCATTGCAGAGGGGTGCTTGTATTCGTGTAAAGAGTGGCGCCACTGAGTAGTGAGTGACTGGAAACGAGTGACTGCGGTTCAGTTGAAAGTCTCCATTCCTAGGGTCTCCCAATTCGTGGTTGTATTTATGAGAGTTGTTTAAAATGTTCAGATGTGTGTGAAATCTTATGGGATTTAACTGCTAAGGCCATCAGTCGCTAATCTTACACACTACTTAACCTAAATTATCCTAAGGACAAACATACACATCAATGCCAGAGGGAGGTCTCGAACCTCCGCCGGGAAGAGAGAGTTATCTACGCTAAATTCCCTAGGGGCCAACCAAACACGCGTATTACATATACAATAACTTCTAGTCATATACTTGAAATGGGTGCAGGCAGGATTTTATGGTGAGAAACAATGTACACAAATCACTGTATTTTTTAAATTTAATAAATCAGCATTTATCCCGTTTCCTTCAACATTTATCACAACTAAATAATTTTTTTATTGATGAAATAATGAATGTTTTAGTGAGATCATAAGAACTCTTCGTAATCAGCCAAGGATGAGAATGCAGCCGATAAAAACTCTCAATCTTTCTTAGATTGCTAATACTATCGGATACAAACGTCTCCTTAGTATAATTATGCAGTTCGTGGTTGTAGTACTAATAATGAGTGAACCAAGCACGAACGCAGTGGTTCCTAACGTTTAACACCACCAGACTTTTAATCTAATGTTTCCTGGAATGTTTAAGGAATGCTGCTGGACATTCAGAGTCATCCAAAGTGTTTTAGGATGAACGCTGAGTATGTTTGCCCTGGCAATATGGAATACATTTTCTATCCGACATTTGTTTGTGCAATTACGTAGAGTTTCGAGATTCAAAAATTTCTGAATACACACTCAGTTCGAGTGATTAAACAGTTCTTAATATTGCAGCACAGTTGCCACTTTTCTATCTTCAAAGTGTCAAGAGCCGCTTGTTAGACTTTTTTCGCCTTTCTATTACCAACTTCAGTTATTGCGCCGGAGTCTTAACCCGAATTTAAGAACAAGTGGATCACCTCTAACGCCAGCCATGGCCAAGGGAGGCTTACAACAAACTTTAATCACCTAATAACCAAAGAAGTGTTAAGAAAATCGAGTCACGAGCTTCGAATGACCATTAGATGTAAAAGATTTTACTGCAAATGTGATTTCAGAAGTGAAGTTAAAGTGAAATCACAACGAATTATTTTCCAAAGACTACAACAGAATTGATGATTTCTCAATTTTTGCTGAAGAAATTGTGAGCCGGAAGTCATACATCTAAGTCACGATTTAAGACGAATTCAGGAGCACACTGCATTTGTTGAACGTATTTCCTTGAGCGTCACAATGGTACATCTCAGTAAATGAAGTAAAGTTTGTGTTGAGATGTTTCACAAAAGAGCTGTTATGAAAAACTAAGTTAAAAGAAACAAAAATTATATTCGTTTCATAAATGACAAATAACTGAAGCTATAATGCAGTGGATTTCAAATTTATCCGCTATTCTAAGAACTTTTTATTAACAGATGATGAATAAGTGTTTTTATTCTTGTAAGTGAATGATGTTTCGTGTAGTATTTGTTATTCGCAAATAACGAATAGGAATTTATATTTGTATTCGTTGTTAATCGTTCGCATAAATTTTATCCAGGTCTGCAGCTAAGCGAAGCGCATCGCGCATGTGCACATCGTACAGTTGCAGCCTGTGTGCAACTGAGTGCAGTCGCGTGACTCACGCGGCTGTGGCAGACGCATATACAAGCGCTCACGCATCGGTAATCTTCGGCAACTTCCGCCAACGTTCGCGAAGCGTGTTAACGCTTTCACTCGCCCTCAACAACCGCGTGCGAACCACGCGAATAGGCGACACGGTTGCAGCGCTGTACCCTGCACTATTTGGTTATCTACCGTACCTAGTGCATCATGGGTTTTGGTGCTGTTTTCACTGTGTTTGTTTACTAACTGTCTGATGTGCCTTTCAAAAGAGTTAGTTTTATATATATTAGATTTCAAGTTAACTATCACCCCTCTCTTTTACAATATCCAAATGCAGAACGCAGAAAACTTCATTTACATACAGACGAGACAAAAGGTGTCGGACAATATCAAATGACGCACGTGGTTCGGCATTGCACAGTCACGATACAATCACAGCGCGTTACTACTTCTGTGTTTTCTTACGGTCTGCTGAATTTTATAGTGAAAGCACCAATATATGCTACTGAAGAGTACGCCCAGATGGAAAAGTGTTGATAAATAACATATTCTAGTTCCGTTGAGAAGAAAAGCGGAAATGTTTGTTTCGTTGTAAAAAAAGTGAAAATCAGACATTTCTGTTTGAGAAGGAGGATTTAAACAACGAAAGAAAACGAGAAAGGTGCGAAGAGACCTACAACTGTGACGTGAATACCTTCTCGAGTTGTAAGATCCTAAATCAACAGGTTTGTTTTAAATTCATACACTTTTCTCTAGAAGAATATTTTCGTAGCAAATGTACACTGAAGCACCAATGAAACTGGTATAGGCATGCGTATTCAAATAGAGAGATATGTAAACAGGCAGAGTAAGGAGTTGCGGTCGGCAACTCCTGTATAAGACAACAAGGGCTTGGCGCAGTTCTTAGGTCGGCTATTGCTGCTACAGTGGCAGGTTATCAAGATTTAAGTGAGTTTGAACGTGGTGATGTAGATGCGATACAGCATCTCCTAGATAGCGATGAAGTGGGGATTCTCCCATACGACTATTTCACGAGTACGCCATGAATATCAGGAATCGGTAAAATAACAAATGTCCGATATCGCTTCGACCGGAAAAACATCCTGCAAGAACGGGACCAACGACGACTGTTGAGAATGTTCAACGTGACAGAAGTGCAATCCTTCCGCAAATTGCTGCAGCTTTCAGTGCTGAGCCATCAAATGTCAGCGTGTGAACCATTCAACGAAACATCATCGATGTGGGCTTTCGGAGTCGAAGGCCTACTCGTGTACCCTTGATAAGTGCACGACACAAAGCTTTATTCCTCGCCTGTGTCCGTCAACACCGACATTGGACTGTTGACGATTGGAAACATGTTGCCTGCTCGGATTCTATCAAGAGGATGGCCGTGAACGGGTATGGAGATAAATTCATGAATCCATGGACCCTGTATCTCAGAAGGGGACTGTTCAAGCGGGTGGAACCTCTGTAATGGTGTGGGGCGTGTGGATTTGGAGTGGTATGGAACCCATGATACGTCTAGATAGATGGGTGAAACGTACGTAAGCATCCTGTCTGATCACCTGCTTACATTCATGTCAATTGTGCATTCCGACGGACTTTGGCAATTTAAGCTGGACAATACGACGCCCTACAAATCCGGAATTGCTACATAGTGGCTCTAGGAATACGTTTCTGAGTTTAAACACTTCCGCTGCCCACCAAACCCCTCAGTCATGAACATTATTGACTACGTCATTTTCAACTTCTCACGGCGTAATGAATAGTCCTTTAAATTTCGGGCATGCTGCCGCACAAATAAAATTTCTCCACTGAATATTTCGGCCATATGTCTTCCGGCCATCGTCAGAGTGATTCACAAGACATGAAAAGATGCCAAGCGCGGCCTTATATGCTCCACCGCGGCGGTACTGCTCTGGTATCATTATACATCAAGGTACCTTTAAAGGACTCTTTATCTATTATCGGCCAACATTTTGATAAGAACATTCCGGCCTTATTTGAACATATGCTAGTATCATCTTATTTTCCGTTTAATGGTGAATTTTATGAGCAGATTGGTGGTGTTGCCATGGGAAGACCCCTCTCCGCTCTGGTAGCTAATTTATTCATTGAAGACTTCGAGGACAAGGCACTGGACTGAGCAAGATTTGAACCAACGGTCTTCTGGAGGTACGTGGACGACACATTCGTGATATGGTCCCATGGGATGAATGAATTACATTCATTTCTTGAGCATTTGAATTACATCCATGCTAGCATTAAATTTACAATGGAAATAGAAAAAGACGGGTGCCTCCTGCTTTTGGATGTTGTCGTTCGCCGTAAAGGTGATGGCACATTAAGACATGCCGTATATCGGAAACCCACACACAAATCTACATCTTCATGCCAGTAGCTGCCATCACCCTTCACAGACCATAGGTGTTCTTAACACCTTAGTGCATCGGGCGCACTGTATATCCGATAAAGACAATTTGCAAGAACAGCTTACATACCTCAAGACCATTTTTAAATCGAATGGATTTTCTCCGCAACAAATTCGTAGAGCATTCGATGTTAAACCAAAAATGCAGTTATGTGATGGGTAAGAAGATAGTAATTCCTTCAGATCTAGTGCGTTTTTTCCTATGTGGGTGTTCTTTCCACGAAGTTAGGCCGTATTCTTGAGAAACACTGTGTCAAGGTAATCTTACGGCCCCCCACGAAGATTGCAGCTTTACCCGGCTCTGTGAAGGGCGATTTACAGCTTCGTAAAGCGGGTGTGTATCAAATTCCTAGAGGAAATTGTGAGACGTCGTACACAGGTCAAACAACACGCACCGTTCGTGAGAGGTGTGTGGAGCATCGAAGATACACACGCTTATTACAGCCAGACAAGTCAGCTGTGGCCGAACATTGTATTGATACAGGGCATTCTATGAATTACAGTGATATGAAGATTTTAACATCAATCTTTTTGGGCATGTAGTATTAGTAAATGTATGGTAAGCTATTAACATACGTCAAAGGAGGAGGAGGAGATTAGTGTTTAACGTCCCGTCGACAACGAGGTCATTAGAGACGGAGCACAAGCTCGGATTAGGGAAGGATTTGGAAGGAAATCGGCCGTGCCCTTTTGAAGGAACCATCCCAGCATTTGCCTGAAGTGATTTAGGGAAATCACGCAAAAGCTAAATCAGGATGCCCGGACGCGGGATTGAACCGTCGTCCTCCCGAATGCGAGTCCAGTGTGCTAACCACTGCGCCACCTCGCTTGGTACGTCAAAGAATATCCATGCAGTAAATCAAGGGGAAGCGTTTTCCTGATACACTTGTCAGACTTTCGTCTCTAACCAAACCTATAGTAGAACTTTCATATATTTTCTTCTTTTTTTCATAAATGATAGGAATAATTTTTTGTGCTCTGGAGTCTTTTTCTGCAACTAAAAATCTGCTCTATTTATTAAGGGTGTTCACGTTGCGAAAACATGTTCCATGATACCGCAAGTTCATATGCCTAGTAACGAATATTCTATTGAAATTATGAAGTATAGCATTCGAGAAAATATTGTCAGTATCGGATTTAATAGTCTACCAGCTACTGCACACTGTTATGCGGCAGCTTTTTCCAAAATGTTTCATAACTAATGTAAGGCCAAAAATAAACAGTCAAATCTTTTTGAAATAAATTAATCTCCACCAAACAATGAAATACCAATGAGTATCATTGATTCCCAATACGTAACTGCCTACATTACAAATTACATTGTTAACTGCATGTACACCTTACTGAGATGCGACTTGAGAGCAGGCTCCACTTGGCTGTGGGTGAGGGGACACGCTTGGAGGGATCATAAAACTGGCACAGACCCAGCCTCCATCACAAATGGCGGAAGTCCCACTCACACATTTACGAAGGACATGCCAGGCCACAGAGCATAGAAGTAAATGTTACGGAGAGGCCTTCAGGTTGGGCGAGGGGTGTCAAGTTTCCCCTCTGGATATCCACAACCACTGAAGTGTTGTTCACTCCACACAACACCTACTGCACGATATGGGGGAGTAAAATTATAAGTCATCCGATTTGCCTTCAAAAATGTTTTCTGGAGATGTAACAAAGTCACTTCCGTTTCCATAGTCAGTTTCTCAGTAAAGCTATAACATTTCGCGTGAAAAAATAAAAAAAATTAATGTTTTGTGATGTGCGCGTGTTGTCCAATATACGCTTTTTCTCATTTGATTTTGAGGAAACTGTTTGTTCAGACAATATTATTTATCCGCATCTTATAGTCACACAGTGAAACTTGAGAATGAACTTATTTTCTTTCGATACGGGCCACAATTATTGTCACACTTCGGTGTAAAGTACGCCCATTTTGGAAAGTTTGGTGTGAAAAATGTAGTCGCTGCCCATTTTATGTTTAATGCATTTTATGAAGACGATTATTGCTTACGAAGAGTAGGTAACATATCGAATAGAGTCATACCTCTTTCCAATCACGACAAAATACGTGAAATATGTATTGGAGACACTCCGCTACTTGATTGTATAACGGATATTTTACGTTGGGATTAATTTATTTTATTTTTTGTTAGATATTTTCGTTAAATAACTGAATAAATTGTAATTAGGAATAATTTAATTAAGCAGAGTAGAGAAGATAAAGTCAAAGAGATGTTCACTGGCCGGACATTGTCGTATTGTAACGTCATTGCGTAGTTCGGTTGTTAAAACAAGTCGTTTGTGTTCCGTTCTGCTGTTCGGTCGTGTGCGTATCTGAAAGGAATTAATTCGGGGACTAGAATAAACTTTCACGTAATAGTTACAATTCGATGCTCCGACAAAATGGGTTAACGTCAGTATTAATTTGAATTGTGAGCGACAGGATTAGTTTTGACAGATACGTGAAAACGGACGTAACGAAAGTTATTTGCATATCATCCTTGAACGTGACTTTTATTTAATTAACGATTGCAGGCTCATTAAAAGCTATTATCTCATGATTAGGATCAATCCCTCTTTCCTCCTAGATAGTGGTCATTCATTAACGTTTACGTCATAAGAAAAAGGATTATTAATAAAAGTGATGTTAAATGACGATTACGTGTTATTCCGTCAGTGTGGAATCGACGAAATATCTCTGAAATGACATTGATATATAATTTGTGTTAAATACTGAACTGAGATAGTAAGTATATTTAATTTTGTGAACATTTGATACTGACTCTATAGAAGCAGAAGCGCTTAAGGTTTCTCTTCTCTAAAATGGCAAAACAGGTACGAACTTTAACTCAATGGTCGACATTATGTACTGCAAAGACATTAGCATTTCCTACTTATTTTGACGACGCGCTGTTGAACAAAGGAACGTTGAGTCTCTGTACGACTAATAAAATTAAATCTAAAAACATAATTAATAACCGCGAACTCCGCTTTAACAAACTGTATTGCGTGTCGTCATCGGGCAATAACTGCTCAACCCTGGAGACTTGGGTGGTGAAATTAGAAGTCGGATACATAAAACAAACTTAAAAATCCATTCAAGCTACAGTGGGGTCGGCACAACACTACTTGGGCAGTTATAATTGGCAGCTACGCACCACGTGCGTGGCAATTGCCGCCTGCTATGCGTAGTTCGTAGCTGCCTCATATTGCTCTTTTTCGTATGCTGCCGATACAAAACGAAGCTAGAAATAAAAGAAAACCTAAATGAAATGGAAATACATCGGGAGTCATTAGGTCATGACGGTGGCTGTGTATTTTTTCAGTCTACCTGGTTTCAAGAAACAGTGTTGTCCACATTATATTGTTGACAATGTTACTTATACTATTGAATTCATTCGTTCATTCAAATGTAACCTGTTCACTTAACACTGCCGTTTTAATTGAGGGCGCTGTGAAATGTTGACGTATTCTGCTATTACATTAAATATATTCACAATTGCGAATTGGAACAACAGTTAGCTGTACAAGGAAAACACGACAGTCAGACGGGGCCTCGAACTCATGTTTCCGTCTCATTGCGATTGGTCGACTTACTGTTTGGTATCCTAAGACGCCTCGTGACCAGACCCAGAATTCCATATGTCGTCAAGCATGTGTCTAAATGCTCTTTCAACAACCTGTGTCGTACTTTGTTATTGGTTGTTTCCCCTAATGCTCAAGCGATATAACTGCGCACAGACAATATCTAACAAGGATCCTAGACTGTACTTGCTATGCATGCATCAAATAACACAAACACACGTGCTGTTAACACCAGGCTACAGGAGAAGAATCGAAATGAACTACAGGAATATAAAACTTGTTTTATAGTCAAAAAATTGCAAACAGGAGACAATATTTCTTTCGCTTTTAATGTATTCTTATGCAGGAAAGCGTAGGATATACAGGAAAGTAAAACTTGCGTTACTGACTAATAACAGAAGATAACGTAATACACTGAGTACCCAAAGAAGGTAGTAAAACTGCCTAATATCGCGTAGGGCCTCCACGGGCACACGGAAGGGTCGAAACATGGCGTGGCATGGACTAGACTAATGTCTAAAGTAGTTCTGGAGGTAACTGACACAATGAATCTTGCAAGGCTGCCCACAAATCCGTAAGAGTACGAGGGGGTGGAGATATCTTCTGAACAGCACGCTGCAAGGCATCCCAGACATGGTCAATAAGAGTCCACTAAATTTCGGGCATATAGCCGCGCAAATAAAATTTCCTCCACTGACACTTCTGCCGCGCATCGTCCGGCTATGCTCAGAGTGAGTCACAAGACTGACGACAAGATTCCAAGCGCGGCCTTATAAGCTCCGCCTCGGCGGTACGGCGATTGCTGGTCGCAGTTGCTGGTCAACGGCAGAGAAATACGCTTACACATGCGCTGCCTGTGGCGAAGGCGTATAGACATTCGCTTCCCATATCGATGTATGATCTGCGGTGGTGACAGCATGACGACTTCTCTGCAGTTTAATTACACCAAGATCTCGATTCCATGCTTTGTCCAAATTAAAACCATTACCTCTATTTATTAAACTATTAGCTAATTTGATCTCTGTAGCTTCGTCGAAGACAGATTCACAAAGTTCTACTATAGGTTTGGTTAGAGGCGAAAGTCTGACAGGTGTATCAGGAAAACGCTTCTCCTTGATTTACTGCATGGATATTCTTTAACGTATGTTAATAGCTTACCATAAATTTGCTGATACTACATGCCCAACAAAGATTGTGCCTTTCAACCGATTGCCAAAATTATTTTGGTACGTTGAAGACAGTAGATTTTCTAAGTAGTAGCTAGTTGTAAAATGGTATCTCTTAGAAATTGTAAAACACTAATAACCCAGGAAACGTCAAGTTACCATACTCAGAATCACCATATGCGTTGACATTCTTGTTGCGTAGTTTCTCCGAATGTTGCTATCAGTAACACAACATTCTTATACGAGACATCGCATCTGGCGCTTGGTTATGAGACAGGAGGCGGAACTAGATCGAGTTGAAATGATTTGTGATACCCAGCAAACAGATGGTGACCAAAATAGGGATGCATACAGGTAATTATGTTGTAAGACGCCCATGATTATAGAATTTGTTGCTAGCGCACTCGAGCAGATGTAATTTCGATGGATTGCTCACGCGCTGCCTGCGATATGTAAGCTCTAAGAGAATCTCAGACCAGAGAGCAGAGGTGTATGCAGTAGAAACTGTGTAGCAGTTGTAGTAGTAGGAGCTAGCAGTGTCGTGCTGTGCTGTTGGCTAAGTAGGTCGTGGGGAACAATGGCGGAGCCTGAGCGTTGTAGTATAAAGTAAAAGCAGCCTCACGCATATGTACTACACTCCTGGAAATTGAAATAAGAACACCGTGAATTTATTGTCCCAGGAAGGGGAAACTTTATTGACACATTCCTGGGGTCAGATACATCACATGATCACACTGACAGAACCACAGGCACATACATACAGGCAACAGAGCATGCACAATGTCGGCACTAGTACAGTGTATATCCACCTTTCGCAGCAATGTAGGCTGCTATTCTCCCATAGGGACGATCGTAGAGATGCTGGATGTAGTCCTGTGGAACGGCTTGCCATGCCATTTCCACCTGGCGCCTCAGTTGGACCAGCGTTCGTGCTGGACGTGCAGACCGCGTGAGACGACGCTTCATCCAGTCCCAAACATGCTCAATGGGGGACAGATCCGGAGATCTTGCTGGCCAGGGTAGTTGACTTACACCTTCTTGAGCACGTTGGGTGCCACAGGATACATGCGGATGTGCATTGTCCTGTTGGAACAGCAAGTTCCCTTGCCGGTCTAGGAATGGTAGAACGATGGGTTCGATGACGGTTTGGATGTACCGTTCACTATTCAGTGTCCCCTCAACGATCACCAGAGGTGTACGGCCAGTGTAGGAGATCGCTCCCCACACCATGATGCCGGGTGTTGGCCCTGTGTGCCTCGGTCGTATGCAGTCCAGATTGTGGCACTCACTTGCACGGTGCCAAACACGCATACGACCATAATTGGCACCAAGGCAGAAGCGACTCTCTTCGCTGAAGACGACACGTCTCCATTCGTCCCTCGATTCACGCCTGTCACGACACCACTGGAGGCGGGCTGCACGATGTTGGGGCGTGAGCGGAAGACGGCCTAACGGTGCGCGGGACCGAAGCCCAGCTTCATGGAGACGGTTGCGAATGGTCCTCGCCGATATCCCAGGAGCAACAGTGTCCCTAATTTGCTGGGAAGTGACGGTGCGGTCCCCTACGGCACTGCGTAGGATCCTACGGTCTTGGCGTGCATCCGTGCGTCACTGCGGTCCGGTCCCAGGTCGACGGGCACGTGGACCTTCCGCCGACCACTGGCGACAACATCGATGTACTGTGGAGACCTCACGCCCCACGTGTTGAGCAATTCGGCGGTACGTCCACCCGGCCTCCCGCATGCCCACTATACGCCCTTGCTCAAAGTCCGTCAACTGCACATACGGTTCACGTCCACGCTGTCGCGGCATGCTACCAGTGTTAAAGACTGAGATGGAGCTCCATATGCCACGGCAAACTTGCTGACACTGACGGCGGCGGTGCACAAATCCTGCGCAGCTAGCGCCATTCGACGGCCAACACCGTGGTTCCTGGTGTGTCCGCTGTGCCGTGCGTGTGATCATTGCTTGCACAGCTCTCTCGCAGTGTCCGGAGTAAGTATGGTGGGTCTGACAAACCGGTGTCAATGTGTTCTTTTTTCCATTTCCAGGAGTGTATTTTTATATCAAGTCCCATGTAAATGTTTTTTTTAAAATCTCTTAATAATAATATTTCTTATAAAAATTAACTTTTGACAATTATTCATCTCTATTTAAAGAATTTACTAATTTCTCCAATCTAAGGTCATCCCGATTAGTGCAAAGAAAAATCAGTTGTTTCTTTTTATACATGACAAATCTATCGGCCAGCATTGCCGATATCTTCTCCTATAAGAAATTTTTCTGGCACAGCTCAGTGCAATGCTGGCCAATAGATATGTCATATATAAAAAGGAACAACTGATTTTTCTCTGCAATAATCGGGATGACCACGGATTGGAGAAATTAGTAAATTCTTTAAATTGAAATGAATGATTGTCAAAAGTTACTTTTTTATGAGAAGGATTATTATTAAGAGATTTTTTAAAAACATTTACATGGGGCTTGACATAACATTAGTACATATGCGCGAGGCCGCTTTTACCTTATATTATATTTACTCAGACTCCGCCATCGCTCCCCACGTCCAGCTCAGCCAACACGATACACCAGACTGCTCGGTAGCAACTACTTACTCCTAATGCTACACAGTTCCTACTGCAGTCAACACTGCTGTTTGGTCTCAGATTCTCTTATAGCTTACACATCGCAGGCAGCGCGTGAGCAATCCATTGAAATTACATCTGCTCGAGTGCGCTAACAAAAAATTCCTTAATCATGGACCTCTTACAATATGTGTGTGTGTGTGTGTGTGTGTGTGTGTGTGTGTGTGTGTGCGCGCTTGCGTATGAATTTTCTTCTCTCTTCTTTTCTCCGATATTTCAAGTTAAATCCGTTGTTGTTATGACAGTGTTCTTTGTAGTTGCTGACATCACTTTCCTGCCATCAAGACTGTATTTCGTTGTAACACTATGAACTACTTCTTACTTCACAGAATCTCAGAACATCTTATTAGTAACATGACACTGCAGCTCATTCTGGAAGCCTTTTAAAGCCCGTGTTTTTCGGCGAAGTCGCGCAGTGATGAGGCGAAGTATTTCAGGAGCCATCATGTCTTATTCATTATTACAAGTTTTTCGTTGTGTGGAACGATAAGGTTTGTTCTTAGAGGGTAATGAAACATTTTACGATCAAACCCTTAAGGGAAATGAGTGCCAAATATTGAGAGAAGGCAGCAGGGGAGAATTGTGTTAAGTCCGGTGGACAACGAGGTCGTTAGAGGCGGAGCACAAGCTCGGATTAGGGAAAGATGGGGAAGGAAATTGGCCGTGCCCTTTGAAAGGAACCACCCAGACATTTGTCTAGAGCGATTTAGGGAACACATGGAAAACCTATATCTAGATACTTAGACGGTGATTCGGACAGCCACCCTCCAGAGTGCGAGTTCTAAGTGCCAGTCACTTCGTCATTCACTCGGTAAAACCTGAGAGCAAATGGAAAATAATTGTTAGCTACTCTTCGTTAGGTGGCAGTTTGTGGGTTGCATCCTACAACCGTAAGATTGTGACACGTCTCACAATTTTGCCGCGATAGCATCCAGTATACAGGTTATCGCTGTGTGTCATTTTGTTTTGTGAGTCGAGATGCTACCTCTACTTACCGATATAATCACACCATAATCTCAAATTACAACAACTGTAGTTAATTTGACAAGGTGTACGTTGAAACTAGATCCGCATGTGGTACTGCTAAGTTTATATGTATTCGAGTTCATAATAGGTTTTTCTATTATTGCATCTCGTTTACTCAGCCAAATTAATCAATCTTTCAGCAGTTCTACACTCGTATCAAATAATTTGGTCCATAAGGAATAATTTCCATGGAAGGAAATTAATCTTCATCATCGGTCATGTAATAGGGCTAATGTGATGAATATCATTTTGTAATGCAGATTGAATACGTTGTGTATCAACTAGAACAGAAAAGTTGTGAAATATTCTTGTCATTCGAAGATGATTTTTCAGCTATACGCCAATCATAATTCACATCGGGACGTGTCACACTACACCTACAAATGTCAGTTAAATTTTTTGCTTTAGATTGTGTCCAGATCAAATGAGCACAGTGTTATAACTTTTAGCTCGGTGGTTCCGTGGACACACTTCTGTTATCCCATGTTGTAATCTAACCACCTCACATAATGGCCTTCTCGGGCCACTCAGAATCGTCTGAGAGCTGTATCATCCGATACCAAAGGCGTAATTAGAATTTATTACACCTGCTGTGGTACAAGACGCTCTTTATAGCACAGGAAACATGAATATAATTGCCTGATAGTTCTCAATTTCAGTCCACGGTGGGTCACACCAAGAGAATTATTCAAATGGTGCAGTGCCAAAAAAGTAAGTCGACAATTCATAGAACAGAAATACATTACGTAGTGTAAATGGAATCTAGTGAACAGCCAAGTCACGAAAGTACGGAACAAGCGAGATGGAGTCTTCAGCACCGCACTTTTCGAAGCGACTTACAGCGCGGTCGCGTTTCATTTCCAACCTGAGATGAGCGGGTAGGCCCATGTGATTATTCCCTAGTGTGTCTTGCTGCCGCTGGAGATCGTGCTAGTACCAGACATCACAAGGTATCGAACTCACTGTCGGATGACAGGATCGGGTGTGCCCCGTTGGTATCGTGACCACCGCGCTTGTAGGGTAAGAATGGGTGGGCCTGTCAACCGCTCTCAACCTCAACGTTTGGTATTGCTGTGTCCTCTGCCTGCAGCGGGATCATCATCCTGAGACTGGAGTCAGCTGGATTTGGATTTCCTGTCTCCAGATTTATACCGGTAATTAGTGGGACTGGAGCTAGGAAAGAGTAGCATTAATTGGGGATGCAGATCTGACGGCCCTGGATCTGGAAATGTGGATTTTCCATTCGTTTGAAATTGTATCGAGCTATCTCCAGGGCAATGGTGGTAATCTCGAAGTGGAAGCCACTAAGCGTATGTGCAGCTGTTTGGAGTGTCTTGCGTGCATGGCGCTGTTGGCATCCTCTGTATTTGTCGTACCCAGATGGCTGGACAACTGGTATCCATCCTGGGAACCTCTCCAAAGCTTGAGGCCAATCCTCTGTGATTAGTGGCCAGTGAACTGTAAGGGCGACGGCTGGGTTGACGTGGACGTGTTGTAGGCCACAAGACGCCCCAGACTGGTAGTATCCCCCGCCATTCAACAGTTCCATTGGAGTAACCCCCTGGATCGGTTTTTCCTATAGGAGGCCAGAAACTGGGTCACAATATTGTACTCGGGTGCGTCTGACAGCATCTTCCACATCTCCCAGTCTATGAACCACGTCTCAATGACGCAGAGGTTGGCGAAGTCCACATGTGCACGTTCCCGTGGGCGCTGTGGTGTTGGCCAGGTGTGAAACTGTTGCAAGAATGCTGACTGAGTTGAGTGCAGGCCTCACAGAGGTGAATGCTCTCCATCTTTTTCACGATGCCGGGCCAGTAGACATGTCGCCTTTGCTACCGCATTCACAGATGACGCCCTGGAGTGGTCAACTTGTAGGAGGATAATGAAATGCTGACTCAGTGGTGGCGAGATGACCAACTGGCAGATGTCATCGTCCATTTTCAGTACTAATGCTCCTTATATCAACTGGATTCTATTTTTAGGGAAAAAGGTGTGTGGGTGCGAGCTGTTCTGGCCAAACCTGCCAAATATATTTTATAGTTTGTATGAGGATAATGTCGTCAACTGCATCCTTCACAATTAATGATGTAGCGACACCGTTTTCTAACGTGTCGTCGTGTCTACTGTTTGCAAGCCGAAGGCAAATTGCGGGATTTCGTGCCATAGATGTTGCTCATAGGACAGTGGCGTTACCACATTGTGCTGTCGCCTAACAGAGAACTGAATCCTTGTAATTGCTAAATAAGAGGGCCCAGCAGTACAGACATGGTACTTTTCTCTTCTGGAAAGGAATTCTTAGAGCCAAACAAGGAAATTAATGATTTACCGTAAGCTATGACGTGTAACTGTATACGGCAGTGAAATGTATGACATTTTTGGAATGTAAATATGATAGCTTGTGTTTCCTATTCTATTTGTAAGTAATATATGTGGGCTGGATCTTGCGCTTTAGAAGCTTATGTGACTTCCGGTTTACTTCCATCAACCTACTGTGAGAAAGAATTGCCACAATGCCACGTTCAGATGCTACGGTGCTCAGGCTGAGGCGTATCAATGGGCGTTATGATGTCCGAGAAGGATAACTTGTGGAAGGTATCCTCACACTGTTGGGACAATTCATATTCTTAATTTTTCTTGCATAGCGTTTTAAAGGTTCTGGAGACCAGTGTAGCATTTGTCATAAATTTCACATAATAATTTATTTCTTCGAGAAAGACTGTAGTCTTTAAAGGATGTCAGCATTTGGAATTTTTCTATAGATTCCATCCGTTGCTGAACACTTTACAACATAGTGTAAGACCTAAGTAGTCGAACTGCTCCTGGAAGAATTTATACTTTTATGTGTTGTACTTTACTGCGAATTAGTGTCCTTAGAAAGAATCCACTTGTTGCTGTCTTGTAGCGCTTGTTATTAACTCATCGTTTAGGTAATAAACTGTGTTCGGAAAGTTTCGGATCATCTATTCCAGAGAACGTTAAGAAAATGCTGATCTACTAGCAATTCTCAAAGTTCACGTTTCGCATCCGTAAAGTCAGATACGAGTGCTCATACTCATGAATTGTCCGGACTCTTTGCCTAGCGGAAAATGTTATTAAGTTTCGGATATTTCAGTTGTTCAGGAGTTTTGTCCACTTGATAATCATGACATTTGATGTTCTGAACATGGAATATGATGAATTTACAGTTGATGTAAAGTGACCAACACACAGAGACCCATTCGGTTCTCGTGTCGCCCATTGACTGAATGCGACAGGCGTGCGGATTTCTTGTTGCATCAAACGACTAATCCGAACATCAGGTCATCTCACAAATGTAACTGTCACTGGCCTATCTCTAATGCAGCAAAGTGTTGCAAAATAATGTAGCTAAATGTGACCTTCATAATTATCTGTACACCACAACCCTGTTGAAACCAGGGCTGAAAGTTCGATGCATAGTGAATCAATGGTATAGCTGCTGACAGTTTTGATATCATCTGTTGTTATAAACCCACAGAGGAAAAAGCGTCCACCGCAAAACTGTTTTGTGCCTGAAGTGATAGCACAACTAAGTAAATAATCACACGGAAGACGTTTATCGACAGCAGCGTTGGTGTGCATTTAATGCTGGAATGTACGCCTTCCTTGTTTCGGAACTGTAACAGTGTCTACTGAAGAGACGGAGCGTCGTTTTTAACTGAGAAACGATCTTTTTATAGCACTCCCCTCTAAAAAAAAAATTTATTTATGAGCTTAATTTTTATAGGAAACGAAAATTTGAACATTATTTTATTTTTTTCTACACAGTCATGGCACCTGTTTTGGATACCGTCGTCACAGACCTCTGCTGCCATTCCATTTAAGCTCTCAACGACAGATGCTCTCAACATCATCAATCTCCAGTCGTCGTCCACTAAGAAATTCTGAAAAATGTGAAAGGACGCTATTACAGGATTGAAGGGCGGATGATCCAGTTAGTCAAACCTGTACTTGTCCAGTTGCGCCTTTTTCCTTGCAGTAATATGAGGCCGAGCGTTGTCGTGAAGCAAGATGGCAGTGTACCTGAACTTCAATGACATTTCACGGTAATTCTCTGAATTTATGGTCACTCCTCATGGCAGGAAGACTGTCAATAGAAACCTTTCGGTCTTAGCAAACTATTGCTATGATTTTCCGAGTTGACACGTGCTAATTGAATTTTCTTGGTTTTGCCCAGCACTCAATGGATTATCGTTTAGCATCTGAATATAGTTAACCAATGCACGTGTCATCATTTGGTCCAGTGTGAATCAACAACTCACCACCATCCTTGGCGTAGCACTTCAAAAGCGACAAAGTATTTACCAAACGTTGTGTTCGGTGTTCGTCCGTCAACATTCTTGTGTACAAGATGTACAAGATGTGTCTTGTACACAATTTTTTGTATTGAAATTTGTCAGCTGCCATAAATTACTTGAGCCTGAAACTTGAGGGAAATATTGACACAGATTCTAAATGGCGAAGCGCCTGTTTATTCCCTTCTTTATGGAGGAGTGTCAACCACTTATGCAAATTTCTACCATTCGTCACACCCTCATCGTACACTACAACCAAGGACGTAGCCAAAGGGGAGGGAGGGTGGGGACGGTGTGGTCGAGAACCTCCATATCACCCAAATGAGACTATACACGACCTATCTGCCCTGAAGTGAAACTGAAAGATATATTGATTTTCGGCCATACGATGAAAAAGGGCCGGTCGTGGTGGTCTAGCGGTTCTAGGCGCTTTAGTCTGAAACCATGCGGCTGCTACCGTCTCAGGTTCGAATCCTGCCTCGGTCATGGATGTGTGTGATGTCCTTAGGTTAGTTAGATTTAAGTGGATGTAAGTCTAGAGGACTGATGACCTCAGTTGTTAAGCCCCATAGTTCATAGAGCCATTTGAAACATTTTTGATGAAAAAGGGACTATTCATAGTCAAAAGATCATGTGTCAGTTTAGTATTTACTTGGATTCTAATTTATTGCAGGTGTACTGTCCTTACTGTTTTTGTACTGTGTACCGTAGTCACAGATTTTAACTATCGGCAGTCTGTAAAAAGAAAGAAGATGAATACCTTTGATCGGTTCACTATCATTACGGTTGTTAAAAAATGTGTACTCACGACTATAAAAGCATAATTGTCTACAGCAGTTAAACGTTAGCACTGGAGTCTTCATTTGAAAAATGGTAGAGCTTTCGCGTTGCAATATTTCAGTATTCCACAAGGCAGCGGTACGATGAACGTCATAATAAATAACATTAAATTAAATAGTGCCCCAAAAAGGATGTTGACTTGTCTCTGTGATCCAAAACTCACGCTAATCAATAGATTACCAACCAAATGGCGATGGTTGCATTTATTTAAATTGGCAAAATTGTGTCATTAGTAGCTCAAATGGCAAAATGTAACCCAATGTAGTCACGTGGGTGATATTCAATTGTGAAAACGATTTCCGGGTACAGAACGGTGGGGAGGGGTTTGTGATGACAGCATATTCTACAGTTGCTTCCTTCGTAAAAGATTTTTTTTCATCCATCTGTGTGAATTCATCCGAAGGGACTGGTCTGTGTATCCCCCCCCCCCCCCCCCCCCCCCCTCCCCGTCTCTACACTCTTTCGTCCTAATCAAAAAAGTATAATAACTGAGTCTGGAATTCCATGCACAATTAAATCTTAAAATATCCACGCCTTCACGCACAATAGAATGACCATACATGCACAAGTAAAGGGAAAATAGCATATCAGAATTTCATCTTTCGTTGTCATATAGTTTATTTCAAAACAATGTACAACAACCAATTTCTCCGCCTACCGGGATAGTCCTGCGTTTTGAGTGCTGAGTTGAGGCAAATCCGTGGATTAGACAGGTGTGGTGGTTCGGATTCATCTGCCGACAACTCTGAAATTGGCTTGTCGTGGTTCCTTTCCCATTTTCAAGTTAGAAAAATTCTGGGATTGGTCCTTACTGTGGGCCACAGCCAACTATTTCCGGACTCCTTTTTTCCCTAACAGAATTTAATTTCCTTAAAGGTGAAGTCTATCTGCTTAAATGAATAGAGCTGCATCAAATGCGAGCCGAATACCTTTTCGGAGACTCACGACATTAAAAGCCACACGATAAATAAATAATAATTCAAATTCTCCGGTAAAAATTACGATGTCCCAAAAACTCGCGCTCATTCGTTCCAGATCACTTCTTCAGTCAAATCCAGATTGAGAGAAGAAGGGTGTAAAATGGCTTTGGAGAGTGAAGGGGAGAGTGAAGGGAGATTGGAGCATGACTGCGTCGTAGTGGTTTGCCAAAATGCAGTTGTCCTAAGTAATGAGATTATATTGCTGCTTGTTGAAAACTCCTAAACCATTGTCGAATAAAATAGTTTATCCTTCTTCATGCATACTCCATATTTTATGGGAAAAACTCAGAAAATGCTTTATTTTTGCACAATACTGTAATATTATGCACTGAACGCAAAAAGTGTGATTAATATGGAGAATTAACGTGTAATACGCACGGAGATGAGAAAAGTCATTGGACAGTGATATGCACACACAGATGGCGGTAGTATCGCGTACACAAAGTATACCATAACAGAGGCGGAGCTGTTATTTAAACCCATATGATTCATATGAAAATTATGGCCGCAGGAGGGGAATTAACAGACTTTGAACGCGGAATGGTAGTTAGAACTAGACGCATGGGGTATCCCATTTCGGAAATGTTAGGGAGTTTAATTTCAGCGAACCACTGTGTTAACAGTATGGTGAGAATACCTCTGACCAAAGGCAACGTAGTGGTCGAGTTACTTCGCTCAGCGACCGACAGCAGTGGTATTTGCACTGAGCGGTCAGTGCTAGCAGACAAGCAACATAGGGCGAAATAATAGCACAAATCAGTGACGTCGCGAGTGCCTTTGCTAAGAGCACGACATCACCTGCAGCGCCCCAAGACTCGCGACAGTATCAGATTAACCCTAGACGTCTGGAAAACCGTGACCTTGTTAGATAAGTCCCAATTTCAGTTGGCAAGAGTTGATGGTAGAGTTCGAGTATGGCGCAGACACCAAGAAGCCAAGTACCCAAGTTGCCAATAAGGCACGGTGCAAGAACGTGGTGGTTCCATGATGGTGTAGACGGTTTTCATTGGTGCAACTGACCCGATCATTGATTGGAAATGCTTATGTTCCGCAACATGGAGCCTATTTAAAACCATTCATGGACTTCATGTTCCCAAACCACGATGGATGGTAATGCGCCATATCACGGCCACGCAGATATTTCAACGTGAATCCCATCAATCTTTTAGGTACATAATCGAGAGTTCAGTTCGCGCACAGTATACTACACCACCAACATTTTCGCAATTATGGACGTCTATAGAGGCAGCACTACTCAATATTTCTGTAGGTGACTTCGGACGAGACGTTGAATCCATGCCACTTCGAGTTGCTGCACAACACCAGGAGAAAGGGGGTCCGACATGATGTTTGGAGGTATCCCACGACTTTCGTCACCTCAGTGTATATCATATTAAGCGTAAGGAATCGAAATATGCAATACGCATGAAACTTACTTCCTATGGCGTCAAAATATGCAAACATCCACGGAGAAACGACGGTAGACGGTATTAATAGGACGTGAAATGAATAAGTACAGATTTTCAGAAGTGTAAACAACATGTATAGAAACATACATTTGGCCAGTAATTCTGACTTTAACAATAACTATAAACATAGAGAGTTTGACTGCAGCATTCACTGTAAATACGTAAATATTTGAAATTTAATTACAATCGTCTATCGCTAGTAAATTTGAGTACTATTTCTGGAATTCAAATAAGTAAACCATAAAATCGACTGTTCATTCAATGACAAAAATGCAAGAGAAAAATTGATTTCACAAGATATCTGAAAACGTCATCAATCCTAGCTAAAGAAGTGTCTGAATCAGTTATCGATGTACCTCGAATGGTAAAGAAACGAACTAAAGGAGATACCCATACAAACGACCTCTCCTGAAATCTATTATAGAAGAGAAGTTCTTTTACCACCAATGGATGAATGCATTTGAAATCTGGAGGAAAAGTTTCATCGGAACAATGATTTCTTATCTTCAGTCGAAATAATGTCACCCATTAACTGCCATCTGTAGAATTTCGATAATCTATCCCCACTGAAATTTTGTTTTTAGAATTGGGTATCGCAAAACCGAACTTTAAGCAGAGTGCTCATTACAATGTGAGAAATTGAGTTAGCAAGAAAAGTCTCGACTTCCTCCTAAACTTATTTTGGTTTTTGACGTTTGTGATAAGATCTATCTAAACAAACGATCTCATTCATCTTTTGGGTGTACTTGCGTCCATTACCAGCATCAAGATGTGAAGATGAGAGGTCATTTTCCTCAATGAAACGAGTGAAGTCTTAGTTGCGGAAATCAATGGGCAATGGAAGGTTGCCGGACGAACCTTAATGTCAGTTCACTGTCCTTTCTCTTACAGCACAAAATGTCTTAAATGCCATGGCAGGGGAAGGAATACTAAGACTTTTCCTATAGTTAGCAAATCAAGTTGTGTGGTATTTATAGTGCATCAGAACAAATTTAATGTTATTTAAGGATATTAGTGGCAAATGGGTAACAGAAGAGATACTTCAGTTGATTGATGAAAGGAGGAAGTACAAACATGTTCCGGGAAAATCAGGAATACAGAAATACAGGTCGCTGAGGAATGAAATAAATAGGAAGTGCAGGGATGCTAAGACGAAATGACTGCAGGAAAAATGTGAAGACATGGAAAAAGATATGATTGTCGGAAGGACAGACTCAGCATACAGTAAAGTCAAAACAACCTTTGGTGACATTAAAAGCAACGGTGGTAACATTAAGAGTGCAACGGGAATTCCACTGTTAAATGCAGAGGAGAGAGCAGATAGGTGGAAAGAATACACTGAAAGCCTCTATGAGGTTGAAGATTTGTCTGATGTGATAGAAGAAGAAAGAGGAGTCGATTTAGAAGAGATAGAGGATCCAGTATTAGAATCGGAATTTAAAAGAGCTTTGGAGGATTTATGGTCAAATAAGGCAAAAGGGATAGATAACATTCCATCAGAATTTCTAAAATCATTAGGGGAAGTGGCAACAAAACGACTATTCACGTTGGTGTGTAGAATATATGAGTGTGGCTACATACCATCTGACTTTCGGAAAAGCATCAGCCACACAATTCCGAAGACGGCAAGAGCTGACAAATGCGAGAATTATCGCACAATCAGCTTAACAGCTCATGCATCGAAGCTGCTTACAAGAATAATATACAGAAGAATGGAAAAGAAAATTGAGAATGCGCTAGGAGACCATCAGTTTGGCTTTAGGAAAAGTAAAGGCACGAGAGAGGCAATTGTGACGCTACGGCTAATAATGGAAGCAAGACTAAAGAAAAATCAAGATACGTTCGTAGACACGTTCGACAATATAAAATGGTGCAAGCTCTTCAAGGTTCTGAAAAAAGTAGGGGTTAGCTATAGGGAGAGACGGGTCATATACAATATGTACAACAACCAAGAGGGAATAATAAGAGTGGACGATCAAGAACGGAGGGCTCATATTAAGAAGGGAGTAAGACAAGGCTGTAGCCTTTCGCCCCTACTCTTCAATCTGTACATCGAGGAAGCAATGATGGAAATAAGAGAAAGGTTCAGGAGTGGAATTAAAATACAAGGTGAAAGGATATCAATGATACGATTCGCTGATGACATTGCTATCCTGAGTGAAAGTGAAGAAGAATTAAATGATCTGCTGAACGGAATGAACAGTCTAATGAGTACACAGTATGGTTTGAGAGTAAATCGGAGAAAGACGAAGGTAATGAGAAGTAGTAGAAATGAGAACAGCGAGAAACTTAACATCAGGATTGATGGTCACGAAGTCAATGAAGTTAAGGAATTCTGCTACCTAGGCAGTAAAATAACCAATGACGGACGGAGCAAGGAGGACATCAAAAGCAGACTCGCTATAGCAAAAAATGCATTTCTGGCCAAGAGAAGTCTACTAATATCAAATACCGGCCTTAATTTGAAATTTCTGAGGATGTACGTCTCGAGTACAGCATTGTATGGTAGTGAAACATGGACTGTGGGAAAACCGGAACAGAAGAGAATCGACGCATTTGAGGTGTGGTGCTATAGACGAATGTTGAAAATTAGGTGGACTGATAAGGTAAGGAATGAGGAGGTTTGGAAAATTATGGGAAATACTTCCAATTAGATCCACATTTTGACGATCTAACGTGCCAGGTACACAGAATTTGGCAAGCTTTCACTAAAGGAGGATATCCAACAACTCTAAATCAATGCCAAGCCGAATAAATGTCTGCATAAGGTCCGGAGATGGGTCGACGTGTTATTGACTTTCTCAACTTGTGCAGTTCTTTCCCTTAAAGAAGTCATCCTATTTTTCTGAAATTGTAATCATTTGTTTGTCTATACATGTACATCACATCTACCGATTTCCGTCGTACTGTTAGAATGTATTTTGGTTATAGTTTGCCCATTCTTGTCATGTAAAGATAAAGGATGTATAAGACGTTCACATAACGAATAGTGCGACTGAACTGTGTAATAAATATTTCGTTCACCAATTTAAAAATATTCAAAATTATTATCTTTACTCATGGCATTTTGTTTAATAGTTGGTATTATCTTCCAGATGCATTATCATCTTTAAACTGTTATGGTTTACAGTTGTAGAAGCAATGAAATTAAAAGCATTTTTTCTTCTACTTTTGTAGTAGTACTTACCTTGATTAAGGGAGTAGTTATTTCTCGGGCAGACTCTATCTTATTCTGACGTTGTTTTGCGTAAAATTTCAACAGCGTGCTTAGTTCAGCGATATTTACAGCGGAAGGCGGCCATCGATCGTCATTTTGTACCCTGTATCTATACATAAAAATGCTTCCCTTTTGAAACAGCGATAAATCAAGTCATCAAGTTTTACTACAACAAGAAGTACTGTGAAATGTCTGATTCGTTGTATTTTTGGAACAGTGAGTCCAACCGTCACAACTCTAATTTGTTTGTAAATAAACCTCACATAACCGACAACGTTTGTTTTACATCGTAGACGAGTTTATTTGTATCACAGGTTGTACGTTAATTAGATTTGCAATAGAGTGAATTCACCGTAATGCCAAAAACGAAATATTTAATTATGTATTTGGTTATTCCTCATAATAGTTTTCAGAACAATTGAAAAAAATGAGCCTTCTTAAGATCCTCTTAAACAAACTGAACGCTCCCACCTTTAGACAAGATGCTGGTTACGTCTTTGCTGCAACAATTCGGAGATAAATTTCGTCAGGAAGGACCTTCTATCAGTTAAAGAACCAAGTGACGGAACACATCTCACACTCGGTTGGGCTGTGGACATGGCGGCAAGCAATGTAGCACCGCTAAATAACCAACACAGACTCTACTGGTAGAGTAGTGTGTGTGTGTGTGGGGGGGGGGGGGGGGGGCACAGTGGATGACCTTGACTCGGCGTTACGTGACACCCTCCGCAAACACTATGCACGATTGGTTCTTACTTAAAAACTACAGTCCTATAAACTGCTAAACCTGTACGCCTATAAGCTGCAAATTGTATTAAATCGTTGTTGAACGTTAGAGGAGGACTGACATGGGGTATGTACTGTTGGCACTGCTGTGGCATTGAGATGCGGTGCCGCTTTTGCAATCTTGTGTCATATGTGATGTTTACAGCACTAATACAGAACATCTCCCTAGCGAGGATGGACGGTAGAGAGACCAAGGGAGACTGAGTTAATTACGTGCCGCTGCTTGTTTGTTGTCGGGCCTTTGTCTTCAATGGACGTCGTAGTATGAATCCCGAATCGGATGACGAACTTCATGATTTCCGATAATGATTACTGTTGCGTGAAAGGGAACGGTCATCAAAAGTTTTCTGTGCTTTATTCGTTATTATAAGAGGTTTTACAAAACGCACGCCGGATCCATCAAAATAGTGTTGTGGTGCGTAAAACATTTCAGAAGTTTTTGCTGTTGCTAACACTCCTTCGAAAGAAGGATTTGTTAATTGCACTGTCCCTGTACAAACATCTGTGTCGGATGTGTGCGCAGTTGTTGCACCGTATACTAAAGATTCAGCATAGTATTATTTACAGTTATGATTTTCACATGAAAATCCACGGCATTACTGGAAAAATGATGTCAGGTCCACCGCATAGCAGTCAGATACAACGATCACTTACCTATGGAGGCGGACAATGCCATGTAATGTTTCTCGTATTTGGTACATAATAGTCCTATGTCTTTCCACACGTTCAATTGAGTGTCTCATGTTAGCACTCACTGCCGGCTACCTAATAATCAAATACCTCAGGCCGACTTAGAAGGAAAAGTACGTACGCTTAGAAAGTCCTTTAATGTAACATATTATAGTTCATGCGTTATTTAAGTTTGGAAATTACTAATGACATAAAAATTTGAAAATAAGCCACTATTATTAATTACATCACTAAAACAACAATGAACAAGAGCGTGCAAGAGTAATTATTATTAATTACATCACTAAAAAAAACGACGAACAAGAGCGTGCAGGGCTAGCGCTTTGAGGGTTCCGTACAAAACACAGTATATATATATATATATATATATATATATATATATATATATATATATATATATATATATAGTTCATATACTGGTTTTAATGAGTGAGTTTGTGACTAACAAAATACGTGATATAAATGCCCGTGTCTTTGATTGCACTGAATTAGAAACCATTTTTTGTTTAGACACCAAGTCTTCAGTATTTCAGTATTTGACATACTCTTAAAGCTGATACTTCTCTCTGTTCCTGAGAAAAAGGTATCTAAGAAGACAAAAAGACAGACGGACTACCATGCGATCCTATATGTGTTCCTGTGTAACCGCATGAGGTACAGAACACTGAAAAGCAATAGGGAACTCTGGCGCTCAGCTTATCTTCAGTGATGTAAGCACAATTAATTATCGTCATACTACAACCAGTGGAATGTATCAATACACCAGTTCTCGTGTAGCTGATCATCCATTGCGCAAGTACAGTACACCAGCAGTAGTAGGAGGTCCGAAGAACTAAACGAAGTCCATACTCTTTCTGTAACGACTTTCGATGCTTCATAACACTTCGAAACATTCGCTAATGCAGAAGCTCTCAAATTATAATTGGTAATCATACGAACACTTCACTGCAGGTTATTAATATTTATTTATTTAGATAAAGCAGCGGATGAAATTCAAAGCGAAACAACCAGCGCTTGCTTTACGGCTGTATCAGGAGATGCTTGCAGATTAACGTCAGAAACAGAAGAGTAATTAGGACCCAATCCTTAAGATTGTAAACGCAAAGTAACCAAGGCAGCAACCAAGCACCAGGAGGTTTGCTTGCGAATAAAGTAAATCGAAGGGTTATAGAGCGAGTGCAAGGATGAGAAAATTCGGCTATGAGGAGGATGTTTTCGAAATTATGTTCAGTACTCAGTGAAACGACAGGAATAAACATTCTAAACCAAAAAGTCAAGTGAGTGCATATCTAAGAGCTATGAATGATTCTTGATCGATACTCAGAAACAATCTCTTCTACTGCAAGCTGATTGCTTACCATATTTTGGGAAGTGGTAGCATGCACCAAAATAGGGGAAAAATGTTTAGCAAACATCTGCTCTAAAATGTATACCTTGAAAGTTATAAGCATTTGTTCGTCAGAAGACTTGTGTTTCAAAGTAGCGAAGATGAGCAAGTGCTCGTAGCTCTTAAGGTACGCATTTCAGAGCACATATTTACTGCATTTTTTTCTTGTTTTGGTCCATATTACCACTTATCAAAATATGGAAAGCAAAGAGCTTGTAATAGAAGAGATTTGTTTCACAGTATCGAAGATCAAGAATTGCTCATAGCTCTTAAGGTATGCGTTTTAGAACCCACGTTTACTCGGCTTTTTTGTTTTGAATGATCATATCTATCATATACCTGAATAATGAGCATAACTTATGAACACCCTGTATATTGTGGAACAATCAGTTTTGCAATATTTTGATGATACGGAGAAAATTCCAAGTAAGTTTTACCACGAAATATAATATATGGCCTCTGGCTTGGTTCTTATCTACTAATGTGGACTCAATGTGAGTTCACCGGTTATTGAAATCGACAAACGGCCTCACGAAACAGACCGTGCATTATTAGAATTCAGGTGTACCCTTGCCCATAAGATTGTTATTTTTTATGTAATTTTACTGGCATTTGATTTGCATGCGCTACAATCAGCACCTTACGATGGACGATGCAAATAGGAAGTTCAATTCTCTTTGACACAGAGCGCATTGTATTGGATAATTATATGCGCAGATTGCAACTTCTTAAAAGTTCGATATCTGTTGTAGACGATTTTGTATTTTGTAATACGAGTGTGTCGATGATGTTAGTATGAAACTGAAGTCTCAGTTTCTCTAGTTTGTCGCCCAAAGTTTCCCGCTGATCGCCAGTGATTTAAATCACCTTCGAAAATCAGGTCACCTTTTGTGGAGGTGACTTGTTTAGTTACTGTGAGGGAACCACATTGTTATTATAGCCATTATACGTATCTACAATCAGTAAATCAGAAGGGGAGCTGGTTTCGCATTGCAGTACTCACTGCCCCTCGAGCTTCGTGTCTGTTTCCGGTCTTCTTTTAATCATTTATACGGCCTCCCTTCAGGGTGTGGTCATATTCACTGAAACTGGGGCTGCTAGTATCCTGTTGTGCATGACTTCGTTTGCTAAGGGGTACAAGTACTCGTTTCATTGGAGGCAGTGTTGTGATGTGATCTCGAGAAAGTTCCATACCTCTCTACAGCTGTATCAGCTTCTACCTTTTGTTCATAAGACGAAAGTGGCAGTCATTTCTTTTCTATCATGCTGAGGGCTATTAGTACACACAGTGAGTTAGAAAAGATCAAGATCTAGCCTATTTGGAACAGCTTGCCAGACCGAAGAGACTGCATATTCGCATTAAGCTCTTGGCTAGACATTGACATATGTAATAACAAAATATGTGAGCTCTTCGGAATAGTGCAAAGAAAGAAAATTTCCGTTGAATATACCACATTAAGCTTTGAAAAATAACTTGACGTAGTAAATTAGCAAGACGAAAAAAATAAAGCGAGCTGTCCTCAGCAAGATTACCTCGTTCTGGCTATAATTAGCTGGTAAAACCCTGTGTGTGTGTGGAGCAATATGTGTCGGAATAAAGTGTAGGGCAGATTCACCATTAAGAAGCAGCGTTGGATTAAATGTGCATAACGAATTAAATAAACGCTTTAGAAATCTCCGACCCTACCACTGAGGCTTAAGGTGAGGTGTCCACAACACTTCTATGCAGAAACCGTTCATCATGATAGACAGTTCGGCAACTATTTTAATCCAAATCGTGATGTGTATGTCTCCGGATTTATTGGAAAAGTTTATATGCAAAAGATATGAAAAAGACATGACATGAAATTGCTTGACACACAATTAAACCTTGCCAAAGAATTAATTTGAAACAAAATAATTAATTTTTGGTGATGTTAACTGTTGGAAGAGGGATGTGTTACTCATTATGTCCCTTTCAAAATGAATTTTGCACAGTCTGTGGAAATATCAATAAAAGTGATGGTACGGCTTGAAAGAAAACCTAAAATGATCCCTATAGCTGTGGCTGTAAAGTCTGTAAGTTCTGCTTGTCCTAACTGGTCGATGCTGTAAGCTAGTCTCACTGTACTCACCAATGGAACGTGAGCAAACTGCGGATGGCCTAACTGGCTGTTATCAGATGCGCACCTTGGATTCCGCTGCTGTGCTCTCATAACACTGAACTGCTCGGGTCTCCACTGCCGAAGAGAACGGACTTCCACACCTGTCATTCCAAATCCCCAAAGTTGCGTAACTGAGCACCAGAAACTAAGCGTGAAATTAAGTTACCAAAAGCCAAATGGCAAGTCTTCACTTTTAGAAGCCAGAACGGAGTCTCTTTGCATTAAAGGCCAAGAGAATTTCATCAAACAATCCCTAAAAACTTACATTTTCTCCACCAATGGTGAATTCGTTTTTTTGTTAAAAATTCCTCTTCTGACACCAGTAAAACGTGAATACAATTCAGCTTCTTCTTCCACCCCTCTGCTCTTGAGAAAGTCGTCTCAAACGTTATATCACACTAATGTATGCTACAGCCTCGGAATAATTGTCTTTTTAGCTATTCACGTTGTTTCTTCTGGTCATGGAAAAAGAATTAAGAAAAAATTAACCTCTTTTCCTGGGGACATTCCACTGGCTATGTACAACTTAAAATCCTCTAGAGTCTTGTTTTAGGGTATTTTAGGATAGCCGAGACAGGGTTCTCTTGCGGAATGTTCTCTTTTGACAAACTTCCAACTGCCGCCTGCTGCTTCCAGTTACATTCCCTTTTCTTTACTGTCTTACAGGGAGCCTAGTGCATGCTGCTATTCCTTACTGCAGACCCAGAGGTTTCAAAGCACCCTTCTTTAAAGGAGCACAGGTTGTAAAAAGTACCTTAAGCCAGCAGGACCTCGCCTTTTTGCTACGTTTTTCCACCTTGGCTCATATTGTTCCAGATGGACTCTCTCTGTGTTGCAGGCGCCACTGTCTACACACCCAGTCCTCTGTTCTCCTACTGACAACACATGTTATCACCTCTCTTTTTACCTCGCCATTTCTCAGAACACCTTGTCTTCTATCTGCAAGGTTCCATTTACTTACGTTTTTCCTTGAGTGCCCTGTTCCCAGCATGCCACAGCTTGAAAGTTCTCGCAAAGAAGTCATTATAGCAGCATACAGCAAGCATTATAGTACGATAAAGAAAAGGAAACGTAATTGCCTTTACCAATTACTGCTATCTTTTTTTCATAACGAAAAATGTATTTGCAGAATGTGCAAAAGTTGAATTACAATAAGTGTAATCTGCATATCAAACTGGATGAAAAGTGACCAGGCGAAATGGCTTGATACTAACGAGCAATTACAAAATATTAATTCCTTTAAAAAGAGAAGAGTAGATATTTTATTCACAGTACAAGCTGGTTACTTTGTCCTTGTGCAAAGTGAGGTTAGCTGAATAATCTGTATTGTAAATAATAAAAGAAAAACTTGGCAGAAAGTTCATTCACAACAAATATGTACTCATACTCCTGTCAGTTCATATTGGTCACAAAAACATTCAAACATGAAAAATTACTTGACAATAAATATATAAAATCGTCTTGTAGAAACCAAGGTTTAGCCAAAAGTACCACTAGTTTAATGTTTATGACACAAATAGTACAAGATATAATAATATATTTCACTATGATGATTAAAGGAACACATGCATGTTCTGCTTACCGAAACGGAAAAATGTACATGGACATATGTACAACAGTGTCGGAGGAGGAGGAGGTGATTAGTGTTTAACGTCCCGTCGACAACGAGGTCATTAGAGACGGAGCGCAAGCTCGGGTGAGGGAAGGTTGGGGAAGGAAATCGGTCGTGCCCTTTCAAAGGAACCATCCCGGCATTTGCCTGAAGCGATTTAGGGAAATCACGGAAAACCTAAATCAGGATGTCTCGATACGGGATTGGTACAACAGTGTCATTTTGAGCTTAAGTTGATCAGTTATCTTCACTATAACAACCATCACAAAAATACCATTAATTAAAAAAATATGTTCTCTCGTATTAAGATTTTAGTGTTCAACAGAATGTAACCGCAGGCCTTAAATATTTATACATAAGCAAGTTTAATTTTAAATCAACTATGCTATGTAAACTACTAGCGATCGTCTGTAGACATCTTGTGAATGTCAGACGTCGAAAGAATAAAATAAACAAATCTATAACCAATTCTTT
This sequence comes from Schistocerca gregaria, assembly GCF_023897955.1. Lineage (NCBI taxonomy): Eukaryota > Metazoa > Arthropoda > Insecta > Orthoptera > Acrididae > Schistocerca > Schistocerca gregaria. Next base: position 367,813,876 of record NC_064926.1, read on the forward strand.
AAATTACTTGAGTGACCTAATTGTGCTCATTGATCGTTAAAGTGTAAAAGGTAAACCTGTCCATTATTAGTGGTCCTTGAGCTTAATTATTAAAACATGTGTAAGTTTGTTAACCTACAGTAAACGTTTTATCGTCAGTGTTCAGTGCACATTGTACATGAATGAGATATACAGGTGTACATAAAGTCCGAGAACTCTTTCCATTATTTATTGCGCAAGAACTGAACATTGTACAGATGTCATACATACTGCATTGTTCAGTGCGCATGGTACAGGAATAATATAAATAGATGTACATTAAGTCCAGGAACACTTTCAATTGTTTATTGCACAAGATCCAAACATTGTACAGATGTCATGCATACTGAATTTTGAAGAGAAACTCTGAAACTTTTTGTTACAAACATTCGATATGCGGACCATGAGTGACCCGGCAGACGTCATTACGGTAATCGAAATCTTGCCATACCCGAGCCAGCATGGCATCGTCGACTGTGGCAGTCGCTTCCAATGTTCTCTCCCGGAACTCTGCTAGATCACGTGGTAGAGGCGGACATACACCATGTCTTTAATGTGTCGCCAAAGAAAAAAGTCACACGGAGAGAGATCTGGTGATCAGGGTGATCCAAGACAGAGAAAGCTCGCTCCGCACCGAAAATCGCCGTGTTTGCGACCAGCTCTTCACTATCGGCAAACTACCAAACTACGCAGTGGCGGTCTACAAGGAAAAAAAAAAAAACACTTTCGGAGCGTCTCTTCAAAAATACCATTGTATGATATCTGTACAATGTTTGGTTCTTGCCTAATAAAAAACTGAAAGTGTTCCCGGACTTTATGTACACCCTGTACAAAGATTAAAGATACAAAACATGAAATACAGACTCACACATAGTATTTTTGTTCTTTAGGGCCCGAAGTAAAAAAACATGTCTTTCTGTGACATGATTATTTACGAATAATTGCCAGCTACACTGCTATGTAAGTGTTTTATGTTTTATCTCATTCATAATTTGCCCAGGTGTACAGAGGAACTGCACAACAAAACAGACAGGTCACGACAACAACGATGTTACGTGTAAGAGCACCTGACGCTGGCATTTTGCCGAAATGGGCTCATTGTGAATGAGATAAAACATAAACAACTTACATAGCAGTGTAGTTGGCTATTATTCATAAATAATCACATATAATATATACGAATGGATCATGTGTCCTCTGAAAGGCATCAGCAAATGTAATACACACAATGTTTTCCCAACAAAAAAGAGAAACTTTAATGTCACCCAAGGAATGTGCTGCCTTTCGCAATGTAACACGAGTGAGATGGGTGGTACTGTCACACAAGATTTTGAAGTCTCAAGTGGTTCCTTTTGGTGAGTAGACCATGCTTTCGTAGCTTATCGTGGGTGGACGGCACATCTGTTAGGTTTATCACTGAGAGCAACTGAGCTGGTTGTCATCCTACTTTCAGGGCAGAGATAGACATGCTTAGTGACCTTGTGACAACAAGTGTGCAATAATGACGTGAAACCATGTTTCTTTTTCTCTTCAGTATCCATTGTGACTTTTAGTTTTCTTATTAATTTTGCCAAGGTGAAAGTATATCAGCGATTCCCCAAGATTTTGACGTTCTTACGTCCTGATCGGCCTACTGAGGTTCCTTCCGTATTGCATGGTGAAATGGAAGTGTGAGTGGCTCCACCAAGGCAGAGCTATAATCAGTTGTGGAGCAGCGTAACAGGTGCATTCGTGCTATCCACAGGATTTAGGTGATATGAAATTGCTAAGCTGTACTGTTTTACATGGTCTATGCTCTCAGGATGTTGTCAAGAAGAGGAAAATGTATCGTTTTTCATAAACTGGGCATGGTATTCTCATCCGAAGAGAAAAAGGATATGTGAATTCTTTTGCATAACGTTATCTTTCAGTATATGCAGGCCAACAGTGCAAGGTCAGTTCCTGACAGTGCAAACAGCAACAGTTCACATAATGCGACGTCATCGTCATAGCGAGGATTAGTTGTGTATTGACAGCAAAAGCTGCCAGTGTCTTGACGGGTGGGACTAACTCCAACGGTGCAGTGCTTTGTCTGCTAATGCCTCTGAGGACGACCTCACAGACTGCCAGAGATCCGGCTTCTCACCCCGTCTCCTCAGTCGACTGTGACGGCCTTGAGCTACCGGCAAGCAGTTCAGATACCCACCACTGCGTCTGCACCAAACCTGCTGCGCAATGCTCTCAGCTGCCACGCCCTGTCTGGTTGCGTGTGTCGGTTACATGCTTTCACAGATCATTTACCATTGCATTTCGCCAATTCGTCTCACTAACAAAACTGCCCTAATTCTTTTCTACATATGAAGTATTTTTTTTTTATTATGACAAGCATATGTATGCCATTATCATCCGACTAGCTTAACGGCCACTGCTTCACTCGCGTAGACTGTAGCGTCTGAAGAGGCTATTTTTGTGTTAATTTAGTCGAATTTTTAGTAGTTATCGAACTTCAACACTTTCGAAGCTTTACACGCTGACTAAGCCCATATAAGCAGGTTCTTTTCAGAATGTACCTGTGACCAAAAAGCGATACTGGTACCTACAGTCCAAAGCTTTTGTTCATCATGCCTTTTCCTTTCTTGTGCCGATATGTCAGTACTAACTTGCGTCTCCTAACGAATATTTCTTTGTGCCTAACCGAGAGGTGAAATAACAGTTTTCATAAATTTAGCTTTAAAATTTTTTTAATGTAACGAAATATTTTTTTAAAATATTGTCATCCAAAATTGCAATCCCTTTGGGGCTCAGTTTCCAAACACGCAGAAACACGTATAAATAATTTGTAACTGAGAAGTCAAATACCAATTTTCATAGATGTAGCTTTGAAAAAAACTTTAGTAGTTCTTTACTAGTGATATATTTTCAGAAAAAGGTTTCATCCACTATTTCAGACCCACAAGGTTAAATTTCCAAAAATTCTGGAACAAGTGTATCTTTATTTTTGACCTAGAAATCAGATACCAATCTTCACAGGTCTAGCTTCAAACAAATTGCCTTAATAGCGACATTTATTTGAAAAAAAAACTTCGTCCCCTATTTCACACCCCTAGATTTGGAATTTGGAAAAATCCCTTCTTAACCGATGCCTACAGTATAAGATCCATACCGTCTGCAATTTTATAGTTTCTGTACTTAACGGTTTGGGCTGGGCTATTTGAATCAGTTAGACAGGAAATTGTTTTTTATGTATTGGGTTTAGTGGTTAGGCAGGTTGTTTTTTCAATTAACATGCCCTAACACATCTTTCTTTCCTTTGCGCAGTGATTACTTATAAATGTTTTCTTATTATCAGCCGGTCAATTTGCTCATTAGGACTAACACATGTAGCTTAATAAATAATTAACAAGAGAAAAAATTATCGTCACCAGTGTTGAACTCAACTCCGCTACCATACTTTACTGACTCCTGCGAACAGTATCATGCTTCAGACGTCTGGGGCAAACAGTTAGTACTTACTTCAGTATTCTCATGCTGGCATTCAACATATAACTACCTTCAAGTTACTGTACTCACGTGTTTCTCATTTAGTCTAACTTATTAATGCTAATTGCCTCTTAGTTCCTTCTCTAGGCCACACTCCCACAAGGAGCCACCTATCTGCAGACAGCAGCGGATAAGTGGCGTTATGTTGCAGTGTGGATCGGCCTTGAGGTATAGCGAGATAGTCCGTGCAGTTCCGATCATGATGTGTCTCGGATGGCGCAGTGGTTGACGCATCTGCCTTATAAGCAGGAGATCCTGGGTTCGAATCCTGATCAGGGACACATTTTCGCTCCTAGCCACTCATTCTAACCCTCGCGGACTGACCACACCGTTTGAGGCGTCATGTACAAACTGCGCGGCCCCTCCCGCCGTATTTTTGAGTCCTCCCTCGGGCACGGGTGTCTACGTTGTTAAGAGCATTGGCTAGTTTATGTTAATCTAAGTAGTGTGTAAGTCTAGGGACCGATGACCTCAGCAGTTTGGTCCCTTAGGAACTCAGACACATCTGAACATTTTTGAACTCATTGCGCTTAATGTCCCATTGTCGCTGATCCCCCTGACATATGGAATTTCACAACAACGGGATCTGTGTGGTGTCTATTCAAAAATGGTTAAAATTTCTCTGAGAACTATGGGACTTAACGTCTAAGGTCATCAGTCCCGTAGAACTTAGAACTACTTAAACCTAACTAACCTAAGGACATCATACACATCCATGCCCGAGGCATGATTCGAACCTGCGACCGTAACGGTCGCCCGGTTCCAGACTGTAGACACGCCGGCCGGCGTAGTGTCTGTTCCTTCGAAAAAACAGACACCATGCATTCATATATATGATACCTTACTGTTTCGTGAAGTGTATGGGAAAGTTGCTTTCCAACAACATTTCTTGTACTTAAATATATTTTCGTTGCAGACTATCAAAGTAATTATTCTGTTCGATTGTATTTTGGGGAAATCGTAATCTTGATGGAAAATTATATACCTTGGTATTTGTCATGCCGTATGCAGCATGATGAAGCAAGATGAAATGGGAGATATGATATTGCGTGAAGAGTTTGACAGAGCACTGAAAGACCTGAGTCGAAACAAGGCCCTGGGAGTAGACAACATTCCATTGGAACTACTGACGGCCTTGGGAGAGCCAGTCCTGACAAACCTCTACCATCTGGTGAGCAAGATGTATGAAACAGGCGAAATACCCTCAGACTTCAAGAAGAATATAATAAATCCAACCCAAAGAAAGCAGGTGTTGACAGATGTGAAAATTACCGAACTATCACTTTAATAAGCCACAGCTGCAAAATACTAACACGAATTCTTTACAGACAATTGGAGAAACTAGTAGACGCCGACCTCGGGGAAGATCAGTTTGGATTCTGTAGAAATACTGGAACACGTGAGGCAATACTGACCTTACGACTTATCTTAGAAGAAAGATCAAGGAAAGGGAAATCTACGTTTCTAGCATTTGTAGACTTAGAGAAAGCTTTTGACAATATTGATTGGAATACTCTCTTTCAAATTCTAAAGGTGGCAAGGGTAAAATACAGGGAGCGAAAGGCTATTTACAATTTGTACAGAAACCAGAAGGCAGTTATAAGAGTCGAGGGGCATGAAAGGGAGGCAGTGGCTGGGAAGGGAGTGAGACAGGGTTGTAGCCTATCCCCGATGTTATTCAATCTGTATATTGAGCAAGCAGTAAAGGAAACAAAAGAAAAATTCGGAGATTAGATTAGGAAATGAAACACTTAAGGTAGTAAAGGACTTTTGCTGTTTGGGGAGCAAAATAACTGATGATGGTCGAAGTAGAGAGGATATAAAATGTAGACTGGCAATGGCAAGGAAAGCGTTTCTGAAGAAGAGAAATTTGTTAACATCGAGTATAGATATGCCAGGAAGTCTTTTCTGAAAGTACTTATATTGAGTGTAGCCATGTATGGAAGTGAAACATGGACGATAAATAGTTGGGACAAGAAGAGAATAGAAACTTTCGAAATGTGGTGCTACAGAAGAATGCTGAAGATTAGATGGGTAGATCGCATAACTAATGAGGAAGTATTGAATAGGATTGGGGAGAAGAGAAGTTTGTGGCACAACTTGACCAGAAGAAGGGATCGGTTGGTAGGACATGTTCTGAGGCGTCAAGGGATCACCAATTTAGTATTGGAGGGCAGCGTGGAGAGTAAAAATCGTAGAGGGAGACCAAGAGATGAATACACCAAGCAGATTCAGAAGGTTGTAGGTTGCAGTAGGTATTGGGAGATGAAGAAGCTTGCACAGGATAGAGTAGCATGGAGAGCTGAATCAAACCAGTCTCAAGACTGAAGACCACAACAACGACAACATGCAGCATGGGCGATGCTAATAAAACTAGTTTGGCAGTCCCTACTCTGAAATTACTCACCACCGGTGTTGACAGCCCACTTTCATCGAGGCAATCTAAAAAAATAATAAGTTGTAATTTAAATCCAATTTAACATCGCAAATATATGTCTGGAAGGTGGCATTAAAGACTATCAGGAGACAGCAGTGCATAAAAACCAAACGGTCTCGCGTGTGGCCACAGAGCCTGTGTATGACGAGCACGACAAGCGTTTCCTTACATAACTGCCGGTAGCACAGCTAATGCTTGGCACCGTGGTTGTAAACATTCAGCAAACCCGTGACCCCGCATGGCTTCCGAAAGTGGTCCTGAATTCTCTGGTTAAATTCAATTGGCATTTCGCTCCGATTTCAATGACTTACGCTACATAGTCTTAATATAAGATGAGGCACTTCCTGGACTCCTGGAATGCCGTACGTCACGTAAGTAACAATTGTTCTCTTCCTCAATGTTGCGTTATGAGGCTTAAGGGACCAGTATTACGATGACAGAGAGACCGGATCCCAGCAGCGTTTCGTTAGCTCAGTGGTTCCAAACATTTCATGTAATACAAGACGGGCGTGAGTTCATAGTTGTAATTGCTTTGCAAACTAGAGCACCTTAGGTTCTTGTTTTACGTTTTACTAAATGGAGTTGTAAATCGTTAAATGAATTTCTTTAAAAAGATCCAATGGAACCCATTGCGCATTAAGTCTTCTCACATGCTCGACTCAGTAATCTGTGTTAGGCACAAAAGAGATCTGCTTTGTAAAAGTCTAAGACTGTAAACTGTAGGCTATAAACTGTGAGAAAAGTCATGGGATGTCTGCTGATATCGTGTGGGACCTCCTTCTTCCCGCCGTAGTGCAGTAGCTCGAAGTGACACGGACTCAACTGTAGCTTTACAGAGCCATGCTGTCCAGTATTTGATAAATGTTCCCGGTGCTGGATTTCGTCCACGAAATGAACTGTCTATTATGTCCACAAATGTTCGATGCGATTCACGTCGGGCGATCTGGGCGGCTAAAACGTTCACTCAAATTGTCCACAATGTTCTTCAAACAAATAGCGAACAATTGTGACCATATGAAAAGGTGCATTGTCATCCATAAAAATTTCATTGTTGTTTGGTGACATAACGTACACTAAAGATTGCAAATACTCTCGAAGTAGTCCGAACACAGCCACTTCCAATTAAAGATCCATGTAAACACAGACCATATCGTTATGCAGATACCAAACGTTTGCACAATGCGTTGGTGACACATTGTGTCCATGGCTTCGTCGATCTGTACCACACTCGAACTCCACCATCAGCTCTTATCTATGGAAGTCTAGACTTATCCGAACAAGCCACGGTTTTTCAGTTGTGTAGGGTCCAACCGATTTGGTCACGAGCACAGGAGAGGCACGTGGTGTCAACAACGGCAGTCTCGTCGGTCATCAGCTGCTATAGCCTACCATCGCCATATATCGCCGCACTGTGTATGGATGCCTTGGTCGTATGTCTCACATTGACATCTGCCGTTATTTAACACGGTGTTGCTTGGCTGCTAACACTGATAACTCTACGAATGCCGCAGGCCTCGGTCGTTAACTGAAGGCCGTCGTCCAGTGAGTTATCCGTGGCGAGGGTAATGTCTGAGATTTGGTATTCTTGACACACTCTTAACATTGTGGATCTCGGAATAATGAATCAATTTCCTAAATGCAATGTCCCATGCGTCTGTCTCCAGTTACCATTCTGCGTTCAGAAATTCCATTGTGCGGCCACAACCACTTCGAAAACCTTTTAACTTGTATGACCTGAGTACAAATGACACCTACACTGGTGTACTGTCCTTTTACACCTTGGTTATGCGATACTACCGCCATATGTATATGAACATATCGATAGCACAAGACTTTGTCACCTCGCTGTACTAAACTCTCTGAAGAATTAGACTTGATCGTGAACGACACTAATTTAGTTTCTGGTCGTCATGAAGTACCCATATGTACGGGGAATAACAGCGAGGTGAATATAGTTCCTTTATGCTAAATCTGTGTAACAGCATTTACGCTCACCTGGAGACATCGGCGTTAGCAATGTCCTTCCCATCTGGGTAGCTTAAAAATGACAGATTTTCTTTCCGGTAATCTAATTCAGTACTTTAAATATGACCTTAAATATCAATTTCGGTTAGTGTAGAGTTGTCCATGATTTCTTACGTGAACCTCAGAATGTCCAGTGTCCCTGCGCTACTATAAAGCATGCACTGCAAGTTATTCCCATAGTTTACCACGTAGATTCACCATAAGAAATCAAAGTAGACAATAACAAAAACTCATTACATCACAGTTACTACTGAGAATTGATAAAAGCGTACCATTTCTTGACGAAAGTGTTTCATGAAGAATCGCTTCTAAAAGGAGAAGAACGAGATATAAAGCGTTAATCACGTTAAAATACGAGGTGAGTATTCGCATTGGATCATAAAACACAAAATTGATTTCGAGCCATACTCATGTTTGGTATCTTACTGTAGCATAGTACTCGGCATATGCACTGACGGAAAGAAATCGCGGCACGAAGATGATGATGTGCGACATAAACTAAAGTAGGTAGGCGTGTTTATACATCTGTAAGGTACACCTATTCAAATTACGCGCCAGTTGCATAAGAGTGGCCCTCGTAACGTCACTGTTAGTACGCAAATCAAGTTTGCTTGAATATACGTCGTAACGGTCGTAATGGTTGTTATCTTTGGACGTGATGACTTGATGGTAGTCAAGAATGCCTTTAAGGCGACGTAGATGCCATTGTCAAGACCTTCCCTTGCCTGTGGGATCGCTCCTCATACTTCCTGACGGAGGGGTTGACCGCAAATGTGTGCAGTCGCAACTTTTCGGCATTCGTCGAAAGTGGCTGAAGTATGGTGAAACCATTAGTAGGCTGCAGACCGTTGGATGTCAATTCTTCATCAGAGAACATGGAAGAGTTCACGCACGTATTTGCTCTTGTTGAGTCCAGGATTATGTGGATCATACTTTCCGTATGTCAGACGGTATATTTTTTGTGTCATTTAATCTGCAAATTAAACATGAATAGTCGTCATTTGCTTGCCATTTCCTCCAATGATTTTAGGAATTCCGAACGCGTGTTTCCATCCCATCTCCATAATTTGACCGAAAATCTTCTATAGCTCTGTTAAACACTGACGCTAATAGAAGGTCCCCTATTTCTTTCATATCGACCCCCATCTTTTGTTCTACCACGTCATCAGTCAAATCCTCCCGTCTTAAAGGCCTCTTTACTTCTATCGTATCTCTGTACTGCGTTCAGCACTGGAAACCCCACTGTAGTCTTAATGTCAGCGTTATTGACTTTAGTTCCGCCGGATGTTGTTTTGTTTTCCTCTGCGCTGAATCAGTCCTTCCGTCGACACTTTGCTTTCTGATCTCTTCATAGTTTTGCTGCAGGCATTTCGCCGTATATTTTCGCTGTAGCCGGTATAATATTACTATAATGATTAAACTTGGTGTCTCCAAAATTGGTCACATTTGAAATTTGAAGTCACAGTTCCCACACTTATAACCGGCGCTATAGTGAGCCAAAAATAATATATTTTACTCCCTTATTTGTCGTTTCTACACATTGTTCTCCCTAGATATGGTTTTCGCATAAAGGACGGCATTGCATTTTAACAATTTTAGACAGCTACCATTGATCCGTTTTTTTTTTTTTTTTTTTTTTTTTTTTTTTTAAGTGTCTCGTAAGTAGCACCAGTTCATAGAGGTTCATAGAGGTTCAGTCAGTACAATGTGTTCCACAGATGGCTATTGTTCGTCGAGAATAACATGCGCACTTTTGTACGACAGGCATTCTTCGATCAAAACCATCGAGTGGTGTTGCGCTGTGGTAAGGGACTGTCATCACGTTGAGGAGGCTGTCTGTTCAAAACATTGTCTGCCCAAACTGTATCGGTTATCTAATCTTTTGCCTTAACTATTTAAGACAAATGCCAGTACAGTTTCCATAAAAAGGACAAGTATGGTTTGCTTTTCCATCATTCACAGTCCGAAAGCGTTGCATCTCTGATCACATCGTCATCAACGGCAATTAAAAGCTAGTCTTCCTTTCCTTTTACATATTTAATTTGATATTACACTTCGCGCATCAAGCGATGTATCTATAAATCTATAAATAATTCTGAAGTGAAGCGCGCTGTTCTGATTAATAACAAGAACACAGATCCAGATTTTGTAACAGGTAGAGGAGCAGTTAACTCAAAAATAGTTATATATTTTAGCGTGAATGGAGTCCAAAAATTATGAAGCAGTATCTCAACAGATGTTGTAACAGGTCCATGACTAAGGAATTTGTTGCTAGCGCACTCGAGCAGATGTAATTTCGATGGATTGCTCACGCGCTGCTTGCGGTATGTAAGCTGGAAGAGAATTGCAGACCAGAGAGCAGTGTTGTACGCAGTACGAACTGTGTCACAGTAGTAGTAAGTAGTAGCTAGCATTCTGGTGTATGCAGTTGGATGGGCCGGTCGCGTGGAACGATGGCGGTGCCTGAGCGTTGTAGTATAAGGTAAAACCAGGTTCGCGCATATGTAATATTGTCATATCAAGTCCCATGTAAATGCTTTTAAAAGGAAATCTCTTGATAATAAACTTTCTTATAAAAATTAACTTTTGACAAACATTCAACTCAAGTTAAAGATTTTATTAATTTCTCCAATCCATGGTAGTCCTGGTTATTGTAAAGAAAAATCAGTTTTTTCTTTTTATACATGACAAATTCATCGGCCAGCATTGCATTGAGCTTTGCCAGAAAAATTTCGTATATGAGCAGATATATACGCGTTATCCGGCGACCTTACTGAGGTAAGAATTTTCATTTTTATATTTTGAATGATCTTTCAGGGCCATGACGCAGCGCTGCAGACGTCCAAAATTTACCAGTTTAATATCGCAGTCAATTACTGAAAGGTTATAAGTGAGGCACAGTATTATTGAGATTAGTCACATTGCATTATAGGTAGGTTACGGAATTCATTTATTGGGAGGTAATATAATTGTATTTTTATTATTGGTATGTTACGGAATTTATCTGTTTGGAGCTTACACTGAATGTGAATGATATAAATAATTATATTTTTTACTGTTGGGAGGTTTCGGAATTTATCTGTTGGGAGCTTACACTGAACGTGAATTATAAATAATCATATTGTTATTATTGGTAGGTTACGGAATTTGTTTATTGGGAGGTTACACTTGGTGACAACCGGCCTGGATCGTATTTTTGTGACTTTCTGTGAAGTAGTCATTTATCTACTCTTATTTACACTATTGATAAATGTAGTTTGCATCTGGCGCAACATATTTACTGATTTGTCACTCTTTCTTTCACAGATCATCGTCAATATTTGTTGTCACTCTATTTGTTCCATTGTTGCTTTGTCATTGTTTGATTTTGTGCTTATCTTTGACTTGTAAAAACGCCGCGAAAAACTGCTAACAGTACATCGCGATTCGTAATGAGTGATAAAGCCGACTTGAATAATTTGACTGATAATACTAGCGACACTCAGTGTCTTAATGATAATCTTCTAGTTACAGACAATCAGTGGGTGCCGACCACCAGTAATCTAAATGATGAGCAAACAAATTCAATAATGTCCACACTTAATTTAACGACAATTGATGACGCTGCACGTTCCGATACAATGAACGCTGTCCAGTTTGACACACCTGATTTGCAAAATTTACACAGTGAACAGAGAAATGTTTCTAACGAAGGTTAACAATGTACTCAAAGTATGTCAGATTTATTTGATTCAGGAGTAGTGACCAACAGTACCACTTCCAATTAGTAAACATTTTCGTGAATCAGACAATGAGCAAATGGTTACACAAAACGTGACACATTCAGATACACCATCACACAGCACAGAAAAATAGAGTCGCTAATTTTGGCTTGGATCAAGTTATGTCTTTGTTACTACAAATCAACGAAAAAAATGAAAAATACGACAACCATTTCAAACAACTTTAAGAAAATTTCAAACAGTTGAATGAAAAACATGACAACCTTAATGAATCGAACAAACAACTTAATGAAAATCCTAAACAAAAAGAAGACAACAATTACAAACAACTTAAATAGTATCTCAAACAGAGTAATGAAAAACCTGACACCTCTTCTGAACAGTTTACTGAACAGATTATAGCCGTTGCCGAGCAATGTAACGAAACTAAAATACAGTTACATGAGGAAATTACGGCTAGTGCTAGGAATAGTAGTGAAGAAATTAGATTCGTGGCACAAGAAATATGTAGCACACATGCAGCCACAACAAAATTACTTAGAGATGAAATTAGTGCAGTTGCTAAACAATGTTCAGAAAACGCAACAAGCTACTCGACGAGTGTAAATTAATGTCAGCAGAACTTTCACGCACACTGGATGCGAAACTAGAGAAGGAATTCGAACAACAGAACAGCCAAATTGACGAAAGTATTAATCACCACCTACAGAGCAGTGAATTGCGATACCGTAAAATTATACAGGAACAGAATAAGCCGGCCGTAGTGGCCGTGCGGTTCTATGCGCTACAGTCTGGAACCGTGAGACCGCTACGGTCGCAGGTTTGAACCCTGCCTGGGGCATGGATGTGTGTGATGTCCTTAGGTTAGTTAGGTTTAAGTAGTTCTAAGTTGTAAGGGACTGAAGACCTCAGAAATTGAGTCCCATAGTGCTCAGAGCCATTTGAACCATTCTTTTTAACAGAATAAAGTAAAGAAACAAGTCATGGAAACAATTACTGCACAGAGACAGCAAGATAGCGTACGTTATTTACGAAAGCAAAAACATACATAGACAACAACATTGCTACAGTATCAGACGAAATCAATACTATCAAACAGTTGAACACCGAATTAAATGATGAAATCTCCGATCTTAAAACAAAAACAGACACACACACAGTAGACTTTCAGACAATGACCAGCAGACTTGAACAATTGGAATTAATACAAGATCCTGATGCCATTAAAGCAGGCGATGAGAAATTAAACAAAACCACAAGTAAAATACAAAACAAATTAATGCGTGTGACACAAAAAATGACGATGAGGTAAAAGCACTGAATGAAAAATATGATGAAGTGGCCAGTCGTATTGACGTTTTCGAAAATAACAATGGCAACAAATCAGAAGATACGTCAACAGTTTCGTTTAATCAAACACCCGAATTCCAAAATTTACAGCAGACAATCAGTGAGATAGGTTCGTCCAATAATACAGTACATAGAAAATTGTCATCCTTACAGTACGAAGTGACGGAGATGAAAAATGTTTCATCCTCTAACACGACACAGCATACGGCACATTCCGAACATGTCTCACACTCACACAGCCAGTATAATTTAGGTAATTTACAGAGAGTGGGTTACGTAGATTCCGAACAGTCACAGACAAGCAGATTATCATACAATCCTGAACCTGCTCAGACATTCAGAGACGATAATTTTGAATACAAGCACTTTCTATCAGTTAGAAAATTTAAGGTATTTGAAAATGACCGAACACAGATTCACTCTTTGGTTTGGATACGACAATTTAGTTTTGCATTTCCAACAACGTGGAACGTAACACATAAACCTGAATTTATTTGCAGCGTTTTGGAAGGCGAACCGGCACCTCGTATGAGACCGATCGCGAGACAATGTTATTCCGTAGAAGAATTTCAGATTGCTTTTCAGTCAGCGCGGAATCAAGGATCAGTTAATTAGCTTATCGAATTATGAGAACTCAAATTTTCCCACTGTCACGCAATTTTTTGAACACATGGTCCTATACTTAAGTGAGCCATACAGTGAATCAACACTTCTCCAATTATGTATTTCTAAATTATCACGATCGTTAAGAGGATCACTTTTAACAGTACAGCAGAAAGAAAATAATTCGGCATTTAGAGATATGTTACAACTTTTGGAAGTTCAGCAATCAGACTATTCCTTCATAAACAAAAATTTTTCACATCATAACCAAGGCCAACAAGCATACGGCAATTACGACCAGCCACGCTATTTTAATAGCAAAGGGCCGGCCGGAATGGCCTAGCAGTTCTAGGCGCTACAGTCTGGAACCGCGCGACCGCTACGGTCTCAGGTTCGAATCCTGCCTCGGGCATGAATATGTGTGATGTCCTCAGGTTAGGTTTAAGTAGTTCTAAGTTGTAGGGGACTGATGACCTCAGCAGTTAAATCCCATAGTGCTCAGAGCCTTTTAATAGCAAAGGTGATATATGGTTCAGGAATGACAACAACCAGAACTTAAATAAGAGACAAAATTTTAATTATCAGTATCTTCATAGTTATCAGCAACAGCAAAGACAGTTTGGCAACATCAACAAAACCAGTCGGTTAGCATACCTAACCAACAATGTGGTGTGCAAGATCAACGAAGCTTTAATGTTTCGCCACATACACGTATAGCGTCGGCCCCACCAAACAGTAACGCACAGCAACAAGAAAATCAGTATGTACAGAAAACACATCATTTCAACTCCTATCACAACGCACCGTATAGTAATGACTATCATGACAGACGTAAAAGTAATGAGCACAGTTTTCAGCGTACATCTAACAACAGTAGGTCTTATCAGAAGCAGAGTCAACCACAACAACAGATTATTATGAATGAACCAGCAGTTGGTATCATTCTCAGCCAAATACGTCGGGAACAAATAACAGAACAATACAAATAGTCGAAATGCCACTGCATCCTCCCGAACACAGCAGCACGTCAGAAAGAATTTGACTAGATACAGTACAGATTGCATCTTCTAGCAACGTAAGCAATACTTTTGACCCACAGAATTTTGTTCACGAAATGTTATTACTTTTGACGACATCCGAGACACACTTTCACATGGAAAACAACTTATTCAAAAACTATTTCCCGCCATGTTATTGAAGTAAAGATTGGATCATCCAGGTTTTCAGCAGTAGTCGATTCTGGAACACTTCTGTCAGTTATAAATGAAGAAACGTTCAACGAATGTAACAAAGAGAACACCTATCCTACGTTGCCATTAGGCAGAACTAAAGCAAAAGGAGCAGTATCTAGTAAAGGGGTAGACGTAAAATTACAGAAACACTTATAATTTTTTATTGTAGGTCATACGTTCCATTCAAATTTTTGGATTGTTCCCTTATTGACAACAGATGTTACTTTAAGTACGAATTTTTTGGTACAACACGACTCAATTTTGACTTTCAAAATTCCTATTTAATGGTAGAGGATGAGGAAGTGCAACTGGCATTAGAATTTCAGCACGCTTTATCTGCAGATGAACAGGCTATTAGTTGAACACAGGTCATTTCTACATCGCGTAACACGGAGTTTCATTCCACATGGTTCAAAGATATGTACGTACACAACTACAACACACCAGACCAAGCCGAATATGACGCTATACAAATGATTTCTCATAAAGTAAAACAGAGCAACGCAAAGACAGACGGCGAACATACTCAACTGCGCAAAATTCTTTTACAGCAAGATCCAGGTTGTGACAAAACCCCTGGTACTATGCCCGGTTTCATGTATGAATTTCAAGTTAAACAGCACGACACGTTTAAAGCCAAACATTATCCAATTCCATATCTTCACAGAGAACAAGTTAAGAAAAAATTACAAGCTATGCTTGACCAAGGAATTATTGAACCGTCAGTTAGTCCGTACATAAACCCGCTCCATATTGTTAAGAAAAAGGATGGCTCACTTCGCCTCGTACTTGATTCGCGTCACATCAATGACATTATTATTAATGAAACAGATCGCCCACAGACACTAGAAGAACTTCTAGAGAAATTTCTTGGTACTTCTATTTATTTCACCTTACATTAGAAATCGGGAATTTCGAAAATTCATCTCCATCCGAACAGCAGAAAGTGCAAAGCATTTCTCTGTTTTGGTGATTGTTATCAATTTTGCAAATTACCGTTCAGTTTAACAATATCTTCAGCAGCGTTTATTCGCGGTTTAAATACTATACTTCCGACAGAACTGAAAGGCAGAATCACAACGTATGT
The DNA here is from genome assembly GCF_023897955.1 of Schistocerca gregaria. Taxonomy (NCBI): domain Eukaryota; kingdom Metazoa; phylum Arthropoda; class Insecta; order Orthoptera; family Acrididae; genus Schistocerca; species Schistocerca gregaria. The sequence continues at coordinate 367,829,869 of NC_064926.1, forward strand.
AGACGACATTCTTATTGCTGAAGCTAACTGGTCTGAACACAATCTGATTCTGGAACAACTGTTGCAAACTTTTCGTGCACAAGGACTCACATTTAATCTTAACAAATCTCACTTTGGCAGAACTTCCATAAAATTTCTTGGACATGTAATTTGAGCAGAAGGCATTGCGCCTGACCCGGAAAAACATCAAACACTACGTGACATTAGTGTTCCGACGATGAAGAAACAACTACGCAGCATTTTGGGATTAATTAACTTTTTCGGTAAATTTATTCATTACTCTGCTTTAGACACCAGTAGATTATGCTAGTTGACGGGTAAAAACGCTATTTGTTCCTGGGATAGCCAAGCACAGTCTGAATTTGTCAATCTGAAGCAAAAGTTGTTGAACGCACCGCTTTTATCACACCCATATCCTACCAGAAATTTTTCTATTGTCACCGGCAGTTCTAACACTTTGGGCGTACACTTTTTTCATGAAATTGAAGAAGATGGCAATACAGTAATTAAAAAACATCGCCTTTGTAAGTCGCATTCTGTCACCCGCTGAACGCCATTATTCTGTCACAGAACTTGAAACATTATGTGTTGTATGGGCATTTACCAGATTTAGGCATTTTCTTTATGGAAGACATACGACCGTTTACACAGTTCATAGAGCTACACAGTTTTTACTTTCCGCTAAATTTACACATGACAGGTTAAGAAGATGGAAACTTTATTTACAGGAATTTAATTTTACAATTGTTCACATTCCCGATACACAAAATATTGTAGCAGACGCACTATCCAGTTCTCTCAGCAACAATCAGCAAGACATCGCAACCAACTTCTCCCAAGCAAATTCTCAGTTGCATTTGAAAATTTCATTTTGTCGTCATTACAAGACATTGCACAGGACCAGAGCAAAGACAACGTATGGAAAGAAATTGAACACCTTTGGCAAGATAGGAATAACGTTACCATTAGAAACCATTTTTCTGTACGCAATAATATTCTGTTTCGTCGCTCTCATCCTGACAGCAACAACTGGCTATTATGTATTCCTGACGAACTTGTTAACAAATTAATTTAGTATACTCATTTAAGTTACGCACATTACGGAGCCAGAAAGTGTTTTCTTATACTGAGACAGAACTGTTATTTTGCCAACATGGAGAAACGTATTCGACGAGTTTTAGCGTCATGTAAAATCTGCCAGAAAGCTAAATCAGACACGACTTCACATATTCCTCTTTTACATCCCATTGTACCCGTTAAATTGAGACACATGGCCGCTGTAGACAATTTTGGTCCGATTCCCAGATCTAATAGAGGTTTTTGTTAGATCTTTGTCGCTGTTGAACTGACTTCAAAATTTGTTACCTTCACTCCGTTACGCAAAGCTACTGCAAAATATATTTGGAATGCTTTTGTAAAATATTTTTTATTTCATGTAGGGCATGTATTGAATGTGGATTCCGACAATGGACCACAATTTCGATCTGCGATATGGACACGTATGTTACGACCTAGAAACATTTCTCCGGTTTATATATCCAAGTATCACGCTTCTTCGTACCCTTCTCAGCGATTGATGAAAGCCATTGGTAAACTATGTAGAATATACTGCCATAAGAGCATATTGATTGGGATACACACATACTCTCATTTCAAGATGTAATTAAATCCATACAAAATGAATCTACTATGCTATCTCCGACTGTTATATTGAAAAAATGTTGAACCACCTAACAAAGTTAAAGAATTAGTATCTTTTCCTACATCTCGTCGAATACGCCACCATGAAATATTTGACATGGCGCACAACAACATCAAACGTGCCTCAGAGCGCCGGAGAAGACAGCAAAAACAGGTTTGTACTCGCCGTGACTTTCACATTGGACAGAAAATATTAGTACGCACACACTTTTTATCCAACAGAGGAAAAAGCAGATCCAGTAAATTTGAGCTTCTATACGCAGTTCCACATAGAATTCACAGCATTTCTCACCCCTATGTAGTACATGTCGAAACACTGAGAACCAGAAAAACAAAGGGCAATCACCATATTTTCAACATTAAACCCTTTATTGAACATACATTTTCTATGATTTATCACACTGTAATGCCATTTCCGGATTTTTATATGTCCACTTACTGATGATGATCATATTTTTTCTTGGCAAGTGCCCGACAAGGTAAGATTAGCAGGTCGCTTTTCTTGTCATTACACATCAGACCGTGCACATTTTCCATTTTTTTGTGCATGTATTATTGTTTTCCTATCGAAATTAGAATTTTTCTCTGTATGCACTATGAAAGCTTTAGGATATAACAAACACCAGTTGACTTTTACATTTTTCCTTATCATGTCTCAATATCTTGACTAATCTGCATTTTTTCCTACTACATTATGATATTGTGAGTGCTTTTTCGCACTTGAAAACTGTCTATGATTTTGACCTAATACGTTTTCTGTCATGCTATGCTGTACTCTTAGGTATATCACTAGAAACATGTTTCTATTTAGTGGGTATATGATTTAAGTGCAAGATGTTAATCCATATTCATCATTTTTAGGTATCAATAACGTGAAAAATAAATAAATAAACAAAAACCACAGTGGTTCACTGTTGTTGTTGTTGTCTTCAGTCCTGAGACTGGTTTGATGCAGCTCTCCATGCTACTCTATTGCTGTGCAAGATACTTCATCTCCCAGTACTTACTGCAACGAACATCCTTCTAAATCTGCTTAGTGTATTCATCTCTTGGTCTCCCTCTACGATCTTTACCCTCCTCGCTGCCCTCCAATGCTACATTTGTGCTCCCTTGATACCTCAGAACATGTCCTACCAACGGGTCCCTTCTTCTTGTCATGTTGTGCCACAAACTCCTCTTCTCCCCAATTCTATTCAATACCTCCTCATTAGTTATGTGAACCACCCATCTAATCTTGAGCATTCTTCTGTAGCAACAAATTTCGAAAGCTTCTACTCTCTTCTTGCCAAACTATTTAACGTCCATGTTTCACTTCCATACATGGCTACACTCCATACAAGTACTTTCAGAAACGACTTCCTGGCACTTAAATCTATACTCGATGTTAACAAATTTCTCTTTTTCAGAAATGCTTTCCTTGCCATAGCCAGTCTACATTTTATATCGTCTCTACTTCGACACTCATCAGTTATTTTGCTCCCCAAATAGCAAAACTTCTTTACTACTTTAAGTGTCTCATTTCCTAATCTAATTCCCTCAGCATTACACGACTTAATTCAACTACATTCCATTGTCCTCGTTTTGCTTTTGTTGATGTTCATCATATATCCTCCATTCAAGACACTGTCCATTTCGTTCAACTGCTCTTCCAAGTCCTTTGCTGTCTCTGACTGAATTACAATGTCATAGGTGAACCTCAATGTTCTTATTTCTTCTCCATGGACTTTAGTACCTCATACGAATTTTTCTTTTGTTTCCTTCACTGTTTGCTCAATATACAGATTGAATAACATCGGGGCCAGGCTACAACCCAGCCTCACTCCCTTCCCAACCACTGCTTCCCTTTCATGCCCCTCGATTCTTATAACTGCCATCTGGCTTCTGCACAAATTGTAAATAGCCTTTCGCTCCCTGTATTTGACCCCTGCCACCTTCAGAATTTGAAAGAGAGTACTCCAGTCAACAATGTCAAAAGCTTTCTGTAAGCCTACAAATGCTAGAAATGTAGGTTTGCATTTCCTTAATCTATTTTCTAAGATAAGTCGTAGGGTCAATATTGTCTCACATGTTTCAACATTTCTACGGAATCCAGACTGATCTTCGGCGAGCTCGGCTTTTACCAGTTTTTCCATTCGTCTGTAAAGAATTCGCGTTAGTATTTTGCAGCCGTGGCTCATTAAACTGACAGTTCGGTAATATTCACATCTGCTTTCTTTGGGATTGGAATTATTATATTCTTCTTGAAGTCTGAGGGTATTTCGCCTGTCTCATACATCTTGCTCACCAGATGGTAGAGTTTTGTCAGGACTGGCTCTCCCAAGGCTGTCAGTAGTTCCAATGGAATATTGTCTACCCCTGCGGCCTTGTTTCGACTCAGGTCTTTCAGCGCTCCATCAAACTCTTCACCCAGTAGCTTATCTCCCATTTCATCTTCTTCTACATCCTCTTCCATTTCCATAATATTGTCCTCAAGTACATCGACCTTGTATAGACCCTCTATATACTCCTTCCATCTTTCTGCTTTCCCTTCTTTGCTTAGAACTGGGTTTCCATCTGAGCTCTTGATATTCATACAAGAGGCTCTCTTTTCTCCAAAGGTCTCTTTAATTTTTCTGTAGGCTGTATCTATCTTACCTGGTGAGATAAGCCTCTACACCCTTACATTTGTCCTCTAGGCAACCCTGCTTAGCCATTTTGCACTTCCTGTCGATCTCATTTTTGAGACGTTTGTGTTCCCTTTTGCCTGCTTCATTTACTTCATGTATATATTGGCTCCTTTCATCAATTAAATTCAATATTTCTTCTGTCACCCAAGGATGTCTACTAGCCCTCGTCTTTTTACCCACTTGATCCTCTGCTGCCTTCACTACTTAATGCCTGAGAGCTACCCATTCTTCTTCTACTGTAATTCTATTCTGTCAATTGTTCCTTTATGCTCTCCCTGAAACCCTGTACAACCTCTGGCTCTGTCAGTTTATCCAGGTCCCAACTCCTTAAATCCCCACCTTTTTGCAGTTTCATCAGTTTTAATCAACAGGTGATAAGCAATAGCTTGTGGTCAGAGTCCACATCTGCCCCTGGAAATGTCTTACAATTTAAAATCTGGTTCCTAAATCTCTGTCTTACCATTATATAATCTATCTGATACCCTCTAGTACCTCCAGGATTCTTCCACGTATACAACCTTCTTTTATGATTCTTGAATCAAGTGTTAGCTATAATTATGTTATGCTCTGTGCAAAAATCTACCAGACGGCTTCCTCTTCCCCACGACTATTAAAGTTTCGTCTCCCTTGACTACCTGAATAATTTCTTTTATCTCATCACACATTTAATCAATTTCTTCATCATCTGCAGAGCTAGTTGGCATATGAAATTGTACTACTGTTGTAGGCGTTGGCTTCGTGTCTATCTTGTCCACAATAATGCGTTCACTATGCTGTTGGTAGTAGCTTACCCACTCTGCAACTTTTTTATTCATTATTAAACCTACTCCTGCATTACCCCTATTTGATTTTGTTTTTATAACCCTGTATTCACCTGACCAGAAGTCTTGTTCCTCCTGCCACCGAACTTCACTAATTCCCAATATATCTAACTTTAACCTATCCATTTCCCTTTTTAAATTTTCTAACCTACCTTCCCGATTAAGGGATGTGACATTCCACGCTCCGATACGTAGAACGCCAGTGGTCTTTCTCTGATAACGACGTCCTCCTGAGTAGTCCCCGCCCAGAGATCCGAATGGGGGACTATTTTACTTCCGGAATATTTTACCCAAGAGGACGCCATCATCATTTAACCATACAGTAAAGCTGCTTGCCTTCGGAAAAAAATTATGGTTGTAGTTTCCTCTTGCTTTCAGCCGTTTTCAGTACCAGCACAGCAAGGCCGTTTTGGTTAGTGTTGCAAGGCCAAATCAGTCAATCATGCAGACTGTTACCCCTGCGACTACTGAAAAGGTTGCTGCCCTTCTTCAGGAACCACACTATTGTCTGGCCACTCAACAGATACTTCTCCATTGTGGTTGCACCTACGGTACGACCATCTGTATCGCTGAGGCACGCAAGCCTCCCCACCAACAGCAACGTCCATGGTTCATGGGGGTAGGAGTGGTTCACTTTGAAATGGAAATTTCACCATCGTAATGAAGAGTAAATGGATGAGAATTAACAAACATTAACAAGAATATACGATACACATCGTACAATAGCAGTCTTAACTAATTATATTTCTTTTAGAATACGAGGCGATTGATGCAAGCTGTCAGACAGAACTACACATGTTAATTTTAGTGATGAAATATGCTAGAAATAAGAAACTCTATACTATGAATAGTTGTATGAAGTGAATGGTAATACCAATAATGAATAATGTAGTGTTTACCTTTTTCAGATGATAATAAATGATGGTGAATAGTTATATGAAGAACATGGCAATACGTATAATGAAGTTTTTCTTTGCAGACGATGATAATGGTGAAGTTTATATATTTTCTGTTAGTTAAGAAATGCTGTGTATTTATTTAAATATTTGTTGCAGTTCCTTTTGACTGTATGTCTTATGTTGCGTAGTATAATGACTGAATGTTTTGGGAAAGACAGCTAGAGTACATACATATTACGTACACGATTCATTACCTGTTAATTCGAAGTTTACTACTTTTCAGCATAATATACATTTTTTATTTCAGGCCCATAATGCATTTTCTATTTTTTCCAGAAGAAGCTTTCCATGATAATAATATGCCATAAGCAGTTAGTTATTAAACCTGTTCTAATACTTGCATTTTTCTTACCCAGTTCTGTGTATCATTTACGAATGTGATCACATATAACTCTACTTGTTTCATAACCTTGCTACAGCTGTCTCATGACGAATGACGTTATTAATCCTTATTTCCAGAAATTAGTCAAAAGCAAATATTTTCATGCCCCAGCAATTGACTATCGATCCAAACGCAATGCATTGCTAGCACAAAAAAAATGTTACCAGTCCCAACTGTTACTAGTTTACAACTAAATAATGATACGTGTTTAAGATACATTTGTAGTTCTAAGTATAATGCAAATTTCTCTTGTATTAAATCCTTTATATCTATGTATTATTGGACTACAGATCTTAAGTAATAGTTACAATGTGTTACATTTTAAATATGTCTTATGTCACCTGCATGATATCATATATAAACACTAACAGCTAAACTCAATAACTCTTGTTTTGAATGATTTTGAATGATGACTTCTGAGTAATACTGAATGATGTTTTCTAATAATGCATAAATGCTATGCCAATAATTACTGTAATGAGATGAATTATGTTGCCAATAATTACTGTAATTAGATGACTTATGAATAATGTTCTGTAATAATTACTGTAATGAAATGACTTATGCGTAAACGCTATGCCAATAATTTCTGTAAATAATATTTTATTGTACTCTATAAATGCTTCGCCAATGATTACTGTAACAAGATGACTAATGTATAATTGCAATGCCAATGATTACTGTAATGAGATGACTTATGCATAAATGCTGTGCCAATATTTACTGTAATAAGATAACTTATGATTAATGTTCTGTAATAATAAATGAGTGCCAATAATTATTCAGATCAGTTGATACAGTAGTGTAATTCTGAATGACGTGTAGCATAAGACTTAATGTCCCTCACCTTCTGACCTAATTACCAGTAATTCCTGCATTATCCGTATGTCATGTTCATCCTCATGATCATGGAGCACATATTTGACTTCTGAACTAATTCTACATTGATATAAGAGTATGGATTCTACAAGAATGTGGTGTTGACATACATAGCTGTCAACCACCTTGAACGATAGAGATGTTATTACGGTCCTACTGTTTGGTGTACCTAATGTACTACCAAAATAATAACATACAATATTAATAAAACATTTCAGTGTCTTGGCTACACTGATAAATACTTCAGGCAAGAGAACTTCAGATTGTCTCACCTGGTGTTGTGCGTCTGTAGAAAGATGTGGACTTTCTGTGGAGCTACGTGCAATCCACTGTGCTACAACAATGATACTATGCTTCCTATTCCTTTCCTAGTTCTTGTAAAATGTTGAAGACTAATACAGTGCTTGTGCACTTTGTTTCATTTCTCAATATGTTTAACTTCTTGTAAAATAGTAAAGACTTATATAGTGTGTGTGCACTTTATGTCATTTGTTAATATATTTTGCACTGATAGCGTATACAATGTCATTTCTTAATACGTTCTGTACTCAGTGCGTGTGCACTCTATTTCATTTCTTAATATGTTCTGTACATATATCTGTAAACCAAATAGATTACAGAAAAATTTGTTGCACATGGCAAGTCAAATTGACTCACCATCACTGCCAAATTTTTGCCCCCCATAGTGGAGGGTTATGTAATAGGTCCATGACTAAGGAATTTGTTGCTAGCGCACTCGAGCAGATGTAATTTCGATGGATTGCTCACGCGCTGCTTGCGATATGTAAGCTATAAGTGAATCTCAGACCAGAGAGCAGTGTTGTACGCAGTACGAACTGTGTCACAGTAGGAGTAAATAGTAGCTAGCAGTTTGGTGTATGGAGTTGGCTGGGCCGGTCGTGTGGAGCGATGGCGGTGCCTGAGCATTTTAGTATAAGGTAAAACCAGCCTCTCGCATATGTAATATTGTCATATCAAGCCCTATGTAAATTATTTTAAAAAGAAATCTATAATAATAATCTTTCTTATAAAAATTAAGTTTTGGCAATCATTCAACTCAATTGAAAGATTTTACTAATTTCTCCAATCCATGGTCGTCCTGATTATTGTAAATAAAATCAGTTGTTTCTTTTATACAAGACAAATTCATCGGCCAGCGTTGCACTGAGCTTTGCCAGAAAAAAATTCTTATAGGAGCAGATATATATGCGTTAACTGGCGACCTTATTGTGGTAAGAATTTTCATTTTTTAAATTCTGAATGATCTTTCAGGGCCATGACGCAGCGCTGCTGACGTTAAAATTTACCAGTTCAAATTAACAGTCAATTAGTGAAAGGTAAGTCAGGCACAATTTTATTGAGAGATTAGTCATATTGAATTATTGGTAGGTTACGGAATTCATTTATTGGGAGGTTGCAATGTATGTCTACACATCTGTAAATTACTTATCGTTTAAGGCAAATGACTAGGGATCTTTTTGTCAAGTGGAACACGAAATTTTTTTAGACGGTGTGCGTCTGACGGGTCCTCTAAGGCAAGTATGCTGATCCTCGAACCGTAGTTCCCTCATCTCTCCGTATCGCACAAGTCCTGTAATACAACTTAATTGATTGCCTTCCAAGCCACTGGAAGCAGTGTGCTAATCCCACCAGTAATTACGTTAATTAAACAATAATCCGCTGTGAATAGCGAGAGGAAAAAACTTAATTTCATTTACGAACAGCGCAGAGCGTGCGCAGCCTTAATGAAAGCCAGAAAACTAGCTGTAATCAGTGCACGAAGCCCTTGTTATTGGAATCAACGCTAGCGAGAGGATACTTTGAAACGAGCGGTGTGATGAGAGATGAAATCGATCATTTAAATTCTTTCATGGTGCTTGTTGAGCTATGTATTACAGCCGAGAGCAGAGGGCTCCCATTAGGAAAAGTGATGCTCTCTTAATTCCAGTCACGTAAATTACCAATGTTCTACCATATTTCTGAGTCCAAGCAAAATGACAGCAAAACACAACGATTTTAGTGGTTTCTCGTGTTAACCGTTGCAGTATATCACAAAACACCTGATAGCGTTATTCATTTAAGCGATGTATCAAAGTATCTGCCGTGCAAGTGAAGTGCAAACTACTATTGCTCATATGCATTATTCTCTCTTACCTGTTCAGTTTTGATCCATGATGAAACAAGCGGACCATAAGAGAAAATGTAAAAAATTATGTTTAAAACCGTCTTGTTTGATAACTGCTGTCATTGTTTCATAGCATTTACCTACAAGTCTGCAGGTTTTACGCGATCCATCCCATTAATACGGCCACTGCCTAAGTTCGACGTCAACGTGTAGTAACCACTCACAGACAGCAGGTGGCAACACTAGCAGAGGAGGGTACATAAAGTGTGTGAGGGAGAAGCGGAGAACAGTGCCGCTGTTGTCGTAATGCGTGTACGGAGTGATTTACCTGACCTCCAAACAGATATGATCATTCGCTTTCAAGCCAAGGCTCAAAAAATTTCCGAAGTGGCTGTTTGTAATTTGTATTCGTGGCATCGTGATTAAAGGACACCGAGCGTTGCAAAATGGTGCTATCCAAAAACCGGCACCAAGACAACAATGTGATCTCGGGACATATATAACATGCGTGAACGAGGGTTGAGAAGATATGTACGGGTCGAATATACGTGCAACTGTTCAACAACTGACCGTCAAAATGCACCAAGGAGCTACTAACAATATCTCCCCAACAACCGTTCAGCGAATGTTGCTGCGTGTGGGCTCCGCAGCGTAAGTCTGGTTCATATACTACTGTACATCGGCGACGAAGGCTGAAATTTCCATATCAGTACCGCAACTGAACTTCCAGTGAGGGCGAAAAGTGGCGTTTACAAATGAATCATATGTTTATGATCCAGCGCACAGATGACGGCTGACTTATACGGTGTAAAACGTCTTAGTGCATCAGCCAACAATCGTCAGAAGAATATATAATAGTACTGTTCTAACAGACGTTATTTTGATAATGCAAACAGCACACATGTTCATGAAGTTCTGACATCTATGGAACTAGACTTGGATATTGTTAAATGATGACTAACTGACATCTTCAGCTTCCGACAGGTGTTGTTGATGTACCTCAATGTGGACAGTTGAAAATGTGTGCCCCCACCGGGACTCAAATCCGGGTTCTCCTGCTTACATAGCACGCGCTCTATCCATCTGAGCCACCGAGGACACAGACGAATAGCGCGACTGCAGGGACTTATCCCTTGCACGCCTCCCGTGAGACTCACATTCCCAACTGTCCACAATTCTACATATGTATTGCACATTATAGACATTTGCCCACCCACTCATTACTCGTGCAAGCTTTGGCGATTCCCGTAAGAGCTTGGACAACCTGTGCGCATTCGCACAGACGAAGGTCTATGGCTGGGTAGCCTTTAACTATATATACGAAGACAGTAACTTGTTCTCGAAAGAACAGTTACTGTTGATGACCGTGCAGCTTTTCCCTGGAATAAATGATGACTAACTGACATCCTCAGATGCCGACAGGTGTTGTTAGTGTATCGAGGTATATTAACAACACCTGTCAGCATCTGAGGATGTCAGTTAGTCATCATTTATTCCAGGGAAAAGCTGCACGGTCATCAACAGTAACTGTTCTTTCGAGAACCAGTTACTGTCATCGTATATATTGAATATTGTTACCTAGTCTGATACTTGCTCTAGGGATACAACTGGTTGCCTGATAAAACAATGTCAAACCAATGGCTTTTGGTGCAGTGTTATTACATTTCATTGACCAGCCGCTGTCCCAGAGTCCAGAGTCCAAGGTGGAGTTATCGTCAGAATGGCCCAGGCCGGAGGTGGGAGCGTTATGGCCTGGGGAATGTTTTCAAGGCATCTATCCTTAGGGACCACGTCCACCCTACATGCTGTTTAGTTTTTCTCTGCACGATGACGTCCACCAGCAGATAAGTGCAACGAGTCACACAGCTACCAGTCTACGTCCGTGATCCGAAGAGCACCCGAACGATTTATCGTACTCTCCTGGCTGCCCATACCCCGGATTTAAACCCAATTGAGAATCTGGGGGACCACCTCAATCAGCCGTTCGCGCCATAGATCCTCAACCGAGAAACCTAAGCCGGCCGTGGTGGCTGATCGGTTTTAGGCGTTTCAGTCTGGAATCTCACGACCGCTACGGTCGCAGGTTCGAATCCTGCCTCGGACATGGATGTGTGTGATGTTCTTAGGTTGGTTAGGTTTCAGTAGTTCTAAGTTCTAGGGGGCTAATGACCTGAGATGTTAAGTGCCATAGTAATCAGACCAATTGAACCATTTTGAGAAACCCAACACCGCTGGCCACGGTACTGGAGTCTCCATGGCTCCACATACCTGTCGGTATTTTCCAGAACTTCTTTGCCACTCTTCTTCTGTATGTCGAGAGGTCCGCGCTGCAAAATGCGGTTACTATAATTTTTGAAAGGCAGTCACGCTAATGTGATTGGACGGTGCCTTTTATTCATTGTGATTCTGCAGAACCGCTGCCTAGTAGAGCCATGAAAATCGTACTACTCCAAACCTGCCTTTTGACGATCATACAGGGTGCTTTTAACGGGACTTCACAACTTTGAACATTTAAACATTCTTATTTATACAACTTTCAGACTTAACATTACATTAATTTTATAGGAAACTGTATCAATTTGTCTTACATCGTACACCAGCATGTATCATATCACCGAAAACAACAGTTGTAGGAGACATGGCTGCTTTCACTGGTCCCGAGCGCGCTCGTTCTGTTTTGTTTGAAGAATCAAAGTCTGCGAAAATTGTGCAATTTAGTTTCTGTATCGAATATGCTGAAGAAACATCCCAGTGGTTCTACCTTTTATGAGTGATGTAAACGTTTTATTGAAATTGGAGTGCAATAAACCATAAAAATTATTCAATTCGACCGCTTGTGTCTGACGTCGTCGTAGAGTAAGTGAGACACATATTGCCTGACGGTCAAACAAAATCGCATGAATTCGCTCGAACTGCTTGTTTCCCATGTGACTGTTTGTTAAGTTTTAAGCAGGCATTTGTATCTCTAGTGTACAGCTTGACGACGGTACAACAACTCAAAGACACCGACACTGATAGGGTTCCTAGTAAGAAATTTTCTGAGGAAACATTACATGGACTGAATAGTTACCAACTTGTCATTGGAAACATTACCTTCAGATATGAGGTATCTTTTCAGGTATGTGGTGAACTTAACAAAACCAACTGTAGGATTTGGGCAGCGAAGACCTACGTCAAAAGATGCAACGTGTTCGCAATAGCCTAAAAGTTAATGTCTTTTGTAAAGTGAGCCAGTGTAAAATTTATAACCCTTTCTTTTCCGAGATAAAATAATCAAGAGAGAAGTTGTCTTACACATGTAGGAAAACCTTTTGACCTACTGACTAGCGAGGCTGGCCGAGAACTCAGTGTACACTTCTTATAAGACGGCGCACTGGTGCACCACATCACAGACACTTTCCAGGTAGATGGATTGACAGGGGTAGACCGATTATATTAGTCCGTCCATACGTTCGCTGAAAATGACACTTATTTTTCTTTTTTTCAGGATTTCATTAAGTATCAGTGTTTGTACGACCATTACCAGCGTCTAAAGCACATCTCAGAACGCGGTTTTACACCACAATTGATCAATTTATGGCAGACATACTGCAGTAATTTAGCGAGAAATCCGTTTCATGTGGGATTTGTGTCACTCATATCCACGTAAATAAAAAAAATGCGTGTGTTCAGAATGATTCATATCCGACAGTTAATTTCCAATTTCACGAAATTTTGACTCAACGTAGTATTCGAATACTAGCAACCTCTTTATTAATTCTCTGTGTTTTTTCTTCTTTTCGTCTGTCCACTTTGTTATTTCTTTCATTGAGGCTTCTTCAAGTTCCCTGTTTTTTATTTTACTTCTGAACTGTTTTCTGTTCTCAGTTTCTTCTGAAATTTTATGTTGTTGCAAATCTTTTGGTGTTTCATATATCTAATAGTTCTTCAACTCGTGTTTTCCATGTGAGCCTGTGTGTAGTAATTAAGGGGGAAATATGTATAAAGAGGTGTATATTCGTTTGTTCAAGATACTAAATCACTGGAAGTTCTTCACTGATTTGTTCCAATTTTTTACACATTGCGAATTTGACTACGTGCACATTTCTTATAACTACTTTTAATATATATAATTAATAAAGTAAATTTAATAGTCAGTGTACAAAGAGTAAACGTTATTACGAAAAACCTCGGGAGCTTTATGACCGATTTACTTTAGATTCTTATTCAATGCTCTAATGGAGATTGGGACGTGCATAGGCTATATAATTTTAATATGTGTAATATTTAAAGGGGAACTACTTCATCTGAAAGTCTCAAAAAGTGCTCCACTGAGTTACTTAAAATTTTACTCGTTACCGAAATAGAATAATAGAATAATGGTTTGGACACAAACACACACATTATTATATAGTGTGTGTGTGTCTGTCCACCAAAACCATTATTCTGTTATATATAGCGGGGAAAATGGGGAAACGTTGTTAGTAAAGGGGAAAGTTGTAATTGTGGCCTATAGGGTTACGAATACCATACTACTACAGGACATGAAGGTCAGTGGAAGGAGAATGTGGACATAGAAAGTGGAGAGGAGGTGATGAAGAAAGAAAGGGAAGAAACAGAAAAGCAGGAGGAGACGGAGAAAGAAGGGGAAGGAGAAGTTGAACAGAGAAAGGTAAAGGAGCTGATGAAGTGAGAGAGGGAGAGTGAGAGGATTTGGAGGAGATAGAGAGAGAATTGCATGGGAAGATGGGCAGAGAGATTGGTTTGGAGGTAATGGTCAGGGAGAGGAGGAAGGAGGAGGAGATGGACAAAGAGTGGGGGAGGAGGAGACGGCCAGGGGCAGGAAGACCAATGGAATTAGGACGTATATCAAATTCCTGTGAATTTTAGAAACGTGTGCTGTCGCTTTTCTTTTTCTTCCATTTCATCTGACTGAGCCACATCAACGCGTAGTCAGAACAGTTATCAGGTAAAAAATGTGACGAATGTTGATAAAAATGACACGAAAACAAATTTTGTAAGTCATGTGAGTCGACACGAGTTTCCAGATTAGTCAAGTACTTTTAGAAGCACCCTGCATGTGTAACGTTAGGGACGAAGCAGTCAGTCATTGTGGAAATAGGAGGTGATATCGTGTAGTGAAGTTCAAATGGCAATGCGTAAGATACTCAAGGACACGTATTTTCGTGAGCAGTGACAAACATGGAACAAAATTTACAACTTGACTTGAAGCATCTCGTCTAGCGTACAAGTTTACTCATATACCCCTGCTCGGCGAGACACAATTTCCTGAAACGATAGCAAATTCATGAATGTAGTACACAGCGACTTGTGGTTCTAATAGTTCATTGTTTGGAAAAACGGCATTCAAGTAGTAACTGTTCTAAAGTTAATCGCCCGTACATAGTTCCTGTCGTCTAAGGCTACTGTTGCGATGGACAGGGATTTCAAATAAAAATTCATTCAGATAACGAAACGAATCCCTTCTGCATTGAAAAGGATCAAACTGACACAAAATAAACTGTACTGAACCCTTCGATCTCACCATACTTAGCCGGCCGGTGTGGCTGAGCGGTTCTAGGCGCTACAGTCTGGAACCGCGCGACCGCTACGGTCCCAGGTTGGAATCCTGCCTCGGGCATGGATGTGTGTGATGTCCTTAGCTTAGTTGGGTTTAAGTAGTTCCAAGTTCTAGGGGACTGATGACCACTAAAGTTAAGTCCCATAGTCCTCAGAGCCATTTTTCACCATACTTAGATTAATGCGACAAATTTAAACTCTGTTCGACACTGGGACTCGCCACAAGTGTCGCGTTTATCACGTTCACTGTGCTCATGGATACTTGCCTTTTCTGGTGTACACTTCACGGACGGACACTTAAGATCAACTTCTAAGAGGCTTCTCGTCAATTCTCTTCCACATTTGATGAAGCAAGTAAGCGAAAGAGTCTTTCGTTGAGGTATGCCGTTGCCACTAAATGTGACTTTACAATAAGGAAACTTATTTAGTTTTGGCATTTTAAGTAGCAGAATGTTGCATGACAGAAAGGCATGTTCTTCTAAATTCTTTGACGTGATTAATTAAAACTATACATCATTTCATAACAGTGAATTTTACCCGTAATGGATGCCGTTGAACTCCGCTGATTTTACTCAATGCACGATCGGCTTTGCGCCCATCCTCACGTGCTTTTAAATTCGGTTACATAATTCGGTGCTCAATTTTCGAGATATCTGTTTCCATAAAAAACGAACAACGGAATGATGATTACATAGATCCAATTGAAATGTATATTGTAAAGTATTATAGAACTTCCGTAGAGCAGAAGTACCCACTTTGTTTCCACATTACATTCATAACATATACTTATGAAACTGTCTCGATTTTTTCTGCATTAACTATATATAAACATCATGATAAATATTGGTGCTTCCATTTTATGTGTTTGATACAGCAGACGTTAATAACCTCAGAAGCACCTACACTCACAACGTCTGACATGTTTACATACGAAAACAGAGACAATGGTCAAAGACCTCCGCAGTAAGACGTTAAATAAAGGATGTTACAAAAAGGTACGGCCAAACTTTTAGGAAACATTCCTCACACACAAAGAAAGAAAATGTGTTATGTGGACATGTGTCCGGAAACGCTTGCTTTCCATGTTAGAGCTCATTTTATTACTTCTCTTCAAATCGCATTAATCATGGAATGGAAAGACACAGCAACAGAATGTACCAGCGTGACTTCAAACACTTTGTTACAGGAAATGTTCAAAATGTCCTCCGTTAGCGAGGCCACATGCATCCACCCTCCGTCGCATGGAATTCCTGATGCGCTGATGCAGCCCTGGAGGATTGTATTACAGCCGTCCACAATACGAGCACGAACAGTCTCTACATTTGGTACCGGAGTTGCGTAGACAAGAGCTTTAAAATGCCCCAATAAATGAAAGTCAAGAGGGTAGAGGTCAGGAGAGCGTGGAGGCCATGGAATTGGTCCGCCTCTACGAATACATCGGTCACCGAATCTGTTGTTGAGAAGCGCACGAACACTTCGACTGAAATCTGCAGGAGCTCCATCGTGCATGAACCACATGTTGTGTCGTACTTGCAAAGGCACAACTTCTGGCAGCACAGGTAGAGTATCCCGTATGAAATCATGTTAACGTGCTCCATTGAGCGTAGGTGGAAGAACATGGGGTCCAATCAAGACACCACCAACAATGCCTGCCCAAACGTTCACAGAAAATCTGTGTTGATGACGTGATTGCACATTTTCGTGCCCACACACGTTGATTGTGAAAATTTACAATTAGATCATGTTGGAATGAAGCCTCATTCGTAAAGAGAATATTTGCACTGAAATGAGGATTGACACATTGTTGGATGAACCATTCGCAGAAGTGTACCCGTGGAGGCCAATCAGCTGCTGATAGTGCCTGCACACGCTCTACATGGTACGGAAACAACTGGGTCTCCGTAGCACTCTCCATACAGTGACGTAGCCAACGTTACCTTGTACAGCAGCAACTTCTCTGACGCTGACGCTGACATTAAGGTTATCGTCAACTGCACGAAGAATTGCCTCGTCCATTGCAGGTGTCCTCGTCGTTCTAGGTCTTCCCCAGTCGCGAGTCATAGGCTGGAATGTTCCGTGCACCCTAAGACGCCGATCAATTGCTGCGAACGTCTTCCTGTCGGGACACCTTCGTTCTGTAAATCTGTCTCGATACAGACACGGCTATTGCCCTGTGCTAATCCATACATCAAATGGGCATCTGCCAACTCCGCATTTGTGAACATTGCACTGACTGCAAACCACGTTCGTGATGAACACTAACCTGTTGATGTCACGTACTGATGTGCTTGATGCTACAACTGTAGAGCAATGAGTCGCATGTCAACACAACCACCGAATTCAACATTACCTACCTTCAATTGGGCCAACTGGCGGTGAATCGAGGAAGTACAGTGCATACTGACGAAACTAAAATGAGCTCTAACATGGAAATTAAGCTTTTCCCGACACAGGTCAACATAATATCTTTTCTTTATTTATGTGTGAGGAATGTTTCCTAAAAGTTTGACCGTACCTTTTTGTAACATCCTGCATAAGGGGCATTCAAATAAAACCCAGTCACTAGTGTAAAGTAAAGGGAACGATTTTATTAACTCATAAATAGTCATGCGCAGCACACAAACTCAAAAATAGTCGCTAAAAATCAATGCACATTTATCCCTTTGCGACACTAGCCGGTTGATTCCATCCTTGAAGAAGCTAACAGGCTGCTATCTGATCCACGCCTGTTTTATTGCTGCCCGGGCTTAGCCACCATAATTTGGATATGGAGTAGGACGTGACCAGGTTGTGACTAAAATCTGGTGGCAGGAAAACGATTAGTGACAAATAAGCGCCAGCTAGTATGAAACAGTTACTTAGCTTCATTGACAGCGAAGAGTGTACCGTAGATACAGTTCCAATTAGTGTCCAAAGAATATTCCTGATTCGTGGCCTAAGTCGTTGTACAACACTGAATCGCACAGCGAGCTAGCTAACCAGAAAACGAACGATGGCACTGACGACTTCAATGAGCTGTCCGCAATACTACTTGACTCAGGGCCAGCGCCCCTGTTATATCAGGTAGCCAGAGGGCGCTGTAGGCCCAAGCTCAGCAATGGCTCGACGTCTTCGGTCGGCGGCAACGCCAAGCGCCGTCGGCGGTCGCGACGGGAAACTGTGGCAAGCGACACGACGGCAGGGCGCGCGCGCTGTTCGGTTGGGTCCGCGGATAGAACAGCGTGGACCCAGTTCCACACTTTGTCGTCCGTTGCGATGTTATGTTCACGAACAGCTTCTTTTAGAGGTCCAAACAACGATGGATCTCGTCCACGGTGATTATGCGTGTGTCGAAGACTAAAGCCTTCACATCTGCAACCATTTCTGGTGTGATGACACTATGAGCCTGTCCAGAGCGAGCTCCGTCTTCCAGTGACTCGAACCCCTCAAGGGATCGTTTGCGTCATTCCACAACACTTTAACGACTCAGACTATACTCACCGTACACAGCCTTCATCCGTCAACATATTTCACGGCCTCCGACTGTCCAGAACGAGCATCGTCTTCCGGTGACTCGCACCCCTCAAGGAATCGTTTGCGCCATTCCACAACACTTGAACGTTTCAGACTGTACTCACCGTACACAGCCTTCATCCGTCGACAAATTTCACGTCCGCCAACTTCCTCCGCCGCCAAAACTCGAATCACCCCTCGTTGTTCCTGCTTTCTCGCCTGCATGTTCGGTAGTGAACGATAACTTGCGTGACCACCTCCTCTTCGGCGTGAAACCACACTGGTGTTATGCAATATCAAAAGCTGCGCACGCGTCAGTCTCTCTACCAATTGATGACGCCACATAGCCGCAGTTACGTGGTGCCACCTTACGTGTAAGGCAAAGTTAGACGCACTGACCTAGTTTTATTTGAATGGACCTCATATACCGAAACGTAACAGATTTTACAAATTATGAAAATGAAGTTGTTACATGCTTATGGCACCACATTGTCCTTCATGATTTATGGACTGGTTGCTGACAAATTATGTAACTTTGTAATAATTTTTTACTAGTTGTGATGGGGCAAAGAGTAGCAGTTTTAGTTCTTCAATATTTTAGTAAATATTTGTACAAGTGGTTTGTAAACCAGGAAAACTTGTTCACTGAGAATGGGACGTGGTGAGCTGGAGATTTGTGTGTAGCTTTCAAGCGCTTCAAGAAGATTCATTTTCTCCTCTTTGCTGACATAGTGTAGAATCTGCAGGTCCTTTGTAAAGGTTGTGGTTGAGTGGCCACATTCTCTGGATGTATTGCAAAAGTGGATTTATCAAAGTTAAGTATCCGAAAGGTATCCATATGAAAATTCTTGGCAGATTAAAATTCTGTGCTGGACCTTTCCCTTTCGCGGGAAAGTGCTCTACGAATTTTTTTACCCGAATTTCTTTTTTTTTTAGTGCTCTAATGACTTTCATTTTTAGAATAAGTCTTCCTTGCAAACAACATAAGGAATATACAGTTACTACATGAGAAAAAAGATGCAGGTAATGAGAAAACAAATAAAAACCTCTATTGTTTGAAACTTAAAGACGACGTTTTTCGTAAAATAGATCAATACTCCTCGGAAACCCAAAAGATAAATACTCTCACAACATTTTTCTTTTTTCTTTCTCTTGTAAACCTAAATAAATATACAGTCTCAGCTTTAGCAGCCACCCAACTTTTTTATGGGGGAGCAATTGAGAACGAAAACAAATAGGCTGCAGACACAGAGCTATGCGTAAATAGGATAAACATGTGTAAGGAAAACAAATTAGAAGATAAAGCGAAAAGACATTGAAAGAAATCGGGGACACTTGCTTCGCCACGCTCCACTCAGGCGCGCGGTCAGAACGACGTCCATTCTGTCACTGAGCATTATAAGGGGAACGTGTGATCGTCCAGTCTGTGCTGGAACGTTTCGTTGAGATTCCAGCTCCGAGGCGAGATGGCGAAAATACTCCGTAAATAGGCCGCGAAAGTGAACCGAGGGCCAAGTCGTCCACGTAGGTTCGGCAGCGGGATACATAACCCCGGAGTACAATACCTGTCAAGCATCGCCGTAATCCACAGATACGTGGTTCCTTCGCAATGGCATAAAGCATCGTGGACAATGGGCAACCCTGCCGTACTGAGCGTTCGGTCAGTATAGGTTCTGTAAGTCCTCCGTTGACGTTTCCTAGCGAAGGAGCAGCATAATCAGCTGCGTGAACGTTGGGGGAATCGCAATCCGGCCCATCACTGCTTTGATGAATGCATAATTGACACTGTCAAACGCTTGATTGAAGTCGATGGAGATTAAAACTCCTGGCAGTCGCGAGTGTGCCATAGCCATCACATGTCACTATTCACTGAGGACTGTCTGTATATTATGATCGCCGCCTAAGGATGTTTGTTCGTGGTAAACAATTTCTCGTAATACATGTTTGAGTTGCAGATCTAGAAGCCGTGTGAAAATCTTGAAGTCGGAACTGAGTAACGTGAGCAGCCCATGACTATCGAGTCGTGTTTCTCCTGCAATTTTCGGGACTGGTATGAGTAAGTCTCCCTACAACGTTGGTGGCGGGAGTGCCGCACCGGAAAAAAAGTTCCCGGTACATGTCTCTCCATCGTGGAAAACTCAGTTCTTGGAAGGTTCTGTAAAATTAGAGCGGTAAACCATCCCGGCCGTGATCCTTTGGCCACAGCGCCATGGACGTCGTAGGTGGCCACTTCCGCAGTCAGGAGGGTTGCAGTCGGGGCGTTTAGTGTTGAGCGAATCTCCTGGGCAACCTCAGCAATGGCCTATGCACCAGCACGTACATCTTGATAGATAAGTCTGTAGTGCTTGTGAAGGCATCCACAAAGGTAGCTTGCGAAGTCAGCCGTCGTCCATCAGATGGTCTAAAGTTATCATTAAGGCCTGTCGGCGTCGACGAACATTTTGAACAATATGAGGCATTAATCCTATCTTGGCAGCGTGCTCGTATAACGGCTCATTCCAGATGGCACCTGTTCAAGGTTAAAATCTTTGCGTTGATCTGTTGAGCTTCATTTAGACGGGCCGGGGTTGGAGGATGGGCGGCCGAAGTGGCCGTGCGGTTCTAGGCGCTGCAGTCTGGAACCGCGAGACCGCCTTGGGCATGGATGTGTGTGATGTCCTTAGGTTAATTAGGTTTAAGTAGTTCTAAGTTCTAGGGGTCTGATGACCCTAGAAGTTAAGTCCCATAGTGCTCAGAGCCGTTTGAACCATTTTGTTGTGTGGTGAATTCACCTGACTTTCGCTCTGCCATAGTGTGTCAAAGTGCGTCGAATGGCCACTTTGGCAATGTGGGCTCGTGATGCGTTGAACACAAGCGTGACACGTCTCGGTGACCTGCTGCCAACATTCAGGATCCCGCAGGAGTGTGACGTTAAGTTTCCAAGATCCTGCACTGCGCCATATAGACTGCATACGTTGGTTCATAGTACAGATATGATCCGAAAAGGCAGACGGCCAACCGTCCACGTCAAGGAGAACGGGTTGCGCAGCGTCAGAGACACATATTCTATTGAGTCGGCGGGGCGGAGTGTACCACTGTCAAAGTGTCAAGGAGACGAAGCCGGCGGACGAGGAAGCGAAGTACCGGACATGCGGTGAAATGGAGGTAGTGGCTTGTACGCTCTAGGAAACAGTTGAAATCACCACCTATCATGAGATGATAGTATCGGCCGAGGAATAAAAGCGTAGTATCTTCTGCGTTGAAAAGAAAGCGTCCTTTCGTTTATGAGCGCTCGATACGGCTCAGAGATTTATAATTTTGATTCCGTCAACTGTTATGGCCAATAGTCGTGCCGTTGGGAGATATGCGACATCGGAAACTGCAATCTCTTCTCGGAGGAGTATGGTGGCGCTTGTGTCTTCCGAAGCCGCCGGGGCGGCGTAAGTCTCCTGTCCGTAACACCCGGACCAAGTTGCTGTCCTCAGTTCTTGTAGCAAAGCGATGCTGATGTCCGCTGCTCTTAGCGTGTCGCGGAAAAGTTGAAGTTTAACGTGGGAGCCGATATTATTGGTGTTGATGGTAGTTATTCGGTATGTCTGATGGGGTATCCGTACTGTCGATAGGTTCGTAGCTGGTGAAAATTGTCGTGGTGGATTACGGAAGTCCATAGCAGTCGCAAGAGTCGTCGTAGAAACATCTACATTCTTTTGTCATCAGTCTTCTGAATGGTTTGATGCAGCCCGTCACGAATTCCTTGCCTGTGCTAAACTCCTCATCTCAGAGTAGCAATTGCAACATACGTCCTCAGTTACTTGCGGGATGTATTCCAATCTCTTTCTTTCTCTTCAGTTTTTGCCCTCTACAGCTCCCATGGAAATCATCCCCTCATGTCTTAGCAGATGTCCAATCATCCTATCCCTTCTCCTTAAAGGTGTTTTCCACATATTCCTTTCCTCTCTGATTTTGCGCAGAACCTACTCATACCTTATCTTACCGGTCTACCTAATTTTCAACATTCGTCTGTAGCACCACATCTCAAATGCTTCGATTCTCTTCTGTTCCCGTTTTCACAGATTGTGTGTTTCACTACCATACAATGCTGTACTCTAGACGTACATTCTCTGAAATTTCTTCCTCAACTTAAGGCTGATGATTGATATTAGTAGACTTATCTTGGCCTGGAATGCCGTTTCTGCCAGTGGCTGTCTTTTTTTGTTGTCCTCCTTGTTCCGTCCGACATTGCTTACTTTACTGCCTAGGTAGCAGATTTCCTTAACTTCATCTACTTCGTGACCATCAATCCTGATGTTAAGTTTTTCGCTGATATCATTTCTACTACTACTCATTACATTCCTCTTCCTTCGATCTACTCTCAATCCATACTCTGTACTCATTAGACTGTTCATTCTGTTCTTCTTCACTTTCTACAACTACATCTACATTTATACTCTGCAAGCCACCCAACGGTGTGTGGCGGAGGGCACTTTACGTGCCACTGCCATTACCGCCCTTTTCTCTTCAAGTCGCGTATAGTTCGCGGGAAGAACGACTGTCTGAAAGCCTCGGTGCGCACTCGAATCTCTCTAATTTTACATTTGTGATCTCCTCGGGAGGTATAAGTAGGGGGAAGCAATATATTCGATTCCTCATCCAGAAACGCACCCTCTCGTAACCTGGCGAGCAAGCTACTCCGTGATGCAGAGCGCCTCTCTTGCTGAGTCTGCCACTTGAGTTTGCTAAACATCTCCGTAACGCTATCACGCTTACCAAATAACCCTGTGACAAAACGCGCCGCTCTTCTTTGGATCTTCTCTATCTCCTCCGTCAACCTGATCTGGTACGGATCTCACACTGATGACCAATACTCAAGTATAGGTCGAACGAGTGTTTTGTAAGCCACCTCCTTTGTTGATGGACTACATTTTCGAAGGACTCTCCCAATGAATCTCAACCTGGTACCCGCCTTACCAACAATTAATTTTATATGATCATTCCACTTCAAATCGTTCCCCAAGCATCCTCCCAGATATTTTACAGAAGTACCTGCTACCAGTGTTTGTTCCGCTATCATATAATCATACAATAATGGATCCTTCTTTCTATGTATTCGCAAAACATTACATTTGTTTATGTTAAGGGTCAGTTGCCACTCCCTGCTCCAAGTGCCTATCCGCTGCAGATGAAACGTCACCTTCGAAAAATTATACATAACTGTACTTAAACTGACACACAATATTTTTTTGGGCAACGCAGTCTGACTTTTAATAATCCCTACAAAAGAATGGCCCTGTCTAACATTAACCTTTCACAAATCACTTACCTCACCAATAATCTTCGTTACTCGAACTACTGCAATACAGCGAGCGCCACTACTGCCAACTAAATAAAAGATTCACACTACTGAAGGCACTAACTACTGATAGGCATAGTTAAGAAATGAAAGATTTTGATAGATAACAATGTATTTACCTTAATAGTCATAATATATATATAGCAGTTCATGACATCCAGTCTTACAAATTTCAAAACTCCGCCATCTCTCTCCCCACGTCCACCACTGCTGACGGCTCACCTCCAACTGCCAACGCTACGCGCTGTTCACTTCCATCTGCCCAACGCTACAATGGCAGACAACAATGCAAACCAGCCACAGACTGCACACGGCACAGCCAGTGATTTTCATACAGAGCGCTACGTGGCGGTGGCGTTACCAATAAAAAAACCTAAACAGCCTACTTACATAGCCCCCATGCTCCCCACAAAAAATTTTACAAATTCTTTTGGGCAGTGGCCAATAATGATTTGATAAAATTTT
The DNA here is from genome assembly GCF_023897955.1 of Schistocerca gregaria. Taxonomy (NCBI): domain Eukaryota; kingdom Metazoa; phylum Arthropoda; class Insecta; order Orthoptera; family Acrididae; genus Schistocerca; species Schistocerca gregaria. The sequence goes on from NC_064926.1 coordinate 367,854,247, forward strand.
TCATAATTACAATAACAAAGAAATCAAATGCACATATTTTTTGATACAATGTTGGTCAAATGCTAAAATTTTCTCACAGTCCATAAAGACAGTCCTGATCGTTTATCACACTAAAATGGCAGTGTTTTTGCTCAATGTCTGAGCAGTGAAAGAAAATGCACATGGAAGTAGTGAATATCCATGCAGTCTTGAAGACATAGTGTTGTCCTTCCAACGGAAAGACAGTGCTGACTCTTGACATGCTGACAGGTAATGGGCCAGAACAGAGCAAATCCACAGCAGAGTCAGTCGAAGATCAAGAATACTGGTAGGTAGGTCATCACAGAGTAGAGACACTGTAGTCCTGGTAGAGAGTATGGTATTGGTAGGCCACCAGAGGTGCAGACCCACTGCAGTCCTTGTAGAAATAATGGTACTGGTGGGTCATCAAAGGTGCAGGCCCACTGTAGTCCTTGTAGAGACGGCTAGCAACCATCTATTGCGACTGTGCAGGTGCATAATCACCATCGAAGAGTCTTGCGGAGAATATAGCAAGTCCATAAACCACCACTTGTGCACTCACAAAGTTTTGGAATTATCCTTAGAACTAGCAGTGCTGTTAACCAGTCCCTTGCTGAATTGTCAATACACGTGCAAACACTATCAGTCCCTACTTCTCACATATTGTCCATATACTATGACCAACATAAATGTGTGCAGTGAAATGTAACTTACAAGTTACTTAATTCGATGAACTGGTGTCAATTATAATTTTATAACATAAGAATACAATAACAAAGGTACAAAATACATCATTAAAAACATAATAATACAGATAACATTTTCAGTAACAGGAGCTTTACAAAAGAATAGGAATAAACATGTACTTCATTGTTACAAGAATTATGACATAAGTACACATATAAAATAATGATAGTTGTTTTCGAAACATTAATTTCACACTTGAGAATTGAAACAAAACAGATAAATAATGTCTAAACATCTTTACAAAGTAAATAACATATTATGAGAAAAATTCTACAATGCAACTCTCATCAGATAAACGCATAAAGACAGGAAGAACACAAATACCCAAGGGTACACAAACACACAGTTGGATAACACAAGGAAAGACAGGGTTTGTTTTACTGCAGTATTTTGCAAACAAAACTTTCTTTACATCTTGGAGATCTCCCTTCGTTCTTCATTATTTCCAAAAAGTCCTATCTATACCTGCTTTCTGTACTTTTTTCGTATAACTTCTCGATGCATTTCTTCCAATTCATCGCAACTCATTCTCTTATATAGTCTAGCCCCTCTTAAGCTAACTTAAATCTACTGAGCTCAGATGCTAAACTAAGGGATGAGGCAATGCAGCAGCACGAAACAGTGAATACAAACAGCAATGAAAAAAATGGAAATTGTCAAGGCAAGCAGCAGCAAATGCAATAACTTATATCTAAACATGACGTAGCTCAAGCAGAAAAAATATTAAAGTAGAGATGGGCATGTCTAATACCTATGTCACATCTTAGTGTCTATGTAATTAAAGTGGTGCACCACAGCAACTTATTGAAAAATAAATATTACCATGTACTTTAAAAGAAAATTATGTATGCAGTTACTGTTACTAGTCCCTTCTTATTGTTCTTTCCTTTCCAAGTGCTACTTTTTTTTTCAAGAATGTGGATCATAAAATTATTATTTAACAGATCTGTTGACAGAAAGTTTTCACTTTAGCAAATGCATTTAATTTTATTTTATAAAACCAATGCTGTAACACAGCTGGAAAACAGATATCAAATGAAATAAGCAACTATGAAAGGCAAAGCATAAAAATTAGTACAAATTCTCTCAACTCTCGTAGAAAGACACTTGTCATAATCAGGTTTGCAGATGTAAGAATGTTTCCAAGTAATGAGCGTGTCGTATTTGCGGTGCTTTCTACAAAGGAATGTCAATAGCGAGGATAATGGCCTCTTTTTTTTCTCCACCTGTGCCTCTGAAAGGCACACACTAATGCTTTTTCCAAGGTGCCTGTCGAGCTGGGTGCCCACAACACATTACGTGCAGGTGGTCACTTGCCTTTCTTACTGAAAAATTTACGACAGCAGTTTCGGCTACAGTGACAGTCTCATATAAAAATATTTCACAGGTCAAGAATTTACGTTACAAATCTGTAGAAACAAAACCCTATTGATATAACAGTGTCCAAAAAATTTTCTTTGGCATTGTAATACATTCACGCATTTACATGTATTTCATAACTCTTAAAGTACGATTCTTGGTTTCCAACAACACTTTTCACAAACCAGAGACCCTAACCACTACTAATTATTCCTTACCTTATTCGTCGACACTTATTCAACAGTCAGCGGTTCCAGACTGTAGCGCTTACAACCACACGGCCACTCTGGCCGGCTGCGTCTGACAGATTCCTGTGAACTGGGTGTTTATCGAACTCTGAAAGTGACTGTTGTTCAGTTAAAGTGAAAATAATTAATTGTCTTTAACAAATGTGGAGTAAGTTTTATTGAATTTCGTTGGCAAACACATTGTTTTCTAGAAATGATTTGTTGTTTATTCATTGGGCGTTTAAAGTTAAGTTGGACACTTCTACATTTTATTACTTCAATTAAACCACAAATATTACTACCGCGATTCAGGAGTTTATTGATTTTAGTGTGATGACTGTATTCTGTGTTGTGCAGCCCCACATGTAGTTCAATTAAGAACAGAACAACGTGTGATATTATGATGCAAAACTGGTAATAACGACGAGTACTGTAATTGGTAGCATTTCTTCGTAGGAGCCTGTAGTATTTATCAGAAACGCGAACTGGGGTAAGATGAATTTGGTTGCATACGAAACGTAGGAACACGAGAGTCAGTAACGACTCTGCGATTATTCTTAGCAGTGAGGCTCGAGAAAGGAAAACTTACGATTATGGCATTCGAAGGTTTATCAAAATCTTTTTACAATGTTCACAGAAGTATAACCATTGAAATTATGGAGGCAGAAAGGATCAAATACATGGTACAAATGGTTAAAATGACTCTGAGCACTATCAGACTTAACATTTGAGGTCATCAGTGCACTCGAACTTGGAACTGCTTTAGCCTGCGGAGAGCTGGGGTGCAAATTTCTCGACCTCCGCTATCGGGTGGAGAAATGTAGGGTCCCCCTGAATAGGTCAGGCGTGCACTACACGCCGGAAGCGGCTACGAGGGTAGCGGAGTACGTGTGGAGTGCACATGGGGTTTTTTTAGGTTAGAGAATTCCCTCCCTAGGCCCGACAAGACGCCTCCTGAGACGCGGCAAGGCAGGAGTAGGCAAAATGCAACAAGGAATAACAATATTAATGTGCTAATAGTAAACTGCAGAAGCGTCTATAGAAAGGTCCCAGAACTGCTCTCATTAATAAACGGTCACAACGCCCATATAGTACTAGGAACAGAAAGTTGGCTGAAACCAGACGTAAACAGTAATGAAATCCTAAACTCTGATTGGAATGTATACCGCAGAGATAGGCTGGACAGTGAAGGGGGAGGCGTGTTTATAGCGATAAGAAGTGCAATAGTATCGAAGGAAATTGACGGAGATTCGAATTGTGAAATGATTTGGGTGAAGGTCACGGTTAAAGCAGGCTCAGACATGGTAATTGGATGTCTCTATAGGCCCCCGGGCTCAGCAGCTGTTGTGGCTCAGCACCTGAAGAATAATTTGGAAAATATTTCGAGTAGATTTCCCCACCATGTTATAGTTCTGGGTGGAGATTTTAATTTGCCGGATATAGACTGGGAGACTCAAACGTTCATAACGGGTGGCAGGGACAAAGAATCCAGTGAAATATTTTTAAGTGCTTTATCTGAAAACTACCTTGAGCAGTTAAACAGAAAACCGACTCGTGGCGATAATATATTAGACCTTCTGGTGACAAACAGACCCGAACTATTTGAATCAGTTAATGCAGAACAGGGAATCAGCGATCATAAAGCGGTTACTGCGTCGATGATTTCAGCCGTAAATAGAAATATTAAAAAAGGTAGGAAGATTTTTCTGTTTAGCAAAAGTGACAAAAAGCAGATTACAGAGTACCTGACGGCTCAACACAAAAGTTTTGTCTCAAGTGCAGATAGTGTTGAGGATCAGTGGACAAAGTTCAAAACCATGGTACAATATGCGTTAGATGAGTATGTGCCAAGCAAGATCGTAAGAGGTGGAAAAGAGCCACCGTGGTACAACAACCGAGTTAGAAAACTGCTGCGGAAGCAAAGGGAACTTCACAGCAAACATAAACATAGCCAAAGCCTTGCAGACAAACAAAAATTACGCGAAGCGAAATGTAGTGTGAGGAGGGCTATGCGAGAGGCTTTCAATGAATTCGAAAGTAACGTTCTATGTACTGACTTGGCAGAAAATCCTAAGAAATTTTGGTCCTATGTCAAAGCGGTAGGTGGATCAAAACAAAATGTCCAGACACTCTGTGACCAAAATGGTACTGAAACAGAGGATGACAGACTAAAGGCCGAATTACTAAATGTCTTCTTCCAAAGCTGTTTCACAGAGGAAGACTGCACTGTGCTTCCTTCTCTAGATTGTCGCACAGTTGACAAAATGGTAGATATCAAAGTAGACGACAGAGGGATAGAGAAACAATTAAAATCGCTCAAAAGAGGAAAGGCCGCTGGTCCTGATGGGATACCAGTTCGATTTTACACAGAGTACGCGAAGGAACTTGCCCCCCTTCTTGCAGCGGTGTACCGTAGGTCTCTAGAAGAGCGAAGCGTTCCAAAGGATTGGAAAAGGGCACAGGTCATCCCCGTTCTCAAGAAGGGACGTCGAACAGATGTGCAGAACTATAGACCTATATCTCTAACGTCGATCAGTTGTAGAATTTTGGAACACGTATTATGTTCGAGTATAATGTCTTTTCTGGAGACTAGAAATCTACTCTGTAGGAATCAGCATGGGTTTCGAAAAAGACGATCGTGTGAAACCCAGCTCGCGCTATTCGTCCACGAGACTCAGAGGGCCTTAGACACGGGTTCACAGGTAGATGCCGTGTTTCTTGACTTCCGCAAGGCGTTTGACACAGTTCCCCATAGTCGTTTAATGAACAAAGTAAGAGCATACGGACTATCAGATCAATTGTGTGATTGGATTGAGGAGTTCCTAGATAACAGAACGCAGCACGTCATTCTCAATGGAGAGAAGTCTTCCGAAGTAAGAGTGATTTCAGGTGTGCCGCAGGGGAGTGTCATAGGACCGTTGCTATTCACAATATACATAAATGACCTGGTGGATGACATCGGAAGTTCACTGAGGCTTTTTGCAGATGATGCTGTGGTGTATCGAGAGGTTGCAACAATGGAAAATTGTACTGAAATGCAGGAGGATCTGCAGCGAATTGACGCATGGTGCACGGAATGGCAATTGAATCTCAATGTAGCGAAGTGTAATGTGATGCGAATACATAGAAAGATAGGTCCCTTATCATTTAGCTACAAAATAGCAGGTCAGCAACTGGAAGCAGTTAATTCCATAAATTATCTGGGAGTACGCATTAGGAGTGATTTAAAATGGAATGATCATATAAAGTTGATCGTCGGTAAAGCAGATGCCAGACTGAGATTCATTGGAAGAATCCTAAGGAAATGCAATCCGACAACAAAGGAAGTAGGTTACAGTACGCTTGTTCGCCCAATGCTTGAATACTGTTCAGCAGTGTGGGATCCGCACCAGGTAGGGTTGATAGAAGAGATAGAGAAGATCCAACGGAGAGCAGCGCGCTTCGTTACAGGATCATTTAGTAATTGCGAAAGCGTTACGGAGATGATAGATAAACTCCAGTGGAAGACTCTGCAGGAGAGACGCTCAGTAGCTCGGTACGGGCTTTTGTTGAAGTTTCGAGAACATACCTTCACCGAAGAGTCAAGCAGTATATTGCTCCCTCCTACGTATATCTCGCGAAGAGACCATGAGGATAAAATCAGAGAGATTAGAGCCCACACAGAAGCATACCGACAGTCCTTCTTTCCACGTACAATACGAGACTGGAATAGAAGGGAGAACCGATAGAGGTACTCAGGGTACCCTCCGCCACACACCGTCAGGTGGCTTGCGGAGTACGGATGTAGATGTAGATGTAGAACCTAAGGACCGCACACACATCCATGCCGGAGGCAGGATTCGAACTTGCGACCGTAGCAGTTTCACAGTTTCGGACTGAAGCTCCTAGAACTGCTAGGTCACCGGGGCCGATTTAAAATACATGGAGTGAAGGGTTGTACGATACAGAAATTCTACAGGAACCAGTCCTCAGTTACAAGAGTCGAACGATATGAAAGGAAAGAAGGTGTTGACACCGTAGTGGGACATGTTTGTAGCTAATTCCCGATGACAGTCGATCTGTAAATTTCAGCAAGCAGTAAAGGGAACCAAAGAAACTTTGAAAAGAAGTTCAAGGTGAAAACAGAAAATATTTGAGGTGTACCGATGACATTGTAATACTCTCAGAGACATCAAAGGACATGAAACAGAGGGTGGAAGGAGTAGATGGTGTTTCTTGTAAGAAGATTATAAATAAACGTTGACAAAAGTAAAACTATAAGGGAATAGACTTAAATCAGGCGAAGTTGAGGAACTATATTTGGAAATTAAGACACCAAATGTAGTGAAAGGAGTTTGCTATTTGTCTCACAAAATAAATGGTTACAGCCGAAGTAAAGAGTGCATAAAATGCAGAATGACAACTTCTCAATATGAGATATTTGTCAACAGCGCATACAAACCTAAATGCCAAAAGTTATTTTAATATCATTCGTCTATGATATAACCTTGTGCCGAAGTGAAACATGGTATTTTGGTATGTGGTGCTGCACAAGAAATATGTAGATTGGATGGGTAGATCGAGTGACTGATTGAGAGATACAGAATCAGACTGCGAACGAAAGAAATTTATGTCATAATTTTCTGTAGAACATAGTTGTAGTTGATGAAACAGTGTTTCGTCACTTCTAACCGTAAACAAAGAGACACTATGTGGAGTCGTGTCACACCACCTCTCTGCCGAAGAAAAACCTGTAGAGTCATGGCGATGGTCTTCTAGAGCTCTGAAAGCGCTTTTCTGTTTGATGTCCTGCCTCATGGTGTAAAGATCAACTTTGAAGTGTATGTGTGCCACCCTCACGAAATTGAAGAAACGCCTTTAACATGTCCGTCGCCACATAAATGAATATAAACTTCTCTATTACAATGGAAGACCTCTTCCATGTCTGTGCACTCGAGAGGAGCTCACAAAACTTCACTGGACTGTTCTTCGTCATCCAATCTACACCACGGATCTCGCACCCTTCGACTTCCAAATGCTTGGCGCTCAGCCGGAAGGAATGAATGGATGATGGAAACGTTATTGACGCAGTAAGTCGTTGATTCCGAAGTCGTCGACTAGTGTGGCTTCGTGTGGGCATACAGGTCCTCTCGCTAATGTGGTTGAGACAGTCGCATTGTTGAACGAATCCTGAAACCAAGCTACTTCAAGAAGAAAGTGTGTTGCATTAAAAAGGCAAAGATAGCAGTATACCCGAGAATCAACTGTTCTACTCTGAGAAGATGAGGTTGCCACTCGAAAGTAATTGGTGGCTGGCCAAATGAAACCGTTCAGAAGACAGATAGCCCCCGATTCTCACAACATCAAAAGACGTATCTACTACTTGTTGCTTGTTACTTGTTTGTCTCCTTTGAGATGGGGGTCATATGCAGTCCTGATTGTGGCGCTCACCTGCACGGCGCCAAACACGCATACGACCATCATTGGCACCAAGGCAGAAGAGACTCTCATCGCTGAAGACGACACGTCTCCATTCGTCCCTCCATTCACGCCTGTCGCGACACCACTGTCTGCCTAACAGTCGCTACATATCTTTACACTTTATTTTAGCTGTGACTGTGGTTTTACCCTTTTTGCGGCATTTGTTTAAATATGATGACTTACTTGGTTGTCATTATCATTAAAAATTTTCTTACGCTTTCGTTGTATTTTTGACATTTCTGATTTTTGTCATGTTGCGCAGTTATGTAGTTCCAGTAAACCCCCAGGACTGTCTCGATTTTCCTATATACACTCCTGGAAATGGAAGAAAGAACACATTGACACCGGTGTGTCAGACCCACCATACTTGCTCCGGACACTGCAAGAAGGCTGTACAAGCAATGATCACACGCACGGCACAGCGGACACACCAGGAACCGCGGTGTTGGCCGTCGAATGGCGCTAGCTGCGCAGCATTTGTGCACCGCCGCCGTCAGTGTCAGACAGTTTGCCGTGGCATACGGAGCTCCATCGCAGTCTTTAACACTGGCAGCATGCCGCGACAGCGTGGACGTGAACCGTATGTGCAGTTGACGGATTTTGAGCGAGGGCGTATAGTGGGCATGCGGGAGGCCGGGTGGACGTACCGCCGAATTGCTCAACACGTGGGGCGTGAGGTCTCCACAGTACATCGATGTTGTCGCCAGTGGTCGGCGGAAGGTGCACGTGCCCGTCGACCTGGGACCGGACCGCAGCGCCGCACGGATGCACGCCAAGACCGTAGAATCCTACGCAGTGCCCTAGGGGACCGCACCGCCACTTCCCAGCAAATTAGGGACACTGTTGCTCCCTGGGGTATCGGCGAGGACCATTCGCAACCGTCTCCATGAAGCTGGGCTACGGTCCGGCACACCGTTAGGCCGTCTTCCGCTCACGCCCCAACATCGTGCAGCACGCCTCCAGTGGTGTCGCGACAGGCGTGAATGGAGGGACAAATGGAGACGTGTCGTCTTCAGCGATGAGAGTCGCTTCTGCCTTGGTGCCAATGATGGTCGTATGCGTGTTTGGCGCCGTGCAGGTGAGCGCCACAATCAGGACTGCATATGACCGAGGCACACAGGGCCAACACCCGGCATCATGGTGTGGGGAGCGATCTCCTACACTGGCCGTACACCTCTGGTGATCGTCGAGGGGACACCGAATAGTGCATGGTACATCCAAACCGTCATCGGACCCATCGTTCTACCATTCCTAGACCGGCAAGGGAACTTGCTGTTCCAACAGGACAATGCACGTCCGCATGTATCCCGTGCCACCCAACGTGCTCTACAAGGTGTAAGTCAACTACCCTGGCCAGCAAGATCTCCGGATCTGTCCCCCATTGAGCATGTTTGGGACTGGATGAAGCGTCGTCTCACGCGGTTTGCACGTCCAGCACGAATGCTGGTCCAACTGAGGCGCCAGGTGGAAATGGCATGACAAGTCGTTCCACAGGACTACATCCAGCATCTGCATTGCTGCGAAAGGTGGATATACACTGTACTAGTGCCGACATTGTGCATGCTCTGTTGCCTGTGTCTATGTGCCTGTGGTTCTGTCAGTGTGATCGTGTGATGTATCTGACCCCAGGAATGTGTCAATAAAGTTTCCCCTTCCTAGGACAATGAATTCACGGTGTTCTTATTTCAATTTCCAGGAGTGTATTATGTAGTACTCGTATTGTAGTGTTGGACAGTAACAACCAGTAAGCGTTCCTTTTTTTTCATTCATGGGTACTGTGTCTTTTTGGGACGGAACACATTTCTGTTGTTACACTGTGTGACGATGTCTTTGTGAGAGATAACTTATCTTTCATCGATTACCATACTGCCGGTGTTTCTTAATGTAACAACCTTAGCTCTAGTGCCTCTTGGGAGCTGCATGACTGACGCTTGAAAGAGACGTTATGTCTGTTGAAAAGTTTAGTTTTTTTGTGGTCTTCATTTGTATTTGGTGTTTACCCACGTACGTCATATAGGTATCTCTTTAAAGAGGTAGGTATTTTAATGCGCCGTCACAATACACACTTTCGCTAGTGAAAATCGGTATAAATAATCAAACAGAATTTGAGAAGAACAGCGACGTACATACCTACAACGCTACAGCGAAAAATTGGTTTTATTACCGTTTGCTAAAACTGTCAGTCTCGCCGAGAGGAGCAAAATAAAAATATGTTATCATTTGATCAATAACATAAATGTCTGACAGGTAGCGTCGCAAGTTTTCAATCTAATTACACTACTGGTCATTAAAACTGCTACACCACGAAGATGACGTGCTACAGACGTGAAATTTAACCGACACGAAGAAGATGCTGTGATATGCAAATGATTAGCTTTTCAGAGCATTCACACACGGTTGGCGCCGGTTGCGACGTGCTGACATGAGGAAAGTTTCCAACCGATTTCTCATTCACAAACAGCAGTTGACAAGCGTTGCCTGGTGAAACGTTGTTGTGATAATTCGTGTAAGGAGAAGAAATGCGTACCACCACGTTTCTGACTTTGATAAAAGTCGGATTGTAGCCTATTGCGATTGCGGTTTATCGTATCGCGACATTGCTGCTCACGTTGGTAGGCAGCCAATGACTGTTAGCAGAATATGGAATCGGTGTGTTCAGGAGGGTAATACGGAACGCCGTGCTGGATCCCAGCGGCCTCGTATCACTATTTGTCAAGATGACAGGCATCTTATCCGCATGGCTGTAACGGATCGTGCAGCCACGTCTTGATACCTGAGTCAACAGATGGGGACGTTTACAAGACAACAACCATCTGCACGAACAGTTCGACGACATTTGCAGCAGCATGGAGTATCAGCTCAGAGACCATGGCTGCGGTTACCCTTGACGCTGCACCACAGACAGGAGCGCCTGGGATGGTGTACTCAACGACGAACCTGGGTGCACAATTGGCAAAACCTCTTTTTTTTCGGATGAATCCATGTTCTGTTTACAGCATGACTATGGTCGCATCCGTGTTTGGCGACATCGCGGTGAATGCACATTGGAAGCATGTATTCGTCATCACCATATTGGCGTATCGCCGGGCGTGATGGTATGGGATCACCTCTTGTTCGCACTGACGCCACTTTGAATAATGGACGTTACATTTCAGATGTGTTAAGACCCGTGGCTCTACCCTTCATTCGATCCCTACAAAACCCTACATTTCAGCAGGATAATGCACGACCGCATGTTGCAGGTCCTGTACGGGCCTTTCTGAATACAGAAAATGTTCGACTGCTGCCCTGGCCAGCACATTCTCCAGATCTGTGACCAATTGAAAACGTCTGGCCAATGGTGGTCGAGCAACTGGCTCGTCACAATACGCCAGTCACTACTCTTGATGAACTGTGGCATCGTGTTGAAGCTGCATGAGCACCTATACACGCCATCCAAGCTCTGTTTGACTCAATGCCCAGGCGTATCAAGGTCGTTACTACGGCCAGAGGTGGTTGTTCTGGGTACTGATATCTCAGGATCTATGCACCCACAGTGCGTGAAAATATAATCACATGTCAGCTATAGTGTAATACATTTCTCCAATTAATACCCGTAAGTCATCTGCAGTTCTTCTAGGTGTAGCAATTTTAATAGCCGGTAGTGTAAAAGTCGTGCCTCCTGGATGAGTTCTCCTATTCCAATGTTGAATTTCTGGTTAGAAACTGGTAGCCAATAAAACAAAAAAACCATTTTTACGGTATAATTGCATAGGTAGGAATAAAATGATGATGTGTTCATTAATGTTAACAACAATCATGTAAATATGTCCTGTAGAATGACTCGTTAAACATCATTTCGATAAAGGAGTGTTTCAGATGATCTATGTAACTAACTATGCACCAACCTTTATCACATTTATAGAGCATTCCAATTCATCTAAGGGTCGTAAGTAAATGGAGGCACCTTTGTTTTTTATTTCTGTTTTTGTGCGCAATGCGGCATCAGGCAATGGACAATTTTAGACGTGTTAAGTTTCGATTAGTTGTTTTACAGATATAGCAGCGTTCTTAGAAGTACCTTCAGATGTGTTGGCAGCTGGTGGCTCTTACGTAGATTGGCGCTTCTGTGCCTTGCAGCGCTCCGACTTATACGCATCTTTAATACACAAAAGAGGAAACATAGTGATGAACTTTGTGCCCTATGCGATATAATACGCGTAAACCTGAGGGGTCCAAATGAACAGTTAAAGATAAGAATAGGAGCTACGAGTCCGTAGTCTTCGTTATCTTGCATCCGAAACTCAGGAAGAATAAACTTGTGAGCCCTTGGAGCTACAGCTCGATTAAAAACTTTGGAGATAGAGCGGCCAGTGTCAGCTGTCAGCCCGCTATACGGCGCAGGTGGCTGCGGTAGGAAGTTGTAACCCGCGGGTGCCTTAACTCCCCCGCGCGGCTGAGCTGCTCACACGCAGGGCGCGGCAAGCTCACGCAACACGCACAGACACGCTCCGCGCGCACGCACCGCTGTAGGGAGGCGTGGCGCGGGGAGGCGAGAGGTGTGTGTACGTGGCGCCCAGCACCGATAAGGCGTCGCTGCCCGCAGTGGGGAAGGCGTTCGAGCGGAGATATCGGCAAACGAGGCGTGTGCTCAGCGCCGTCACGTAATTTCATCGCCACTTATTGTTTTTTCGGTTGCTGGGGTAACCGCAAAAATTTTCAGTACCGTAGTACAAACGAAATAAAGCTAATCGACTGCTGGACTTAGTCCACGTGACAGAAGTCTGACGTACTTTTTCAAGTCACACATTTATGCACCTTTAATAAACAAAAGACGATCACATACTAATGAATTTTGTGTGCTATGCGATACACTTCACGTAAACTTCAAGGCTCCAAATGCACATTTAAAGATAAGAAGAGGAGCTGTGAGTCTGTAATCTTCGTTGTCTTGCGTCTGAAACTCTAGAAGAATAGACTTTTCTTTTTTCTTTTTTTCTTTGTCGCATACTCCGCAAGCCACCTGACGGCGTGTGGCGGAGGGTACCCTGAGTACCGCTATCGGTTCTCCCTTCTATTCCAGTCTCGTATTGTTCGTGGTAAGAAGGATTGTCGGTATGCTTCTGTGTGGGCTCTAATCTCTCTGATTTTATCCTCATGGTCTCTTCACGAGATATACGTAGGAGGGAGCAATATACTGCTTGACTCTTCGGTGTAGGTATGTTCTCGAAACTTTAACAAAAGCCCGTACCGAGCTACTGAGCGTCTCTCCTGCAGAGTCTTCCACTGGAGTTTATCTATCGTCTACGTAACGCTTTCGCGATCATTAAATGATCCTATAACGAAGCGCGCTGCTCTCCGTTGGATCTTCTCTATCTCTTCTATCAACCCTATCTGGTACGGATCCCACACGGTTGAGCAGTATTCAAGCAGTGGGCGAACAAGCGTACTGTAACCTACTTCCTTTGTTTTCGTATTGTATTTCCTTAGTATTCTTCCAATGAATCTCAGTCTGGCATCTACTTTACCGACGATCAACGTTATATGATTATTCCATTTCAAATCACTCCTAACGCATACTCCCAGATAATTTATGGAATTATCTGCTTCCAGTTGCTGACCTGGTATTTTGTAGCTAAATGATAAGGGATCTATCTTTCTATGTATTCGCAGCACATTACACTTGTCTATATTGAGATTCAATTGTCATTCCCCGCACCATGCGTCAATTCGCTGCAGATCCTCCTGCATTTCAGTGCAATTTTCCATTGTTACAACCTCTCGATACACCACAGCATCATCTGCAAAAAGCCTCAGCGAACTTCCGATGTAATCCACCAGGTCATTTATGTATATTGTGAATAGCAACGGTCCTATGACACTCCCCTGCGGCACACCTGAAATCACTCTTACTTCAGAAGACTTCTCTCCATTGAGAATGACATGCAGCGTTCTGTTTTCTAGGAACTCCTCAATCCAATCACACAATTGGTCTGATAGTCCGTATGCTCTTACTTTGTTCATCAAACGACTGTGGAGAACTGTATCGAACGCCTTGAGGAAGTCAAGAAACACGGCATCTACCTGTGAAACCGTGTCTATGGCCCTCTGAGTCTCGTGGACGAATAGCGCGGGCTGGGTTTCACACGGCCGTCTTTTTCGAAACCCATGCTGATTCCTACAGAGTAGATTCCTAGTCTCCAGAAAAGTCATTATACTCGAACATAATAAGTGTTCCAAAATTCTACAACTGATTGACGCTAGAGAGATAGGTCTATAGTTCTGCACATCTGTTCGACGTCCCTTCTTGAAAACGGGGATGACCTGTGCCCTTTTCCAACCCTTTGGAACGCTACGCTCTTCTAGAGACCTACGGTACAACGCTACAAGAAGGGGGGCACGTTCCTTCGCGCACTCTGTGTAAAATCGAACGGGTATCCCATCAGGTCCAGCGGCCTTTCCTATTTTGAGAGATTTTAATTGTTTCTTATCCCTCTGTCGTCTATTTCGATATCTACCATTTTGTCATCTGTGCAACAATATAGAGAAAGAAATACAGTGCAGTCTTCGTCTGTGAAACAGCTTTGGAAAAAGACATTTAGCATTTCGGCCTTTAGTCTGTCATCCTCTGTGTCAGTACCATATTGGTCACAGAGTGTCTGGACATTTTGTTTTGATTCACGTACCGCTTTGATATAAGACCAAAATTTCTTAGGATTTTCTGCCAAGTCAGTACATAGAACTTTACTTTCGAATTCATTGAACGCCTCTCGCGTAGCTCTCCTCACACTACATTTAGCTTCGCGTAATTTTTGTTTGTCTGCAAGGCTTTGGCTATGTTTATGTTTGCTGTGAAGTTCCCTTTGCTTCCGCAGCAGTTTTCTAACTCGGTTGTTGTACCACGGTGGCTCTTTTGCATCTCTTACGATCTTGCTTGGCACATACTCATCTAACGCATATTGTACGATGGTTTTGAACTTTGTCCACTGATCCTCAACACTATCTGTACTCGAGACAAAACTTTTGTGTTGAGCCGTCAGGTACTCTGTAATCTGCTTTTTGTCACTTTTGATAAACAGAAAAATCTTCCTACCTTTTTTAATATTTCTATTTACGGCTGAAATCATCGATGCAGTAACCGCTTTGTGATCGCTGATTCCCTGTTCTGCATTAACTGTTTCAAATAGTTCTGGTCTGTTTGTCACCAGAAGGTCTAATATGTTATCGCCACGAGTCGGTTCTCTGTTTAACTGCTCAAGGTAGTTTTCAGATAAAGCACTTAAAAAAATTTCACTCGATTCTTTGTCCCTGCCACCCGTTATGAACGTTTGAGTCTCCCAGTCTACATCCGGCAAATTAAAATCTCCACCAAGAACTATAACATGGTGGGGAAATCTACTCGAATTATTTTCCAAATCATCCTTCCCTCGTGACGAGATAACTAGACGAATGTTCTGTGTGTTTCTGTTACTTTTATCTGTTGGATGTTGCGAGAAACTAGTGAAACTGAAGGTGAGAATACTAACATCAAACTTCTAATTCAGGAGTAGAAAGATATAGGGTTGAAAATGCAAAAAGGGAAGAAAAACTTATCACTGACAAGTACTCATTCGCTCGTATCATACAGTCTGCACGTTCTAGTCTATACATATTTACTAAAGAAACAGTTTGTAAATATAGCCCAAATATTATCCACCGACGACGTTGGTCATCCATAGGGGCTACCAGTTACACATGTGAGATTTCCTCCTAAGATTAAACCTATTCCTTGCGGATATTTTAGAGTCCCTGACTGTTAATAGAATTTAAATACATAAAACTGCAACCAGTCACTTATTTTTAACATTTATTGGTTATTCCATGAACAGGTTTAGATGGTTTTCAGGAAGGTACATCACTATTTATTCCTTAATGCTGGATGTTGGTTCTGTGACAGGAAGGTGGAATCTGCTTTAAAGTATCGCCGTGGGTATTGTTTATTTGTCGATATGAATATAATATCCTTTTTTTTTAGTTTTTGTACTTACTGCGACAGCAGGGTCGGCTTTTTTTCGGTTAATGTCCGTCTGTCTGCTTATATTTTGATGGCCAGTTGGTACATCACTTCACACATTTTTACACGTGTGAATGTATGTGAAGTGATGTATCAACTAGCCATCAAAATACTAGCAGACAGATGGACACTAACAGAAAAAAGCCGCCACTGCTGTCACAGGAAGTTAAAAATAATCCATATCGACAAATAAACAATACACATAGCGATACATTAAAGCAAGTTCTATTTTTCTGTCGCAGAAAACCATCAGAAAATGGACCTATAAAGGTTCGAATACCAATTCACGAAATAATAAATATCTGTTGAAAATAGTCACTGGTTGCAGTTTTATGTACTTACATTCCTCCTAAGATGTCTTCTTATTTAAATCCATCTCTCATTCCAACGTACCGGATGCTTATTATCGAAATACAGCTCCTCACGGAGGTCCAATGTGGCCTGGAGCTATAATATGTCAGCGAAACTTGGTAGGTATGCTAATGTGTTAATAAGGAACCGATATAGGCTGGAAAATAGTAGCGCCAGTTTTGGCAACCAGGTGGAAATCTGGCGCTTGCAGCACCTCGTTGACATATCTGGTGCTCATATTGGACACATTGTGAAAGAGATGGTTAGCAATAAAATGAACATAATGTCTTTCTCACTTGTTTGACCTTTTATGTCCACGTCCAGTTCCTAATACATTACATATGAAAAGATTTCTATACGTCTTTCTTGCGTGAACCTGGTGGCCAAAATTAGAACTACTTTTTTTTCTAAAATGGTTCCGCATTAAGCGTTACAATATCTGTCAAGATTCGCTGCCATACGATAATTGCAGTCCGCACTGGGTGTCTGTAAGAATCTACAATTTAACTGTAACCACCCAATAGCTGTCAAGTATTTCAATCGTTTTTACAACGTGCTCGGACAATTCTCACTAACATCCTTCACTTACTATACGCTACAACAAACGCTCCACAGATCTACGTTATGAAGTTAGCGTACAGTTAATTATCAGTTTTACATAACTCAGCTGCCTTCCTAAGCAAGGTGCCTTTAGATTTCCCACAAGACCAAATGCTTAATCACATGCGACAACGTAAGGCAGTATCATGGCGCGGTTTTCTGTTAATGGTTTTCGTTTGGGTACATCCAAAGATTTTCCAGTCAGTTTTCACATGAAAGTAGAACAAGGGGAGTTGTCATGATGTCACTCACTTAAAGCCAATGTTTTTAGTCCCAAGCATTAGATTCTGGAAGAAGCGCTTTAATAAAAAAAATGCCAGACTGCACCAATTACAGGTGTACCAGTCATTCTGATTACGCAGTGTAGCACTTATTTAGCAGCATTGGAAATTTAATCAATTTCAGATAATTTTGGTCTGCTGAATACGCAAATAAAAATATTTTTATTGAATTGACTCTACTTTTTGAGATAAAAGCAATCCATTTATACTGGAAATTAAACTATAAAGAAAAAGAGAATTTATTTTAAAGTAGTGAGATGATTTGAAACAAACGAAGTGCTGCAAATGATACATAGAATAACAATCTTAATCTTAAAAACATATCAATAAGAAATAAGAAAAACATTTTGTATGAGATTTTCTTCAGTGTGTTTGGTCCAGACAGACGCTCTGCAAGTTCCAGTCGCAGTCTGCCATCATGCGACAATTCCAGTGACCTTGATACCTTTCCCCCATAATCCTGACGTCCTGGTGGACCCTTTCCCCTTGTTCTTCCTTGTAATTGCCTGAGTTTTCAGGAAATTTATCTAAATGACTGTGTAAAAAATGCAATTTGACCCTTATTTTATCTCCAATTGGAAATTCTGAAGCATTTTGTCTACTTTTTTGAATATTCTTCGGTTTTGTTATAATCCCCAAATATTTTGACAGCTCATACAAAGTTTGTCCATGCTTTTAACTCAAACTGAGTCATGTGGTGTGTGAAATCATCGTTGCTTATAAGAGTGCGGATTTGTGGCCCACCAAAAGTTCCTGCTTTTAAATGTTCTGTACTAAGACCAGCATATTATTGACAGATATATTTTTATGTAACTGTCACTCCCATATACTTCAAACTTAGATGCCTAGAAATTAAAGTTCAGTGT
This sequence comes from Schistocerca gregaria, assembly GCF_023897955.1. NCBI lineage: Eukaryota > Metazoa > Arthropoda > Insecta > Orthoptera > Acrididae > Schistocerca > Schistocerca gregaria. The sequence goes on from NC_064926.1 coordinate 367,872,170, forward strand.
AAGATATCATTCGTCTCTTTAAAGTATGGAAGAATACCCCGCTCTCTAGTTCGATAGGATGTTATTGATAGGTCACGCTCAAGGCAATATTTTTCTTTCAATCTGATGGCAAGAAGCTCAGCTGATTTATTAGATAAATTTAAATCTCGACTGAAATCGTTTAGCTTGCCCTGAGATAAGTCTTCCGGTGTAGGACTGCATTCTTCAAATTCACTTTCAGTATTGCTTTTACTCTAACGGTTGGACATCATCAATGTAGCCGTCTGATAAGGATATAAATGCCGGTATTGACAGAACTTCTCTACGCAACGTTAGTGACTTAGCGGACCCTACGTTTGGGTAAACCCAAGAGCGATTTTTGAACAATTCATATCTCTTACATTCACTGCACAAAAGTAGCAATCATCGAGGTGGTTTCTTGGCGCCGCCCATGTCATCTGTATTCCAAACTTGAATTCTTTTCGTCCTCCACGTCTCCAGTATCGAACTGACTCCACGGAAGGTTTACAAACTTTTTGTGGGTACCAACATTTATCTTGTTGTCCAAGTCGTTTTCCAAAATAAGCCCGACTGCTTTGATTTACAAAATCATTTATACTTCATCGTTGCTTTTATTGACGATATTTGCCAGATTTGTAGCAGAAATGGTAGCGGTGACTACCGTGAAGAACTCATACTTTCTGTAACAAAAATGCCCAAAAAGGACAGTTGTATGAATAATTGACTGAGTATCACGTTCCTAGAAAAACTGCAACGAATGAGTAACACAAGAACATTGCCTGTACAAGATAACGACAAACAAAAAAGGCTCACCTGTGAAATGGCTGATTGTCACGGCACTTTCTGTGAGAAACAGAGATAGTTAACATAGTTTGCCAAATGAGGTGCCATCTTTTGGATTTCTACCGTAGTTGCCAAGATAAAGGCAGTAGGTCATACTGAGTCAAAGGCCATATTGAGTACAGTTACCTCACTTCGATAACGAAACGTTAAATGGGGTGAATTAGTAAAAACCTTTTGGTTTTTATGGAACTGTTTATCATGAGAACCAGAATCTAGTCAAACAAAATAATTTATAGGCTAAGTACTTTATCGTCATATGTAGACTCCGTAAACTTTCGCAGCAGTAAAAAAATTATTCCCCAGTGTTATAGTTTTAATTGTGAAACTATACTAAACTCCTCCTGAACAGGCCATGAAGGCCGAACGGCACCGACCGGCCGCTGTGTCATCCTCAGCTGAAAGGCGTCACAGAATGTGGATATTGAGGAGTAAGTGGTCAGCAGACTGCTCTCCCGGCGGTATGTCAGTGTTCTCAAGTGCAAGGGATTCACACTTCATGCATAAATGGACTCGTTCAAGCGATATTTTCCTTTACTTGCATGAATTTTATTTCTGCTGGTTATTGTTTCTGTAAAGGTTTTATTTCTGTAATTTGTCTTTAGATTTCATATCAATGAACCTAGGAGAGCGGTCTGGTTTAACACTGTGAGAGGGAAAGGTTGCGAACACTCCAGACACAGCAAACATATTCTCAGAATTTTCAGGTAGAGGACATAGAGGGGACATCTGTTTCGTCATTCCGTATGTAGGAAAACTGCTACTTTACTAAAGCAGTGTTGTCATATCATATTCTTCTCTTCTTAGTAATCAGAAAGGTGTGAGAAAAAAGTGGTACTTACAAGGCCAAATTCATCGCACCACTGGAGAAGAGATTACTAAAACGTCGGAAAATGCCTTCCTTATATTGTGTTATTTACGAAAGGACTTACTATTTAAAACAAATGTTGCGTGACGCAACAGAAATTAAGAACAAGCAACAACTGTCGACGGTTTAATATTACTGCCCAATTCTTCTATGTAAATGACTCAATGATAATTTATTTGTGTGCTCACTTCCAGTCCCGCTACACGTTTTACCTCATGGTTAATAACTCGACTTCAACTGTTCTAGGCAAAGACCAGATAAACTATTATAAACAGAGGCCGACATCGACGTTTTATCAAATTTGTTAAGCAAGTTAAGTACATGGGCAACAGGTAACAGTAATGGAGAGAGTTATCATTCAATGAAACGTAAACGTAACGGCAGCCTGAATCATAACATTGGTATTGGCATAGATTCATTAATTAACCTATTCATTAAACCCTGTTGCAACTATTCAGTAACTGTGCCAGTCAATTAATCTTAGGGGTGAAATTCTAATCATCAGGAATAAGCAATTTGGGGGGCGGGGAGTATGAGCAACTGGCAAAATTTAGTTTGCTGACAACTTGTATTTATTTATCCTAAAACAGGCAAAACAGTAGCTGCAAGATTTATAATGTTTTCTATGAAACATACAACGTATTCTACACATCAAAAATTACCTTGGTGATACAATTGCAGAATTTACCAGCAGTGGTCTCACTAAGTACATGATTATGATTACATGTTCCTTCTCTTGGAAAATAATGGAGAGGAGAATGAACATGAGACTCAGTTACACTGTACGCACCAACTCAAGTATGTGCACATGCAGGTAGATCAACATAAGGCATGGGCCGAGATCTACGTGAAATTGGTGAGCAAATTTCTATAAAGTCATCAAGTGGACTTACATTACTTAACTGTTTGGTTCATTAGCAGTAGAGTGAAACCTCTAGTTAAGGAACACATACGAAATTTACTTTCTGAAGTGAACAAAGCAATACTTATTTATTATCTTTGGTGCAAGGCATAAGTACATGGCTAGGCAGTGGACCAAGTTTTGCTATTGTCTTTACTACTAAAATGGGGAAAGACATGAAATAAAAAATTACTTTAAAGCAGAAAAATTATTAAAACAGTAGAGAATTCCGGGAAGATATGAGATGGGTGGAATACTTAAACTCCCTCAGTTCACTTCTAAACAATATCTAAAATTACTAAGCTTCCTGGCTAAATCGAATCACTGATTGTAATTGTATGGTAAATAATATAGATCGACACGACAACTCTTTACATAGGATTGCAAAAGGGACCCTTAACTTTTGAGTAATGTTAGCGCTATAAAAAGATTACAAATCTCACAAAAAAAATTCTCTGATTTAGCTTGTATTCTCATAATTAAGTATGCAGGAGGCTGAACATCAAAATGAGATAGCACTAGACACTATATAATCTAGGAGGTACCACCCACGTGCTGCATGGTTGAACGCAACACACAAAGAAAACTGCACAAATAAACTAACATTCCCCCGTAAAATTACTGTTCCACGAAATATTTTTTATTTATTTAATTTTTATAACAACAAAACATATCCCAGAAAAAATGAGCTCACGTAAGGCAAAAGACGCGAACATGTGCTTTGTCACTAATCATGATACGGAACCGACCTACTGCTACGGTCGCAGGTTTGAATCCTGCCTCGGGCTTGGATGTGTGTCATGTCTTTAGGTTACATAGGTTTAAATACTTCTACGTCTAGGGGATTGCTGACCTCAGATGTTAAGTCCCCAACGCTCGAGCAGTACTCAAGAATAGGTCGTATTAGTGTCTTATAAGCGGTCTCCTTTACAGATGAACCACATCTTCCCGAAATTCTACCAATGAACCGAAGACGACTATCCGCCTTCCCCACAACTGCCTTTGCATGCTTGTCCCACTTCATATCGCTCTGCAATGTCACGCCCAAATATTTAATCGACGTGACTGTGTCAAGCGCTACACTCCTAATGGAGTATTCAAACATTGCGGGATTCCTTTTCCTATTCATCTACATTAATTTACATTTATCTATATTTAGAGTTAGCTGCCATTCTTTACACCAATCACAAATCCTGTCCAAGTCATCTTGTATCCTCCTACAGTCACTCAACGACGACACCTTTCCGAACACCACAGCATCATGAGCAAATGGCCGCACATTGCTATTCACCCTATCCAAAAGATCATTTATGTAGATAGAAAACAACAGCGGACCTACCACACTTCACTGGGGCACTCCAGATGATAACCTCACCTCCGATACACTCTCACCATTGATGACAACGTACTGGGTTCTATTACGTAAGAAGTCTTCGAGCCACTCACATATTCGGGAACCAATCCCATATGCTCGTACCTTAGTTAGGAGCCTCCAGTGGGGCACCGAGTCAAACGCTTTCCGGAAGTCAAGGAATATGGCAACCGTCTGATACCCTCCATCCATGCATCGACAGCAACTTCTCTATCTCAAGGAAATTCATTATATTCGAACTGAGAATATGTTCGAGAATCCTGCAACAAACTGATGTTAAGTATATTGGTCTGTAATTTTGAGGATCCGTCCTTCTACCCTTCTTATGTACAGGCGTCACCTGCGCAAACCACCGCTTCTTCGTACTCTGTTGCTGCTGTGCCTTGACAGCTGCTGAGCCCTCCTTATGTCCCCGTTGTGATAGGATGGTGTGTTCGTATTGGCTGCTGCCAATTTCAAGTGCCTCTGGTGGTATAATTGTGTTAGTGAAGTGCTAATGGGCTTTCCTTTCAGTAGGAAACAGCACCAACATTTTTAATTTCCTGCCATTTCCCTGGTGCGACGTCAGCTTAGCCCTGGGACAAAGAAATTCCCACCAAAACTCGAAATTCCCTACAAAATTCGAAATTCCCGCAGTATGATAGGTGGGGAAGACGGTGGAGAGGGGGGAGTGTGGAGAGGGGGAGGGAGCTGAGAAAAACACATGAATCATGGGATGGGGTGGGTGTGGTCGCGGACGGGGTGGGGTGTGGTCGGAGGTGGGGGAATTACTTGATCAATTTAATAAATTCGCATTTCAATTTGATATCAAAATTGGGGTGATGCCACCGTCTCCCTAATACTGCGATATACTATATGTGTGCTAAACAGGATATCCAGGTTCGAATACCAGTTCACCACAAATTTTCAACTTTCACAACCGAATTATTTCAATGCCCGATGGCGTCGGTCTTTTCTTCGAGATTTGATATTTACTGTCGCTGTGTCTACCAATAAATACACCTACAGTAGAATTAGTAATGTTCTGTCGCGATGATGAAATTAAATTGGGACACCGTGCTTTTAAAGAATTTTTCCCAACAACACAAATTTAGGAGTTTCACACAGCAAGTGTACACTTGTCCAATTCAAACACAGCTTGAGTTTTCGTTTAAAAATGACAGATTTTTTTTTGATAAACTCAATAAGATGTAAGGTAATTAAGACTTAATAAAACAGTAGACCCAACAAAACTATGATAAAAGATGAAACACAAACGTAGATTGAAGCATCACATGGACAGTCTCACGTGAATTTATATAAATTGAACGTCGGAAAAGCTACGGAAAGCAGATTTTTTTTTGATAAACTCAATAAGATGTAAGGTAATTAAGACTTAATAAAACAGTAGACCCAACAAAACTATGATAAAAGATGAAACACACACGTAGATTGAAGCATCACATGGACAGTCTCACGTGAATTTATATAAATTGAACGTCGGAAAAGCTACGGAAAGCACAAAAATTTACACTTACTTATTTATTTACAGTAAACAACTTCAAATCGAAATGACGTATGTTAATTAATTTTGCGAAATATAATTGTTATTTCACAAATAATATTTCAAAGATGTAGCGCAAAGTCAGCCTGTGGCCGATTGCAACAGATTGTAATACTTTTTTTTTGTTTCTTGTTTTTTGCCTGTTGGCCTTTATACTGATAGGACGCAGTATAATTGCGTTGATTGCGTATTTTTAATTTATCTTTCTTTTGTGTAGACAAATGTGATCTAAGTGTCAAGTATTAGCAATAGAGCCATTTGCAATTAAATTAATGCAAATTAGTTAAGTCTAATGAACTCATGTTTTAACAGTTCTCCAAATAAATGAAACGTTTTATTGTTTTATTTTTACTGCCTACGACCAACATGAGCAAAACGGATCGTGATGCGGAGACGTAATGGGCGAATACATTCAGTATTCTGCCAGTTATTCATTTGCAAATGCTACTTTGTCCCTGACAATAATTGCCGATCATCATGATGCGTTTTGAAAACTTGATGCAAGGGAAGAACCTTAAATGATCTGGTCTCAATCTCCAAGCACTTATTCACTTTCGTCCGTAAATAACAGGTACCCGGTCTGCTAAATTGATGGTGGTCTTAAGAGATATTTTTTTCGAAATTTTACAGTATTTTTCTAGATGTTAGTTATATCACTAACCAAAATTCAACCGCCATCAACAATGACCGTCTGTTCCAGTTAATTTTAGAAGTTGTCTTTCCATTGAGTAAATTCAGTTTCTACTTAAAAGCAAATTATCATTTCTTTTAAAAATATGGCGTGAGGAGACGCGCCGTGTTGGCGCTCAACGTGGGTTGCGGAAAAAGTACATGAATTATAAAAGTTTCTTCTCTCTTCCATGTACCCAGTCTGTGGGAGGATCTGCTAATCCGCAAATCTGGAGATGCAGCGTATGGATGGAAATTTAATATTAATCGGAAAGTATCCCAGAAAACAGAAAATCATTCCAGTCCTGGCTCGCCGTGCTATAAAAACGGTAAGGAACTTCAGCACTGTTAGCCCGCCTTTGAATTTCGGTAACTTCTTTCATAATTCGCGTATTTAATTTATGGCTCATAAAATACAAAATTTGTAAGAAATTATTTTCAGTATCGTTCAAGATTTTTTTTATAAAGCACTGTAGTATCAGAAGTTGCCAAAACGGCTGCTCTTGTACACCGTGTCTGTAACATGGACTGTTAGCCATTCTGCTGTCTCTGTAATTCGGCATCCATCTCGTCTCTCGTAGTTGTAAATTATTTTTCTGCACTGTTTATGTATTTGTTTGATGTTTTTATCAGTGTGTTGTTATCTGAATTTGTGCAAATAGTTTTAACTTCTCTGATTTGTTGTGTGATTATGACAAAAAGCGGAAAGTCTTCAAAGCACTGATGCGGATCAGGAAAAACAAAACCAGACTCCACTCGATGGCAGACAGCCGAATCAGGTACAGAAATTTAAAAATCTGGAATATAAATTGTAACTGCTTTGTATGATGAAATGTATGTACAATCGAAAATTTGCGAACCGATCATGCCGACAGTACTATCAGCTTTCCCCCTAGACGATTTGATTTCGCGAATTTCTGTGTGGTTCAAACCCACTGCCAAAGAACAGAGTTTAGTTGTTGCCAAAGACATTCTGAAAATTTGCGGCAACAAATTTTAGTTACTGCGGAAGAGTAAGGCAGAATCGAAAATAAATTTAAAAAACAATATGATGAAATTGCAAACAGATTCAGACAGCAAACCTAAAGCTTCAGAGAAAAATTAGGAAATTTTCGGTAGCAAAGTTTAGTTATTGTCGAAGAAGAATCGCACAGAATAGTAAATAAATTTAATAAAAATCTCATGAAACTGATAGTAAATTCAGAAAACAATATAAAAATCTAAAGAAGCAAACTACAATGCAAAAGACTGAATGCAGATTTAGATGCCATAATGGAAGATGTAAATACACGGATCGCTACATCACTAGACTAAATAAAATAAGAAATTTCATTTTTGACTAAGTTGTACCGCCTGATACCCGGCTTCGAAAATAAACTATCAGATGATGTCACAAAAGTAAAACACAGTCAATCCGGATCAGAGACTCAAGTGTCGAACCTCACTAGCGAGTTGTAAAGAGAAATATGATAAAGGAGTTCATGAATGGGTTTTTAAAAATATATACCGAAACAGCGAAGAAGGCCGAACAAGAAATACGTGCTGCGGTGTAAGCCGCAAGCGCGGAAGTTTTGTCCGAGCCAGGAACTAAAGGCGAAACTATTCGCACAGAACTTGGCGAAATGCAGAAAATTTTACCGGAAGATTTACCCCAGTGCACGACAATGATAATACTGAAGGAACCGACCTCAAAAAACAAGCCGAGATAGTTGTTAACACGCTCATTGACACAATGCAGAAGCCCATGTAGGGCAATGTCTTCCAAGTACAAAATGAAATAGCATCTGATGGTAAATTTACAGTATGCAGTTACGATTCTGCAGGCGCAACACCGACATTAGCAGCCGTTCTTTTGGAAGGAATCCTTCTTAAGAATAAGCATTTTCAGGAGTTTATTCCAGAAAAAATTTATTCATCTGATGCTGTTTATACGCAGTTTTAAAAGAATATTGGCAAAGACGTGGAACGAACGGCAGATAATTCAGTTTGTCGTCTCGTAAATGCTGGGTAAATCTGCCTTATGGACCGTGGCAACTGAAGAATCCTGTTGGACGTTGGAACAGAAATATTGGTCAGTGAATATTCCAGCACATCTGACAAGTGAAGCCTTAAGGGGGGGGGGGGGGGGGGTAGGACGCGAAACGGGCCGACTTGGAGCAGGAGAGGCACCACAGGACATTTCAATTTACACTGTCTATACTTTTACAAATAAATTCATGAAAATTTGTTAGCAAGAACTGGAAGGATTCAGGATTCACACTCTTAGCAGAGGAAGTTCCAAAACATACAAAACAATTTTTTTTACATGTGCAATTTCATTACTTTTTCACTTGGTATTGGCTGCATTTGTTGCTGTAGGTACACTATTCTTCATAAGTAAGAGAGATTCTTCAAAGAATTTTGCACAGCATACAAACCATACTTACAGGTGTATGAAACTCTGGAACTTCCAAAATCTTTTAAAAACTGTGTTAAAAACTGAGATAATTAACGATAAAATTGGAGTTTTCTCTAAATATGAAGTTTAAAACGTAACAGCCCATTCATTTTTCCATATATTAAATAAACTCTATAATTGCATACACCTGTAAGTATGGTTTGTAAGCTGTGCAAAATTCATCGAAGAATCTCTCTTACTTATGAAGAAAAGTGTACCTATAACCATAAATGCAGCAAACAGTATGTGAAAAAAATCATAAAATTTCACATTTAAAAAATATTATTTTTTCGTGTTTTTGAATTTCCACTGCTACGAACGTGAATCCTGAATCCTTCCTGGTCACGCTGACAGAGTTCTATGAATTTATTTGTAAAAGTATAGACAGTGCAAATTAAAATGTCCTGTTGTGCCTCTCCTTCTCGAAGTCGGCCCGTTTGACGTCGTACCCCCCTTAAACCAGGAGACTTACAATGCCAAGCAAGGAAGTCTAGGCAAATGTTATGAGAAGTACATTGGAAAGACAATGTATTGGGACAATCCCGTATCAGATGAAGATGTGATAGAAATACTAAAAGGGGAATTGCAAATCAAGATTCTGGAAAAGCTAATACACGCGACTGAGGACACTTAGAAAAACTCTTCATCTGTAGCGGATTCGTTTGAGTTAATTCAAGAAGAGGTGAAAAGTACGAACGGCAACAGCATTGATGGCCCGCAGCCTAACGCGAACCACAACAATGGCAGGAATCACGCTGGAAACAGCAACGGTGCCACGCCTGCTGGCAAGCGCAGGAATGACAGCACTCATGCACAGAAGCTAAAAGGTTCAGGATTTGCGGGTGTAAATAAAAATAATAACAAGAGATATCAGAATAACAGACACTCGCAAAGTCAGGAATACCAAAACGGGAGTGGCAGCCTAATTTTCGGGGGCCGCTGCCGGCAAAGTTTTCACACAAGCTACCGGGCTGTGAATACCAGTAGCATCAAGCCAAATATAATATCCAGCGAATAAAAGTTGTTCAGTTTATCGATCAGCAACCTCAGAAATTTATGAAGAGCAAGTTCAGGCAGCAGTAAACGCTATAGTAGATGGAATACCAACCACCATCATTTTGACTACGGGGTGAAATTGAATGTACTTGATTTAAATGGTTTTGATAAGGTGTATGAGACCAGAAGGGTTCCAATTTTGCCTGATGCGAGAGCCATTGGTGCACGGACGCAAAGGATTGAAAAGCAGGCACTGGTTGAAGTACTATTTGAAAGAGGACCTACAGAATGCATATTTTTCATCTTTGAGAGTTCGTCTGTGTCTGCCTGTTGGGTATGGAATTCCTAAAATGGTGGAATACAAAGGTCAACCTCCAGAGTGGTAAACGCCAAATATATGTTGGAGGTAAAGGGTTTATTTTGAATTTGTTGCGCACCAATGAAAGTCAAGGCAAATATTGATAGAACTTTAAATTTAAGATTATGGGCAGCAAGGTGTTGAGGGCAGACCTCCATCTTGTTGACTAGCAACATGGTGGGCGCGTAACCAGTGAAGTACATCATGATTCACCTGATTCTAACAAGATCTTCGGTGAGGCACGAGAATCAGAATACCTCAGTTAATGGCAGAAACTGCGCTGTTTGATTTGCTATTGTCTTCTGTAAAGGTGTTTTCTTGTAAACCTGGAGTAATTAAAGGATGAGTTTGCAAGCTGAATGTTGTTCCACATGAAATATTTTCACATAAAACTTATTCCATCACTTGGTTGAAAAGGGAGTCAGTTTAATGGGAAATACCAAAGATTATTGCCTGGAATATTAGAGAAACTTTCAAGGTACCTGATAGCAGTCCATTGTTAGCAGCAAATATAGAAGATGGAGGATTGCGTCTAACACTTGACGGTCGAACATAAGCCAAATTGTTGTACCTGTAGTATCTCATGAGGGATCATATTTATTGGCAGGTCCAAAGTAAAATAAGATCATAGGATTACAGCATCACCTCGATCTGAAAGAATTTATCCACTGAGGATATATGCTTACGCATTTTGAAAAAAATTGTCAGTTACCTGTTCTTGTGCAATTGCTTTGTCATGTATGTATGTGTGCATTTCATTGTTTTTTTATCTTGTACTATTTCTTTCTTTCTTCGTTTGGGTTATCTAAGGACCACGTAATAATTTCAGTGCTTCCTTCTTTCTTGTTCTTTCAGTTTCCTCCAGCATTCATTCATATTTTCAGTATGTGTCCTACTTCTCTTCTCTGACCGTTTTGACCCTGTCTGCTTCTCCCTCTTGCCCTGGAATCCTTCCATTTTTAACACTTTACTCTTGAAAATCTCTCTTTCTGTTTCATCTTTTTCACTTATGTTGTTTCTTTCTAAATCTTTCCTAACTTCTTGAATCCAAGCTCTTGTTGACTTCTGGTTCCAAAGATATTTAAAAATCTGTTGGTTAACCTGTTGCTATTCATTCTGTGTAAGTGTCCACAAAATAGTAGTCGCCTCTCACGTAGTGTTTGATTTATGTTTTTTTATGTTGCGATAAACTTCTTCATTGCTTCTTCATTTATATACCTGTGTCTTGTTTGGTGGCCCAAGATTTTTCTAATCATTTTTATTTATAGGACCTTATACTATTTCGTGTTATCATGAATCTACAAGGTACTAAATTCGTAATGTGTAAAAGATTGCATGTCTACGCCATGTTGACGAAGTGTGTCTTATTAGCAGAAAGCTGAAAATCTTTAGTATGATGTGTCATAATGAAGAAATTTATTCTTGTCACGAAAATTAATCTAAATGTAAGTCTTTATTTTTTTCTTTAATCTTATACTACTTGATTTCAGGAATGTTACTGTCCACAGATCCTTGCCTCACAGATGCTGTTAAAATCATCGTCTTCGAACTGTTCCTTAATAGAGCGCAATACTCATTGCTGTAATGTGTTCCTCTCTTTCCGCACCTAGACTTTTCTTAAGTGCTAGCCACAAAAAAGGTCTCAGTATCATGATGCTACCTCCTGTGTACCTGACTATTGGCGCTGCAGGTTATGTCCGCAGACAATCGCCAATTTTAATCCCTTCCATCGAATTTCCCAGGGTACACCGTGATTTATCACTCCAAATCACCCATTTCTAGTCCTTCTCTATCCAGAGACTGGCTCTTTTCGCAACTTCAAGCGTCGCTTAGCATTCCCTATATAAATGTATGGGTTACGAAGAGCTACTCTGCTATTATACCAGTTCTTTTTAACTCCTTAGGCACAGTTATTCCGCTGGTTGGAAATGCAGGTGGCACTTTGGAACATAAGAATGACCACTTCGTCTGATTTCATGTGATACTTTACAACCACCGTCCGCTCTGCTCCACGGTCCCTGTCCGTCTGAACAAGAGGTCAGTCTGTTCTTGATTTAGCTATGGTTGTTCCTTGGTGTTTCCTCTTCACAATCACATGTTCAACAGTTGACTAAGTCAGCTTTAGAAGGATTGAAAACGAAGAGGTTTAACGAGGTAATTTATTTTTAAAGGATGAAACAGGCCATGATATTTCTGAGAAACCACCCCAGTATGTGCATGGAGCAATTTAGGGAAGTCACAAAAACCCAAATGATGATTGTGGTAAGCAAATTTGAACCAAAGTCTTCCTGAATGCGAGTAGAAGCCGTAAAATGTCCCTGATAGACATTAAGGTCGCATAGAGTGAAAATGTCCCGTGTGAATTTACTGAGCTTTCCCGACCTTGTCCATCTCTGGTGATGTCTAGGTTTAATTTTGATTTACATAGGGGTGCCCAGATGTTCTTCGTCGGATAACGTAAATCGTCTACGAACGGAAGACTAGACTTTCCGGCTGCATAAAGCTCATGTTTCGATATCGTCAGAGCACCCATGAAATGAGACACAATCCATTGTAAATATGCCTCCAAATGCTTCGTTATGAGAGGACGAATAATTACCTCAGTCTTCAGCTTCTCGCCCTGTGGCGCAGCTTTACTGTTGGCGACCACGGGCGCTGTATCCCGTTCCTGCGGTACTCGTTCATTACGACTGTATCTCCAGCTCATAGAAGTTGTGCCCCACTGTGCTAATAAAAGGGACCCCGGCTTAATTAAACAAGATGGGGGAGTTGTGGATGCAGGCGCCTCAGCGTGCAGGCCGGCGTCTGCCTCCCCCACAGCGACACACAGCCCTGCAGCGCGAAATAAGGCGGCAAAAGTGGGCTGGGCCACTTTACTGTCTGACGTAACGTCACGTAAGGAGGGACTGTGTTACGGCCTCCCCCATAATCATGCTTTTTACAGTTTAATTTAGTTCACTCCGTTTAGAGACGGTGGAGGGTCAGCGCCTTTAGTACGAGGGAAGGGCGGGAAGTTCTTATCGCGGTACTGAGATCGCCTCAATTTTAAGTAATTTTGAATTTCCTAAGTACCAATAAACTGTCAAGTATCGCTTGTGAAATAGTTTTGTTTGTATGCCTTTCTAAACAAGTGAGGTTATAAAATGGGTAATTATATTACTAGTCACCAGGAATGCCTTTTAGACGATGCCAAATGGCTCAATTCCCGAGAACTATTGAAGACCAAAATACGTTGTTACAGTTTATTGTTATTGACACTTCAATGGTTTGCTTACCTGCGGAATCTTCACAAACCTGATATATAAATAAAATAAAATAAAATAAAAATGGCTCTGAGCACTATGGGAATTAACTTCTGAGGTCAACAGTCCCATAGAACTTAGAACTACTTAAGCCTGACTAACCTAAGAACATCACACACATCCATGCCCGGGAGACCGATGACCTCAGAAGTTAAGTGCCATAGAGCTCAGAGCCGTGCCCGATTCTTGATTCGAACCTTCGCTCTTAGCGGTCGCGCGGTTCGTGGCTGTAGCACCTAGAACCGCTCGCAAACCTAATATCTTTCCCACATATTTACCATACCTACTTTCACACCACAATGATAACTATGTGACAGGATAATAAATATACATAAAAATATTACTTTTCACTCTTTTATATTTGCGCATATTAATAAGACGCAGATCAGAATACATAATGAAAAATGTTATGTTTCATTTTTCTCTTTAAAATATCCTCAACACAAAGTGCCACTTACACCCTCCCTTTTCCTCAACTGCACTACCAGATTGTTTAACAATACCATTGATAAGAAGACTCTATATTTCGATTTCATGTTACTTATACGAGAAAAAGACAGTAACATCGCATTTACAGCTTTGTGGAGTCATAGACTTAAATGTAAGTGGTGACACTGAAAATACATTATAAACATCACTAGCAATTAAATATTATTTATTAAGTATTCTGTATAATTAATGAAGATAATCATAGTATTCAGCACATACTAACGAAACTGCCGTGAGAAAACTATAAATTTTCAGTTCATTTCTAGAATGAAGATTGAATGTACATTGACGGATAAGAGGTCTAACATGAAAAGGGAGTTGTACGACATAAGCGAATGTTGGTAGAGATGTCTCTACGTCTGAAAGATGAACTATATTCAGATTTCGCGTCATATGCGCAAGAGTGACGCTAGAAACACCACTATGAGGATATAGTTTAGGTTTACTTTAAATGCAAGCTGTAACGGTCGTGAGCGTTAGTTACATTTGAGATTAGATGTGGTGAGTTTATGTTAGTCAAGGATGCCTTTATGGCGACAAAGACGTCACTATCAACACTTCAATGAGTTTGAAGAGGCTACAAGAGAAAGGGTACTCCTTTTGCTATACTGCAGACAAACTTGGAAGGAATGTGACCATTGGACATGATTTCTGGCAGCGATGATTACGAGAATGTGCCATCACAAGAAAAATGGGCTTTGGACGACCACAAGGCTCTACCAAGAGGGAGAGTCATCGTATACGGCGTACGGTTCTGGCGCATCGTAATCTCTCCGAGCAGCAGTTGTCAGTAGCACTTGACCCCACAATGACACATAGAGCGGCTACAAACTAGTTACTTGGTTCAAATGGCTCTGAGCACTATGGGACTTAACATCTGTGGTCATCAGTCCCCTAGAACTTAGAACTACTTAAACCTAACTAAACTAAGGACATCACACAAATCCGTGCCCGAGGCAGGATTCGAACCTGCGACTGTAGCAGTCACGTGGTTCCAGATTGAAGCGTCTAGAACCGCACGGCCACAGCGGCCGGCTAAAACTAGTTACTTCAAGGACAGCTCAGAGCCAGTTGCCATGTAGCATGAATTCCACTGACTCCAAATCGGCGTGATTTGCGACTTCAGTGGTGTCAAGCGAGAACTCATTGGAGGGCAGGGTGGATGTCTTCTGTGTTTTATGATGAAAGCTGTTTCTGTCTCGTTGCTGGTGAAGGCCGTGGGTTGGTTAGAAGCAGGCCAGTTGAGAGCCTTCAACCAATCTGTTTGCGTGGAGCTGACACCTGGAGTTATCGTACGGGAACCTTATTTTGTATGACACCTGAAACACTCTCATGGTTATCCCATGCTAATTCGCTACAAATACATACGTCACTCTGGTGAGGCGACAGTTTGCGCTGCCGTTCCTAAACATTTTTCCGGGGAATGTTGTCCAACCCAACAGGACACCACTCGCCCTCATGGAGCTGTATTACCCGAACGTTCTCTACAGAGTGTTTACATGTTGTCTTGGCCTGCTCGACCACCAGATGTGTCTCAAGTCCTGCACATAAGGGACAGCATCGGAAGACAACACTTGCCTGCAGCCCAGGAGACTCGTGGAATTCCTCGTCCAATGAAAGTGACTCTGGTGTCTGCAGACACCATGGTGAAAAACTTTTTGGAAACAGAAGATTGAATAGTTGATCGCTTAAAACAAAGAAAGACATTCGGTTTGGGAAAAAAGCCTTGGGAAGCATGACAGGACCCAGAACACAACTCCCGCTTTTCGTGCGAGAAGATGCTTTTGTGTTCCACAGCCTTCATCATAACTGATTTTACTTCCGCCTTGTGGCGAACGACAAAGTAGGCAGCGATCCATATTTTTCCGCATTTACGTGTGTATCTATTCCCTATCTGTAACGCACGCGCACGCGTGTATTCCTTCTCTGTCTCTGTCTATGTCTCTCTCTCTCTCTCTCTCTCAATCTCTTTGTATATATATATATATATATATATATATATATATATATATATATATATGTGTGTGTGTGTGTGTGTGTGTGTGTGTTTTTGTGTGTGGGTCGTCCTCTCACTCTACCCCTTGCTCTTACCATCAGAGATGTTTCCACAACGTAAGGGTTTCTCTTTAGAAAGCTGGAGCCTGTCTGCCTTGCACCACTTTACCGGGAAGGCAACTTATTAGTGTAGCACCGACTTCGTTCTTCCCTGGCACCACTTCAGTGCATACTCAAACGTAATAAATTCTACTCCACTATAACGCCCATTGCAAACGTTTTCGAGAAACTGATATTCGAAAAATTGAGTACCGTACGTGAGCAGGTGGCTGGTTGGAAGTCTGGACGCACTAATTTTTTCTCTCGACAGTCTCTTCTTTATTTCTAGTCGTCCATAATATACTTGACTCGATAAAAAGAACAATACTGTTTCGAAAAGCGACACATTTTAATGGTAACCATTTTGGAACATTCATTGTATAACCAAGAAATACTATGTTATCTTGTTGAAAAGAACGTTTCTTCATCGATATATTAATGTGCGTTCTTTAAATATGATGTATATCATTGAAGGAAGGTGTAGCCAAGATGACGATGTACTTGCAGGAGGTATCTGATATCAGTGTGTTGTTTGCGGGTGCGAAAACTGTAGAATTAGAAGCTGTGACAAGAACAGAGCCAGCTGCGGTGTCCGAGCGGTTCTAGGCGCTTCAGTCCGGAACCGCGCGACTGCTACGGTCGCAGGTTCGAATCCTGCCTTGGAAATGGATGTGTGTGATGTCCTTAGGTTACTTGGGTTTAAGTAGTCGTAAGTTCTAGGGGACTGATGACCTAAGATGTTAAGTCCCATAGTGCTCAGAGACATTTTTTGAACAAGAACAGAATCGAAGGAATTAAAAACAGGTAATTTCGTATTACCAGTAAGGAAATAGTGAATAGAAGTGGGAAAAATAAAATTTACGCCACTATTGCGGCGTAACGTCAAGCGCCGGCGCATCGGCCAAGGACATCAGAGCAGAGAGGACGACGTCAGCCAATAGTACGCTGACCGACTCCTCTTTAGAACGACACCGATACAGCAGCGGCCTCTAGGCGTAGAGAACATTAGCGCCGCGCCGCCTGGCCGCAGTTTAGCTTAGGACTAACCGTTCTACGAACACTCCAGTAGCGACTTATGAACTGTATTGTTTCAGTTGTATTAGGGGTTGTATACACTGAAGAGACTTCTTATTTGACTGTCGCCAAATGCTTGTGACACGCCCTTACATATTCCCGAAGTTAAGTATTGTCATTCATCTTGCTGTAATAAAAATTCATTAATACGATTTGCTTGAACTGTTGTCTATCGATGCGAGAAAGCAGGTTTCCTAGGCACTCAAATATTGACGAGTGAGCAGGTCACAACAGGAACAGCTTGACAAAGGCAAAGGTTCGGTTGATAGAGCACATCCTGACGCACTAAGGAAACGGTTCGGACTTAATGGAGGGAAGCGCGTGGGAGTGTGTGGGAAGGTGGGGTGTCGGGGAGAGGCAGAAGTCTATAGAGGGAGAACCACGTTCGAAAACGCAAGGAGCTTCGATTCGTAGTAGGTTACACTAGTTATGCTGTCAAGATATTTGCACAATTTAGTCTACATGGGGTAGTGTTCGTACGGAAGACCACAACATGAAGAGAAGTGGTACTGCCACAGAATAGTTCGTGCCTCTAAGCGAGAATGCCGCACGCGACACGTGTCCCGCTTACTGAGCCTGGGCAGCAGTTTTCCCGTTCCGTCGGCTGACAGCAGCAACAGCACTGCGCCACATGTCAAGCTTCAGTCAGCGTCTCTGGAAACCTGTGTAGACGTTCTTATCTCCCGCTCCGCCACTGTCATCTATTGGATTGTTGTATACGTTCGTAGCGCTTTTGCATACCTTTAATAAACATAACCGTACACATAACAGATACTTAAGTCATAAACAACACATCCTCCTTCACTATTTACAGCAGGCTGCCATCACTGAGGTAATTTTCCGACTCTGCAAATATAGAAATCACGTGCTTTCGAGGCTAAGACTCGTCGAACCATGTTTTGAGCACATATTCGTCCACAAAGGAAGTTCCTTGAAGGTTGGTAGATAGAGAGCGGAAAAGGAGAACATCTGAGGCAGCAAGAGGAGGTGAATAAGAAGGGCGTAAAATGACTTCTCAACCCACATCCTCTATACTGTTCTTTGTCGGTCCATCAGAATAAGGGCAGGCGTTAGCGTGGAATAGCATCACCTTACGCAGACTTCCTGGTAGTTGCTCCTGGACTGAGTCTGCTAGGCATCTTATTTATTGACAATAAATGTAAGCAGCGATGGCTACACCTGAGGGGAACCAATTCGTAGTACACCATACAATCGCTATTCCACTAGATGCATAACGTTATTTTTTATGGATGCACTCAGGTCTTTGTACTGAGACTCCCTGCTTTGTATGGACTCAATCATTCAGTTATTTTCCCTATGTTATCATAAAAACACAATTTCTCGTCAGTAGTAACAACACGTTATAGGAATGGTAGGTGCTGAACCAACTGGTGTCGAGCAATGAGTAATGTACATATGGCCAACCGCAGATTTCTTTTATTTTGTCTTAGAGAATCCGATAACCACATGCCTGACTTTCGAACCTTCCCCACTGCATGCAAATGTCGTACAATGGTGGAAAGATCACAGTTAATCACATTTACCAGTTCTCGAGTACATTCACGTGCATCATTTTGCAATGATGTGTTTAAACGATCCTCATCAAACGCCAGAAGTGTTCCTGAAGGGGGAGGGTCAGTAATGTCAAACCGAACCTCCTTGAAACGAGAAAACCATTTTCTTGCCCTACTCTGTCAAATGAAATTATTCCCATATTCGGCGCAAATGTTTCGGGCTGCCTCTGCTGATGTGTCCACCCTGCTGAAAGCAAACAGAGGAATATGCTGGAAATGTTTCGATTTCTCCACTTAGCACTCCATGCTCCTGCGTCCACAGCTCCACCCACTATCTTATAATCACAAACTCAAATAGCAACAGTGAACTAGAAATAAAAAAGTGACAATCAGTACATAAACTCATACCAACCCGAATACCAACAAGCAAAACAAAAACTATACGAACTTATGAACCAACCTAATATTTAGGTGTCAAGCAGATGCACATCAGGAAGTTCTCTTTAACTGTAAAAGGTAGCGAGAGTCTGATGCCATGATTAGGACTGGAATCAGTGCTTGTAATCTCTAGTAGAGTCTTCAAGTAGTACCGTACTTCACTCTAATTCACTGTAGTCCAGCGTGTCAGCAACAAAAGTTGTACATCGTGCCAAAGTAAAGATTTGGTTGCAGATGATTTTCTGCTCAACGGCGTCAGTCTGACCGATATATTGTGTGGTTTCGATGACTTCATTAATGGATATTTGAAGAACCGCGTATCACGCCAGTGTTATTGTTGTTGCGACTGTTTCTTTGTTCTGGTGTCAAGTGTAAGATGTACAGACCATTATCAGTACATTAATAGTAAAATCGTTTCGGGAATAAGTTTCAGAAATAAGTTCTGGCAAATAACTTTGATGGAAGACTTCTCCATCCGTATCCTGGTCCATGCTCATGCTGTTACGGTGTTGTGCTGAAACGAAGCGCAGCTAATCGCGTGAACATGTGCCTGAAAAAGAGCGACAGGCAGCTGAATCTCACAATGGCACTCAATATTACGATAAACAGTGATAAAAGTATGTAACTGTTTCCCTTCTCCCGATTGTTCAGGCACTAGCTGGATACTTCCCTTGAATCGATGTAAACTGGAGAAACGTAGAAGGACAATTCGCACGTAAAAATAAACAGACCTACCAAAAGCCGAAAATTTATACACAGAAACATAGAAAAAATTAGAATTCTAATGAGTAAATATGGTTCAGATACTTTCTGCTCCTTTACAAAAACAGATTTACTAAGGTTTGCACATGCTTTCGTATTCAAATTTAAAACAAGAAAAAATGTTTGGATGGCCAGAAGAGACTTGATGGGAAACGAAACAATTCATGTTTATGGTAGACATCTGACAATCGAAATAGTCTGCTACATTTCCGACCAAGGACAAAATATCTTTTAGTAAATCAGTAATGAAAGAATAACAGGAGTGTACCGTTATTCACGGAATGAAGAAGTTCTGGGAAATAAGATGGGACAAAAAAACTGATTCTTAGGTCCCTTATGCTTTACAAATAGATAAATTCATTGTAAAATAATGAGATTTCCGTTTTAAATAGGAAGTCATAACTGAGAAGTGGTTGCTCAGTGTCGTATCTGAAGGTACAACAATACTTGTATGTTTATTACATTTTTTAAAAATAACAAGTTTAGATGTTGTGAATTATTTCGTTGTAATCTGGAGATTCACCAATAAATCATGTTATTAGTTAAATGTAATACTATTATGCTTATTCTCTAAGCTACAATATTCGTTTGACACAGTATTCTTCGAGAATACACGTAGTAGCCCCATAACTGTCCACCACAGTTCGGAATAGACTAGCTGCAAGCCTTCTTCTTCTTTATCGTCGCCTTGTCCCACCTCACGTAGGGCCGGAGTTGCTCTTCTGGATTCTTCTCCTGCAAGCGAGGTTTGTAAAATCTAATGCCAGTGGTTTAGCACAATATTCTTTAGTGCCTGTGTCAAGATACAGATTTAAAAATTTCCCAGAAAGCTCTCCGTCTTGTTTCACTCCTAAGAACTTCAGATGTCCAACTTCAGTTCTTCTTTGATAATGTAATTTCGTGTTTCTAATAGTTGTATGTCATAAAGTGTATCAGTAGTGTGAAATTATAGTTAAGTGATATTTTCCCCTGAAGCCACATGCTAAGCTACCTACTAATACCTTAATTCATCCACATCTTTCACGAAACTGATCGTGTCAATTCAAATATCGTATAGTTTTGTGACTTGCCTGCTCCATTTCTGTAATTCATCATTTTGGTCATTCTGGTGATATACAGTTAATCATACATAGTTAATCACATATACAGCTAATAATTAAGCATGCCCTTCCCTGTGTGTTGTGAATAAATTATCATAAACATGATAAATAATTAGACGAGCATTTTAAATGATACTAATTTGACACACAAGTGTACCGGAGCGTAGTGCGTAGTGTAAAACGTCATGCTGCGAACAAGAGTGAATATCACAGCGTGTCAGGTACACGTGTAATGTCGAGGTGGTTCCATGATCATATGCGTTCGGTGACTGATTATTAATGACCAAATTGTCGGACATGCAACGACAGTTCGCTGTCAAGAGCGCAACATTCTGCTTTCATGCAGCATTGCAATGTTCCTTTCTGCACCATTTGCGTGATGAAGAGAGGCCTTAAAAACGTACCGTCTAGTTTCACCTTACAACAGTTCCAGAGACTGACAGACTAGAACGACAGTTTTTTTTTTAAGATAAACGCCTTGCATAATATGTTGTAGTGATTAATTGACGTTCATCCAATAATGTGGATTAATACTCAGTTACACGTGCCTAGCTACGACTTACCAGATAACAATACTAAAAATCTAGAGAAAGGTATATGTATTCAAATATGCTAGTTTCACATGTTAAGTCGCTTGCATTGATATTTTTGTAGGTCTACGTGTCAATATATTCAAATGAATGTAAATATTTACCTCTGTTCCACACCATATCGATCTTTACTTTTGTTCTCGGTAATTAGGCTTTCAGTTCCAGGTTGTTGCGGTTTTTGCTTCTTTGCCTCTGAAATACATGCGTCTTCATCTCTGTGGAACTACTACAATCTACAACAATCTGAATCTTTTAGCTGTAGTGAAGCGTTTATGTCCGTCTACAATTACGAATCCTCAGATGCATCGGAATGTGTGCCGTCAATCGATCCGTTCTTTTAGTCACACTGTTCCATAAATTTCTTTTCTTGTCAGTTCGATTCAGCACTTCCTCAGTAGCAGTCCACTGCAGCGTTATAATCTTCATCGTTCCTTACTAGCATCACACTGAACAAGTTTGTTTTCTTAATGTCTGTTCATTTCCCAGTTTCCATTCCATACAAGGCTACACATCACACAAATACCTGCAGGAAATCTTTCCGAACAGTTACATTTAAATGTTATCAATATTCCTTTCCTCACAAACGTTTTTCCTCCTTTTGCCAGCCTGCATTATATATCCTCTCTACCTTGGCTTTTAACAGGTATTTTGCTGCATAAACAGGAAAACACGGTTTCTTCTTTTAGTGTCTCGTTTACTAATCTAAGCATCTCAGCATCATCTAATTCAATTTGACTACGCCCCTTGGTTTACTTTTGCTGGGCACTTTTCCTTTCAACTGATCCTTCAAATCCGTTACTTTATCTGATAGCATTACAGTGTTGTCGGTAAACGTCACAGTTATTATTTTCTTTTCATAAACTTTAATTAGTTTCAAAATTTATCTTTGGTTTTCTTTACTAGTTGTTCGACGCATGGATTAATAATATCAGGAATAGGCTACGACTCTTTTTCACTGTGTTAGCTACTGAATCCATTTCATATTCTTTAACTGCTATAACCTGTTTGGTTTCTGTACAAACTGCAGATAACCTTTCGCTCCCCGTATTTCAATCCTGCTGTCTTCAAAATTTCAAAGAGTTTATTTGAATCAACATTGTCTAAAGCTTTCTATACCACTACAGATGTTACATATGTAGATTTTTCTTTCTTCAATGCAAGATCAGTGTAGAATTAATATAACTTCTCGTGTTTCCACGTTTCTCTGAGACCCAAAGTAACCTCCCACGAGGACAGCTTCAGTCAGTGTTTTCAATTTTCCGTGAATATTTCCTGACAACGTTATACAACCAAGATTCATAAATCAGACGTATTGGCAATAAGCAGACCTGTTCAACATATCTTTTTTGGCCTTGAAATTGTATTACATTCTTCTTCAAATTTGAGACTATTTCGTCTGGTTTATATATCTTCCACAGCAGATGACACGTTACATGATACTACTAACAATAAATACAGATTGTAATGAAGTAAGTAGAATTTAGATGTGGTTTGGGAATATTTTTAACTTTCTTCTTTAAGTTTTCATTGATATGTGTAGCTATTCATTTAATACTGTTCGGTCCATTGTTGCTTGAATCGATTTTACTTTATTTAGGCAATGTCATAGCTTGCGATGCGTGCCTCATATAATAAGAAAAAGCAGTAATACTTTATTTTCTCTCTTCTCGCTACTACAATCCATATATATTATGAGTAAAAACAGCCTTTCTGTGCGGCCAACTCTATATGTGTCGCGAGATAAGACTAACAGCCACCGGGCTGAATCCCCATTGCAAGAGCTATCATTATACGGAATTACTATACCGTAAAGCGAAGATTAAAATATGTAAGCATAGACCATTGTGGCGCAATGGTAGGTACAGTGGACTCGCATTGGTGGGGGGGGGGGGGGGGCAAGGGGGGGGGGGGGAGGTTCATTTCCGCATGCGACCATCATGATTTAAGTTTTCGGCGATTTACCTAAGTCGCTCCAGCCAAATGCCGGGATGGTTCCTTTGAAAGTACACTGCCGATTTACTTCCCTCTACTTCCCTAATTCGCGCTTGTGCTCCTCCCGTAGTAAATTCGATGTCTATGGACCGTTAAAACCTAATTTTCTTTCCTTTAAATGTGTAAGTACATTTATCTTCATGTTTTGCCTAAAAGAAAAGAAGAAAAAACTAAATAATGTATCGAACATGTGGTCTTCGTAAGATGGAAGCCCCAATTCTGATTAATAATTAGAATTATTGTATATCTGTAAGAAAAAGCTCAATTTTTCTTCAGTTGATTTCACCTTCTGCCCTGGAATGGTTCCGAAAAGGTAATCTCATATGGGATTATTTGAGAAATAATATATATATATATATATATATATATATATATATATATATATATATATATATATATATATAAAGTGGACGACACTAGCTAAGATATGGACTGCAAATTCGGATATCCATTGAGATAAGCGGCTTCGAAAAACAGCAAATTATTATTACGCAAACCTGTGAGGGAATATTCCGAAAACAGCAAAGATGGCCGAATGTTCAAGTGCTACTGTCGTAAGTATCTATGAAAAGAGATAGAAGGACAATGAAACTACCACTAAGTGCTAAATGGTGGGACGTCTACAACTCTTTACACAACGTGGGCTTCGGGGCTTGTTTACTCCGTGACGTAGGACGGGCAGCGACCTGGGGCATCTCTGCCGAAATATCACAATGCTGGAGCACGCATAATTATTTAGGAGCGCACCATTCATCGTACATTGTTCAAATGGTTGAAATGTCTCTGAGCACTATGGGACTTAACTGCTGTGCTCATCAGTCTCCTAGAACTTAGAACTACTTAATCCTAACTAACCTATGAACATCACACACATTCATACCCGAGGCAGGATTCGAACTTGCGACCGTAGCGGTCGGGCGGTTCCAGACTGTAGCGCCTAGAACCGCTCGGCCACTGCGGCCGGGCGTACATTGTTGAACATGGAGCTCCGCAGCGGATCACTCATACGTGTTCAAATGTTGACCCAACGATTTCGTTAGTTACGACTGCAGTGGGCAAGGGACCATCGTGATTTGAGCGTCTATCAAGGGAAACTTGTCAGCTCTTGGGTGAATCACATTTTTGCTACACCCGATCGCTGGTCGTCTCCACTAACGCCTCATTGACGTGACTGGCGGCTCGAACCGTGCAACGCTCCAGGGTTGCGGCTTTTGGAAGCAGTACTATGCTATGGGAGACATTCTCCTGCGCAAACATGAGACCTGTGGCAGTAATCGAAGACACACAGACATCTGAGAACCATCTGCATCAGTTCATGCTTCCGATGGCTATGTCGTCTTTCAGCTATATAATTGTCAGCGTCTGGGAGCCAGAACCGTGTTACGGTGGTTTTGAGGAGCGTTATAGTGAAGTCACGCTGATGTCTCGGTGACGAAATTCACCTGATGGTGATCCTACGGAACGCTATCGGGCACCATCTCCGCGTACGCAAATCAGCGGCCTGTCACTCACCAGAATTATATGACCTGTGCCTAGATATCTAATGCCAATTACCTCCACAAACCTACCAACAAACTGTCGGCCTCAGCGAATTATTTCGTGCCAAAGACGGACGAAAACTCTGCTAAAGAGGTGCTCATAATGTTTTAAATTAGTTTTATTATTTCTTGCTGATTTTTGTCATTGCATATTTACAAGGTGCTTCAGAGAAACGGGTCTATTTGGATACACGGAAGTAGGTCGAGGATTGTATGGTAATATATTTTCCATCAAAACAACGAAACTGTTGCTAATTGCTTTTTCAGACACTGTCCATACATTATATTCAAAATGATGTCTTGTTGGTGTCCTCCATTGTTACGTTGACACTCCGACAATCCACGGTGTAAATATTTCACTCCACGGTCAAGCACTTATTAGGAACTGTTCCTAATTTATGCACAAATGATGACTTCCAGTTCCGCCACTGTGTGTAGACGTCTAGCTTACACCCTGATTCCCATGAATCAGGAGTCCACAGAAATTCCGCATTCCTCCAAATGATGTGCTTGCCAAACACGCTCTGTACTGCTGCCACTGAGATCTGAGCACATGAACGTAGCGCCCACATGCTAAAACCAATACTTATTTGCAAGACACTGTTCAAGTTTAGATGCGACCGATGTGACAACCATGACAGCAAACCGCTGAGATGTGAATGTGGTCGCTCGTTCATGTTCGTCCTGAAAATGTAAAGGACTGGAAATGCCAATTGAAGAAACAGCACTCCACGTTGTGAATTTCTTGTTGTGTAAGGAGCGTTGATCGAGTACGTGAGGTTTATCCTCGCACCAGTGAGACAAGTTTTGTTTGTTGACTTAACTACTCACATGAAAATGTGCCCCCTGACGTACCCGGAGGAAATTTAAGAAACCTTCATTTTCCCGAATATTATTAAACAGTTCAGCAAACAGAATTTCGCTTTTTATAATCACGTTCAGTAATCTATTGCTCAACCTATATCCTCTACGGTCACAACATTAAATCATCCAGTAAAATTCTGTGCACATTACTGGTGGACGTCCCCACTACAGATACAATTAATCTCACAGAAAGATTTGGACATCTGGTTATAACAGTTTGACACTACTCTATTCACTTCTATGGGCGACAATCTCTGGGCTCTCCTGACGTCTTCAGCTTAAGTGTCCTTCCATCTCGTTCAAAGATAGTTTACCCATAACCTGACTGAATCTGCTGATGTTGCAGAATCATTTTTCATAAGCATAAAAGGACGATGGTACGTCCGTCTGGCGGCAGTAACGCAGTCAACATTTTAGTAAAGGGCCTTAACATGCACAATAGGTTCACTCCTGCTGCAGTGTTACATCTCACCAGATGGCCTACCAACCCAGAACATACACCGAAGCTCCAAAGAAACTGACATAAGCATGTATATTCAAATACAGATATAAGTAAACAGGCAGAATATATCACTGCGTTCGGTAACGCCCATATAAGACAAGTGTGTGCCGTAGTTGTTATACCGGTTGCTCCTGCTACATGGAAGGTTATCAAGATTTAAGTGAATTTGAATGTGGTGTTATAGTCGGCGCAAGAGGGGTGCTACACTTCATCTCCGAGATAGCGATTAGGTGGGGATTTTCCAGTACGACCATTTCATTAGTGCACCTTGAATATCAGGAATCCTATAAAACATGAAATCTCAGACATCCCTGCGGCCGATAAAAGATAGTGCAAGAAACATCCAACGAGGAATGAAGAGAATAGTTCAACGTGACAGAAGTGCAACCCTTCCGCACTCTACAACTCGCCTGGAACCACCAACATCGACGTTGGGCTGTTGATGACTGGAAAAATGTCACTTGGCCAGATGCGTCTCGTTTCAAATTGTATCGAGCGGAATGATGTGTGCACACAACCTCATGAATCCATGGACCCTACATGCCAGCAGGGGACTGTTCAAGTTGGTGGAGGCTATGTAATGGTGTGGAGCGTGTGCATTTGGAGTGATATGTGACCCCTGATAAGTTTAGATGCGACTCTCACATGTACCACGTACGTAAACATCGTGTCTGATCACCTGCATTCATACATGCCCATTATGCATTCCAACAGACTTGGGAAATTCCAGCTGGACAATGCGACACCCCAAACATCTAAAATTTCTGCAGAGTGGCTCCAGGAATACCCAGGAATTTAAGCACTTTCTCTGGCCACTAAGCAGACATGAACATTATTGAGTATGCCTTGCAACGTGCTGCTCCCCCTCGCACTCTTACGGATTTATGGACAGCCCTGCAGGATTCACGGTCTCAGTTCCCTCCAGCACTTCAGACATTAGTCGAGTACATACCATGTCGCGTTGCGGCACTTCTACATGCTCGCGGGGGCCCTACACGATATTGTGCAGGTGTACTATTTCCTTTGGCTCTTCAGTGTATGACAAACATTCAGTGTAGTCAAGAATTACATTCCACTTTCAGAGACAAATTGAAACAGCCCGTTCTTTCTTTACGTCAAATAGCCGCCGTTTTAAGTGATCATTCCCAATGCTAAAAACTGTGAGCAAGACTGAGATTCTAGCGAAGCGTTTCCTTAGAGAAATGTTTCACTGCATGAAAGAGATTTATGTGCTTTATTTTGCAAATACTTTAATGACATATAACGTATGACAAGTTTAAACTTCCTCTGTTTTCCATACATTATGCCATTTTGAGTACATCGCTTAACTTCTAATAGATATTGAGAGGTTATGTGTAAGAATCAACATTATAGTAAACTGCTTTCCTATTTATTTATTTTTTCATATATTATCTCATTACGATTTGTATCCAAGGCAATTTCCGAAATTCTGACTGCTGCAAGCAGATGGATCTCCAAGATGAATTACTACTACGTTATTGTCACGGCTGCAGTATTATGTGGTGAATATAGCAGCAGTTCGGAATTTTCATTGCAGCAAAAGACTTCGGATCATAACAGCTTGACAAATTTGTGACTTTTATAATGTTTAGTGTTAGGAATACCTTATGGAATTGCTGCGAACTTCTCTTCCGTGTACAGTTAATTTCAGAGAAATATAATGTATTCTCGACTGACCAAACGGTTACACCAAATTGTAAGTTAGCTATCCCATAGAAACTGGTTCATAAAATTTCATTTCTGAACAACAAATGAAAGTCAATTTAATTTCTGTTCTGTTACTTATTATGTATTATCAGAATCTTATGCCTAGCATGACAATCAGGACCAGGCAAAGACAGTAAATTTGTGTGTTTTTCTTTGCAGGCGTGTATCGGTTTGTTTGCGATGGAAGTCTGAAGCCTTCGATTTCATTGAAAACGTTCCTTGAAACGAAATGGTGGTAAAATACATTCGTATGGATGCTGTTCTACCTCACGGGAATCTTAAGGTTCACACACTTGTTATGCTGATAAATATAGTATCCTACAAACAATTTCTAGATAATAGTGTGATTTGTCACATTAGTCGGCTCCACTAAGAAATCCGCCAATGGAGCAGAGCTTGACCACCAGTATATCCTTAAGGCTTCTTTTAGACTGAATTTTATTAGTAGCTAATCTTTTTATCAGTACTGAAAAGATATTGAAATTGTGATTTCTTGAGAAATGGACACATAGATCGAATTAAGTGACTTCAAAACTTGTTTGAATATTCTTCTTCTTCCTGCATCTACATGTACATGGTTACTCAGCAATTCACACTTAAGTGTCTGTCGGAGGGTTCGTCGAACCATTTTCATACTTCTTCTCTACCATTCCAATCTCGAATGCCACGTGAGAAAAGGAAAACCTAAATCTTTCCGTTCGAGCTTTGATTTCTCTTATTGTATTATGATGATCATATCTCCCTACGTAGGTGGGCGTCAACAAAATACTTGCGCATTCGGAAGAGAAAGCTGGTGACTGAAATTTCGTATATAGATCCTGCCGCAAAGAAAACCGTCTTTGAAACTTGGTCGGGCACACAGTTTTAATCTGCCAGGAAGTTTCATATCAGCGCACACTCCGCTGCAGAGTGAAAATCTCATTCTGAAAACCGTCTTTGTTTCAGCGAGTGCCACCCTAACTCGCATATCATATCACTGACACTCTCACCCTTATTGCGCGATAACATGAAACGTGCTGCCCTTCTTTGCACTCTTTTGATGTCCTTCGTTAATTCTACCTTTTAAGGATCCCACAAGGTGCAGCAATATTCCATCAGAAGACGGACGAGTGTAATATAAGCTGTCTATTTAGTGGGTTTGTCACATCTTCCAAGTGTTCTGGGAACAAATCGCAGTCTTTGTTTCGCCTTCCCCACAATATTATCTATGTGGTCTTTCCAGTTTAAGTTGCTAGCAATTGTGATCCTTACCCATTTAGTCGAATTGACAGCCCTTTGATTTATGTGACTTGAATTTTTTCGGATTTCTTTTAGCACCCATGTGGATGAACTCGCACTTTTCTTTGTTTAGTGCCAATTCCCACTTTTCACACCATACAGACATACACTATAGATCATTTTGTAATTGGAGTTGATCGTCTGATCATTTTACTGGACGGTAAATTACAGCGTCGTCTGCAAACAATCTAAGGGGGCTGCTCAGATTGTCACCGAGATCTTTTATGTAAATCAGGAAGAGCAGAGTGCCTATGACACTACCTTGCGGAACGCCAGATGTCACTTCTGTTCTAGTCGATGATTTACCGTGTATCATTACGAACTGTGACCTCTCTGAAAGGAAGTCATGAATCCAGTCACACAACTGAGACGTTACTTCATACGAACGCAATTTGATTAATAGCCGCTTGTGAGCGACGGTATCAAAAGGCTTCGGGAAATCTAGGAATATGGAATCGATCTGTGATCCCTTGCACAAGAACGATATTTTCTGATACGTGTTGGTTATGTATCAATAAGTCAGTATCTTCAAAGTGATTCATAATGTTCGAGTACAGTATATGCTCCAAAATCCTACTGCAAATTGAGGTCAGTGATAATTCATTGGGTTACTTCCATTTCCTTCTTGAATATCGGTACTTGATCCGTAAATTTCGCTGCTGGTTTTACAGAGAGATGTATCATTTATAACGAACATCATGAAGGAACAAATATACTCAAAAGAGAGAGAGAGAGAGAGAGAGAGAGAGAAGAAACGCCACACCATGAAGCAGTTATTCAATTATCCAAATGGGACGAAAATCTGTGGATATGATGGTCATGTATGGACTACCAACTGATTAGAATTTCAGAGAAGTGGACGATTTATTCTACAGAAAGAGCTCACAAAGTGAAGGAATCAATACCGCGTAGCTGCCAGATTCTGTCCAACTGGCGAGATGCATCGTCTAAATCCTTAGTGGGTTGGACAGCCCCGCCGTTAATACTCCAAACGTTCGCAATGCGGGAAAAAACCGGTGATCTTTGTGGCAAAGGTAAGATTTGGGATGCACGAAGGAAAACATTAAAAACTCTCGCCGCATGGGGGCGGGCATTATATTGCAGAATTTTATTAGTAGTTAATATGTTTCTGAAAAAGAGAAATTTGTTAACATCGGGTATAGATTTAAGTGTCAGGAAGACATTTCTGAAAGTATTTGTGTGGAGTGTAGCCATGTATGGAAGTGAAACATGGACGATAAATAGTTAGGACAAGAAGAGAATAGAAGCTTTCGAAATGTGGTGCTACAGAAGAATGCTGAAGATTAGATGGGTAGATCACATAACTAATGAGGAAGTATTGAATAGGATTGGGGAGAAGATACGTTTGTGGCATAACTTGACCAGAAGAAGGGACCCGTTGGTAGGACATGTTCTGAGGCATCAAGGGATCACAAATTTAGTATTGGAGGGCAGCGTGGAGGGTAAAAATCGTAGAGGGAGACCAAGAGATGACTACACTACGCAGATTCAGAAGGATGTAGGTTGGAGTGGGTACTGGGAGATGAAGAGGCTTGCACAGGACAGAGTAGCATGGAGAGCTGCATCAAACCAGTCTCAGGACTGAAGACCACAACAACAACAACAATTTTTTTATTAATACGGAAAAGCAGCTGGAATTATGATTTCATGATAAATGGACACATAGATCAAATTAAGTGTCTTCAAAACTTGTTTGAATGTTCTTCTTTTTTCTAGTACTTGATCCGTAAACTTAGTTGTTAGTTTCAAATAGAGATGCATAATGTATAACGAACATCATGAAGGAACAGAGACTGACTTGCCAGGAGGGGCAACAAACTGTGTCGTAGCGTCTTGTCGACATATCCCCGTGCCTCAAAGATGCCGCAGACAAGAACCAAAGAAGTCCTACTATGAAAAGAAATGACTTCACAGTCCATCACTACTTTTTGACGGGCCGTATGGCGGGCTGGTATCCCACGCTGCCAGGGACGTCTCCAGGCACGCCTTTGGCCTGGAATCTCATTGACTAGAGTACAGTTCTCTCCAGTGATGAGACCCGCTTCGAACTGAGCCACCAATGACCAACGAAGACGTCAACACAATCAGGCCTGTGGCGCCATTTCCTTTCACAGCAGGACTTCTTTGGTTGTCACCTAAGAGACTCCTAAAGCACAAGGGTACGTCGACGGTATTCAACACGCAATATTGTTGCCTTCATGGGAAGCTACCAGGGCCTTATAGTGTAGCAAGACAATGTCTGCCCGCACATGGTGAGAATTTCTACTGCTTGTCTTCGTACGTGTCAAACCCAACAATGGACAATAAAATCTCCCGATATTTCTCCAATTAATAACGTTTGGAACATTACGCGCACGGCCCAGCAATCAGCTAGGAATTTTGACTGTCTGACGCAACATTTCGATAAAATTTGGCACGACATTCCTCAGGTGGACGTCCACTAGCTCTATCAATCAATTCCAAGGCGAATAGCTCCTTGCGTTAGGGTCAGAGGTGGACGAAGGCGTCATTGGCTTGCTCAATTTGTGAAGGTCTTTCTCGAGACTAATCTAGTTTTCTTGTAACTTTATTCATTTTTTTGTCTGTACGGTAACTAACTGAACCATCTAACCTGCGAGTATTCCAAAGTCTCTGAGAAGTAGTCTTAGCAATTTCTATACACTAAGGAAAAGAATCGCAAGACCAAGAAGGATAACGAAAGTTGGTAGTTTGGTTTGTACATCGGCAAGATGATGTCTATTCATATTTAGCGCCAGTCGCAACAGAGTGCGGCAGTATCGGCTCTATGAGGAAGCAAATCAGATTTGCTTTCAACATACGTTGTAACGGTCATGAGCGTCTGCTACTTTTGACATTGGACGTGGTGACTTGATGTCAGTCAGTATTAAGATGACAGGGACGCCATTATCATCACGTCATTGAGTTTGAATGAAGACCTGTGATACGCCTACGAGAAACCGGATGATGCGTCTGCGATAGCGCAGAAAGACTTGGTAAGGATTTAGCGACTGTGCATGATTGATGGCAGCCATGGTCTCGAGAATGTAAGGTCGCAACAAGACCGGTCTTTACATGGCCACGTGAAACACCTGAGAAGGAAGACCACCGTGTTCAGCATAAGGTTCTGTGCATCGTACTGTATCTGCACCAGCGATTTGAGGAGCAAATGATACTACAGTCACACAACGAGCTGTAAAAAGAAAGTCGCTTGCTGTTACAAATCTCTTGCTCAAGGACGCTCCGTTGCAGACGCCTTGTAATCGGCGTTCCCCTGAGCTCAAAGAATTGTCAGTGGCGACTTTAGCAGTGTACGCATGAGCTCTTTGGAGGGCAGAGTGGAAGTTGCCGTGTTTTCGAGTTTTCGATGAAAGCTGATGCCAGTGTTGATACGAAGCAGGCCAGGTGAGGGCTTGAAACCAACCTGCCTGTGTGCAAGATACATTGTTTCTACACCAGGTTCAAATGGTTCAAATGGCTCTGAGCACAATGCGACTTAACTTCTCAGGTCATCAGTCGCCTAGAACTTACAAGTAATTGTACCTATCTAAACTAAGGACATAACACACATCCATGCCCGAGGCAGGATTCGAACCTGCGATCGTAGCGGTCGCTCGGTACGAGACTGTAGCGCTTAGAACCGCACGGCCCCCCTGCCGGCCTACAGCAGGTGTTATGGTCTTGGGCGTCATATTTCCTATGATATAAGGAGCACTCTCGTGGTGACCCCACGCACCTTGACTGGTAATTTCTACGTCAGTCATTCGACCTGTTGTGGTGTCATTCATGATCACAATTAGAGGGGGTTATAACACAGCATGCCGGCCGGTGTGGCCGTGCGGTTCTAGGCGCTTCAGTCTGGAACCGCGTGGCCGCTACTGTCGCAGGTTCGAATCCTGCCTCGGGCATGGATGTGGTTGATGTCCATAGGTTAGTTAGTTTTAAGTAGTTCTAAGTTCTAGCGGACTGATGACCACAGATGTTAAGTCCCATAGTGCTCAGAGCCATTTGAACCATTTAACACAGCATGCTGAACAGGGTATCAGGATGATGGCTTGGCATACTCGATGACCAGATCTGTCTCCATTCAAGCCCATGTGGGGCATCAGCGCACGAAAACTCCAGCATAATCCATAAACAGCATTTGCTTCCCGTGTACAGACCGACCAAGTGTATTAGCATGGAACTCCATTACACAAACTGACATCCATCACATGCACGTTCGCATGTTTTCATTCAATATACCGCGGTTACAATGGTTATTGATGTACAAGTATGTCCTACTTGCACTGGCTTATCTCGCACTTACATTAACCTGTGATCGTGCAATGATAATCACTTTAAAATGTTACCTACACATATGCATTCCCAAAACTGCGTTATACTACCTTAGTTATATTTAGGTCCTGTGATTATTTTTCGTGAGTGCTTGCGTGCAACCGAGCTATTCGAGCTGATAAAATTCGCAATGTATCGTTCAAGTTTCCTCCTGTGGTATCGAAACTGATGTGGTTAACCTTCTAGTAATTACATCAGACCCAAAAACAGCAAGAGAACAAAATGGAACGACCTTAGGACACTTAAATGCACTTTTAGCATAACACCTATTGAAACATAATGCTACGCCTTAGCAGCTAATCATGACCGTCTCTACCATACCGACACACAAGTCGCCCACTGTGGCATCACCTGAAATAAGACTTGCAACGCGGCTGCCGGATTTCATCGGATGGGACCTCCCGGCCAGCAATGCCACACGATGATTTCATTTCGCTTACCATCCAAGTTCTCTTTCCTCATTCCGCAAAATAATTACAGTTTCAAATAAACGTGTGTCAAAAACCCATTATTATTCAATGATCCTTGCATTCAATCACAAAAAATGTGCTGCATGTTGACGAAACTCCAACCCTGTAATAATAGAGCTACCTTCTCCAGAGATTTCGGCTGGCGAAGTTCCTGTTCACTGAGTGACATACTCTTCTGACAAATAACAGCCGCATGGATCTGCCGTTGTGTTGGTTTTCGGGATGTAGTAGATCGAGTTTGGCATGTCGGATTACCGTCATCCAAAGTGCCTTCTGCAGTGAATTGGAGAATGGGTGCCAGTTAGGCGCCCTATGAGACGTCAGATATGTAACATAAGAAAAACATACATCTATTACTCATAGTATGTCCTTCGCGTCGTGCCCTGGTTGCCAGCGCCCACAGAACGTAGACAGCGGATGGTCGACTCTTCGTCTGATGCTTCACGCAGATTCTTGGTACCACCAGGAAACGACTGTTAAGGCACTCATTTATGATGTGGTTCATTGTTTGAACGTCACCACAGTGACACATACGGTCAGTGGAAGAGCCCGACTAATCCATGTTCTATTCGCACATATCTTCCTAACGAAAACCTGGAATTTTAACAGTTGAGTTGTCAATTAGCTCGTGGTGTCTTACTTTCGTGGTTTGCCAGTCACGTTTGCATCCAACGTCTCTGTTGAATTCAATGGAGAGAATTTGGACTCCTTCACATGTTGGTCTTTGAGATTCAAGGAATTTCCAAGGCAGCGATACTAAATTTTCGCCAAGAGGAAATTTTTGCACTGTAAATTAGTGTACCCGGTGCTACTGGGGAAAAATTAGAACACATCTCACTGCCACCTCGTCATTTGCTGTCCAAATAACATTTTCTGGCAGGAAATGTTTGTGGAAAACCAGTAACAGAACAACAGTCAACATAACTATCGTTCGTGAAAACGTTGACCAACAGTCTCCAGAGGTGCTGAATCACGAATTACCTGATCTTGTCACTTCATACATACCATAACTGCATTCAAAAATAATTGACAAATGTCGTGCAGTAGGCGCAGATAAAGCTTGATAAATTAATCAATATTTATTTACTTGGGAACTACAGGCGTGTAATGTAGGAAATGTGGCACTTCCTAGTGGCTCAAACTTTCAATAGAACACACTCGAGAGCTGAAGCTTCATATAACAATCCGTTAACTGCTTGTGATGTCACGTTCTTTTTGGCCGCTGTGCTTAGACCTGTGTATCTAAAAGGCATTGGTTCAGACGAGCTCGCCGATGTGTGATCTTAAGCTTTTCCGGCGAATAAAGTGTTTACTTTGCTCTCTGGTGTTTACGCGAACGACTACAACCGAATAGACATCCGAGAGCAAAACAACAAAGAGCTTGTCGATGTCTGTCTGGGTGGCGACCGGTGCGGTCGCTTCTGCACGGTCACCTGGGCTCCCACACTGCTGTCCTCTTTTAGAAACGTCACAGTTCGTAGCAATACACAGGAAGTCACCGAGAAAAGTGTAAGTAATATTTGGCGTTCAGAAGAAAGTGTTACAGGCCCTCTACGGTTCCTGAGTTACATCAAAGGGCTTATGAGGCAACCTCAGCAGCCCTCTTACATTATTTACAGACGATGCTGCCACTTATCGTGTAGTAAACTCATCAAAAGACCGTCAGTGATAGTCCACCGCGAGTTTCTGCTGCTAATAACATGAGTACACTGTTAGTTTATTACATATACTTACGAGCTTCAAACAGGAGCGATTTTAGTAATGGATATGAACTGTGAGTGCTGTGTACAGATGCGAGATGAGTTGGTGACACTTGCCACACAGCTCCAGGCTGTGTTGGCTTCTGTCACACTGCTTGAGGCTGCTGTCAAGAGGCAGCACTACGGGGGTTCGGACGCGGGTATGCGGGGGACCTCGAGAACGTTACCATTATTTTAACGGTACACGCAAGAGTACCAGGAGGGACGTGAATCACGGTTTGGAAACATTCAAAACGAGGTTTACAGAGGTTTCCAACAGCAGTGCTGCTATGGAACGTTCTCAGACTCTGATTAAACTAGCAAGCTGTACAGAGAATGGTTCACTCCAAAGCCACCATCTACGTCTGATGTAACTCTGAGAGACGTTCACTTGCTATGTTCAGTCACTGTACGTTTTTTGATTTTGTTATATTGAGGAATTGGAGACTGAGAGAGAAAGATTCCACTTTTGCTGAACATGCTCTCAATGAATGTCATTCATCCGATGTGAAATGCGATGTTCTTCATAAAGAAACGAAAGGGATAAAAGTAACGTAACTTGAAATTCTGGCCATCCAATCAAAGAATCCTTACCTGGTCCTTAATGAACAAAGACAGTTCCTTTACTCATCCTTATGAAAGTAGCAGCCAGTTATTGTTCAAAATGGTTGAAATGGCTCTGAGCACTATGGGACTTAAAATATCAGGTCATCAGTCCCCTAGAACTTACAACTACTTAAACCTAACTAACCTCAGGACATCACACACCTCCATGCCCAAGGCAGGATTGGAACCAGCGACCGTAGCGGTCACGCGGTTCCAGACTGAAGCCCCTAGAACCGCACGGCCACACCGGCCGGCAGTTATTATTCCTCTCACCATTAGCTAATAAGGTTGTCATAACTGTTCCACACCCACATTAAATAGACGCCTTTCTTCCTCTCCCTTTATTCGGTCTGTTAGTCACATTCAGCAGTTTGTCTATATGATATAGTAGCCTGCGCCATTGCTCACTTGCAGAACTTCTATTTTGTATACCCATAAAGTTTTAATATTTCAATGTACTACAATGTGAGACTGATTTGTTCAGTCTGTCTTTAGATATTAGATCTTGCTTGTGTTTTGTATCAATATAGTCTAAAATGTCACACGTCTTTGTACACCTGTGAATTCCCGCTGAAGTTGTGTGGGCTTTCAGTTCAACTCTAAGTCATCTCACGACCGCATAAGAAGCCGAAAGTCGCTTCATAACGAAATAATAAATATCATCGTGGAACATTGGGTGTTGTTTGCGGGAGGAGTCCAGACAGCGAGGTCATCGGTCTCATCGGATTAGGGAATGACGGGGAAGGAAGTCGGCCGTTCCTTTTCAAAGGAATCACCACGGCATTTGCCTGGAGCGATTTAGGGAAAATAATGGAAAACCTAAATTAGGATGGTCGGACGTCGGATTGAACCGTCGTCCTCCCGAATGCTAGTACAGTGGGCTAGCTATTGCACCACCTCTCTCGGTGTGCAACGTTAGTACACTGTATTCAAGTTATTAATTCTATGGTAGCCTTCTAATTACCAAGCTGGTCCACGTTTTGCAGGCAATACAGAATCTATTCTGCGTGGCATGGATTTGAAAAATTTCTCGATAACTTATAAAGCTAGGTGGGGCAAACTGTCCAATCACATGACAGGCAATTCCGGTGAATTACTGGCTGGTTGTATTTTGGCGCAGATATAGCGTCCTATAGCTTCGGAGATGTGTTCCAACGAGCTCAGATCAGAAGAATTTTGTGGGCAAGACACCAAAGTAGATTCACTGTGCTGCTCCACAAAACTCTGTATAACGACCTTGGTCTTGTGATTCTAGTGCAAAATATCACCGATGGGCCATGAAGCATGAGGGGATGCACATGGTCCACAATGCTATTCAGTAGTACACAGTTGCCGTGGTGCCTTCAATTACGTCCGAAGGTCCCATGGAAATCCAGTCGCGTCTTTCACATAGAATAATACTTTCCTCGCGGGGCATTCTCTATGAGGAGATGTATATTTGAGTACCCGTTCGTCTGAATGACGGTGTATCTAAACACGGCAATCGATCTACTGTAGCAAGAAACATGTTTTATCCAACCAAGTTGCAAATTTCCATTAATCCATGATCCAGTCTCGATGATACCTTGCTCACTGCCATCATAGCTGACCATGTAATTGTGTCAGCGTAGGAACACGTAGGTTTTAGCATTCGTGAAAAGGACGGTCGCAAGTAGGTCGAAACGTCGGCAGTTAGCTGTTTTAGTAGATACAGTTTCACCGCCCAGTACTTAAAATTATTTGTCCAGAATTTACTGCTCTAGTACAGCTTTGTGTATACAAACTTGGCTTGTGATAGACGTTTCTCCTAGAAAGAGATAAATAAATTATTGTTGCGTGATGTGAACAAGTACACCAGAACTGTTGACAATTCCCTCACATTACCCAGCAAATAAGTCACCTGCTAGTAGTTACGTCCAGTGCTAAGATTTCTGCATGTTTGTATGACAGTGCAAATGTAAGAGGTAAGCGCACATTTAACTAATTTGGGGATATGTATTCATATATTTCACTCTTTCAGCAATGATACTTGAAATACAAATATTTCACCATGATGCTTTGGGAAGTAGAGAAAGAACCGAGCAAATTTCGCTTTTATTGTTGGTTGTGTTTAAGGATTGTTATGCTCCATACTTCTAAATCCGTAAAAGGGCTCCGAAAGATGACTACTTAACTGTCAGCAATGAGATATTCCTGAAAAAGTATAAACAATATGCAGTATAACAGTTGAAAATGAACAACATAGTGTTCCATAAGTATTTAAAATTCGGTGTGTCCGTCGCATCATAAAACTCGATATGGTTTCTATTATGTTACAAACGAAGCGTTCTACCGTAACGGTAAGATTTCAAAGAATTAAAAAGTTCCATTTTCACTTAACTTTCAAATTTCTAACTAGTGTTCTGTTACTTGTCATTTGTGAAGCGTGAGCAGGAGGGAAAGAGTATTACAGTGCCGAAGGAAAGAGCAGTACATTTTATTTGCTTCGACACTGGGTTGCTGGAAATCCTACTCTAACAACAGGTGGAAATACAGTATTGTGCCAAGCATGAGAGAAACTCGTAAGTTTTATTTTTGCATTTTCAAAATATTTCAAAGGTCAGTACAATTTTTGAGTAAGGGATTGTCGTTTTTATTTATGTACGATAAACTGACTTCATGATTATAACAATGTTAAAGGAGAGTTGTGACCTAAACATCTAAAATTTGTAACATTTACAAACAGCTGGTCATAGAAATGCTGATAATAAAAATGTTTCCATGGCCCAAACAACCTGACCAACAGAATTTTCGCAAGCAGAAGTGGAAATGATGGCAATAAGAATTTTTCTAAGGATATCTTCAAGGCTTTAGTTTCAGTCAGTATCCCTTCGAATAAGTTAATGTAGAATTTTAAACTTTCCTGGAGAATATTGGGAACGATACTTCTTGACAAATCATAGATACGTAAAAACTATTCCGGGGACATACAAGTAATGAAATTAGTTTCTGTGTCAACAAAATCCTTCCCCACATTATTTTGAGCTTTATAAAAACTTACCATTTCTTTAAAACTTTTAAATGTATTACACAAAAATATTTCAAATTGAAAATATGAAACTATGCATGATTTGTAGTGCCATGGAGATTTAGTTTACTTATTAAGAAACGTAATTTTTTATACCTTTTTTTAAAACTTGCTCTCCCCCCCCCCCCCTCCCTTCAAAGTCTTCTTCCAGTCTTCACTAATTTTCAATACAATAATTCGTTCCAGATAATATGAGAAATAAGTGACGGTATGGGTGACTCAAACTTGTGGTTATCTGTAGAAGAAGCTATCGATTCGTGTGGGAGACTCATTGCCAACACCGTCATGGGAAAAATGCTGGAATCTTAACCTAGAGCAGCCCACCTCATTGTCTCCAATGTACTCGATGAAAGAAACCATTCAAGGATTGCTTGGGTTGTTCGTGTAGCACTACGCATTTTGTGACCCGCTAAAGAAAATGATGTAACTTTTTCGTGATGGTTATACGTAAATGCAGCAAGATACGTCATTAAAAGTGCTACAACTATGCAGTTATTCTACGCTAACGCAGTTCATGTGAATTTCTTAGCATATGGTCTTCACAATTTGGCAAAGGAAATACGAGTGAATTTTCCAAAATAAAGTGCCTTAATTTCCTCTCAGAAAGAAGTGTTTGTGAAGACACCATATAGAGATAAACTATTTACTTATGTTATGCAGGTTACTCGTTTACCCAAGAGCCAATCCTCACTGGATGGGGAACATAGTTTGAAGCAGTTAAAATTTTGTAGATGTGAAAAAGATCCTCGACGCGATGGAAAAAATGTAAGGGGAAGTATTCGTGCTGCGATAGTGCTTGCAATACGATGAATCCTCAGGGTAAAACTGTGTTTATTGAAACCTGTTTCAGTAACCTCTCAGCCGCAGCTACATGTTTGGAGGAAAAAAGGATGCCTCTCTCTTCTTCCTGCAGGTATATGGAACAGCTGTCGCTGGAGACATACCAGGAGAAACGGGTAAGTGTCTTTGTCACAAAACTGAGAAAACTGAAACAAGGAATCAAGGTATAATGTTTCTTACGGAGATGAGTAAGGTACTACAAGTGAAACGTCCCCGTAGAAAAATTAATGAATTACTGTGCTGATAAACGTCTTATGTTATTTGCTTTTCAAACAACTGAGCAACACTGAACATACTCAGACATTCACTAAAGTGGCACAGAATAAATATCTCACAAAAAACTTCGTTACTCGAACTACTGCAATACAGCGAGCTCCAATACTGCCAGATAAAGAAAAGATTCTAACTACTGAAGGCACTAACGACTGATAGGTATAGTTAGCAAATGAAAGATTTTGATAGAGAACAAAGAATGTATTTACCTTAATAGTGTTCAAAAGTCATTATATATATATATATATATATATATATATATATATATATATATATATATATATTCCGCCGTCTCTCTCCCCACACCCACCACTGCTGGGGGCTCACCTCCAACTGCGCAACGCTACGTGCTCCTAACATCCAGCTGCCCAACACTGCAATAGCAAACAACAATGCAAACCAGCCACAGACTGAACACAGCACAGCCAGTGATTTTCACACAGAGCGTTACGTGGCGTTACCAATAAAAAAAAACCTAAACTGCCTACTTACACAAGGAGAATCTGTAAAACAACTTAATGTACAATTTGTAAGTGATAAATATCGGTACAGTCAAGTGACTTCGTGTAAAGTAGAGAGAATATTCCCTTAGTAAAAAAAAGAAAAAAAAACATTTAAGTGAGACAAGAAAACTTTTTCTTCCAGAAAACTGTGAAAAATGTTGAATTGTTTATTGCAATAAAAATAACCAATGCTAAAACGGAATGAAAGAGAGAGGGATAGAAACACACACACACACACACACACACACACACACACACACACACACACACACAAAAACACACAGAGAGAGAGAGAGAGACAGAGATAAAGAGAGAGATAAAGAATAAATATTAATTTGTTAATGACTGAGTTTAAGAATAAATTTATAAGTTAATTATTTCAACAAGGTTAACAAAAGTGAGAATTTGAAATAATGTATTACTTTTAAGCGTATTTGACAGGTATTTAGCGCATGGATGCATATAAATGTATTCATAGTATATGAGTGCATATATGTCGGTGCTCTCTAGTTAAGACTTTTGTTGGTGTATCGCGTGGGAGGGAAATCACTGTGGAGAAGTTGGACGAGCCACTAATTAGCGACAACTGGGTGCCGTGTCGCCGGGGCTTGTCTTCTCCTTTAACAGCTCCGGCAAGAAATGGCGCCGCAGAGCCTCAGCAGATTAGGAGGCGATCCGAGGGACCGGCGCCCCGGAAGCCGACCGGATGGGTGGGCTAAGGCGGCGGAAGTGGGAAGCGGCGCCTGGTGCAGGCCAAGCCACGCCACGCCGGGTCCACCCCGCCCAGACACGGGTAATTAATTACGGCGCGCGTCCGCCACCTCCGCCTACCCCCCTTCCCTATCGCTACCTCTGGCGCGATCAGCTCGCTTTGATTGCCTGCAAATCGATACCGCGCGCAGGGTCCGCCTGTGTATCGCAGCGCCAATAAGAGCTACAGAAGGGGCTCTGGTCCCCTAAAGACAACGTAGCAGCCTCCTCGTCACCAGAGCTGCGGCCAATCCTCAATGTTGACAGAGACCATATGCAGTCTTTTTCCAGTTCAGTAGAGCAATACCAAGTATGTCACAGTTTGAAAGTATACGACAGTATGCGGCGGAGCGGTACTAAAAAGTTCGCTAGCGCTGAGTGAAGAAACCTGAAAATTAATGTACACCTACCTCAGTACAGCGTTCCTTTACCATTCATTGCTCTGCATTCGTAGGTACTATGTAGACGATGTTAAAAGAAGCGTTGAAGAAAACCATCGTCCATACTTACGATTGCATAGTCCGCGTAACTCAGGTAACAAAATAAACCAGAAAATCTCTACTAATAACGGGCGAAAGTGGATGCTCCGTTCCTTCAATGAAAATATCATCTTCCCGAAACTAATGTTTTTTATCGTCTTTTAGTTATGGTTTCAACAAGCCCACATTTACGTCGATAGCGCATCTACTACTAGTTCATGCAACTTGTATCACACGCAAGACAGCCAGAAAAGTACTCAGTCCAATTCGAAATATTATGAGATTAATACAGTCAATTCTCTGCTACGAAATGAGTTTCACACTATGTCCTTTTCAGTGGAGTCTTCAAAGGAAGATGTTCGCCAAAAAATGTTCTGTAAATGCATACTGAATACGCCACACAGAATTCTTCACAAAGGCCGATAGTTTCTTACGTAGTTTTCTCTACAACAACTCCAAAATCTCACAGACTTCACAGAACTGTCCGTAAATGTATCTCCTTGCACGGCGATATAAACTGTACGCGAAAGACGAGTCACTTCTTCATTTCACATCTAACATTACGTTCTTCTCCGGCAGCTAGTCCATGACTCTCTGATTGCCGTTGCTTTCAGGGCAAAACGAACAGCCAATCAGATCAATCTTTCAAGATCATCTTCGCGCTTAAACTGATGTCGACATTCGCAGATGCATTTACGTCATTTCATGCTGCAAATATTAACAAAAGCTCCAAAAAACCAAACAAATTGAAAACTAAGAGAAAACTATGTTTGAAATATACTTTAAAACTGATTATCCTCTTATTACCTTTTTGGCTGCCTTATTACTTACTTCTGTAACTTACTAGTTACATAAGGTGTAATACAATATACTATTGAAATTTGACATATGTCCCACATACACACTCACATTCACTCTCATTTACTCTCACCCTAACACAAAATACAAATATTAACTTTTAAACTGTTATTTTCCTTACGAAAAAGAAATTATCGAAAGGCTAGAATTGAAAATGTTTATAAAATAAATCAGCACAATGAGAGTACTTTACTATTTTTTAAAAAAAAGAAATATAAACTGTTATTGTTCCCACCTAAATTTACTTTCTTATGCGTCGGTTAAGTACTTTTTCAATGGGTTTTTTGTACCTCCGAAACTACTATAGGTTGTTGTTGTTGTGGTCTTCAGTCCTGAGACTGGTTTGATGCAGCTCTCCATATTAATCTATCCTGTGCAAGCTCCTTCATCTCCCAGTACCTACTGCAGCCTACATCCTTTTGAATCTGCTTAGTGTATTCATCTCTTGGTCTCCCTCTACGATTTTTACCCTCCACGCTGCCCTCCAACGCTAAATTTGTGATCCCTTAATGCCTCAGAACATGTCCTACCAACCGATCCCTCCTTCTAGTCAAATTGTGCCACAAACTTTTCTTCTCCCCAATCCTATTCAATACCTCCTCATTAGTTACGTGATCTACCCACCTAATCTTCAACATTCATCTGTAGCACCACATTTCGAAATCTTCTATTCTCTTCTTGTCCAAACTATTTATCGTCCATGTTTCACTTCCATACATGGCTACACTCCATACAAATACTTTCAGAAGTGACTTCCTGACACTTAAATCTATACTAGATGTTAAGAAATTTCTCTTCTTGAGAAATGCTTTCCTTGCCATTGCCGGTCTACATTTTATATCCTCTCGACGTCGACCATCGTCAGTTATTTTGCTTCCAGATTGCAAAATTCCTTTACTACTTTAAGTGTCTCATTTCCTAACCTAATGCCCTCAGCATCACCCGATTCAATTCGACTACATTCCATTATTCTCGTTTTGCTTTTCTTGATGTTCATGTTCTACCGCCCTTTCAAGACATGTCCATTCCGTTCAACTGCTCCTCCAAGCCCTTTGCTGTCTTTGATACAATTACAGTGTCATCGGCGAACCTCAAAGTTTTTATTTCTTCTATATGCATTTTAATACCTAACCCGAATTTTTCTTTTGTTTCCTTCACTGCTTGCTCATTATACAGATTGAATAACATCGGGAAGAGACTACAACACTGTCTCACTCCCATCCCAACCACTGCTTTGATTTCATGCCCCTCGACTCTTATAACTGCCTTCTGCTTTGTGTACAAATTGTAAATAGACTTTCGGTCCCTGTCTTTTACCCCTGCCACCTTCAGAATTTGAAAGAGCGTATTCCAGTCAACATTGTCAAAAGCTTTCTCTAAGTTCAGAAATGCTAGAAACGTAGGGTTTCCTTTCCTTAATCTAGTTTCTAAGATAAGTCGTAGGGTTAGTATTGCCTCACGTCTCCCATCATTTCTACGGAATCCAAACTGATCTTCCTCGAGGTCGGCTTCTACTAGTTTTTCCATTCATCTGTAAAGAATCCGAGTTAGTATTTTGCAGCCGTGATTTATTAAACTGATGGTTCGGTAATTTTCACATTTGTCAACACCTGCTTTCTTTGGGATTCGAATAATTATATTTTTCTTGAAGTCTGAGGGAATTCGCCTGTTTCATACATCTTCCTCACCAGATGGTAGATTTTCGT
Source organism: Schistocerca gregaria (assembly GCF_023897955.1). Classification (NCBI taxonomy): domain Eukaryota; kingdom Metazoa; phylum Arthropoda; class Insecta; order Orthoptera; family Acrididae; genus Schistocerca; species Schistocerca gregaria. Next base: position 367,917,045 of record NC_064926.1, read on the forward strand.
CAGGACTGGCTCTCCCAAGGCTGTCAGTAGTTCTAATGGAATGTTGTCTATTCCCGGGGCCTTGTTTCGACTCAGGTCTTCACGAAGTATTATATCTCCCATTTAATCTTCATCTATATCCTCTTCGATTTCCATAATATTGTCCTCAAGTACATCGCCATTCTATAGACCCTCTATATACTCCTTCCACCTTTCTGCTTTCCCTTCTTTGCTTAGAACTGGGTTTCCATCAGAGCTTTTGAGATTCATACAAGTGGTTCTCTTTTTTCTGAAGGTCTATTTAATTTTTCTGTAGGCTGTATCTATCTTACCCATAGTGAGATAAACCTCTACATCCTTACATTTGACCTCTAGCCATGCCTGCTTAGCCATTTTGCACTTCCTGTCGATCTCATTTTTTAGACGTTTGTATTCCTTTTTGCCTGCTTCATTTACTGCATTTTTATATTTTATCCTTTCGTCAATTAAATTCAGTATTTCCTCTGTCACCCAAGGATTCCTACTTGCCCTCGTCTTTCTACCTACTTGATTCTCTACTGTCTCCACTACTTCATCCCTCAAAGCTATCCATTCTTCTTCTACTGTATTTCTTTCTCCCATTCCTGTCAATTGTTCCCTTATGCTCTCCCTGAAACTGTGCACAACATCTGGTGTTTTCAGTTTATCCAGGTCCCATCTCCTTAAATTCCCACCTTTTTGCAGTTTCTTCAGTTTTAATCTACAGGTCATAACGAATAGATTGTGGTCCGAATCCACATCTGCCTCTGGAAATGTCTTACAATTTAAAACCTGGTTTTTAAATCTCTGTCTTACCATTATACAATCTATCTGAAACCTGTCAGTAATTCCAGACTTCTTCCATGTATACAACCTTCTTTCATGATTCTTGTACCATGTGTTAGTTATGATTAAGTTGTGCTCTGTGCAAAATTCTACCAGTCGGCTTCATCTTTCATTTCTTACCCCCAATCCATATTCACCTACTACGTCTCCTTCCCTCCCTTTTCCTACTGCCGAATTCCAGTCACCCATGACTATTAAATTTTCGTCTCCCATCACAATCTGAATAATTTATTTTATTTAATCATACATTTCTTGAATATCTTCGTCGTCTGCAGTGCTAGTTGGCATATAAACTTGTACTACTGTTGTAGGCGTAGGCTTCGTATCTATCTTGGCCACAATATTGCGTTCACTATGCTGTTTGTAGTAGCTTACCCGCATTCCTATTTTCCTATTCATTATTAAACTTACTCCTGCATTACCCCTATTTGATACTGAGCGAGGTGGCGAATGGTTAGACACTGGACTCGCATTAGGGAGGATGACGGTTCAATCCCGCGTCCGGCAATCCTGATTTAGGTTTTCCGTGATTTCCCTAAATCACTCCAGGAAAATGCCGAGATGGTTTCTCTGAAAGGGCACGGCCGACTTCCTTCCTCATCCTTCCCTAATCCAATGAGACCGATGACCACGTTGTCTGGTCTCCTTCCCCAAAAAACAACCAAAAACCCTATTTGATTTTGTGTTTATAACCCTGTATTCACCTGACCAGAGGTCTCGTTCCTCCTTTCAGCGATCTTCACTATTTCCCACTCTATCTAACTTTAACCTATCCATTTCCATTTTTAAATATTCTAACCAACCTGCCCGATTAAGGGATCTGACATTCCACGCTCCGATCCGTAGAACACCAGTTATGTTTCTCCTGATAACGACATCCTCCTGAGTAGTCCCCGCCCGGAGATCCGAATGGGGGACTATTTTTGCCCCGGAATATTTTACCCAAGAGGACGCCATCATCATTTAACCATACAGTAAAGCTGCATGCTCTCGGGAAAAATTACGGCCGTAGTTTCCCCTTGCTTTCAGCCGTTCGCAGTACCAGCACAGCAAGGCCGTTTTGGTTAGTGTTACAAGGCCAGATCAGTCAATCATCCAGACTGTTGCCCTTGCAACTACTAAAAAGGCTGCTGCCCCTCTTCAGGAACCACAAGTTTGTCTGGCCTCTCAACAGATACCCCTCCGTTGTGGTTGCACCTTCGATGTGGCTATCTGTATCGCTGTGGCACGCAAGCCTCCCCATAACGGCAAGGTCCATGGTTCATGGGGGGGATTACTATAGGTAGCCGTATCATAATTTGACACAAGGTTCGTCTGAATAACAAAAGGTCATATGCGAAATTTGGAATAAAACAGATAATATTTAACATTGTTATTTAGTTTCTTAGGTGATGTTAATAACTGATATTAATACGCGCCACAGTAAGCATTCTCATGGTCCACTTTACAGACAGGTGTGGCTATGACGCTTACAAGCGGCCACAAGTCGGCCGCCACCGAGTGCTACTATACTGCATGCTACGAAAACAGCTTGCCATAATGTAAGAAAACCCACTGCAAAAATCTACAATCGCCGGATAGCTGCGATGCTACAAGTAGTAAAAGAAACACTGTAAGAGTGAAAATGGACCTACAAATGAGCCATTTACGACTTAGTTGCAAGTGTTCGACAAAGAGCTGCAAATGTTTAAATTCATCCTCCTAAGGAGATCTTGCAGTCTGCACAACTTTGATTGTTGTCCCACTTACTTCAGATCAAGATCTGTGTGCCAGGAGCATTTTTTTTTCTTTTTTTCGTTAGTTTTTTGGGGTAATCGGTCTTCTGACTGGTTTGATGCATTTCTTTTGTGCCATGAGAGTCGTTCTCTTGTGTCTTAACAGATATCCTATCATCCTGTTCCTTCTCCTTCCCAGTTATTACCACGTATTCCTTTCCTCTCCCATTCTGCGTAGAGCAGCCTCATTCCTTACCCTGTCAGTCCACGTAATTCTCAACATTCGTCTTTAGCATTGAATATCAAATGCTTCGATTCTCTTCTGTTTCGGATTTCCCACAGTCCATGTTTCACTACCATACAATGCTGTGCTCCAAAAGCACATTATCAGATATTTCTTCCTCAGATTAATGCCTGCGTTTGATACTAACAGACGTCTCTTGGCCTGGAATGCCCTTACTTTTATTTCCATAATTGCTGCTTCGATATACAGATTGAACACTAGCGGCGAAACACAATGTCCTAGTCTTACACCTTTTTTAATCCGAGCACTTCGTTCTTTGTCGTCCACTCTTATTATTCCTATTTTCCACCTATGCGCTCTCTCCCCCGAATTAAACAATGGAATTACTGTTGATTCTTAATGTTACCACCCTTCCTTTTAACTTCACCAATTGTTGCTTTGACTTTCCGATATGCTGAGTGACTCATTCCGACAATCATTTCATTTTCGATTTCTTCCCATTTTTCTTGCAGCCTTTTTGTCCTAGCTTCCCTGCATTTCGTATTTATTTCATTCCTCACTGACTTTTATTTCCGTATTACTGAATTTCTCTGAAAAATTTTGTAATTCAATTATTTCTTCTGTTACCTGTAGTGTCTTCGCATTTACCTGCTTTGTACCAATGTTTTTCTTTCCAACTTCCGTGGCTACAATTTATAGATATGTCTATTCCTATTCAGCTGCACTGTCTACTGAGATATTCCTTATTGCTGTATCTATAGTCTTAGAGAACTTCCAGCGTATCTCGTCATTACTTAGTATTCCTGTATCCCACTTCTTTGCGTATTGACTCTTCCTGTCTAATTTCTTAAACTTCAACAAACTCTTCATCACTACTACATTGCGATTTGTATCTACATCTCGTCCTGGGTACGCCTTAAGAATCTAGTATCTGATTTCAGAATCTCTGTCTGCTTATGATGTATTGTAACTGAAATCTTTCCATATCACTCTGCTTGTTCCAAGTGTAACTCCTCCTCTGGTGTTCTTGAACAGCCGCACTGGATTAGCCGAGCTGTCTCGGGCGCTGCAGTCATGGGCTGTGCGGCTGGTCACGGCGGAGGTTCGAGTCCTCCCTCAGGCATGGGTGTGTGTGTTTGTCTTAGGATAATTTAGGTTAAGTAGTGCGTAGGCTTAGGGACTGATGACCTTATCAGTTAAGTCACATAAGATTTCATAGACATTTGAACATTTTTTTGTTCTTGAACAGAATATTCGCTAATACTAGCTGAAATTTGTTACAGTACTCAGTTAGTCTTTCTTCTCTCTCATTCCGTGTCCCTTGCCCATATTCTCCTCCAAGCTTTTCTTCTACACCGTCTCCTACAACTTTATTTCAGTTACCTCTGCCAAATAGATTTTTATCTCCCTTTACATACTGTGTTCTCTAGCTCTTCTTCTTCAACTTACGAGGTCGGCATATGTCGATTCGGATAAGAACAACGCTTATCAGTGAACTGTTAGAGCAACACACTCTTTGTCCTACCTTCCTATTGATAATGATATACCACTTTCCGATGCTGTTGATGTTGCCCAATAGTCATCTGACCAGAAATCCTTGTCTTCTTTCCACTTCACTTCACTGAACCCTAATACATTTAGATTGAGCCTTAGCATTTCCATTTTCAGATTTTCTCGTTTCCCCAACACTTTCCAGCCTCTGACATTCCACGCCCCGACTTGTAGAAAGATAAACATCTGTTTGTTATTCATTCTTTTTCTCGTGGTCGCTTCCCCCTTGGCAGTCCTTTCCTGAAGATGCGAGTGGGGTAGTATTTTGGAATCTTTTCCCAATGGAGAGATCACCGTGACACTTTTTCGATTACATGCCATACGTCTTTAGGATACACGATATGTGTCTTTAATGCAGTGATTTTCATTGCCTTCTGCATCCTCCTGACATTGATCATCGCTGATTGCTCAGCCTTTAGGTGCAGTTTCCCACCTCAAGGACAAGAGAGTGCCTTGAACGTCTGCGCTCAGCCCTCTTTGAAAAGGCAATTGACAGAATAAAGCTGATACTAATGCCACAACATGTGTTTCATGGAGGACAGCTTGAACATCAGAAGCTTGAAAATATTTATTTGCCCTTGAGGTAGAAGCCACTACGCAAAGGAGAATGATAAATCAGACCGATACTGCTCCAATACAATGCACCTGCCATGCATGCCATCCTAAGTGTCAGGGCCCACAAGAACCGTTTCCTTCCCCTGACACATAGGCTGCCCTGCAAAACACATTCTTTCGCAGGCTGATACTGTGCCCACACAACGTGCCTTTTTTCGAGGACAGCTTATACACAAGGGGCTAGGGAAAACACGATTTTACCCATATTTCCGCTGCTATTGAAACTAGGACGTCATAAATCACACAGTGTTGATTCTCGCCCCCTGTTTCTGTGTACGATTTGTTTTAAATCGATTTAGGGGTTTTGAAGGAGTTTCTGGGCATACATGCAATCACACATACACCATGATTTAGATATACAAGGGATAACAAAATACAGGTTACATAAAAATAAATTAGTATTTCATACAGACCTGTGATATGCTATTCTGTTATATTAAAGTCATATGACGTCAATAAACTATTCAATATGTAGAAACAAAGAAAAGTTATTTTCTGTTTGGTATTTTACATTTTTGGAGCAGTTTTAACTGCGAATATTCACATTAAGGGCAAACTTTTTTTTACGTTTTCAGATTTTTATCTCATTATAAAATCAGACATTTTCATAATAAAATGGTATCTATATCACTTATAAACTCACATGGGAAGAATTTTATTTGATTTTTTGTAGAAACTGCTCTGGTTGAAAATGTTAAAATTTTTATGTGCATTAATTCAAAATCTAATAAAATCGGTATTTTTGTGGAAGGCTATGGACTACTGTTACAGAGGTCACATCCAGAAGAGGATGGGCACCACATGGAGGAGGTCGAAACAAAGTCTGAGAGACAAGAAACTTTCTGATGGTGAAACCGTAAGAGCCAGGCTGACAGACAAAGTGATTGATGAACTACAGTAGTATTATGAGATGGCCATTAGAAATAACACTGAGAATTTGTTGAAAATGAAGCAGGCAGTATGGGCTACCTTCTTCCACACACTGTCAACTGCTGAAAAAACCAGTACACCACCTTTGCCCTCCTTGACCTGATCTTGATTCAAGGTGCAATTTTCACAATGTCCAGTACTCAAACATTTCATCCCAGCAGCAATCATGGATATCATAAAACCTGTTTACAGAGACCTGGAAAATCCTGAATTACTGCAGAAGTATCTGCATGGTCAGACTCAAAATCCCAATGAGTCGTTCAATAATCTTATATGGACTGGCTTACCAAAAGCTTTTGTTGTAATGAAGACACCAAAGAGGGGGTCAGTGATGTTTTATTGCATTTAATGATGGCAACATCGTTAGGGTGAATGGGCTGCAGCATATGGGAATTAACTCTGGAGCAAACTGCATCATAGAACTTGAACAGATGGACAAGGTTCGCATTGACAAAGCACAGTATGCAGCACAGTTGGCCACTAACTTAGAAAAAGATGAAGATAATGATATACAGTAAGGTGCAGGGTGCTTCTGAGTGACTAAATGTAAAAAAAAAAAAAAATTACCATATCTTAAGTGAGCTACAGTGTTTTGAAACATTAGAAACTGTTCCGGAAAATTTACATTTCTTTCCTAAATGTCAGAAAACAAGTATTCAAATTGTCAGGGAGTAACAACAAAAATATCCTGAATCTGCTGAACCAAAAGAAGAACATAATGTTATGTATAATTAAATTAATTAGTTCTAACGTACCAGAAAGGTACTCAACATTTTAACTGTGTAATTTTAAAATTGTCTTTCCGAAAGTAGTGGCTGAAATGCAATTATTGTAGTTCAGTAGACTCACAAAATACAGTTTAATGTCCTGTAAAAGTTGCATGGCTATAGCTACAGTGGTTCCTGAAATACAGGGAAGCCAAGTCACTAAATTTAACAATGTCGGGATAGGGCGTTCCAACTCCCCTTAAGAAAGAAAAGATAATGATTGTATTTAGACACTATAGCTTAATAATCCTTAAGTTTACTTTATATTTTTCGATAATATGGTATGTAAGTAAAAGAAAACAAAGTGTCTCAATTAAAACTTGAACAAGCTACACATTCACCTTTCGAAAAAATAATTTAAGGAACTAATAATGTTTCATACTTAACGAGAGAGAGGATTTTTTTTACTTTCGAAGGATTCTGTTCTTCTTTTTGTATGAGAACTGCGTTGTAGTTCTTTAGGAAACTGACGTCCAGTCAGCAACGGTTATATCTCAGAAATATGTAAAATAGTGTAAGGACGAAAAATAAGGTGGCCTTGTTATACAAACGTATTTTAAATGTAACCTTTTTGAGTAATTATCCATCTTTTTGGAGTAAATAAAGTTTCTACTATGGCCAGTGGCACATGTTTGGTAATTTATGTTTTATGAACACTACGTCTCGGTCTGAGGCATGTTTTTGAGCCTGACATTGAGTCTCCTGAAGAGAGGCTTCACTAAGATTTATAAAGTCACAGTTAATACTTTCAGAACCAAGCAAGCTCAATAGCATTAACTGTTGTACGTACCTGCGTAACGGAAGGCTCGTTACTTCACCGCAACCCATGAATTTCGTAGTGCGAAAACATCACATTGTATGCTTCACTAAACAATAAGGTGATAATTTGCCTAGCACCAGTCGTACTTCATTTCTATTAAAATTGTTTTTCTGGTTTTGAGGTACTATCGCCTCTGTGTTTACACTGACATAGTCATGATTACAGCTTGACAAAACTACAGTAATCGAGAAATTAATTTGATGGTTCCATAGCTACACTACATGATACACGTCTGCCGATTTATCTGACTTGCTCTGCCGACAATTGCTCCTTTATTCCTTAAGCTGATTGTTGATTCTTGCTATAGCAGTTTTTATAAGCGTTTGAAATGTTGTACGTTCACCGATAAGAAAAAAACATTATGACCACCGCTCACCGCGACAATGGATGCCACCTAATGGAGTTGCGGGCTCGTGGTGCTAGAACAAAAGTATGTAAGCGGATCAGACACAGACAGGGGAACACCCTAGTGAAGATAGGGGGTACCCAAGCACGACTCACTTCCCGTCCTCACAACTTCACTTCTGCCAGTACATTGTCTCCTACCTTCCAAACTGGCAGAAGTGAAACTGTGAGGACAGGGCGTGCGTCGTGCTTGGGTAGCTCAGTTGGTAGACCACTTGCCTGCGAAAGGCAAAGGTCCCGAGTTCGAGTCTCGGTCTGGCATACAGTTTTAATCTGTCAAGAAGTTTCATATCAGCACACACTCCGCTGCAGAGAGAAAATCTCATTTTGGAAACACCCCCTAGGCTGTGGAAAAGCCCTGTCTCCGCTATATCCTCTCTTTCAGGAGCGCTAGTTCTGCAAGGTTCACAGGAGAGTTTCTGTTAAGTTTGGAAGGTAGGAGACGAGGTATTGGCAGAAGTAAAGCTGTGAGGACCGGGCGTGAGTCGTGCTTGGGTAGCTAAGTTGGTAGAGCACTTGCCCGCGAAAGGCAAAGGTCCCGAGTTCGAGTCTCGGTCTGGCACACAGTTTTAATCTGCCAGGAAGTTTCATATCAGCGCACACTTTGCTGCAGAGTGAAAATCTCATTCCGGAAACATCCCCTAGGCTGTGGCTGAGCCATGTCTCAGCAATATCCTTTCTTTCAGGAGTGCTAGTTCTGCAAGGTTAGCAGGAGAGCTTCTTTTGAGTTTGGATGGTAGGAGGCGAGGTACTAGCAGAACTAAAGCTGTGAGGAGGGGGCGTGAGTCCTGCTTGGGTAGCTCAGTTGGTAGAGCACTTGCCCGCGAAAGGCAAAGGTCCCGAGTTCGAGTCTCGGTCTGGCACACAGTTTTAATCTGCCAGGAAGTTTCATGTTTGGAAATGATTACTTGACCTCAATGGTCTGATTTTGCCGTCTGGGCATTCTAAAAAATGTAAAATTTACAGCATCCCTTATGAGAAGGTTGATGATGTGGAGCAGCGAATTCAAAGAGAAATGCAGTGTAGCACACCCAAATGTGATGATGACATGCAAAACAATACCGTTAACTAGCACTAATGTACACAAAATTGTAATGTGTAGTGTAAGGTGAAGCAAGTGCAGGGATTCGAAACTAGGTCGTGCGAACTTTGAACCATTCCCTACTCGAACCCTTTTTTCTTTATCATACATCGAAAAAGATATACCAAGGCTTGACTGTATTAATGGAAACCATCTGATCACTCAAGTGCGGGACCCTTCTCTTCTGTATTAAAGATGTACAGCCGTGGCTGTAAAAAATGTCAGGTAGTAGAAACCGACGACACAGAGTGAAATGCTGTACACACAAGTATTATGTGAAGTATGCGCAAACACTTTAGGAGGGAATTGACGGTAGTTGAGTCGCTTGGCCACAGTCATTCGCGGGATGCTGCGCAGTCTACTTGGTCGTCGTGGGTGCAGATTCACAATTCGTTTACTGTGATCGCTCCAATTAAATGTATCCCTCCTTTCTCAAAAATCACATGGCCTTCACCTGATATTTGCATTATTTCCACTCTTGATTAATGTTACACGTTGTAAACTCTTTTACTGTTTCACCATGTGCTATTTAATGGTATGTCAAGCTGTGCCATATGGTTAATGTGGAGGTTCCTACCATGCATTCACGTGATGTTTGACTCTAATCCACGGGTACTACTTTACTTATTCGTAGTATTCGTTCATCTGAATCATATTTACAACCGCTGTGCTATGCATTTTGAAGAGGACGGTTAGTGAAAGCGGATTTTGTGTGTCTTCTGATTTGTAGGAAGCGTTTCCTCAGCCTTCGTCTAGCCAAGTCACTGTCTCCCGCAGGGTGAGAATTAAACTTTTTTCTATGACACTTGTCTTTCTTACAAACTGCCAGTGTTTCTTTAAATAAGAAACAAAGTGTAACCTTCAGTAATTAATACACTAAAGGCCATTACAATTGCTACTCCACGAAGATAACGTGCTACAGACGCGAAATTTAACCGACAGGAAAAAGATGCTGTGATATGACAATGATTAGCTTTTCAGAGCATTCACGCAAGGTTGGCGCCGGTGGCGACAATTACAAAGTGCTGACATGAGGAGCGTTTTCAACCGATTTCTCATACAGAAACAGCAGTTGACCGGTGTTTCCTTGTGAAACCTTGTTGTGATGCCTCGTGTAAGGAGGAGAAACGCGTACCATCACATTTCCATCCAATGACTGTTAGCAAAATATGCAATCGGTGGGTTCAGGAGGGTAATACGGAACGCCGTGCTGGATCCCAACGGCCTCGTATCACCAGCAGGCGAGATGACCGGCGTCTTATCTGCATGGATGTAACGGATCGTGCAGCCACGTCTCGATCCCTGAGTCAACAGATGGGGTCGTTTGCAGGACAGCAACCATCTGCACGAACAGTTCGACGACGTTTCCAGTAGCATGGACTATCACCTCGGAGACCATGGCTGCGGTTACCCTTGACGCTGCATCACAGACAGGATCACCTGCGGTTGTGTACTCAACGACGAACCTGGATGAACGAATGGCAAACGTCATTTTTCCGGAAGAATCCAGGTTCTGTTTACAGCATCATGATGGTCGCATCCATGTTTTGCGACATGGCGGTGAACGCACAATGGAGGCGTGTAGTCGTCATCGCCATACTGGCGTATCACCCGGCGTGATGGTATGGGGTGCCACTGGTTACACGTCTGTTGTTCGCATTGGCAGCACTTTGAGCAGCGGACGTTACATTTCTGATGTGTAACGACCCGTGGCTCTACCCTTTATTCGATCGCTGCGAAACCCTACATTTCAGCAGGATAATGCACAACCGCATGTCGCAAGTCCTGTACAGGTCTGTCTGCGTACAGAAAATGTTCGACTACTGCTCTGGCCAGCACGGTCTCCAGATCTCTTACCAATTGGAAACGTGAGGTCAATGGTGGCCGAGTTATTGGCTCGTCACAATGCGCCAGTCACTAGTCTTGATGAACTGTGGTGTGTTGAAGGTGCATGAGCAGCTGTACCTGTACACGGCATCCAAGCTCTGTTTGAGTCAATGCCCAGGCGTATCGAGGCCTTTATGACGGCAAGAGGTGGTTGTTCTGCGTACTGATTTCTCAAGATCTATACACCTAAATTGCTTGAAAATGTATTCACATGTCAGTTCTAGTAGAATATATTTGCCCAATGAATATCCGTTTATCATCTGCATTTCTTCTTGGTGTAGAATTTTTGGTGGTCATTAGTGTACTTTGAGGCAAAGAGGAAACTAATATTAACAGTTGTGGTAACTTATGTAACAGAGAGCGTTCTGTCTAATGGAGATTTTTGGGTAACACAAAGACGTTGCCACTGTCTCTAGTGTTTTCTCTGAAAACAGTGAAAATACCAGCTTAATAACAGCAGAAACATGTTCCATTGGTTTACTGGACGTGAAGGGTTGTAAAGCACATCTTAAATTAATTATAAACGATGCATGATTCCATCTGTCAAAATAAAATAATTTATTTTATTTTAAGGCATGAAGTAGAATTCCCGTTTGATATGTCTGAGAACCCATTGAAATTCTTACTAAAAGTTGTTTTATAGTTGTAGGAGCAATGTTTGGTCACCCCTTTTTTATGTCTAAGAATGCGGAAGGCTAGAAAAGCGAAATTTCTTTCGTTTTCAGTTCGTTAAATTTGATTTTTCCAATACTAATGCGTGTGTGATTTTGTTATTAATTACCTTTCATACAATTTTGTTTCGCCAACTAAATACAACTGCAATGAATTGTCATTCTTTACTCCAGTTTCTCATAATGTATTGACACTATCACAGGAATAAAACGTACAAAATACCCACACATATTTACCATTTACAATCTTTCTCAATCGATCAAACCAAGAAAGGTAACAACAGTAATAATTTATGTCATTATGGAATAGTGTGTATTATCTGTACCGGTATGAACTGTTTTCTTACCAGGCAGGACCATTAACAGTTGGTTGTGTAACTGAAATAGCAATGAAATGTTTAATGTAGTTACACTATCCTATGAAATTATACAATCATTGAACCTTATCGACCTAGGTGATGCAGCGTTTAGCACACTGGACTCCGATTCGGGAGGGCGACGGTTCAGACCACGCGTCTGGTCAACCTGATTTAGATTTTCCTTGATTTCCTTAAATCAATTCGTTCAAATGTCTGTATTTTTTTTTTTTTTTTAAATAGCGCGGCCGACTTCCTTCCCCATCCTTCCCTAACCCGATGGGGCCGATGACCTCACTGCATGGTCCCGTCAACCGTATCAACTACCCACTGTCCACTGAAGTTATTTATACAGTATCTTGTGAGAGTAAATACCTGCTACTGATCAGTTCATTTTTTAATTAATTCACATATCACCAAAAACTTTCATTAACTACATAAACTACAGATATATGCTCCGTTCAACGTAAAAAAATACTCTACTACTAAAAAGAGTACAGTTCTATACACGAATGCAGATCTTTCAATTAAATCGTGAATCAAAACACGTTCAATAGCAGCTCAAGTTGCCGTTGTTAACCCGATAAACTTGATAAAAGGAACGTTATGTTCTTCTTGATGCTGCTGGCTTCGGAGAAGTGGCGGAAACCGCAAATATCAACTTCCATGTTGCATCTGCTTGGGCAGTCACGTCCCTAGGCCTCCAATAATCTCTGCATCTTGTGCTGGACCACCGCAGTCGACCACAATGGCGAAATTCTTCTTGCTGTATTGTGATTAATATTGCATGCAGTTTAGGTTTTACCCTCCACCCTGCAATGACGTCAGTTCTGGAAATCTGTGGTAAGGTCTTATGGGTCCAAGCTGCTGAGGTAATCGTTCCCTAAGCTTATGCGGTACTTAATCTAACTTAAACTAACTTACGCTAAAGACGACACACACACACACATACACACACACACACACACACACACACACACACACACACACACAACACACACACTCACACACACACATCCGTGCCAGTGTGGGGACTCGAACCTCCGACGGGTAACAGCCACGTGGACCACGACAAGGTGCCCCAAACCATGCTGCGGACGTCAGTTCCATTCTTCTCGTCGCACCGCGGATTTCTTTATAAACAAGAAATAACAGAATGGCTTTACGATTACGTCTGTAGTATTAGTCTGCTGCTAGCGCGTTCGTAATCATAGATTGTTTGCTTCTTCCGCTCTGATGTAGAACAGTTCTGAGGATCACAGTTTATAGCCTAACCGTACACAATTTTTACACAACCCTTCAACTAAGAGTTTTTCTTTCTCACACACATTCCAGATTTGCAGTTTAAGTTACCATTGTTGATCTCCTTCAATAACGGATCTTAATCGTGTTTCCAGAGTCTCCTAAATCGACTCAATTCGGCAGAAAAAGTGCCAACTATTTTCTTCCATGTATTTCAAAATAGATAATGGCTTGTAATAAGTTTTCAATTTACATATATAACAGGATTAAATACTCTCAAATTAGAGCGCGCCGTTTGATTCCATGTGCATACTCCAGCATGGCTTCTCACAGTTTCTTGTTTTAGCAGCGTAATCTCCAGCATTAGCAGAATCCTACAGACGTTATTAATCCAAGAGTGCCAACACATTACATTAAATCCAGTGGAAATATTTTTGCATCACACATCGTATACAAACACGACAAAATTTACACTCATATAGACAATTTTGCCAATTATATGTCAACACAGAAAATGTTCCTTCCAAGAAAATGAGGAAAAACTGTGAGATGCATACGCAGACGACAAGTTAAATTAAAGATAAATGTAAATATTATAGTGCGAAGGACAGTGGTCTTTACTGTCTGACATGTCATACGTGATACATACGGAATATTTGCACCAGCGTCAAAAACGAGCGAGAGAAGGATTTCCAGAATTTGTGTGTGACCTATTCAGAAAAGAAGTAATTATAATTCTTAAGTGCACAATAAAAACTGCACTCTGTTTTCCAACCAATTTCTCCCATTCTTTCATTTTTTCTCCGATTGTAAAAAAAAACACATAATTATTAAAATAAAAAACTTTTTATATAACGCGTTTCTAAAATGGACGAAACTGTGTAATTTCTCCTATCCCCATACTGATTCCTAACACCATTCAGGTAGTCCTGAAAATTTGTTCCAGTGAATTTTTAATAACCAAAAGTATACTTGAGCTGTTTAGAAAGACGAACGTGAGGCGCTTGCAGTACACAATTAATACGTGAATTAATACGTGAATAATGCACACCTATACTAGTGTCTGTGGTGTGCGCCCGAAGACTTTCGTTTAAAATTCTGCAAGTATTTTCATAGCTATAAAATATTCACAAGGATAATTTTCCTGCACTATCTGTATGATAGTAGGAATTAGTAAGGGGCTGGAGGAAATTATTTAATAGTTTTTAGTCCTTTTTAAAAACTCCTCTTTTTAGTTTTTTCAAATGAATTCAAACATTTTGATTAGATCACATCAGAGATGTGTGGTATATTTCAAGATTATTTCAGTTCCATTCACATAAGTCAACGCATAGATTGCTCCCTTCTACTATTATCTCACGAAAAATCCGTAAAGGAAAATGAGATACTAGCGCTCAAGCTTGGACTTTCCTGCACCATTCTTACCACGAAACATTCGCAAGTGGGACAGGAAAAGGGAAAATAGCAGTGGGATACGAAGTATCCTCCTCTTTACATCAGCCGCGAAAGCTTATTAATATTTCATTGTCATCAAGGTCTGCGGTTCAAGTCTGGATATCATACGGAAATGATAGTAGCAAATGAAATACCCTCCACCACACACTAAACAAGACAGCAAGTTAAATTGCATTGCCATTCGGTTCTGAAGTATGCTGGAAATTTCAAGCCTCTGGTTCGTTCAGAAGGTAGCTTAAAATCAATTGAAACGTTTGTGTAGAAAACGGCCCTAACAGAAACGTCTAAAATGGATGCGAAAAACTCGCAGGCTGGCAGTTGTTCCAGAAGATATAATAAGCAACAAAATGTTGTGTAAGGAACGTATATCACAAGCCTTAACAGCTGTTTCTCAAAGTTTTCGACAAGTAATAAAAGTCGAATATCGCTGAACATATTACTAAACACAATGGCACAATAAACGAAGTAAATATAACACCACAAATATCTCAACAGCACCATTTCTATACTCGAGTAAAATGAATGATTTGTAACTCTGATGGAATATATACCATGAATGTAATGAGATTCAACATAGCTCTATGGAGCTGAGAAATGTATATACGTAAGCTTTGTACAGTGGGTGCTGTGCTGATCCAATAAAGACGGAGGTATTAACAAATAACATCCCAAGTAACAAATAACATCCCATGTACTAACCTGGAAACCCTTAATGCGAAATCCATAAACAGGATTATACCCTCACGATTAATAGACGTGTCTCACCACATTGACAGGAGTCATGCTATAGCAAGGAAAATGAAATTCTTTTATATTTAAATTACAGGACTTCTTAATTTCACATTAATTAATTTCTAGAAGCAGTACTGTGCGGTGGTGTAATCGTCAATCTGTCCGCCCACGGTAGCTGAGTGATCGGCTGGGTCGGAGATTTTCTCCGCTCAGGGACTGGGTGTTGTGTTGTCCTAATCATCATCATTTCATCCCCATCGACGCGCAAGTCGCCAAAGTGTTGTCAAATAGAAAGACTTGCACCAAGTGAAAGGTCTACCGGGCGGGAGGCCCTAGTCACACCCACAAAAAAAAAAACAACAACAAAAATCTTCAATCTTAATCTAAAGTCTGAGATAAACTGAGGACTATTTTATATCACACACGTACATGTTCCAGGTATCTCTTTAAGCAGCTATGGATATTAAACACAGTCTCACGGTACATTTGTTCACTTATAAAATTTGTTATCAACAATCCATCAAAGTTTGAGATCGACATGGACACCTACAGGTACAACACTACCAAAGAAAAATGATCTGTATTATTCTTTTATGGGTCTAGCTTCTCCAAAATGAGTAGTGAAATATGCTACAAAACTCTTTGGCAATAGTGATGGATATAATATGTCTAACAGATAGCAAAAGTGTTTTGAAATGTTGATTGAAAATGTTTCTTCGTTACAGTACTCCTGTACCATAGATGAATTTCTAAGTAGAGATGATTAGTCATTCTAAAGACAAAAAACAGTAATTTTCCAGCATGTAGGAATGTAAATACTACTTTTTATTCTTTTTAGCCGTATGTAGGTGTTCCATGCTTGTACTGTTCACACGTTCCACGTTACAACGTTTGTTGAGCATCTGATATACTATCATCATACTTTTTCTTGATCACTCCATTTTCCATGCTGTAGATAATCTAAGTTACTACGCAATTGCTGTACGTAACTTCAGGAATTTGTTTTTTGTTTGTTCAAAATGTTCCCTCTTTTCACTCTTCCAACATAAGTATGTTTAATCCATTGGTGGTTTCTTCCTACACCAAGATGACTGGCAATTTCATATCCTGATTCGTGTTGTTGTCTGTATTTGTAGGCAGAATGCCGTATTTTCTTTTACAATAACTGCACCATTTTAGAAGCCCAACATTGCTAAATGTAGGTCATCTTCAGTTTTTCGATGCTTGCGAGGAATCTAGGAATGTCTCGCAAACTCTGTCAAATAGCAACTGCTGTTCCTTCGGCACCGTTAAAATGAACTTTAGGAAACTTAGGTTTTGAATTTAAATCTCTTAGTTTAAGAATCACAGGCGTGCCCCATCGACATCAATAATCTCGTTTCATCTAAACGAAACTTGTTCCAGGTCAACGCCGGTTCGAACGCTTCTTAGACAGAACTCACTTTCTTTCTTCCTGCAGTACTGGACAACCTTTTTCTCCTTGAAGCGCAAGATGATGTTCTCGACAGTCTACAGTCACTGACTTTATTATAGGGTATCCTAAACTTCGAGCAAGATTTCGGAAAGGAAAACTGCGTGGAAGGAATGATGTTTAAGTCGGTTGAAAATGATTTGGGAAAAAATTGGCAGGGTCAGAGAGGCATTAAACCCATATACCAAATTCAAATTTAAGTTGGTTTATTCGAGCTAATATAAAACAATATAATTCGAGAGCACTTTCCTCTGAAGTGTTTTTCAATAGTAAGCTGACAAGCCTTTTCCGGTCAGACAATGCTAAACTCCAAAACTTCATGTTATTTTGCATGCAAGTGTGACCGACGTTTTTAGTGAACATGTACCTTTTTCAACGAATCTACTGGATTTTATGGATTCGAATTATACCTAATTATTGATTTTCAGATTCATTTCAATATATTATACTCATAGTTAACAATGGTGTCCAAAATATAGAACAAAGTTGAAAAATTAAAAGAAAAACAAAATGTGGTATTGTTGTTGAAGTGGCTTTCTTTCGATGACTGGTCTTTGCAGCTTTCCACTCTCGTCTATCCTTTGTAAGCCTCTTCATTAAAATTCAAATTGTGACGGTTTGGCAGTATGGGCACTCCAATTAAGCAAGCGATTAAATACGTTGGAACTGATTACATGTTCATTGCCAATAACTTTGTAAAGGTCAATTTGTCAAACAACTTGTTTGTTTTTACACATGTCTGAAACTAATTCTATCCAAAAAAGGCTCGCAATTGTATCAGACAGATAAACGACTACTTTATGCGGGCAGATACGAGTTTTAACTCCGCTAAGAACTAGTAAGACGGTATATCCCTCGCCTGGTTCTATCAGCTTTGTTGCATGACGAATCGGTGGTACCAAGTATCTGCTCCAAGGGAACTTAACTATGTTACAAAATATCTAAGGTGTGAGTTTAATTTGGTAATGTGGGATACCAGCACTTAACCCTATCCGTCTCCGCGACAGAACCACTGTTTAGGCACACTACTACAAAACTATCCACAAAGTGCCTCCTTAATGCAGCATGAGTGCCCTAATTCGCACACGGTCCATGACTATGATCAGTTAGATGAAAGCAATGCGATACCAAGCAACTTGCTACCTTTCATTGTCTCCATCGAAAATGAGAGAGAACCCTGTGCAGATGCTGATGGGACAGAACTCCTTAAAAGGCACAAGCGCAGTCTATTTTTGCTATTACAATTTAATATTTATTTATATAAATTTCTGATTGTCTTGCCTCAGTCATGCTTTATAACAGAGTCAAGCTAGACGGTAAAAGTTTTTTGAGTACTTACTCTTCTATCCGATTTAAGACTAACTGATCATCTTCAGACTAGGAGCTCCTTGATAACTTGTGGACCTAGTTGACGGAACTGCTGTAAATACCAAATAGTACGATTCGACATTCTTCTCTAATTTTGGATACACACAGCGGTTTTGTGAACCGGCTCCAGACGTCATCAAGGAACTTTTGGTCTGGAGATAATCACTTAGTCTGAATCTGGTTACCAGAGTGTATACAAAAAATTAGTTTCTATCTGAACTGATTGTTTTTGCTGCACAAGTAAGTAAGAACGCTGTCGTTTCGCTATGACATCAAAAATCAGTCAGACTTGACTCTAACGTATGACAAACACTACTAAGATGTTAAACATGGCTGCCCTTGAGCAACGATACACGGAGAAACTTGATACGACTGGAAAATAACAGCTAACTAGTTGTAGAAATAAAAGTTCATTAACCTTTTCCGTGGTTTCGAAAAATATTGATTTCTCTTCTTCACGGGGACAATGGATTCGTAAAATCACATATTGACATACATGTATGTTGAGGCCGTAAGACACACTGCCCTAGACAAGAGGCTTACACTACGTGATCAGAAGTGTCCAAACACACCTAATAAGACACGTTTTTCACATAAGATGCATTGTGCTGGCACCTACTGCCAAATACTCCATATCAGCGAACTCGGCGCAACCCACGGAACTCACGGGCTTCGAAGGTGGTCAGGTGATTGGGTGTCAGTTGTATCATACGTCATTAAGCGAGATTTCCGCACTCCTATACATCCCTAGGTCCACTGTTTCCGATGTGATAGTGATATGAAACGTGAAGGGAAACATACAGCACAAAAGCGTTCAGGCCGAAATCATCTGTTGACTGCGACAGTTGAAGAGGGTCGTAATGTCTAAGAGGCAGACGTCTATCCAGACCATCGCACAGGAATTCCAAACGGCATCAGGATCCACTGCAAGTACTATGACAGTTAGGCGGGAGGTGAGAAAACTTGGATTGCGTGGTCGAGCGGCTGCTCATAAGCCACACATCACGCCAGTAAATTCCAAACGAGAGTAAACATTGGACGATTGAACAGTGGAAAAACGTTGTGTGGAGTGACGAATCAGGATACATAATTTGGCGATCCTATGGCAGGGTGTGGGTATGGTGAACTCCCAGTGAAAGTTATCTTCCACCATGTGTACAGCCAACAGTAAAATTTTGAAGCGCTGATATTGTGGTATGGTCGTGTTTTTCATAGAGGTGGTTTGCACCCCTTACTGTTTTGAGCTTTATTATCAAAGCACAGGTCTACACTGATGATTTAACCACCTTCTTGCTTCCCACTGTTGAAGAGCAATTCGGGGATGGCGATTGCATCTTTCAACGCGATCGAGCACCGGTTCATAAGGCACGGCCTGTGGCGGAGTGGTTACACCACGATAACATCCCTGTAATGTACTGGCCTGCACAGAGTCCTGACCTGAATCCTATAGAAAACATTTTGGATGTTTTGGAACGCCTATTTCGCGCCAGGCCTGATCGACCGACATCTTCTCAGTGCAGCACTCCGTGAAGAATGGGCTGCCATTCCCCATGAAAACTTCCAGCACTTTACTGAACGTAAGCCTGCGAGTGTGAAAGCTGTCATCATATATATATAGTAGCAACGTCCCTTATAGATTAATTTTGTTATTGAATTATACACAAAAAAGGAGCTCACTTCCGAGATTGTCTATGTGTCTCCGAGACGAGAGAGAGACGTAAATTACATACCACCACTCTGCCTGTTGAGTAGAAATTCTGGGGCCAGTTACATTTATGCCAACCTCTTCCAAACTGTAATTAGAGGTTGTCATGAAGATGGTGATGAAGTTTACAGAGAAGAACGTCAGGAGCACAGGGGTTTCTACTTGCGCATGGTGGCCTGGAGGGGGGGTGGGGTGAAGCAGCCAGGTAGTGGCAGCCTAACAGATCCGTAAAGATGCTTCAAAACAGCCTGCACGACGCACACAGCTTTCTTTAGGAACGGCTCTTGGCGGTTACAAGAAAAAACATTTTGATCCCTGACAATCCGCTCTTTCCTTGCGGGATCGAATTTTTGAATTGAGCGAGGTGGTACAGCGGTTATCACTCTGGTCTCGCGTTCGACATAACGAACGTTCAAATCCCCAACTTGTCGTCCAATTTCAGATTGGCCTTGATTTCCATAAATCAGTCAAGGTAAATGCCGGAATGGTTAATTTGAAAGGGCATGGCGGATTTCCTTCCCATCCTTCCATTATTCGAGGTTGTGCTCTGTCTGTCTCTTTGTCGAAGGAACGTTAAACACTCGTCTTGTTTTCATTCCATCGTATTTTTAAATACGGTCTAGCGGGGTCACTCAATGTCACTTTCGTCGGTGTCCTGGAGCAGTAAACACGAAGTGCACGTGCAGTTAATGTCCATTACTGAGGATATCGTCGTAGCGCCTTGTTGGCGAAAGTCTGGCTCTACGGTCTCATACAACTGCAGGCGTAGTAAGTAGAGTCGTACGGCATGAATGGCTCGGAGCCCCCCAAAGGGCAAGTTCAGTCACCTAATTAGATAGGTTTTCCGTATCCATCGCGCCCACAAGCAGCCTTGCTTCACGAAGTGAGGGCTGTGTGTATGACAGCGTGCTTATAACTGAATATCGTGGTTTTAACGCTTTATAATATTTATTATATTAAACTTACAGTTATAAATGATGTATGAAATGAAAGAGCAACTCAAACAGTTTTAGCAAAAACCTTATAAATGGTCAATGTGAGCACCATTTGTCACACGGCACAAATCAAGTCTATAGACGAGTTCTTCCCAAACGTTGATGAGTGTGTCTTCGTGAATGTAGCAACAGCTGCTTCAATCCGGTTTCTTAATACAGGGAGGTCTGCTGGTAGCGGAGGCACGTACACGCGATCTTTGATGAAGACCCAAGGGAAAAAATTGCTTGGTGTTAGGTCGGGTGAACGGGGAGGCAAGGCAAAGCAAACCCTGTCATTGGGCTCCTTGCAGCCTTTCCAGCGCTTGGGTAAAGTGAAGTTCAACCAATCGCGTACTTCGTTATGCCAGTGAGGTGGCGAACCATCTTTCTGGAAAATGAAGTTTTCTGGCTCTTCCAACTGACGGAAGAGCCATTGCTCTAGTGTATCAAGGTAAGAAGCGCCAGTTACAGTTGGTCCACCAAAAGAGAAAGGCCCATAAACTTTCCGTTGGGATACAGCACAAAAACAGTCACTTTAGGGGAATCTCGTTGCATTTGCATTACCTCATGAGGAACTTCTGATCGCCAGATGCAGAAATTGTGAGTGTTAACATGTCCACTAAGGTGAAAAGTCGATTCATCACTGAAGACAACATGATCCAGAAAAATCTTCATCGTCATGAAACAACATTTTCTTAGCGAAGTTGGCACGTAACCCATGGTCTGCCGACTTTGGAGCCTGTAATAACAGTAAATGGTTAGGCCGTAGTAGTATGCGTTTTCTTAAAAGTTCCGAAACAGTCGACATGGGAACTTGTAATTCACGACTAGCTTTTCGAACTGATTTCTTTGGGCTACGAGTGAACGACTCTCAACAGTCTCTTCACTAACTCTTGGTAATCCTGTGCTCTTCCCTTTACAAAGGCAGCCAGTATCTTCAAATTGATGATACCATCTACGAATGTTATTATCATTTGGAGGATCACAGCTGAAATTCAGCTGCAACGTACGTTGCACACTAACTACAGATTCGGTCTTTGAAAGCTGCAAAACACAAAACACTTTCTGTTCACTAGCCGCCATCTTCGCTAGTACCTCTGTCTAGTAGATTGGGTCGGAGACATTGGGTGCTGCGCATTCGCACTGGTGTCAAACACAACTGTTTGAGTTGCTCTTTTATTTGACATATCATTTATAAAAGTACGTTTAATGTAATAAATATTATAAAGCGTTAAAATCTCGATATTCATTTATAAACACGCTCTATTTGTGTGTGTGTGTTTGTGTGTGTGTGTGTGTGTGTGTGTGTGTGTATGATGTTCGTGTTGGGGATTATGAGAGAAGGGAGAGAGTGAAACACGGTAATGGCACACAGCCTACTTCTCTCAGAGAGCATCAAGAGGACTGTCGATCTTAACGTCGCCATGTGATGGATGCATCACAATCAGCACTGTCACAAACCCTCACTTCATGTGACACTGCGAAAAGGAATCTGCCGCGAAGACTGCTGATTAGTGGCTTCACACCATCACCACTCGTGTGCCATCTACCACAGAAGAAAAGCTATCACAAACGCACGGCGTACACTGATCGCCCCCCTAAGTACTGGATACGATAGTCGGTGCTTAGTTTCGGTGATCTGACGGGAACCGATGTATCCACCTCGGCATGTCCGTTACTTTAGGAGTAGTGAAATCCACCGAAAATGATCTACGTGATTCACGGAATCGAAAGACAACCACCGGCCACCATTCGCAAACACGGAGTGACGCTAAGGTCTACAGACTAGGTAACGCGCCATGTTTCTCCACTGTTGCTCTTCATAGCTAGCATTCTTTCCCTCAGTCCTCTCCACCCTGTAGTGGATCGTGTGACCACATTTTGTAACTTTTATTTTGAACAACCGTCAAGTGTGAATTCTGGTATTGTTGTTAGTGTGCCCTTTCCTCCCGATTTTAGTGCCTAATGTTCGTTTTCCTGTTTCTTCATAAATCTTAAATACACAATATATTTCACTTAATCAGTCAAACTGGGACTCCATCCGTTCCTATGAGTGTGGTGTTGTCCATACTGATCACCTACGTCACTGTGATAAGCTTTGCTTAGTCGATATCCAAGTGAACTGGTTGAGTCTAGGTCCGAAAGTTGGAACGACCCAGACGCTACCTTAACCAGAAGGTACGACATGACCCTCTTTAGTTACACTTTCTAGAATATGTGTTGCGTAAGCAAGGTGTGCCATCACAAAAGTGAGTTTCGTCCACTCGAAACGACTTTTGTGGTAATAAAATCAGCATGATTTGTATTATCTTAAACACGAAAAATATTGGAAGTTTTAAAAGGGTTGATGATCGCGGAGAAACAGGTACTAGGTTTTTTAGACGCGTTTATTTCATCCTTCATTACGCGTTTCGCGTTCTACCGCTCTTCAGATGATCTGAAGGAAATACAGTAACAAATTTAGAGTTACATGGTGTACATAAACCACAGGTATCTTATATAATCACTGTATCAGCAAATAATTAATGCTGACATATGAATACATACCACCTTAAATAAATGTTAAATACGACTTTGACAAGTACGTAAAAAATTTTCAGGAAAATCATGAAGTTAAACAAAAATAGCAACAGTATTTAGATGCTGTTACCTAACACGAACAAAATTGTAGTGGAAGGATAGGAACAGCCTCTTGTACCTGATAGGTAAGCAATCTATCAGCATATGGAGTGATATGCAAACATGTTACATTTGAATTGCTAATTTAAGTCACCTGTGTTTTATGTAAGCCATGTAACTTTATATTTGTTACTCTGTTTTTATCAGATCATCAGAAGACGGGCAGAGTCCTTGACACGTAGTGAGAAATAAATAAACAGGTTTAAGAACCTATAGTACCTGTGTTTCAGCGATAGTACAGTTTTTTTAAATTCCTTGTAGTCTTTATGAGTGTACCGACCATGAAATCTGCCCTGATATACGCCCATCCGTCCACACAAACACCCGCTTACGCATTACCCCAACTCTTACATTCCCATGATACTACTCTTCCTGGCAGTCTTGGCCGTTTCATCACTTCACTCATCCTTGTATCTATTTCCATCAGTTGGCTTTTCACTTTTTTAACTTACGCAAGTGTTCCTCTGTCTTTTATCATTTGTGAAACATTCATTTCCCATTTCATCTGTGTCAACCTTTTAATTAATCAGCTAATCCAACTTTAATATTTTAAGTTTTACAACTCAGTCTATTTCTTTTTACTATGTGAAACTTTCATTTTGGAAACTGTCATGTCCAATATTATAGTAAGTTTTAAAATTTTTACTGTCATATGGCTGAAGAGCGGCTACAACTATTAGCAGACAGCCCACCTTCCGCCCGTACTGGACGACGGGAAAGAAATGATAACAAAGGAAGAAACGTTGCGAGTGTATGTTTGCACCAAGACTTTCAGTCAGCTTTAGGACAGATGCTAGACAAAAGCTGTGACGGCTTGTTAGGTGAATATCGTCGTAAACAGGGTCGGAAGCCAAGGCGGCTGGAAGAGAGCAAAGCCGGAGTATTGACGCGGCAGGTGCGTGCTAGGGACTTAGCGAAATCACCAACACAGCCGGCACAGCTCCATCCGGCTGTTGCCCACAGTGCCACACTGGCGGAAAATATTATCTCCACGTATGCGGCGAAAATGAAATAACCTTCACGGGTGGGCACCGCTGCGGCAGACAGGGGCCTGTTTTATTTTCCGGCGGCGCTGTTTGTCGCGCACAGTAGCGGCGCCACTGCCCGCTGCGGGCAATTAGCTGCAAAAACCGAAACGGCCCGCCGAGTGGCGGACCTCGCTTTATGCGGAGCCTCCGCTGCTCTCGTCGACTTTGTCCCGGCCCTTTCAACAGCGCTGCTGCCGACGTGTCGTCTGCCCTTGGACAGTGCGCCCAACATGGAGGCAATACGCGGCAAAATATCACAGAATTAAATTCGATGGGGTAGAGAGCGTAACGCGACGTCTGTATATGACACCCGGCTGGCCACATTGCACTCAATCAGGAGAGGACTCTTGTTGCTTCATGGCTTTCGAAAACGAATGCAGTCATCGACCTTTCGAGGGGAACGCCTGTTTAATCATATGATATAACTACCTTGCTACATATCCTAAAGTGTAAAGGGAAGCGTCGCGGGATTAGCCGAGCAGTCTCAGGTGCTGCATTCATGGACTGTGCGGCTGGTCCCTGCGGAGGTTCGAGTCCTCCCTCGGACATGGGTGTGTGTGTTTGTCCTTAGGATAATTTAGATGTGTGTGTGTTTGTCCTTAGAATAATTTAGATTAAGTAGTGTGTAAGCTTAGGGACTGATGACCTTAGCAGTTAAGTCCCACAATATTGCCTACACATTTGAACATTTTTTTTTGTAAAGGGTAGACATATATTTTTCATTCTTTACTCGGAAAAATAATGTTCGATCATTAATATATGTTAATTTTCATGTCTCCGTCTGGTAAACGTCCAAATCCGCACGCCATGCTATCGTACCGCGCCGTTATTGAATCCAACACAAAATGGGGGGTAAAAATTTTCTATTTTTGCGTTTCTGTATGTACATCTATACTCCGTAAGGCAATTTACGGAACGTGGCAGGGGGTACTTTTTCTACCACTTTGATGAGATACACGGCTCATTCTTCTAGGAACACATGCTCTCGGAACTTTAGCAGTAAACCACATCTTGACGCAGAAAACTGTTCTGGCCGTGCCTGCTACTGCAAATAGCTGAGCAGCTTGTTGACGCTTTAGACCTGTCAAAAGCCTGGAAAAACAACTATTTATGGGAGGACCGCTGCGGGACGCTCGGAAAGAAAGTCAGTGAGGATTTGGAAGGTACCTATCGAGATGTGGATCTATGACGAGACTATGCCGTGGCTAATGCCCGTGCTCCAAGTTATTCGGTTCAGCAGCAATGGTGCTGACGGCACGATATAGGTGGTCCCACCGATTCTCGCTTTTGTTTAAATACTGGATGTTTGATAGTCGTGGAATTTCCTCGTGCTCTTCGTTCACGCACGTACACTGCGAAACGTGTGACACGTTGCCTTGCCCTGCTGATAGATACCATCGTGCCGAGGAAAAGCAAACTGCATGTAGAGACGGATGCAGTCCTCAAGGAGAGACGCATGCTTGTATTCATCCAATGAGCCTTTCAGGATGACTAGACCATCCAGGAAATGCCCTCCGCCCACGAACTCCTCCGACGACTGGTGCAGGGTGTCTACTCTCACGCCGTAGACGCCAACGGCCATCTATACTATGGAGTTTTATACGTGATTCATTTAAAAAGGCCACGTTGGACTCCAACTGCGTTATAGGGGTGCAGATTCCAGGTTTCGTCGCCGGTGAACAGCAGTCTGCGAGGAGGCGTGAAGCAGGTTCATATGAAGCAATGTTCGCTGAACTGTCACTGAGAAGCCTCTTGGTTAGTTTGGGCGGTAAGTTCCTAAGCAGTTGCTGATTTTTGATAGCACCATTTCGCAATATACTATATACTTTAACCATGGCAGCATTGGGTACAGTTTAAAATCTTAGCCGCTTCGGAAATGCTTCCACTCTTAGCTCGAACGCCAACATCACGCCATTTTGGACGTCAGATAAATCGCTCATATTCTGCATTACGACAGTAACTGTATTAATTACGTGTCTCCAATCGCCACCCCCCTCCAACCCTCCAACACGCTTTATATAACCTCCATCAGTAGCGCTGCCACGTGTCACCCCTCAGTTTCTATCGTAATTCGTCGTCGAAAATATGCGATGGTCACACTAAGGTGTCTGCTTCATGTAACTGATCATGTACTCAAACGTGCTGCTCCGCCCTAGATCTTCTCTAATATCTCTATCAATCCAATCATGTACCGACTTCATACTGACGAACAACATACAAGTATTTACACAGGAGCGGATAAAAATCCTACGTCATGAGTGCAATTTTCGTTTAGTGATTACCGGATTCGGCTCATTACCGATCCGTCTTCTGATCAATCTAAAATGTTGATTAGTGTGTAGGATACATCACACATCGTCGGACTTCTTAGAGGTAAGTTGTACTAAGTGAGCCGGCCGGTGTGGCCGAGCGGTTCTACGCGCTTCAGTCTGGAACCGCGCCACAGCTACGGTCACAGGTTTGAATCCTGCCTCGGGCATGGATGTGTGTGATGTCCTTAGGTTAGTTAGGTTTAAGTAGTTCTAAGTCTAGGGGACTGATGACCTCAGATGTTAAGTCACATAGTGCTTAGAGCCATTTGAACAATTTTTGAGCACTAAGTGATAAGTGATCAGCGTCGTCAATTTATATAAGGTTTTCACGGGAGAAACTTTATTTACTTAACGTGACATTGCTCTTCGAAATACGGCAGATTGAACAACATTTTAGACTGATCTGAAGATGGCACGGTAATGAGGCGAAACAGATAATCAGTAAAGGAAAACTGCGTAGTCTCTCCTCTTGGAATCGCCCCGTACTCTTTCTACTAGTTATTTTGTGGAAGAAACTGCTTCCAGTGATTGTTCTTCGATAGTGTAGTCATACAATAATACACTTTCCACCCTGTGTGTTCGCAATATGTCACATCTGTCTATGTTGAGGTTCAGCTGCCTTTCCCAGTACCAAGCATCGATCATCTGCACGTCTTCCTTATTACAGAATTTCTCGTTAGATCCTTTTTAGTAAGTAGACAAATTAGCGAATAACATAAAAACAAATTAAATAATTGTGCACATACCATAGGATTAATGATGTTCATCAAACTAGAGAAACATACTTCAAATTCAATAAGTACTTTAATTACTACCCGGTTTTATTACGCTTGTTAGTTTTGCGGTTGCTGTGGGTTTGTTTTTGATAGAGAGTCGTAGGTCACTGTTACTGTCTGAGTTTACATACTGTTATAGTGTCATTTGGACGTAGTGAGTCGAGCTTTGGACACAGAAAATGCAGTGCCAAGTGAAGAAATCGGAACATTTCCGATCTATTCCTTTGTTTGAGATCAGTAGAGGGTTGACAACAGCGGAGGCAGCCAGAAACATTTGCACCGTGTATGGCCGGCCGCGGTGGCCGAGCGATTCTAGGCGCTTCAGTCCAGAACCGCGCGACTGCTACGGTCGCAAGTTCGAATACTGACCCGTGCATGGATGTGTGTGATGTCCTTAGGTTAGGTTTAAGTATTTCTAGGGGACTTATGACCTCAGATGTTAAGTCCCATAGTGCTCAGAGCCATTTCAACCAAGCACCGTGTATGAGGAAAATTCCATTCGATGCAGCACTGCAGAAAATGGTTTTCAGGACGATCATTTTGACATTAGTAACTCTGCACGTTCAAGAACACGTTTGAGGACCCATGAAGATCGTTCAAACGCTTTAATGCACAATGATCGACGTCAGTGTAATCGAGAATGGGAAAATATGATGAATTGTGATTATTCCAATATCGTGCGGCATTTGCATGCAATGGGGAACGTTAAAAACTCATTTGTGTAGGTGCTGCATGCTCTACATAAAAATCACAAAACTCAGCAGGTAGCATCTCTGCTTCCTCGTCATCAATTCACTCGCGACTATCCCTATCCTGTGTCGTTGCTGGTGACAAGAAATGGTGTCTTTATGCTAACATAAGGAAAAGAAAGAGATAGTTGAGCCCCAACAAAGCAGCAACTCCCCATACAAAGGACTGCGTGTGTCCACAAAGGGTAATGTTATGTATCTGGTGGACCAGCGACGGTGCGGTGTACTACATATTGTTTCCCCGAGGTGTAACCATAGCTGCTGACATTTATTGTCAACTGAGACGTCTCGCAGTAGCAATCCACGAACAATGCCCACCATAATTATTTTAGACTGACAAAAAGCTCTATACAGGAAGGGGGTTGGAAAGTCATTTCGCACCCACCTCGTACACCTGATCTTGCCTCCTGAGATTTTTTACCTTTCCCGCCCTCTATGGAACAAACGTCAATATCTTCCTTTACAGATCAAAATTTCATCCGAACTTGGATCTACGAGTTGTTCGCCTCAAAACCACGTGACTTGAGGAGTCTCAGAATCGAGAAGTTACCCCAGCATTGGCAGACTTTGTAAAGAGTGGAGGAGATGTATGTTATTGATGACTAAAGCGACTTTCATGTCAATATGTTTATTACACTTATGGAGAAACGCTACTAACTCCGGCACTAACCCAGCAAATATCAAATGCAGCACATAATTACAGTTTACAGCTGCCACAAACTCCTTAGACAAAGTTGAAGTATGTTAAGTGGCACAACGCAATCACAGTAACCTAAACCCAGTGAACAGCCCGTAACTCGGGGTCAAAGAATAATTACTCGTTTAACGAAACGTTAAGGTATGTAGCTACAACGCGGGTGCAGCCCTCTCCACCAGTTCACCAATGACGACAGACTAAAGCACAACCATCACCGACCAACAAAAGACCATATGCACACTACAGCTCACTCTTAAACACTCTCTGTGACACCACACACTACTGAATTAGTGTTAAGTTCTTAAATTAGATCAGCACTGGTATCTAAAGCTGATTTCATATTCATGTATCACAATGCCGCTTAAATAGGTGCCGGCATTTTGTAACCTATTAGAAGCAGAATAAAGAACTAATAAACAAGTTATTAAAAAAATTCAAAAAGCATGCCTGAAAATGGTTTTTAAAAAATAAAAAATAAAAAAAACGTAAAAAAATAGAAAAACGTCAAAGAGTCACATTTATTTGTTAAGTATTAGACAGCAGGCACAACAGCATGTTACCAAGGTTAAGTTTGTCTAACAAGCGTGCTACAACAAATTCTCCAGCAATCAAAAAGTGTGTAATGACTTCGGCTAAGGTAGGACGCAATTAGCAAAATAATAGCTTGCGGTGCCTCGTCTTATTAGACAACTACTGGTAACACTTTCTTGAGAGTAAAACAGTAATATACTATGTCCAAAATATCAAAAATCACAGCCACCAAAAAAGCTCGCTCAGCAGCGGAAAGTCATACGTTTCAGAATCGTCAGCGGCATAGTTTGCCCGACAGAACATGGGGCAGCTACCGATGCTGACGCGAGTAGCTTCGCACACAGCAAACCAACTACACGCAAACTCGACTCACGGCGAACTTCCGGACACGGCTCCAAGTTGCCAGCTATTCCTGTTTCGCCGGAAGTAGCTTACACCACCTCTGCCCACAAACTTAACAGCCAGAGTGGTGTCAACCATGTTACAAAGAAGCATACTCAGAATACGTGCACGTGCAGCCTAACGTCATCTTTAAGACTCTGAAAAAGGTGAAACCATTTGCAAAGATACATAGATGCACCATACAGAAATATCGCTTACAAAGAGAACACACAATGCGACATTTTTTAAATCGTTATCGTACGTGAAGTGTAGAACTCAAATTTCAGTCACCACAACTTGCCGATGAAGGTCTATAGAATACTTAAAAAAATCGACTTTGAAATTTTCCGAATGTCTTCAATAACCTAAATGAGATCTTTGTTCTGAAGGGCCTGTGTGGCCCAGTGGTAGAATGCTCGCCTGCTACATGGGTGGCTTAGCCTGGATTCCTTTTTGGGGTTATTTGTTAAACAAAGGTCCAAGATTTACGAACATCTACATAAAGTGTGAAATACGTAAACATTAATGAAATGTATTTTGTAATATTTTTTAGGGTTCAGTATCTTAATTAGAAAAAAAGAAACCCTTGAAGGGATCATTTTATTGCCCGTGTCCTGTCTGTTTCTTTGTCTGTAGGTTGTTCAAAATACCCTTTTCCTCAGGAACGGGTAGACATAGCAAGTTGAAATTTACATCACATGCAGAGGTCTGTGGTATCTTGGCGGTACCATAAGTCAGTGCAGATGAAAGACACGGCCATTTAGGTCACATAATTTGATATTGCAAACTCACCCATCAAAACCAATTTATAGGGCACTTTCGCTTCATCAATTGTAATGAAATGTGGCAAGAAGCAAGGTTTCATTGTACAAGTATAGGAAAAAATCCGAAAAGTACTAATTCGTAATTGTATCACACGAAAAAATATTTATTTTTTCATTTGTTAACCGACGTCAAACATGAAATATTAACAATCAGTAATTTTGCATATAGGCTGATTGGGTCGTAAATGTTAAGTCAGACATTAGGCAAGGAATGACTTCATAGCTCATACGATGTATTTCAGAATTCATCCATCTACAAAAATGACAGAGCGATTACTGCACCCAGATACGGTGTTTAAGCTGTATGTAAAACAAACATGTCTGCGAATGACAAGTGACAAAGCATAAATTCCAAAACGCATCATCTGAGCAACAAAACCATTCTTTGTTTGACGTTTGAATTTTTTCATTGCGACGAAGTCAGACTGAATGGAGAACTGCAGAATGATGGACCTCGCCAACGACGTCGGGAGTGAAGTTGCGCATCATGCAGTCTACTGCGAACAGTTTGAGTCGTAACACGACGTCCTGTGGCTGCACAAAAACTATTATTTAACATGGTGGCGTTGCTGTCAGGGTTCCTCCGAGCCATAATCCGTAGGTAGCCGTCATCCACTGCAGTAGTAGCCCTTGGGCGGCCTGAGCGAGGCATGTCATAGACAGTTCCTCTCTCTCTTCATCTCCTCCCATGTCCGAACAACATCGCTTTGGTTCACTCCGAGACGTCTGGACACTTACCTTGTTGAAAGCCGTTCCTGTAACAAAGCAACAATGCTGACGCGATCGAACCGCGGTATTGTCCGTCTAGGCATGTTTGAACTACAGACAACACTAGCCGTGTACCTTCTTCCTGGTGGAATGACTGGAACTGATCGGCTGTCAGCCCCCCTCCGTCTAATAGGCACTGCTCATGCATGCATGGTTGTTTACCTCATTGGGCGGTTTTAGTCACATCTCTGAACAGTCAAGGGAACTGTGTCTGTGATACAGTATCCACAGTCAACGTATGTCTTCAAGATTTCTGGCAACCGGGATAATGCAAACCATTTTATACTAAAGAAGTGCAACAGTTGTATTATAGTTCTCTCTAATCAGACGTGGAAGATAAAGGTCACTCACGGATTTGGACTCGTGGAGGAATTAAGCTTATTATAGTGGCAACCACTACAGTTTTTCGAATTTTGTTTGCTATTATGCTACATTAATTATGTAAGATTCAGAGTATTTTCATTTCAAATTAATGTAATAATTATGCAAGTACACTATTTTGCCTCAGAAGATAAATAAAACTTTATTTATACAAAATTTTGGAAGGTTACTGCTACAGGGTTGCAGCATACGAGTAATGACTTGAGGATGCTCCCTGAGAAACTGCAGATGCCGTCAATCTGTTGAGAAGTTCATTAACTCGTGAATAATTGTGTGTGAATTTCCTACGCTAACAGGCGGATATCCATGTGTAATTTGCAAACTGCAATTTATTCTGCCAGTTTCCAAGACTTCTAATGCGACAGTAAAGAATCAGTGTAGCTTTTCCGGATGACCGAGCAATCATTCACACTTTTGCATCTGATCAACAAGATCTTTGAGACCATCGGTGTGGCAGTAATTAATTTCATGTTTCTTTCCACAATATCCAGGAAAATTAACATTGAACACATTACATCGCTGAAATAAACAGAGGTTGAATAAGAATAGTAATTAACAACAAAATAAAAGGACAGATTAAAGGTTGTATCCAAAACAACAATGCTCTTCTAAGATCGACACGGAATAAATAATCAAAGAAACAGAATTTAGGAAAGATCGAGGTGGAATTTTTAAAGGCCTTCGCAAGTTGAATATTCGAGAATCATCAGGAATGTCCTAGGACCTTTGCTAGTATTGTGTACACAAAAACATAAGCGACTGAAATAAAGGGGAGATATCATACGATCTTGTGATTACCACCAACTGGTGGTGAACATCGGCGATAAACAGTTTTGTTTGTGTTTGTATATAGTAATTTTACATATGCGATGCTTATTTCTGGTGATCTTCATGGTAATGGGAAGTGTATATGTAATGCGAAACGGCTTACAACACCGATAGACGAAATGTTGTAACATTTTAAAGCGCAAGATCCAATGATGAAACAGCAGAATTAATTCACGAGTATCGTCCACGATTCCAGAGTTACTAGCAAATGTATTCTGCCCAACGGCTTATCAGCAGAAAGGGACATGGAGAAATCTTTCGACGCTATTATTGCATTGGACTTGAAAGAGAAAGCAGCGTGTTTTCTGAGAGTAAGTTACGTAATGTTAGAAGACAGCAAAGAGGTTGAAACTATTTGAGACCCTTGGAGGTATAATAATACCTGAAAGGCTGAATGCTGTTACGCTGGTTAAAATTTATTTTGCAAGAGGACCTCAGGCAACCCGTAGTCCGTGCAGCCATACTGCTACCAAATCTCGTGTGATTCGCTGCGAAGCTGCAGAAGAAACAATGTTTCATATTTTCGCAATCTTATTAATTTTTAGGAATTGTTGAATACCCAGTCCTACTCTTATTTCACACTGTTTTACTCACATCACTTTTTATTCATGATTCATTTGCCGTATTCGACAACAGCTCTTCAGCAGCATCTATACCAACAAGCCGACTGCGTATTTCTGCACGTAATGCCAATCTTTGTAACTATGTCAACGAGTCTAGACTGTTCATTATCGTTGCAGAATCGAACAACAAAATACTAAATATTCCATACGGGTGACACAGTGCGCCGGTTGGCACGATTCTGCGAATCGACAGGGGTTTTTCTGTCGCTTAGTGTCTAGCGTCTTTTCCTCGGGTACAGAGTCGCGAGTCAGTGGTGCAGCTAGGAAAGAGGCCGCCGAGTGACAGCAGCAGAATACGTGTTTGCCGTGCTTGGCGATTAACGGCGGAAGAGGGGCACGTGTTCAGCTCGCTAAGTGAATTGGCGACGATGTGCTGCTGTAAGCCGTTGAGCGTCAACGTACATTTTGATGTTACGGAAACGAAATTCTATGGAATTCACGGTATTTGGATATTAGAAAAGCAACTCGTGTGAATACCTCGGGTTTTGCCCACCGGTTGATGAGCATCCTGTTGTCACTTGGTTTTTACGACGCAGTCCGAAAGGGTAGTATCGGACAGTCACACGCTCTCTGAATCTCTGCTAACTACATGGCAAGTGAGAGATTATAGTACAAAGCATGTATGAGTACTTGTGTATGAATCTTCTATTTCTTCTGTTGGAGCAGGAATCTGGCTGTCCTACGGTCTCACTATTATGTCTAAAGGAGTACAGGTTCTTAATCGATTGATGCGTGGCATGTTTGTAAATGTTCCCACTCAGACACCGTTATGGAATTCTACCGTATGCACCGTCTCATCAATTAAAGATACGTTGAGTAAACCACACTCTGTTATTTAGGTGTAAGCATTCGTTAATTATTTCTTAAGGCAGAGTCGTCTCTGGTATTTTTTTAATTTTAAGTTGGGCATGAGGTGATGTCTCCGAAATTTATGGTATGAAGAACCTTGTGTCTTCTTAGTTGTAGTGTTCTGGATCAGTTGTTCTCACAAATGCTTATGTAACATTCTCTAATCCCTTTAGTGGTTGCTGGTTGCTGTGGAGGAACAGATTATCCTAAGAATCAGCTTTTCATGATTTCTGTTTGGGGTTTCGATGCATTAAATGAATGTTGCTATGAACTTTCTTCCGGTTAATTCAAGAGGACGTTAAATTTCCACTACACATCAAAATGAGTTGAATTAGAGTTTTATTTCAGGATAGCGCTGATAACGAACAGAAGATGCCAAGATTTGCCCAGAGCGATCATTTATTCAAAAACAGAAATTAGAAATACTCTCTAAGCGAAATATAAACATTGCGGAAAGTAGAACAGAAAAGACGGGTGATTTCAACAGTTATGGAGTTGAGGTGAACGGAAGTACGAAGATACTACGAAAATATGAATACAGTTGCAGAAAAAGCGCTGTTATAACAGACCGGTCTTAGTGCCACTGATTAACTTCGAAATTAATAGCAATCATTTGTTTTAGTATTAAATATTATCGAGAAGTATGATGTGTCTTCAGATTGATTTTAATATTTAATACAAGTGAGTCAAAACATATTGTACGTCCCGAGGATTTGTTACATAATGGAGATAGTTGAGAGCGAATGAGACAAAGTGAAGAACCAAGTTAATTTTATTCGTTGGAAAGGAAACGAACGTTCTGGTGTTTATCAAAATACAGCGTCTTTTGGTAAGAGCATGCAAGCCCTCTACTGATGAATACGTAAATTCGAAACCGGTAACAGTACTTTTACAAGTAAACGAAAAGAAAAAAGTTGTGACGGGTCCCTACTGTACACTATAACAAACTGTGTCGGAAAACAGTCTCGGTTTTCCAATAACGCAATTGTCTGACTAACTAGGAACAACCGAGAACGCTGAGTTCTAGTGCCAATCTGAGATAAGGACTGGGGCACAGCGGAGGATGTCAGGGTGTGCCTCAACTAACCAATCACAAAAATGATGACAAAAAAGTGTGGATAAACATTTTCAGTGCGTGTCTGTCCCATTCCATAAAACACTGTGTACCAAACCCCCACCTTTACTATGTGACATAACAGTTATTTACAAATAACTGTTTAGTTCACAAATAGCTCAGTCCATATACGAGGTTTATTGTGAGTTTGAAACTGGTATCAAAGTGATGAAAACCATTTTAGTGTGCAAAATACAGACTTTTAGGCATTTATTTATAGACAACTGTTTAATATCTAACATTCAAAGAATGTTCAGGAATCGACGGAAAGCCACAGCGAATTTAGCGTGTTAGAATTTTTTTCCTTGCTGCCCCAAGACAATAGAAGCAACAAGACAGGAAAATACTGTAGAGCTATCCAGATCTACCCCTGCGAAATGTGAAATAACTTTGTATCTCTAAGTAATGGTGAGCCTTTATCATTGTTACGGAATGATCGAAATGGGATGCGAGATATTTCTTAATCTGCCAAAGATCACCATCAAAAAAGAGCAGATGTTCGAAAATGCAAAATAGGAAAGAATAAGAAAGTGAACATAGGTTAGTGAGGTTATATGATACCCTCCCATGAAAGACAGGGCGAAATAAGTCACCCTTGTCCGCTATCCACGGGTCCCGGGCTTCCACTTATAGGTTGGGGAGCACAACAAACAGCTGAAGGTCTGTCCAGCTACGGACTACGGTACTAACATGAGAGAAACTGCTTTTGTACTTGATTTCGTACCGACCACGCTTTTCGTAATTTCTTGATAGCCAAGAATAATCATCAGTAAACTCTATCCAAGCCTGCATTTCTGGCAGTTTGTGTTTTCTGGCGAAATCATCTGTCAATTTTGCGAGGCAGCATCACAATTGAAAGTAATTCCCGTTTTTCCAGTCATCGTAGTATGCGCTTTCATTCCGGTGACTTTTGTACCAGTACATCTCACTTCACAAATCTCTCTGATGGTCACTGTTAGGCTCTGAGCACTAGGCGACTTAACTTCTGAGGCCATCAGTCGCCTAGAACTTAGAACTAATTAAACCTAACTTCCTAAGGACATCACACACGTCCATGCCCGAGGCAGGATTCGAACCTGAAACCGTAGCGGTCGCTCGGTTCCAGACTGTAGCGCCTAGAACCGCACGGCTACTCCGGCCGGCTGTCACTGTTAGAGAACCTCGTTCTACATTCACTGCACAAAGGGCAACTGTCTTAGGAGACCATACAGCGTCGGATTTTTCAATATTTTATATTTATGATCAAAAGTTATGGGATACCTCCTCTTATAGTCTAGGATTTTCTTTATCACGGCGAAGTGCGACAACTCGATGTGGCATGGACTCAACGAGTCGCTGGAAGTCTCATGTAGAAATACTAAGTTATGTTGCCTCTATAGCCGTCCATAATTGTGAAAGTGTTGCCGGTCCACGATTTTGTGCACCAACTGACCTCTCGATGACGCCCCGTAATTGTTCGATGTGATTCAAGTCAGGTAATCTGGGTGGCCAAATCATTTGCTAGAGCTAGAAATTTCTTCAAACCAGTCTCCAAAAATTGTGGCCCGGTGACGATTCCATCGTTGTATGGAACATGGAGCCTATGAGTGGTTGCAAATCGTCTCCAAGTAGCCGAAAATAACTAATTCCAGTTCAGTTGGAGCAGAGGAACCAGTGCGCTCCATGGAAGCACAGCTCACACCATTATGAAGGTATCACAAGATTGCACAGTACCTTATTCACAACTTGAGTTCATGGCCTCGTTGGGTCTCATCCGTACTTGAATCCTACTGCTTTACCAACCGAAATCAGGACTCATCTAACAAGGCCTCGGTTTGCCAGTCGTCTAAGCTCCTAAGGACATGGTCACGCACCCAGGAGATGCGCTGCAGGCGGTGTTGTGCTCTAAGCAAATGTACTCACCTCAATTGTCTGCTCCCATAACCTATTATCACCAGTTTTCGCCACACTGTTCTAACAGATAGATTCACCGTATATGCAACATCGATTTTTGTGGTTACTGCAAGCAGTGTTTTTGTCTGTTAGCACTGACAACCCTACGCAAACCCTGCTGCTCTCGGCTGTTAAGTGATGGCCATCGGCTAGTGCGTTGTAGATGGCTGACATCTGGAATTCTCGTCACACTCTAGACACTAAATTCCATTATGACTTCCCAAATGTAATTTCCCATGCGCCTAGCTACAACTACCATTCCGTTTTCAAAATGTGTTTATACCTTTTGTGCAGCAACAAGCTCGTCAGAAACCGTTACACATGAATCACCTGAATATAAATGACAGCTCTGTTAATGCATGGCCTTTTATTCCTTGTGTATGCGGTACTTCCGCCATCTGCATATGTTCATATCTCTATCCCGTTACTTCTGTTACCCTAGTGTAAAGTTCATACGTCAAATATGAAACAGTCAGAGCCTCTCACTGTAACTCATTTCTCAATAAAATGGACTATAAACAGTATTGAACGTCTTTAACAGCTTAAATGGGGACTATTTTTCAACAGGTAGCGAGACTCCTTGGTAGAATACTTTCTCGCGGCTCCACATGCAAATTTTCAAATAAAATCCCATGTTCTACAAGCATTTCTTTGAAGCGTAAAATACGTAAGAGGGAAGAAAGTCGACAGAGATCGAGGCTTGGAATTGCTTGATCACTGGCTTGAGCCTCGTTTCGGTTACTATTTTCTTCTTCCATTTTCGTTTAGTTGGAATACCTACGATATTTGCTTATAAAATTGAACAAATATGTGCCAGTTAACACAGATCTGTTATCATGTTTAATTTAAAAAAAATGCATATCTTCTTATTTATAATTACATATGCACAAGCGAACTTCTTATTTACCGCTTGTTTACAAAATAATGTTAGCAGTGGTTGTTTTAATGAAAAAATTGTCACGTAATATTAGGACTATCGCACTAAGGATTCCTCAGAAACTTAATTATGTATGTAGACTATTCATCTGCTCCAGGAATCGTGGAAAGCGCCTACCTTTTTGTGTTACCAACTTTGATAGTGGAAAGGTATCAGTCCCCTGGATTCCAAAATTTTCGAGAATGTTTTAATTACTATAATATAAATGTGACCTGAAGTGCAAATCTTGTGAATGACTTCCTTGAGGGTAACATCACTCGACTTGTATGAGCAGCATGTTCTCCAGACAGGAGACCTATCGAACATACCTGGGATAAATTGCGAAGAGCTGTATATGGACTTCGTGATCCACCAACCACTCGGAGCGATATGCTCCGAATAGACGTTGAGATGTGGGACAATCAGGATCAGCAGTACCTTAATGAACTTGTGGATAGTATGCCACGACGAGTGCAGGCATGCATTAATACAACAGGACGTGCTGCTGGATATTAGAGTTATCAGTACGTACAGCAATATGGACCATTACTTCTGAAGTCTCGAAGTATGGTGATACAACACGCAATGTGTGGTTTTCATGAGCAATTAAAAGGGTGAAATGATGTTTATGTTGATCTCTATTCCAATTTTCTTGCAGGTTCCGGAACTCACGGAACCGAGGTGATGCAAAACGTTATTCGATGTGCGTATTAAAAGATGTGTGTACGACAGCATATAGTTTCGTGTATTACTAGTACATGCTCCCTGTTTTGTTGCTACTATCAATCTCGAACTGCTGTATTGGTTCGTTTATAGGTGTCGTATCAGCATATGTCATTTGTACCCCACAACATACTTATGCCCCCGGGCATTACCTTTGCCCGCATCCCAGTCGTACCTCTTTTTCTCTTTGTAAGAAGCTATGCATTTAACAAGGTTTTGTTTTCTACAGACGTGCTAATCAGTAATAAATTGCTGTCACAGTCTTCAGTTAGAAATCGAGTTTGAGGGATCTCTCATTGCGATTTTATTCTGTGCAACGTTGTTCATCTCTGGATAATAACTACACCCCACATCCATTTGGCCGACGTACCCCAATGTTGTCTCGTACGCCAGCCCGCACAACGCTTTCAGCCTGCTACCGGCTCAGAGAAGCCTTACCCTTTCGCTGCGGGGGCACTTGCTACTTCTCGCGTTTTCTGTCGTTCATCGAACATGTTGTTATAGAAGATGCACACCGTATAATATGCACTTTCGTTTGAATAGAAATGTTTATTATGGACTACAACCCGATATTTTTTGGACCCTAACGGTACATGCGATGCGTTATTTGTGCTGATTCCACCTTCACAATTCAACACGAAGCTGAAAATATCCATCGGATTACCATATTATTAATACGTGGCTTTGAGAGATAAAGTAATAAATATAACAGTGGAAAACTTAGGTAAAGTGAGGGTGAAGTAGGAATCCGCGCATAACAGATGCTCAAAAAAAGCAGGCAGCACAAAAAAATATGTAAAAGGGAAACTGGTGAAGTAGGGAGTAACACAATATGAGTGACTAGAGAATAAATCCGAAAGAAAGGAAATGTGTAAAAGGAAGAAGAAACATATGATGCTTTCAAGGACATGATACCGAGAGAATAAGTTATCAAGCAAGTGTAAACAAGGCACCTGGAGCTGACAACTTTTCCTCACATTTAGGGTCTTCAGAGAAGCAGCAATATCTAAGCTACTGAGTATGTTATGTGTGATCCACGAAACAGCGAAATATATGTCGTAGTTGCAAAATAGTAACATTGTTTCATTTTAAGCGAATACAAAGAATGGTAGAAGCCTACCTGAATGGAATATTAATTTCTGTTTAGAGAATGTGGGAACGCGTGAGGAAATTTTGACAGTACGACATAATTTAGGAGATAGCTTACATTTAAAAAATTCATAGGTTTGTAGAAAGCGCTGACTATATTGACTGGACGATGCTCTTTGAAATTCTGAAGGAAGCAGGGACTCAATAGTGGAAGTTTATTTTTAACACTCACATTAACCAGACTGCATCTACGCGAGCTGAAGGACGCGAAAGGATGGCACTGACAAAGTGTTGGGACCGATTTGTGATATAATTTACTCAACACACTAAGCAAGCAGTAAAGGACACAAAATGACATTAAGAGAAGAAATGAAAGTTCAAGGAGAAGAAATGAAGAGTCCAAAGTTTGCCAACGTCATTGCAAGTCTGTCAGAGACGGCAAACCTCTTGAAAGGAGATTACAGGACGATCATCTACATAAGTATATCAAGAGAGGT
The DNA here is from genome assembly GCF_023897955.1 of Schistocerca gregaria. NCBI lineage: Eukaryota > Metazoa > Arthropoda > Insecta > Orthoptera > Acrididae > Schistocerca > Schistocerca gregaria. Next base: position 367,957,574 of record NC_064926.1, read on the forward strand.
GGAGTGTAGTTGAACTATGTCAGACGATTCTGTAGAAATTAGACTAGGAAATGAGATACTAAAGGTACATGTTTAATGAGTTTTTCTAGTTCGGCTGCTAAATAACTTACGATTGCTGAAGTGAAGAGGATATAAAATTCAGACTAACAACAACGAGAAAAATATTCTGTAAAAGAAAAAAACTTGATGTAATAAAAATTTTGTTATTTGGACTATTTTGCTGAAAGCGCTTAACTGGAGTTCAGATTTCTGAGGAAGCGAGCAGCAGATGGAAAGGAAAAATCAGACACTAAGTGAGTGGAAGGTTTTGAAATGTGGCGCTACAGAAGAATATTGAAGATTAGGATGATAAAGGGACTAAGTAATGAAGCGGGCGAAAGACTTAACTGAAGGAAGGGGTAGTAATTTCAGTATTGGAGGGAAACATGCATGGGTGTATGTGGGACTGGTGTCAGTGTGACTGCAGAGGGAGACATAGGTTTGACTAGAGAAAACAGGTTGCAGTAGTTATGCAGATATAAGCAGCCTTACACTGGATAGACGAGCGCATCAGACCAATCTTCGGACTTATGACCACGACAATATTTATCGCAATTCCGGTATGCTGTTCATCTCGTACCTTTTCCGGACGGTCTAGGATACCGTAGTTCCTCTTTCATCCAGACGAATTGTGAAAATCTCACAATAAATGGATGTAGTCCCTTTTCATAGCTATATTAATTGCAAAGATAGTATGAGCTTCGCCTTTTTAAATGGAAATGGCTATGTTTAGTTGGATGTTCTGGAGTTAGAGTACTCATTTATGTTATATGTCGAGAATCCATTTTCTTGCACACGTCAATACGCAGTCTGCACGAGCATCCATGACATGGAAAATTGCCGGTGACGTGGATCGCCAAGTATCTAGGAAAATGGCGTTAGCTTGAACCCATCACTTCAATTAACCTTCTGCCACCAGAACATCCATATGAGTACAACAAGTTATGTATAGCATGTTGCAGCCAGTCACACCTACACATACATTTATACAGGCTGGTCCATTGATCGTGACCGGGCCAAATATCTCACGAAATAAGCGCCAACGAAAAAACTACAAAGAACGAAACTTATCTAGCTTAAAGGGGGAAACCAGATGGCGCTATTGTTGGTGCGCTAGATGGCGCTGTCATAGGTCAAACGGATATCAACTGTGTTTTTTTAAAAATAAGAACCCCCTTTTTTACTACATATTAGTGTAGTACGTAAATAAATATGAATGTTTTAGTTGGACCACTTTTTTCGCTTTGTGATAGATGGCGCTGTAATAGTCACTAACGTATAAATACGTGGTATCACGCCACATTTCGCTGGTGCGGAAGGTATTTGCTTCTTGATGCATTACCCGTATTAAAATGGACCGTTTACCAATTACTGAAAAGGTCGATATCCTGTTCATGTATGGCTATTGTGATCAAAATACCCAACGGGCGTGTGCTATGTATGCTGCTCGGTATCCTGGACGACATCATCCAAGTGTCCGGATCGTTCGCGGGTTACTTACGTTATTTAAAGAAACAGGTAGTGTTCACATATGAAAAGTCAGCCACAACTTGCAACAAATATGATTCGCAAGTAGATGTCTTAGCTGCTGTCGCGGCTAATCCGCACATCAGTAGCAAATGTAGGTGTTGAGTATGCTACATCATCATCTATTGCACCCGTACCATATTTCTATTCACCAGGAATTGCATGGCGACGATTTTGAACGTCATGTACACTTCTGCCACTGGGCGCAAGAGAAATCACGGGACGATGACAGATTTCTTACACACGTTCTATTTATCGGCGAAGCGTCATTCACCAACAGCGGTAACGTAAACCGGCATAATACGCACTATTGGGCAACGGAAAATCCACGATGGCCACGACAAGTGGAACATCAGCGGTATTATGGGAGGAAGGATAATTGGTCCCCATTTTATCGATGGCAATCTAAATTATGTAATGTGCGCTGATTTACCACGTAATGTTCTACCAGTGTTACTACAAGATGTTTCACTGCATGACAGAATGCCGAAGTACGTCCAACGTCCGCTAGTGAAGCGGTATTGAATAGCATATTTCATGACAGGGGGCTTGGTCGTCGAAGCACCATACCATGACCCGCAATTTCACCGGATCTGACGTCCCCGGATTTCTTTCTGTGGGGAAAGTTGAAGGATATTTGCTATCGTGATCCACCGACACCGCCTGACAACATGCGTCAGCGCATTGTGAATGCATGTACGAACATTACGGAAGGCGAACTACTCGCTGTTGAGAGGAATGTCGATACACGTATTGGCAAGTGCACTGAGGTTGACGGTCATCATTTTGAGCACATATTGCATTAACGTGGTATTTACAGGTAATCACGCTGTAACAGCATGCGTTCTCAAAAATTATTGATTCACAAAGGTACATGTATCGAGTCGGAACAACCGAAATAAAATGTTCAAACGTACCTACGTTTGGTATGTTAATTTAAAGAAACTACCTGTTACCAACCGTTCGACTGAAATTGTGAGCCACATGTTTGTGACTATTACAGCGCCACATATCTCAAAGCGAAAAAAGCGGTCCAACTAAAGTATTCAGATTTCTTTACATACTTCACGAATCCATTGGGGCTCCTAGTTAAAAAAAAAAACGCAGTTGATATCCGTTTGACCTTTGGCACTATGGGACTTAACATCTGAGGTCATCAGTCACCTAAAAATTAGAACTACTTAAACCTAACTAACATAAGGACACCACACATATCCAACACCTAGGCATGATTCGAACCTTCGACCGTAGCTGTCGCGTGGTTCTAGACTGAAGCGCCTAGAACCGTTCGGCCACACTGGCCAGCCCAGCCATATATATATATATATATATATATATATATATATATATTCTCTCTTATACTTCAACCTGATAAAAAAAAGGTATAATTACCATTTCCTCTTTAGAGGTTGTAATATAACTGTCATTCTACCATCTTGAGGTCCAATCCAATGTGTATTTCCTGAGATATTATCATTTCTCAACATTTTTAACCCATTATGGTATTTGTCGACAGCAGCACCCTTTTCCACGCAACATTAAAATATTTGTTACACAAGTTATGTATTTTTCTCGGAGAATTTAAATCCGCAATGAAAAATGAAAGTTCCTGTTTAATATTTCAACTTTCGCCCCCCTTCGGCCCCTTGGGAATGGACAGGGGGTATTATCGGAAGTCCCCACTCGAGACGAACAACTTTCTTTGGAACATTCCTTCAGTCGGATTTGTAATTTTGCAGATATTTTTTGAAAAATATATTTAAATTCCTGGGCAGTGAAAGTATCTGAAGATTCATATTTTACACTGTTGATCAGTTTAGGAGGTTACCGGTTGCCGTATTTTCGTGGTACCTTATGCGATGTTGGAGTTAAGGTGAATGGTCTGTAGAGTGCACAGTGCTGATGGAGTGCCTCAGCAGACCAAATATTCTGAATTCCATCACAACTTTCCAGGGAAATGCTTTCACGACTTGGTCAAATGTTACAGTTTTTGCACAATGATCTGTTATAAGTTGGGGGTTTACTCTTCGGAATATCATTTGATAGTGTTTAAAACTTTCTTGATAGAGGACGCCGTGTAGGGACTGTCGTTCGAAGTTTGTCGACAATAGGATCTTGTTTGAAGCAGAGAGATGCACAGACCGCGACGAGGGCTGGGTCTCGCACTGAAGGGAAAGAGTCGCGGCGGCGCGCGCTCCGCCTGTGCGAAGCGCCGGCCACGGAGAGGCGGGATCGCCGCCGGTGGGAACTAATTTCCGGTGTCGGTCATACAATAGCGCCGGCCACAATAACCGACGTCAATATCCGCCCGCCGCCCCCGCCGCCCCCGCCGCCGCCGCCCCCGCAGCCACCTGCTCAGACTGGCCATGTCGCTCGGCTGCGCTGTGCTCTCTGAGTCGCAAGCGTATTTCCTGTCACCCACTGCGGCAATCCTTCCAGGTAGAGAGCCGCATCTCTGAGCAGCAGAGAGAGATGCATTCTCGGAGTTCTGCCTTGTTGGTAACATCACAAACCTACCTGCAGACACTAGGAAGCTGAAACCGTGGCTGCGACATACACACGCTTAACGACTTCACCTTCGCACTTCCAAGGGGCGAAAATGTTGTAACCTGTCAGTTACTTGACATTTTTTTAATTTTGAAAAGAATATGTGTTGTTTTTAATTAATTCTTCGACCAGATTCCACAGATGTTTTAAATTTTTCATTGGTTCTGTTTTAAATTTTTCAGTGATCTGAACCCAAAAATTTAAGTCTCAATAGCAGATGTCACTTCCTCCAGTGAATCATATATTTCATATTTACAGAGTAAAGGCATTACTTACACTTCAGTATCTCAATAAAAAGCATGTTGAGTGTAAAAGTCAACGACAATGAACGAAATTCACATTTTCAAACTTTTATTGTGGTGGTCATGATGTCGATACACATTGTTAAAAATGCATTGATGTTGTTAAGAGATTGCTAAAAGATGTTGTCAGGGTCTGGACACTGCTTTATCATCAGAACATCTTCAAAAAATATGTTGTTAATACAATTCAACAACAATGAACGCTTTTTAATTTTTTGTGGGCGTAAGTTCATCTCCTTGGCAATGCGCGTTATGCAAAGTGCCTTGCTATTGCTAGCGTTCATGTGTTCGTTGAGAAATAGTACATCCATAATAAGAAAAGGCTGGATAGTACATTTCCTATTACTATGATCGATTTCGGCCAAAGTTACGACTTCTCCACAACTAGAGGTGAATTACTGAAAGATGAAAAGTAAACAGTATCTGTTTAAGTTGTTCCCCGTAATCCTCAAAATCCATTTTTGACGTAACACCATCACGGATTTGCTAAAATATTTGTGAAACATCTGTATGGGTTTACGACAGTACTTCACTGAGTACTGACACAGACAGAAAGCGCAGACTAACTTCGCCCTGAAGGGTGCAGTGAAGGAGGTGGGGTGAGGCGTGACACGAGACGTTTAACAGATCCACATTAACATGCCGAGTTCGGGAAAAGCTGGTAATGCCAGGAAGAAGACGAAGAAAGGAAGGCACTAGTTTCGGCACTAATGTTAATGCCTTGCAGTACCAGATGTAGTATTTGATAAGAACATAACAGTTTTGCTAAGAATGTGATTCAATGGAATGTGATGATTATATCTGCCACTGATCAGCTTATTTCAAAAACTTTGTAATCATGTATACCAGACGTCTGTAATTTTAAAATTTATTGGATACTTGTTCAGTACTATGTATGTATGTGTTTCTCTAAATACGACAACTATACACAATTGAATCGATGTGTCACGCAACATGAATAACTAATTTTCATACAGTCACAAAGTACTGGAAGTGTGACACTGTAAAGCCCAGAACACAACTGAATCAGGGCACCCAATCTCTCTATGTACAAGTGACACAGGGTGTATCGGGTCAGTGTATGCCACTAATAGCTTTAAAAATATACATTAAGCACGCCCTTATTGCAAAGGTTGTATGTCATTTTGAGGGATATCATATCGAGTTTCTGTTGTGATGAGATGATAATCGAACTGACATATAATCCTAGAAAGTGTGTCAGCATTTAATGTACAGCTTTCAAACCTCCTTGTCACATATACCGAGCGTTCGATGTACCCTCTTTCACCTAAGGTTATAACAAGTAGTAGCCCTAATACAATGCTCTTCTGTGCTTCACATTCTCGTGTAATGCCTCTGCCACATCACTCTGGATAAAATATGTTCCACCCACTTCCACAACACTTTCAGTTAGTCTTCTCTCAGTATTCATTATTATGTTCACTTATTTGTCCCAGTAATTTAAAATGTCCATATCTTAACAGATCTCCGAAATCATCAGATTGCGAATGATTTCCGTGTTAAAGGTATTATGCCTGAGATAGCTGGTTTCTCAGTATGGGGCAGGATAAGGTTACTATTGTGCATGGAGCCGTTATCAGGTACTCTCGGTTGCACAACAAATACGTAAACTTTATTTTAAAAAATTGAAATTTTAAAACAGTGTCTTAAAAAAAAACACAATTGACTGTATGACGACTGAAGGCCTTAATACAGGAAGAAGTTCCACGATTTCAGTCGCCGAAGGCCACAAAGGGCAAACTGCTGAAAGCTTGAATTATAAGTCAGAGGAACAACTCCAAATAGCACTTTTAAAATAAATACCATGACTTTAAAACAAGTTTGCTTAAAAACATCTACTAAAACACGTCTGCAAGCCTTATCACGAAAGAAGTGAAATTATTGCACGGCTGAAGGCCACACCAAAAATAATAAGAAAATTACAAATATCCACAAAACAAATGTCAAAATCTAAGGAATCAGGACAAGCGGTTCTCAGCAAATGTTCCTAGGGTGGGCCTGGGGAGGTAACTCAAACAAAAGAGAAGGTGACACAGACAGCAAAGTGTTGTACTCACGTAACAAGATGGCAATCCATACCATTGGTAGCTTAAGCGCCGACCGACCAACTAACCAATCCGCCTAACGTTCCATCACTAGTACGACGATGCAATATTTTTAGGCAAGGGCGAAGAGACAGACAGCACTACGTCTTCAGAAAACACTGAAGGGCGAAGGAAACACTAGAACCAAGGTAGACATAAAAAATATGCACAGTACAATAAAAGTGGCTGTCGAACTACACACCATGTCGGACAGCATAAACACGACAGGGAAAGGTACACTGACGGAAAAGTACACTAACATCCTGGGCAGGTATATGGGGCGTTAGCAGCCACAAGGCAGAAAATACCGCTGGTTGCACTTCACCAATAAGAAAAATACTGAATTCAATGGTGAATAACAATTAGGGAAAGACGGCTGCAATATTTCACCGCCTCGAAACACTTCACTCATTTGCCGCCAGACTCAGCGGCCCTGGAGCAACAACCTGCCGACCAAGGGCGAGATCTCACAATAGTCGAGGTGGCATTAGCAGTTAACTCTTCACTCAACATAAGTGTCCAGTGTTCAGTGTGCAACGAAGTCGTCGCTCTCACAGCTACCCCTCCTCGATGCGGCAGTGGCAGCACCCCGCCAGCGGCCCCGGCTAGCCCAAGTGCTGGACGGACTTAATCGCTTCTACGCCCCCAACCAACCTGATGTCCGTTCGCAACTACCCAACAAATCCAGTACGCAGACAGCATTAAAATAGCTGCTCATTCAAAACCACAAGTTACACACGTATGCGGGAAAACAATTCCATCAACAACTCACAATACTAAAACCAGTCACTGTGAAACAACACGGACGAATTATAAGTCGCTACAAATACACAGAAGCCAGAAGCGGTCGGAAGGCCAAATGCACGTCGTCCTCTGGGACGAACCAACGAACGACCAACCAACGGTCGTTCCCACTCAAGTCAGGCACGGGAAAGATCCCAGTATAAATAGCCGACTGACAACTTATTTCCACGAGGTTACTTTTAAAGGCGGACACAGACAGGTGAAAGTTTCACTGCTCGAATATCGCGGTCCATTCCACTCAAACTCTCTGAATCCGGTCCCTGACTTGGTCCTGCACCCTCGCGACCACATCCTTCCGTCGGACAGCTCACGTGTGACGCCAGCGGTCGGGCGAGTACTGTCTGTTCAGACTTCACTGCTGCTCCGTCCCAACTCAACTGGTTCGACACACGGTGACTCGGAAATACTAGAGGCCGCTCAAAAGACGGTATCACAGTAGGCGCTATCGATAAGCGCTGCTGCTGCCACTCACAGAAAGACAAGGCGAACAAACGTACTGGCGCCAGTGAACACACTAACAAAACCATAGCCGGCCCGAGTGGCCGAGTGGTTCTAGGAGCTACAGTCTGGAACCGCGAGACCGCTACGGTCGCAGGTTCGAATGCTGCCTCGGGCATGGATGTGAGTGATGTCCTTAGGTTACTTAGGTTTAAGTACTTCTAAGTACTAGGGGACTGATGACCTCAGAAGTTAAGTCCCATAGTGCTAAGAGCCATTTTTTTAACAAAACGAGACGCCACTATCGCTAGTACAAGATGCCAAGCTATGAACAACATCAACACTAGCGGCACACAGCTCAGCCTGACTTTAGTACAACTTGAATTACACACTGACTTTATGTTTTCCCGTTCTTATGCCTTAAATGGTTAAAATGGTTCTGAGCACTATGGGACTTAACATCTGAGGTCATCAGTCCCCTAGAACGTAGAACTACTTAAACCTTACTAACCTAAGGATATCACACACATTCATGTCCGAGGCAGGCTTCGAACCTGAAAACGCAGCGGTCACGCGGTTCCAGACTGTAGCGCCTAGAACCTCTCGGCCACCCCGGCCGGCTATGCCTTAAAGTTTCGTCTGCAAGCAGTATGTAGTATACAAAAAACACTGAATGGTACCTCCATTCGTCAACGTATTACTTGAGCAGTTTATCCATTACGAAAGCGTAATTACTCTAAATATAAAGCATTGTTATAAATTTAATGTTAATTTGTAATACTATCTCTTAAATGTGTTAACTACAGGTTGTTTCTGTCTTTGGATTTAAATTTTGAGGATAATTTTGTGTCTTTATTTTCTTGTACGGCTTTGTATAACAATAAGCAAACGGTAAAATGTCATTAGCAAACCGAAATATGTGATGTATTTCACTAAAATGTCGTCGTTTGCTCAGTGCTGACATGTAACCTCTTTGACTGATTTCTTCACCCCCCCCCCCCCCCCTTAACGCAGCGATGATGCACAACATTACAGCTAACTGCTTAATAAAGTGTTTGTCCTCATCTGTAACGCCATGCAGCAATACATTTGTGTGGCATTTGTCCGACAAGTTCATATTAGGTTTCTGGAGGTTGGTGGCACCAGTTGTATATCCAAATGTCACTCAATATCCGTTAAATACGAGACGGCTATTTCTGGACACCGAGCTGTGCCCGATACCAGACGTGTTCCACCAAGTTCACGGGAGGAAAATCTGATGTACGAAGGGCGTTCAATAAGTACGGCAAAGCATTTTTTCCTCGGTCAATGAATCAATGTGGAGTGTCTTGAGGGACATCTTGGAACATTCCCTCTTCAGACCCAATAGTTTCCTGAAGTCCAGATTGGTGGCGGCGTTATACCAGAAATGTAGCACATCGCCGATATTCATAGGCGCTTGCAGAATGTCTACGGAAACCCAGTACTGAACAGAAGTACTGTGAGTCGTTGAACGAAGCGTCTCTCCTCATCGTAACAAGGTCGCTCAAACCTGCATGGTGCCGGCCGTTGTGGCCGTGCAGTTCTAGGCGTTTCAGTCCGGAACCGCGCTGTTGCGACGGTCGCAGGTACGAATCCTGCCTGGGACATGCGAGGTGGCGACGGATCGCAGTCGCACACATCGCTGCTCAGCTGGGTGCCACTGTGGGTAGTGCTGACAAACTCTTCCACCAGCCTGGGTATTTTTTGAATACTGCATGTGCGATATTGCCACCAGAGCAACACATACCATAGCTTCTCCCTTCCGTTTTAATGCCTTATGGCTTCTAAAATTTTACCTATTCCGATATGATGACTTAATTTACGGTTAACATAGTCAGCTAATAGATCATAATGAAATGCTGCCTCACAAAAAGTCTCTCCCGTTCCACATATATAAGTGCGACTCTCTGTCTTTCGTCCGTTACATGAGACGTAATTCTGCAACCGTGTTGGAAGCTGTAACAGGTCTGTGACGCTAAGCGTCAAAAAGGCGACATGCTTGTGACTGTCTCAGTGTAGCTCTTAAGGCCACCCTACGTTCGGCATCCAAATTCCGACGGACATGAGATTGCTCTGAGATTTGCTGGATTCGAGTAACTGCCTCAGGATGACCGCTTTAGAACGATGCGCTCTATCAGACTTCCGTTTGCGAGGGTCGTAGTGACAGTTTTAAATGTGGTTCTCGTGCTTATCGTTCGATTTTATTATTTTATTTCCACCAAGACTCTGTATCTATCCCACATAATGTAGGAAGTCAATATTGTAAACCATGTGCACAGTGATGTTGAATTTGCACTGTAACGAAGTAATCTGTAGACACTTACAGTCGTTAACCATAGCACCAGCGTCGTCTGCATGCCACTCACGTATACTATATTTCAAAATATTAACATTACAGAATGAAATGTGCCAGACCGAGACTCGAAATCGGGTTATTTGCCTTTCGCGAGCAAGTGTTCTACCACGAAAGGCAAAGGTCCCTAGTTCGAGTTTTGGCCTGGCACATAATTTTAATTTCCTAGGAAGTTTCAACGTTAATTGTAGTGTCACCGCCAGACACCACACTTGCTAGGTGGTAGCCTTTAAATCGGCCGCGGTCCAGTAGTATACGTCGGACCCGTGTGTCGCCACTATCAGTGATTGCAGACCGAGCGCCGCCACCCGGCAGGTCAAGAGAGACTTCCTAGCACTCGCCCCAGTTGTACAGCTGACTTTGCTAGCAATGGTTCACTGACAAAATACGCTCCCATTTGCCTAGACGATAGTTAGCATAGCCTTCAGCTACGTATTTGCTACGACCTAGGAAGGTGTCATTATCAGTTACTATTGATACTGTGAATCATGTAGTGCCAAGAGCGACGTTCGTCATTAATGGATTAAAGTTAAGTATTCCACCAGCTACGTACGTTGTTTCTAAATTCTAATTTCCTTGTCCTGTTCCAGGCCTCACGCCAGCCTGCATGAGCTAAATCGCGTGCCTTTCGGCCTCCTCTAGTAACACAGTGTTGGCTCTCCTGCCAACCATAACATTAATAATACTAAAAAAGATACAACTTAAAAAATTAGCCTATGATCTGCCTCGGGATTTAAGCAATCTCCATAACAGATAACATTGGAATCGGTTCAGCAGTAGTCATGAAAACGTAACAAAAATGGTTCAAGTGGCTCTGAGCACAATCTGACTTAACTTGTAAGGTCATGTCCCCTATAACTTAGAACCACTTAAACCTAACTAACCTAAGGACATCACACACATCCATACCCGAGGCAGGATTCGAACCTGCGACCGTAGCGGTCACGCGGCTCCAGACTGTAGCGTCTAGAACCACACGGCCACCCTTGCTGGCAAAACGTAACAGAGTGAGTTACTTTCGCAGTTAATAATAATGATATTAGTGTGGAAGAATAGGTTAAAAAAGTTGAGAATTGAATAAGCATTGCACTGATTACGTTGAATCATTCTGCACAGAACACATCAATCAAGAAAACCATTTTCACAAATATAAAGTTCAAAAGTGAAAGCGTAAATAGCTTCTTGAAAGAGTAACTATTTTCCCTTGATTTGCATATTATTCTTCAATTCAAAGTGTATCTTGCACTGTACACTTTGGAAAGTAACCAGTCTTCTTCATCAGGGTTAAAGCTACCTACTACTCACGCCAAATTTCATGGATATCGGTTCGGTGGCTTTGTCGTGAAAACCTAACTGCAGAATTACTTCCGCATTTATAATATTGGTATGGAAACTCGGTGTGGCATGGGTTAAACACGGTAAGGATTGTATATGCATTGTATTCTAGTTGTTACCCACGGCTGCATTTACTTATAGTAAAATGAAATGAAATGTGCGTATGGCTTTTTATTTGACGCCACTTCGGTGACTTCCATGTCGATGATGCAAAGTGATGCGGACAACGCTTACATCCAAACCCGAGGAGAAAAAAGGGAAATTGAAGTGATCGGCAAACATCAACGCTAACCGCATGACCACGAGCTCTTCGCGGAAATGTGAAGGCAAAAATAGTTTACAAGAGACGATTGACATATGACGGGTTTGTGACTGATATTAGTTTGGATGTAGACATAAACATCTCATTATGTTGAATCGTATTACGTAGAACGTACCAAACAATAATAGGCATTTTCACAAATGTGCTTAAGTTCAAAAGTCAAAGATAAAAAGCTTCTCCAGAGAGTAATTATTGTCCCACATTGCACGTTATAGTCTTCGAATGAATAAATAAGTTGTGCTACACACTTCTAAGGTAGCTTACGTCCTTCCTCAGCGTTCAAACTATTTCCGTATCAAATTTGATCAAATCGGTTCAGCAATTTAGTCTTGAAAGAGTAACAGAGATACTTTCGAATATTTAATATTAAGTATGGCTGACTCTATTCGACTGATTAAGCAATCATCTTCAGATAGTTAAAATTTCATTACAAAAAGCAGCTCATGACATACAGTACAGCCACATATTGTGTCAAGAATAAACTTTGAAACCGATGACCCTTTTGTAAATTCTTTATCAGGAAACATTAATTCCATACGGAAACTAAACGTTTTAGCGTTCCTCTAGTACGAGGCTCATAGAAATATTGACTGATATCATTCTTTGAAGCAGCCATCGTTTACGTAGCGATGAAATGTTATTGGTAATGACTAGTCAATTTAAACTCGTATAGCCATTAAACAATGTATACTGTTTATTTTTCAATCATCAGTCTTGTGACTGGTTTGGCGCGAACCGCCACGAATTACTCTCCTGTGCCAAACTCCTTTCATGGTAGAGTATCACTTACAGCCTACGCACTCAATTATTTGCTGCATCCATTCCAGTCTTTGTCTTCCTTTACAGTTTTTGCTTTCTATAGCTTCCTTTAGTAGCGTGGAAGTTGTTTCCTTCTCCTTGTCAGCGCTTTCCACTTTTTCCTTGCCTTTTCGATTGTGCGCGGAGCCTCCTCATTCATTACTTCATCAGTCCATCAAATTTTCAACATTCGTCTGTAGCACCACATCTCAAAAGCTTCGATTATCTTCTGTTCCAGTTTTCCCACAGCCCATGTTTCACTACCACACAACGCTGTATTCCAAACGTACATTCTCAGAAATTACTTCCTCAGATTAAGACCTATTCTTGGTATTGGTAGATTTCTCTTGGCCAGGAATGCCAGCCGTCTTTGGTTGTTTTGCTACCTAGGTAGTAGAATTCCTTAACTTCATCTACGTCGTCACCTGCAATCCTAGTATTAAGTTTCTCGGTGTTCTCATTTCTGATACTTCTTATTACTCATACCTTCGTCTTTCAGCGATTTATTTTCAGTCCATATTCTGTACTCATTAGATTGTTCATTCAATTCACCAGATCATGTAATTCTTCTACACTTTCACTCACGATAGCAATTTTATCAGCGAATCGAATCATTGGTATCCTTTCTTTTATTTTCATCATTGCTTCTTCGGCGTACACACAGAACAGTAATGGCGGAAAGGTACATCACTTTTTAATCCTAGCAATTCGTTCTTGGTCGTCCTCTCTTATTATTCCCTCTTGCTTCTTGTACATATTGTATATTACCCTTGTCCCCTTTCAGCCTACCCCCATTTTTCTCAGAATTTCGAACGACTTGCACAATTTTACATTATCGAATGCTTTTTCCAGGTCACCACATTCTAATCTTGCGTCTATAATCAACCCCAACGCCAAAACTGCATCTCTGTTGCCTTTATCTTTCACAAAGCGAAACTGGTCGTTATGTAACAGATACTCAGTTTTCTTTTCCATTTTTTCACTGGCTGAAATACTCGAATTTAAAATGTTCAAGTGTGTGTGAATTCGTAAGGGACCAAACTGCTGAGGTCATCTGTCCCTAGACTTACGCACTACTTATACCAACATATGCTAAGAACAACACACAAATGCGTGCCCGAGGGAGGGCTCGTACCTACGGCAGGAGGGGTCGATTTTCAAATCAGAATATCTGTCCGAATATATTTTAAATATTTGCCACTTCACTGTATGTCCTTCTCTATGATGACGTAGATATCATCAACACTTCGATTCTCAAGGGCTGTATGTACAGTTTATTGTTGCAAAAACATTTTCACGTAATGTATTTTTCCACACATGCTGGTAACTGCCGCTGACAGCTGAACTCTACAATGCTTTTCGCGACATTCTCGTGTTCCTACTTCAAAAACCAGCTTGTTGGTGACAACTATAGTCATCCTGTACAATTTGTACAAGTAGTTTTCTTCTGTCCGTCTCTGAGGAGTAGAATAGTTCTTGAGCTATGCACATTCAAACGATTTACTTTTCTATAAACAATTTGGAAAGGTCCCAGTCTAAAATTTGTCTCCAACTTTAATCAGTTCTATCGTAGCATCATTATCCTCAACCTCATTTCATTTAATCATACCTCATATAAAATGACTGAAAAACAGAATCTCAAAGCCAAGAAGGAGTTTTACGATATAAACGAAAGCTGGTAGGCGTGTTTCTTCTACATCTGAAAGATCATGTCTATTCAAATTTCGAGCCAATTGGGCAAGAGTTGCACTAGTAGCGCCGCTATGAGGATGTAAATCAGGTTTGCCGCTATGAGGATGTAAATCAGGTTTGCTTTAAATACACGCTGTAACGGTCGTGGACGTGGTGAGTTGACGTTAATCAAGAGTGCCTTTATGACGTCAAAGACGGCACCATCAACACCTCACTGAGTCTGAATGAGGTCGTCTGATAAGGGTACGAGAAGCTGGACGCTCTTTGTGCTATATTACACAAATAGTTGGCAGGAATGTAGCCATGGTATGTGGTTCTTGGCAGCGGTGGTCACGAGAATATCCAGTCGCCGACGTGGCAGCACCGAGCGTTAAAATCATTGCTTTTGACGTATGACTCTGGCGCATCGAACTGCATCTGCTGCCTCAACTGGAGCATCAGTTGGCACCACAGTGACACTACCAACTGTTACAAATCGGTTACTTCAATGACAGTTCGGTGCCAGACTCCCTGTAGCGTGCATTCCGCTGACCCCCAAACGATCGTCAATGGCGACTTCAGTTGTGTCAAGGAAAAACTTATTGGAGGGCAGGATGGAGGTCTGTTGCGTTTTATGATGAAAGCTGGTTGTGCCCCGGTGCCAGTGATGGCCGTGCACTGCTTAGAACGAGGCCCGTTGAGGGTCTACAGCCAACCTGTCTGCGTGCTGCGTTTACATCTGGCGTGCCATTTGTTATGACAGCAGGAGCACCATCGTGGTTACCCCACTCAACCTGACTGCAAATTTATTCGTCTGGATGGTGATTCGATCTGTTCTGCTGTCATTCAAGAACATCGTTCTAGGGGGTGTTTTCCGACATGATAACGCTCTCCCAAATACTGTTGTTGTAACCCAACACGCTCCACAGGGTGTCGGTATATTGGCTTGGGCTCCTTTATCACCAGATCTGTTTCCAGTCGAGCAGATATGGGACATCATCGGAAACAACTCCATGGTCATCCACAAAAAGCGTCATCTTCGTATTGACCGACCAAGTGCAGCAGGCATGTAAATCTAACCCACAAACTGACATCCGGCACCTGTACAACATAATGCATATACTTTTGATTGATTTTATTCAACATTCTAGCGGTTCCACTGGTTATTAATGTAGCAACATTTCACATTTGCAATAGCTTGTCTCGCGCTTCCATTAACCCGTGATCTCGCAATGTTTTTGAATTAAGTATTATATCCAGTCAAAACTATTCCCGAAATTTCATTACTATATATTTATTATTTCTCGTTATTGGTATTCTTTCCCCTCATTGTAGGTTTACACTCCTCACGTATTATTTCTGAAACGTCTGTACATTTACTCAAATAACTGTTGGAAAGCTTTCCGCTTTAGAATGAAGCAACATTGCAGTTGAAATATGAGACTTGTTCTTGTTACGCTTTCAGGTCAGATTTACTACATAACGAAATAACCCGAGCTCCTTCCAAGAAGCACGACACTTAGTCAACTACTGGAGCACAGAATACGATGTGGAGGCAGATGAATGGGTAGTTCATTGACAAACATCGTCCAGCGTTCCAAAAGACCTGGAAAGAAGAAGAAGACTACCAAACAGTATAGGGTGCATAACATTGTACAAGATGCATGAACAGCGTAACTCCTTCTGTTTGAAAACTATAGTTCATGGAGAACACTGGAGGACGCATTTAACCAGCACCGTCTGGTTTTTATGCAAATGGTTCAATGACAAAATGTGGTATGAGGTAAATAATTTAATTTTGTGTGTTTTGGGGCCATTATCTATGAACGAGACGTGGTTTGGGGTGGAGAAGAGGAAGTTATTCTATAATTTAGAGAATTAGGTACAAAAGCTACAATGGAGCGAGTGAGAACTAAAAGACTATATAAGGATATCCCTACATCTTACATTCGCAATACGAGAAAACTGTGTTCTGTGTTATTGCAATGTAAATAATTGTATTGCATGACAAAATCAAGGATCCACATGATGGATGCAGACCTCTGTCTTCCCTCTGTCTTCCACGTCGTTGGACTTCAATAATGAGATTCAACCTTTCTGCTAGCCGTTAACGCGGCCCTCTCTAGGCCAGACTAAATATCGAGGCATGAATCGTTACTCGTGTTCACAGCTTCACTTCTGTCGGTGCCTCTGTCCTACTTCTGAAATACCACAAAGGCTGACTTTCATACTGTTGCGGTACTAGCAGTCAGCTGTGAACTACTATCGCGGAGAATTAGCCACAGTTAGAAATCTTTTCTTCTTGAGCAACCTATACACTTTTTTTAAAATTATATTGAAATTTTATATCTGTGCCTTGAACCGGTGCTTGAACCAGGAGCCAGGCAGTTATTGCAGGCTATATTCGAACAATCTAATTTATCCAGGTACCACTCGCGACCCATTCTCACAGATTCAGTTTTTCCATTACTGTCTCGTACTTTCGACGTACACAGAAGCTCTAGAAGTTCTTCTGCATTGCACGTAAAAGTGAAAGTTCCGGGTTAAATTCTCTTTTCGGCACACAGTTTTACTAACACAACAAGTTCCGAACCGCGTATACTCCGCATCAGCGTGAAATGTACTTACCAGAAGCAATCTTTCTTTCAGTTTCGCATTAATCGTCACGGGACTGAAGGCACTTCGCATCTATCCTCTCGCTACTGACACTACCGTGAATACAATTCGCTTTCTTCAAACGGCAGAGACTAGAATTATGGTTCTCCAAACTAGAGTCGAACGTGTAGACCATTAAGCTGACAATAAGTTCTTTATCAGTTTCCTACACGCAGCACGCCGCTGGAAGAAATGTATGTTTAAGTCAGGCAAGCTTAGGAGGCGAAATAGCAATAACGGAAAACTGAGCCGAGAGATTTTAATTTCTTTTTAAAAAGCGACAATTAACCTTTAGATGCAAATATAGTGGTCCTTAAGTAGTGTGAGGGTAGATAGTTTATGTAGAGGGGACTGTCGATCGAGCAACAGGTGCCCAACATAAAGTGGATGGTAATAGCCTTGAGGTATGTCACTGTGCTGAAAATTCCGCAGTATGAGTAATTGAATTAGTATCTGTATGTAGTCAGTAGTATTGACTTCCGGCGTATCTGAATGTAAAGGAGAAGTTTTTCCTAGTATGTGTAGCAGGTGTTTTGCCCACTGGCTTGTTCATCCACTATTTTCCACTCTTTATTGACAAGTCCATGTACTGTGGAGAGGAATGGAAGGTAAACAGTCCCGGAAATTCGAGATGAACTTTGCTTACCACATTAACTGTATCTACGACCTCTTGCCATTCGTTTTAAAGTGATGTCCTAGTTACAAATATTTCACTCAGTAGGAGATTAAGATTCCTTGAGATGCTGCGGAAATATGGCGGAAAACAGTCAATATAGGTATTGCAAAACGTTGTGATTGAGAACGTATATCTCACGTACAGATAAACGATTAAAAGGCTTATGACAAAACCTTAGAGACTGTCATTGGCCTTCGGCATGTATTTTACAGCGAGGTACTTCAAGACACAAATTGGGGGTGTGAAACCGTGGGTGGGGACGAATGACATTAAGAAACTAGATTATACAAGATGAGAGTAATATCTAAGATATAGAGAAAAACGAGACTGAATTTAAACTGAGACGGCTTACAGGAAGTTAAATTTTACTTCTAAAATTTGCTAATCTAAGAGATGCCGATAGAAAACCTATATTAATGACAAAACAATGGACAAATGGCGGACATTCATATGAATTCCTCAAATGCCTACTACAAAAAGACAACTTAGAGGATGTCTAGGTCATATAAAACAAGCGCTGGCAAGAAGACGAACATCGCAAGAGCTAAGAAGGTGATGAGACGATGTGAGCCAGTAGCTCACTGACAAGGACCGCACCATGACAGCAACACCCTTTAGCAGAAGACAATACAAGCGCTGCTCCTGTCAGCTTCGACCAGACAGTATTAGCACAGTACTAAGATAATTCTACCATGGCAGTGACACGTGGTCCATATCAATTGCTTGACTGTTGGCATGTGGCCCATCGCTTGCGACATCTTTGTAAATTCAGATTTAAGTATTGTCCATCTTCTTTATTGTAATGAAACTATTAATGTGTTTTGATCGATATGTTGTATAGCATTCCCAGTACGCAGCATTCTTTAGGCATTCTAAACGAGACGAGTGGGCGGAAACCCACAAAATTTTACAAGCGTTTTGTCATGTTGGAATGTTTAGCTGCAGAGCAGATGTGTTAACTCATGAGTAAAGCAGCAGCCTAGATCTAGGACGATCAGTCGGAAACAGAGGTCCAGGTGTGAAAATATGCACTAGTTTCAGCGCCAATATTTACGCATCCAGACCTGAGTTTTGATGTTTTTTTATTATTACAGAGGTAAGAGAAATTTGACATGGTGCACATCTGTGTGTTTTTCAGATTGGAAAGTGATAATGTAAACATTTATAAAGCCAGTGAGCTCATGATGTATACTGACATTTCGAACGTGGCACCATGACGCAAGTTCTTCATGCACAGTAAGGTAGCAGTAACAGGAATGTAGAACATGGTTCTGTGAATGTGGATGGGGAGGAGTGGATGATATCAGTTGGGGTATATAGAAGGGAGAAAAGGTGGCAGTCGATCACCATCATAGTTTATGTCGAAAGAAGTTTTCCTTTTGTGTGTCTATGTTGAAGGAGGAGACAGCCATCTTGAGTTGTTGCTAGTGAATTTGGTCTACATATGCCTGGACCGTTGAAGTGTTTGTGAGAGTTGATGTTTACATGCTGTCCACACTCCACGTTTCGGGAACACAAGTAGTTTGGAGAAGGTTAGAGATTCATTACAGAATTTGATGTTCATTCTGCAGCTGACTCATCCTACTGCATGGGAGACACGATGAAACTACATTACTATTGTTTACATCAGACCTTTCTACAACACCTAGCCATAAGGTGTAAAAACAATTGTATTATAACGTTGCTGACAGCTCAGCTCGTTCATTGAAATAGTAGTATTTCTGGTACGTTTTTATAAGTTCACTACAGGACTATATGCTGCCCCACATTGTTGAAAATATTCACAAACAATAGAAAGAAAGATCTCAGGAAAGCCACAATGAGAGTCCTGGAGGAATGGAAGGATAAATTATTCGCAAGACAAGGACATAATGAGCAACTACATGACAGTGGAGATGGTTGTAAGCAATGCAGAAGTTCATTTTTCGATAACTTATTTGTCCTTTCAATGTTTTTAGTAAACATATTGTTTACTGTTGATGTGCGTGACAATTATTTTCTGGGGTAGTTATAGATGTCATGGTTGTTCTGCTTCAGTTATGTCACTATCGTAGAGATAATGGAGACAGGCATTTGCATATGTTTCAGTTTCTTTCCAGATGTAGGGGAAAACGTGAAAATTCTTTACTGAAAGACGAGGGGGCTAACAACGGCAATAGTAGGAAAATCAGGGTTGGCTGGCCGATTTAGTGCAGTAGGTGAGGGGAAATGAAAGAGGCGACGAGTTTGAAAAAAAAAAAAAAAAAAAAAAAAAAAAACAACATCGCGGGAGTAAATTTTTAAAGGTCTTTTTTTCTTCTGGTGCATTTTGAGAAGTGACGCTCATGTGCACTGCTGTAAATACCATGTTTCCTTTAAGACAAGCAATAGACATTATGGATGAATGTATGCTTCACGCACTTCGCAACCAACTTAGAACTAAAGGAAGTAAAATGACCCACAAGACAACTGTAATTGGTGATTCCTTTATTGTCAAAACCGGTTTCATTGCATTAAACAACTTCCTCAAGTGGGAATAACATTAAGTTAGCACACCAAGACACCGTTGATTACGGACGTTTGGGGTCGTCTTTGAGCCGTGTCTTCCTGCGATGCTGTTAGCAGGGTTGTTTCTCTGTCGAAGTTATGCGCTTTGTGGCGTCCTAGTTCGCTGAAGCCACCTATTTTAGGGCGGCCGCGGTTCGCGAAGAGAGACTCGGTAGAGGCGCAGTGAAGGAGACTCGGTGGGGGGAGGGGGGTGGGGAGCAGTGACGGATACTCGGTCGGGGGCGTGATAGAGGGAAGACAGCGCACGGAGCATCGGAGATAGTCAAATGGTTCAAATGGCTCTGAGCACTACGGTACTTAACTTCTGAGGTCATCAGTCCCCTAGAGCTTAGAACTACTTAAACCTAAGTAACCTAAGGACATCACACACATCCATGTCCGAGGCAGCATTGGAATCTGCGACCGTAGCAGCAGCGCGGTTCGGAACTGAAGCGCGTAGAATCTCTCGGCCACAGCGGCCAGCGCGGGTAGTCAGTTGGCACTTGGTGTACTGCAAGGACGCCCATTGTTGATATTCCGGCGCCTGGGTGTGGCGGCGAACGGAACTGGAGTGCGGAAGCAGTCATCGGTCAACAAATGCTCTGTTTAAGAGTCGCGTTTATCTTGAATCGTGAGGAGTGCGAGGGAGTTTACCCTGGTGTGCATGTTAACAGCGAGCTCCTGGACTAACTTTGAATGGTGAGCCATTTCGTGGTGGAACTCTTGGATGTGATTGCTCAGTGTGTCAACTCTGATATTCGCTAGTCTTTCCGTAAACTGACTGGACGATGTTTGGGATACTTGGTACTGCAAGTCTATGTAACTGCGCTATGCCCTGGTTTCGTTACATTTCTCTTGAATTACAAGTGTGGCCTTTATTCGGCGATATCTTTTTTTATTATTATTGTTAATATATTAAGTGGTCAATTTTCTGTATAAAACTTCAGCCGCTAATTTAAATTGGAATTGCAAACTTCTTTCTTGTTGGCAACAATAATAGTAACAATTCTGCAGTGTTAGACGGTGCCTTGGTATTTAAGGATGTGTGCGGATTGTATGGCCATTATCACTTTAAGCCAGTAGAAGTTGAAAGTTCCGCTTCAGTTGTAAATTACTTTATTTTCATTTGACCGGGTTTGGACTGATATAAGCCCATTCTCAGGTGTCTTAGCTGTGCTGTGGTCCACGAGCGCCGCGTGTACCAGGCGTGGTGTGCTGCTTATGAGCGCAGAACAGGGAGTACAGTGCTGTAATGCTCAATTGAGGACGTTCTGGTAACAGGATTGCTTGCACCTTGAGCTAGTTATGGTTCATAAATTTATCAGATGAAATTTCACGTCATTCGAGATTGTTTATGAACTGTTGCTTTAACAGTAACCACGGTTGTAACACTATAACTTTTAACATCCCTTCTTGCATTTGGCGCCACCCAGTGCTTGGCTATTAGTTTTAGTATATTCGTAAATTGTATATTAATACTGTGTTACTGGGTTCGCGTATACTAGAAGCCGTTCATGATGTGCGCAGGCCCTCCAGCTTGTAGTTGTCACTTGAGCTCTCGAACATGCAACTCAGACGCGCAGGCGATGTGAATGCCAAACGTCGGGAATGTGCTGGTTGCTGTGTAGATCGTTCAGCCTATCATAACGTTGCAGAATTTTTTCCATAAAACTTAATCCATTTATTTACGAGGTCAAGCCTACATACTTTTAGCCGGCGGGGTGTCCGAGCGGTTCTAGGCGCTAGGGACTGGAACCGCGCTACGGCAACGGTCGCAGGTTCGAATTCTGCCTCGGGCATGAATGTGTGAGATGTCCTTAGGCTAGTTAGGTTTAAGTAGTTCTAAGTTCTAGGGGACTAATGACCTCAGAAGATAAGTCCCGTAGGGCCCAGAGCCATTTGAACCATTTACTCACTTTTACAAATTGTTATTTCTCATATTGGCTTAATTTCACAAATAGTGAGCTGAGATCTGCAGTTATGTTAAAGTTATATTTGTATTAAGTATTTTTTTATTAATTTAAAGTTTGGGACATAAACTGTTTTTCTTTTAATTTTTTTTCAATTATTCTCGTTGCTAGTTCACATTATCATGTGAGAAGAGACCAGGTTGACTTTGTCGTAAGAGATCATTTTAAAAAGTAAAACCTCTCAGACTCAAAAAAAATTAATATGTTCCAAGAATATGTTCAAGGATTTTGCAGCAAATTTAAGTTAGGGATATTCGTTTGTAATTTCGCCAGTACGTCCTTTACCCTGCTTATGTAATGGAGTCACGTACGCTTTTTTTCCAGTCGCTTGGGACTTTGCGCTGGATAAGAGATTCACAATAATTTCTGGCTAGGTAAGGGACTAATACCGTAGCGTATTCTTTGTAAAACTGAACTGAGATTCTATCCGGAGTTGGTGATTTATTTCTTGCAGTTGTTTAAGTGCGCCGGGAAAGGTTATTACTGAGTCGTACACGCGGAAGTCCGTCCGACGGACGATGACGGTATGTTTGCTGAGTCTTCTGCACAAACGATTTCTTGAAACTGAAATTAAAAACGTCGGCTTTACTTTTGCTACTTTCAGCTGGCACATCAGACTGATCAACAAGGGACTGAATGGAAGCCATTTTACATAGAACTAGAATTTCCTGGAGTTCTCTGTCAGATCTTTTGCTAAGGTATGACGGTGGTAGTCGCTGGATGCATTGCTCTTAGATCTTTTCACCAACGCATGAATCTCTGTTTACCTTCCTTTGTCATCGTTTGTGCTTTCTCTTCTGAATCAACAGTGCAACTACCTCTCTTTCCTTAGCATTGTTCGAATTTAGTCATTAAACCATGGTCGATCTTTTCCATTCTTTATGCGCTTACTTGGCACATAACTCTGCATACCTCGACTTACAATCTGCTTACACTTTGCCCAAAATTTCTCTACATCCATCTTACTTGAAATAGGAGATGGCAGTTCACTGTCTAAGTGATATGTTAACAACAGTTTGTCTGCTGTGTCTAGCTGAAACACTCTCTTAGCCTTCTTGACTAATCTGTTTACTTTCGTAATCATACTTGCTGTAACGACATCATGATCGATAAGGTCCGCCTTATATGTAGCTACAAGTTCGAAGATATTTCCATTGTGTGTGGCCTGCCAAACAAGCTACTCACGACAGTTTTCAAAAAACTTGTTAAAAAGTATTTCACATGACAGTCCGTCTTTATTCCCGGCAGTGAGTCCATAGATATCCCAGTCCACATTCGGTAGGTTAATGTCACCTATAACCAGTATTGCATGATCTGGCTAATTAAATTCTACTGACCGTAGACTCTCGTTGAATTACTCTAGAACTGGCACAGCAGAATCGGGTGGCCAATAAAAAATCCAACAATTAACTTCGTATCACCTACACCAGTTATATACGAACAGATAACTTCACTGTCACACTCAAGTTTTACAACGATAGAGACTGTATTTTTCTTAACTGCAATGAGTACTCCCACTGTTATGGCCCCTATTCTGTATCTCAGAGCTTTGCAACTCGGGTTTCAGACAGCTCTCCGTCCCAAGAATAATCTGACCGCAAGAACTTTCCTGGAGGAGAGTAAGTTCGGGAAACTTGCTATGAATACTTCGACAGTTAACTCATAAAATTTTGTCTGTCGAAGTAACCCAAATAAAAAATATTTTTTACGCATTGTTTTATTTAATTTAATTTTATTTACGTATAATTCATTCTAAAGTAATTTGTAATCTACACATTATTGTGTTTTGAGTAAATTTTTTACTGCGTCACTAAATATTAAGTTTACCATATCAAACTGTATAATTCAGCAACCATTAAATCAAATTAATCAATTGAAATGCCCAGGTCCTTCAGTCATAAGCAACAGGCTACGGGACTGATGATTTCAGTACCTCACCAAACAACGTTTCCAATGTGCATGGCAGTTGATTTTTCAAATAACCTCTTAACTTCATTAGTTTATCTATTATTTTACTTGATCTTTGATTTTAGAATTATCAACAATCTCCATAACCGTAGAGCACCTAAAGAGCAGGTAGCCGTATATACAGCACATTCAGCTTCTGGCAAGAAGATTCCTTCTGGCGAATCTTTGCCGGTATATCATTCACGATACCAATATTAAAAAGGGAGAGAAGTCAAATCTTGAAACCTGTCAAAGGATATTGTTACCGAGATCGGCATATAAGATATATGCAAGAACAATAACCGGACGACTAAAGTCCATACTGGGATGTTATATATAAGAGAAACAAATTTAATTCTGAAAGGAAGAAATTATGCAGACAGTACATTCATAACTAAACGGATGACAGGAAAATATAAGGAATACAATAAAAGAAAGCACTTCTTTTTTCCTTATTATACAAAAGTTTTCTGTAAAGTAAATAGATAATTATTGTGGGAGATATGAAGAAGAAGAGGCATACCGATACATCTTACACATGTTTCTAAGAAGGTCTGTGATAATACAAAAATCCAAATAATTGGCAATAGCCAGAAAGTAAAAGAGGATAATAACTTAGAAGTCATTTCGCCACTTCTCTCTAATATATATGTTAATGAAATTTACGTCAGTAATAAACGGCTATATATAATCATAAATACGACTGTAACGAAAAAGATTATATCATGACGTTGGTTTTTGCAGATGATCAAGTTAAATCTCGTACGGTAAAGTTGCACTACAGAGAACTACTTATGAGCTACATAAAATATGTCATACATATAACACGCCAGTTTAAATACAAAAGGCAAGATCCTTGGCGATCTGCTGGAAAAACCAAGTAATTGCAAACATAGTAATTAAAAGGTCATAAAGCAAGCAGGTAAAGTTTTCGGGCTTTGCTAGCGTATAGAGGAGCTCTGTATGAAAATGGCAAATCTGAGAACTTTAAAAACTCTACAACATTAAGTAAAAATATAAACTTATGTCACATTTTGTGAATTAATGTCGGAACCAATATTGTTGTATGGACGTGAATCATACGTAATGATGAAAAAGATGAAATAAGATTATAGGCCAACGGAATGAAATTTCTTGGGAACATAACAGGAAACACAAAGTTACATTATAAAAAAAATGTGGGTACTGGGAAGAAATTGAAAATGTTTGACATAACCGAAAACGTTGAAGAGAATAGGTAAAAGTGTGTATCCCATCTATTGAAAATGGATGACTAAAGGACCACTATATTTTTAGCAATATATTCGACAAGATAAAAGATGCTTTCCAAAAACCAGTAAACAGATGGAAGGACCAAATGTAGCTACAACACGTTCACCAACGCCTAAGACACGACAGACGAAGAAGACGAATTATGGAATTAAGAAATACTGAAAGCAATGTGCGAGTTTATAGTGTATAGAACGTGATAGGCCTGTTTCTTCAACTAGTATTTAATGAAAGTGGATGCTATGGTATTCCCTGTGAACGACGTCATAATCAAGAGTCTGAAGTAAAGGCACGGAAAAGGGAGAAGTAAGGAGGCAGGCAATAAATACAAAAAAAAAGATCAGTGGTCTACCTTGTACAACTTTATTGATACTTTTATTGGCGCGGGAAGCAGCGGGAGATGGAGGAATTAAGAGAGGATGATTATAAAATGAATACAGATTACAGAGAATATTTGGTCTAGCGGATGCGCAACAATGTGGAGCTTAGCACAAGAAACAGAATTATGACAGCGACAGACTTTACCAAAGTATTCGAAATATAGATGATATGAGTTTCAGGCGCGTGCCATAATATGTAATCAGTTTTTCGTGTTCAACATCTGACTATCCATCATGTATACAAGCAAAGCAAGCCAGCGTTCTGTCCCATACGGGCCGTTCGGGATCGACCGACCGTCGAGTCATCCTATGCCAGAGGCGTTATTTGGATTTGGGACATGGAGGTAGGACACTGCTCTTCCGACTGTTGTCGACTTTCTTGATCTTGGAGTCACCAGTTTGCACTGAAGTAGCTTCTCAACTGACATCACGAGGTCAAGTGCACCCCTTGCCAGACTTCCATCAGGGAAAAATCCATGGCAGTAGTGGGAATCGAACCAGGAACCTCCGCAAAGCCGCCAGACAGGCTGACCACTGAACTATGAAAGCGTATCATGAAGTGCGGAAGACTAAACAAATTTTGTACAGAATTAGTGATCCTAATGTCGAGATAGAAGAATCATTTTGATGTAAACAATGACATCGCCAAAATATGAACGTATTCAGTTATTGAATTGAGGAAGCCTTCGTTTACCTAAAGCCAAGCGAAGGTAGACTGAGGTATGTCCCATCGACAACAGTGACGTAATAGAACTAGGGATTGGTTAATGATGAAGTAAGAAGTATACCGTATCTCTTTCAGTGTAGCAGTGCCGGTATCTAGTTTGAGTGATTTAGGGAAATCAGGAATAACCTAAATTTAGGTGGTCCTGGAGAATGCGTATCTAGTGTCTCTCTGCGGACCCATTTCTCTCGTCTACACTAGACTAAAAACATCGGTGGGAGAACTAGAGATTTGCTCCGTTGTCGATCTGCACCAAATCATTGGCGAGCAGCGTTGCTATAGTCACTGCTTATTACGCTCAGATACGTGAAACTAAAACACGATGACAGTGCCCAGCAACTCCGCATCCGGTGTGTTATTCCAGGCGGTCGCACGAGTGGCCGGACGCCGCTGTGTGTTGGTGACTATCGACGCGTTCAGCAGTTGTTATCTGTCGCCATTCGCTGCAGATTACCACCGTCCTCTCCATAATGGAGCATAATACCAAAAGGCTTTGCGCTATACCGTGAATAATTCCGCAGTCTCCTTTGTTCACGATTTTGTGTGAGAGATCACCTCTGAAGCAGTGCGTTACAATAACAGCATCAAAGCCGGCTCGGAGGGTCCAAATGCGGCACAGATCCACTCTTCACATGGAGAGTTAACTTTGCCTCTGAAGCCACTGCAGTGGCTTTTAACTGGGTTTGCTGAAAGAATCCAGCGATATTATTGACTCTGTTGTTTACTAAATAATAACATAGTTATTGTTGTCCTATCCCTTTGTACATTAGATATATCGTTTATTTAAAAGAGGAGTCTAACTGTATTTTGTGCAACGAATCCGCTAGGCCGGCCGCGGTGGTCTAGCGGTTCTAGCCGCTCAGTCCGGAACCGCGCGACTGCTACGGTCGCAGGTTCGAATCCTGCCTCGGTCATGGATGTGTCTGATGTCCTTAGGTTACTTAGGTTTAAGTAGTTCTAAGTTCTAGAGGACTGATGACCCCAGATGTTAAGCCCGGTAGTGATTATCCGCTGGTAAATAGTTCACTAATTTGTTTAACAGTTTGATATTTAGACACTTCCAACAATATTCCGTCAACAAGAAATTCGAACTAAAATTCCGGATGTACATTGTGAGCTATCAGAAAGTTTCTGCTACAGAATTATATCAAGGGGTGCATTTGAAAGGAATATCTTTCGCCCGCGTCTCGTGTTCGTGCGGTAGCGTTCTCACTTCGCACGCCCGGTTTCCCGGGTTCGATTCCCGGCGGGGTCAGGGATTTTCTCTGCCTCCTGATGGCTGGGTGTTGTGTGATGTCCTTAGGTTAGTTAGGTTTAAGTAGTTCTAAGTTCTAGTGGACTGATGACCGTAGATGTTAATTCCCATAGTGCTCAGAGCCATTCGAACCATTTTTTTGAATATTTATTTCTGTTTCATATTTCAGCATATAAAGACAAGAGATAGTCTTAGAGACGTTGTTCATCTGTACTAGTATGTAGTTTTTACAAGGGAGCATCCGCTAGCAATCAACCGTTTAGTTCGAAAAACATCTGCGTAATGCTAAGGGCAGCACCGTCGAACCCGTGGAAGGAACTAAAGAAACTATATCTTGTCGTTGAAGAAACCGATGTGGCATTCAGCTGGCGCGACTGAGATAAACCAAATGTAACGAAAATGACGCAAAATAATTAGAAGACACCTTCTCCAAGGTACGAATCTAGTGTCGCTAAGTTGGACAGTTGTAACTATCATCACACATAGGAAAAATGACGTCTCCTGGCTCCGAAACGGAGTCTTCCTGGAAAGTCCCTTGGACAACGTCAAATATCAGGTACCGCGTAATTATAAATATCCCATCTCTCTTTACCTAGTCTAATATTTCTTTCTTTTAGTAATTTCACCCTTTAAAGTATCTGGTCTTGGTCAAGTGAACTTCTCATGGCAATGGTCTGAAACAGGCTGTAACTTTCGCAATCTCTTCAGGGACTGCTCCTACTCAAAGGGTAGTTTTCGTACTAGAGGACTCCACAGGCCACCGAGTAAGCCTTTCGTGGATTCTTCCGCAGGTCCTCTATAGCAGAAGTGAACGAACGATGCAAGGGCTGAGAACTCAGCTTCTTGTCAAACTTTCTCTATTACACTACAAGTTATGAATAAGGTCGCATGTGAGTCGGCGAAATATTCAAACTCCGCCCGTACTGTGGGAACACTCTACAAGCTCTACAAGGGAAGACTGTGCTGGGTATTTTTCTGAGGTGTGAAAGGAGGCCATCGGAATTTGTATAGGTTATTCAATTTAGTATTCTCATTAAATTGCTCATTTTGTTTCGGATTCTGCTCTTGCACGCGTTTACCATGACTTCGGCCAGTTGCCATCCTCAATTGGTAAGCAGGAAGATGATGAGATCCACGAATCGCGTTCATATCGCATTAGCCCACGCCAGCAACAGCAAGCACCCAATACAACACCGCACATGGTCTGCAGTCTGCATCTGCAATGCGCACTCCCAACTTCGGTGATCTTGATAAATTGAAGGGAGAGAAGTTCATTCCAGTTTTTCAACTTTCAGTTATCATAAGCTCATATACAGGCTTCACGCAATAGCATGCACGTTTTCTGCAATGTAGATACTGTTTCATTGCGGATCTTCTTCCGTACCACTCGTGTTTCATTTTGGTACTAAGTTAATTCATTGGAGATTAGCTCTCTACTGATGACTGTTGGTATACCCTTCTTTATTTCTTGATATGCTGTGCCCTCAGTTCGGATTTATATTTTTCTTTTTTATGTAATTATAAATTTTTTATCGTGATTGTAATCATCACAAAACACTACACACATCAGAAATAAGCTCTGTAGCTCGCGCGGAAATAGGTATCTGCGATATCTAGTATAATTCAACATTTAAGAATTCATTTAAAAACTTCAATAAAGTCGTAAAAAAGATTATTCCTTGAAAGGTAATGGTAAGAGCCGAGTATTACTTTAAATGGTCAACAGCCAACCAGATCTGCACTTTCATAGAATCTGATGTAGTTTTAGGAGACAACATCGTCCTCTGTTAATGGGAAAATTTTGATACTTACTGACCAAGATTACTAAAATTTTAGGTATATCATCACTCAATAGTAAGGAGCTCACCGGGTTTCCTTATATATAGATGCACATCCTTCCCCAAGTGGTAGTAAACTAAGTTGGAAAGCCGAAGCTCCGTCATGATGGCATGTGACATAACCTTGACACATCAGAGGCGGCCCTAAAAATAAGATTACTTATCTATTAACAAATTTATATAAGCACGCAACTGCACCTCTTTAAATAAAACACGCCGTATGCCCAGGCGAACGGTTAATGCCAGGCGATGCTCCGGCAAGCTCTTTTTATCACCATGCGCTGCGTTGCGAGAAAGCCAAACAACACGCCCCGAGCTGCAACCCAAAACCTTTCCGCTGTCTACGGCCGCAGCACTCCAATAATACAATGAGAATGCGCACTAGTAAGGGCCAACCTGTAACTGGAATCGACAGACCATACCGTGAGACCTACTATCTTTTTTGTGTCCTGTATTGTATTTCGATACCCACTGAAGGGGGCGTGCTGGCCGCAGCTTATTACGCTGCTCTGCAGCCTACAGACTTTTTTAAAATGCAAGAAGAAGTTAAGAAACTATAAAAGCAGGCGATAAAACGGGGACTTCAATTGTAAAACGGCGGAAACTTGTGGAAAGTTAAAACATAAAGCATAGGGTTGGCAAAGCTAATAAAATACACAAGAAGCAGCCATGTAACATAGTACACACACAATTAAAAACATGGTGACAGTCTGACCCAGCGACAGTATGATAGCTGTTCGCAACACTTCGGAAAAGCCACACAACACTGAATACTCACTATAAACACTGCACTAAAACGTCGGCACAAAGAGGACACACCATAGCCTAGGGCAGATGGGGGGGGGGGGGGGAGGACCTTGTCAGATGAGGGGGAAAACAAGGAGGGAGAAGAGGAGAAACGAAAGGTGGGTAACCAAAGGAGGGAGAGGACTCATAAGTGGGGGGAGGGGTAAGGCAGACGCGAGAGGGAATGGGAAAAGGCAGAGGAGGGAAATGCAAAACGACTCGGGGGAAAGAATGGGGGCAGAGAGGGGGTAGGTGGGGAAAAAGGAGGATGGAAGGGGGGGGAGGGAGCCCAAGAAAAGGATGGAGAAAAGGAGGAGGGGGGGTGAGGATCAGAGTTGATAGGAGGGCTAAATGGAGGGTGATAGGGCATTATCCAGGAGGGGGAGGACCCACTGCCTCGACGCTGCAGACTTAAATGACTCGTTGCCGGCCAAAGCGAAATCGACGGGAAAGGCGACACTACTAGGAAGAGACGGTGGCGCCAGCTGTGCGAATTAAAAGTGCGTCTCGCATCGCCATCCGGATTGATAAGCACCCTAATCCGAACATATTTTTCATGGGCTCTGTTAGTTGCGGTCGTCGTCTTCTTCATTTGATTGACGTTGAAGCTGCTTGTTAGCTCTAGTGACCTAAATAATTTGTGCAGGGCCTTGGCGTGACTGGCATCGTCGATCAGGATAGATACCTCTACACCGCTGCTCCGTTTCGACAGCGTTTCTTCGACATTGTCCGTATATAAATAGCGTGTCTAAATTCTCCTAGTTGGTATACATTTCCGTATACAAGGAGTGCTGAAGCAGCGATGTACTGCCGCCAGGCGACATATTTGCTGCCAGTTCTGCAATGCAGACAAGTAAACGGTGGAAAGGCTTGATGAAAGGACGTAGCCTGGTGAAACGTGTTTACAGCAGAATAGCTGATTCCGGCCGACTTGCCGTCCAATTTTAAAATATTTTGCTGCATCTTTTGCAAAAAGCTTCAGTCTCCAAATTAACAAGTATTATACCAGTGTACTCGTCTTTCCAATCACTTTCTGGTTCCGTTGAAACGTACATCATTCTATTTAAAAATTTATACTTACTTTCAGTGTCACGATCTGATACAAGAGTTACGATTCTTTATCATTGAAGAGAATTACGTGCCCCTTTGCGACTATCCTTAGCCTAAAATCTCGGTTCGATATTTGGAACAGCTTACGAAATAATGTTGCGTCTTACGTGACTCAGCCTGTAAACTTAGGAAAAGGTCTGAAGGCACGAGACGCGTCCTACCAAAACTAAAGTTCGGTACTTTTGGTACACTACATAAATAAAATAGTAACTGGTAAGATTACATTTAGCATTGATACCGTTGATACGGAAAGAAACTCGAATAAATCCACGAGGGAGAAACTGGGAGCCGATGACTTCTCCTAGCTTTTCGTTTATTTGTTTTTCTCATAATTCCAACCACACATCCATCAGTGTTAGTCCATTCTGTATTTGACATCCTTACAGAATATAAATTGCACTTTATAAGTAATGTAAATTAGCTGATCGCGTAACTTTTGCAGTTTTGGGTAACCAAAGCAAATACTTTTTTGCAAGTACAGTTTATATACACAAATATAAAATGTCTATCTATTTATTGCCATTATCCACTCAAGGGAATGTTCTTCGAGATGGTCAAAAGCTAGAGTTTCATGTGGTTACATTATCTGTGAATAACAGGAACATGTTTCGCATAAGCTTGACGAAGTATTGAAGAGATGTTCGATATGTTTTGTGATTATTTTTACTTTACCTCTTCTGAGGAAATTATGTGTTTTACATATATGTATTGCATTTTCTTTAATTTTTGTTAAACATTCCTCTGTTTCACGTTATAAGTCAACAAATTTTCGAGTAAAACCTGAATTAAACATTGGCAATTACAATTTTACTACAAATACTCTTTATTTTTAAGAAACAGACCTGAATGTAACCATGTGAAACAAAAAGGTTCCATTGTTTACGTGGCTCTCTCCATATCCTCACTCAGTTTCTGGACAGTTCGCCACTTTCGCTTCCTAGGGCCACTAGCAAGACACTGAGTGCATATGCAAACAAAACGATCGAAATGTGGTAACGCCTTATAGGTTGGCAACATACCTAATGTACAGGTAAAGTGGTTACGATATTACGTGATCAAGGTCACTAGGAAAACCAAATAATTCTCTTCCACATTTATTTATGATAGACTACGGTTTTACAACTCTAAGCGAAACGATTCCTACTGAATTACAGCATGCTGTGCCTCCATATTCACAGCACTTTATGAGGTTCCAGTTCGGTCATCAGATGGCGCCAGATTCGCATGCAGTTCTGTACTGTCAAGAAAGTCGACGAGGGAAGAGCAATAGCTGCCAGTGGAAGGGCCACCTGGCTCACTATGATGAGCGAGACGACTGCGGCAGCAAACGAGGAGACTGTGCCAGAGAAGGGCTGGGCGCTTTGCTGTTAGCAACGCTTCGTGAGGGCGAGCGACGCACATGGTACTTTGTAGGAGGACAACACGGTGAACGTGATGTCGACTGGTTGCAAGAGTGCTGGGAGTCAGTTCTTCTGGTCGCTTTTGTTTCTAGCTGTTCGCAGAAGTCACTTAGTGCTCTAATGCTTCGGGAAGTGACTATACTGTTTTGCTGTTTGGCTTACACGTTAAAGTCACACAAGTCAATCTTGTCTTCCTGTGGGTACCTTTGTTTGAATTGACAGTCCTGTGGATTAGTAAAGGTAGGAAAGTAATTCATTAAAAGCGACTATATCCATTGATGTAGGTGTTAAACAACTGAACATGTTTTCAGTTTTCTTTTGCAGTGTTGCGATGATCATACTCACCATTGAAACGAATGGTACAGCACATTGTCCTATGTTTGTAGAGTTTGAAGGAAAGTTAAATTCAATAGTGACACTTTTTAAGATGCATTCAAAACATGAAAGGAGAAAATATAAAAATGCAGTAAATGAAGCAGGCAAAAAGGAATACAAACATCTCAAAAATGAGATCGACAGGAAGTGCAAAATGGCTAAGCAGGGATGGCTAGAAGACAAATGTAAGGATGTAGAGGCTTATCTCACTAGAGGCAAGATAGATATTGCCTAAAGGAAAATTAAAGAGACCTTTGGAGATAAGAGAACCACTTGTATGAATATCAAGAGCTCAGATGGAAACCCAGTTCTAAGCAAAGAAGGGAAAGCAGAAAGGTGGAAGGAGTATATAGAGGGTCTATACAAGGGCGACGTACTTGAGGACAATATTATGGAAATGGAGGAGGATGTGGGTGAGGATTAGATGGGAGATGCGATACTGCGTGAAGAGTTTGACAGAGCATTGAAAGACCTTAGTCGAAACAAGGCCCCAGGACAACATTCATTTGGAACTACTGACGGCCTTGGGAGAGCCAGTCTTGACAAAACTCTACCATCTGGTGAGCAAGATGTATGAAACAGGCGAAATACCCTCACACTTCAAGAAGAACATAATAATTCCAATCTCAAAGAAAGTCGGTGTTGACAGATGTGAAAATTACCGAACTATCAGTTTAGTAAGTCACAGCTGCAAAATACTAACGCGAATTCTTTACAGACGAATGGAAAAACTAGTAGAAGCCGACCTCGGGGAAGATCAGTTTGGATTCCGTAGAAATACTGGAACATGTGAGGCAATACTGACCTTACGACTTATCTTAGAAGAAAGATTAAGGAAAGGCAAAACTACGTTTCTAGCATTTGTAGACTTAGAGAAAGCTTTTGACAATGTTCACTGGAATACTCTCTTTCAAATTCTGAAGGTGGCAGGGGTAAAATACAGGGAGCGAAAGGTTATTTACAATTTGTACAGAAACCAGATGGCAGTTTTAAGAGTCGAGGGACATGAAAGGGAAGCAGTGGTCGGGAAGGGAGTAAGACAGGGTTGTAGCCTCTCGCTGATGTTATTCAATCTGTATATTGAGCAAGCAGTAAAGGAAACAAATGAAAATTCGGAGTAGGTATTAAAATCCAGGGAGAAGAAATTAAAACTTGGAGGTTCGCCGATGACATTGTAATTCTGTCAGAGGCAGCAAAGGACATGGAAGAGCAGTTGAACGGAATTGACAGTGTCTTGAAAGGAGGGTATAAGATGAACTTCAACAAAAGCAAAACGAGGATAATGGAATGTAGTCAAATTAAGTCGGGTGATGCTGAGGGAATTAGATTAGGAAATGAGACACTTATAGTAGTAAAGGAGTTTTTGCTATTTGGGGAGCAAAGTAACTGATGATGGTAGAAGTAGGGAGGGTATAAAATGTAGACTGGCAATGGCAAGGAAAGCGTTTCTGAAGAAGAGAAATTTGTTAACATCGAGTATAGATTTAAGTGTCAGGAAGTCATTTCTGAAAGTATTTGTATGGAGTGTAGCCGTGTATGGAAGTGAAACATGGACAATAAATAGTTTGCACAAGAAGAGAATAGAAGCTTTCGCAATGTGGTGCTACAGAAGAATGCTGAAGATTAGATGGGTAGATCACATAATTAACGAGGAGGTATTGAATAGGATTGGGGAGAAGACAAGTTTGTGGCTCCACTTGACGAGAAGAAGGGATCGGTTGGTAGGACATGTTCTGAGGCATCAGGGGATCACCAGTTTAGTATTGGAGGGTAAAAGTCGTAGAGGGAGACCAAGAGATGGATACACTAAGCAGATTCAGAAAGATGTAGGTTGCAGTAGGTACTGGGAGATGAAGAAGCTTGCACAGGATAGAATGGCATGGAGAGCTGCATCAAACCAGTCTCAGGACTGAAGACCACAACAACAACAACAACAACAACGTCCTCTGCAGAACATTAACAATTTTAATACCTCATATCTACTGCTAGATCATTTGTTGCTAAACATTGCACATTTGTAATTTTTGAGGATATTGGTTCCAGAGTATTCTAATATCTATTTAATCATCAGTGTAATTTCGGCATTAAAAGAGTACAGACAACTTTGCTATGACTAGCGCAAAACATTTCACCTACACCATCAATGTAGCATTGCTTACAGGCCCTGTTACATTCGTCATTTCTAAAATAATTTTGAATTAGCGGTTATATGATGATGAAAATAGGCTCCCGTCGTCACCACAACTACCATCGCATAGGCGCCACACTTTCATCCCCGCTACGGTCTTGTCATTGACGAAACTGAGAATCCTAAGTCAAACACTGGATTGTAAGGTAAACCCTGGAGCACTTACTGACACAGATCGTAGTTTAGTAATGTGGTCTAAGAGAATCGTTCGAATGAAGCAAAACGGGCGAAAATGTTATAGTAAAGTACTGAATCGAATGAATCAGCATGGAAAGAACTGCTGTAATAAATTACTGCGGAATGATGACCAGCTTTTGGACTGCTCCAAGGATGAATGCGCTCTTTCTTAATTTATTGGCTTTCGGAACGTGCTCTTCCAGCTATCTCAGCACTGAAAATGTAATACATTTTTCTTTTCACAGTTCAGAGTATACATTAGTTTAAGCGTTATCCTGGTACGAAGTTACGTAGGATTAACAATGGACAGCTTGTGACATTAAACGAATTTTACATTCACAGTATACTGAAACGGGTAAAGAAGAGTAAAATGTAACATGTTATACAGAGGTAGCATGCTATAAAAATCCTACTAGTAACAAAATAAGAAATTATATATCGCCGTTGTTACACAGTCAGGATGTTACCAATATATTATATATCAATTATTGTGTATCTAAATTAGCAATAAAATGTGATTTGGTATGTTCTGTAAGAATTTTAAATGCGGTGAATGAAATATGTAGATACTGCGATAGTGAACACATATTGAGGTAGTTGAAGAGGAATGAATATCTACAAAAACTGAATCAAAAATTTTTGTCAACTAATATAGCTACAGGGGAGGAAACTTCGAAGAAATCTTAATTAATAACAGCAAAACCTCAGTTGATCTACGAAAGAAGTAACTACAAAAATGTCCTGGAAAAGACCAGAAGTCTTTTCTGAATTAAATAAATATGCACGGCATAGAAGCCAAGACGAAGTGGCAGCACGAAAATATGAAGATATTTGAAATGAAAAGGTGATTAGAACGACTTATTGCCAAAGTCAAAACAGCTTTAGATTAAATTAAAATCAAAGGACTTTGTTTTATAAGAGGATATCAACTATTAAAAACATAAGACAAAGTGAATAGGTGGAAGAAGACAGTATAGGCTTCTCAAGAGAGGAACTGTTGTACCACGTAATGAATAGAGAAATGTAAATCGATACGGAAGACACAGGGTGTCCAGTACTAGCCAGAGTTGTGCTTTTCAAGAATTGAAATCAGATAAGGCGATAACCACGGGTAACATTCCAATGCGGTGAGTTTATAGTGTCTCTGCATCTGAAGATACATCATCGGATTTTGGGAAAAAATCCACATAATCCCAAAGATAACAATGGGAGATAGGTACGAAAATGGCTGCTTCACCTTAAAAGCCTATCCACTCAGGTTTCTGCAAATAAGAAAATTCGCAAGAATGTAGAAGCTAATAGAAGAGGAATAGCACGACGTACGCATTATCTTAGCCAAGATGTACATGAAATCAACAGCACCCCAAACCGTAAAGGTTATTATTTCAGCTAAATCTGATGATCATGGAAATTACTGAAACAATGTATAATTACATAACAAATTATTGAGGCAGGTAAGGATAGGAAAAGCTATGGGTCACTTGAATTTGGTAATAGGAAAAGAAAGTTATCCGAATGGAGAAGGAGAAAAGAGCTAAAGCAAGAGTAGAGATACAATCGTATCCACAGCAAATAGAAAGCTGTTATTGAAGAGTGTCAATACAACGAAACTGACTCATAACAAATTGAGCTATATATCTCTTGAAAGCCCAGAGAATTGGAAACCTTCGATTGAAAGAGAGGCTTTGTATGAGCAACTACAAGAAATCAATCTGATGCCTCCAGGCGAACTTAATGGTGACATTTGGGGATTCTAATGATCGTATTGGAAGTAGTGTCATCCCTGGAGTTAAGCAAGTTATTAATGAAAACTAAATAATAATCCTGAGGTTACTAAGAAATTACGCTGAAGTAGCAAACAGAAAATAAGAAACTTTCTATGATCACAAACAGCAGATAAACACACTTTTCAGAACACAGGAGGCCATAAATTGAGAAGAGATTGCATTTTTTACAAAGAGGAATAACAGTCTGCACTAATTACTTGATGATCGCACAATAAACCCTTGCAAGATAAGGATTGATCATAGCCTACTTACTGCAAAAATTAAGTTGCATGTAGGAAGAAACATGCATGTTGAAGAACCTATCTTGTTCTTCCATACTAATGATAACCTGGCAAAGCTGTTGTGTCTACCTGTTTGACTGGACACGCTTCTCGAAGACTACTAAACGAATTTTCATGGCGTTTTCACAGTAACTTGGAAATAGCTACAAGCAACGTATAGACTTTAGTCTCTCAAAATCGAATCACGAAAAAAAAATGTGGTTATAGCTTTCCACAACAGACAGGTTTGATTTCAACAAAATTGGATCATGGAAAAAAATATATCGAGAATTACATTCTTATCTAAAATCTTGCTATGTTTCTCTGAACACGCCGATCCTCGAAACTCTAGACAAATTTTCGTCGGTTTTCACAGGTAACTTCAGCATAGATTGAGACACCGTATGAGCTTTATCTCATCAAAATCTGTTTGTCTGAACACACTAATCACTTTCGTGAAGTTTTCACAATCAGTACAACTATTTAAACATAGCTTGGGGCACCGTATCGGCACTATTTCATGAAAATCGGATCACGGAAGAAAAATATCGGAATTGAAAGTCTTATCCAATACTAATATTATCTGTTACGTTCTCATCACGAACCCATTGAACTGAATTCGAAGACATTTGGTATGGAGATAGCTTGAACCCGAGGAAAAAAAGTAGCCTACTTTATAAACGATGCAAAAATATTTACTCTATGGAAAATGAATTTATTTTTGACTCTTGATCTTTATCATATTTGTGAAAATTTTTTTATTCGATGATATGTGCTACGTGATGCAATTTAAAGTAATAAATACAACCCTTTTTATGATCTTCAGTGTGTTTAATCCAGACTTTAACATTATTTGTTGCATTTATGTGCACATTGTATAATGCATAAGTACTTCAATAACATGATGCATTGATCTGTGCTCCTGCCCTTACCCATCTCTACACACGGGTCGGCTACGATCCTCTACATGCCAGCACATCGTGTGTTGGGACAGCTTTGGAGGGAAAAGAGCAGGGCACACATCACGATCTATGCCGCCGGAAAAGACAAGTGAGGGCAGCTGATGTTATTCCACATACGACACTTTACTTACTCACTATCATTCATGAGAAGAAAGCTAACGGTATGTGAGAGCTGTGGGGATCGGCTAGTAGGAATAGAAGAAATGTAGACTCACTATGGAACGAACACACAATAGTTTAACATCAGAAACGATTAGTGTAGAAAATAAAAGAGAACGTTATTAATACAGAAGGTAATGTAGATAATGATTTGGACCAAATCAAAGAAAGTTTTGAAGCATTAGGTTCACGAGACACAAAACATGACTGCAAGCGAAACAAAATCTCAAAATTTTGCCAAGACGTAAGGACGGATGTAAGAAAAGATATGTGGCTATCTGAAATATAAAGTAGTTAAAATACAGAACTCTTATCGATATTAGAAAAGCACTCGTAATTCGACAGTCACTATTGAACCGTTTTAATAAGGAATACTGAGAATTCGATATAAGAAAGGTGGCCTGCAGAAACAATCCTAGAGAGTGGTACGACAACAGATGAAAGAATTCAATATTATTTGAAAGTGAACAAGGTGAATGACGATGAATAGCTAAAGTACGATCGCTGTTTAGTAACACAACAATTAACCAAGTTAGCTAACAACGTTATACCTCATAATAAAATCCCATACGAATGGAGAACTTGTATGACTATTCTCAAGTTCCAGGAATAAGATCAGAGAGACCTAACAAATTACACATGACTAAATTTCTTCACTTCTTCTCTTAACTTCGTATGCCATATTCGATGCCTTGAAAAGCATGTAACTCTATAATTCGTGATTTAAATAATGAAACATTACACCAGTAACGTACTTCTTTATGCTTGGCACGATGCATTTCGAGAACCTGTGTCTCATAGTCAAGTGCAAATATTCAGATAAATATTTTGCGTTTTATGTTTACCTTGCGCCGCACTCGTGTCTTAGAGGTTATACTGCAGTCTTAAAATCGGATAATATAAACCTATTTATGTTTTATGTGTCAGTGTCAAAAAAAAGTATTTTCCTACTAGCAGTTGCTGAACTTCCCTGATCAAACAGAAATCCACGCAGACACAAAACTTTCACTCACGCTATATGTTTGTGAAATCAGAATGTGATTTATAAATACTATAATAGTATGGTTTTACGAAGGGTTCTGATTTACTCATGGATTGTCTAGTATTATGTTTATTACATTATTTGCATGAGGTTGTCTCTCATAATTTCTTGTCATACCATTACTGATTATTACTGACTTTTAAATTATCAGTTTTCCTTTATATTCTAATTTATATAATATTTTAGCAAAAAGTGAGTAAAGGATATGCAGAAATTCAAATATTTATGGAATTTGCTATACTTACTCGCAACAGGAGAAGTATTTGAAGAAAAACCATTTCACTATCTAGTTTATCATCGGTAAATTTTTTCCCTTGGTTTTTGTAGCACACAGATATTTCAAGTTCCTCCACTTATCGATTGTATGGGATATCTGGAAATGATGGAATATCCTTAGATCTTTTATACGGTATGAATGGGTGTCCAGTGTTTTGTAAGTTCTTGCTATTGCTGATTTTATTAATTGCTTATGTCTGTAACAGCTGATGTGTCCACTGTGTCGAGTACGAAACTTTCTGTCTATATGTGTTGTCCAATAGGTTGGGTAAGTTTAGACGTGATTCTGTAAATTCCTGAGTCTGATAATTTCTCTCTGTTATTATCGAATGTGTGCACTAATTTCAAATGTAGTTTATTATTTATGGAGAAGTCTACTTGCGCTATCTGTGACTTAATTCGGTTCCCTATTTTTTGAGAGATTTTAACTACGTGAGTTATACTAGCCAGATGTTTGTTTCTTTTGTTTGTTCCTCCTAAACTTACATAAAAATTACAGAAAATAAAATAAAAAGAAACATC
Organism: Schistocerca gregaria; assembly: GCF_023897955.1. NCBI lineage: Eukaryota > Metazoa > Arthropoda > Insecta > Orthoptera > Acrididae > Schistocerca > Schistocerca gregaria. Next base: position 367,998,120 of record NC_064926.1, read on the forward strand.
ATAACCCCTGCAGAGATGCAGTATGGTTTTTGATCTGGTAGGTTATAAACAAATGCATTATTATTTCCTGGACAGGTTGGCAGAGAAGTTCATTGAGTACAACAGACCAGCTTATCTCCGTCTTAATGACTTTCAGAAGGCTATTGACAGGATCCAGTTAATCATTATGAGACGGCTGCTTTGCAGTCGGGGCATTTCCAGCTTAATACAAACAACTGACGATATCTATGATAACTGTATCCTGGTCAAAACTGATTCCAGATTAACTAGCTGTACCCCTGTTAAACGGGGTACGAAACAATGTGATACTTTGAGCTCACAACATTATAATACAATCAGTGATGACGTGACGAAGAAGATTCTTGCTGGTAGTAGTTATAGAGAGAGAATGGAAGAACTAAAAATCATTTGCTATGTAGACGATGTACTTTTGGTCGCAAACAAAGAAGATAACTTGAAATAAATTATCTGTGTTGAACGCGGTAACGAAAAACCTAAACGTGGTCATAACCACTGAAAAAACTAAATGTGTGATGTTATCTGTGAAATCCGTTAAATGAAACCTGAGAATAGACGGAAAAATTTTCAAGAGGTAGTAACATTTAAATACCTTGATAATCATTTAGCAGGTAGATGAAACGCAGAATAACTAACAAACGCAAACAAAGTCGCGGCTTGTTTAAATGATATAATTTGTAAAACCAAACATCTAGGAAAAATGCAAAAGTAAGAAAATACGAAACAATAGGCAGACCAGCTATGACATACATGTCTCAGATTAGACACAAATGACAAAACTAGGAAACTTTTGGAGACCATTAAAATTAAAATTCTGCAAAACCATTAGAAAAGAATATAAACGGGACACCTTTAATGAGTGAGTACGTGAGACAAATGAATGAACAAACGAACACATACACAGAATTTATGAATAAAAGATTGTGAAAATCGTAAGAATTACACCAGTAACTTGTTGACGAAATATAAACGAACACATACACAGAATTTATGAATAAAAGATTGTGAAAATCGTAAGAATTACACCAGTAACTTGTTGACGAAATATAGGCTACCCAAGGAAAAGTTGGAGCGACAATCTCACGGTCGATAGAGCTGTACTGAAGGAAACAGATTCTTAGGCCTTAGGCTATGAAAAAGGGAAGAAGAGGAGGAATAAAGAGTAGAAGAATGTGGACTGGAGAAAGGAAGGAACGAGAAATCTGTCTGGTATAATTTTGCTCAAAGCATAATTTAACTATCGCTAACACATGAAAAGAGATTGTGGCAGAGAGCTGGGGTATTGGCATGTTTCAAATTAGTTACTGGTAATAGAGAAATTTTTGGATCCTATTTTAAGTTATACGGCATTTCCAGTACCAGGTATGGATTTTGAACACGATTAATTCCTTAAGAACTGGATACTAAAAATGAAAATATTGTAAAAATGTACATTACACTATGATTAGTCGAAACGAAGAAATAAATACAGTAGAAACTAGATGGACAGCTATGAGAGAAGGTATAATGAAGGCAGTAGTTGATCAAACCAATAAAAATACGTAATCCTAGTGGAAATTCCAGCACAATACAATAGATACTGACTTGAATTCGTGAAAGGAGAAAATACAAAAATGCAGCAAATTTAGCTGCAAACCGGAAATAAAGGCGTCTAAGGGATGAGACTGCCAGAAAGTGCCAAATCGCTAAGCAGGAATGGATAGGCTGGATTGCAAGGCTGTAGAAGCCCGTCTCACTAAAGAAAAAATTATTACCGCATATAGGAAAAATTAAAGAGTCTTTGGGAGAAAGAGAAGCGGCTGTACCAATATTCAGAGCTCACATGGCAGTCCAGTACCAATCAAAGAAGCAAAAGACGAAACGTTGGTGGAATGTATATAAAAACGAAGAAAAAAACTAAGGACAGTGTTAGAGACAGACAGGAGAAGGTAAGAAATGATGAGATGATGGTTATGAAACAAGTATCCGACACAGCACTGAGAGAAATATCTGTAAACAAGACCCCTGAATCAGACAAAATCAGCTCAACAATTTTTTGGCATCAGTCCTCTGACTTGTTTGACATGGGTAAGCCTTTTAACCCACACTAGCACCTCCAACTTATGTTCTCTGTTATTTTCTGGACGTATTGCAATCTATTTCTCTTCAGTTTTTACTCTCTACTGCATCCTTCAGTACAAGGGATATTATTTGCTGATATCTTATCAGGCGCCCTATTATCCTATCCGTCCTTGCTCTCAGCGTTTTCTATAAGTTCTTTCTCTCGCCGTTTCTGCAGAGAACTACATTCCTTACCATATCAGTCCATCTAATTTTCAATTTTCTTCTGTAGCGCTTCATGTCAAAGGCTTCAGTTCTCTTCTGTTCTCCACAGTCCATGTTTCACTGCCACACAATGATGTGCTCCAAACTTACATTATCAGAAAATCCTTCCTCATGTTAAGGCGTGTGTTTCATACTAGGAGAAGTTTTACCAGGGCTAGTATGCTTTTTATATCCCCCTTGCTTCATCCAAAATGGGTTATTACTCTGCCTAGGTATCAGAAGTTTCTATCTTCGTCTACGTCGGTATCCCAGTTCTCATGTTAAGTTTCTCGCGCTTCTCGTTTATGTTACAGCCTATTATTTTCGTCTTTCTTCGATTTACTCTCAAACCATATAATATTCTCATTTGACTGCTCATACTATTCAATTCTGTAATTTTTCTTCCCTTTCACTGAGGATAGCAATCTCATCCCCGAATCTTACTACTGATATCCTTATACCCTGAAGTGTAGTCCCACTATGGAACCTATCATACATTTCCGTCATTCCTTCTTCGATGTACAGACTGAAGAGTAGGGAAGAAAGACTATATCCCTGTGTTACACCCTTCGTAATCCGATCACTTCGGTCTTGGTGTTCCACTCTTAATGTTCACTCTTGGCTCTTGTGTATACCGTATATTACACGTCTTTCTCTGTATAGCTTCCGTTTTTTCTCTGAATTTCGAGCAGCTTGCACCATTTGAGATTGTCAAACGCTTTTTCCAAGTCGAAAAATGCTACCAACCAGTGTTTATTTTCTTTTAGGATTGCTTCCAGTGTCAACCATAAAGACAGAATTGACTCTTTTGGCGCTTTACCTTTCCTAAGGGTAAACTGATCATCGTCTAACCCATCCTTATTTTATTTTCTATTCTTCTGTATATTATTTTTTCCAGTAACTTGGATGCATGAGCTGTCAAGCTGAGTACAACCCGTTCTTTTAATTTCACCGAAGGTTAATTTAACCTCCTTATACAATGAGTTAGTCCTTCTGACAATGTTTTTATTTTAGGTTTATTCACATTGTTCATGCGCTTCCCATTTATTTCATTCGCAAGTGACTTTTTTTCTGTATTCTTAAATTTCTCTCAACAGTTTCGTACTTCCTTGTTTCGTCGATCAATTGAAGTATTTCTTCTGCTACACATGGTTTCTTCGCAGTTACCATCCTTGTACTTATCTCTTTGTTTCCAACTACTGTGATTGTCCTGCTTTAGAGACGTCCATTCTTCTTCAACTGAACTGCCCAGCGCGCTATTCCTTATCGCAGTAGTTACAGCCTGAGAGAACTTGAAATGTATGTCCAAGTTTCTTCGTACTTCTGTATCCCACTTCTTTGCACACTGATTCTTCCTGACTAAACTCTTAAACTTCAGGCCTCTCTTCTTCGCCACTAAAGTGTGATCTGAGTCTATATCTGCTCCTGAGTACACCTTACAATCTAGTATCTGATAACAGGAGGAGGACGAGTGCTGATCGTTGAAGTAGAAATCTTTATTTCTGTTGCAAAACGGTTTCATTCACGATGTGCCCATCATCACCGCTGTGGATGAAACAAGACTAAAGTAATTAGACTACACTGTAATATACTACATCTGCCATCTATACAGTTAAGAATATAAAGAAGAGGTCGTTTGCATCAACATGTTAAGTATTAAAACCCTATGGTCTCATAAATACAACAATGAAACTGCAGTATCTGCCCGTATCAATGAAGAGCACGTGTCAGACCGAAGGTACAAGATAATCTGTGCTGGCTGCTTACAGGGAGCTACGTAGCTGTGTTCACTGGCAACTTTCGACGTAAAAGCGCCAACTTAAATGATCACTATTGCAGTATCTTTTATTACTGACAACATAAGACGTAACGAAATATATTATCTAATCAATGCATACATCAAGAACCACAAACGCAAAACTCTTTAGAATTAATTGTTCCATGGAATTGATAGTGCTCACATCTTCAATCATAGGTTTAATGAACCATGTGCCAACATACATGGTGTAGCATGAACCATACTTGAATGTAGTATTGCATCATTTGTATTGTTGTAAAACTAAGATAATTTCAGCTAAACCAAAGGAATTAGATTACACTATTGTGCTCTTTGAAATTACATTTTATACTTATACAGTTCCAACGGCCTATATGACAGACAGTGTTTAAAATACGATGTAGGTACAAAAGCCTAATACAGTCCAAGAAAAATTTTAAAATCCAGAATACAATTTGGTCATCATTCATATTTAGGTAGAGTGACACCTTCTGGCATTAATTTTGACACGCATACGTTTTTTAATGATGACTAAAAACAATGTAGGTACAAAACTCTATACAACGTTTTAAAAAACCTATTGAAACCAGCATAGAATAATTTGGATTATGTTGCCAGCACAAGAATACCTACAATTTTAAAAAATCACAATATTAATGTTGCGTGTTTCACTGAATGGGAAGGATGGAGAAGAAAAATATGATTTCACAGCATATTGAATTGCTGCTGGCCATGCCCTCCCGCTCCCTTGATTTGACATCCGAAGTAAACCTGTTCCACAGGGTGAAAAAGGAAGATATCTCGTTCTCCTTAAAACAGAGACATTTTGTATTAAAAAGTCGGCCAGATGTACGCTGCTCAACGAGGAGATGTCACTCTTGGGAATCCTTTGTATCACTTCTGCTGCTGACTGTGGAAAATGAGACCCGTCATTCTAACGGACGGTCACTGAGCTTTACATAGTTATTTTTATATAATTCTACTGTAGCGCAACACCGTGCAAGAACAAAACTGTTTTCAGGACTCAGTTCCTCTTTGATTCCTTTTATGTTTAGATAAGAAAAATTCCATAACAGCAAACTGTAATATTATGTTGTATAAGTTCTCAGTTGAAGTGAAAGAGAGTAATCATTCTACGAAGTCGAACAACAAGGGCGTGTATTGGCAGTACATGATCTTAATGTCACTTTACCTAAATATGATAATAATTTCTATGATGGTTTTAAAAGGTTTCATAAAGGTTTTAGATGGTATTGTATATAGGTTTACATTCACTTGGTCATTCAGAAACACTAGGAGGTGTGAGTACAGTCATTCCCCCTATATATGACTAATGACGAATTTCTGTATCGGTTTTTCAAAACGTTTTTTGAGCTGTGTTGTATATTTTCATGCCTAAATTGCATTTTCAACATTGTCTGTCATATGTACATCTGGAACTTTGTGGGTATAAAATTTAAGTTCAAAGGGCATAATAACGTAATCAGGTTGTCTTGGCTTTGCTGAAATTATTTCAGTGTTACGTTAATATGATCGTTACAGTGCCATGTTCTAGTGTGGTTCGTGCTTACGTTGGGCCATGGTTACTTGAACCCACGCCAGAAGGCGTGTGCACTGTCAGTTTTATGGGATATTTACAGTTAAGGTTTTCGATGTGTGCGTGGATTAGATACTATATTTCGTTATGTCTTCTATTTTGTGGTGGTGGTGGTTCAGGCAATAAATGATGGAGCCCCATTCAGAACCAGTATCTGGTTTAGGAATCTCTGTCTGACCATAACACCACAGCCTCCCAATTTTACTGTTATCACTTCACACGGTGGCAGATGACGTTCACCGGGCATTTGCCATACGCACATCCCGCCATCGGGTCGCCGCATTGTGTACAGTGATCCGTCACTCCGCAAAACGTTTCTTCACTGTTCAGTCGTCCATTGTTTACGCTCCTTACACTAAGCGAAGGATCGTTTGGCATTTTCCGGCGTGATGTGTAGCTTATGAGTCTTCTCACCTCCCACCAAACTGTCATACTACTTGCAGTGGATCCTGATGCAGTTTGTAATTCCCGTGTTATGGTCTGGATAGATGTCCGCCTATTACACGTTACGACCCTCTTCAACTGTCGGCGGTGTCTGTCAGTCAACAGACGAGGTCGGTCTGTACGCTTTTGTGCTGCACGTGTCGCTTCACGTTTCCACGTCACTATCACATCGGAAACATTGGACCTAGGGATGTTTAGGAGTGTGGAAGTCTTCCGTACAGACTTATGACACAAGTTACACCAAATCACCTGACCACGTCCAAATACCGTGTGTTACTGGGAGCGCCCCATTCTGCACTCTCACGATGTCTAAAGACTACTGAGGTCGCTGATGTGGAGTGTCTGGCAGTAGTTGGCATCGCAATAAACCCAATATGAAAAACGTATGTTTTTGGGGGTTTCGGGATACTTTTGATCACATAGTGTATGTGTGAAGGGTAACATACGGGCGAACTTGACGAAGAATCCCAGAATGGCACTCTCATTCTGAAGTGGATTGTGTGCTGATACGAAGCTTCCTCGCAGATTAAAACTGTGTGCCGGACCGAGACTCGAATCGGCACCTTTACCTTTCGCGGGCAAGTACTGGCAGAAGTTAAGCTATGAGGACGGGCCGTGATTCGTGCTTGGCTAGCTCAGATGGTAGAGCACTTGCCCCGGAAAGGCAAAGTTCCCGAGTTCTAGTCTCGATCCGGCACAAAGATTTAATCTGCTAGGAAGTTTGACGAATAATGTTACAATTCCAATTCAAAGTAAGTACATGCTGACAGGTTTAAATACCACCAAACCACGGATTTAACAAGTAAAAAAATCGATACAGATTATGTACAGAAGATTTACAGAAAATCGTTACTGTAATACCGTCAACTAAGGTCAGGCGATGCTGAGGTAATTAGACTAGGAAATGAGACAGTGAAACAGCAAACGAGTTTTGCTATTTCGGGACAAAATAACTGATGGTGGCCGAAGAAGAGAGGATGTAAAAATGGAAGCTGGTGATAGGAAAAAAAATTCAAATGTTACAAAAAAAATTGTCAACATCTAGTATAAACTTTAAAGTTGTGAAGTCTTTTCCGAAATTACTTTTCTGGACTCTAGACTTGCTTGGAAGTGACAGGGGGAGATACGCACTTCATAGAAGAACAGAACATGAACCATGGAATGTGCTGCTGGTTGCGAAAGCTGAATATTAGATGAGTTAATGAAGAGGTAATGAATCGATTTCTTGAACTACTTGTTGGTTCAAATGGCTTTGAGCACTATCGGACTTAATATCTGAGGTCATCAATCCCCTGGGACTTAGTACTACTTGAACCAAACTAACCTAAGGACATCACACACATCCATGCCCGAGACAGGATTCAAACCTACGACATTAGCGGTCACGCAAATTCAGACTGAAGCGCCTAGAACCACTCGGCCACTGCGGCCAGCGCACAACTTGATAGATGTTGTTGAGGGAGACCAAGGCTTGAATACAGCAATTGTAAAATGTAAACTTTCACTGCTGCAATTCTCACAATTAATAAAATATTCCAGGTTATTATGCTATGGTCGTAGGGATTTCACATTAAAGTTGGACGTTTCGTATCTTTCTTGAATGTCCGATTTACACCCTGCCTCGCTGCTAACTACAACAGAATTCCACTTTTGCGTGTTTCCGCGCAGTGACGTGACGTCGCATGTTTTGAATACGCGATCGCAACTGACCTTTGTATACTGCCGTCGTCCGCTGTTGCTATCATCCCATGGTGGAAGACAGGTACGCATCTTCTTTGGCATCTAAATCTAAATTTCATTCAATTTCACGCTGTCCTCCTTCCTCTTAAAATTCCTGGGGTGTTACACGATCTCTGTGGCCTCTCTATACCGCCTTTAGCGATACTGTTTGTGACTGCCAGTATTTGTGGCCAGACAAAATGAATGTGATTGTATCCTGGCTGCAAATCTAGTCCCGCAACAGCTGATCTGTCAGTCTCCCTCTTCTGAAATTGCTCTTGTGCTCTTCGAGTCGTTTTTTTACAGTTTGTTTTATAGCACCCACTTACACCTACCCACAACGACATGGAATCCTATAAATTCCAGCTTTTCACAGCGTTTGCTAGCATCCTTGGCTAATTTCAGCTTACCTTGTATCTTGCACACCCACACGGAAGATACAAGATTACCGCGATGTTATCTTTCTCCAGATTTTTCCTATGCGGTCAGTCACGTCCTTAATGAATGGCAGGAAAACTTTCAATTTAACCGGCGCTTGAGCGTCACTAAGCGGTTGTGGTAACGCACTTTTCACCTCAGCGAACGAATAACAATTCTTGAACCATGCAGATGGTCTAATTTTGCATCAAGCAGCTCTGGTTCACAGATTTTCCTTGCCGTATCCACCATCGTTTACGTGACGCCTCACTTTTGTTGTGAGTATGGTGAACAGCATTGCATGGAAGTGTAATATGGACTGTGGGAACACCGGAACGGAAGGAAATTGCATTTGAGTTTTGCTGCAGACGAAAGTTGAAATTTAGGTCGTCTGATAAGGTAAGAGATGAGGAAGTTCTGGGCAGAATCGGAGTGGTAAGGAATATGTGGAAAACATTGATAAAGAGAAGGGACAGGATGATGGGACATCTATTAAGACATGTGGGAATGACTTCCACGATACCAGATGGAGCTGTAGAGGACAAAAACTGTAGAGGAAGACAAAGACTGGAATACATTTAGCATATGATTGAGGACGTAGTTTCCAGGTGGTACTCTCTGTGATGAAGAGGTAGGCACAGGAGAGGAATTCGTGGGGGCCCGATTAAAACCAGTCAGAAGACTCCCCTCTCATCCCCCCCCCCCCCCCCCAAAAAAAAAGAAAAATAAAAAAATTCTGTTCAGCAATACAGGGTGTTCGAAAATCCCCGTTACAAACTTCTAGGAGTTGTAGAGGTGAGTGAGAATATAATATTCTGAATAGGAGCCCATATCTGGAAACGTCTCATTTCCGTGCTATAGGTGTTTGCATAGGCAATGTTAGGAGTGGTTTCGTCGGGTCGGCTGATGTCATTTGAGTCCATCACACCTCTCTGACCTAATTCAATCATCATTCACGTATCTATAAGTGTTAGAGGAACATCTTTGAGTATACGTTTGCACAATACACCGACTTGGTACTTCTCAATGGCAAAGCTCACAGTAATGGAAGAGCCTTTATCAAGAATGTACTCTACAACGTCGGAATGCATCGCACGCACGTCTCTCCAGAATATTGGAACGGCTTCGAGAAAGGGTACCTTCACCGTCAGGAAGCGTGCCTGTGGTACTCCAACTGGAGAGGCCATACTGCATCACGTTGAAGAGAATCCGTCAACGAGTACAAGAGCAATTTCTTTGGTTACTAAAGTGTGGAATACTAAAACAAGACATATACTCGGCCACTCCCAATCAATTAATGGCAAATACGGTCGCATTACCAACATGTTTCTAAATCGTTGCAGCATTGAAACTGTCTTTCCGGTCATGGATTTCAGGCCAAAATATTTTATACTCACTCGCTACAAGTCTTGGAAGTTTGTAATGGGAATTTCCGAACAACTTATTGAAGGAAGCCAGCGGATAGCCTGTCCTTTCGATACGTGTAGAAATTTCAGTCATGAAATCAGAAAACTCAACATATCGGATTACTGCGAAATAAACACTAGTGACAGTGAATACAGAAAGTTATTCACGCCTGGGAGCTTGGTACCTCACACGTCAGTGTGTACCATAGAGGTTATGTTGGTCGACCTAAAATCTTCACCAATAGGCGTTTGTGACGTTTTAGCTGAGAGCTGTTTCGCCTTTTTCTCACAACGGTTTTTAGGTTGACAATATTTTTAAACACTTTCTATTCTTAAAATCATTCCTTGCTGTGAGTTTCTACTGTTACTGCGCCAGTATCAAATTTTCATCACAGAGGGACATTTTATACAAACACAAAACAAGGTTTGCATCACCTGGGTTCCAAGAGTTCCGGAACGTGTACAGAAAACTGGAACAGAGATCAACATAAAAATCATTTTCGCCCTTTTTATTTCTCAAAAACCCACAAATTGCATGTTGTACCACTATAAAGCGAGACCTTCAGAGGTAGTGGTCCAGATGGCTAAACATACCAGTACCTCTAATACACAATAGCACGTTTTCTTCCATTGAATGCATTCCTGTATTCTTCGTGGCATACTATCCACTGGTACTGTTACTCTAGGTAGTCCCACTCCTGAACGGCGATTCAGCGTTGGTCCCTAAGAGTGGTTGGTGGGTCGCGCCGTCCATAAACAGCCGATTTCAATCCATCCCAAGCATCTCCGATAGGGTTCATGTCTGAAGAACATGCTGGCCACTCTAGTCGAGCGATGTTGTTATCCTCAAGGAAGTCATCCACAAGATGTGAACGATGGGGCAGCAAACTGTCATCTATGAAGACGAATGCCGATATGGTTGCACAATTGGTTGGAGGATGGCATTCACGTATAGTCCAGCCGTTACGGCACCTACAATAACCAACGTCGGCCCCACATAATGCCACCCCAAAAAGGCAGGGAACCTCCACCTTGCTGCACTCGCTGGACAGTGTGTCTAAGGCGCTCAGCCTCACCAGATTGCCTTCAAACGATTGTCTGTTTGAAGGCATATGCGACACTCATTGGTGAAGAGAACGTGACGCCAATCTTGAGCGATCCATTTGGAATGTTGTTGGGGTCATCTGTACCGTTATGCATGGTGTCGTGGTTGCAAAGATGGACAGCGACATGGACGTCTGGAGTAACGTTGCGCATCATGCAGCCTAATGCGCACAGTTTGAGTCGTAAAACGACGTCCTGTGGCTGCTCGAGAAGCATTATTCAACATGATGAAGTTGCTTCGAGCCATAATCCGAAGGCAGCGGTCTCCCACGGTAGTAATAGCCCTGGGGCGGCCTGAGCGAGGCATATCATCGACAGTTCCTGTCTCTCTTTATCTTCTCCGTGTCCGAACCACATCGCTTTGGTTCACTCCGAGACGCCTGGACACTTCCCCTTTTGAGAGCCTTTCCTGGCACAAAGTAACAATGCGGACGCGCTCGAACCGCAGTATTGACCGTCTAGACACGGTTGAACTAAAGACAACACGGGCCATGCACCTCCTTGCTGTGGAAAGACTCGAACCGATTGGCTGTCGGACTCCCTCCGTCTAATAGGCGTTGCTGAAGCATAGTTGTATATATCTTGGGGGGGGGGGGGGGTTTAGTGACATCTCTGGACAGTCAGAGGGACTGTGTCCGTGTTACAATATCCGTAGTCAACGTTTACCTTCAGCTGTTTTGGGAACCGGGGTGATGCAAAAAAATTTTTTATGTGTATATTATTGGAACGACCTCGAATGGAGCCCATTATATGATAATTTTCTTAGAAGTGTGTCAGTAGTGGAACGTGCATATTAGAATGATCAGTAACCACTATTAGCGTTAAAATTTAGTTTTCACCGTACGAGCGTACACAGAAAACAAGGTGTAACTGGCATAAATTTCTTTTGTCGTTCATCAGTTCTGTTTACTTAACAAATAATTTTCACATATTCCACTACGAGTGTAACATAATAACCAATGCCGGTATCGTACTGCAAGTCATGTGAGACTCACTACTACATGCATGTAACGGATGACTCTCATCTTAACTGTGTATTTAATTTTCTGTGCGTCTGGTAAAGAGAAATTTGTAAATATTGATAAAATATTCTGCCCTGGAGAGCATAGTAACTACTGCATCTGACGTCTACCACTTTTGCATTGCGTCACGTTTAGGAGTAGAGATTAAGGTTAACTCATGTTTGTCGAAGGTTTTGCAATAAAGTTGTGTACTCGGAGCGCTGGAGCGCCTGACGAAGTTACAAACTTGGTATGTGAACATTACCTTACACCTCAAGCCGTAAAGATCTATTAAAGTAGTTTAAAGCCGTGCACAGCTTATAACTTCTCAGACCGACGTCTATGAAACGACTCACGACCGGAAGTTTCATAGCTTCCTGTAAGTAAGTACATCGTTCCGAAAATTACTCGAATCTCTAAACTACAGTAAGTACTTGCAGACTCGGTTCATTTTTTGCAATGAATAACAACTGCAGCAGCAAGAAAAACAATTCCGTACGCTTATCAATCATTTATTCCTTTGCTTTAGTGCTATCATTGTCAAAACTTGCTATGTGAGCAAAATTTTATCACTGGGAATTTTATTTCCCCACATAATGAATACAATATACAAAAGAGTAAAAAGTTTTGCTCTCCCAGCACACGTGTCGTTAGATTCAAGTATAGCTTGAAAATTCATGGATGAGGGATGAGAAGTAAATAAACATCACTGTGAAATACTAACAAGACATTAACCAAAGTGAAGGCAATCCAGTCGTATGTACTCATTTCTGCTCAAAACTATGCCAGGAAGGAACATCCGGTTTCACGTCAACAGTTGGTTCCGTGTATTGTTGCATTTTGAAAGGATGTGTTCACTAGGTAGTTATGGTGTGTTGTCGTGTTTCCGAACAGTTACGAGTATCTTGTTACCATGCCCCACAGGAGATGGAAAGAGCCAAATAGCTGCAGATATACCAGCTTTTGCACTCGTGGGAATGCATATCTGGGACTTACATTGTGTCCTGGACGTCTCCATTCCCTTCCACGACGATCATCAAGTGCCAGATGAGTCCTGAACTAGTCGATGGCGAGAACCCAATGCTGCAGATCCATGTAGTATCCTAGGTATTCCTTCGCTCACTTTCTTCGCACAATGGGGCAGAGAGGAGTGGAACAGGTTGCACCACGGGTAGTAACGGACGCCTAGAGAACAGAGTATGGAGACGGTTTCATGATGTCTAGACTGACGCGGCTCTCGGAGTTAGGTTTAAAATAGCAGCACTCAGATCTATTGCATTCTTTCCAAGGTGCAGCGACAGATAACTTTGACATTAAACGTATTAGCAATTGCGAATATGGAAAACCATCAGCTGTAGAATGGAATGATGACAATGAGAATTAGTGCAGGACCGTGTCTTGAACCCGGATTTCACGCTTATCGCGAACGACTGCCTTATCCTTTGGCTATCTGTGCACTACTTACGGACAGACCCAAAACTTCCACATCTCACCAACTAACGTTTACTCGTACATCCATTATGAATATTCCCACAGGTGCGAGACATTTTACTTGAAAGTCGTTTGTCCAGTGTCGGAGATAAACAAGATACTGCAGTGCTTCTCTTGTTCTGAATTAGGATGGAAAGTTCCTTTGGACATTTATGGACACGAAAACAGCAAATGTCACACGGCGTAGCTACGTACATGGATATACAAGCAGATAATTATCACAGAAGGTCACTCATGTCTTTTTCTGATGATTTTTCTTGTGTGCTTAGAACTCACGTAGTAAACAGTGATGGTGCAAAAATCAGACCTTTTATATCAATGACAGTGAATTTGTCAACTCTAAGTTTGTTTAATTTTTCACAAAGGATGGGTTACCTCATCAGATTAGTGTGCTCTATGGTCGAGAACAGAATGGTTCAGTGGAAAGGACTAAGAAATCTTACGATGTAAATTATTTGAAACCAGGTTACATAAGCAATATTGGGCAGAAACATGCAACGCGGAAGTTTAGATATGGAACCATGTTCTTCACAAAACATTTAATGGTAAGATATCACATGAGCTTTGGAAGGTCGGATCATCTTCTTTGAACTATTAGAGATTGTTTGGTACTCGAGCCCTTCTCCATATATTAGTTTAAAATAGGAAATGGACTGCCAAAACCAAGGAACCTGTTTATGTAAATGAAGATGAAACTATTAGTTACAGACTAACTGATCCACAGAATTCAAAGAAAACTGTGAAAGGCAGGAGAGTTGTTCTTCTGGAGAATCAGTATATGACTGACAGTATCAGGATACAACCTGTAAATGAAGATCACTGTATATTCTGCCGAATTTAACAATGTGCTGAACAGGGTGAAGTCAAAAAGTAGTGCAAGTCAGCAGTGCTGGGACCTACTGCACAGACACTGGTAAGGACCCATACCATATCTCGAATGCTCAGTCAGTGGTAGACATAGAGAAGACTGACATGCTGCCGGCGGAACTTGATTATCCGGTAGACAACCAGCCAGTCAGTAGGTCAGCCAATGTACCCCAAATTCAACATGTACCCGTATTATATCCCGTATTCGATTACAGATTATTTTTTTTTCAGTTTGAGATCTTGTGACTCTGAAGAATGCCATATCGAGGAGTGACAGAAGACTGGATAAAGCAATGAAAGACGAAAAGTATTTACAGAACAGTGATTTTTGGGAACTTGCGGATCTTTCTATGAATAAAATTACTGTAGGTGACGTAAATACTGGAATCGGAAAGTATTTCAGCTAGCACACCACTCTGTCGTGCTAGTTCTCGGGCTAAGGGATTTTGACCAAAGTTTGGTATTTGTTATGATGAAACTCTTTCACCAGATGTGAGACGTAGTATCCTTAGGGCCCTAGTTAGTTTAGCTATAACTTTTGACCGTCATTTTGATATTAAGACTGACTTTCTATGAGGGGACTTGCAGGAAACTATTCTCTTGCAACAGACAACAGATTTTGTATCAAAAGGAAAATCCTCAATTGCTATTTATTGTCTAAATCAGTGAGCTAAACAGTGGCTTGAAAAACAAAATGTATCAAATTCAACATAGCTTATGTTGCAAATTCGGATGAAGATTTGTGTGCCTTAAATTGCAATTATTATTTTAGATGTCTTTTGTATTAACGGTGTATTGAAAGACAAGGTGTGTCAGAGATTATCTGAGCCTTTTGAAGTCAAATGTCTAGGAGAAGTAACGTCAGGGAGGAACGTAATTTAAGACATACGCATATTGTATTGCGTATGTGTTGAAATGCTTTAATATATTTGTTTGTAATTCCGTAACAACACTAATGGAAGAAGTATTAATGTTTGTGGATGTGGAGGGTGATATAATTCAAATTACACATGCGGAACTTGTCTGGGACGTTTACTGCATACCAGTACTAATAGAAGACCTGATGCCTTATGGGACAAGTATTTTAAGCCAATATAATTGTAAGTTTTCTAGTTTGTAGTTGGAAGGTAGCATGAAGAGTCCTTCCTTATGTAATGCTTCCACCATCGGGCATTAGTGACCAAGTATGAAAATCACCTACTTAAATGAATCTGCTCAGTAGAATGCAGTGCAAGAAGGAATGACACTTCACAGAAATGATAACATTACGTATTGGATTTACATCTATGTGAAAATATTAATTACCTCACAGAGTGTATTTCTATAAGAAAAATGAAATCGCTATTGCTAATGACTGGTAAGTGTATGAGGCCATGGGTGCTGATGAATGTACCACTGAGAGAAATCTTACTTTAATATCCATCTCAAATATTGGTAGCAAAACTGAACTGGACTTCATATTTAAAGACTCAGGCTGTACTAGGAATACAGTGTTCAAACAGCGAGACGCGATCCGTGATCGGCATGACTGCTTTCGAACAATGTACGGTGCCCTTCCCGACGCACCGCCCCTAAAACAGAAAAATACACAGCATAAACTTACTCATACCTACAAGTTATTCACAAGTCAAGTCAAGAAAGAATTATTAACTGGGAGCATCTTTTTCCATCAACAACCTTCCAGTATTTGACAACAGACAACTAATTTTGGTTTATTTATTCATTCGCATATACAATTTTAGCTTCTTTTATTTTTATTGAAACGTCTATTCTCTTTTCATCTTATACATGAATAGGAGTACATTTTGTTATAACTGTAGAGACAAATGGAAAAAGTCATTATTTTATTCCTTACGCTGGAGCTTTCTCAGGGTATTATGAACTATTGCACTGAATTTAACAAAAGGGAGTTAATGATCTGCATTTAACGACTTTGCTAATGATTTCATTACTGGGTTATTGCAATATGGGAGTGATTTTCTGTTGGACAAAAATATAATTCCCTGGGAGACCAAGGCAGCTGAAGGTTGTCGCAACTACAGCTAATAAAGCTAAATATTCAGCTTCAAATTCTGCAGTCAAAGGAGCAATGTACTGGAAAGGTCTGGTAGGAGAATTGTAAAACAACAAGCATAAAAATCCGACAATAAGAATCAAAATAGACAATGGACAGTCTAGGTTGAAATTTCAACAATAATATTATGAAAAGGATTGACTGCTACTCACCGTAAAGATGAGACTTGAGTAGCACATAGGCATGACGAAAGAGCTGTTGCATATGAGCTTTCACCCAAAGCCTTCATCAGAAAAGAAAACAGCACACATATTCAAACAAGCAAGCACACACACCTCTCTCCCTCTCTCTCTATTTTCTCTCTCACTATCTGTCACACACACACGTATGAGCACAATCTCCAGCAGTGCCGGCCAGAACCTAACAGAAACGTGACAAACCGGAGCAACAACCCGGAGTGAGCTGAGGGATGTGGAATATTAGTAGGGCGTAGGTGTGAGAAGAGAGATCAGTGCCGCAGAGCTGCCTGGAGGAACTTGCACGTGTAGAGGTGGCAGCACAGGGCTCCAAGGTGCCTGATAGGTCAGTAGGAACATTCACAACACGGATGCCAACAGGGTACACGTAAGCAGACGCCAGGTGTATTTCCGTACGGATGTGGCCCTCGTGAGATACCATCAATGGAAAATTTGAAACGCAGATTGAATACACATACTTTACAAATCCCATAGCCAACATGTATGATTCCTACATCACTAATGGAGCCAACAAAATCTTTGAATTTTCGAATGCCACCAGCAACATATACAAAATTCGGAGGATTTCCACCTCATAAAGAGAGAGTTGAAAATAGAGTCCAACTGAAAACCGATAATATCTTCATGAGCAACCCTTAGTTCGAAAACCCATCCGGGATTGTCTAAAGCATTACTACGAGGACAGTTCTGATAGAAAACGCTCAGGAAATGATTGTTCTATCTAAGTTCCACTTGTTACTTAACGAACGTTGGTACGGCACTCACGAAATCGTAACTCATACGCGATACCAAAACACACAACGGCCGCTGCACTCTACAAGACACCGCTGCAGCACGTCCGTCCCTTTTAATGGCTGCCACTCGACTTACACTCAGGTCCAACGTGTATATACACGATGAATGCACTTGACTTTCGTTGCTGGAGTCAGTGTAGCCTGAAAACTGTTTAGCGTGTTGTTGTCCAACTGCATAGTGATGGCGTAGTAATGTTAGTCCAGATATCTTCCACTAGGAGCGTGGTATGCAATCAACGGCTGTGATATGACTTCGCCGGCCGAGGTGTCCGAGCGGTTCTAGGCGCTACAGTCTGGAGCCGCGCGACCGCTAAAGTCACAGGTTCGAATCCTGCACCGGGCATGGATGTGTGTGATGTCCTTAGGTTAGTTACGTTTAATTAGTTCTAAGTTCTAGGGGACTGATGACCTCAGAAGTTAAGTCCCATAGTGCTTAGAGCCATTTGAACCATTTCATATGCCTTCCGAAATGATAGAGGAGAGCAATCAGTCATCCTTTCCTTTTGGGCTTTATTGAAGCAAATCTGGATTTCCGCTAGTGCCAAGCCACTGTTAGTGTACTGTTTCATGGTTTCTGTACCTCTCAGTACGTCAGTCCCCTATCATTCGGGCTTCTGCCACAGTTCTTTTAAGACTTCAAGTCTTGTATGAACTGTGACAGAAGCCGGAACAACAGGGGACTGTAGTACTAGTACATGTACTAAAACCATGAAATAGTGCATTGTTAATGTCTAGGCACTAGCCGAAAACTGGATTGCTTTAACAAAGCCTCAAAGAAAAGGAGGACTGTTTGTTGTGCTCCATTATAGTTAGTGTCTAGACCGGTACTGGTACGGCAACATAGTGTTAATGTAGGGTTGAAACAAGCATCAATCTTCGTTACAGTTTGAGACAGTGCGTATGGGTCAGGATAATCTTAGCAGGGCTACACTCGTTAAGTTGTTTCATCAAAAGAACAGCAATATTGCTGCTGCTCTTCGCGGGTGTCAACGCGGTAAGAGAATACGAAGAGATCCTCTGTCGGCACGTGGGTTGAAGAAAATTATTTGGAAGTTCTAATTAACTGGCGACTTGGGAGTTGCCCCTGGAAGACGCTGGCAGTCAATTGCGCCGTAAATTATCGAAGAAGTTACTGTTGCCGTGTCTGGAAACGCTAGACTCAGTGTGTGATCTTCGACAGCTGAACATTTTATGATCTACGGTGCGAAAAGTACAGCGAAAAATTGCGAAATGATGTCTCTAGTGCGGTACCAGGCTATCGTGGACACAAATGGTCGTCACATTGAGGAACGTTTTAAGCTGGAACGTAAACATCGCTTGCAATTAACGAATGTTACCCTCTCAAATGGAAATAAAAATGTCTTTCTTTGAATGATTTATTCATTATTTCTCTTCCGTATCTCCTTACAGATGTTCTCACAAAGTTTCATTCTCCTACATCACTTACCTTCCATTATGGCCCTCTCAAGCAGCGAAATTTTAATTAAAACCGCATTGGTCCATCTACAGGTTTTGATGAATAAGATTGTATTATAATATGTGACTTATATGGCCACATGTTTTGACCGCACTGGCTTAGAAGGTTACATTATTTACACCGACAAGAGATCTACGGCCTTAGTATTTGGTGTAAGATCCAACTAGATACCTCTATTATTCCTGAGAAAAAAGGGTCCTAACCAAGGGTCAGACAGACAGAAAGACGAACGGACAAAAAAGGTAAAAGGTTTTTATGTGATATAATTAAAATAATAATTAACCTAATTTTTATTTTATTTCTTTTATGAAACCTTGTTTCTTGGCGAATTTTGTGATTCTTTGTCACTGGGAGGTAACCTATGGGTGTGGATGAGTGCTTGCGAATAACAAAATACAAGTGGTAACAGCCATATCTTTTGTTTGCGCTGACTTAGAAGCTTAAATGTTTCAAACTGCCAAGGAACCGTAGACTGTGGAATCTGACATAAATTTGAATTTCATATCTCTAGCCGTTCTTAAGAAAGAGGAGTCTTAAGCAACTGACAGACAGACAGATGGAGAACAAAGTGATATTATATGGGTTCCGTTTCCGTTGAGGTAATGAACCCTAAAAACAGCAGTAATAATAAAAGGAGGACGAAAAATATTTTATTTCATTTTACTAGTCTTCATTATGTAGAGGTGCGTGCATCGATTAGGTAAGTAGGTCTGCTATTACAAAAGTAACAGTCAAACCATTCTCACAGTAGTCTTTTGGTACGAAGAAGGTAAGGCGATTGTACCATCTCCAAAGACATCCACTATCTAAATGCACGGCCACTCGGATGATGAGCTCTGCGTAGTCAGATGCCAAATAAACGATCCTCGGTACATATACTATACTTACAAGGTACAGTTAATCTACTTTCCCCACCCCGCCCTTGGATAAAGTAATATTAAAAATGGGATAAAATCTACACTGTAATCTGTCGAGCCATCTAGTGTGTATAATGTTCTGTCGAAGTGCACCGTGCGACTGCTTCGGTCGCAGGTTCGAATCCTGCCTTGGGCATGGATGTGTGTGATGTCCTTAGGTTAGTTAGGTTTAAGTAGTTCTAAGTTCTAGGGGACTAATGACCACAGCAGTTGAGTCCCATAGTGCTCAGAGCCATTTGAACCATTTGAACATCTGTCGAAGTGCTCAGCAGGTACCCTATATTTTTGTAAATACGTTTATTTTATTTATTTATTTATTTTTTTACTTCTGAGTGCTTTGATTCAGCCCACCTCTCTTCCGCCAACCTCTTCATCGTTAATTAACACCTGTACCCAACATCCTGTATTATTTCTTGTATATGTTTCAATCTCTGTTTTAGACTACAGTTTTTGCCCACGGCTATAGTAACTTGGGAGTTATTTCTTGTTGTATTGGCATAGGTCCTATCATTCTATCCCTTCTTCCTGCCAATGTTTTCCGAATGTTGTTTCATTGGCCGATTCTGTGGATAAATTCTTAATTTCTTATCTGTCTACCTTATTTTACACATAATTCTTTAACATCACTCGTCAAGGGAATCTATTATTTTCTTTTCCGGTTTCCTAACAGTCTGTGGTTGAATTTCTTACAAAGTTGTTCTCCTAACGTACATTCTAATACATTCTAAGAACTTTTTGCTTAAATTGTAGCCCATGTCTGATACCAATATTATTTTGGCCCAGAAATATCTCTTTGCTAGTGCTATTTCTGTTACGTTATCTTCCTTGCTTCGATTGTCTGAGTTATATTGCTTCCTAGTCAGCAAAATTCCTTCAATCCGTCTTCTTTGGGGTCCTCGTTAATCTCATTGTTTACATATAATTTCGGCTTACTTTCAGGCAAAACTCTATACACATTAAACTCTTCTGTCTTGTAATTTTTCCGTGCTTTCACTGAGTTTATCAGTACCATCAGCGAACCTTATTATTAGCATCCTGTCACCCTGAAATTTAATCTGTCTCATGACGCTGTCGTTTATTTGTGTCATCTCTTCTGTGATGTGTAGATTCAACAATAGGGGAAGGACTGCTTCCCAGTCTTACACCTTTTCAATTCGAGTTATGTTCCTTTTCCAATCTAACTGTCCGATTTTTAATCTTTAACTTACTATGTACTACTGTATTTTTCTTTTAGCTTACACTTACTATTCTGAGAAGTACCCTATTTTACACTGTCGACTGCGTTCCGCGATCCACAAATCCTCTAAACGTGTCTTAATTATTCCAGGAGTTCGGGTTCCATTAACAAGCTCAATGTCACAGTAGTTTCCTAAGGAAATAAACCATAGAACCCTAACAGAAATTCTACATGCTCTCCTTTTGTCCTGGATGCTATTCTTTCCAGCGACTTGGATAAGAAGCCGTCATTCTGATTTTGTTATTGTTCTCGTTCCTTTTTAATTTCACGGACGAGAAAGTTTGATGGTACGGCTCGAGACTCATAGGTTCTACAAACCAACTTGTACAATCGTTAGGCAGTCACTATTCATAATGAAGAAATTTCATATGGATACCATTACGTCTTCTGCCTTCTGTTAGCCTGTGACATTAATGCAGAATCCTCTACGTCACCCAAACCGATTCAGTTTTCTTCTTCGATCACGTCTTAATAGGACTCATTTTCTTCATAGAAGCCTTCAGAGTACTGTTCCCGCCTATTCACTGTCTCATCTACTTTAATCAGTGGAATTTCTCTTGCACATTTTATGTTGAGGCATTTGTTGTTAATTTCAGGGAATGCTGTTTTAATCGTTCTGTATAATGACCTGATGTTCCGACAATCTTTTCTTGAAGTATTTCTTCTGTTACCCAAAGTTTTTTAGTGGATACTTTCCTTTTACTTACATTTGTTTATCCAATATCTCTAATTGCCATTTTTTGAGACGAACTTTCTTCTTAAAATAAACCTCACATTGCGGTATTCATAATTATAGTATCAGCAGCCTTAAAATCTTTGAATGCACCTCATCGTTTCGCAGTTCTTCAGTATCCGACTTCTTTCCAGTTCGGTTTAGTCTGACGATTCCGTAGTACTTTAATCTACACCAATATTATGTCGTGCTCTGAGTCTAAAACTGTTCGTGGTTATACCTTACAGCTCTCCTAGCCCTTTTCTGGGATCACATCCTGTTAAACATGGGGTAAGGAAAAGATGCAGATTCCATATTTCCAGAAAGCATTTGACACAGTGTACACCGCAGTGTGTTAATGATGGTCTGAGCATGCGGAATAGGTTCCAGATAGGCGAGTGGCTCGAATCCAATACGTTGTCCTGGACATGGAATGTTCATCAGATACAACATACCGTGAGGTGTGCCACATGGAACTGTAATAGGATCGCTCTTGTTCTCTGTAAACATGAGGTGACGGGTAAAGTTAGCAGCTGTCTGTGACCTGACGACGCTGTAAAGTAATGGAATTTATCAAAGTTGGATAACCGTTGGAGGATACAGGGTGACTTAGACAGAATTTCTATTGATTGCTCTAAATTTAAGAAAATGCAAGTTAATACTGATGTACAGGATATCAATCCAGCAATACTCGTAGACAGCATTAGTATTGCACTGCTTGGAGCACCCACGTCAATAAAATATCGAGGCGATACGTTGCAAAGCGACATGAAATGGAACGATCACATACGTTCGATAGTGGGTAAGGTGAATGGTTAACTTGGTTTTCTGGGAGATGTGTAGGAAAAAGAAGCTCATTTACGAAGGAAACTAAGTATAGAATACTAGTGAATCCCATTCTTGAGTACTGTTCGAGTGTTTCGTATCTTCATCGTGTCGTTTTAAAGGAAGACGTCGAGCCAACTGAGAGGCGTGGTGTTAGATTTTCTTTCGGTAGGTTTTATCATCACACGAGTATTACAGGATAGATGGTTAACTAAAACTGTGTTTCCTGGAATGAAAGCGAAGTTCTGTTAGTGATAAACAGTTGATAAAACTTAAATAATCGGCATCTTCAGCCAACTGCTAAAGGATTCCCCTGTCAGCAATTTACATTTCGCATAGTAACAACTAAGACGAGCTAAGAGACATTAGGATTCGTACGGAGGCGCGTAGACAGTAGGCTTTTCATTGCTCCATTTGCTAGTGGAAAGGATGAGGACTTGTTAGTGTGGTGCAAGGTACCATGTACCACATCATGGATTGCAGAGACTGTAAGTAGATGTCGATCTAAATTCCAAACCTCTCACTGACCATACACAATCCTGGTTGAATCTCCCCGTGTCTCCAGGCATTTCCCTAGTGTCCCTTCTTCTCCTGTAAATCAGGATCAGCGTATTCCGCATTACAACTTCAGGTTAACAATGAAACGCAGTTAACATCTGTTTTCCTCATTCTCACTACCAAGCATATAATCCTTCTCAACCAGGACTTGTATAATTTCCCCTTGCGAAAGCGTTCGAATTCCCAGCATGATTATTCTTTGATCTCGCTTTACAAACAGAATTATCTTTCCAATGCCATTACATGCTTCATCTCACATCATGTATGGGACGTCGACATGCATGTTTGAAATATTGTTATTAGTACTAGTTCGCTGTGGGTTATGGTGGGAGAGGCCTAATACCGAACTATTAACAACAACTCTGCGCCACACCCTCCGGTTCGTGACACATCCCAGACACACTGCATTTTCTACTATTGTTGATATTACTGCAGCATCGTTGGAACATATATATCTGTGTACCTTCCGTTCCCATTCGCTGCTTTTGCATTTCCCTCTTCAGATTTTATAGCTTGTCTGCCACATTGGAACTTCTCATATGCCTTGCTCTACATCTACATCTACATGACTACTCTGCAATTCACATTTAAGTGCTTGGCAGAGGGTTCATCGAACCACAATCATACTATCTCTCTACTATTCCACTCCCGAACAGCGAGCGGGAAAAACGAACACCTAAACCTTTCTGTTCGAGCTCTGATTTCTCTTATTTTATTTTGATGATCATTCCTACCTATGTAGGTTGGGCTCAACAAAATATTTTCGCATTCGGAAGAGAAAGTTGGTGACTGAAATTTCGTAAAAAGGTCTCGCCGCGACGAAAAACGTCTATGCTGTATTGACTTCCATCCCAACTCGTGTATCATATCTGCCACACTCTCTCCCCTATAACGTGATAATACAAAACGAGTTGCCCTTTTTTGCACCCTTTCGACGTCCTCCGTCAATCCCACCTGGTAAGGATCCCACACCGCGCAGCAATATTCTAACAGAGGACGAACGAGTGTAGTGTAAGCTGTCTCTTTAGTGGAGTTGTTGCATCTTCTAAGTGTCTTGCCAATGAAACGCAACCTTTGGCTCGCCTTCCCGACTATATTATCTATGTGGTCCTTCCAACTGAAGTTGTTCGTGATTTTAACACCCAGGTACTTAGTTGAATTGACAGCCTTGAGAATTGTACTATTTATCGAGTAATCGAATTCAAACGGATTTCTTTTGGAACTCATGTGGATCATCTCACACTTTTAGTTATTTAGCGTCAACTGCCACCTGACACACCATACAGCAATCTTTTCTAAATCGCTTTGCAAATCGCTTTGAACTGGTCTTCGGATGACCTTACTAGACGGTAAATTACAGCATCATCTGCGAACAATCTAAAAGAACTGCTCAGATTGTCACCCAGATCATTTATATAGATCAGAAACAGCAGAGGTCCCAGGACGCTTCCCTGGGGAACATCTGATATCACTTCAGTTTTACTCGATAATTTTCCGTCTATTACTACGAACTGCGACCTTCCTGACAGGAAATCACGAATCCAGTCGCACAACTGAGACGATACCCCATAGCTCCGCACCTGGATTAGAAGTCGCTTGTGAGGAACGGTGTCAAAAGTTTTCCGGAAATCTAGAAATACGGAATCAACTTGAGATCCCCTGTCGATAGCGGCCATTACTTCGTGCGAATAAAGAGCTAGCTGCGTTGCACAAGAGCGATGTTTTCTGAAGCCATGCTGATTACGTGTCAATAGATCGTTCCCTTCTAGGTGATTAATAATGTTTGAATACAGTATATGCTCCAAAACCCTACTGCAAACCGACGTCAATGATATAGGTCTGTAGTTAAATGGATCACTCCTACTACCCTTCTTGAACACTGGTGCGACCTGCGCAATTTTCCAATCTGTAGGTACAGATCTATCGGTGAGCGAGGGGTTGTATCCTGTCTCGTTGTTTATCCTTTCGTTGGATAAACAATCTTTCTCTCGTAGTTAACTCTCCTCTTCCACAACATGAATGGACGCATACTTATGGGAGTCGAAAGATCATATTGACAAGGTTCCAATTACAGGCCATACGTCTTGTGCATACGTACCGTGTCTGTTCATTTCAGTGGATTCCATTGCCTCCCGCACCCACATCCAGACATTATTGATTGTTTTGCCTTTGTAGGCAGTTTAATATCCTCTTTGTTAACACCGTAATCAGAACACGCTTGACTCCTTATATTTGATATTTTCAGCGTTCTAAACAGACAGTTTATAAAACCATCGAGAACATCGAGTTCACCACAACAGCTCGGGACAAGAAGAACCGCATACCAGTGAAGAGTGTTGCTGCTACTGCACTTGTCGACGGACCTTGTGTTTTCTGTGGTTGTAGACTTAATTTTAGTATTGACATTAATGATACATTTGATCATGGGAATGGTTGACTCACTGTAGCCATTGTACGTGGAGGTACTGGAGTTCCTAACGTACCTGGACTTGAAACTTTTGTTGATAGAGACATTATTGCCTATCGGACCTACAAATCCGCGTAGTAGCAGCTTCTTGCGATAACAGGGACCTCGCTTTCTACAGTATCGATTACCAGGAAAGATACATTATATATTGTGATATCTGTAAGGGCCTGCACAGGTACGAGAAAAGAGAATAAGAGTGATTAATCATATCATATTTGTAACTGACCTAAGTTATGGGAAATGGATGACCGTTGTGATAATGGCTCTGCCTGAAAACGGATAAAAAGTATTGATAAGATAGTTCGAGGCGGCATCGAAATGACTAGGTATATCAATAGCTGGACCTTGATAATTGTTAAAATTTAGAAATGTCATATCGTACCGTTTAGGTACTTGATACTGGAAGACATAATTTTCTTAATATTTTATTAAGTAAATTAATCTTCGACTAGATACATTCATCCACACTGGTCTTCAGGTCTTGTTACTATGATGTGAACAGTGTGCCCGTCATCGCTCGATACAGAAGAGGCAAACAAACTAGTACACCTGCTTAGTATCGTGTCGGGCCCTCGCAAACACTCAAAAATGCTGCAACAGGACGTGGTATGCACTCCACTGTGATGGAGGGAATTGACACCATGAATTGCGTAGGGCTGTCAATAGATAGTCCATAGGTCCGTATGAGTACGAGGGGGTCGATATCAGTTCTGAACATCGCGTTTCAAGGCCTCCCAGATATGCTCAATAACGTTAATGTCTGGGTAGTCTGGTGGCCAGCGGATGCCTTTAAACTGAGGAGGGTGTTCCTGAAGCCACTCTGCAGAAATTCTGGTCTTGTGGGGTGTTGCATTGTTCTGCTGGAATTGCCCAATTCCATCGGAATGCACAATGGACATGATCAGACATGACGCTTATGTGCGTGTTATCTGTCAGAGTTGCATCTAGACGTATCAAGCGTTCCATATCATTCCAACTGCACACGCCCCACCCCATTACAGAACCTCCACCAGCTTCAACAGTCCCCTGCTGACATGCAGGGTCCATGGATTCATAAGGTTTTCTTCACACCCATACACGTCCATCCGTTCGATACAATTTGAAACGGGACTCGCCCGACCAGGCAACATGTTTCCAGTCGTCAACAGTCCAGTGTTGGTTTAAACGGGCCCAGGAGAGGTGTAGAGCTTTTGTTTCGTGCAGTCAACAATGGTACAGGAGTGGGCCTTCGGCCCCGAAACCCCATCTCGATGAAGTTTCGTTGAATGGTTCACACGCTGACACATGTTGATGACCCGGCACTGAAATCTGTATCAATATGCGGAAATGTTGTTCTTTCCAGTCATCGTTCGTCCCGTTCTTGCAGGATGTTTTTCCGGAGATTTGATGTTTTATGGGATTTCTGATATCCGCAGTACACTCGTGTCATGGTCGTATGCAACAACTCCGATTTCATTGCTGCCTCGGAGATGCTGCGTCTCATTGTTGTGCGCCTACTATAACACTACGTTCAAACTCACTTAAATTTTGATAACCTGCCATTGTAGCAGTGTCCTCCCTCGAGCAAGGGTGTGTGTGTGTGTGTGTGTGTGTGTGTGTGTGTGTGTGTGTGTGGCTGAGCAGTTTGGTTCCTTAGAAATTCACATACATTTTAACTACGGTAGACACTTGCCTTATATAGATGTTGCCGATCACATCGCCCTATTCGTCCTGTTTACACATCTCTGTATTTGAAAAGGCATGCCTATACTAGTTTTTTTGGCTGTTCAATGTAGTGCCTGCGCTTCCTCGTACTGTTCTGCCTTCGATCTTGTCTTGGAAGATTATCTTTTTCTTTAATTATCCCCTTCTCACAATGTTTTCCAGGAACTGGAAGGTTCTTTAGCTGATAGATAAAGAGCCAGTTCTTGTGATGCTACGGAAGCACTGGAAGCATGGGAGCATTACCTACTTTTTTCTGTCGATGGTACACGTAATTTTTTCCACTAACACTACATCTCGACAGCATCAGTTTCGCTCTTGTCACTAGCTTTCGCGGTACCCGTCTCGCAGCTGTTCGAGAACATAGGGAACACCTATAATTCAATTCAAGTACATCTATGTGGTTTTGAATAGTGTCCGATTCTGCCAAATCTTAGTAAGTTTAACAAGTGGGGATCGTTGTACGATGTCATTTTTTAATTTCTTCACCACAGTTTCTTATATCACTAAACAGAGATACTGGATATAGACAGTCATTCATCGATAAAATGTACTTTTAAAATTAAATTTTAGACTAAAAGACAATTTGATGGGCTGTCAGTTATCAAGGAAAGGATTCTTATGTCGAATTATGGAGCAACAATCGCTTGTCCTGAGGATGCTTCGATTCATAATACATATCTTACAGCGACAGCAATTGACAGCTAGACCGGTTCTACTCATGAAAATAATTTAATTTTTGTGCACCGATGTTGCAATTTAATCAAATTCCACAGAGGTAAAAGAATAAAGAAGTGAAGTTTAAAATTATGCGACAGTGATAAGAAGATCGAGTGCCTGTGTGCTAGTCCTGTTTATTTGTGAATTCTCACGGAACGCAGGAAAAAATTATATTACACTGCTATGTAAAACTTAAGGACGAGATAAAGAAAGTAACATAAAATATTAACAAATCCGTGGAAATGAATAAAAAGTTAGAGAGTTTGTGACCAGAGAACTCCCTGTCGTGCACAGAAAGCTGAATGTCACACGGCGTGAGGCCAGCGCGATTAGAGCCAAATGGGCACTGCGACACAAGGAAGTTTAAGCAACGGAAGAAGACAGTGTATGTCAATCAGTGATCAGTTACGGTGCACTGTGGTAACATTCTTCATAACAGCATGACCCTGTCCTCAGCTGGTGGTCTTATGACTATCGTTGCTACCTCTGGATCAGGGGGTTCTGGGTTCGATTCCAAGGCGGGTTGGGGATTTTCTTCACTCGGAGACTGAGTGTTTGTGTTGCCGCCATTATTTCATCATCATTCATGGATGTGGCCAGATTGGACTGAGTAAACATTGAGACGTTTTACGGGGCTGATAACGAGGCATTTGAGCGCCCCAGAAACCAAGTGTTTAGCAAACTGGACTCGTATTCGGGAGGACGATGGTTCAATCCCATCTCTGGCCATCCTGATTTAGGTTTTCTGTGATTTCCCTAAATCGCTTCAGGCAAATGCCGGGATTGTTCCTTTGAAAGGGCACGGCCGATTTCCTTCCGCATCCTTCCCTCACCTGAGCTTGCGCTCCGTCTCTAATGACCTCGTTGTCGACGGGACGTTAAATACTAATCTCCTCCTCCATAAACGAAACATCATCATCGTCAGCAGCAGCTTGAGCCTGGTACAACATGTGGATGACGTTAGGCGGGGAAGAATCCTCAAGAAATTGGAAGAAGGACGAAATGTGACGAGTGTATATGACTCTGGTATTACTTACGGCATCGTTTCAAGTGCTTGGGGAGCGTTTCGAACCACCCGCACTGCTCCCCAAAGAAGAGGAGGTGGTCGATCACAGTCGACTAGAACAGGAAATGACCACTACGTTGTAGAGCAAGCAGCAAGGGACACACGTCATACCACATATAACTAAAATGGAAGGCAAGGAAGCACATTCTCCGAACTGTCATGGCGACTGCATGGGTGTTATTTATTTCGCCGATGACCAGTACGTTGTGTTTCATTGACGCCCGCAGATCAGTGGAACGGTCAGCGATGGTTCCAAGAGCATGTGGACAGGACCATCGAGGAGTGGTGTCAAGTGGCCTTCTCGGATGGGAGTAGATACGGTCTGACGTGGTTTCATATGGCCAGAGGTGGACACAAGTAATGCATCAAGGAACATTGTCGACCATCATTCAGGTATTAGGTGTGGGAAGGCATAATGTTCAATGGGGATACTGACCTTTGAACACTCAGCAGTGAACGTTATTATGACACTGTACACATTCCCCTTGTGTATCTTTTCAGAGGTGCTTTCGGCTCTGACTTCATATTAACTGATGACAATGCGCGACCTCATCGGTGGTGGAGCTTTTGGCAGAATATCCAGCTAGTAGGCTGGCCTGCCCGTTCCCCCCACATCATCGAGCTCCTGAGGGATGCTTATGGGAGACGTACTGCAGCACTGTCCACATGAACCATCGACCATCCAACATTTGTCTACCACACTGGTGGTGGAAAGAAATGCCCTACTTCAAGAACTCTTTACAAACCCAGAGATCAGCTGAGAGCATGTTGCAGAACACGCATTGCCGGATGTGGAGCTCGTGTACTCTGTTAAGAACCATGTCCCGCCTTTTGTAATGTCCAGTGACCATCAGAAATCGTAATGACATGGGTGTAATTATTGTCTTTGAATAACTTCTGTTCCTCTCATTGCGTATTTGTTTCAGTTACCTTATGTACTATGGTTGACTTAAAAGTAATGCCTCCACCTTCGAAATTCTTCAACAGTTGGCACCACTAGTATGTGGCACTTACTGGTTTGTTCCGTAGCCTCTTCTCTACAGCTCCAGTTGGCGGGAAGCCTTAGCATTGAAATTTTGTGCTTTTAAGGTAAAGTATGGAAATCTGCGCGGACGGTCGCTCAGTGCGGTCTAAGCAACATGCAGTCATTGAATTATTGGCAGCAGAAGGTGTCACTCTAGCGGAGATTCATCGGAGAATGAAAGCAGCTTATGGTAGTTGTGTTGATGTGTGTACTGTGCGTCGTTGGGCGAGTATGTTTAAAGATGTTGAGGCGGAAATCTGACCTGCGTGACAAACAAAGAGTCGGATGTCCTTTAACAGCAACCACTGAGTTTCAGAAGCAAAATGTTGATAGATTGATTGAGGGCGATTGTCGTATCACTCAGAGAGCAAGTGCAAGCACAATCAGCACTTCACAAGAACGTGTTGGTCACCTTATTGCTGCCCTTGGCTATCGGAAGATCTTTACGCGTTGCGTACCCTGGATGCTGACACCGGAAATGAAAACGCACGGACTTGAAATTTGCCAGGAACTGCTCTCGCTTTACGAGAATGGAGATAACGCCATTCTCCCTTCAATTGTGTAACGGAGACGAAACGTGGGTACACCATTAAGACTCAGAGACAAGACGTCAGTCTATGGAATTTCGACATAAAGACGTCCCAGGAAAAGAATTTCTAGACCCAGCCCTCAACTGGAAAAATCATGGCCACACCGTTCTGGGACGCAGATGGTGTTATCGATGTTGATTTCCTTGATCGTGGAACAACAATTAATTCAGAGCGTTACATCACAACGCTGCGAACTCTGAAACGACGTCTAACAAGGGCCCGAAAGAAAAAGGGAAATAACTTTCTGCAGCATGACAATGCCAAACTGCATACTTCACGTGCCACCACACCAGAACTTCAGAAACTGAATCTCACCATCGCACAGCATCCTGCATACAGTCCAGATTTAGCACCGTCAGACTTCCATCTGTTCCCAATAATGAAATACGATCTCCGGAGTCATCAATATGCTTCTGATGAGAGAACTGTGAGGCGGTGGTTACGGAAACAGTGTGCCGACTTCTTCCGTGACGGCTTCAGAAGACTTGTTCATCGTTGGCAGAAATGTACCCAGTTGGCTGGTGATTATGTGGAAAAGTTAATATTGGCAATTAAAGATCACATATTAAGGATTGTTTCTGCATTACATTTATTAAAATATTACCATCCGAACTCAATTACCGAGAGTGGAGGCATTACTTTTCATTGAACCCTCGTATTATACTGTGAGATTTCACTCTACGTATGGTACAACTTTCATCAGAGCTATTTTATTTGCAGTGACACGTCTTGTGAAAGTTATCTTCTTTCTTAAGTTTTGAATATCAGCGTAGTTAAAGTTTTGAACACTGAATAATATCTCAGTACATCCTTTTTACTAAAGTTGCAGTGATAAACAAACCGAGGGAGACGTTAAGTAAACGGCAGTAGCAACAAGTGTCGGCCACAAATCACCCGCGAGTAGTGTTTATATAACATGCATGGGCATAAAAGCAGAACAGCCTGGGGAGAAGGCGGAAATTGAGAGCGGCGCTTCTGCTGGCGCCACATCCGCAAATACAGTCTGGTGCGCGAAACGCTGGCCCCACCTCGATAACATCCGCCGAAGCACTAATGTCGGTGTTGGATGGCAACTGCTGCGCTGGGATCATCAACAGCTTTGGCGACGCGATGCGAACGGCGCGGTGTGTCGTCAGCGCCGGGACGCACCCTAGCTGCCTGCAGAAATGAAATTACCCAGTCTGATGTCTGCAATCGCGCTTTCGTTAGCACACGTTTCGCTTTAATTACCCAATTAGGGAGACGGCGGCGCCGCGCTGTCCTCTGTTTGTGCCCGCTCACGCCGCGTGGGGCCAATTGCCGCAGTACGAGTAGGAGGGCGCGTTGCACAGCAGAGCCGAGCGGCGAGGAGCGGTGCTTAGCAACGCAAATTCGCACTCATAAACGCGGCGGCCGCCGCACGGCGCGTGCGGATTCCGAGACTCCAGACGCGTCGTCTTTGACATCGCTGCTCAAAGTTCGGAGTGGCTGTGAGGAGACAGATGGGTGCACTGTACGAGGCAGGTACTCAAGGAGGTCCAGTGTCCGATGTAATTTATAGAATATTCGCATATGCTAATACTTTAATGCAGAACGGAACTAAGTTGAAAAAAAGTTAGTTCCAATTTTGGCTACCAGGTGCAAATCTGCCGCTGTTCAGCACAATGTTCATATCTCCGGAGCTCGTACAGAACAAAGAATAAAATCAACGTTATGCCTTTTTCAATTTATTGTTTGAGACTTTTGCCCACGTCCCATTTTAATCCGTTACACATCGAAATATTTCTACATGTCTTTCCTGCTTTCACAGCTCCTGATTTGCATCTGGTGACCAAAATTGGAACTAATATTTTTTCTGCGTAAATGGATTTTGCGTTAACGTGTAAGAGCATCTACCAAGTTTCGCTGTCAAACGACACTTAAAACCCACGTTGTACTTCTATCAGTTGCTGCATTTTAGTTGTAACCACTCGATCTGTGTAGCGTGTATAAAAATTTTAACGTCACTAAACTGAGTGTTTGGGGAGCTAATGCTTGATCCACTGTGAGGATAGAGGGAACACCAGTTCTTCGCCGCCGCGAGCCTCGATATCATTGGGTAGTTACTGATGAAAAATGGAAATATATAGCCTAAATATATGCCGTAGCCCAACGATATTTAGATGTTTTAAATAATCCAATTAGCATAGGGCACGTAAGGTTCCCTCTCCCAGATTTTGCCACAACAGAATATTAATCTCTATAGTAGGATATGAGGCGGTAATTTGGGCGTCAAGCTCACTATGGCTGGTCATGGCTGTGAGGAGGGTGCAGTGGGATATGGTGTCACGCTCAGTTGGGGCGTACAGAAGAACTACTGGCTCGCATTACTGGGGTTGATGGGGCTTAGAATGCGTGAATGGGCATCATGTCACTGGGTAACGAAGGGAAAAGTTGAAAGGACTGGAAGTTATGTGGGTAGGGGTGGGAGACAAATTTTCAGTCAGAAGAAGAGGGTAGGAGCTATGGGAAGACTCATTGGAAAATGAAGAAACAGGGCGGAGGGTTTATCAGCTCTTTCCTGACGTTATACAAAGATTACAGGCGGGGTACTTCAAGCCGAGTAGGGGTCTGTTGCACGTCCTTTCAGGACATGGACCATATCCGATATATTTATGTCGTTTTCGGGAACGGGCTACACTCGGGTGTGACTGTGGCGCTGCAGAAGGTACTCATGCTCACGTGATCTACGACTGCCCGACATATGATGTGGCAACCGAACTAAGGCAACAACTACCCATCCATGACACTTAAGACGCGACGATGCCTTCCTGATACTTAACACTTTGGCAAACGAGGCATCACAAAAGAACCTGAGGCACTTTATAAGGGACCACAATTATTCTGAATGAAAAGAACTAACTAAGACCGAGATGCACCTGCCCAGTACTGCCGGGTGCGGAATGGGCGATCGCCGTTACGGTCGAGATCCACCGCGCTCCTGCATCAGGGAGGCAGATGTGTCACCAACACCGAACTGACAACAGAACCTACTTATTAGGTATTAGGTTCTAGTAGCTTTAGAACAGAACGTAGGTATCAATTAGGAACGACTAACACGATAGGGACTGCGGTGAGCTTAAGTAATTTAGGCCAGTCCAGTGCCAGGGGCAACCCCATTGGGATTAGCTCGGTGGGCAGGCCAGTAACCATAGGTTTATAAGGTATGCTGGCACACCTGTAACGCAGCAGTGATTATAGCTTTTTGTATATTTGTAGAGTAGAATAGTTAAAAATACCAACCTTATCGATAGTAAAAGCTTCTTAAGAAAATACGCAACTGCAACTGTAAATCGAATTGTAAGACCCACTAATTAGCTTAGGTATTATGTTATAATGTATGATTATTGTATTGTGTTTAGAATAAAGATTTCTTTTTTTTTTAAAAAAAAAAGAAGAAAACTAATGGCTGAAGGTCTGCACGGCCGCGCTTATGTATATATCCGCAGTAACAATAATTACTTTGTAGATAAAATTGTATGCGACTGGAATTTTGCAGCTGATATGTGATGTCTTTTAAGACAGGTCGCTGTTCTTACTAAATAATGTGAAGACTTCGGTGTTACATTACACTATCTTCGGGCCCCTTGACCGTCGTAAAACTTGAGGAATCCAGTCTCGGGTGCAGTCATAACATGAGGTGATATTAAATAAACAGTATCCATAGGTCTCTGGTTTACACGACACTATCACTTCTTCCATGAACTAACTACTCGTCAGCGGTGTAGCTTATTACCCCTACCTTTTATTTTACAAGTTCTTTTATTTTATTTTTATTTTATTTTATTTTACAAGTTGACTATATGACTGAGATAAATTGATCCAGGCTGAGCTTATCACACGGCATATTTTTCAATACAGTGCATTTTCAAACTACCTCCTTCATTTTCCATAGGTTTAAGCTGACCTTGCCCATTATTCTTGAACCTGTAACTACATTAACGCTGTCTATATAACCATTCTGTAGGTACTAGGATGTAGCAGTTAGATTGATGAGACAAGAGTTTATAACCACTTCTCACCGCGGTAATGAATGGCCTTCTGGTGCGTGTGCTTCACATAGTAATGAAATAATATAAGCGGTGCAGAGATGAATAGAGAATCATTTTGTCGGCGATGCAGACCGTTAATTAGGAAATAGTCGATATGAGTGACTCTGGCAAGAGAGTAAATCGCTACGGTCCGGCACTTACGAACGCTCATCTCGGAAAAACGAAGACAGTCTGTTGTTCTCGTACCAATCTCGTGGACATCAATGGAAAGTGGTTGCATGACGGTGAAACGACGAGTGCGTGACAGGTAGTTCAACATCTACATTTCCTGACCAAAACATCGAGTCCGGAGGCGATCCTCCTTTGTACAGTAAGATAGGCACCGCTCTGCGGCATATCTGCTGACAGAGGACAATGCTGGTTGAGGCACAAGTATTTGGGCGAACAACTTTCAGCGCACATTATTGAAGATTGTTGCCTCTTTGACTCATAGTCATCAGTGATGACTGTAGTGGGCATGGGTTCATCGAGAATGGTCTGTAAACAACTGGAAACATGAATCACGTTTCTCATTGCCACAGGTCGATGATCACCTCAAGTTATGCCATTATCTAGCTGAACAACTGCCGAAGCATGCACCGCGCCTCGAACAAAAGCCGCTAGGGGGCTGTATTGTGCTACGCCGGACATTCACCTGTGCTTCCATGAGGCCTGTAGTGGTAATACAAGCCACCACGACAGTTGTTAGCTACGTCAACAGTATTGTGGACTACCAGTATATATTCAAGCTTGAGACTTCCCCGATAATAACAGCATATACCGATGCGTCTGGGTCCCTGTGATAGTACCTTACGTCGGGATAACTTTGCAAGGCACACAAATGGTGCTTCAACGATTTGAGGAGCACGTTAATGAACTCACGTTGATGTGTTAGTCTTCAAATTCACGTGGCCCGAACTCGAAGCAATCGTGTGATGGCCATATCTGTGTCCACAAACAACCGCTCCGTAGTAGGTACGTGACCATGTTTTGGTCTATCATTGTATCTGACTATTATATCGGCTGAAAATGCTCTAAGAAACATCGTAGCAGTCCTGAAATCTCGGGACAGTCTTAGGAATACATTTTGTTGCGCAGGTCTCATTGTTCTGTAGCCTTGTAGTCGCAACCGACGTGGACGGTCACTCTAAAAATGACATTATAGATGGCGCTATGATATATACGAAGAGCGTGAATGTATGCAAGTACTCGTAGTTTCATACGTTTAAATCCTGTTTTCACTACCTTGACTACTTTTAAAGTTAGAACTGAGTAATACGTTCTGAAAGGGATTCTTTCACATACCTCACAGCGATATCTTTAACTAAGGAATATTCTGCGGAATTGCTAGGTATGCCCGAGTCACCTAGTTGTAAAGTGTATTTCCCGTAGAGATGGTATCAAATGCAGGTTTATATCATTGCTTTGAACCGCACTCTATCGTCAGTAGAGCTCACGTTGGATAATAAACCAGTACTAAAATAAAACGTTCGTGCTACGAGATGTTTCAGTAACTACAGTGTTACTTATAAATGACAGAACTGATTTCTCGTAAGAATCAGTTCGTATTTTCAAGAGACAAACAACGGAGAAATTAAATCACAATTTATTTCTCAGATTTGCTCGGAGAACGTAGAGAAAAATGGATGAACTCTAAGTGTAGAATCTCACATTCACTGTGT
The DNA here is from genome assembly GCF_023897955.1 of Schistocerca gregaria. NCBI lineage: Eukaryota > Metazoa > Arthropoda > Insecta > Orthoptera > Acrididae > Schistocerca > Schistocerca gregaria. The sequence continues at coordinate 368,034,355 of NC_064926.1, forward strand.
ATAGTATTAATTTATTATTTCTCATCGCATTCCAGCCTTGAAATTTTCTTACGTGTTCACTGCTGAAACCAAATCTGCACTTTCCTTCTATTCCACAGTTAATATCGTTATTCCACTAAGTTACGTTATTTTACTTTGATGCACAATACAATACCTTGCCTGTTAACACTGGCAATGATGTTTAGATAATTTATACGTCAAATTATATCACGCACTCTTACAACACTACCATGTATCGATTTACTGAGCTTTCTCAGTAATCAGTCTTCAAGTGCTCGTTTTCATTCATAATGCCATTGTCTGTTGCACATACGCCTCTGTAAAAACTGTTTGTTTAATTTTCTGGAGACTCACGTACTCGCAACGAAAGGTTATTTCTTGTTACATTGGATCTATCTGTTACCTGGGTGATTTTACTGTGATTAATGATGTAACAGTACACTGGGAAACGATTTTTTCTTGTTGTACTTGCTTACTGTCCACAACATTTGGATTGTTTGTTGAAAGAAATAAATTTCTAGATCGTTTATTTAATCTCAAACAATTTTTATGTCTCATATATAGACTAATCCAGATTCTAAGTTATGGATATTTTGGGAGTTTTGTTACGTTATGCATCCTGACACTCGTAGACGTTTCAGTGTCGGTCTATTTAGGAACTCGGTACTTTGTCTGCATATGCGGTGTCGTAACTTAAATAAAAATTTTCTGGCACTTAAGAGTAAAAGTAGAAGCAGATTCATTTTATTTAATGGTTTGTCTTTCTGCAGTCATTCCTAGTAGTCAAAATGAAAGTATATATTTGTTGACCAGAAATCCGGTCAATGCGAGTCAGGAGATCTTACAACTTATAAATACTGATCACGTGTAAACACAATGCAGGGCGAGGGTATGTGGGAAGAAAAATAAGGGAACTTAAGGTAGAGGCTGGTAGAGACAAAGGCATGGTTAGAGCAAGTGGAAGACAGAGAAAGAGAGAGAGAGAGAGAGAGAGAGAGAGAGAGAGAGAGAGAGGGAGGGAGACAGGTAGACAGACAGAAAATTTTAGGTTGTTTCCAGTAGGGTTTACATACCGATTATTATTCTCCCATTCTTTGTACAATTTGCTAAAGAGCTGCCAAACGAGGTCAGAAACCCGAAAACTGGAAGTGTCTGTTATTCCGAGGCAGTACATTTTAGAACGGAACTTTTGTTGAACGGAACTTGCAGAACTACGATCACAGGAAGAGGAAAAGGAAATATCACAAAAATAAAACCTCGGGAAAGAAGTTATCCAAGTAAAAATTATAATGTAGCAGCGCCAGGTAGCTTTCGGCGCAAACCAGCAAAAATAATTCTTCCTGTCTGATGGAAATTAAATTTTTCTTCTCACCTGAACTAACACAGTCCCGTGAATATCGCGACTCCCTGTGGGCGTAAAAGAACGTCGTTTATGTTTAGGCCTTTGTGTAAACTTCTTGTTACTGTGACCGCTGTTTATCCTTTCATGCGTAAACGAAATACGCTCATAATTTTGTAAGACGTACGACATAACTCTTATATTATAAAGTGATAGAACACGGTTATCACAAGTTGAAAAAAAGTGACGCGTGTTATATTCACGCTGTTGCTACAGTATAAAACATTGACAAAGACTGTTAATTTATCACCATTTGAAGGCTACGGCAAAATTCTGCTAATATTATATCTGTGCGATATCTGTTCTTTTGGAAAACACTCATACACACACACACACACACACACACACACACACATACACAAAGAATTTCCCTCGAGTACCAACTAAACACTACTTTAGTAGTGTGTGGATAAGCTGAGACTTTTGGTCTGACGGGAGACGTGCTATGATAGTCCGTGGTGTAGCGATTAAGACTGTGTCCTGTTCGCTTACTGGTCAGAGCAGCTATCTAGTAAACAAGAGACCTTGGTCAGAATATTGACACGGCACAAATTTTCAGTTCTCTTTATTGATTTCAGTCGATGCCCGGTCGTAGCCAATGCCTGTCGTGCCTTTGTGTCTCACTTCTAATATCGTTCTCGAGCATTAAATATATTCCAACCTTCATTCCGTTAATAACACGTACATCCAGAGTAACGGGTTTGTTTAATAGATTTCAAAACTTTTGTTGAATTCCAACATTATGTCATCAGTAAGATCAACACATCTTATTGTTTCTTTATTTTACCTTCTCAGTTACAATGAAAATTTCGACAAATTGTGACTAGTTTCGAAAGCGTCCATTCATTATCGAACCGTTACCTTAGCGGCTTTCAAGTGATTAATGAAATTACATTTTGAGCTGTTCACAAATTCGAACATTCTGTTTTCTTTATCTGTGCGTAGTAGGAACTTAAGTTAGGGCCTCAGAATGTTTGAAGTTAAAGAACTTTCGCTAGTTGATTTGCCTTGCATTGTATTTAATGCTAGAATTACATTTAACCCATACAAATACTACAATTTATCCAGCCTTCTTAGCTTGATGCTAGAGACCACTATGTCGAGAGTATGTTTACTAGTTTCAATTCCTGTAAGTTATTGATTTCAGAACATTTTGTGAGTCGATGATTATTACTGTATTAGGGTTTATGAGGAATCATGCCTATTTTACTGCATGCACAACGACAAATGTATCTCTGAGAAATATGGAAGAATCGCATGTTAGTTGAAACTTCGTTTCTCCGCAGTACGTGAACAGAGGAAAGCACAACCCATATGTTTTCTCATACTCAGTTTTGGGCAGTCATTATAGATTTGAGTATATCGTGCCCACTTTCTTCCCTTGTACGATGTAGGTGGAGGCCCGTATCATTTTCCTTTGATGGAACAGTCGACACATGTTACAGGAATGTTGTGATGAGATATGGGGTGGTCATACAGCAAAACTGTAATGACTTCAGTTCAGTGTACTTTATATTTTGCACTTATTCCCAGAGTTCTTACCGCCTTTTGATACGAAACCACTGTGTCTTCCCATTCTGCGAATATGAGGAGACTTGCTCTCTGGAGGAGGGTGTTAGTGTGGCAAGAAAGCATAACTCCACGGCAAACGCAAAGGATTTTGTTTTGCATTTTATCCAGTAGTGCCAAGAACATTTTAGCAGCTTTGTGTTAGACCATGCATGCATAATCTATAGAGGAACATATAACCACGCTGCGTAAAGAAGGAGAATACTGTAGTAGGTCCCTCACCAAGCTTTTTTGCATTCTACTAGAGTAAGCCCCACCATTCTTTTTGGATGTACTGGCTACAGTTTTGATACAAAGTCTCTAACTCATTCTTGAAACAAACAGAATGCTGAGAAATCTAGCCTGGGATTTTATTTGGATTTTGTGAGCAGAGAGTCTTACACTGTTCAAACAGCCTTGTACAGTTCGTTTTATGAAAGGAACAACTGTCGATTATTTTGGATAAATATTTCGGCCTCAATTATTTAATGTCTGTTTCAGTATGTCCACTGCCATTGACAGATAGGACAGAGCGTGAACCAGATCGGTGGCCGGCCGCAGTGGTCTAGCGGTTCAGGCGCTCAGCAGTCCGGAACCGCGGGACTGCTACGGTCGCAGGTTCGAATCCTGCCTCGGGAATGGATGTGTGTGATGTCCTTAGGTTAGTTAGGTTTAAGTAGTTCTAAGTTCTAGGGACTGATGACCACAGATGTTAAGTCCCATAGTGCCCAGAGCCATTTGAACCATTTTTGAACCAGATCGGTGTTCGACACATTAATAGAAATATCGTGTGCATACTGGAGGATTTTCACAGGGGCAGGAATAATTCTCTCGGGCTCGTTAGTGGGCCTATAAAGTGCAAAGAACAAAGGGCTGAGGGCAGCTTCTTGTGGAAGACCTGTAGTAACAAAACGTGGTCCTATTAACTTACTCCGAATGCGAACACATATGCTTCGTCTGGAGAGATAAGTTTCATTTCCGTAAATCAGCTGTGATGGAATTCCGGTGGTTTTCATCTTTGTTAGCAACGCCGTTATGTGAATATTATTACAGGCAGCCACAATACCAAGAGAGAAAGCTGTAACATTCTCATTCTTTCCTTATGTAGATGCGTAGGCTTCCAGAGCCAAAAAACACCGAAGAAAGACAATCCTTGAGAAGCCAACGTTTCGGCCACAGTTACGGTGCCCTTCTCTAGGGATCACTGACATGCTTTAACAGTCGATTATATTTTCTCATTACTGGTTATTTAAAATGACGTTACGTCACAGTTTTCAAAAACAGGTCGATAAATGGGGATCTGCTGTTGTCTGTTGCTTCTTTCGCTGTTTGCTATGATTGGTGCTCATCGCCAAATGAGGCGTGAGCTGCTGTTTTCCTTCTGCTGGACCTAGGCCGCGCAGGCCCGTAACTCGCCGGTAGCGCCCGCGTTTCATGTTTTTGGTGGAGCCTGTTGGACTCAGTGAGCTGGCAGCCAAGATCTGGGAAGCGCGCATCTGTCTTCTCTGTTCATATTGTTAAGACATTCTACAATTTCTACGGCTTCTCTGATGAAAGCCGGCGAATTAGCCAGCACGCAGGTTTCGTTAAATATGTTTTCCTTGTCGCAGCCTTGTTGGTGTTCGGCTAGTGCAGACTTGATGAGCTGTCCCATACATATGTAGCGCTCACGCTCTAGTATGCGTATTGCTATTGACCTGCCCGTCTTACAGTTGCATAAGTCTCAGCACTAACAGTCCACCTTGTGTCACAGTGTGTAATTCATCTGTCTTGTCCTTCGAAGGGCCCAGCACATACTGGATCTTGCAGCTGCTGTGGTAGGGACGCTAGACATTATTCCGGCGGAGCAGTTTACCATTCCTGTCATTGATGTTTGTCACGTAAGGTAACCGTGTGCTAGCTACAGGTGGCAATATCTTGTCCTCTCGCTTCCTTTTATATGTTTCCATGGCTGCTGGATCGATTTGTGGGAGTAACAATTGGCCACTAATATTCTGCGTAGACTTTTGCGATCATGTGTTACGTTTTGAGCATCGCTTAGGAGCTGCGTTCGTGTACCAAAAGACGGATAACTTAGTTCATATGTGTTGGCTGATGGTTACATTGGGCATTCACTTATTTTCTTCTTCTGGCGCCATAGATATCAGAGGTTCAGATATTTAAATTAGCCACTGCCTTTCCCAAATGCTAACTGATTTGACCAAACGCTGTAAAGTCGTGCCTAAGCACAAAGAAAGAGAAATAGGTCTCCTATATGTTTTCAGCATAGGGACTACTAATTGAGTTGTCCAGTTCTCTGTTAATTCAGCGTTCATCTCTATCTGGTTAAATATCTGTAGCAATATTCTGTCGATTACGTCAAGGAGGATCTCTGTGGTCTGGTTGTGTATTCCGTCCTTGCTGGTGGGAGAACTAGCCACCTTTGTTAACCTTCAAATAATTTATCTACCGTCTAGAATATTGTATCTCATTTATCTGTGATAAAAAAAAATGAAATAGTTGTTCGAGACGTTATAATTTTCTACTGTGATTTTAATATTAACGACAATTTTAATGAAGAAAGCGGTGAGCAACAAACCGAACTCCTGATCATCTAACACAATACAAAGGGAATCGTTAAAGAGAAAATAGCTCGATATGAATGTAGATAAAGAAACGTTACCTAAATAAGCAGTTATTGTATCTAACGTTTACAGTGAAAATCACTAAAGCTGTACGTAATATATGTACATTCTCTTCGTAGTAAGACGATAAGTTGTAGCACCTGCAAATAAATATGGTAGAAACATTTTTATGAAATACGTAATAAAACAGTAATACTGTAAAGAAATGTTCAGTGAATTTTGTAAAACAGTGATGAACCATTTTTACGAAGTTCAAGCGTGCTTCAACAATTGTAAGTAAGCAACTTCTGTTAATCAGTACAACGAAAAGGCAGCCAAAGCTACAAATTTCACTTTTTTTTTTATTTACTCGATGACTAGTTTCGGGCCGCGACACATTTTCAAATCATCGTAGCAGATAGTCAAAATAGTATTTCCGAAAATGTAGAAAACGTTTATTACGAAGTGCAAACGAACACTTACAGGACATACGGACAGCGCTATAAGCGCTGTAACAGTGCATTTCAACTTCATAACACATGGTGTCTGCATTTTCGAAAATATTGTTTTGACTGTCTGTTATGATGATTTGAAAGTCGGTCCCGGCCCGAAACTAGTCACCGAGTAAATAAAAAGAAACTGAAATTAGCGGATTTAGCTGGTTTTTCATTGTACTGAGTGGAACAGATTTCAGAACTAAATGATTGGCACACCATGTCTTGTAAGAAGACAGATTTGAGACATCTACGAACAAGTACTTCCTTATTTCTCAGAGTTTTATAGTGCATTGCGTTATTAACGTCATAGTTAATATGGCTTAAAACACCTTTGGTGAAATTGGTACTGAATATTCATACGTCTTACAAAGGTAATCAGCGGAAAGTGAAAACGGAAAGACCAAACAAGTCAGGTTAATAGAACATGACGACCTTCTAGAACCAAAATTGTTAATGACAGAAACTGAAAGTTACAAGTATTTAATATCAATAAAGCACAAACGAGGAAGGTAGTCAGTGTAACAGAAAGACGTTAACTTTTTTTAATTAAGCGTTTTCGTCATCTGGAAAGATTAAAGTCTCCATTCCCTCTCTTACAATTATCTAGATACCCTGTCTTTCAACAGTACAATTTTTATAGCTCTTCACTAACTTGCAATCATAACGACAATGATCATAAGAATAAGACTAATGACAATATGTATAGTCATGAGTAAATGTTATTTAAGAAATACTGGTCTTCTTAACATGAAGTAATTTCCCATACACTAACCAGTAACAGAAATTCTTGTATGTCCATTATTCTGACTGAATGGTTCAGGGGCTTACGCCGTTCACTTGTGTAATAAAATGGAACGCCTGCTGCCGTCCTTTCGGTGTTATGTATTACATAGCTGCCAGTTTCGGTGATTCAGTACACCATCTACAGGCCTTAACTGACGCCGAGGGCGCTAACTAGAGTCGTATACACGATGCCATCAGTGGCCAACATCTATGAACTGGTTTCCGTAGACCGTAACAACGATTTCGTGTCGCCAACGATCAGCTACCATCTCACAAAGGACGGCTGTATGTGTTCAATTTTATTACGTAAACAACAGAAATCGACAGGCTGTGAAACTTGCGTGGTCTTGGAATAGACAAAATTAAAGGATCACAAACTAAACAGAGACCCATTCCTTACTTTTGAGGATAAACGACTGCAGTCACGAAAAAATCTAATCAAGGCATGTTACTTGCAATACCGTTATGCTTATGATATCAGCGTCTACTGTACACTATGGCGTCAAATCTAGTGGGCACTGTTGCAGATATCATTGACTACGCCTTAGCCATAAGCGTTTTCCATGAGGCTCGGAAACAGGGATTAGTTAAACAACTACTAGAAAAAAGACATTGCGCGGCATCTTCCTGTTACCGACTCATTTACACGCTTCCTGCACTGTCCAAGGCATTACAATATATAGTCAACGAAAAACTAACAAACTAACTAACTGCTAACTGCTAACAATTTTCTTGGCGAATACCAAGCAGTTTCCGTAAACATTGCAGATCAACATCGCCTTCATAAAGGCAAAAGATGACCTGCAGCTAGCCATGGATGCACAAGAGGTGACTACTATGAGCTTCTTAGACTTCAGCAAAGCATTTGACATCTTCAGCTTCGGCATTTTACGTGCCAAACTTGGCAGCCTAAATATTTCTCAAAGTAAAATACCGTGATTTCGGTCATACGCTAAGGCTCGCCAGGCACCCGTCATAGTCGGAGATTGATGGCACTGGGTCCTGTATCCGTTTCCTTTCATGTAAGTGTGGTGTCATCAGTTTTGTCCTACTACAGATACTACACTATGCTGATGACTTCCAGTAGTTTCATAGTGAAAAAGGAATGAAATGAAAGACAGCAAACGAGTCGCTATCGACCGGTGCACACTATCAATCTGGTCGTCTGGTGTAGCGTTACAGCTCAAACCATCCAAACTCCAAGCGACTCTGCCGTGATAGACACACTAGCCCGAAATCTCGTGAATTCCAACCATCGTTAAATCGAAATGAAATAAGTATAAACTTCTCTTCCTCAGCAAAGGGTCTACGAGTAGGCTAATAATAGAAGAAAATCTAAACAGGGCTGAGCATTACATGCATTCTGAGAGAAGACATCAACCTCTGCATGTCCTGCAAAAATGTAAATGACTCTTCCCTCATGACCTAAAAATTGTAAAACTTGTAAAATCACATACTTCCAATTACAGATTACAGGAACGATATACTGATAGGCCTTTCTCAGGCAAGCTCCTGATTTCTGGGCCTGCTTATGGATGCGTGTGTTCGTTTGATCTCTGAAGTTCGAGTCTTTGATCACATTTCACCATTATATGTACAGCTACCCAGTGTGTAAGACAAGCACAGAGATTTCGAAACTCTTGGCCTTCTCTACCGTGTTATCAACGTACATTTTCCTTCACACCTCTCTTTGACCTAAACGCTGTTGACTGAACAAGGCAGAAACACCACTTCCCATCAGAACCAAATCGTTTCTGTTCCAATCCATCGTCAAGCCTCTCTCTCAGTAACAGAAACTGGACTCGGAAATAACCTCCCTCATTAGAAAATTGAATAACATCTCCATCTTTAGATGACAGTTAATGGCATTTCTACTAAATCAACAATAACGCTTATATACAGCATACACCCTATACACAATTGTCACGCTAGTAAATCCTTCTTTCCAATTAGATCTTCCTCATTTCCCATAACACTCAGCTGTGCAGTCATCGCAAATTTCCTTTCACCAGAACACGCTATGTCTCTAATTAGTGCAAAAGCAAATTATTTTTATATCTGCCATTGTCGTTACTGATTTTACTGTCGTTATTATTATTATTACTATTACTGCAGAAGTAAAATACTGCCAGTATTAACTATATTACTTCACAGTCAGTGTTATTTATTCATATTGTGACTATGGACACTCAAATTACTTGAACACCATTTGTCATTTTAAAATTTTTATTTCTTAGGTAACTAATATATTAAAATAGGACTGTATGTGTGAAACATGGTCCGACGTAAGCCAGGGGATGAGGCTTAGAATCATATTAGGTCAGACAAATAAACAAACAAATAATTACGTGCTTTGCGAATGACATCATAGGGAAACCAGTGACAAAGATGCAAAATGATTCAACGTGGAGAAGAAGTTGTCTGGTTTTAGCAATAGAAATAATAGGGTTATATTACAAAGAGAGATGGTAGCAAGAAAAGACGGAGATTCACATAGATGGTTTATAAATTGACAATGATATTATTTCCTAGCAGGACCGCCAGGAAACAGATGGTATGTCGAGAGGGTAGCGTCTCCGTCGGTAACTGGCAAGGTCTTCATCTCCTCTCGAGTGCAGTATGGATTTGTACGGGAGTAAGGTTGCAGGGTTATTTTCTTTTCTTTCTTTTTTTTTCTTTTTTTTGCAAGCTTGTGCCTCAAATAGAGAAGCAGAATGAGAAAGATTTAGTGTTTTCAAAATTACTAACAAAATAACAGCCGTACACGTTCTGATGTTTCTGATGTTGGAGTTATAAAATTTTTGAGACTACTGTGTTATTGATACTGTGATTTTACGTCTTTTTGTTTCATCTTACTATCTAGAAAATATTTGTACTGACATTTAGTTTTCGGAATTCGCTATTTGTCTTTTCAGTGTACGGGACATAATTTTTCTTTGTTTCGTTTTAACACCGTATCTGTGTTAACCACATTTTAATTCTCATTAAAAAGTTTCCTGAGCCTTCCAGTTCGACATGCGAAACGTCGTGTGCTTACTTTCTAATTGTCGTTTGTCCAGACTGCACTCTTGATTTTCTGGTGTTTGTACTTCCCTTCTTTCAACAATTCTTCAATCTGAGAGTTACACATCAGTGCAAAGAAGCGGCAATCTTTTATTACAGATTTTATACACTGATTATTATAAACATGAAACTTTAACAGTCATTTTTTGTTGACATTATACAATTACTCTGCTGAGTACGCCTGTGTCTATGAAACATATGAAGTAGGTAATGTATAAAAATAAAGCAACGCATCCAGCGTAACTGAGTAAGGGAATGCAGACGCAGTGAAATAAGAGAATGTTGCGTCCGTATGTTACGTAAGTTTGATACCTATCTCTAGGCGGTTGTAAATATCACTATTTGTACCTTGTTAAACTACATCACACCAGTAGATCTTCGTTAGGAGTAAAACTGACTAATTTTTGTTTAATTTAATGTGTGACCGGTTCTTTGAAATTTGTAAGTAGAAGAGAGATTTCTTGAAATCTGCAACAGTTTATTTTTCCTTGTGTACAAGCTCGTACAAATTTACGTTAAGGTCTCTTACTGTTTTTGTCAAACGTTTGAGTAGAGCGTAAACAAGACTCCCTATACATTACAAACTGAATTTTTGCCCGAATTTTCAAAACGAAACGAAGAGTGAGAAATAAACAAATATATTATCAAATTGACCAGCATGAGGTCTAGTTTCGGAAGACAAATATTTAAGTCACGAATGAATCAGCGTAACAAGTAAAAACCTAACTGCTGATTTCAGGGAAAGTGGAAACATTTTACTTACAGCTCCAGCTGTACATGTAAACAAAGCATCTAAAGGTTCAGCTCTGAAGAAACAATACTAATATTTGGGAAAACAGAGCTCGAAATCACGTACAGGTAATAAGGGGCAACAAAAGATTTTCTGATTCGTTTCGTTTGTACTTTTAGGCAATATATTTCAGAAGACATTTGAAAGCTTTTGTAATTTTTTTAAAATTTGAAACAGCAATTGAATACGATTATATTGTATCATTTTCATGAAAAATACGTAAGAAAGTTATGCTAACAGAGATATTAGCTCTTCAATAATTCTAAATGAAGTGGAATGTGGCGAACTCAGTTTGCCGTAAAGTAAGAAAACAGGGAGAGGAGAAAACGCCAAAATCCATAAGTTACGAAAGCTTCTTGAAGCAGATCACCTTACAAATAAAACTGAAATGTACCACTCAATCTTTCTATCTTTCTATCTTTCTTAAAGAAACAGCTCGTTTCCTCTGAGACCTGGCGCAGATACGAATCAAAAGTTTCTGTTGTTGTTGTGATCTTCAGTCCTGAGACTGGTTTGATGCAGCTCTCCATGCTACTCTATCCTGTGCAAGCTTCTTCATCTCCCAGTACCTACTGCAACCTACATCCTTCTGAATCTGCTTAGTGTATTCATCTCTTGGTCTCCCCATACGATTTTTACCCTCCACGCTGCTCTCCAATACTAAATTGGTTATCCCTTGATGCCTCAGAACATGTCCTACCAACAGATCCCTTCTTCTAGTCAAGTTGTGCCACAAACGTCTCTTCTCCCCAATCCTATTCAATACTTCCTCATTAGTTATGTGATCTACCCATCTGATTTTCAGCATACTTCTGTTGCACCACATTTCGAAAGCTTCTATTCTATTCTTATCCAAACTATTTATCGTCCGTGTTTCACTTCCATACATGGCTACACTCCATACAAATACTTTCAGAAATAATCAAAATATCCACGGGTGTACTGCTGGTCTATAGTGTTCAATGGGCACAATATTTCGGTGACCAAACATGTCGCCATCATCAGGTGAACTGACGGACTGAGCTCCTGCGAACTCGCCTGCACGGAGATCGGTACGCTATGGCTGCTCAGGGGGAACTGGGTTCTGTCGCTGCGGTGGCAGATTTAAATACCCTCCGCCCGCGGCGCGCTGCCTCCGCCGTCCGCGCCCCGCGCCAGGGTAGCGCGGTGGAACAGATTGCGACGGCGTCTGAGATGACGTGGGTGTGATGGCTCTGTCCGCCGTGGTCGTCACAACTATGCGTTTGCTCGATTTACTCTAGATTAACCCAATCGCTGGTTCTCAAGCCTTGCTAAGATTATAGCCACAGTCACGGTTTATGAGGTCGTCATTGGTGCGAATTTCGATGGCCTCTCTAACAACGCTGTTCCAGTATCTCGACGTCTGTACCAGAATCCTCGTGCGGTCATACTCCATAGCGTGATTTTCCGACAAGCAATGTTCAACGTCCGCCGACTTGCTCGGATACATCAGTCGAGTGTGCCTCTGGTGTTCATGGCATCGATCCTCGACGGTACGCATCGTCTGACCAATATACGACTTGCCACATTGACACGGAATCTGGTACACGCCGGCCTTCCTCAAACAGAGGTCATCTTTGGCTCTCCCCACCAGTGCACGAGTTTTATTCGGAGGACAAAACACAGTTCCGACCCTGTGTTTCTTCAGAATGCGGGCAATTTTCCCCGAGAGTGCGCCTGTGTATGGAATAAATGCAGTGCCTACCTCCTCCCTCGTGACTTCATCCATCTCAACAGGTTGTGATGCAGTGGTTGGGCGGAGAGCACGTTGGATCTGCCATTCTGAGTACCCATTTTTTCGAAATACAGTTCTCAGATGTTCCAATTCCTGGGGTAGACTCTCTGTGTCAGAGATAGTGCGCGCCCTATGTACTAGACTTTTAAGTACCCCATTCCTCTGTGAAGGGTGGTGGCAGCTGTCTGCGTGCAAATACAGATCAGTGTGTGTTGTCTTTCGATACACTCCATGACCTAGGGTGCCGTCAGCCCTTCTCCTGACCAAGACATCAAGGAAAGGTAATTTACCCTCCGTTTCAGTCTCCATAGTGAATTTGATGTTGGGGTGTATGGAGTTTAGATGTGTAAGGAAATCAAGGAGTTTATCCATACCATGTGGCCAGATGACGAACGTGTCGTCCACGTAACGGAAAAAGCAAGTAGGTTTCCATTCGGATGACGACAGGGCTTCCTCCTCGAAGTTCTCCATGTACAAATTCGCTACCACTGGTGAGAGTGGCCTACCCATGGCGACTCCTTCCGTTTGTTCGTAGTATTCTCCATTAAAAAGAAAATACGTGGAAGTCAAGGGTATTTAAATCGGCCGTCGCCGCGACCGAACCCAGTTCCCCCTGAGCAGCCATGGCGTACGGATCTCCGTGCCGGCGCGTTCACAGGAGCTCAGTCCGTCAGTTCACCTGTTGATGTTGACATGTTTGATCGCCGAAATATTGTGCCCGTTGGACACTATAGACCGGCAGTACACCCGTGGATATTTTGATTATCAAATACGCCGGGAGAAACTCAAGAATCACATCATACACCCTTACGGGGAGGAGATGTATCGCAGCATGAAGAAATTTGAAAAGTAGCACCACCGTAGATGTCGTTTGCTAAGTACTCTTGCCTGTCTAAAGAGATGTCGTTCCGAGAATGTTGTTCCAAATTTTGCTAAGGTTATGCATCACATCGATTCTGCAGCAGCCAAGAGAATCAAGAAACGAGCCAGCCTCGCATTGGTACGTGAGAGAGTGCAATTCACCCGCCGGAGCCTTGAGTTTGTCTCACAGGAATTACTCAAATTACATTTGCAACTGGCTACTAAGTTCACTTCTTTTTCCTGGGATTGGATTGATGGTGTCACCTGGGTGTCAGCTGATTCCGCCCACAAGAAGGCTACGGGACGTGAAACAGCTAAGTTCTCACGTCTCCTTGACAAACCATCTGTACAGGTTCCGCGCAAGACTGTCATCAATTTGAGTGGCATGGTGTTGAGTGATGATGCGGTCTCGGTTTTGCAGAAAGGTCTCAACTTCGCTCCCACCCCCAAGTTCACTCCGGTCGCAGAAATTGTTAGTGCTGTTGAAAAGGTTGCAGCTCGACTTCCGCCAGAATCAGCCGAGGAACTACGCCGTGAAACTTGTGCGTTGACGAAATCCAAGCCGATGAAGTCAAATATCAGCAGTAAAGAGAGGGCGGCCATTCGTGATCTGAGGGAACGCTCTGAAATTGTTGTCTTGCCGGCTGACAAAGGCAATGCTACAGTTGTTGTCTCCCGTAAGGACTACACTGATAAGATGCAGAGCCTGCTAAATGACGATTCCTACCGGAAGATCAGCGTTGACCCTACAAAGAAGGTGGAGAACAAGACGAGGGTTCTTCTCAAGGACGCAGATTTACCGGAAGGTGACGCTAAGAAATTGTTACCCCAAGGTCCGGTACCGCCTAGACTATATGGACTCCCGAAGGTTCACAAAGAGGGGGTACCATTACGCCCCATTGTCAGCAACATCAGGGCACCTACATATTTGTTGGCCAAATACCTTACGGGAATATTAAGTCCTTATGTGGGTAAATGCCCTCATCACATCCGTAATTCCGTGGATTTTGTTAAACACCTTGATAGCTTCAGGTTGGATGAGTCAGATATCAGGTGAGTTTTGACGTCATTTCCTTGTTTACGATGGTACCCCTGCGAGAGTCGCTAGAGTTGATTGGTCAGAGGTTTGACGAGAATACCACTGAATTTTTTAGGCATGTCTTGACTTCCACGTATTTTCTTTTTAATGGAGAATACTACGAACAAACGGAAGGAGTCGCCATGGGTAGCCCACTCTCACCGGTGGTAGCGAATTTGTACATGGAGAACTTCGAGGAGGAAGCCCTGTCGTCATCCGAATGGAAACCTACTTGCTTTTTCCGTTACGTGGACGACACGTTCGTCATCTGGCCACATGGTATGAATAAACTCCTTGACTTCCTTACACATCTAAACTCCATACACCCCAACATCAAATTCACTATGGAGACTGAAACGGAGGGTAAATTACCTTTCCTTGATGTCTTGGTCAGGAGGAGGGCTGACGGCACCCTAGGTCATGGGATGTATCGAAAGACAACACACACTGATCTGTATTTGCACGCAGACAGCTGCACCACCCTTCACAGAGGAATGGGGTACTTAAAACTCTAGTACATAGGGCGCGCACTATCTCTGACACAGAGAGTCTACCTCAGGAATTGGAACATCTGAGAACTGTATTTCGAAAAAAAGGGGTACTCAGAGTGGCAGATCAAACGTGCTCTCCGCCCAACCACTGCATCACAACCTGTTGAGATGGATGAAGTCACGAGGGAGGAGGTAGGCACTGCATTTATTCCATACACAGGCGCACTCTCGGGGAAAATTGCCCGCATTCTGAAGAAACACAGGGTCGGAACTGTGTTTTGTCCTCCGAATAAAACTCGTGCACTGGTGAGGAGCGCCAAATATGACCTCGGTTTGAGGAAGGCCGGCGTGTACCAGATTCCGTGTCAATGTGACAAGTCGTATATTGGTCAGACGATGCGTACCGTCGAGGATCGATGCCGTGAACACCAGAGGCACACTCGACTGATGTATCCGAGCAAGTCGGCGGTCGCTGAACATTGTTTGTCGGAAAATCACGCTATGGAGTATGACCGCACGAGGATTCTGGTACAGACGTCGAGATACTGGGACAGCGTTGTTAGAGAGGCCATCGAAATTCGCACCAATGACGACCTCATAAATCGTGACTGTGGCTATAATCTTAGCAAGGCTTGGGAACCAGCGATTGGGTTAATCAAGAGTAAATCGAGCAAACGCATAGTTGTGACGACCACGGCGGACAGAGCCATCACATCCACGTCATCTCAGACGCCGTCGCAATCTGTTCCACCGCGCTACCCAGGCGCGGGGCGCGGACGGCGGAGGGAGCCCGCCGCGGGCGGAGGGTATTTAAATCTGCCGCCGCCGCGACCGAACCCAGTTCCCCCTGAGCAGCCATAGCGTACCGATCTCCGTGCCGGCGCATTCACAGGAGCTCAGTCCGTCAGTTCACCTGATGATGGCGACATGTTTGATCGCCGAAATATTGTGCCCGTTGGACACTATAGACCGGCAGTACACCCGTGGATGTTTTGATTATCAAATACGCCGGGAGAAACTCAAGAATCACTTTCAGAAATGACATCCTCACACTTAAATCAATACTCGACGTTAACAAATTTCTCTTCTTCAGAAATACTTTCCTTGCCATTGCCAGTCTACATTTTATATCCTCTCTACTTCGACCATCATCAGTTATTTTGCTCCCCAAATAGGAAAACTCCTTTACTGCTTTAAGGGTCTCATTTCCAAATCTAATTCCCTCAGCATCACCCGACTTAATTCGACTACATTCCATTATCCTCGTTTTGCTTTTGTTGATGTTCATCTTGTATCCTTCTTTCAAGACACTGTCCATTCCATTCAACTGCTCTTCCAAGTCCTTTGCTGTCTCTTACAGAATTACAATGTCATCGGCGAACCTCAAAGTTTTTATTTCTTCTCCGTGGACTTTAATACCTATTCCGATTTTTTCTTTTGTTTCCTTTACTGCTTGCTCAATATACAGATTGAATAACATCGGAGAGAGGCTAGAACCCTGTCTCACGCCCTTACCAACCACTGCCTCCCTTTCATGCCCCTCGACTCTTATAACTGCCATCTGGTTTCTGTACAAATTGTAAATAGCCTTTCGCTCCCTGTATTTTACCGCTGCCACCTTTAGAATTTGAAAGAGAGTATTCCAGTCAACATTGTCAAAAGCTTTCTCGAAGTCTACAAATGCTAGAAACGTAGGTTTGCCTTTCCATAATCTTTCTTCTAAGATAAGTCGTGAGGTCAGTATGGCCTCACGTGTTCCAGTATTTCTACGGAATCCAAACTGATCTTCCCCGAGGTCGGCTTCTACTAGTTTTTCCATTCGTCTGTAAAGAATTCGTGTTAGTATTTTGCAGCAGTGGCTTATTAAACTGATTGTTCGGTAATTTTCACATCTGTCAACACCTGGTTTCTTTGGGATTGGAATTATTATATTCTTCTTGAAGTCTGAAAGTTTCTGTCACATTAAAAAAGAAATGGAGAGTATTCGGTTACAGAACATGGAGGTAGGGACATGCTTTTCACATTTTCTGTAAAAATGTGAATGAGTTTTTTTCGCATTAGACTCCTTGTCAAAAAAGATTCGAAACATCACGAAGCTAATATGTTAGTGAAAATTCTGACTCATCGTTACTATTCTAAAACGTACGTCTTAAAATTTTGTTAATGTTCTATCGAACAGCTCATCTCATTGCTACCCCGTTCAAACCTTCCTCCCCTCAATTGCATGTACTTCGTTGCCTCGTTATATCAGAGCTATAACAGTATTGGAAAGCGGCTCCTAGCATACCATCGTTGTAGTTACTGTTGAACCGAAAAGCTTGGGACAGAACTGAAATCTCCTTTATTTCTACAATAAGGAAAGTTTTAATTGGATATCGCCTCCCTTTTGACTCAACTGCTCTATAGCATTGTCAGCGTTGAGGCAATTTCCACCATCTTTAGACTTTCAACTCAATGTTAAGCAGAAGTTTGTTATGAAGAACTAAGCTGAGTGCCCCTCGTGAGAACTCAGAGCAGGCTCGCAGACTCTCATAGCAGACCGATAACGAGCACCGAATTCCTGTCAAGGACAAGATCATTTAGAGGAATCTGAACGGGTCTGAGACTTTGTGAAAGGAATTCTAACATGATATTTGCTAAGGAGAAACTGGAATTCGAATGTACTGGCTTAAGGTGGGTACAGAATATTTTGCTATGAACGGCGGTAACTCTGATTACAGTCTTAATCTTCTAGTATTGCGCAGAGGCAGGTGGCGCCATAGTAAAAGGGATTGGAAGAGCATTTGGGCGGCGGTCCATATTCCTGTCCAACGATCTTGAGTTAGTTTTTCCGTGGTTCCCCTTCATCGCTCGAAGCAAAATGTTAACTCCGTAAAAGAAACGGCTGCCAGTCGGAACTTGTGCCCCGTCTCTGAAAATCTCATCAGTTAGACTTGAACCTCTCGTCGTACCTGAAGTTACGTCAGCTATAGCGTGTTGTGTTACTGTAGCGGAACTGATCTATGGGATGCGGTGGTATAGGGTTCAGGGACGTGTACATATTTTAAGATTATCTTTCTTTCACACGTAGACATATGATGTGAACACAGTTCCAATCGTAGACATGACTGTACAACAATGTGAAATTATCTAGTTACACTATTCATACAACTCAAGAGTCAAGTTAAATACTATCTTATGTAACGTGTTATTTACTTAAATTACCCTACAAGTCACAAGATCACACGAGGCACAGTTTCAACATTTACAATACTTGTATCCACACGAAGTTTATCTCACTGGGGCAACTGCTCCTTAAAGTCCAGCTTCAGTTATTATTCGAACAATACCCCAGCCTCATACCCCTACCAACTGGCGCTTCATGCAGCTAACGGCGCGTGGTTAAGGGCAGCTGGAGGTCCCGAAGACCTGTGGAACGTTTTTACTTAACACCTGCTTTGCTTAACCTTTAAATTTAAAGGAAGTGGAAGGACTGAAGCCTCATACCCCTACTAACTGGCGCTTCATGCAGCTAACGGCGCGTGGTTAAGGGCAGCTGGAGGTCCCGAAGAACTGTGGAACGTTTTTACTTAACACCTGCTTTGCTTAACCTTTAAATTTAAAGGAAGTGGAAGGACTGAACCAACAAAGACAACATTTTAATTACAATGTGTTTATTAACTACCAAAAACAATCTCACATAACTGACAGACGCCACTCCGGCAAGGTTATTTACGAAACACTCATCAAATAAAATCATATGCAAGTTAATAAATCATTATCCAACGATCTCCAATAAACAATGAGAAACTCCACTGAGGCTGAATTTAACCATAACTTTAACCAAAAGCCGCGCAGGATTAGCCGAGTTGTGTAGGGCGCTGCAGTCGTGGACTGTGTGGCTCGTCCTGGCAGAGGTTCGAGTCCTCCTTCGGGCATGTGTGTGTGTGTGTGTGTGTGTGTGTGTTTGTCCTTAGGATGATTTAGGTAGAGTAGTGTGTAAGCTTAGGGACTGATGACCTTAGCAGTTAAGTTCCATAAGATTTCACACAATTTTTTTTAAAACCAAAACACCTCTACTTAAGACACATTACTTAAGATCTTCTCAATTCTAATACTTTAACATTACATGTAAAATAACAGTGAGCATACAACTCAATTTTAACACGAATACTTGGAACCTATTTATTAAAAAGTAAATTGGGCAATTTTGCAAATTACTGGATTAGAGAACCTTGCAGAGCGAATCACGTAATTATTCAAATGCCTTTTGGCTTGTAAGATGCGCTTTTAGATCATTGAAAGTTACAACTTTGTGCAATAATAAATGCGTATAACAGAAGAGAGCCCCAAGCTTGTAAGGCCAAAGTTCGACCACAAACGATGGAGCCGACTGAAGGAAGTAATACTTAACTTCGAACCAAGACGTGGCTCCGTCTGCCACCCCACAGAAATGTGTGCCCAGAAAACGCTAAAAGAGGAACACACGAGCTCAGGCGAAGTCTACCGCCTGCAAGCTAAACTTGAAATCTAAAGGAAAGCTTTATTTATGAAAATATACAGTACAATCACCAACAAACTTTACATATTCACATACACCTTTTCCTTTCACCCATATAAATACAGACTCATTAACAGATATTTTCCTCCTGTTACGTGTATATAAAGACAAACATGAAGGCGAGACATATGCTGATTTACCAAAATCCTTATTAGCTAGTTCAGATATGTGGTAGGTGCGAAATGCAATAATGTCTCTGTCCACAAAACTTTCAAGTCCAGGAACATTTGGTACTCCAGTACCTCCTCGAACAATGGCTACGGTAAACCATCCGTTACCATGACCAAATGAATCGTTTATATCTAAACTAAAATTAAGTCTACAACTGATGAAAACAGCAGGACCATCCAGCAGGGCTTGAGCAGCGACAGACTTGACTGGAATACGATTCTTCTTGTCCCTAGCTGTTGTAGCAAATTCGATGTTCTCGGTGGTCTTGTGGACTGTCTGTCTGGAACGGCGACGGTATCTTCTGTACGGCATCTTGGCAGCGTTCAATGCAGCTGCCTGTGCAGCAGCAGCAGCGCGACATAGCGACCCGCTGCCTCAGGTCAAGCCGTCCGATGTGGCAGAGAGGTACTACGCACTTCAGTCTGGAACCGCGCGACCACTACGGTCGTAGGTTCGAATCCTGCCTTGTGCATAGATGTGTGTGATGTCGTTAGGTTAGTTAGGTTTAATTAGTTCTAAGTTCTGGGTGGACAAATTCCCTCAGATTTTAAGTCCCACAGTGCTCAGAGCCATTTGAACCTCAGCTCACTGAAACACAGACCACACCCGACAACAGGGGGCCCTAAAATATTTTCTTAACTTTAACATTCAAGGCTAAACAACAACTAATTTCACTTGAAGGATCTTTGCTTAAGTGAAACAATACCTGGTAAACAAACGCTAATAGTGGAAAATGAACTGGCTCACGAGAACCGACACTCAATAGAGCTTAATGACACACGTATTGGCCACCTTAAGTGGGCCTGCAGTGCTCAACACGGTAACCTTTAGAAATAAAGTCTCAGATTTCCCGAGGAGGTCATATTGACATGGATTAACCGATATCGTAAGCAAATTAAACACTTGCTAAGAATACGTAATGAACTAACATTCTGCATATACATCAATATTATGCGGAAGCAGAGCACACGCTTAGTAAGGGGCATCAAATGAAATAGAACACACATAACATCACGCGTCCGGCAACGTCTTACTGCACCAAAAGCGATCACAATCACAGTTAACTAAGCGCTCTTAGTAATTAGAGTACTTAACCGGGTATCTTGATGCTGGAGTGATTTTGCGAAGTTGTCAGAACATCATTTCGCAAAACATTAACAGCTTGTCCCTCCAAGGAAGGGGGAACATCCACAGCTCACGAGGTTGCCGGAGGATGCACAGAGCCGGCAACTCCCGCCGCCTCCAGTATAGCCACGTGATAACTGCCGCCCGGCCTCAGGCGGGCCATCTTCGCTTCTACCCGCCAGCCAATCGCCGATTCGCTCACCGCCGCCTTCCGTTCTCAAACCGTTGTTTTACTTACTCGCGGTCGGCACTCGCTTATAACCCGAGCCGATCCAAGGCCCAAGACAACCCTCTGTACTAGGAAATCACTCGTATTCATGCGAGAGATACTATTGGCGACGGTCCCGCCACGGCTCAATATTGTATAAGGTAAAAAGACCACCGGCAACAATAAATCACAAATTCGGTTGTTTAATATCAAGAAAAGGAGAGTGTGGGCCGTGGGGGAAACAACAGTTCACTGCGCTTATTACTCGGCGAGCTGAAAACAACAGCCCCGCTTATTGACGTCAACCTGCCAGTGTCTGCTTGCCTGCACACAACCCATAGGTTACGTTTCCAACCAGCCACGACCACAACACTTTCTTCCCACTTTCCATTAGCTGCAAAAGTACGGGGGACGCTTAATAACTAACGCAACACCATTTTTTATGAAATCAGTTTGGTTTTATTCACTATCAAATACACTACATTATTTCCCACTAGTTGCATTTCAACCAAAAATCCGTTCAATGCGATCTATATGCCTATACGCCCGCAAAGGTACCACTCAACTGGTCGACGTCACAGCCCACGTCTCCCACTGCTTCCAGCGGAATGCGTTCTTCGTTAGGTCCAAGAGATGGAAGTCAGAAGGTAGGAGATCTGTGCTGTATAGTGGATCAGGAAGAACAGACCAATGAAGCTTTTGAGATCTTCACGGGGCACGTTGCCATGGAGGTAGACAAGTCCGTTTGCATTTCTGTGGTGACGAAAACTGGAATTCACCCTCTGCAAGAGTCACAGCTGTGTGCACTCGGCTGACACGCGAGAGATCGGACTGGTCAGCGTGACCTTGATGCGATGATGGCAGACGTTTCCCCCAATGATTCACCGTGCTTTTGTTCACTACCAGGTCTCCGTAGACATTCTGAAAGGATCTATTAATATCTCCGACACACTGCTTTTCACCAAAAGAAACTACACTCCTGGAAATGGAAAAAAGAACACATTGACACCGGTGTGTCAGACCCACCATACTTGCTCCGGACACTGCGATAGGGCTGTACAAGCAATGATCACACGCACGGCACAGCGGACACACCAGGAACCGCGGTGTTGGCCGTCGAATGGCGCTAGCTGCGCAGCATTTGTGCACCGCCGCAGTCAGTGTCAGCCAGTTTGCCGTGGCATACGGAGCTCCATCGCAGTCTTTAACACTGGTAGCATGCCGCGACAGCGTGGACGTGAACCGTATGTGCAGTTGACGGACTTTGAGCGAGGGCGTATAGTGGGCATGCGGGAGGCCGGGTGGACGTACCGCCGAATTGCTCAACACGTGGGGCGTGAGGTCTCCACAGTACATCGACGTGGTCGCCAGTGGTCGGCGGAAGGTGTACGTGCCCGTCGACCAGGGACCGGACCGCAGCGACGCACGGATGCACGCCAAGACCGTAGGATCCTACGCAGTGCCGTAGGGGACCGCACCGCCACTTCCCAGCAAATTAGGGACACTGTTGCTCCTGGGGTATCGGCGAGGACCATTCGCAACCGTCTCCATGAAGCTGGGCTACGGTCCCGCACACCGTTAGGCCGTCTTCCGCTCACGCCCCAACATCGTGCAGCCTGCCTCCAGTGGTCTGGCGACAGGTGTGAATGGAGGGACGAATGGAGATGTGTCGTCTTCAGCGATGAGAGTCGCTTCTGCCTTGGTACCAATGATGGTCGTATGCGTGTTTGGCGCCGTGCAGGTGAGCGCCACAATCAGGACTGCATACGACCGAGACACACATGGCCAACACCCGGCATCATGGTGTGGGGAGCGATCTCCTACACTTTCCGTACACCTCTGGTGATCGTCGAGGGGACACTGAATAGTGCACGGTACATCCAAACCGTCATCGAACCCATCGTTCTACCATTCCCAGACCGGCAAGGGAACTTGCTGTACCAACAGGACAATGCACGTCCGCATGTATCCCGTGCCACCCAACGTGCTCTAGAAGGTGTAAGTCAACTACCCTGGCCAGCAAGATCTCCGGATCTGTCCCCCATTGAGCATGTTTGGGACTGGATGAAGCGTCGTCTCACGCGGTCTGCACGTCCAGCAAGAACGCTGGTCCAACTGAGGTGCCAGGTGGAAATGGCATGGCAAGCCGTTCCACAGGACTACATCCAGCGTCTCTACGATCGTCTCCATGGGAGAATAGCAGCCTGCATTGCTGCGAAAGGTGGATATACACTGTACTAGTGCCGACATTGTGCATGCTCTGTTGCCTTTGTGTATGTGGCCGTGGTTCTGTCAGTGTGATCATGTGATGTATCTGACCCCAGGAATGTGTCAATAAAGTTTCCCCTTCCTGGGACAATGAATTCACGGTGTTCTTATTTCAAATTCCAGGAGTGTAAATGACGGCTCTTTGCTTGGAAAGCACCTCAGTTACAGATGCCATTTTGAAAGCTTCGCAGTTAAGTCCAATAAGATTAAAAAAAAATTAAAAATTGAAATCTTCATATAGCGCCGCCTCGTGCCGGAAGAACTTCATGAAACTGTGGAGGGTGAGGCAGGAACATTCTGCGATATCCGACAACAAATTCTCCATTTTTTCAACCTAAAGTGGCAGAGAAAAAATGTATTTCATTACTTACTGAATGCCACTCATACTTCCCCAGAAACAGTCCACAGGTTGGCAGAAAAACATAACCACACGACTAGTGAAGTCGTCAATGATTAACCAGCGCACGAAAACGCATGAGACCTTGGTGGTCACACACACACCACTGATCGCTACTGACTGCCTCGATCGCCAGTAAAGAAGATGGAAGCAGCTGCTACATAGACACGCCTTGTCTCCTACGAATGAGATGTTCTTCTTGTGGATGAGCCTACTAGACACTGGTTTTATCCCATATATTAAAAACCTTGGAGATTTTAGAAGGTTCCAGAAGAAAAATAAGCTGCAGGTGGAAACCCGTATAAAAATCCGTCATACTTCGAGGCTACAGAGCATCACATTCATAGGAAATGAAGATTCCATCCTCTCCACTGGTGATCGTGGCAATCAATCACAGTGACTGAAAAACAACAGTGGGAGACGGTCATCCAACGATCCATCAGTGTACAAAGTCACGTTTCCTGAGAAAGGAGTGGACTAGTGTCTGGCTCTAGCTCCTATAACTTCGACACCTACCTGTATACAATGCCTCGATTTTTGCCAAGACGGTTCTTCGACACCCTGTATATTTCAGGTCATAGTTAAAAATATTTCTTTTGTTCTTTGGAGGGAATTTATAAAAGCATTTGTAATACACTTTGATTCGAATATCCATTAAGTCTCACTCTGCGAAAGTAAATGGTATTAATAGTGAAAGGGACTGCTTATGCCGTCTTTCATTTGTAATAATTAGTTTAGCCTGGAATTAGTGCAGAGTCCTACATTCCTGTTGTTTTTGCTACATTTCTAGCTTATACTTGGAGAAATAGTTCACAGGGAGCAAATTGCCTCATTTTGTATTTCTGATTAGCAACCTTCTTTTCTTTCTTGTGCATTTGGGCCATTAACAACCACAACGGTTTATTTTCTTTTCTGTGCAACTGTGGTTGTTCCTTCGCATTTCAGTTTCACTATCACACCTATAGAGGTAGGAACTGAAACACACCTGGTGGCTTTGTTACTCGCGGACATCTGATAACTCGCAATGTCAGTGAGCTCTCCTGACAAACTTGTCGTGTTGTTGATGCTTCTCTTCTGACAGCAAGACACTCCCCGCCTCATTTTATACACCCATCAAAAAACGTTTTATATCACCTCGGTTCCGAGAGTTCCGTAACCTGGACTGAAAATTGGAATACAGATCAACATAAACATCATTTCCGCCCTTTTTATTCCTCATGAAAACCACACATTGCATGTTGTACCACCATAGAGCGAGACCTGCAGAGGTGACCACACCGGTACATCTAATACCCAGTATCACGTCCTCTTGCGTTGGTGCATACCTGTATTCTTCGTGTCATACTATCCAAAAGTTCATCAAGGCACTGTTGGTCAATATTTTCCCACTCCTCAACGGAGATTCAGCGTAGATCCCTCAGAGATGTTGATGGGTGACGTCGTCCATAAACAGTCTATCCCAGACGTATTCGACTGGGTCCAGGTCTGGAGAACATGGTGGCCAATCTAGTCGAGGGATGTCGTTATCCTGAAGCAAGTCATACACAAGATGCGCACGATGGGGGCGCGAATAGTCTTCCATGAAGACGAATGCCTCACCAGTATTCTGCCAATATGGTTGCACTATCGGTCGGAGGATAGCATTCACGTATCGGTAGCCGTTGCGACGCGTTCCATGACCACCAACAGCGTACGTCGGCCCTACATAATGCCACCTTAAAAAAGCAGGGAACTTCCACCTTGCTGGAATCGCTGGACAGTGCGTCTAAGGCGTTCGGTCTGACCGGGTTGCCTCCAAACACGTCTCCGCCGATTGTCTGGTTCAAGGCATATGCAACACTCATCAGTGAAGAGAACGTGATGCCAATCCTGAAAGGTCCATTCGGCATGTTGTAGGACCCATCTGTAGGCCCCGCCGAGGTCATCGGGAGTGAAGTTGCTCATCGTGCAGCCAGTTGTGCATAGTTTGAATTGCAACGCGACGTCGTGTGACAGCACGGCATGCATTATTCAACATGTTAGCGTTGCTGTCAGGGTTCCTCCGAGCATAATCCATAGGTAGCGGTCATCCACTGCAGTAGCAGCCCTTGGGCGGTCTGAGTGAGGCATGTCATCTACAGCCGCTGTCTGTCTGTTCCTCCTCCACGTCCGAAAAACATCGCTTTGGTTCACTCCGAGACGACTGGAGACTTCCCTTGTTGAGAGTTCTTCCTGTCACAGAGTAGCAATGCGGACGCCATCGAACAGCGGTATTGACGGTCTATTTATTGTTGAACTACAGACAACACGAGTCATGTACCTCCTTCCTAGTGGAAAAACTGTAACTGATCGGTTGTCGGACCGCGTCCGTCTAATAGGCGCTGCTCATGCGAGGTTGTTTACAGCTTTGAGCGGGTTTAGTGACATACCTCAACAGTGAAAGGGACGTGTCCGTGATACAGTACCAACAGTCAACATCTGTCCTCCGAAAGTTTGGGAACCGGGGTGATGGGGAACTTTTTTTGATGTGTTACATCTTGTAGCCAACCCTGCATGACGTAGTGATCTTTTGATATTTTCGATCGCCACCTTTCAGCCCAGAAGTAACAATTGCTCAGAACTGTCTTCGCATGCTGTCTGTATCTGTGAAAATGACAGTTTGGAAAGTAAAAGCCAATGATTAGGATGGTTCGTCCTTAAATAGGGCCTTCAGGCGAAAAACTAGGGAAAGCAACTGCCATCTAACTCTGTAAGGCTACCGATCATTCTTAAGTTACTGCTCGCTCAAGCAAAGGTCTTTATCGTCAGAAAACTGATGGATCTGAGGAACTCTCCACTGCGAGAGTCAATGAAGTGACATGTGGTAGGGAAGGACAATAAAAGACGTAGTACAGAGAACAAGCAGAACATCTGCTTAGAACAAAGTGTGAAATTTGAGTTACCGGGACTTCAATACTACGGACAGAAGGACAGAAAGTAAAGGAGCTAAGATAGGCTACCCCAAATACATCCGCAGTCAATAAATACAGGGTGATCAAAAAGTCAGTTTAAATTTGAAAACTGAGTAAATTACGGAATAATGTAGTTAGGGAGGTACAAATTGGCACACGTGCTTGGAATGACATAAGGTTTTATTAGAAGAAGAAAAAATACAAAATTTCAAAAAATTTCCGACAGATGGCGCTTCATCTGATCAGAACAGCAACAATTAGCATAACAAAGTAAGACAAAGCAATGATGATGTTCTTTACAGGAAATGCTCATTCCTCAACAATAGCTGTAGTCGAGGAATAATGTTGTGAGCAGCACCGTAAAGCATGTCCGGAGTTATGGTCAGACATTGGCTTTGGATGTTATCTTTCATCATCCCTAGAGATGTCGGTCGATCACTGCGACTGCAGATAGCCCCAAAGCCAATATTCGCACGGACTGAGGTCTGGGGACCTGGGAGGCCAAGCATGACGAAAGTGGTGGCTGAGCACACAATCATCACCAAACGACGCGCGCTAGAGTTCTTTCACGCGTCTAGCAATATGGGGTGGAGCGCCATCCTGCATAAACATCGCACGTTCCAGCAGGTGTTTACGAGCCAGGCTGGGGATGATGCGATTCTGTAACATATCGGCGTACCTATCACCCGTCACGGTAGCAGTTACAAAACCAGAATAGCGGATTTCCTCGAAGAGAAAAGGCCCGATAACGGTAGATATGGTAAATCCAAGCCATACCGCGTCTTTCTCGTCGTGCAATGGAGTTTCCACTACAGATCTAGGATTTTCGGTAGCCCAAATTCTGCAATTGTGGGCGTTGACAGACCCTCGGAGCGTGAAATGAGCTCCGTCGGCCCACAACACGGTACTCAACCAATCGTCATCTTTTGAAACGCCCACACCGCAAATGCACTCCGCTCCAGGTAACAGTTCATGATGCCGATTGATTTTTTACGGATAGTATCGGCGGATACGCGTAGGTGCCAACCAAACAGTAGCGTATGGAATGCCGGTGCGACGTGCGACTACCCGAACGCTCACTTCCCCCTTGCATAGACGAACCCACTACAGTCTCCATTTCTTCCTGCGCTGTCTCAGCAGCATTACGCCTTGTGCTCGGTCGGCCGGTAGGGGGTCTATCGTCTAAGCAACCCGTGGCTTCCAACTTCGAAATCATTCTCGCCACAGCTGCATTTGTCAACGGACCCGTTATATTCTCCTTCCTATGGCGATAGGATCGTAACGCTGAACTAGCACATTCCCCACTCTGATAATACAGCTTCACTAAAGGCGCCTTTTCAGGTAACGTCAACATGCTGCGGCTGCTGGCGCATCTGATTCTCTCTCTCTTTACAGCTCCTTTTATATACGATTGTCATGGGCAGTCACTGACGTTTTACTGTCCAGCACCATGTGTAGGACATTTTGTGAACTTTTTTTGTTCTAATAAAGCTCCTTGTCATTCCAAGCCTGTGTGTCAGTATTTAAATCTCTATCTACATTATTCCGTAGTTTATTAAGTTTTCAAATTTATACTGACTTCTTTCAAAAGCCACAGAAAAGGTGCATATTTCCATCAGAATAAAGCGAAATAGGCCTCTTAATTCTGCGACTGTAAACGACAAAACTTACTTGTGAACGTCGGGAAATTCGCCATATTATCATCTATAACTTGTCGAAACCCGCACCTCGGTATATTTATTTAATTTGCATATACTGGATGGCCTGTCTTCGCTTGCCGCACCCTGTAGATTCAACAAAGTATTATTGCTAGCCAGACAACGTAACGTTGTAAATGGATATGGAAGAGAGGGAAATAATTTCAACCGAGGTGACGGCTACAGGGTTCCAGCACTTCGCTTCCCATCGTCAAGGACATAAATACCCACCCGCATTGTAAGCCAAATCTGCCAGACACGGCAGCAGCATTTGGTAACATACCCCCTCCCTCTTATTCTGCCTGTTACCACTACCTATCAAGTTATGATGATTCACCAATAGATATCTAAAATTTTCACCTAATAACGTCATTTTTTAACAACAAAACCAAGAAAATCCCTTTTGAAAGAGAACGGGACATTAATTTCAGAACTATTCATCTAACGGAGCATACACAGAGAATACAGTATAAGATTCGAGCAGAGCTCTCGATTACGAAGAAGGAATTTTTAAGAACGTGATGGAGCAAAAGTACCTAGAACACCACTACTTCAATTTCTCGATATCTACTGATATAAAAATATTCATATCTAGTATGAATATATGTTGCGTTTTTCGTTACAATCTGTTTGCGCAATAGCATATTTGCAGTGGTCTCAACGATGATGGATCGTTGAACTACAATTTGTTTCGCCATTATGCAAAAAGCTACGGCTGAAAAACACATTGCTTTTAAACATAATAATACGTTATTGAGAGAAACATTGGCAAGGTTTTCGACCAAACATCTGAGTGTCTGCTTGCTTTCATGTATGAATTGAATACTCTGATGATGGAAGGTAATGCCCTGTGACACGCCGAATGTTCTCACTGACTTCCATTATACCTACACTATGCATCTCCGCATCAAATAGTTCCTGTGGACAGCTCACCGGCAACAATCCGGAGACAGTTTCGCTGAGTGGACTGGCACTGGGACTGTCACTTCACTTCGATCCACCTGTCATGGTAAGTATCGTAGACAGAATATAGAGGCCCACTATGCATAACGATCGTGCAATCTCTTGTTTAAAGGTAAAAAAATAGAAATTTTGGAAGATGAACAAAGAATAGCACGAGTTAAAAGTTCTTGCTCACACATTAATATTAAATACTTGCTGATATCTAGATTGACTTGCCTCATATTAATTTTCCCGATCCATTTATGCTGACCGGAAGAAATTGTTATTCCACATTTAGGAAACAGAATCTATTGCACAAACAAAGCCGCTGTCGTCGTCGTTGTTTTTGTTGTTGTTTTTGTGGTCTTCAGACCACAGACTGGATTGATGCAGATCTCCATGCTACTCTACCTTGTTCAAGCCTGTTCATCGCCGAGTAACTACTGCAACCTACATCCTTCTGAATCTGCTTACTGTACTCACCTCTTGAGCTCTATCTACAATTTTTAGCCCCGCCCCATCGCATTCATCCAGTACAAAATTGGGGATCCCTTGATACTCAGAATGTGTCCTACCAACCGATTCCTTATTCTAGTCAGATTTCTCATTCCCCCAAGTCTATTCATTACTTCCTCATTATTTTACTGATATACCCATCTAACCTTCGGCATTCTTCTGGACCACCACATCTCAAAAGCTTTGAACTGTTTGTCGTCCTTGTTTCACTTCCGTACGTGGCTACACTCCATAGAAATACCTTCAGAGAGTACCTCCTGACACTTAAACCTATACTCAATATTAGCAAATTTCTCCTCTTCAACATCGTTTTTCCTCTCATTGACCTTATGGTTTATATCCTCCCTACTTCGACCATCGTCAGTTATTTTGCTTCCCAAACAGCAAAACTCATCTACTGCTATAAGTGTCTCATTTTCTAATGTATTACCCTCAGCATCACCAGGTTTACTTCGTTTTGCTTTTGTTGATATTCATCTTTTTTCAGGGCACTGTCCATTTTGTTCAACTTCTCTGTGATTGGGAAGCGAGGGACAATGCAACACGCCAGAGTTAACATAGATACAAAAATGTCTCAACCATAACCTTCCATGTTGTGATATATTATGTACCGCACGATACGTCTTGTCGCTTGTTGATGAGTGGATATTCTTCAAAAAGCTGCTCAAAACGGCCTTTTTGGCTTGCAGTGCTTTGACGTTTCGTGAACATTCTCTGAATCTTGGAATAATGCATTCTTTATAATCAGAAGTACAAAGAAGACATCGCATGCCTTGAATGGTTGCGCATCATACTATGGATCGTATCAGCAGCCATATACCTGGTCATGAATCTCCCACTTCAGTTTGCCGCACAGCATCCTTAACTAGTGGGTAGTCTTGCTCCAGCTGAGACAATATACGCTCCGAGCAATGTGTCTAGTGGCTACGGTTGCTGCCTCTGGACCATAGCGTGCCGGGATCGATTCCCAGCCGGGTTGGGAGCTTTCTCTGCCGGGGACTGGTGTTTGGGTTGTTCTCATCGTATCATCATCGTCATTCGTGACATTGGCTACAGTGGACTGTGAACAAATTGGACTGTGTAAAAATTGGTACGTAGTACGGGCGCTGATGACCGCGCAATTGTGCGCCCCGGAAACCAATCATCACCATCATCATTCGAGCAATGCAAGCGCACGGCGTGCTTGGCAACAGTACGACCGCCGAATACGGGTACACGTGTTGACAAGCCAAAGTCCCTGGAGTCACCAGGGGCATCTAACTCGCCAAGAAGCAGCACGAGTACCGCCGCAAACAGTGCTGTCATGGTGCCAGTATATTACATCTCCCGGAACACTGGTCAACAAGCGCCTCGTAGGTTAATTGGGCGTGCTTTCTATTAAAGATGCTGCTGTACCGCAAGCAGGCAGCACAAACTCATGCTTGCACAATGCGAACTGACACCGGCTGCGCCCAGAAACCATCAATCACAGTTCCGCCCGCCACGCCTCACCTATCTGCTAGCCATCGCCCTCTGAGCCTTCATCCCCTGAGATGCTTGTTCCTCCGCGGAATCGGTATGTCAGCAGACGTCCACAGAAGATACCAGACAGAATCTGTGTAGATGTCCCAGCCATCAACGTCGGAGCATTCGCTTCGTGTGTTGCTGTCCTTCTCCGGACTTGAAAACCCTGGACTGCTAATCTTCTATGGGTACCTATACCTAGTAGGTATAAAAAATGGCCGTATTTCAGCCGAACTAATATTTGCCTAATATCCTCGATCCGCCCTTGTAACTCAAGAGTTTCTCAAGCAATGGTTCAAATGGCTCCGAGCACTATGCGACTTAACTTCTGACTTCATCAATCGCCTAGAACTTAGAACTACTAAAACGTAACTAACCTAAGGACATCGCACACGTCCATGCCCGAGGCAGGATTCGAACCTGCGACCGTAGTGGTCGCTCGGGTCCAGACTGTAGCGCCTAGAACTGCACGGCCATTCCGGCGTTCAGAGTTTCTCACTACAATGTTCACTTCTGTATTCGTCTAAGTTGCCTAATTGATTAGAATTTAATTTACATTTCCCTTTATTTATTTCATGCGAACTCTTCGCTCTGCCACATTTCATTCGCTGCTGTAATTCTGACAGCGATAATGCCTTCTGGTCATGCGAAACTCAACACCTTTTTCGTCATATTCTCTTAGCCATTTATCTTTCGCTGAACCCAATCGTTTTCGTGGCCGTCATTTTAGTTGACTGTCTAATGTAGCGATAGAAGGCTTTTCTACCAAATCTGCGTGTCAAGGATAGTCGAAAAACAACAGTATTTGTACACACACAATTTTATATATGTGTACTCTGTATCACCTTTCTAAGGTAAAATCGCTACATAGTCGGAAAACATCAGTATTTGTACACACACAATTTTATATATACGTTCTCTGTATCACCTTCCTAAGGTAAAATCGCTACTTACATCCACATCAACAATCCGAAAACAACCTGACGGCGTGTGCGGAGGGTATCTTTGGTGCCCCTCACTGACTGCCCCTTCCCTGTTCCATTCGCAGCCGGCCGCGGTGGTCTCGCGGTTCTAGGCGCGCAGTCCGGAACCGTGCGACTGCTACGGTCGCAGGTTCGAATCCTGCCTCGGGCATGGTTGTGAGTGATGTCCTTAGGTTAGTTAGGTTTAAGTAGTTCTAAGTTCTAGGGGACTGATGACCACAGCAGTTGAGTCCCATAGTGCTCAGAGCCATTTTTTTTGTTCCATTCGCATATGACGCAAGGGAAGAGTGGTGGTCGGTAAGCATCTGTATTAACTCTAATTTTTTCAAATTTTCTCGTCGTGGTCATTTCGTGAGATGTATGTGGCAGTTCCTCTGCGACTGCTCGTGTGAAAGTCCAGACTGCAATGCTCTCCCGTATCGAGATGCAGCATCATGATCCTTGCTGTTTCTAAAACAGGCGTGTAGGAGGTAAAAGCACTAGCATCGATGCAGAATTCGTCCTGTCTGCGATGTAACAATAATTGCCTGACACTCGTCGGAAAATAGCCGTGTACCAGCAAGGCAGCACATGTTTTTTGAGTCCTCCATCGTATGAGGTCGAGAACTCGGAACTGGGACACACTGTGAAATACGTGGTCCGACTCTTCCCAGAAAACACTCTCTCAAAATTTTAATAGTGTAGCGTCTCTCTTTTTATTTCTTCCTTGTTATTCTTATTATTTGTCAGGCATGGAGAGCTGGGCTACATGGGTTCTTCACGTGGCTCAGAGGATGAGGTACAATAATACATCCCTTACTCACAAGAGTTATTTATTGACAAACATTTCCTTGACAACAGTGCATTCAGCGGACTTCAACTGGTTGACTTTACTCGCTTGATTCAGTGCTTCCGTAGCAACACGGCGTAGTGGCCTCGGTGCTGGCGGCGGCGAGAGATGCTAGCGTAGACTGCAAGGAATGCCCCAGAAACAGCAGCTGACGACGGCCGCACGTGGCGAGCGCTGCTTAGGCGGCAAGACTGTGTGCCGGCGAGTGTGCTGGCGGGCGGCTGGCCGGCCACTTCTATGACGGAAGTTGCCCCGTGCTGGGAGCGAACCCGTGTTCTCAGATTCGGCGGCTCTGGGCGGCGTCCATTGAACTGGAGTTCTTCCCAATTCACGGGTGACTTTACTGGTACGGCCGCATCACTTCGTCCGAACCAGTCACCCGGGTTATTCACTATACGTCTTCCTCCGTTGCTATTGGTGAGACTTCGACTTTAATGACTTGACTCGGAACGAAGACTCGACTTCTGTGACTTACTGGCGAAGGGACGACATCTTCTTCTTTCTTAGTAAGTCGTGGTAACTAGACGCTGCTATCAGGTTCGATGCTGTCCTATGACCTCCATAGCTGCCGCTTCTTGTTCATGCGTACCGTCGGGAGTACATCAGCACGCCCAGCAAACGTCACGAGGCTTCCGGAACATGACAAGCGTACTCCATAAGTTGACCAGCACTTCCAGCAGACTTCGAGCAGACTCCCAGCAGACTTCGAAGAAGCTGCAAACTTCGAGAGGGAGCTGCCTCTTTCCGGGGTATTTATTTCGTGTTCCTGCTGACGGCGTGACGTTTGTAGCACAGTGACTGACCTCTGTGGTTCGATGCTAGAACGTTCCCTCGTGTATCGTACACGTGACTTATGCTGGCTCCTGACCCGTCTGCCCTGCTTTCCAGCGGGGAGGGCAATGTCCTCCGGACGACGCCCCCAGTAGACTGCTGACAACTTGGTTCGCATACTCGATCGGACGATTACCTCTCCGCGGTCCTGCTCCACTTCCGTGTATCTCCTAGCGTGCTTGAGTCCCTGTAACTTCCTTCACCAAGTCTTTACTTAATTTTATAACTAATATTTACACATACGATCACTACACCTATTACAATAGTAAACCTTTCCGTGATGCACAACGGCTCTCTTCCAGCGTCTGCTGTTAAAGCTCTTTGGACAAACTAACGTGTCTCTAGCAGCTGAACATTCAAGTGTTGCTGCTGTCGGATACGTGGATCAGACCAAGCATATCCTCAGTTCCTTGTAGTCTCGCATACTTTAGGCTCCTAGGAAATGACTACATAACTCTTATAGAGGGCATAACACATCTTCAGACAGATTTAAAACAGAAAATACTGAACAGGTCATGCGGTAATTGTAAAATAGGCGCAGACATATTATTTTATGAAATAAATAAATCCGATAACTTTATTTCAATTAAAGGAGAATATTGGCCATCGAAAATTAGTACTTTTTCATATTTCTAGTTAGTCTTGCTTTTGTTAATATCATTACACGAGCATTTTTCAATGTAGTACACACATAACTTGCAGCTATACTCTTGTACTGCAAAGAAGTAGCACTCTAATGGTAATGAACATCAGCCTTCTTGAGTCAGCACATCATAAGCCACGCAGCCCCATTCCTATACATATAATAGCGATGAAGATGGCCGATTAAGTAATTCTCCCTAAATTCTTGCTCCTGCCTAGTATGTGACATGCTCAATGCGATCCGCGTACACCGCAGTCCAAGAAGTGCCACGAATGGTTTTATTACTAGCCTATAAGCGACGTCAGCACAGTAACTGCGCTGGTAGCTTGAAGGAACAACTGAAAGGAATGAATGGGCACTCGCCCAGTCAGTTGGGAGTATGCAGCATTTCGTAGTGGACGTGCGGCGGAAGTGTGTCAACGTTGTTTTATCAAAAATCGCAACAGGGTAAAATCTCGAACTAAAGTTCTCAAGAGTTTTCTAGAATGTTTTGACGAAGAGAAAAGTGAATGC
The DNA here is from genome assembly GCF_023897955.1 of Schistocerca gregaria. Taxonomy (NCBI): domain Eukaryota; kingdom Metazoa; phylum Arthropoda; class Insecta; order Orthoptera; family Acrididae; genus Schistocerca; species Schistocerca gregaria. The sequence continues at coordinate 368,069,320 of NC_064926.1, forward strand.
AAAGTTTGTCGTGCACACCTTAACTCCCGAAGAACAACAACGATGCGTGGAAACCTGATTGTAATGCAAAACGTGGACTATTTTTTTGTGTTATCAATGAGAACCTACCACTAGACGACATAACAAACAAACTTAAAATTGAACAACAGCCCAAAGAAGGACTTTATTGACATTTTCACGAGGTTGTACGAACGTTCTATGATCATTAGTTAGGTGGGCTACGTAGAACACCTGAAACATTAAAACCATCTTAACTATTTGGACTGCTTAAGAAATATGTACCGCGACATCCTACAGAAATTTAAAATACGTAAATCGTGATAAATTACTTTATATTTCAGGTAGCCATCAGTGCTATAAAAATAACGAGGTGATACTAGTTAAATCTGATAATTCTGCGGCAGATTTACAGAACTTTATCACAAACATGTCGTTTAGCGTTCATTTAAAGCTACATGGTTGACTGCAGAATTACACCCGAAGATGAATGAAATATCCTCTTCAGGGGTAAGAATCAAGCAATCCTAAACACCAGAACTTCATGCAGCTTATAGGATAAACAGAAAGGAAATTTACGTTATATTTGTGGTCTGACGGAAAATCTTCAGTTATCGAGCATTATCTACAGGTAAATATCATAGAGAGAGACAACTATTGAGAGATAACTTTATAATATTCTTATTGACCAGGGATTATATGAGGTACCACACAGATTATTTGAAAAATGAGCCCCAACGTGAACCGGGATTGTACTGTTTGTTGGCAGGACAAAATCCAGTCACAAGAAGTTAGCAGACACTACAGCAAGCATAAATAGGAAGTCCACAGGGCGCCACTAGCGCAGGAAGAACAGAATCAATGGCACGTGGAAATTACGTAAATACGACTCAAACAGAGGAACAAGAATTAAAAATCTACCATCACCGACACACCATTTAAGGTTAAAGATGTTGTTCAAGAGCATCAAAGAACTTATTGTAAAATTACTCAGTTACAATCCACGGCGCTAAATAAATTGTAAATGATAAGGGGCACATTGCAGTTATAAATATCTCTGTCATTAATTCATAGTATTATGTAAGCTGTAGGAAATGAATGTGCTACAGGTGACGTAATATTCACGGAACGTATGGCTGCAGATAGATGGCTAAGTCACTGCGGGCCACTGCAGGTCCACCCTCACTATGCGTTTGGCGTATGAGTGTAACACATGAGAGTTACGTCACACTCTGAAAGCAGCCTTCGAGAACTGCGGGAGGCAGAGAGCCCCATGAATGTGAGTCCTGTAGAAGCTACAAGCAAGCTGAAACCAATACATGATAGTCCACCTAAAGCGCTAGGCAAATATTGGGATGTATATAATACGACTACAATGCAATACAAGAAACTCATTAATAAATGAAAGGGGAGATATATGATAAACATTAACAAGTGGCGTATCTGGAAGCCATCATCATGTGTCACGAAGAAACAGAGCTTCAGACTATGTTCTGTGGAAATGAGGATTCTGTGGGCTGGAACTAGGATCATACGACAGTCTTTGTTTACAGTTAAGCTACTTCCAGACTATTATGTATTTTATAGTTTTCATTTCTAGAGTTGCTTTCATTATATAATTATAATTATTTTTAATCTTTCTACTCATTTATATGATTGTATTAGCTTGAATTATGTGAATTTTCATTTTGCTTATGGATACCAAACTACAGGTATGTCAGCAAATAAATAAATTAACTGTGCAGAAAATTGCAGAACAAAGTAAAGTGAAACGTACGCAAAACCAAAACCGGCCATGCCCAAGGTATGGAATCGGCATCAGCACCGGACAATCTGTACAGTTTTGGCATGAAAAATGCGGGCTATGTTGCTATTTTCCGAGGCTCTTATCGACAACGGTTAACTCTTGGTTTCTGATAATCTGTTAGCCAAAAGTTAGCACTCTGCATAAACATACACTCTAGTACAAAAAAGGAGAACCCACCACGAAGGAATTATTCGACGGAATGGAAATCGTTAGATGTGTTGTGCATATACAGCCAAACAAAAGATTACAGTTTGGGAAAAAAATTTATGATTTATTCAAGAAAAAGAGCTTGACAAAATGAGCAAGTCAGTTGGTTCACCTCATGTCGTTATGTAAGCAGTTATTCAGTTTGGCATTGATTGACAGAGTTGTTCAATGTCCTCCTGTGAGATATCGTGCCAGAACATCTCCAGCTGGCGCGCTTGATTGTCAAAATCGCGAGGCAGTTGGAGGTGCAGAAGTTCTCAGTTGGGGCGAGGTTAGAGCTTGAAAAGCACGAAGACAAACAGTAGAAACTCTCGCTATGTACGGGCGGTGATCATCTTGCTGAAATGTACGTCAGGGGTAGCTTGCCATGAAGGGCAACAAAACGGCGTGCAGAATATCGTCGACGATCCACTGTGGTGTAAGGGTGGGCGCAAGACGACCAAAGACGTCCTGCTATGAAAAGAGGTGGCGCCGTCACTTCTGGCTGTCGGCAGTGGGGCGGCTGATAGTCAGGGGCTGCTATCCCACCACAGCCCGGACCGTCTCCACACACCTCTTTAGTCTTGAATCACATTGAGTGGAGTAGAACTGTCTTCAGTAAATCGCGCTTCGATCCGAGCCCCGGTGACCAGAGAAGACGTGTTTGGAAATGCCTTATATAGCGGCATCCTTATTTATTGATTTCTTTTTTCTTACAACGTATTTCGCTATGCGCGAAGCAGAAACTCGTCATTTGCGTATTTTCTGGGCCAGTAGGTAATGTTGGAGGAAGCGTAGAATGAGAAACCCGCCGAAATACTTGTGTGGAGTCGCCACTATATTATGCACGTTACGGCCAAACAAGCAGTTCGGTCACAGCACTGGAAAGCGGCCAGCATATACTAAGCTACTGCGGCTATATAAAAATTACGACCCTGACTGGGCCACAGTAGCAAAACAGAACTCTTGCAGGACGAGGCAAGACATTTCGTTACTACCAAGCGATTGATTTATTGTAGCAACCGCGTCTGGAAACTGTGTGTCGGATAAAAAAGTGGGCCACGAATGAGTATAAATAGTCCTTAATTCGACCATTGAGATGAGCAGACCAGTAGTGTCGATAGAGACGAGTGGCTCACGCCGGCAAACCGATATGAGACTGTAGGCAGCCCCCTACCTCCTGGGCCACTCTAGCAGCGGCCAGACTCCTGCCCTGGAAGGCATCAGGGTGAGAACGGGGCAGTTCAGCCATCCATGCCTGTATGCTGTAGGTGCCACAGGCGGCCACTTGCTGGGGGAGAGTCTCATCTCCTGTAAGCAACTTGGCCGTCCTCCCTACTACGGGCACCGACCACGAGCTTCTGGAGTCAGCATTCATGGGCCCTAGCCTAACAACACTGTAACTATCAGAACACTACTGGCAGGTGTCAATCTCAGTCACTTCCTGGTCTGTATTCTACCACTCGAAAGTGCTGTAAGCAGATTGGCTTTCTTCAGCACCGCTGGCTCCGCCCAGGAGCGGTGTGTCCTGTTAACAGGACCGAAGGACGCTTAGTAAATTTCTGGAGTCAGCATTCGTGGGTGACACCATCACAGTACGATAGCCGTCACCTTGCCACTTACGAGTGGTGTTCTCACCACATACAGCAAAGAAGCATCATCCCTGCGTCCACCGATATACTACCATTGTAGTCGCATTAGTATTAATAAAACGATTTGACTGTTTACACTTTCTGTCTAATGTAACTACAGCCTGTAGCGAAACCCCATACGGAAGTGTTCCTCCACTTTCGGAGCACCTGACCTGGTGACAGGAGTGCATTCGGCAGTGCCTACAATCACCATCCACTTTAATACTGTAAGGTGACTGTACTACTATAAGGTTACAGTTTCTTAGAGATATGGCTTGCATTTTACTATATCATGGAGAGCGAACGGGTCGTCTGCCAAATGTGTAATTGTATTGGCAAGCTCACTACGTGGTGGGTAATCGCCGACAGTATTCTGTGTGTATGTAAAGAAGAACATCTGTTTTGCAGACATTGGCAAGAGATGTTGCTCTGCTTTGGAATCGTGGGCAAGAGATGTGGCTCATTGCCTAAGTTTATACAATGTGCAACTAAGTGTGGCGATTCAAGAGGTAAAGCTGAGTACTCTTAGTTTTTAGTGTGTGAAGTAGTAATTACTGGCGGCTGTTAAAGTACTTATTGTGAGCAGTCGCTAAGACAGAGCTGTTAAGTTGCAATAAGGAACATTATGGTAGTGTTATTGTTGAGTGCCTTCTTCATACTTTTATTTTGTTTTGATATGCATTTTTTACTGATAAACTAGAGTTGGCACGACACAACAATCTGAGACTAGTAGGAAATGTTTATTAGTCTGCACAGTTAGCATCTGTGTTCAGCAACGAATATGATTTTTCTCAGCTGCTAGGTCTCTTGAAGCAACAGAGACTGTGCTTTCAAAACAATATGATTTTGTATGAAAGTATGTAAAGTAGTGAGAAGTATTGATACTGCAGTGCGTTTCTGTGTCTTTGACGTTTGCGTTTGGTTTGTGTTACCGATAAAATCATATCACGTCGTGGGTAGTACTGCTGACTGCTGGGAGCGTGGATTACGATACCACTAGGGGCTACTGCGAAGGACATACTGAAAATTGTAAAAGACATATTAGTTAGGATTAAAGCGGACAATGTACAGCTGTCTAAAAGACTAAAATAGCGTTCTACAAGTGGCCGGAGTAAGGAATGGATTTCGGGGGGACGGAATGATTGGGAAGAAAGGAAACAGAAAGAAGGGGAGCACGTCTGGTCTCCTTTACCTGTTTCTGTAATAATTCCATTTGTCGTTGATGTAGTTCGACCTATCAACTCTCTAAAGGGTAGGCCAGCATTTGACGCTTCGTGCAACAGTCTCATGAATGTAAAAATTGAGATAACTAATGATGATTGTAATGAGCTGCAGAGTATAGTATGAGCAAAGTAGTAACGTTATCGGCGCTAAGTGCAGTAACGTAGAAGTATCACCTGCGATATTATGTGGAATCGCAGAGCTTGAAGTAGCTGCAGTGCCGGTAGTGGTGAATGTAACTCAGCCACTATTTTTAGGTCGTTACTGGATAAATTGACAGTTCAGCCCCAGCAGTAGAAGACGGGCAGTAACGTGACAGAATGCTGCTTACAGCGTCGGAGATGTTTAGAAAGCTTGAGGCACATTAGACAAAGCACACAAATGTTGAAACCATAGCCATAAAACGGAGCTCTTGCGTTTATGAATTTCCAAGCAAATGATTTGCTGTTACGAGCACTCTTGAAAACAGCACCTGGGCACAAAACGTGAGCGATGTGTGACCATTAATTCGAGCAAGACGGCGAGCAGCCCAGTCACGCCTACAGAGACGACAGGGCTATTTCGAACGACCATGTGGCATGAGACGCCAAAATCCCTAGTTTAGTGAGTCCTCTGCCACACCACTTTCTAATGGTTCTTCTCCGGACACTGACTGCCACCAAGCGAATTCCAGCAACGTCCAGACTTGTGGCTTAGAGGACAGCAGAACGAGACCAGGTAGTACAGCCGTCCATTTCTCTCTTCTGTTGCGGGCGTCTAGGCATCAAGCTACGTCACTCGCAGAGGCGAGTTTCACTGGGGTTGGCACCCCTTGCAAGCAACTTCGCAGTCATCAGCACCAACTGTTCCGACTGTAAGCGACCTTGTCCCGCCTCTGCGTCAGCTACTGGAGTCAGCAGTCCTGGCTGCCAACGTCAAGGCACAGCAGCCGTAAGAACGCCACTGACATGCATCGTCCTTAGCAACCGGCTCCAGCAAGGCGCTACCAATGCAGATCAATGACTGTCAATAAAATGTTGATGCTGTCTATCTAAGCTACCAACAACCTACTCCCACGAACTCGTCACACGGACGCCAGCCACGCACCCCGCATTGCTACGATTGCTTCGTCTGTTACAGATGCCATCAATTTACCTGTAATTGGCGGTATCTGCTGGGCGTTTCTAAGTTTTGGCGTCAGACATCTAGAGTGCACAGACCACGTGATGTAGAAGAACTGTTGTGAGAAGCAAAATGCTCACTAACATGTCCTGCAGAGACTACGTGCCATTTTGTATTGGTAATGACTCTGGGAGGTGGCACTCTGTGGTGTGTGTATGAATTGTGTGCATTCAATAATCCAGTCATCTGACACACATGAAACAAATGGTCTTAGAAAAATTTAAATTCCTACTTCACTTTTAAAATTCTTTTCCCTGCTTAAGGAAACGCGTTGTTAAGGTTTCCTTGTTGCAAATCGTTGTATCAGCTTCGGAGTAAGTCGTATGACGAATAACTGATGAGTAGTCTCTGGTACTTATTTGAAAACCCATCGCCTCAGTGCAAGCAAACAGGCGCTGGGAGGCGTCTGAGAACATTTTGCCCCAAACGGAAGTTGTTCGCCTTGCCATGATCAGTCAGTCCTAAACTCTTGTTGCAAAATCTTTGAAATATTTGGTATGATACTCAGTCGAAGACAATATATTAATTCGACCCCTACCAAGGAACGTTAAAACGAAACCACTATGTGACTACAGGCTGATCAGCATGTATAACTGCAACATACAGTGTCAAGAAGTACTGGTTTTCATGAACAGATGACGATATACTTTTAAACATGTAACAACCGCGATAAATATCAGCTATAATTTTGAAAACACCACACTCTTGCCGGCCGTAGTGGCCGAGTGGTTCTAGGCGCTACAGTCTGGAACCGCCCGACCGCTACGTTCGCAGGTTCGAATCCTACCTCGGGCAGGGATGTGTGGATTACCTTAGGTTAGTTAGGTTTAAGTAGTTCTAAGTTCTAGGGGACTGATGACCTCAGAAGTTAAGTCCCATAGTGCTCAGATTGATTTGAACCATACACTTCCACTCTAATTAAACTACTGACGACGTCCGATGAAGTGGGCAAACAAGAACTGACAATTTTAACAATTCAGCGATGCTTTTTATGTTGATGATTTAAAAATTTATGCATGATAATGGAGTAACTGAATTTCTCAAGCAGTGCAACACCCTGTTACGTTGTAATATCTGCCTGACATCGTACCTATACGTCACAAAAGTCCTGTAAGTATATGAACGTCAGTAAACTGCAAAACCGCTTGTATCTACTGTTATTTGCATTTCACATCGTTTCGATACGTTGTATTTGTTTGTAGTTGTTTGAAAACGGTACTATGCCAAAAACGCGATAGAAAAATCAAACACAACTAAAGCAAGATGACATGATTTTTTTAAAAAAGAAGAAAACTCTTTATCAGCAGCGGCCCTAAAAATATAAATAAAAAGTTGCGTATGGATCTTAGAAGTCGTTATGGAAATACACTATGTGATTAAAAGTATCCGGACACTCCCAAAAGCATATGTTTTTCATATTAGGTGCAGTGTGCTGCCACACACTTCCAGGTGCTGCATGTCAGTGACCTCAGTAGTTATTAGACATCATGAGAGAGCAGAATGGGGGGCTCAGCGGAACTCACGGACTTCGAACGTGGCCAGGTGATCGGGTATCACTTGTGTCATACGTCTGTACGCGAGATTTCCACACTCCTAAACATCCCTAGGTACACTGCTTCCTATGTAATATTGAAGTGGAAACGTGAAGGGACACGTTCAGCACAAAATAGTACAGGCCGACCTCGTCTGTTGACTGACAGAGACTGCCGGCAGTTGAAGAGGGTCGTAATGCGTAATAGCCAGACATCTACCAGACCGTTACACAGGAATTCCTCACTGCACCAGGATCCACTGCAAGTACTATGACAGTTAGGCGCTAGATGAGAAATAATTTGATTTCATGGTCCAGCGGCTGCTCATAAGCCGCACATCACGCCTGTAAATGCCAAACGATTCCTCGCTTAGTGTAAGGCGTATAAACATTGGACGATTGAACACTGGAAAAACGCTGTGTGGAGTGACGAATCACACAATGTGGCGATCCGATGGCAGGGTGTAGATATGGCGAATGCCCGGTGAACTCATCTGCCAGCGTGTGTAGTGCCAGAAACCAAATTCGGAGGCGATGGTAGCACGGTGTGGTCGTTTTTTTCTGATGGGGCTTGCAACACTTGTTGTTTTGCGTGGCACTATCAGAGTACAGGCCTACACTGATGTTTTAAGAAACTTCTTGTTCCCTTCTGTAAAAGAGCAATTCGGAGATATCGATTGCATCTCTCAACACCATCGATCACCTGTTCATAATGCACGGCCTGTGGCTGAGTGATTACACGACAATAACATCCCTGTCCAATCAAACACCTTTGTGATGTTTTGGAAAGCCGACTTCGTGCCAGACCTTACCGAACGACTTCTCCTCAATGAAGCACTCCGTGAAGAATGGGCTACCATTCCCCAAGAAACCTTGCAGCACCTGACTGAACGTATGCCTGCGAGATTGGAAGCTGTCATCAAGGCTAATGGTTGGCCAACACCATATTGAATTCAAGCATTACGGATGGAGGAGACCAAAAACTTGTATGTCATTTTCATCTAGGTGTCCGGACACTTTTAATCAGATCTTTAGTTAGGTTCCCTTCCCCCTGTCTATCAATGATGCTGGATGTGTAGCACAGTTTCATAACCATCACATATACATACGATAATGATCGAAGCAGAAGAAATGAATTAAGATTTGTGCTGTTGCTGGGAATCGAACCCGGGTCTTCTTGCTTCTTAGGCAAAAATGCTAACCATTACACCACGATAACGCAATATTAAACACTAGTGCATGCGTACCCAAGCTGAGTGCCCTCCCAAACACAAACTTCAGTTCTTATCTTCAGCTTATGTTCCCTTACATTGTCACTACTGCCAGTGCTCTCCCATATTGCGAAGGGCATTCAGCTTGTGAAGTTCGTGCAGCACTGTTAAGTGTCGTGTTGTGGTGGTGTAAGGGTTTGCATTTCTGCCTGGCCAGGTAGAAGACGCTAGTTCGAGTCCCGACCGCAGTACAAATTTTGAATCATTTCCTCTGCTTCGATCATTATCGTAGAAAACGTAGACAACTTAGAGACTTAGATGTCTCAGGGAAACATTTAATTATAAGACATATACATACGACTTACAGCTGTGTAGGGGCGTGGAATAGCAAAGCGGTAACAATTAGAAAGTCTTATTAAAACTCATTCACAGTACCACCTGGAAACTCAATCATGCCAGAGAGAATCGGATGCAGGAATCGAGCCAGTAAGTGGCAGGTGGGTCAGGCCGACGACACATTACGGCCCATCGGCTGAGTGTGGACACGCATTCAGCAGAAAGGAGACTCTGACTGGGAAGCGAGACAAGCTTATTCGTTACATCGCAGTACAAGTCACAAATAACATTCTTTTTCACAAGAGCGCACAGCGAAGAACTCATACAGCAGTCAACAGCCTGTTAAGTGAATGTAACAGAATAAGGAGAACACAAGTGGTCTCAACGAATTGAGTCTCACGTCATAGCCTCACGCCAGTTTCCTTCAAATACTACAGCTCTCCAACACTTGTCGTGCGTTGAACATTGGGATCGATGCACTCAGTTCCAAGATACAATACTGTAGTGATATTATGTTTTTGGTGGTCTTTACCTGATGAAATCCATGCTGCTCACTGCCTACTATCTACTGACAGAGAAACTGTCTTCCGGCAACACCACATCGCAGGGTACTGTCAATACCGGACCTCGACACGAAAGTCAGCAGCAGCGCCGCTTGAGGTCCATGTTCCTGTTAAATGCTCAGCTACCACCAGGTGCTGATATCTAGTAGTGAAGAGATCAACCGACTACACGACTACCGATAAAAGGTACATCTCGGATGGTTCATCAAGGGTCATCGCAAAACAGGAACTGAGTTCTCTCCTGTAGCCAGCCCGGGTCCAATTCGTGCTGGACAACAACCGCGCCTGATCGCTGGCAGTCCGGTGTGGCACCGGGGTTGCTGACATCACCTCCTGTGTGTTCAGACGCTGAGCTTACTCGATGGATGTCAGCTAGAATCCTACTCGCAGCTCAGTGAGTGACATCAGACGCTGCTACGGAACAACGACAACTTGTAAACAATGAGACTAAAGGATTGAACTCTAATAATGTTCGACTAGCGTTTTTGACGGTTCACAGCTTCACAACAGCTATTCAGTTTTCACTCAGAGGCGTTCCCGCTTGGCCTCTTGTAGCTGAATCTAAGTGACAGTTTTCGCCACAGTTTCTGCACTACCTTGTGTGAGTAATGGTCCATAAAATGTGGATCTTAAAAGAAAGCCTGAGGAATAACTAGCGATCATCACATCGCACCTACAGAAGTAATTTCCATTTTTATGCGTAAGTCACCTCCCTCCCCCTTCCATAGTTCTTATTGTACCAAGTTTCCATAACAAAGGTCAATAAGGGTACCGGACATAATCTCTAAATTAGGATCAATAAGGAACTTAATTTCTAAATTACGATGAACAAAGTGTCGCAGTATACAGATAATCTCTCTCTTCCCGACAGAAAAATCAATAATTTTGAAGTAACTAAAATAAAGCAAAAACTGTACAACAATCAGTCCTTTAAATTGATACTAGCGTGATGTAGCTCAAAATGGAACAAACGCCGAATACTCTAGACACTTCAAGCGAGACAGAAATGCTTGTGTAAGATAACTGGGCATCATTGTTTTGTAACCACGTGTTGATCCTGTGCTTAGGTAAGGTGGATGCGATCGAACAGACTATGAATATTCCGCACGTTGCGGTTTCCCTAACGTTACATTACTCACTCGTTTTGTCAAAACCTCCAAATAATTGACATGCCTCAGTAAGCGCATCAAAACATCTGATATTTTCAGTTGCTTAACTGCACCTCTGCATTACACTACACGTTGCTTCGTATCAGCCATACGATTCTCGAACAAAATAGCCGGTAACTACGTGTGACCTTGTAAAATGCTTATCGTGGGGGAGCTTCCGTTTTGAAATATACTAATGTTTCCTATCTGTTCAAGAACGAGGTAATACTTCGGTCGCATTATTAACATTATCCCACTCATTCTTAAGTATTACTGTTGTTTTACTGCCATCTGCTTACCTTACACTGTTTTGTTTTCACTGGGCCACGGAAAAGTCTTTTTTCATGATTCAAACTACTACGCAAATTTCCGTTATAATATCATCACTCATTCGTCAGGAAAATTATATTATCGGAAAAATAAATTAACGTAAGTCAGAATAACATTACTTTAGTACTTCATTTTGTTTACTGTAACTATCAGTGTTAGTTCATGTACTGTGCATAAATAGGTTTGTCTGCTTGGAGATAAGAGGCATTTCGAAAGCCCTAACATTAAAAAATACAAAAAATAAACCAGTACAGTTCCCACAAATAATGTGCCCTCCATGCTCTTGTACATTTTACCTTTTAATACCTTACTCACCGTCCACATCTTCCAAGTGCCCAGCCACTACCTCGCTGATTGTAAACAGAGATGAGATGTTGTTCATTGTACTTTGCGGCAGATTACTGAACTGACGGAGTTACGGAGTTAAAAAGTGGATTAGCTTATATCTTCGAGTAGCTTCGTGGACAATCAGAGTATCAACTGCAACTGTTACTCACTTGGAATCAACTGAAACAACAATTGTTGGCGTAATAAAAGGCATTTGTATTTAGCCTACTTTTAACCTGCTATACGATTACAGATTTTAGGACGATGTTCAGAGACTGTATCTGATTTAAGAGTGGTCTTCAAGTACACAAGTCATCCCACGTTGAAACCTACTGTGCAACTAGAGATGCGCATTGTCAGAAGAGAGTGCATATTCGGGGTTACTTGCAAATACATTTCTACTGTGGTCTGGTTAACAGGTACATCACTGTGACAGTAACTGTTTCCCCGCAATTAATGAATTTGTCAGCGAGAGAATCAATGCTATAGCGATGGACGGCAATCGGAGGATCCGTATGTATTGTCGCAAATGTTCGAGTCTTCATAGATGCTGTGGAATTCGTCTGTCCTTACAATTACGGGGACATTGCAGGTAATTGTTTTAAGTTCTATCTCAGGAAACTATCTCACGCTTGTAGTCGGTGTGATCGTTTACAGATTGTCCTTTCTGCGTCCACCGCAGTAATCAGCTCAGCATTAGTGGTAGCAGTTTAGGTACTCACAGATGTTCGTATGATGGCCTTTGTGGTTAACGAACTTCTGTTCCTTATCCTCCACATAAGTTGTGTCAGAAACCAATATCTGCTATATTCCAGTACACGCTTATCGAACGATGAGGAAGTTTTTGGATTCAAGTTCCATTGAAATACAGCTCTAAACATATTATATGTATAATCTAGATTTAGAACGTAAGGAAATTTATAAGATAATGCAAAAATGTGGTGTAGAGATGATGTCGAATAATGGTCTATATTTTTTGAGACACCAAATTTCGAAAGAACTCTTCAGTAAGTTGCTTAGGGTTCTAACAAAATTTTATAGTTTAGTTACTTAAAATGGACCTGATAAAAGACCATGATCCTTTTATTTAATTTGTCCGATGCCGTAAAAGGAAATAATTGGGATATGCTATATTCCACATCTAAAACATCTTTTAAGTTCATGATGCAAAATCCTTGAATCTGAACTCTTAACTTTCACTTGGGAGCTCACTTGCAAGATCTACTGTAGGCTCTTATAATATTGTGCCAGAGAGTGATGGTTTGCTTTCCAACAGACTGTATTCCTTACTGTAACAGGGCACAAAATCCGTCTGCGTAGCCAAACGAACGTTATCGACGAAACGCCTATTTTTGATGAATTATACTGCAAAAAACGCCCCGTTTTATGAGTTTTAATGTCGCCATGGACCTTGCCGTTGGTGGGGAGGCTTGCGTGCCTCAGCGATACCACAACGGAGGGGTATCTGTTGAGAGGCCAGACAAACTTGTGGTTCCTGAAGAGGGGCAGTAGCCTTTTCAGTAGTTGCAGGGGCAACAGTCTGGATGATTGACTGATCTGGCCTTGTAACACTGAACAAAACGGCCTTGCTATGCTGGTACTGCGAACGGCTGAAAGCAAGGGAGCCGGCCGCGGTGGTCTCGCGGTTCTACGCGCGCAGTCGGGAACCGTGCGACTGCTACGGTCGCAGGTTCGAATCCTGCCTCGGGCATGGATGTGTGTGATGTCCTTAGGTTAGTTAGGTTCAAGTAGTTCTAAGTTCTAGGGGACTAATGACCACAGAAGTTGAGTCCCATAGTCCTCAGAGCCATTTTTTGAAAGCAAGGGGAAACTACGGCCGTAATTTTTCCTGAGGGCGTGAAGCTTGATGGCGTCCTCTTGGGTAAAACATTCCGGAGGTAAAATAGTCCCCCATTCGGATCTCCGGGTGGGGACTACTCAAGAGGAGGTCGTTATCAAGAGAAAGAAAACTGGCGTTCTACGGATCGGAGCGTGGAATGTCAGATCCCTTAATCGAGTAGGTAGGTTAGAAAATTTAAAAAGGGAATTGGATAAGTTAAAGTTAGATATAGTGGGAATTAGTGAAGTTCGGTGGAAGGAGGAATAAGACTTCTGGTCAGGTGACCACAGGGTTATAAACACAAAGTCAAATAGGGGTAATGCAGGAGTATGTTTAATAATAAAAAGGAAAATAGGAATGCGGGTAAGCTACTACAAACAGCTTAGTGAACGCATTATTGTGGCCAAGAGAGGTACGAATCCCACTTCTACCACTGTAGTACAAGTATATGGCTACTAGCTGTGCAGGTGACGAATAAATTGAAGAAATGTATGATGAAATAAAAGACATTATTCAGATAGTGAAGGGAGACGAAAATTTAATAGTCATGGGTGACTGAAATTCGTCAGTAGGAAAAGGGAGAGAAGGAAACATAGTATGTGAATATGGATTGGGGCTAAGAAACGAAAGAGGAAGCCGCCTGGTGGAATTTCGCACAGAGCAGAACCTAGTCATAGTTAACACTTGGTTCAAGAACCATAAAAGAAGATTGTATACATGCAATAAGCCTGGAGATACTGACAGGTTTCAGACAGATTATATAATGGTAAGACAGAGATTTATGAACCAGGTTTTAAATTGTAAGACATTTCCAGGGGCAGACGTGGACTCTGACCACAATCTATTGGTTATGAACTGTAGATTAAAACTGAAGAAACTGCAAAAAGGTGGGTATTTAAGGAGATGGGACCTGGATAAACTGACTAAACCAGAGGTTGTACAGTGTTTCAGGGAGCGCATAAGGGAACAATTTGCAAGAATGGGGGAAAGAAATACAGTAGAAGAAAAATGGGTAGCTTTGAGGGATGAGGTACTAAAGGCAGCAGAGGATCAAGTAGGTAAAAATACGAGGGCTAGTAGAAATCCTTGGCTAACAGAAGACATATTGAATTTAATTGATGAAAGGAGGAAATATAAAAATACAGTAAATGAAGCAGGGAGAAGGGAATACACACGTCTCAAAAATGAGATCGACAGGAAGCGCAAAATAGCTAAGCAGGGACAGCTAGAGGACAAATGTAAGGATGTAGAGGCTTATCTCACTAGGGGTAAAATAGATACTGCCTACAGGAAAATTAAAGAGACATTTGGAGATAAGAGAACCACTTGTAAGAATATCAAGAGCTCAGATGGAAACCAGGTCTAAGCAAAGAAGGGAAAGCCGAAAGGTGGAAGGAGTATACAGAGGGTCTGTACAAGGGCGATGTACTTGAGGACAATATTATGGAAATGGAAAAAGATGTAGATGAAGATTAAATGGGACATATGATATTGCGTGAAGAGTTTGACAGAGCAGTGAAAGACCTGAGTCGCAACAACGCTCCGGGAGTAGGCAACATTCCATTAGAACTACTGACATCCTTGTGAGAGCGAGTCCTGTCAAAACTCTATCATCTAGTGAGAAAAATATATGAGACAGGTGAAATACCCTCAGACTTCCAGAAGAATACAATGATTCCAAACCCAAAGAAAGCAGCTGTTGACACGTGTGAAAATTACCGAACTCTCAGTTTAATAAGTCACGGCTGCAAAATACTAACACGAATTCTATACAGACGAATGGAAAAAAACTGGTAGAAGCCGACCTCGGGGAAGATCAGTTTGGATTCCGTAGAAATATCGGAACACGTGAGGCAATACTGGCCATACGACTTATCTTAGAAGCTAGATTAAGGAAAGGCAAACCTACGTTTCTAGCATTTGAAGACTCAGAGAAAGCTTTTGACAATGTTGACTGGAATACTCTCTTTCAAATTCTGAAGGTGGCTGGGGCAAAATACAGAGAGCTAAGAGCTATTTACAATTTGTACAGAAACCAGATGGCAGTTATAAGAGTCAAGGGACATGAAAGCGAAGCAGTGGTTGGGAAGGGAGTGAGACAGGTTTGTAGCCTCTCCCTGATGTTATTCAATCTGTATATAGAGGAAGCAGTGAAGGAAACGAAAGAAAAATTCGGAGTAGATATTAAAATCCATGTAGAAGAAATAAAAACTTTGAGGTTCGCCGATGACATTGTAGTTCTGCCAGACACAGCAAAGGACTTGGAAGTGCAGTTGAACGGAATGGATAGTGTCTTGAAAGGAGGATATAAGATGAACATCAACAAAAGTAAGACAAGGATAATGGAATGTAGTCGAATTAAGCTGGGTGATGCTGAGGGAATTAGATTAGGAAATCAGACACTTAAAGTAGTAAAGGAGTTTTGCTATTTGGGGAGCAAATTAACTGATGATGGTCGAAGTAGAGAGGATAGAAAATGTAGACTGGCAAGGGCAAGGAAGGCATTTCTGAAGAAGAGAAATTTTTTAACATCGAGTATAGGTTTAAGTGTCAGGTATTCGTTTCTGAAAGTATTTCTATGGAGTGTAGCCATGTATGGAAGTGAAACATCGACGATAAATAATTTGGACAAGAAGAGAATAGAAGCTTTCGAAATATGGTGCTACAGAGGAATGCTGAAGATTAGATGGGTAGATCACGTAACTAATGAAGAAGTGTTGAATAGGATTGGGGAGACGAGAAGTTTGTGGCACAACTTGACTAGAAGAAGGGATCGATTGGTAGGACATGTTCTGAGGCATCAAGGGATCACCAGTTTAGTATTGGAGGACAGCGTGGAGGGTAAAAATCGTAGAGGGAGAGCAAAAGATGAATACACTAAGCAGATTCAGAGGGATGTAGGTTGCAGTAGGTACTGCGATATGAAGAAGCTTGCACAGGATAGAGTAGCATGGAGAGCTGCATCAAACCGGTCTCAGGACTCATGACCACAACAACAACAACAACAATGTCGCACGAAATGTGTGTTAATGACTTTAACTTACATTCGTCTGTAACTTCGTATATCATATACAGGGTGATTCTTGTTAACGTTAAAATATCTCCAAAGTGACGTAAACGATACTGAGACAAGTAATTTAACATAAAGCACATAGGTCCGCAAATGTCAAGAAATACCCCTACAGTGGATGACGTGCGCCGCCGTTCTTGCAGCGGTGGTTCCCGTCATTCCGTCGCACCTGGTCATTCCAAGCCAACTATTCTCGTCAGTGTGGATCCAAGAGGTATGTGTGCGACTTCAGCGTGTGGATCTCAGGGTTCGAGCCTAGCATCTGGCAGGGATTGTTTTCTTTTGCATTGCGGTAGACAGTTACGTGTTTATATTGATCTGTCTCGTGGCCATTGCTGGTTAGTTTTTAACTATAATGTAACATAAATGTACCTCATTGCGTCACAAGGGAATAAGTGTAGGCTTGGGAACTGCGCTACTACCAGTAAATCACCTGTATGTTCTTTATAAAAAAAAAAATAAAAAAAAATCTGTAAAAGAAGAAAGAAGACAAGAAGAAAAATCATAAAATTATTACCGCATTAGCATTGTTAAAGCGATTATTTGCAACTTCCACGCTTACATTCGATAACATTTACAAAAGGTGTTCGAACATAGAGTAGCTTAGTGCACAGATGTAAAGCACTGCCCCCTACTGGCGAGGGTATGATCAACAAGCCCAACTGCTGCACGTGCGACAAACTACGTTATCTAGTGGCGTCACATGTCCAACACTTTTATACACTTTTGGGGTCCATCCAGACAAGTTTGCCAATGTACCTTATACTAAATTAATTGTCTCAGCACCATCTACATCGCTTCGGGGTGTTTTAAACGTCAATGTGAATCACCCGGTGGAGGAATTCTGGCTTGATTCTTCTTGACGATGTCAAGATCTAGTAAAACATTTCTTGTGCAACATTACAGGCCTGAGTTTCCCAAAACTAATGAACGTCAATTATTTTTCTAGTTTTGTTCTTAGAACGATACTTCCATTCAGACCAATACGTAATGAGTGAAGTTTTCGATGAGACTGAATATGTACTGGCTACCACAATTCGAGCAGCTGAAAGTGTGTCACACGTTCACAAATTGCATAGAGTATTTGAGAACACGTACACAGGAACTCTATGATCCTCATTTTTTTGCGTCACGGAAGCAAGTTAGTAAGGGACAGTTAGGAATTTCATCTCGATGCTTAGCGTATCTTATAACGGAGTGACTGGTTATATGTTACTAATGCTACATTGCTTTGTTTGTAGCGCGCTCGCCGACTATTCTGCAAAGTCCCAGCAGGTCTCCCAGGGAACAATGCAGGGCAACTTTAGCAGCGCACGGGTTGACGCGTGTGGTGACCGCCCCCACGCGGCAATTACTTAACGCACCGTGACCTCTTTCAGCAGCGACCTCAGCGTGGGCGCTCAGTCCCAGCAAGCCC
Organism: Schistocerca gregaria; assembly: GCF_023897955.1. Classification (NCBI taxonomy): domain Eukaryota; kingdom Metazoa; phylum Arthropoda; class Insecta; order Orthoptera; family Acrididae; genus Schistocerca; species Schistocerca gregaria. The sequence goes on from NC_064926.1 coordinate 368,087,096, forward strand.
ACCCACACCCCGTTCCAAAACCTGACTGCTGGTGTGAACTGAGTTGCACGCGTGGGCGTGCTGGCCTCGCAGTCCATTCACGTGATCGTAAAAAGATGAGCAAAAGTGGCCTCGCTTCGTAACACTGTTTTTAAATAGTCCCTTCATATTTAGAAGCCTACAGACTAAAAATAGTACTGAACGGAAACTGATATCTCCTTGAAAATACGTGAGGTGTAAAGAAAACTACTTCCCCGACGAGTGTCTGTGGTTTACGGTGAACGCCTAACTAACTTTTTTCGTAACGGGGCCACGTACAGATTTCGGTCACATTTTTGTAATGCTAGAAACGACCAGCAAAGCGCCAGAGGATGGCGAAAAACGTCGTTTCGACTGATTAACGCAGCAGATATGATACAGCTTTCAAAATGATATTGATGAAATTCGTACCTGTGATCGATGGAACAAATAAAAGACCCAAATTAATGCAGCTACTTATCTCTAAGTACTCCTGTGGCCTATATTCGATTATACTTGTAACTACAGAAATGTTTATTCTTATTGTTATTTTTTCCACTTGAAGGTGACGATACTTGCTTGTAATTGCCTCGAAAGAAAAGTCATACAACTTATTCCTCGAAGAGTGAAGCTCTAAAGTAAAATAAAGTAAATAACTGGCCACATTACGACCTAAAGATTCAAATATCACCATCTAAAGAGATTTTCACCGCGGTAGGAAAGAATTATGTTGATTAAAATACCAGATTTTACGCTTATGAATAGTTTATTGTGACATTCTTTGAGTAGCAAACATTTGCACTGCTTAAAAGAAATGGATCGTTTAGTATGACACTTTAGGATATAAACTTTCCTCACATTTGCAAATTTCTGAGAAAATTAAAAGTCGAGTAATTTCTAGTGTTTTTAATAACGGAAAAAGAAAACAGCTGAGGAGATTGAAGCTTGTAATTGAATTACACATTCCCGAGAAACTACACATCTACAAAGTTGTTTTCGTTTCACCTCACAGAACTTGAGCGTCCACGTTGTATTATCTCACAGAACAATGAACTTTAACATAATTAATGCTAGCAGGTGACACCATCGTGACTGACTGGTCGTCACTGGTTGGACTAAAATTTTATCGTACGATCACCACAAGGACGTTTTAATCCAGCAATGAAACCCACTAGGGATGTTGTCGTTATTCAGAAAATGGCTATGGCAGATATTCCTAATACGAATTTTACGTTTAATACAGCTTGGTACAACAACGTGGACGCTTACCACGTAGCTTATTTGAGGTTTGATCTATTACTATAAATTATTATTTTCTACTATGGCTAATCTGTCTAATCTTACAATAATGATATCAAAGTCTGATAACGTTCATGAAGGTTATACATTCAAGAGGGAAGTGTAAGATATAGCGTTTTCTGAATGGCAGGTTTCAATTTTCGAAAATATGAGTGACAGCATATAACATCTCTTCTGTAATTAGCCTCCACTGAAAGTGAGATGAAAGTGTAACATGCCATGACTACATTTATACAGTAAAAGCAAATCACTGCCCAGCATTATCAATTCATCGCTCTTAGATATGTCTTACCACTACTACTACTATTACTACTACTACTACTACTACTACTACTACTTCTGTTAATTTTGTTGGATACAGAAAGATACTAGGGTAAAGACGTTCTCATTTCCTGAAACGTAATTTAGTTCAATAACAGTCGCAAAATAAGATTAAGTCAGTAACAAATACTGGAATAAAAATTAAAAGCAAAATATTAAAACTACGTAATGTGAAATACAGAACAATTCGAGCAATATTAGTGAAGTGTTACCTTTTAATCATGTGAATACCGGCAAATCTTGCTATTTTAACAATCTGCGACATGGTCATATGAACGGTGATCTAGAAAATGGAGAATAAACTTCTCTCATTTCCGTCTGTGACCACAAAATTGTTGGAGCCTTAGACTATCAGTTTCGGTCAGCGATGATCATCTTCAAGTCTATTTTAAAAAATACCTTCATTATATTATTACATGTTTTATAGCAGATCACGATGGTTATCACCGAAATAAATGCTCTAAGCGCCTAACAATTTTATGATCATAACGGAAATAAAAGTGGTTGACTCTAAATATTACTACTTTCCTATGAAAAGATACCAGATTGTTATTTACTTTAAACAATAAATATGTACTCCAAATTATTAACTTTTAGCTCAAACATCAAAATCACAGCTACCGGTTTGTTGTTGTTCAACTTCACATCTTCTTTCCGAAAATTGTCAGCACGTGGTACATACTTCCAATCACAAGAACATGGAACCTAGCTGTGCCTGCATAAAACCACACTGGTGGAAATACTTCGTGCAGGAAAGCGTTTCATATCTAGAATATCTTTAAACACATCTACATGTTTGTAACCACCATTCACATGCCTACTAATTTTAGTGTGAGTCTCTACGAAGGCGAGGTGTGGAAATCTGATCGCCATCTAACAGAAGATACAAATACAGACTAGAAAAAAGCTACCGACTGTTTGTAAATCAAAATCTCTGTTTTAGGCAAAGTGTGTATCAACATTTACTGCAACCAACCTAATTCTTATTTCAACACTGCAGTATACAGGAAAGACATGAAGGATACATCTCCGGACATGGGTTCCAGTTCAAAATATTGTCTACGCAGTCCCCTCTAGAAGTCTTCGAAGTCTGTAAGGTGAATTTTAGAGCACCTTGTAGGATATGTGTATGGAGAGAGATTTATACGGAGAATTACAGCAACTGAAATTGACAGTAAGTGGGAGATTGAACAGGAAGACTTGTTTATTTCGCTTATTTTTGTCCTATCATCTACTAGGCGACTGCATTTCGGGAATAGTCCTTGCACTCACCAACAAATTCTGAGTTTAGAGTCCAGAGTTCAGGCGGATCCTGGATATAGTTCTAAGAACTTCAAGTTGTCGGTTATTTAGTTACCTCTGATTGTTACGCTGCATCTCTGTAAATATCCTCCAGCATGTAATATGTTGTGGAGAATACTGAAACAGAAGAAACGGCAACACTCATTAAGGTGACAATAGACAAGAAAACCGTCTGCATTGGATAATGTATATTAAAAGAAATATAGCTTTTTTTATTTGCTTGGGAATGAATTGTATTAAACTGTAATTTCAGGTACTGTTCGTGTTATTTGGGTTCTTAACGCACTGGTATGCGTTTCACATATCACTTTCATATTGCAAATTATTGCTCCTCTAAATAAATTATCTGTGACACTTTTCCTTAAATCACTTTCTAATTGTAATTTATTGTTCCTTTAAGTATTGAAATCTCTCTGGCTCATTTCTTGAAGTGAGAGTTCGTAATCGTAACTTGCTTCCTTGCTTGAGAAACAGGCAAGTTGTGATATTTTGGTACTGTCTTAAGATGGCCACGTTTTGATTGTCTATTGGCTGTTTTATAAATATTGTCTTTGAATAACTTGTTCATTTATTGATTTGGTAGTGGTTTTGTTTAAGGATTCACATTATAGGTGCGTTGACCTCCCATGCTAAGTGTACCACCCTCATATCAACTTCCTCAGTCACGAAAAGGACTGCAGTTGGTTCAGGAACTCTAATGACGAAAAGATAAAAGTTCGAAGGCAACATTAATTAAACAAAACTATTTACTACTCATAAGACCACTCTCTGGCAACTCCTAAAGGCAATAGTGCGAATTCGAACATGGTGCACATGGAATGTGGAGACTTGTTTGGTGTAATGGCAGTCAAATTAAATTTGTACATTACACAGTGCTTCTGCGAAATTCCGAGATTGGATACAAGGTTATTTCTAATAAACTGGAGAGGTTTCTACTACCAGTTGTATTATGACTTTTGTTTCATTTCTGTAACACTCCTTTTTTTTGAAGATTTGTTACCATTTTCAGTTTCTTGTCCTTAACCGTTTTTTGTATGTGTTATTACTTTGGAAAACATATTTAACATTTTTCTAAGATTTCTATGGTTTTCTTTTCATTTTATAGTCCAATCTAAATCACTGCTCTGCAGTTGAAATGTGGTAGTATTTACTTACTGTGTAACTGATGTTCAGTGCTGAGAGCACAGTGTTCACAGCCGTGTTGTTTTTAGCAAGATTATGGTCAATACATAGTGTCATAGAAATAAACAGAAATGCACTTTTAGAATAAACTAACATTTCCAAAATGGTAATTCGAAGTAAGGAAAATAATAACTTACAAACTAAGTGCTTCCCTGACACATGGAACGAAGGGTAAAAATTACTCCAACTAGTAAAGACGTCAGGTTAGTTGTTTATTCGACACGAATCACTCAAAGGTAAATATGAAGGGTGAAGAATTAAATTCTGTGTTCAGAAATTCTTTATTGAACGAGATCACTTCCTAATTCCTACCGTCCATTGTCGAGGTTACAGACAATTAGTAAGCACTGAGCTACCAGAGAAGTATAACATGAAAGACATTAGACGTCGCTGAACCTGATTAGTTGCCCGTTAACTCGAATGTGAAATAATAAATGGCTCCTCTTCCAGAAACAATACATCTCAAACTGCCAAATTTGCTTTCTACAATGATGGACGAATACTTAAGTCTTTCAAGCCATGCGGAATATCCGAGCAATCAAGGACTGGGCCCCGCATTATATAGCTGAAGTAAGTCGATACGTGGAACTTAATGAAAAACATATCCAGAAGCTTTAGGTAAGGACGTAACAAAGAAGTAGATAACAAGGAAGTGATGTGGATTATAGGGAAGATAAGTGTTTAATATCGATTACGAGAGCATTAAAGACGAAGCTTACGTACCGGTTTCCTATGAATGAAGAAGGAACTCGGCAATCTACTTTTCAAAAGAAACATTCAGCACTTGCCTCAAACGATTTAGATGTTGTTGTTACACATACGTCACAGGTGCTGTCTCCTGCCTTTCGAGGGTACCAACAGCTCCATTAGCTGACTTAGGTCAATGCAGGACGTCTCAGCCCTTCGACACTGTTACTTCAACTGCTACATCTACATGATTACGCTGCAATACAAGCTTAAGTGCCTGGCTGAGGGTGCATCAAACCACGTTCACACTTTCTCTACCGTTCCACTCTCAGATAGCGTGCGGGGAAAACGAAGTCTTAAATGCGTCTGGGTGCGCTCTCATTGCCATTATTTTATGGCAATGAACATTATCCCTTATGTAGGCCAGCGTCAACAAAATATTTTTGCATTCTGAGGAGAAAGTTGGGTTTAATATTTTGTGGAAAGATCTCGTCGGAACGAAAAAGCCTCGATGTTATTGATTGCCATCACAACTTGCGTCTCATATCCGAGACAGTGTCTGCTCTATTATACGACAATATCAAACGAAGTGCCATTCTTTGAACTTTTTCTATTTGCTCCTTCAATCCTATGTGGTGATGCTTCCATAATGCACAACAATACTCTATCTGGTACGGACAAGCGTAGCGTAGGCAGTCTCATGGGTGAACTGATTGCATCTTCTAATTATACTACCAGTAAAAGGCAGTCTGTTGTTCGCCCTCCCTAGGACTTGATCTATTTGATGGTTGTAATTGGACTTGTTCGTTGTTGTTATTCCTAGGTATTTACTATAATTTACAGCCCTTAGATTTATGTGATTTTTAAAGTAACTGAAATGTAACGGATTTCTTTTAGAACTTACGTGGATGATTTCATACTTTTCCATTATTTAAGGTCAACGGCCACTTTTGCACCATACAGGTATATTGTTTAAATCATTGTGGATTTGGGTTTGATCTTCTGACGACATTGCCAAACGGTGAAGATCATCTGAAAACAATGTAAGATGGCGTCTCTGCGTGCATCCTAAATGATTTATCCAGGTTAGAAGCAGCAGTGGGCTTATAACAGTTCCTTGTGGAATACTAGATATCACTTCTCGTTTACTCGACGACTTTACTTCAGTTCATGACAGGAAATGACGAATCCACTCCACGACTGAGATTATAGTCTACAGGCAAGCAATCTGATTAGCATCCGATTGTGAGGAACGCTTTCAAATGCCTTTCGGGAATCTCGAAGTAAGCAATCAATTTAAGCTCCGCTGCCGAAAACACTCATTACTTCGTGAGATTAAAGAGCTAGCAGTGTTGCAACAGAACACTGTTTTCTCAATACGTGCTGACTGTGTGTCAAGGCAGAAAGCAGTACATGTTCCACACTGCTACGGCAAATCGAATTGATATGTTTCTTTAATTCAGCGTATTATTCCTATTTACAATAGGCGTGTTTGTTAACAGTGTTGTGCCTCGCTTAGTGTCTACTGGGGAGCCCTTTTCTCCTTTGTTGTGCTGCATGGTAACTGCTTATTGTAGTACACACGAAGGATCAACGAGTTCTGCTATCCCCATGACGTTATTATGAACGTTTACGAAGCTAGTATGACGAAATAAAAACAATCGTAACAACGAAAATATTGATAAAAGTCATAAAGACGATGTCTAGCGATTGTTTCAGTGAAATATTGTAAAATGATATAGAAAAAGAACAATGAAAAATAATATTAATATGAAAACTATGTATTTCAAGGATAATCTGCGAAAAAGATAAAAATGAATAGACAGTCCTCTAACGAGGAAGAAAGAGAAAAAACTAAATACTCTTCGTTTTGTTCTTGATTGTAAAAGGACGTCATTGACGATTCGTGATGAGAATGGTATGTGTTTGTTACTAATACTGTAAGAAAAAGCATTATTGTGATAATAATTAATTCTATAAATGTGTAAACTTGTGTTTTCCTTTCAGTAGCGTAGGGAAAGGCATGCCATAATTATTACTGAATAATTTGCAGTTTTCATGTACTGAACTGATATTGTTTCGAGGACACCAGTACGGGCGAGAACATAATTTTAAATTTTTCATTACGCTACACGGCTTAAAAGTAGGAACTCACCAGCTGAGAATTATCTGCTTAAGTGTTTCACTTGAAAGTGAATTAATATTTCATTGCAGAAACAGTTTTTGTGTTTGCCTGGACCAGTCAACACGGATCAGGTCTCAGACGATTCACTACATAAATAATCTATGTAATTCAGATGTAAACAGAAAACTGATCATCGAATTTTAATCAGTTCTATAACAAGATTTCAATACGAACCTCACAAAAAGCCCAGAGTCTCTTCTCTTTAACAGAACATTGAAGTTGGTCGGCTTTTAATGTGCGCGACAATTAGCTTTGCTACATTTTATGTCTAATACGTAAAACTTAAACATGCTAGACTGATTAAACTCGCAGTTTGAAAGAAATTGACATTATTCTAATAACGACAGGCCCTCAGAAATCGAAGGTGTCTGTGGCCAGGGCTCCCAAGGAAAAGTATATTTCTTATTATTGAAAACAACAAAGCTCCATTGAGGTGGCTTTAATTGAGTTGCACTTTCCAGTCAGTTTTCAACATTTCATGCCAGAGAACGTCATTACGTGTTAGTAGAGCTGAGTATTCTCCATTTACAATAGCGTTTACCATTGATACTGAGAATAAGTCATCTTATTTATTTCTAGTGCTATACGAACATTGACAATAACATCATACAATTCGAACATTAGTACAGAGTGTCACCAGCACTCCGCTCGCACAGCTGTGTTGAACCTCAGTCAGAAAGCTTACGGTGTAACTCTAGAGCACAAATGATATATTCACATACTTTTGCTCGGCTTCAGTACTGACTGACACTATTGGAGTCTGTGCCTGATGGAAGAGTTAAAATTTTTCTGAGGAAGTATGGCTGTATTTATCAGGATACGTGAACTCTCTGATCAGTGAAGGTTAAGTTTTGAAACTCCTCACTATTGTAATCACGAGGTTGCGCGTAATGGGAATACGGGAGTGCGGAGTGTAGATGGTGAAATTACTGGATGAATTCATAACATCTGACTGGCCTCCTCCTTCCTCTGGTCTAATCTGTGCGATTGTTATAATTATAATTTTCGTAAACAATGCCCATTCGCTTAATGTGCTACAACTGAGCGTTTGTATTGTGATTTGAAGAATTTCGGTTGCTGAAATTTGACGATTGTATTCAGCAGGTAAACTGCTCCTTCTGGCTAAGGACTTACATTTGAAAAGCTGCTTTGAATAAAGGTACGTTTAATTTACTCATAGTGCGTTTTAGTTTATGCTAAATACAGGGAACCCTAGCTGAGCCATCATTCGGCAGCTGCGGAGGACGCTAGTCGGTGCATAGACTGTGCAAACTGCGGGCATGAGGTTTCTGTGGTGTCACCGCCAGACACCACACTTGCTAGGTGGTAGCCTTTAAATCGGCACGGTCCGGTAGTATACGTCGGACCCGCGTGTCGCCACTATCAGTGATTGCAGACCGAGCGCCGCCACACGGCAGTTCTAGAGAGACTTACTAGCACTCGCCCCAGTTGTACAGCCGACTTTGCTAGCAATGGTTCACTAACGTCTACGCTCTCATTTGCCGAGACGATAGTTAGCATAGCCTTCAGCTACGTCATTTGCTACGACCTAGCAAGGCGCCAGTATCTGTACTATTGATATTGTGAATCATGTACCATAAAGAGCGACGTTCTCCATGAATGGATTAAAGTTAAGCATTCCACCAGCTACGTCCGTTTTTCTCAATTCTAATTCCCTTGTCATGTCCCAGACCACACGCCAGCCTGGGTGAGCTGAGACGAGTGCATTTCGGCCTCCTTTACTAACCCTGGTTGGCTCTCCTGCCAACCACAACACTTTCGTCATGCGTTGAGAACTTGTTATATATGTGTATATTCTTGATATAAAGAAATGAAGCGAAATGCATCAAAGTGACTGAAAGGTGCTACCTGTCTATGACTGGCGATCACTCACTAGTGGATATTATTTAAGGGCGGGTGTCCGCAGTAATGCAATGCGGGATGACCACATACATTTAGCAGTGGGTAAGACAGATACGAGGCAGTTATTGGAAGTGAACCTACCGAAGTGCAATTGTTCCATGTTTTAGGAGCAGTCGATCCATTAATACTTCAGTTTTATGGTCAGTCTGATATCGCTTTGAAACTGTAGTAAGAGAAGAGGTAGTAATAAAAGAATGGATGATTGTCCGAGTCTTCACCAAACTGTTAAATATATGCTCTTGCACATCGTTAGGGAATAGAGCAGAGAATGGGAAAAATAAGGCTGATATACAGCGTAGATTCCTCTAATTAGCGTTCTGTAGTCTTTAGAGTACTTATTTCGACATACAGGCTCGAAAACCATTAACATGTAAGTATCACACCGGTTCTGTCGCCAACCACTAATGCGATAAGTTAGTATTTACATCAATCCTGTAGAGATAGTCCTCTACAAACAGAATCAGTTTTCAGACGAATTTGAGTGTAAATGTAGATCTGGTGACACATCTGATCAAAGCTTCGCCATCGATCTACAGCACATCGGCGTACAGCGTTTATCCCCTATCTGTGATCCCCTTTCAGGCAAGCTTGAGTGACGGGAGCTTTCAGCCGTTTAACCGATGAAACCCGTTCCGTACGTGTGGCCGTGACTCGAGCCACTGCGACAAGCACCACGCCGGCTCTATGATGGCTTACATGGTCGCATAAATAACCGTGCAGCCGGAGTTACTCCCACGTAAAGAGGGAGTTAACATGTAAGTAAATTACAATACCACACGTGTTAGATTTTATTTCAAAACGTATGGACAATATTACTATTCAAATTACACCAGTATTAAATTTTAGCAAGCTCCTTCATACCTACAAGGCTGACATATGCACACTCTTGTGCGAAAACCTATACTTACAAATACAAAAAGAAAACTTCTTAGTACACTAAGTACACGTCGTTGAAACGAGGTTGCTGCGGTAATCGACCCTCGAGTCCGGTATGACCAGTGAGTAAGCAAGTAAGTACACTAGACATAACGGAGGTATTTACTAATAGTAAAACCCCTCAATCAGAAACCATTGTATCATTTGATAATACAGCTATGCACTCTCACATCCGTAAACATCAAGAATATCAACTGAAACAACAGAAAGTATTCCAGAAACAGTGATAAATGAAATATCATGCATCTTAAAGCTGATGAACAAAACTGCGTTCCTTTTAACCATTGATGATACTTCTTGTCAAAGGAATTTTGTTGAACTTTTCATGGACTATGTTAAGAACGTAATATTCAACAATATTACGAAACGCAAAATATACAGAGTAATTAACGTACCAATGATTTGTCACTGATTCATTACAATGTGATGTAAGTGTAAAACAGGTGATCGCCAGACCAACAGTTAAGCTGACACTCTTCTGTCGATGAATGATTAGTTGATCATATATATATACTGTGTATGCAAATATGTTCCCAAAGCAGTAAACTAGTACGTAGGCACCAAGGTGTATAAACCCCAAATAACATCCTCTGAAACCCCGACGAGTCGTCACAGCCCAGCCGTATTTCACTTTCAGACTATGGGTGCTATGAAAGTTCAAAAGTAAATTTCATTTTAAAAAAAAGGCGTTCGTGCTATAAGAAGGAAACGCGACACATCGACTTAGTAGTGACTTTGATTTAAAGTAAAACGTTAGAGGTGCAGTAGTGAACATAAGCATCAAACTACTGAAACAATATTTAGAAAAAGTTAGATTTTCACTGTTTTACAGTCTACATTTTTTGTTACAAAGACTCTCAGATGATGGTGCTTAGTCGACTGATTCTTGAGTATTGCTCGTCAAACTATGGCCCCTAGCAGATAGGCGAAGTAGAAGGAAGAAAGAAAAGATAAAGAGAGACAGAGAGAGCGTTGGTGGCGAGTGACAAGATCCAACAAAGTCTCTCTCGTTTCTTCACGGGATCATTTAGTCGGCGTGAGAGAAGTTACAGTGATGCTCAGAAAACTCCATTGGCAGACGCTATAAGAGAGGTGTTGTGTGCCACGAAGTGGCTTTCTACTGAAATTCGGAGATAGTACATTACGGGAAGAGTCGAACGAAAATCTCTTCCTCGTAAATAATACTTTCGAAGTGACTACAACGAGATAATTTGAGTAATTAGGGATAATGAAAAACGAATGGAACAGGGAGAGAGAGATCAGTTAGTGGCACCAGAAGTACCCTCTGCCAGACACAGAGAGGTGCCTTGTGGAATGCTGATGGAGAAGTAAATCACTGAAACTAATCTTCGAAGGGTAGGCAAAGCTGGTGACCCAAACACCACGTAGTCTATGTATACTCACTGCTGTGACATTTCGTATCTGTCGTCAGGATTATCTGCCTTTAATTGATACATGGATAATGTCAGAATTACTTAACTTCTCAATGTAGTGTTCAAAATGGTCAGATGTATTACCTGAGCTCAGTTATTATTAATACGATGATAATAATAATAATTCTGTTAATTAACACATATAACCAGTTTCGGGCTCTTACACGCCCATCTTCAGCGTCGTACTGAAATTCGCAAGAGACGGGAAATAATTTTTACACGCAGCAATATTAGACAAAAAAACAAAGCAAGTAGTCCGTATATTTAAAAAAATTTAAAAATTGTCGGTCGATCTAGGTGCTGTGAAACAAATCAATGGCAAAGCGAAACCAGTCAGTTCAATGGCAGGCTTCCTGGATAAATACTAGGACACTTACACTTGGTGCTGTGACCCCCAGCACTGATGTGATCGAGTACAAGACGCGATGTGCTACCAACGAGGGCAGAGCATGGAGTAGCGGACGCAAAGGAGGAAGCAAACTAGTGAAACAGAGTGGCAAAAGTACTGCCATCTGTTGACGGAAAGAAGAACGCGGGGCCATTAGAATTTGAATAACAGATTTACATTGAAAGTGAAGAATGAATAAAAATAAAAATATTACATAGAAAGTTACTGAAAAACGTTAAATGTGCATTATGCGTAGTGACGAAACGTATTGAACAGAGCAGTACCGAATTGTAGTAAACCTGAGTGGAAGATACGACATAAAATTTATCTATAAGCTACGAATCGCAATGAAAGTTTTCCCTTTGCACGAGTGCCATGCAAGTTCGCAATTTAGCGGGGATATACACTCCTGGAAATTGAAATAAGAACACCGTGAATTCATTGTCCCAGGAAGGGGAAACTTTATTGACACATTCTTGTTGTCAGATACATCACATGATCACACTGACAGAACTACAGGCACATAGACACAGGCAACAGAGCATGTACAATGTCGGCACTAGTACAGTGTATATCCACCTTTCGCAACAATGCAGGCTGCTATTCTCCCATGGAGACGATCGTAGAGATGCTGGATGTAGTCCTGTGGAACGGCTTGCCATGGCATTTCCACCTGGCGCCTCAGTTGGACCAGCGTTCGTGCCGGACGTGCAGACCGCGTGAGACGACGCTTCAGCCAGTCCCAAACATGCTCAATGGGGGACAGATCCGAAGATCTTGCTGGCCAGGGTAGTTGACTTACACCTTCTAGAGCACGTTGGGTGGCACGGGATACATGTGGATGTGCATTGTCCTGTTGAAACAGCAAGTTCCCTTGCCGGTCTAGGAATGGTAGAACGATGGGTTCGATGACGGTTTGGATGTACCGTGCACTATTCAGTGTCCCCTCGACGATCACCAGAGGTGTATGGCCAGTGTAGGAGATTGCTCCCCACACCATGATGCTGGGTGTTGGCCCTGTGTGCCTCGGTTGTATGCAGTACTGATTGTGGCGCTCACCTGCACGGCGCCAAACACGCATACGACCATCATTGGCACCAAGGCAGAAGCAATCTCATCGCTGAAGATGACACGTCTCCATTCGTCCCTCCATTCACGCCTGTCGTGACACCACTGGAGGCGGGATGCACGATGTTGGGGCGTGAGCGGAAGACGGCCTAACGGTGTGCGGGACCGTAGCCCAGCTTCATGGAAACGGTTGCGAATGGTCCTCGCCGATACCCCAGGAGCAACAGTGTCCCTAATTTGCTGGGAAGTGGCGGTGCGGTCCCCTACGTCACTGCGTAGGATCCTACAGTCTTGGCGTGCATCCGTGCGTGGCTGCGGTCCGGTCCCAGGTCGACGGGCACGTGCACCTTCCGCCGACCACTGGCGACAACATCGATGTACTGTGGAGACCTCACGCCCCACGTGTTGAGCAATTCGGCGGTACGTCCACCCGGCCTCCCGCATGCCCACTACATGCCCTCGCTCAAAGTCCGTCAACTGCACATACGGTTCACGTCCACGCTGTCGCGGCATGCTACCAGTGTTAAAGACTGCGATGGAGCTCCGTATGCCACGGCAAACTGGCTGACACTGACGGCGGCGATGCACAAATGCTGTGTAGCTAGCGCCATTCAACGGCCAACACCGCGGTTCCTGGTGTGTCCGCTGTGCCGTGCGTGTGATCATTGCTTGTACAGCCCTCTGGCAGTGTCCGGAGCAAGTATGGTGGGTCTGACACACCGGTATCAGAGTGTTCTTTTTTCCATTTCCAGGAGTGTATATGTGGCGACGTAGACCAACTGCCACAGTCATCAGTTAAAAGACACAAAAATGGGCCACTCCCATTTACAACCATCTCGCCACTGACCAAAAAGGCAAAGTACAGAAATCTTACAGTCCACAATGTCAGAAACTATTATGGCAATTAATAGGTAACAGCAACAGCACTAAAAGGAAACATTAAAATTGGGGTCAATTTAAAACCTGCTAACGAAAAGTCAACAGCTAATCGAGGATTACATGAGATAATAACTCAGATGGTGCGTCATTGTGTGTGTCCTTGCAAATTCAAAATTTACCTGTCTGTGATGATGCAAAATTGAGCATCGTACCACATGCAACGCTTTCTCCTATTAGATATTCCATGTGCCCTTCGTGGGCATTGATATATGCATCTATCTGTTGTCGTAGTGAATATCGGATGCAATGATGTATCCCCGGAGCATTACGTATGGTTGCACAGCCTTCGATGATTCGGGCACGGAGACTGACCTTCTTATATTGGGCTTCCGTACCCAAGAGCTTTCAAATGCCACCACAAATAAAAATCCGGTGGGTTTAGCTTCGGAGATCGTGCTGGCCAGACAACTGGACCATCTCTACGTATCCACCTGTCACCGAATCTGTTATTTGGAAGCTGACGGACACCAACATTAAAATTAGGTGCTCAAACGTGCATGAAGTACATGTTATGTTGCACAACTAAAGGTACATGTGATGACAGGTCAGGCAGAATGCTTATGACAAGTTCTTCCGTTTACAATCTGATATCGCTGAAACGACGCCTCATCTCTCAACAGCATAACTGCACTAAAATTATGGTTGTCATTTTGTTGAGTAAACCATTTGCAGAAGAGCGCCATCCAGGAAAGCTAGCTGCTGATAGTACCTACACACCCTGTAAATGGTATGGATACAGCTGGTTCTCGTGTAACACTCGCCAGAGAGACATGTGGTCGGCATTCAGTGTTGCAGCTGAATGTCTTTCGCTGACACTGGTGTCGAGGTCAGCTGCATGAAGAACTTGAGCCTCCCGTTGTAGTGTCCTCGTCCTTCTACGTCTCCCCCTGTAACGATTATCGGGCCTGAATGCCTAATGTTCCCCAAGATGACGACCAATGGCTTCAAACGTTTCCCTGTCGGGGCTCCTTCGTCCTGGAAATCTCTCCCGGCAGAAACGTCGAGCGCGGGCGCCATTGACGTCAGCTAATCCATACATCAAAGGGGCATCTGCCATCTCTGCATCTGTGCACACTGCCACTGCAAGAGCCAAGTCTGTGACTAATTCTACGTAGTAGACTGTGTGCCTGTAACGTTCCTACTGACAACTGGAACAGTTGATGTTATCTCTAAACCAGCAATGGCGTTCGTCGCATGGTGGCAGGGAAATGTAAAACAAAACAAAACGTAACGAGATGCCACCAACAGCGTATGTTCCTCACGATTCTAAAGTTCTGTTCTTGTTTGTTCTCCGTTATCAGTGAGGTGGAGAAAATAAGTCGTAACATGGAAACAAAGCGTTTCTATAATTCCTTCGTCGACGTGTTAGCAATGTGTTCTCCAATTTGTGCCGTACCTTTTTTTACACCCTGTATTGGTCTACGAAGTCGGAATGTAAGCGCATGGGCGAAATTTTCGGCTAAACTGGTAATAAAGTATACAATTAGCAGCGAAAGTTCTACATTAGGTAGAGATAAAGAGTACAGAAAAAGGGCCCAAAAAAGAAAAATACTTGCTAATGGTTCAAATGGCTCTGATCACTATGGGACTTAACACCTGTGGTCATCAATCCCCTAGACTAAGAACTACTTAAACCTAACTAACCTAAGGACATCACACACATCCACGCTCAAGTTAGGATTCGAACCTACGACCGTAGCAGCAGTTGGTTCCGGACTGCAGCGCCTAGAACCGCTCGGCCACAGCGGGCGGCAAAATATTTGCACTCAGAAATAGCCATACGCTGCAATAAAAACAACCAAGAGAGGCAAATTATAAAAGAAATTAACACAAAACTGGTTGAAAATGATTACTTTTTGAAACGTTGACAAAGAAAAACGTACAAGTTGAAATTTCAGTGAATAATATCTATCTTTGGCTATGCTACACATCAGTCTGTGACAACAATTGTATTTTCGTGTTGAGGTCCTTAGACTTCGCAAACTCGCAAGCAAAATGCTCTATATTCGATCCTAACGTAGACCTCGGGCTTCACTACAGTTCAGAGTGTCAGCACATCTAATTCTACCGTTCATGAAGTCAATACGAAAATCAGTAATTAAGCTTCAAACTAATAATAAGTAGATCACTAAAAGTTATTATCCGTATCTGAAACAAATGAAGAGTGGTACTGTCGAACATACTAAGATACTTTTTTGCAAAAAACTTTATTCCGTGCTATTGTCTTCTCTGTCCTCTGCTGCATGCCCCTAGGTTTGTTCTAAGGACCAAACCATTTATAAAACATGTACATGGTAAGAAAATCCGCCAAATTTGTAATATATTTTATTGATCGAAGCCTTTAGAGACGGGAGTCGCTGTAAACTACCGTGTTTGGAGGTCTTATCTCATCATCAGATGTATCTAAAATGTGAAGTAAAGGAAATGTTGTAGCCTACTCCGTTAAGCAAGCTATATAAGAGCACATTTCAGAACAGTTGTCGATGTCCCATAAATAAAAATTTATCGCTTGCAAACTGTTTCAAGCATTGATTACCAGATGGTGCATAGCATTCACGTCCTGCAGTGCTTCTGTCTTGCCAAGTGCCATGCGTCAAGGTCTCCGACGTGGAATGGGATGATTTGAAGAGATAACACACAAGACTTCGTCAGCGGGCACACATTTTTGAGCTGTGACTGAGACTATGCAGGTCATAGATAACTGAAGACAGGTATGCAAAGCCATTGGTTCGCAACATTCAAACAAGACTGTTTAGTCATATAAATCTATGAACACATTCCATGTAATTCCAATGAATACAATAGATTTATCTGATTTTAAATATAATGTTGAAACAATTTTGACACTGCAGTTACATAAGATATCTAAACGCAGTACGATCAGAGTGTATCAGCCGGCGGCGGTGGTTTCGCGGTTAAGGCGCTCGGTCCCGAACCGCGCGACTGCTACGGTCGCAGGTTCGAATCCTGCCTCGGGCAGGGATGTGTGTGATGTCCTCAGGTTAGTTAGGTTTAAGTAGTTCTAAGTTCTAGGGGACTGATGACCACAGATAGTCTCATAGTGCTCAGAGCCAAAGTGCCTCATACTCATCCGTCTCAAATAGCTATTAAAACTGGAGAATGGGAAACTAACACTATATTTAAAAGAGGAAAGACCATTGCTCATGTACGCTATGCCATGTTTCATCTGAAATACAAGCTATTTTTATCCGTTGCAAAACAGAATTACCCACTGAAGAATGTGACACCACTTCGTCAACAGCAAAGGAGTTCTACAGTAATCTTTGCAACGTCTGATTCCAAGAATGTAGTATATAAAGAAATACATATCAATACTGTGAAATTATTTCCTTGGTTTTCAACTTGTTATTACCTCCTAAAAACGGAACAACATATCATAAATTATTTTGTTGTCTGCACTTCATCAACAAAACATTACTGTCGTATCTCTGTTCTTGTACTATCACAAATAAGACGTAGTGCCTCTGCAATAATGAAATGTGAAACAAAATCATTCTTATTGGTACTTCCAGCCAGTCAGTTTCTTGGTATCGCACTTAGAACGAATTATTTATTTTCTAATTTGTCTCATTTTTTGAAGTAATGAGGCGAACATCATAATGCTATGGTATCAGAACGTTTTCTCAATTATTTGGATACAACTACGTTACATGTAAAGGAGACACGGTTTGAAGTTCTCTTGACAAACCTGAGGTTTGACACATTACAATCTCATCCTTCAAATGCACTCAATTCATAGGTTCCACCCAAAATAGTCATTACATGCAACGATTCTCACAGGCTACCCTATACTATCATCAGATAGGCTACGTACAACGTGAACGAATTGCACGAAATAGAAGAGCCGCAGACAGCTCAAGTGCACTTCAACCGTTAATTTACTGAACTTCGTAGTAATCTGCCTCCCCTTCCCCGACTCTCCACAACTTAAAGTTTTACGTTGCAGATGAACAATAGAATTGTGTTCTCATGAGTTATAACCATGAAACGCCACCGAGTGCAGAACGTAAGTATTCAATTTTGAATTTAAGGACACATAACGACATGGTTGTATGAATTAAAGTTGTGTTCCTTAGTGCCCTTCTCTTAATACCAAAGCCCACTGACGGAGCCTCTCATAACTGCACGTAACGTAAATAAGTTGGAGTTCACTGCCATTGCAGACTGACAAACTGGGACATGCCGCACGATGGGCCAGCGTGCTTCAAAACCTGGACCGAACAGAAAAAACTGAAAGGTACTCGTTGCGACTTTAGTCTCGCTAAACCTTGGATGCTGGCCCAGTGCTAAGGAGTCATTCCAATCTGAAGTCGACATGATACGTGCCATGACAGTTGACTATAAATAGTGGATCGGACAATGACACCTCTCTTAAGATACTCTCTGTGTGGCCTGTTCAATATGACAGCGATCCTGCCTAGTTGTCATTCTGAAATAATATGGGTAGCACTCCAGAAAGTATGCTTAAGACCTTTTTAAGCGGTGTAAAGACTTGTATCGACTAAACTACTCCCGTTAGTATCCAAATTCGTTGTCTATAGGATTTCCTTTGTATGACTCTATTTTTGTAAATGGCTCTTCTACTATCTTAATGATACAGCTAACAAGCTAAAATGCGTGCACCTATTTGCACGTTTTTAGAGGACGATCATTTTGCTACCGTGCGGCAGTCGTAAATAATTTTTTTAGTAGGTCAGATTTCCCCCATTAATATTGTTTTTTTTCGCTAAATTTGGCAGAAGCTTTCAAATTCTGTACAGAGATGTATAGGACTAAAACTTACCTATCAAGAACTACGAAAAAAATACATGTATCTCAAAAGTCGGGTGCCACTTTCGCAGGACTCAAAATATTCTTTAATAATTCCTGATGCTGACATCACAGATCAGTGCACAGATGTGCCATAATCTGAGCTACTCTGTTGCCTAAATGTCTGGTATTTCAAGATGCGCAGTAAGCTCGCAATAAGGATACCCGGCATTACTGTGAAGATTTTACATGCAAACATTCACAACATGCTACCCTATGTTTAGCTCGAACCCGCTAAATTTATAATTTCTGATCCTCCACATTAAATCCACTATTTAGATTTTTGTAATATCATCACTGGATTGTAATTTCGTCACTGGATTGCTAACCACAGTTTCTAATAATCTAAAAGTAAACAGTTTTGTAGGATTCTACATTCATTTCTCCGTTATTTCCAGGCTTTGAAACGAGTTGGCTCACTGTACCGCGTGGAGGAAGCACACTGCAGAGACGCCACGAGCTTCATCGTACGCGTGGACGGTGGTTGGAGAAACATGCTGTCGAATATCTTCAACTGACAATTTTGGAGCAACAAATGGCCACAGTGCGCTACAATTCCCTGTTTACTGATATCTTTGTAGTAAAACAATTCCGGTTTTTAGTATATAGGGCGGAGAAAACTTGTGTCATGAAATTTTAACCCTGGATAGCTGATGCCAGTAGGAACCGAACTTAGTACTGTTGTGCAGGTCGACAATGCACCAATTTCAAACTACGGTAACTTGGCGCCAAATGCTCCGATTATCAGTGGGATGGCCCTGTTGCCGTTCGTCGATTGACGGGCAGCGGTATGGTTGTCGGTTCCACTTACCGTGCCGGCAGCCTTGGATACATCACGACCGCCGGCAGGCAAAATATTCTCCATCATGCGTTGATAAGAGCATCCGGCAACAGGGCCAACCTGCAGCCCCAAACGAAGCGAATGGTGCCAAATTCCCGTAGTTTAAAAATGGTACGTTGTCGACCTACACAACATTAGTAATTTTGGTTCCCACTGGCATCAGCTATCCAAGGCTAAAATTATGTGACACACTTTCTCTCCACCCTTTGCTATTCTCATGATCAATACACACTTAGGTATCTTGCTCATAGCTGCGTTTTATAGTGTTGTACACCACGATGAAAGGGGACACAGCATTCCATTTTGTTTTAATTTTTTTGTGCTTTTAATGCTGTATTGCAGCGGGACCTGTTCCATTCTATGATTCACCCATATTGTTACTTTTGTGGTTGGCAGGAGAGCCAACACCGTGTTACTAGAGGAGGCCGAAAGGCACGCGTTTCAGCTCACGCAGGCTGGCGTGAAGTCTGGAACAGGACAAGGAAATTAGAATTTAGAAACAACGAACCTAGCTGGTGGAATACTTAACTTTAATCCATTAAGGATGAACGTCGCTCTTGACAGTACATAGTTCACAATATCAATAGTAACTGATAATAGCGCCTTGCTAGGTTGTAGCAAATGACGTAACCGAAGGCTATGCTAAACTATCTTCTCGGCAAATGAGAACGTAAGTAGGCATTGAACCATCGCTAGCAACGTCGGCTGTGCAACTTGGGCGAGTGTTAGGAAGTCTCTCTAGACCTGCCGTGTGGCGGCGCTCGGTCTGCAATCACTGATAGGGGCGACACGCGGGTCCGACGTATACTATCGGACCGCGGCCGATTTACAGGCTACCACCTAGCAAGTGTGGTGTCTGGCGGTGACACCACACTTAATATATTTATTATTTTACACTATTTTATTTTTTAGATATTTTTTTTACGTCGTGACTCTTTTTAAAGAATAAAAAAAGAAACATTCCACGTTATGGAAATGTTGTAATTGCTGGCCGTAACTTATAACTATAGAAACTTTACTTTTAGTATTGACATACGTACTGGAAAGTGAGGACGTCGACTGTACGCCAAGGTTAAGGGTGCTGCCGCTATTTTAAGAGTGCAATCTATACCATACGTTTGCTACTATACAGGGAAATATTTTGTAAATGTCTCTTAAAGAGTTCTGTACTGTGATTTTCAATTTGTAATGGATTGATTGCGGTACTTGATGTCGAAACCAGTCGTCACTAAGCTACATAAATGTGCTACTACAGCAAATTTTTTTCTGACGTAAATGTCAAAATCGGTCTAACCAACAAAAAATTTTCAGGGAGTCCTCCTGAGTTATCAGAGCCGTTTTCTCTGGCATTTCATGACGTATTTTCCATTTCGTGTTCGCTGAGTGTAGCTGGAGTCAACCCAAACAAATATTGCTCATCTTATCTTTGAAGGGTCCGTTTGTTTCCTGTTAGAAACAGAATGACTTTTAATGCGGATTTTTATGCTGCCATTAGACAGAGCCGTCCCGCATTACTCTACTGCGATACTCGTTATGTATAAACAGAAACATTAAAACACGATGATAGCCAGTACTCCAATAGCGGCTGAACAGCGCTGCTGCGTGTAATGTAGCGCTACCATTAAGCGCGAGCCTGGGAGGTAGGCTAGTCGCAGACACAGTTCTGGTTATCCACCGTCTTTTAATGACACTGTCAATACACAACGAATATCGCACTAGAGTAACACGGGCTGCTATCTACAGAAGGCGTAAAATTCCTCTTCAGATCGTCTTCTTTGTAACGGAAAACAAACGGTCGCTTTCTGTTGACACTGGGCGTCACCTGAAAAACCTGATGAGCAGTATTTGGTTGGGATGACTGAAGCAACACATTTCAAAAACGAAATTGCAAATATCTGGGGAAACAAGGGAGAAAAAGCGCCTCTTGACTCTTAGGAGCGGCACCTTGTAAATGAACACTGACTATAAAACTGTTACTATAAATCAGTGTATATTCTTTCTGAAAATAACTAACTCTATGATATTTATTTTTATGCCAGTGGATGTTTTAATTCTCAAATCTGTAAAAATTCTTTAACTGGAAACTTTATAAAATTACCGTAAGCGTATCAGACTTGACAGCTGCAGATAGCTAGAGAAAATGTGTAAAATACTGTACGATGAGAATGAGGTAAAAGTATCAAATATCGTAGTACAGTACGTGAAGGTTGTGCACTGTGTTCGTTCGTGGTATGTAAATAATAAATAACAAAACGTAAAAAACTACTACATTGTAGCAAAACAATCAGTCTTACAAAGTAAGTGTGTGAGGGTGTAGATTTCGGTACAGCTACGATGAATCTGATCTTAATGAATCTATGTTGGACCCATCACAGGCAACGTGGGGTACCACCTCGGCTAGGAAGAGGGTTGTGATTTAGTTGTCTGCGTAAAAGGCGAGTAGCCAGTTGATCTCATGGATCGGATTATGAAATGAATGAGCCGGGGAGTGGCCCACATTAGTTCAGACAGGAGTGTGAAGTATTTATTTAGTGATTAATGTTGTGTAATACGGAAAGTATTTTTTGTTTTTATTTCCGATGAACCAACTGAATCGGTATGGAGTGAGGATTTCGGTTGAGCGGCAAGAGTCTACACAATGAAAATATTTTTTAACAAAACTAAACAGTCTCTTTGTTGATCCTTGAAAATATTTTACCCACCCAGCACAAGTGAATCAATGAACAAGAATGCAAGGTCTCATAACCAAATTTAGCAGGAAGTACACTTCAAATTTAGTTTTACAAAGATTCATTTCCAACCCTTAGGGAACCGATTCTCAGATTGGCCGATTGGGCATTTGAGGCACAACTAAATCAGAGAATAGATGCATTGTCGAAAATGAATAACTTAAAATCTTAAAGCCAGTCAGAATCGGCGACATCCTAGATAGTGAAATTGTGAGTATTTCTTTTAACAACTGAGCGACAAGGCATTAAATAATGAATCTTTAAGTTTAGCTATAGACAATTTTTAAAAATCCGTATAACAAGGAACCTTAGGAAAAGCAAAGAAAGACTTTTGGTCTTAACTGTAGTGTTATGAACTCCTTCAGGACATTTAAATAACACTGCTCAACGGGAAATTTGATGACTTTAACTAAGCTAAACGTTCACTCTGTTGCTGCACCGCAGCACACAAAGAATTTATAACCAACACCTTACACGCTTGTGATAGTGCGCGAGAGGTCATAGAGAGGTTAGCAAGATGTCTTAATCCCACAACTTACACTTCGTGGTAAGATTGGTGTTCAACATCTTGATTTGATTTTGTCAGGGAAGCAAAAACAACATTGGGCTCACTGCTGCCCAGAGTGAAACAGAGTTTATTCTGCGGTATCGTCCCTGTGTCTCCAGTAAAGCCAAAATGCCCTTTAACAATGGAAGGAGATCGTTTACCAGTGCTTTACTAGACATAATTTCTTCAAGTATTGTTGATCTTAATATTCTGTGTCTTTAATCACCAATGCCTCGCTTTTGAAGATCAAATGTCATGCGGTTTCCTGGCCCACACAACACATCCTAAATTTGTGGTTTTCTTCTGTTATCCCCACTGTATGTAAGTGTTTTTTGAAATTCCCATGGTCTGTCAATAGTCCAGCGATGAGTTTCATTTCTCTCCTGTTGAAGCCCTGGATTGAGAGACTTCTCTTAGAACATGGCTTCGAAATCAATACCTTTCCACGTTTTTGCTAACGGACCTTAGCCCAATATTCTACATGATATTTCATTGTACAATCTCGTAGTTTTATTTTATTCAACCATTGGTGACTGGGAGGAGATGTTCCGGCCCAATACATGATGTCACAGCCCCTGTTCTGGCCAACCTATCGGTTTGCTCATTACCACTAATCCCTGAGTGACCAGGGACTCACACTAGGTTTACCCTATTGCTTCCTCCTAGCTCCACAAGGACTTTGTGGCATTCCGGAACGATATTTGATCTTGCTGCAGAGGCTTCCTGTGCTTTCAGGGATACTTGGCTGAATAAAGGACCATCCTACGAACTCTGTAGTACCTCCGCAAATTCTCCTCCTCCCACAACCTGAAAGCAGATATTAGTGCCTGCAACACAGTTACCATCTTCCCTAGAGAGATTGCACTTCGTATAACCCAGCCCCAACACCTTGGTCTGTTTTGGAAACTTCAGTGAACCAGACTATGTCCCCAGCACGGTGTCGAAATTTGTTCTCCCAGAACTCTTTACTTGCCATTACTACATTGAAAGGCTTGTTGATGCTGCTAGGGGTTATTCTATAGTCGGCCAGTATTTCCCCAACCATACCTGAGTCTACCTCACTCAGTGTTTTAGTGTAACGTCCTGGATATTCCAGTGAGTTCCAGTCTTTGCCAGTCTATAACATGTGAACTGCCTCCATCTTTACCCACAGGTGTAATGGGGGCATTTTCTGCATGGTTCCCATCCCAGCAGTGGGTGTGCTGCTAGTTCCGCCTGTAATGGCTAAGAGGTTCAATCTTTGCTACTTAGCAAGCTCATTAGCAGCTACCTGCAGTTTCAGCTATTTCTACCACACTATAGCCCCCTAAGTGATCATAGGTCCTACCACCATGGTGTATATCCAGTACATACTCTTGGGGTTGAAGCTCCCCTGGTACTCATTAGAGCACCGTTCGCCTTGGAACAGGTGTTCCCTAAGTGAGAGGTCCACGATAGTTTCTCATCCAGTGTTACTCCTAAATATTTGACAATCCCCTTCACTGGTAGAGTTTCATCGAGAAAATTAAGTTTGCAATATGTGCACTGGATCTGCGGAAGGAATGACCCTTAGGTCCTCTTTCCTGCACCAATTTTCCACAATGTTCAATGCTCCTTGTGTCATAGCTCTGAGAGTACTTGAAAATTTGCCAAGTATTACTATGACAACATCCTCTATGTATCCATGACAAATGTACTTTCTACAGTTTAATTATACAATGAGTTCATTCACCACAAGGATCCACAGTAGAGGGGACAGGATCCCTCCTTGCAGACGTCATCTGGTGGTGCTGATTACCATTTATTCTTGCATCATGGAGGCTTCTACCTTTCTGCCACGAAGCATAGCTCTAATCCACCAGCAGATAGTGGTCTCTGAGCCATGCACCTCTGCTGCCTTAACCATGGATTTGAAGGTCGTGTTGCTAAAAGCCCCTTCGATGTCCAAGAAGATGCAGAAGGCTATTTCCTGAAAGTGTAGTGCTTTTTCCATCTTCCCAACAGGATGGCAGAGTGCAGTTTCACACGATTTTCCTGGTTGGTATGCTTGTTGGTTATTGTGTATAGGGACCCCGGTTTACTTCTTCTCCCTAACATGCACAATGAAAAATTTTTCAAATGTTTTAAGAAGAAGGGAGGAGAGACTGGCTGGTCTCATATTCTTGGCCTTGGGATGACCAGTTTTCCCTGGCTTTGGAATGAAGATACCCTTCACTGCCTCCAGACTTTAGGGACGATTCCTGTTGCTAAGTTAACACTAAATAACCTGCGTAGGGGTCATCTGCTTTATTTAAAGTTGCACCTAGTGAGGAGTTTGCGCAGGCTGGCCTGAACAACCATATCCTCTACCTCCTCACAGAATACCTTCCAGGACGCCTGCTTTGCTTGCTTACTTGCAAGACTGTATTTGACAAGGGCCTCCCGATATTCTGCCCATTGCGCTTTCCTTCTCGCAAGGTTAAACAGTCTTTGTACCTGTGTCCTCTGTGATTCCAGGTTGCTGTTCCACCAAGACACATTCCTACTCGTGCACATCCTGGTGATTGAGCAGTTGTCATGGTATCAGCTCATGATGGCAGAGATAATGAGCATAGTATTAATCGTGAACTGTTTAATTTTTAAGGTAACTTTTCTTCACATAAGTTAGAGTCAGTTACATCGAAGAGTGGGAAGAAATGGTTCAAATGGCTCTGAGCACTGTGGGACTTAGTATCGGAGGTCATCAGTCCCTTAGAACTTAGAACTACTTAAACCTAACTAAACTAAGGACTTCACACACATTCATGCCCGAGGCAGGATTCGAATCTGTGACCGTAGCGGTAGCGCGGTTCCAGAGTGAAGCGCCTAGAACCGCTCGGCCACAGCGGCCGGCCGAGGAGTGGCAGAAGCAGATGGAGAGAACATGTGTCACATAAGAACATGGTTACAGGGGTCATTACAGTGATATTTGTACGTCGACAGTAAGTTCTTTCGCAATTCAGTCAACAAACAGCAAATTCTGTATCTATACAGCTGCTAACCACAGATCAGGATTGTTGATAAGCCAATGAACTGCTTATAAAACCGTCGACAAGCTTTGCATCTTACAAGATAAATAAGACAACTGTTCAAATCTCGATAGTTTATATCTTCATATTCAAAGTCATTAAAAAAAAAAACAATAGGGGGTCTGTGGCCTCTACCATTCCCGTTACGTACATAACTTCACGCATTAGTTTAAAAAGTTCATTTAATGAATTCTGTCCAATTTTTCGTGTATCGGAATGTTTCTCGTGTTGATGTATGAGCCCAACAGTATCTGCTACCTTTTGGTATTCTCCCTGATACCGGTGATGGGGTTACCTTGAGAAACAAGTCCTTTGATGGTGTCGACCAACAAAAATTGGGAGGGTATGACAACATGGTATTCCTTTTATATAGTGGATTAAATGCATCAGAGAATTCCGCTTCTAATCGGTTCTTGGTTTCATATCGTCGATATTCGTCAACATCATGCTACACAAGCTACAACAGTTACACAAGATATAGATGTCTGAAATTGATCTGGAAATGAGGAACTGACTGCGTAAATGAGACAGTATGAGTATTTGCTCACTGGTGGACAAGAGCGCTTACAAAATGAGTTTATTACCAATGTATGGACAGTCTGAGAAGGAAACGAGCCCTAATTCACCCAGTTTGTACCGTGGATGTGACGTGCGTCCACGATTTCACGTCAGAAGCATGCAGCAATCATAGCAGGGGATGGAAGCTAGTCGTCGTGCACCGAGTAAATCGATGTTGGTTTCTGTTGCCGAAAAATATTGCGGCCACTAATTTGTGCTATGTGAATAGGAGTCCTTCATTGTTTACGAAGTACGCAGTAGAACAACAACTGGAATAATAGTCAAATAATAGTCAAGTTTTTTAAATCACCACGATGAAAATGGTCTTGGGATGAAACTTTGTTTCCAGGTAGGACACAATCACTCATCATGATAAATAACTTTCGCATTGCGAAAACGGACGGTTTTGAGGAACAATACATACACCCTACCACCTGCATATATCATCTTCTGGAAGCGGACTGATGCAACTTAGGGTGGAAAGACGTGAACGCTAGATGTCACGGAAGTCGAAAATGGATGGAATGAAGATATCCCTAGCCGGCCGCGGTGGTCTCGCGGTTCTAGGCGCGCAGTCCGGAACCGTGCGAATGCTACGGTCGCAGGTTCAAATTCTGCCTCGAGCATGGATGTGTGTGATGTCCTTAGGTTAGTTAGGTTTAAGTAGTTCTAAGTTCTAGGGGACTAATGACCACAGCAGTTGAGTCCCATAGTGCTCAGAGCCATTTCAACCATTTGAAGATATCCCTGAGCTCTATTGCAGCATAGAAACTGCCCACTAAAGAAATCTTGCCAAAATTGAGGCTTATTTCTTCGTCTATACTCCGCAAGTATTTTTCGGCCCCCCTTTCCTGTGGGTGGAAAGAACGACTGCCCGGAAGACTTCATGTGTGCAGCAGTTGCTCTCATTTTCCTGTTATGGTCGTTTCAGAGAGACTAACATGGAAAGAAATAATAGGTTGCTCGACTCCACTTGGATGTTACGGTCTCATAAATTCAACTATAAAACTCTAAAAGATTCACAACGCCCATTCTGTAGCACTGGCTAGTGGTGATCAAGGTTGCATCAGCAAAGATCCCAAGCTAGTCGAAGAAAACCCTTCTTCTTTGTCTTTCTCCATTAATACCACAATGAACGGCATTATGTGAAAACTATTTGATTGAGCATCTGTAAACCGTAGCTTTGGTGGATGAATCACAGCCTGACATCCGCTTAGTATTATGTGATCATTCCAGCTTTCGGTGCTTCCGGATTTATTCAGCTAAATATTTTACGGTTAATCACTAGGAATGCAAAAGGTCTATTCGTTTATTTACGAGCAGTGCCTAACATTAACTTACTTTAAGGTTCAACTGCCAGTTCGTACACGAAACGTCGATTCTCTGCAGGTATTCCAGCCTTTCGCGATAATATTCTGACGTTATTAATTTTGTATGTGCAACAGCATTATCCACTAACAGACGCGGTTTAGTGGGCTGATATCCGCCGATCATCCTGACGGGTGTTCTCTAGTCTTCTTTTGAACTTCCAGGAAACTAGAAGTTTCAACCTAAGCCAAAATAATAGTCCCAGAACTCTGACAGAAGAAGATTAGGAAAGTCGATTCTTGTCAGAATGTCACTCTCTGTGGAGTCACTCTGCCTGAGTATATCGTTCAAAAGTACTAAAGCACTACATTACCGATACTAGTAGTGTAAATAACGCAAAATTATGGTAGTTACTATTCTGTTAGCCCACATTCTTCGTAGACGAGTAGCATTTTTTCCTTCCCTTCGTTGTTGCACATATTACTCGGACAAATCTTTGACTGCAATCGGTTGACAAAATGATGGGTGTACATTTTCGTCACATTTATGTTTGGTTATGGTTAACTCCAG
This sequence comes from Schistocerca gregaria, assembly GCF_023897955.1. Taxonomy (NCBI): domain Eukaryota; kingdom Metazoa; phylum Arthropoda; class Insecta; order Orthoptera; family Acrididae; genus Schistocerca; species Schistocerca gregaria. The sequence goes on from NC_064926.1 coordinate 368,115,165, forward strand.
CGTGTGAGCGAGTTATGTTGCCACGGGTACTTGCACTGTGTGCTAGTACATGATATCAAAGTAAATATTGTTAGTTTCTTCTTAACGCTATATTTATGTGAAAGATACGCTGTGATACATTTTTCAACAGGCCTTGAGGTGAGAACTGAATAACCGATAAAACGAATGTGGGGTGCTGTCTACAGTAGACTGGTGTTCATATTTTCCTAACGAACGAAGGTACATGAAAAGCAATCATGCTGCTTGATGCTCCACTGATAGCAAAACAATATTAGTTGATATATGTGTTGTTTTGTCTCCGGACGTAAAGTTATTTGGGACGAGGAAGATTTATGGGACACCCTCTACTGTAGTGAATGTACCGTAACCACCCTAAATACACGGCCAAACAAGAAAAGTAATATTTTCTTTCTCTTTCCTATATTTATGTGATCATCAGTTTAAATTTTTAATTAACCTGTTTACAATAATATTTAACGCAAGTATTGAGTGTAATGCTAGTTTTTAATATGTTTCGTTTCATGTAAGTCTGTAACAGTATGATTATGTAAACATACCGGGTGATAGTTATTGAACTACACTCCTGGAAATTGAAATAAGAACACCGTGAATTCATTGTCCCAGGAAGGGGAAACTTTAATGACACATTCCTGGTGTCAGATACATCACATGATCACACTGACAGAACCACAGGCACATAGACACAGGCAACAGAGCATGCACAATGTCGGCACTAGTACAGTGTATATCCACCTTTCGCAGCAATGCAGGCTGCTATTCTCCCATGGAGACGATCGTAGAGATGCTGGATGTAGTCCTGTGGAACGGCTTGCCATGCCATTTCCACCTGGCGCCTCAGTTGGACCAGCGTTCGCGCTGGACGTGCAGACCGCGTGAGACGACGCTTCATCCAGTGCCAAACATGCTCAATGGGGGACAGATCCGGAGATCTTGCTGGCCAGGGTAGTTGACTTACACCTTCTAGAGCACGTTGGGTGGCACGGGACACATGCGGACGTGCATTGTCCTGTTGGAACAGCAAGTTCCCTTGGCGGTCTAGGAACGGTAGAACGATGGGTTCGATGACGGTTTGGATGTACCGTGCACTATTCAGTGTCCCCTCGACGATCACCAGAGGTGTACGGCCAGTGTAGGAGATCGCTCCCCACACCATGATGCCGGGTGTTAGTTGGCCCTGTGTGCCTCGGTCGTATGCAGTCCTGATTGTGGCGCTCACCTGCACGGCGCCAAACACGCATACGACCATCATTGGCACCAAGGCAGAAGCGACTCTCATCGCTGAAGACGACACGTCTCCATTCATCCCTCCATTCACGCCTGTCGCGACACCACTGGAGGCGGGCTGCACGATGTTGGGGCGTGAGCGGAAGACGGCCTAACGGTGTGCGGGACCGTAGCCCAGCTTCATGGAGACGGTTGCGAATGGTCCTCGCCGATACCCCAGGATCAACAGTGTCCCTAATTTGCTGGGAAGTGGTGGTGCGGTCCCCTACGGCACTGCGTAGGATCCTACGGTCTTGGCGTGCATCCGTGCGTCACTGCGGTCCGGTCCTTGGTCGACGGGCACGTGCACCTTCCGCCGACCACAGTCGACAACATCGATGTACTGTGGAGACCTCACGCCCCACGTGTTGAGCAATTCGTCGGTACGTCCACCCGGCCTCCCGCATGCCCACTATACGCCCTCGCTCAAAGTCCGTCAACTGCACATACGGTTCACGTCCAGGCTGTCGCGGCATGCTACCAGTGTTAAAGACTGCGATGGAGCTCCGTATGCCACGGCAAACTGGCTGACACTGACGGCGGCGGTGCACAAATGCTGCGCAGCTAGCGCCATTCGACGGCCAACACCGCGGTTCCTGGTGTGTCCGCTGTGCCGTGCGTGTGATCATTGCTTGTACAGCCCTCTCGCAGTGTCCGGAGCAAGTATGGTGGGTCTGACACACCGGTGTCAGTGTGTTCTTTTTTTCATTTCCAGGAGTGTAGAATGAGAAATACAGTCGTTAACGACAACAGCGAAAAGGGTAGCTTCTTCAGAACTCGTCGTACACCAGAGAGAGACAGCTAAGTTTCCGGCATGCAGTGGTGAAATTAAGGGGAAATACATTTCATGCAGAATTGCTAAATATACCAGTTCAAGAGGTCTTCCACTATCATCAGCTTACTGTGAATGACTTTAATATACAGCACATGAAGAACGGTGAATCAAAATTCTACATTTACTGCGAAGGAACGGCAAAGAAGACCCCAAAGAAGTATCTTCATTTCTATTAGATTTCATAACTGGCAACATCCCAAAAGGCATTAAACATTTGCATGACATCTCAGGTGGTTGCCGGTGCCAAATAGGAACCATACATTCGTAAGCTTTTTCCTGGCTTTGGAAGTCTCAGAGCGATTCCTCACTATTAATCACAACAGGCAATGTGTTGAACTGATTTTACGAACTCATGTTCAAAAGTTAGTAAGCTCCTAATGAAGGCATTTTCAACAAGCGACATTCTTGTGTTTAAAAACGGGTGGCCTATATTTTACAAAAAGGATACCCTCTCTCTGGAGGGTGCCAGCAGGAAGGTGCCCGGGGATGGGAGGCAGTCATTTGCGGTGTTCGAATTTTTTGAGTATAAATGCCAAGTTAACATTCCTGGTACTGTGATTGGAAAGGTGTCCGAAGTCCTGTCATGCACACTTTCAGTCATTATATTGGCTGCATCTCTTCAGTTTCATTTACCACACAGAAAGCATATAACACATGTGTGTCAAAATGTTCGGAAAATATTGCTGACATCGGGAAATTAGAATGACACATTCCTGATAAGTTCCAGGCATTTTACAACCCAATCTACAACTGGCCAACAGTTGAACATGGAGATAAGAACCGCGCGGTGAATATTGGAGTCCAGCTGAATGCAAAACAATGTGAAGGCAGATTTAGTTTAAGATATGGCTGTGCAATTTCATAAAGTTCATAAGATTAAATGTTAAATATTGAAAAATGTGCATATCACATACTATTTTCCTGCTATTCTGTATTATTCAAAGTATAATCTCATACTGCAACAGTATTACAGACAAATTAGTAACTGAATGATTCCTATACTAAATAACTGCCTCGTTTTCCTTTGAAATTAGTATATATGTCAGAAACAACACTTGGCCCGACATTTCAACATTAAAAAAATAAACACTACCCTTTAAGCAAGCTCGCTGTAATTGCACCCAAAAATACATGAATAAATATCATGGGATTGTGCACTACGTATTTGCGATTAAATATCAATGCGTGAAATTAAAATGTTTCGTGAGTTTGCATGGAAAGGAGTCTCCGTGGACAAGTGCTGTTTCTGAAGTTAGCGATTATTGAAATTTTAGGCTCTTAAATATGTTACCTAGGCAACTGTATTACCGAAATTTCATTACACTACATAATTTTTTGATGTTGTATTTCCTTTTTTCCGTCTGTGTATATCATCACAACAGAACACTCACTGCAGTTTCTTTTCGAAGGAAAAGATTAATATATCTTACACAATTTTCACCTGAAGAGCTAAATTATTGTACACAGAATAAAGATGAAATCTTCAGGCAAAATTTCGGAGACGATTTAGGGATATTTTCCGCCTATTTTGGTATAAGGGGCCCCATGCTCTCTGTTGACTCGTTACAGATTGACAGGATTTTCTTTCATATCTTAGTGTCATTCCCTTCCGTATCTGTATATCTGAGTATTTTTTTGTAAAGGGAACATAGCCCTCGGTGTGCCAGTTACACAGCAACAGCACTTCGTCTGATATCTTGCCACCACGTGCTCTGGACTAAAAGTCAATGTCAACGTTGTGCGCTGTGTAGCTTGATTGGAGATAAACGTGTTGCGGTCAGTTACGGTTCTTGCTGTTGATAAAAGTTATGGCCACTATATTGTTTATCTATAAACTTGCATCCACTGCTGCTCGGTTGTGCGTTGGGATTGTTTTTCCTACTCTCTTCATCGTTTGTTAGCAGCGTTACACAGCACCGTGGATACGTATACTGATCAAGCGTTGGCCGGCATGCATCTTCTCTATGAGTTTATTGGCTGCAATGACAGGGCGACGCAACGGCCCTGAACTGTGGTTCACACGCGGCGACTGCCGCCCCGTTGCTTTTGCATTGCTATTAGTCTGAGTAGTGTGCCCTGGCGATTGTGTATTATAGCCATTGCCATATTGCAAAGGTATTTCTGTAGAGATGAAGGTGATTCTAGTAACAAAACCAACACATGATAATTAGATCGTTTATGAAGAAACACAGAACATCACGAGCCCCTACATCAAATTACTGAAAACGTATACAAGAACAAATTCCCAAATTTCGTTGCCGGAATTCGTGTTCACCTAGTACACTTCAGCACATAGTGTTACTGTTACCAAGTGGTAAAACATTTTATTATCCTGTTTTATGGAACCAAGAACTGAACACACCATGAAAGGGTGTTCGGAAGTTTAGTTACAAGCATCTAGAACTTGCAGAGGGGAATGAGTGCAAAATAGGAACCCATGCCCGGAAACGCTCTGTTTGTATGCTACAGCCGATTAAAACGTGTTCGTTGGGTATATATGCAACAGGATAGTCATGGTGGGAGGTGGCTACGTCGGATCGGTTTATTTCATTTGATGTCAGTCATATCTCTCTGACCTGCTTCGAGCCTTGTTCACGTGTGTGTGTGTGTGTGTGTGTGTGTGTGTGTGTGTGTGTGTATGTGTGTGTGTTGACCAGCATGGTTGAATACACGCTTGCAGAATACACCGACATGACTCTTCTGAACAGCCGACTCAATCGCATACCCTTTTCACCAAAATAACATAAAGGCTTCGCCGATATGTACCTTTACCGTCAACGGTACATCGTACACCCTGGTTTATCGTATGGTGCTCCAAGGAGATGCGGCACACCCGAATTAGAAGAAGCCATACTACATCACCTTCAGCAGAACCCATCAACGACTGCAAGAGCAATTTCTTTGGCTGTTAATGTGCGGAACTGCCAAAGAAGTGATGTATTAGGTCACGCCTAATCAGTTTATTCTAAAACAAGTAGTAAAAGTGCCGGAGCTACCATGTTTTTAGAGGATTGTAGCACGGATATGGTATGTTTCCTTACAAGGGCTTCCGTTCAAAGAAGAAAAATTTGCTTATGCTATCTTTGGCCGGAAGGCCCCAACCGGAGAATTTCGGCCAACAAGTGCAAGTCTCTTATCAGTCGACGCCACATTGGGCGAGTTGCGCGCTGGTGATTATGATGAAATGGTGATGTTGTCAAAACAACACCCAGTCCCCGAGCGGAGAAAAATCTCCAACCCGGCCGGGAATCGAACCCGGGCCCACTTGCGTGGGAGGCAAGCACGTTAGCACACAGCAAAGCAGGCGGACCCCGTTCAAATTATTGTCTACTCACTCTCCTCTACAAGTCCTAGAGGTTTGTAACGGGAATACCCAAACACTCTGTATTTCATAAGCTCATTCCGAGACGTCCTCCATGTCGTCGATTACAAAGATCCACCTACCTTGAATGACGACGATACTTTCATTTCTATGTTCAGTCAGTAAACCGACGCCTGAGCTTAACCGGAATTTTTGGTTCCTAATGTTGCCGCCACTACGTTACGAGCGCGCAGAGCACTTTTCGGTGCCTCGTAGCCTGTCAACATCGATGTAGTTGGAGGAAGATGGCCCAGAGTTTCCTCTCGAGCCGCAGAGTGGAGCCTGCTTGTAGAGCGACGCAGTCTGAGAGTTTGGGCGCCAAGCAGCTGGCGCCAGTCTCGCGCTAACGAGCAGACCGCTAATTAAGCAGCAGCTAGCGGCGGGGGCACTGGCGCCAGTAGCAGGCAGGACGGGCCGCGGCCCGTGGGCCGGTCGCCTCCGCATCCGCCTCCGCCTCCTCCGCCGCCGCCGTTCCCGAGTGATCACATTAGTGGCCAGTGGGCGGATCCCGCCTGCCTGCCGATACCGCGACGTGTGGGGAGTCTTAATGGGCAACGACCGCCGCCCTGATGCAGTTTGGCAGACTCCGTTGGCACCAGCCGAGGCAGCTGCTAACTCGCAGGGGAGTACATACGGCGTGAGCTCTCACCCGGTCAATAGACACGTAATAAAAGTGGCTGTATTTTCGGAAGAAAACCGATTGCGTGTCTTTTCTTGAAACTACATCGTGTAGTTAGGCGATTATTGAGATCATGGTATATATATGGTCCATTAAAATTTCCACACCACGAAAACTGACATGCTACATACGCGAAATTTAACCGACAGGAAGAAGATGCTGTGAGTAGCAAATGATTAACTTTTTAGAGCATTCACACCAAGTTGGCACCGGTGACGACACCTACTACGTGCTGACATGAGGAAAGTTTCCAACCGATTTCTCATACACAAACAGCAGCTGACCGGCGTTCCTTGGTAAAACGTTGTTGTGATGCCTCGTGTAACGAGCATTGTAGCCTGTCGCGATTTTGGTTTATCGTATCGCGACACTACTGCTCGCGTTCGTCGAGATCCAATGGCTGTTAGCGGAATATGGAATCGGTGGGTTCAGAAGGATGATACGAAACGCAGTGCTCGATCAAAACGGCCTCGCGTTACTAGCAGTCGAGATGACAGGCATGTTATCCGCGTGGCCGTAACGGATCGTACAGCCACGTCTCGATCCCTGAGTCGACAGATGGGGACGTTTGCAAGACAGCAACCATCTGCACGAACAGTTCCACGACGTTTGAAGCAACATGGACTATCAGCTCCGAAACCATGGCTACGGTTACCCTTGACGCTGCATCACAGACAGGAGCGCCTGCCATAGTGTACTCAACGACGAACCTGGGTGCACGAATGGCAAAACGTCTTTTTTTCGGATGAATCCATTTTCTGTTTATAGCATCATGATGGTCGTATTCATGTTTGGCGACATTGCGGTGAACGCACATTGGAAGCGTGTATTCGTCATCGCCAATCTGGCGTATGACCCGGCATAATGGTATGGGGTGCCATTGGTTACGCGTCTCGGTCACCTTGTGTTCGCACTGACGGCACTTTGAACAGTGTACGTTACATTGCACGTGTGCTGCGACCCGTGTCTCTACCCTCCATTCGATCCCTGCGAAACCTTACATTGCAGCAGGATAATGCACGACCGCATGTTGCACGTCCTGTACGGGTCTTTCTGGATACAGAAAATGATCGACTTCTGCCTTGGCTAGCACATTCTCCAGATCTCTCACCTATTGAAAACGCATGGTGAATGGTCGCCGAGCAACTGGCTCGTCGCAATACGCCAGTCACTACTCTTGATGAACTATAGTATCGTGTTGAAGCTGCATGGGTAGCTGTACCTGTACACGCCATCCAAGCTCTGTTTGATTCAATGCCCAGGCGTATCAAGGCCGTTACTACGCCCCGAGGTGGTTGTTGTGCGTACTGATTTCTCCGGCTCTATGCACCCAAATTGCTTTAAAATGTAATCACATGTGAGTCCTAATATAATATAATTGTCCAATGAATATCCGTTTATCATCTGCATTTCTTCTTGCTGCAGCAATTTTAATGGCCATATATAGAGGTTATCAGACAGTTCCGGATTCAAAACGCTGTAGAAAGAGAACTGCCGCTTGAAATGACGTCAGATTTGAACAGTACATTATTGACTTAGGGGAAAATATAAAGGAACAACAAAAGAAAGAAAATGGCTCAAATTACTCTTAGCACTATGGGACTTTACTTCTGAGGTCATCAGTCCCCTAGATTTTAGAACTACTTTAACCTAACTAACCTAAGGACATTACACACATCCATGCTCGAGGCAGGATAGGAACCTGCGCCCGTAGCGTTCCCGCGGTTCCAGACTGTAGCGTCCAGAACCGGTCGGCCAACCCGGTCGGCCAACAAAAGAAAGAAAAAATTAGATCACTGTAAGGCGACGTGAGCCTCATAATATGCACAGTAACAGACGTGCGACACACGCTTATCCTCAGTTTGAGTCCGAGACACTCGACGTGGCTGTCTCCATTAAGGAAATTTCGCAGCTGGCAAAAATGACATACAAGGAGAGTGACTGTGCTCTAGTAGTTTAGCAGAAGTTCTAGACGCTCATGTTTATTAATGAGGCATTGATCCGATGTCTGCTAATGGTATGGAGAAAATGATTATCAAATTCGAAAAGAGAGCTTATTTTGAAGTGCTATGTGGTAGAGGGAGGAAAACAGTTCGTTCGATGTCTATGGAAAATGTGGCTATAGTACTGTATGAGGAGTCGAGCAATTGTTTGCAAACATGCAATGCACGGATAACTGCACGGTCGTTGGACATGCCTGGGGGCATGGTGAACAACATCCTACGAAATATCCTGTATTGCTATCCATACAAGATCACCGATGTACAGGAGTTTCTTCCTGCTGACCTTCCAGCAAAGCAAACATTCTCTCTGGAATTTCTTTCACGCATGAAAGTGAACAATGAATAGTCTGTCTACAAACGAAGAACATTTACATGTTTAAAGAGATATCACACTTACATCAACCGCTCCATTGTACAAAGGTGACTCTGTGGTGAAGATTGACTGCATCATTTATCGCAGGACAGTATTATTTTTGTAGGAGATGAGTTCCGCGAATCCTGTTATCTGTAGTGTCACTGGTGAACGCTGAGTGTCCTTTGTGCACTGACGTCAGTGAAGTGGCCACTGCAGAGGCATTTCAGAAATGCTGGGATTATCACCCATCATACCTCTACAGCCTAGCCGTCCATGCAACCTGTTTTTAATGCGTGTGACCTCTATCTATGGAGTTATCTGAAACATACTGTGTTCAGTCCTTAGGTTACGTACATGGCTGAACTGGAGACACTGAATGCTCAACGCATTCTGTACGTGACCCCCGAGACACTCCAATGTGTTGTGGAACATGCTGTTTCTGGGTTTCCACTTATGGCAGAAAATGCTGTACAGCATAATAAACATCACTACCGCTGGTTTCGCGACAGTTACAAACAGATGTCATTCTGCTTTTTATGCTGTTTTTTGCCCCTGTAAAATTAAAAGCCGATGCCATTTTGAATTTTATGCGGTTTTTGGCCCCAGGGAAATAGGGAAAAGAGATAATATTGCTTTTTATGCGGAGTTTGGCTTCAGGTCAATTAAAAACCGACTTTTCCCATCCGATAGGCTTGGCCCTTTCCGTTTGGACGGGCTGAGGTAAGTAACAGTGCCTCAAGTGTTGACTAACGGACTTGTGCAGTCACGCACATTGAACACTACGGATGGAGTAATGTGCAACTCAAATCATATTCTGACTCATTTGTCATTTGTAGCCCATCCCGTTTACGTTAAGACGCTTACAGCGTCTTCTATTAGTAAAATGTTCGTTGATCTTTTTTGTTGTTTTCGTTCCAGAACCTTTCTCCCTGCGTCAATAATATGTCATTCAAATTTGACGACATGCAGTGACTGAGCAGTGATTCTCTCTCTATAGCGTTCTGAAACTGGGACTTTAATTATATACCGGACTGGTATCCAAGTCCCCCTTAGTTACACGATTCGCAAATATGCAGAAAACGTTCGCTGACTTTCAGTTACATGACTTGTCATTATGTGAATAGCGAACTGGTAACTAAGTCCTGCCCTCTGTTACACGATTCGCAAACATGTAGAAAACTTTCGCTCACGTTCACATGGATAACATTGTAAGCAGACAGTTGTTCACATTGCATCCAGAGGTTTTATGATATGACGTCAGGAAGCAGATTAAACAAGCCACTACCGTTAAGAAACATGCCGACTCTGCACCCATGGGGTTCAAATGCACAAGAAAATTTGGAAATTTATCGTAAGATCTGATGGAACCAAACTGCTCAGGTTATCAGTCCCTGAGATTATGCTAAGGACAACACACAAACCCATGCCCAAAGGAGGACTGAAACCTCCGGCGGCGGCAGCCGCACGGCCCTTGTAAGGCGCCTCAGACCGCGCGGTTACCCCCCGCAAGAAAAATAAGAAGTCGAAAATACAGGGTGTTACAAACAGGTACGACCAATCTTTCAGGAAACATGCCTCACACACAAAGAAAGAAAGTATGTTATGTGGACATGTGTCCGGAAACGCTTACTTTCCATGTTAGAGCTCATTTTATTACTTCTCTTCAAATCACATTAATCATGGAATGGAAACAAACAGCAACAGAACGTACTAGAGTGACTTCAAACACTATGTTACAGGAAATGTTCAAAATGTCCTCCGTTAGCGAGGATACATGCGTCCACCCTCCGTCGCATGGAATCCCTGATGCGCTGATGCAGCCCTGCAGACTGGCGTATTGTTTCACAGCCGTCCACAATACGAACACGAAGAGTCTCACAATTTGGTTCCGGAGTTGCGTAGACAAGAGCTTCAAAATGCCCCATAAATGAAAATCAAGAGGGTTGAGGTCAGGAGAGCGTGGAGGCCATGGAATTGGTTCGTCTCTACCAATCCATCGGTCACCGAATCTGTTTTTGAGAAGCGTACAAACACTTGCACTGAAATGTGCAGGAGCTCCATCGTGCATCAACCACATGTTGTGTCGTACTTGTAAAGGCACATGTTCTAGCAGCACAGGTAGAGTATCCCGAATGAAATCATGGCGGTGAATCGAGGAAGTACAGTACATACTGACAAAACTAAAATGAACTCTAACATGGAAATTAAGCGTTTCCGGACACATGTCCACATAACATCTTTTCTTTATTTGTGTGTGAGGAATGTTTCCTGAAAGTTTGGCCGCACGTTTTTGTAACACCCTGTATATCTACCAGATTCCGCGACACCATGTGGGCCAGAATTCAATAGTCGAGTCAGTGCATACCTTACTGAGGCCGGATTGTAAAAATTATAAACAAAAGAACTAAGGAATTAATAGAAACCTAAGAAATTTTTGGAGACAAAATAACTCATCGAAGTGATAATTTCTCAATTTTCCTATTAATTCCTGTGCAGAGCAGTAGTATATGGCAAGGGAAGCATTTGACTAAGATTTGAATACTTTGGGTTAACGATATCATTTGCTTAGTTCATCTGGAAGCCTGCTGAAAATGATTGGTTTATCGTGCACACTTTTCTGCATAATGCTTAAGGAAGTGTTATCCGATAGTACGTCTTTTTCCCGTCTACCTTTTACTGAATGAATGTTACAGTTCCTTCTGAATGATTCAGTATTATTAACAACAAACGCTATGATGCAATATATGTAGAGCGATTTCGGAGTTAGACTACTGAGGTATCCGAACAAAAACCTACATGAAGTTCATGAGATGACAATAAAGATCAGTCATTCCCTTTCCATGTCGGAGAATGTTAGTGGTAACTACACAGAGCTGCCCCTCTGCACCACCCCACACTCACAAAAACGAAAACAAAAAAACTAGATGAGAGAGTGAAAAAGCAAATTAAGAAAGTTTTCCCATTTCGGAGTCAGAGACAGTGGAAATCATTCTTGTGTTTCAGACAGCAATATTCAGTTACCGCACAATATCTTAGACGATGCACTAGCAAGATAGCCTTCCTTCTACTCTCGGTTTTAAAAATTTGAAATTGTCTATTTCAGTGGATGTTTAACCACCTTGGGACAGTAAAATTTTGCTTTTACTTTCCATTTTAGAAACTGCTTGTGTTTGTTGTGGTCGAGGGAGGTAGGGTCGCTTTCTGTGCGTTAAGTCTAGCATGGAGAGTGGAGGACTGGTCTGACCCTACACCCGGTGATGTTAGTCACACAGAAATCTGTGCAGTAACATTCACTTGCCAGGACGAGTTTGTGGAGTTACAAAGTATCTCAGTGCTTCCGAGTATCACCCGCGGCCAGGGCGAGCCTCGAAGAAGTGCTGACCCTCCATGTCAGCAACTCGTGACGCCAGAGCCACAGGTCGGCCAGCAGTTGCCTTGTATTGCTGCGCAGCCAGTAGCGGGGACCGGGGCAGGTTCTTCTCGCCCCGAACCTTTCTCTGGTACAGTGCGGCTTTTAACATTCCCTTTGACGGCCCCTCATCTACTGAGGTGAGGACAGTGGACCGTGTGGTCTAGGATGTTGTTAATCGTTTTCACTAGGCGCTGGTCGTCCACCGTGTGCCGCCCAATAATGTAGTACACGTTCTCGAGTCGTTAGGGAGCTGTGCGACTGCACGACACCTGAACGGTTTGAGGATGACAGCTTGTAGGTATCATCAGCGCTTGATCCTCGGTGAGAGAAGGCGGGCAGCAGATCTGTCTTCTTCTCATCCACTGACAGCGTCTCGGTGTAGAAATCAACAAGCAGGTAGCAGACAGACAGTTACCAGTCGGCTTATCATTTTTTCACTGAAATTCATTAGACTATCGTTCACTCTGGTTCTAACGACACGGACAGAATGGCGGCACAATTTGATGAGTCTCTGAGCTCCGAAAGCCTCTTTATTTAAAAAGCTGAGACTGCACCTGTGACACAATGGATCTGGGCGCCTGATCGAAATTTTAATTATTTATTGTTCTCGCAGGCACTGTTTGCCTCGTTTCGGTGGTTCAGTTATTACTCTGGCACGACGAGCTCCGGCCTTTCCGCGGCGTTTTACTACTGCAGTGGTGTTCGGGAGCTGTAATTTACAGAGTACTGCATAATACTGGCCTATTATGTAGTACTGCGCTTTTGCTTTTCCTCGCTCGGAGATTGTGTGGCAGTGATCACCTTGCGCCCTTTCTTTCACTACATGGGCGGTACGCCGTGTCAACATACTGTCTGGTACACCAGGGCTGAAATGGCATCCTCGGATCACTGGGAAAAACGTTACAAAATTAGTAATGTATATCGAACTTACGCTGCAGCCCAATCCTCCTCCCTTCTTCCAGAACTTTCGTCCCGACTTTTGCTCTGATGATTGTCTATAACACTCTCATAAATTTGCATATATAATTTATATTGTAGTCATTGCACAAGCTTTTTTGGTAGTGTGACTGACAACGTAGTTATTCTTTTTGTTTCCTAATTCTATACCACTTTTCTCAAGCTTCGGTTCCGTGAACTCTTTCCAAAGTTATGCTGTATTTTTCCTACAACTTTCCTTACAAGCTATCACAAATTTACAGTTTCTTTCTTAGTATATGCGCTCCTGACATATTGGGTAAGCACTCAACGGGTATGTGATACGTCGGAAGTTCCACAGAATTGGATACTTTTTCGTCTGGGACAAAAAGAAAATACGAAAACTGCTGTTAGGAACACGAAAAGACTGGTAATGTTATTGCTCTCAATTACAATATTTCGACGTCGGTCTCTTAATATTGTTGTATGCGTTCAAACATTTCTCTCCTTGGAAATTCTCCCTTGCTGAGACGCTATTAATGTTTATAAAAAGTGTGTAGGTCAGGATACAGCGTGTTGTTAAGGTCAGGATGTAGAATGTAGTTCAGACAGGTTAGATTTTGTGCTGGCAGTACTTCTAGTGGTTTTTCTGTCCAGTACAACGCAAGCTGTGTTACTTTGGTTACAGTCGTACCAGTATGTGTAGCTGGAAAGCGAAAATTCGTCTTGGCTATCTCACAAGTTATGCCATTCTCCAAATGTCCACTCGAACTTCACATTGTCCTTAGGTTTCAAAATCTCGTAGCTATTCATTATCACGGTTTCCGATGCAAAACCTGAGCTGATCGAATGTCCTCCTACATTTTGAAAATAAGGTCTACTTTCCGCAGAAACAGTTGCACTTTGCATGTCTCAGCGTCTGTCTGCACTTCTATGGCTGGACAAATGTTGATGATTTCCTTCATACAAGCATGTAAGTTGCCTAGTGACGTAAGAGCTTGAACGTCTCCATGCTCAGGAATTATTAATACGTCTCGCGCCGGCCGCTGTGGCCGAGCTGTTCTAGGCGCTTCAGACCGGAACCGCGCGACTGCTACGGTCGCAGGTTCGAATCCTGCCTCGGGCATGGATGTGTGTGATATCCTTAGGTTATTTCGGTTTAAGCAGTTCTAAGTTCTAGGGGACTGATGTCCTCAGATGTTAAGTCCCATAGTGCTCAGAGTCAATACGTCTCGCGTCTCCACTTGTCTTCATTTACTTACCGTAAACAGTCTTACTGGATAAAGGTGAACCATTTAACAGCGATACTGTGCGTTCGTTCCTACCTCTCGTAGTCGTACCAGTACGTAAGACTCTGCTCTGGCTGCACTCACTTCCGCAGATGCTATGTGGTAAAGCTTCACAAAGTCGTTTTCCGACACCTCTGTCATTTGTTGTAGTTCTTAAGAAAATTCTTTTTCCACTTGGTGAGGAAAGATATTTCCGTCACTCCCCTCCACTTTCCAAACGCTTATACAGCTCAGGACATCTCAGATACAAATTGTAGCCGAAAGATAATTGTAAGGACCTACGGTAAATAAATACTAATACTCTCGAACAATAACAGAAGGTAATTTTACACATGGATTAAATAGCTCTCAGAGTTAACATAAATAAACCCGAATATTAATAATTGTCATATGACTTCAATGCATTTTACTTATCTGCTGGTGTTTGTTTTTCAACATTTTTAATCGTTTTTATGAGCCGTGACTTCGTTGTTGGTATTTCTGGTAAAGGATCCAGCGTTCCTTTAATAGGTTTGACCCTACTCACATGGATAACAGTCACGTAAACTGGAAACTGTATACTAAACCAAACAACAGTGCACATACTAATTCTGTCGCACCCGACCAGGTAGAAACACACTACTGCAGATACATTGCGTAGGAAGGTTTCAGTGTGGCACGAACTAGGGACAAGTGTAACATAGCGGCATTCAGCTCACAATCGCAGTCTACGACGCTTGACAACTTACTTTGCAGAATGGCGAAACGAGGACCACGAATAGTGGCACCAGGAGTTTTCACGGTCATTAAATGAGTACAATCTTTGGAAATACTACAACTGGCTTAGACAAATGCCATTTTGCGTACACCCAGGTAACACATATATTAGTGGGAAAGGTGTTCAAGCTGATCCTCTCCTTATAGAGGCAATATGGATCTTAGCAACGCCATAGACCACGAAAGAACTTAGCTAATCCTAGATTTATGCAAATATTATTTCAAAGTTGTAAGGAAATTTCAACAGATCACAGAATCTTCGAATCGATTTTTTCCGGCCGGAGTGGCCGTGCGGTTCTAGGCGCTACAGTCTGGAACCGAGTGAACGTTACGGTCGCAGGTTCGACTCCTACCAATGGCATGGATGTGTTTAATGTCCTCAGGTTAGTTAGGTTTAATTAGTTCTAAGTTCTAGGGGACTGATGACCTCAGAAGTTAAGTCGCATAATGCTCAGTGCCATTTGAACCATTTGAATCGATTTTTAAGGTAGTGTGTGAAATTCAAATTTTCAGCGGAATGTCAAACAGCATTTGAAACGTTGAAGACAGCATTAGTTTCTGGGTCACCACTGATTTTCCAAATTTCGAGAAGGAATTTATCTTCAAATGTGACACCAGCAGTGGACGGCTGGTTGATATGAACCGTAATATCAATCGACAGGAAAATGAAGTATCTTCATCGCAACTGAACGGAGTACACTTTATCTGCATCAGTATGGAAATGGAAATACTAGCGGTTTTGTATGGGATCACATAACCTCGTTGCCATTTATATAGTCGGAAGTTTATCACAAACCATGCATAATTAAACAGACTGTAGGAGTTGAAGATCCCACCAAGTACGTTAACAAGATGGGCACTCAAACTAAGTATTAGGTTACTTACCAGTTCGTTGAGATTACTTCCTCGGTGAACTTAGCGACGAATACAACTTACATTTGGATGGGTTCGTCAATAATCAAAATTGGTGCATTTGCGAACTGACAATCGTAATTTCGCGATTCAGTGTTCTCTTCATCCTCAGCGGGTGACTGTGTAGTGTGCAATGTCATGTCACGGTACAATCCGTGAGATATTTCTTGATTACACGGTGACTACCGAACTGTACGTGACCCTTATTTCGGCAATATGTGGTTCATGTAAAACGGGTCTCTACCCCGTCGAAGCAGGAGAGTGACTTCCTGAAGGAACCCTCTAGTGACTGCTTTCTGACTCTGGGGTATCCAGAGGGCACTGGCGTGGGCCTCTATGGGTTGCCATATTCTCCGCATCTGAACACATGCGAATCCTTTTTTGTGGGGCTATATTGAAGTCAAGGTGTACAGAAATAAGCCCGAAGCCACTGCTGACCCTAAAACAGCCATTCAGGAGATCATCGTCAGCTTAGTTGTACCAACACTTCAGCGGGTCATGCTTAATTTCGCTATTCGTCTCTTCCACATAATGGTAGGCACATCGGACACGTCGTGCCCTAAATCCGAATACCTCTAGTGACGTTTACATGTTGAATAAAGTTTGTGCACGCCGTAATTTGTTGCTATTTTTTTCATATACTGTATTTTGAAGACTTGTTGGCGATGAGGATTACTCCGATCGTATTCCACATCACTTATTAGCTGTCTGCAACTCAACGTGCTTCCATGAATTCACACCCATTTTAGGTATAAATCAAATTAGGTAGGTTTATTTTCAGTAGCTGAGTTTTCCACTAAGACGTCTTCTGTCCCTAACAAATAAAAAAATTGTATGTTATCCATACTTAATTACACCTAATGTTTGCACGCTGTTTTCTGTCTTTCAAGCGTGTCCGGTACTTTCACGTATCACTCTCACCCCCGAATGTGACGATTCCGCTTTGACTGCAATAACAAATGATTTATCACATCTCACATTACGCCCATGACAGTATTGACAAGTGCAGCGACACTGACGCATTCATGTTTGTTGCAGAGATAATTTCTGACTAGGTATGACAATTTCACTCACAACTGTCTTCATCATAATACATGGACTTCAGCTTCGGCATCATACAACGTTCGCGTGTAACATGTTACGGGCAGTGATTAAATTTTCCGCCGAGCACGTCATGAAATGACGTGTCTGTCTTGTGTCGGTTCGAGATTAGGTGAGGCTTTGACGGCTTCTTAGTTACCGAAATAGCTAGCAAGCTTTATGCTAATACAATGTTGTTACCACTGTATTTATTGCTTTGTGGTCTACTCATGTTATCTGTTATAATGAACCAATACCCTTAAAGACGTTGGCTGGTTTCTTACCTCCTCCACATTTATTACTTTCTGTCTGTACGAACATATTTTTCTCTTTCGGACAGGTTTAAAATGCTTTATACCATAGGTATTTTCTTATAATCGTTTGGTATTTCCATATGTTTACATCGTGAAATGTTTTGATGTCAAATTAATTTCCCTATAACTGTTCTCGTGAGATTAAATATTTGTGCGGGAAGCCTACATGATTACTTTCCTTTATACATAGCTAACTAATTAATAAAAATTATCTATTGTTGCGCTAAATTTCCGTGCAGAGTTTGATCATATTGTTATGGATTAATCTGAACTGATTGTCTATTTTTGTGATGAAATAACCATATAATTATCGTCCTCTTATTCCATTATATTGCTGTAAGTATTCTGTGTTTGGATTCGCAAAGGTAGGGTCTGTATTGTGCCTCCCTTGTATCTGTCTTCGTAGTTCTACTTCCAGATATATCCTCATATATTTTTTCTTCACTGATACCGTCTGTATCGATTCATACTGTGTGCCTATGCTATGTTGTAGCAAGTAAAGTGATCAGTCTTTCTTTTTTTTTTTTTTCAACTTTTCAGTCGTAATGGGAAATTTTAAAAACATTTGTTATCGAGCATTTGCCACGAAGAAATACACCAAATGAAGGACCGTTGTTTGTTTTACACTTCACAAGCCTCACCCCACCAACTCTCTGATGAGCCCGTTTAATCTGATTAGCGTGTTCTGGGAAACACTATAATCTGCACAGATATAAGCAGTGCTATTGGTACATGCAGAACAACAGTGCAACGAATGGAGTTGCTCAAACTATTCAAATAATGTACAACCAGTTGTGTCCTATTAGTTCCCAGAAGAACCTACAACCATCTAACAGAAATAATATCGTAATTTCTTTATAATAGTCCAAAATTCTTATTGTTTGGAGATAGATGTAGTCATTTTTTATCGCATTCTATCAGGGATACCATAAAAGGCAGTTCAAGGTTAGAACATCAGCAGAGCTCAAAACGACTACGTAATGAGTCAACTGATGTATCCTGTACTTTACAAAACGAAACATGCCTCTGATCTTGCAAGTACCGACTGACATAACGAAAGGATAGTGTATAGCGTGTACGGACCTTCAAAATCGGCTGGTCCCGGCGGCGGTTCGAGTCCTCCCTCAGGCATGGGTGTGTATGTTTGTCGTTAGGATAATTTAGTTTAAGTAATGTGTAAGCTTAGGGACTAATGACCTTAAGCAGTTAAGTCGCGTAATATTTTACACACATTTTTGAACCTTCAAAATACTGCACTAGAAAATGTTGTAAGTGACATACATATTGTCAGGTAACTGAAAGATTTGCAATAAATTTTATTTGTATTTTATGTACAAACGAGGGACATTTGTATCGGCACATAACGGGAACACTAACGCTAGAAGGCTGTAGGTAACTCTTTTATCTTCTCACTGCTTCTACAACAGTGACCTGAACCGTTTTGTTTATCATGAGGGATCAGCGCAATTTCTTATTAATTTATGCGATATATATCTCTCAATTGCTGTTGACACTATCTCTGAACTCATTCCACAACTTTTCTACGCGTTCATGATGAGATCGGAAGGAGTGAAGACTGTCTCTTAAAAAAGCTCTGTGAACATTTTTACATATATTTTTTTAAAATACATACACTTCGCGTTTCTCTTCGATGGTCGTAGGTGTTACGGTATTCAGGCTAGCAGCATCTAACTTGTGATCGCTAATCCATATATTCGTCATGATACTCATTATATGTTCAGGATTATTTGTTGGTAAGAGGTGAAGTATGCTTTTGCAACCATTTACGCATCGATTGGGCTCATGAACTGATTGTTCGAAGTAATTTTCTGTGAAAGCATTCAGTACAGTTTCGGATAACGTTTTGTGCCTGCCACCGGCTTTAAACGTATAATTTTACGTGCATATTGAGCGTAGATTGAAGTCACCACAGACAATAATTGTATGAGTGGGGTACCCATTTGAAATGAGACCCAAGTTTTGATTGAATTGTCCAGCAATTCTATCTTCTGAGTCGAAGGGTTGGTAAAACGATCTAGTTAACAGTTTAGTCCGAGTGTCAGGTATAACCTCTACCCATATTATTTCGCAGGAACTATCTACTTCAGTTTCACTACAGGGCAAACTACTTCAGCAGCAATAAGTACTCCACCACCAACTGTACTCCGGCCGTAGTGGCCGAGCGGATCTAGGCGCTTCAGTCTGAATCCGTGCGACCGCTACGGTCGCAGGTTCGAATCCTGCCTCGGGCATGGATGTTTCTGATGTCCGTAACTTAGTTAGGTTTAAGTAGTTATACGTTCTAGGGGACTGATTACCTTAGAAGTGCTCAGAGCCATCTGAACCATTTTTGAACCAACTCCACTTAATCTGTCCTTTCTGAACAATGTTAGATCGTTTGAAAATATTTCGGCTGAACTTATTTCCGGCTTTAGCCAGCTTTCTGTAGCTATACCTATTTGAGCTTCAGTGCTTTCTATTAGTGCTTGAATCTCTGCTTCTTTCCCAACACAGCTACGTAAATTTACAACTACAGTACCGATCGATTCTGCAATTACCTTTCTGTGTTCTACCTGCCCCCTTTTATACCGACGCCCTTTCTGTGGTTCCCTGAGACCCTCTAACCTAGAAAAAATCGTTAGGATTTATTCTAGGTGGCAATAGGTAGTGACTCACCCTGTATAAATGGGTTTGAAATAAAACGAGTGATTGTTAGTGATCTTGGGGCACCAAACCGTTCATAACTTTAAAAGAACACATTAAAATAGACCGGGTTAAGCAAATGTCTCACTTTAATTAATTGCTGTCTACTACTGTCATCAAGTGGCCCGTAATAACAACACAAGCAACCGGAACTACAGCTAGTATAACGGCTGTGTAGTATACAGGGTGGTCCATTGTTCGTGACCGGGCCAAATATCTCACGAAATAAGCACCAAACGAAAAAAACTACAAAGAACCAAACTTGTCTAACTTAAAGGGGGAAACCAGATGGCGCTTGGCTGGCCACAAGTCAAACGGATATGGACTGCGTTTCTTTAAATAGGAAGCCCTATTTTTTATTACATATTCGTGTAGTACGTAAAGAAATATGACTGTTTTGGTTGGACAACTTTTTTGGCTTTGTGATAGATGACGCTGTAACAGTCACAAACATACGACTCACAATTTTAGACGAACAGTTGGTGACAGGTAGGTTTTTTAAATTAAAATACAGAACGTAAGTACTTTTGAAAATTGTATTTCGGTTGTTGCAATGTGATACATGTACCTTTGTGAATTTATCATTTCTGAGAACGCATGCTGTTACAGTGTGATTAACTGTAAATAACACATTAATGCAATACATGCTCAAAATGATGTCTGTCAACCTCAATGCATTTGGCAATACTTGTAACGAAATTCCTCTCAACAGCGAGTAGTTCGCTTTCCGTAATGTTTGCACATGCATTGACAATGCGCTGACGCATTTTGTCAAGCGTTGTCGGTGGATCACGACAGCAAATATCTTTCAATTTTCCCCACAGAAAGGGAACCGGTGACGTCAGATACGGTGAACGTGAAGGCCATGTTATGGTGCTTCGACGACCAATCCACTTGTCATGAAATATGCTATTTAATGCCGCTTGAACCGCACGCGAGCTATGTGTCGCACATCCTCTATGTTGGAAGTACATCGACATTCTGTCATTGCCCTGAAACATCTTGTAGTAACATCGGTAGAACATTTCATAGGAAATCAGCATACATTGCAACATTTAGATTGCCATTGATAAAATGGGGGCCAATTATCCTTCTTCCCATAATGCCGCACCATATACATTAACCCGCCAAGGTCGCTGATGTTCCACTTGTCGCAGTCATTGTGGATTTTCCGTTGCCCAATAGTGAATACATATTATGCCGCTTTACGTTACCGCTGTTGGTGAATGACGCTTCGTCGCTAAATAGAAAGCGTGTAAAAAATCTATCGTCTTGTAATTTCTCTTGCGTCCAGTGGCAGAACTGTACACGATGTTCAGAAATATGGTACGGATGCAATCGATGTTGATGTAGCATTCTCAACACCGAAGTTTTGGAGACTCCCGGTTGTCGCGCAATTTGTCCTCTACTAATGTGCGGACTAGCCGCGACAGCAGCTAAAACACCTCTTGGGCATCATCATTTGTTGCAGATCGCGGTTGACGCTTCACATGTGGCTGAACACCTCCTGTTTCCTTAAATAACTTAACAATCAGGCGAACAGTCCATACACTTGGATGATGTCGTCCAGGATACCGAACAGCGTTCATAGCACACGCCCGTTGGGCATTTTGATCACAATAGCCATACATCACCGCGATATCGACCTTTTCCGCAATTGGTAAACAACCCATTTTAACACCGGTAATGTATCACGAAGCAAATACCGTTCGCACTGGCGGGATGTTTCGTGATATCACGCACTTATACATTTGTGACTACTACAGCACCGTCTATCAGAAAGCGAAAAAAGAGGTCCAACTAAAACATTCATATATCTTTACGTACTACACGAATATGTAATAAAAAATGTGGGTTACTATTTTTAAAAACGCAGTTGACATCCGTTTGACGTATGGCAGCGCCATCTAGCGCAACAACCATAGCGCCATCTGGTTTCCCCTTCACCCTAGACCAGTTTCGTTTTTTGTAGTTTTTTCGTTTGATGCTTATTTCGTGAGATATTTGGCCCGGTCACTGTCAATGGACCACCCTGTATACGCATAAGCAAAGACACAATAACAGACTATGTAATTAAGCAAAAGACGCAATAATTTGTTGCTAGCACACCCTTATCGAACATCAGACTGACTTTATTTGGTAAAAACTTGTTCAGTTCATCCCACAACCGTGTGACACGACAGACTATATCAAAGCATGAAGCATGGGTTTCGGACGTGAGCGGCGTTTGATTTCCAAGCGTTTTGGGACGCGGAGTTCGAGCGTGGGCGCTTCTGTGGCCGGGTTTGTGGTGGGCGTGACGTCGGCCTGCCAGCGACAGCTCCCAGTGCCGGCTGGAGTGTGGCGCTCCCGCTCAGGCGGGTGACCCGCTGCGGCAGGCTTTTGGCGGGCAAGGCGTGCGCTCCCGCCAAAACTGAAACGAGCTAACACGATGTAAGTTACACCGCTAGTGCACACAATAGATTCTTATGAAGTTGAACGGTAGACAATACACATAGACGGTAAAGAACTGAAAACACCAAGAAGGAGTTGTGCTACACAACGAAAGTTGATAGTTGCGATTTGACATCTGAGTGATGATGTCTATTGAAATTTCGTGACAGTCGCAGAAGCATGGCGCCAGAAGGGCCTAGGGAGGGTGGTTATCGCTGAAACAACGTTTCCAGTTACATCGGCTTTCTTCCACGCTTGTTGAACCTGAGATTTCAAGCGGATCAAAGTAATTGGTTCCTGAAATAAGCAGTTTTCAGTGTTCTGTAATAAATGTACAAACCGAACAAAGAAAAATGGGTAAGTCATTGAATACTAGAAAAAAAAAATCACCTGCGTTCTCATGTGGATATCAATTATTTGAAACGCAGTATTTAAATACAAAGCAAATTTTACGTAAAACACGATTCTTAAGAAAGGTTATTTGAAAGCGAAAAAAATTGAGCTCTGCTGCTATGGATAATTCATTTTTTTAATTTGTTTATTAGGCAAAATAAAAAAATTATAAAACCGAGACAATACTGGTTATTCGGAACTAAAATATCAATACGGTTTTAACCGGTTGCTTTTTCCCTTCTCTTGTAGCGTCCCTGGGAGGGAACAAATCAAATTTTCTCTAAATACACGCAGAAACACTCGTGAGCGTTGGTAGCTTAGAGATTGGATGTGGTGTGTTGATGTTAGTCGAGAGTGTTTTTAAAATGGCAAAGACACCATTGTCAATAGCTGACTACGCTTGAGCGAGGTCGTGTAATGTGGCTACGAGAAGCTAGATATCGCAGAATGACTTTGCGGGAATGTATCCACTGTACATGATTGCTTGCAGCGGTGGTCGCGAGAAGGTACGGTCGCAAGAAGAGCCGGCTCCAGATCACCACGTGGCACTACCAAGAGGGAAGACCTTCGTGTTCGGCTTGTAATAACGAAATGCAGATAACATATCTTCTGCACCACCCAAACATTTTCGCTGTTTAGTATCCGTTGATAACTTGTAATATGCGGCTAATTTTGAATCTGTAAGTTTCATTACAGAAACTATATTTAATGTGATGGTGTATTTTTTTGTGAACGTATTCAATTGTCTGTTATTAAAGTGTAAATATTGTAAATTGCTGGGTAATCGCCAATATAACTGCATTCGGTGTATCGATTGCAAAGACGAAATGGCAGTAGCTGCGCCGTTGTTTATCTTTGCGTATCTAGTGTCTCTGTCGAGCTGTGAGCAGAGAGGTGAGAGAGCAGCTTGACTCTTGAAAGAGTGCGGAAGTGTTTGCTGGGCGCTCGGGCCGACGCGGTGTGCAGTTATGTTCGCTCCAATGTAGGCGAACTTAGATTATTAACCAGCGAGTGTTTCAAATGGTTCAAATGGCTATGAGAACTATGGAACTTAATTACTGAGGTCATCAGTCCCCTAGAATTTAGAACTACTTAAAACTAACTAATCTAAGGACAACACACACATCCATGCCCGAGGCAGCATTCGAACCTGCGACAGTAGCGGTCGCGCGGTTCCAGGCTGTAGCGCCTAGAACCGCTCGGCCACCGCAGGCGGCGGCGAGTGGTGTGATCACGAGGCGGCGGCGAGTGGTGAGATCACGGTCGAAGTGAACAGGCGTGGGAAGCTGCAGTTCTGACTACTGTATGTCCCATAATTATCTGTGGTTCTGCAAACGAATCGTGGTCCGCAAGCGAAGGTAACAGCAGCAGCTCAGCATTGTCACCGTAATACATTCTTCATCGCCCACACAGCGATAACATCGTAAGACTGTTAACTGCTAAAACATAACTACCACTGTACAGGCATTACCCAGTGGCATTACTTTAACAAAGCTTAATAACCAATTTTCTTAATAATAACCTGCAATATTCAAAATTTGTATTGCACCTGTGATATCATTGTTCGCATACATTATTACGAAGCGCTGTCCCTTTGCTTTCCGCTCAGTCACTAAGTGTAGTAAAAATATGGAAATAGATTTACTATTTAATGTCAGTTTTGTTTGTTTTCTAATGAACAGTTTCAGTGTCAATTTTGCAGCCTCACTAACTGTTCATTCTGGTATTGCGTAACAGAGGAGTAACGAATTTGTAATTCTGATTAGTAACTTCACTCACTTACAGTAACGTAAAATTTCACTTGGAAAACTAATGACTAAAGGTACAGCATATATTATGAGTGCGCAAGTTCATTTATTTTATATTTAGCTTAGCGAGTGACTTCTGCTGACTTGGTGCGTATTTTATTGTTCTTATGTTAAAAGTCAGTTGGCCATTTGGTTAAAATAAATTCAGTTCAGTCTCAGTAATTCAAAATAAATTGCTTGTATTTTTCCAAACTTTGTATAACTTCAGGCTGAGGGCGCTGAAAGTCACTTTTTACGTAACAAAATTTCAGTTATTGTCTGTCATTTATTTAACCAGCAACTTTATTTAACTTAGCTTTCAAAATCTTGTATTTCGGAATAAGTGCCTGCAAACTCAGTGCTTCCCGATTCGTTTACTTTCTCTTTAACTGCTGTGTTCTGGGAAAGCACGACAACCTTCTATTGACACGCCAGTGATTATTTGTTTTATTTTCTTTACCGTTACCTTTCTTAGGTTTCTGGACGTTAATTGCCCTAGTGGACTGGCGACCGTTTAACTATCTCTCTTTTGCTAATCAGTAGTTTTGTGTTAAATCTTACGTGGTACAGTATTCATACGCTATGGTTTGTGAGCGACTGCACCAAATTCCACCCATTTCAAAATTGTCATCAGTGTTTAGTTTAGGTTTAGAACAGATTCTCCTTTCTGGAGTATCTGTTGTACCGTCTCTTCCTACCAACCGGTATTACTTTCCTTCGTGAACATTAGCCTTACTCACTGTAAAATTTCATTAAGCGTACGCGATTATCGCAGTCCAATAGGCCGATTAGGAAGGAGGAGGGTTACGGGCGTATGACTTTGGTGCATAGTACTGAATCTGTAGCAGCAATCTGAGCAGCATTTAGCACCACAGTGACACAACGAACTCTTACAAATCGGTTACGTCAGGGGCACCTCCGAACCACAGGCCCTGTAGCGTGCACTCCAGTCATCCCAAAACACCGCCATTGGCGATCAGTGGTGTCAAGCGAAAGCCCATTGGAGTGCAAGGTGTAGGTTTGTTTTATCTGATAATAGCTGGTTCTGCCTCGATGACAACGACGGTTGTGTTATGGCTGAAGGAGGCGGGCTTGGGACCTGCAACCACCCTACTGTGTGCTAAATACACTGGGACTACACCTGGAACAATGGTCTGGACTGTGATTTTGTATGACAGCAGGCGCACTCTCGTGGTTATCCTGCAACCTGACTGCAAAAATGTACGACCTGTTGTGCTTCCATTCATGAACAGCATTCCAGGGAATGTTTTCCAAGAGGATAACACTCGCCCACATACGGCTGTTGTAACCCAATGTGCTCAACAGAGTGTCGACACGTAGCCATGGCCTGCTCGATCACAACATCTGTCTCCAATCTAGCACATACGGGACACGGTTATACAACTCCAGCGCCATCCCCTAGAATCATTAACCATGGAACCCCTTCCCACAAACTGACATCAGTTACACAATGCATTAACGTTTGCTTGCTTGCATTCGACATTGTGGCGGTTAGAGCGGCTATTATTCCATCAGCATTTCACATATGCAATGGCGTATCTCGCGCATACATTAATCTGTGATGTTCCAATGGTAATCACACTGACATGCTACCTAGATAAATGTATTCCCGGAATTTCATTACTATAATTTAATTATTTTTTGATACTGCCATCTTTTTTCATCGGTGTAGACACTGTAAAGGGCAATATGTCATATCAAGGAAGAAACAACACGATTCTTGCACTATCCACACATAAATTGTAATCATTACAAGCACACAGAAACAGCGGTGAGAACTTGTTGGTAACAGTAATTCACCAAGTTTGTAATGACTTATATCTCATTTAAAATTCAACGGTAGCTCAGCGATCGAACTGTAGCTCTCAGCGATGGGCTTCGATTGAGATACACATATGTTACGTAACACAAAAATTTAAGACGTGAGACGCATTTACGTTGATATTGAATCGAAAACTCATATAATTTTATTTTTATTTTTATTTAAATGTCACGTTCCGTAGGACCAAATTGAGGAGCAAATCTCCAAGGTCATGGAACGTGTCAGTAGATAAACTTACAACATAAAAAGTAATAACAGATAAAAATAAATATTCATGAACCTGAAAGAAATCAGTCCATAAGTTTAAGCAAACGCTCTCAGCATGTGATAGAACGAATTTGAAACAACACAAATACCCACCAGCAAGGCAGTATGACTTGGCGTGAGCTGTTATAGATAATATCCCCTTTAGTTCCTAAGATTTGTAATCTTTATTCTGTTTTATTAACTGTTTATAAATTTCTGTACTTCCAACTGCAACTTAAAGACTACTACAAATATCAGTTTTCACTAGCGTAGTGGGAAGTGGAGTAACAATCCTATGAGGAAGAGGTCCATGTATGTTGTAATATTTGAGACCGGCGAGTGGAAAGCGTTTCTAAGTACTGCAATGAAGGTCAGAGTTGTTTTAATTTTGGGCAAACTTTTGCACGTAGAATAAAGTGTAACATATCAGTACTGATCAAAAATTTTGAGTGTACCTAATGGCGCAATCATATATTGTTTAACTATCAAAAGTTGTACTCTAGGGTTGTGAAAATACGAATACATCAAGTGACGCAAATACCGTAATTACCGTGGAAATATGAGCCCAAGCCATGAAAGACCCGCGGCCTTCTTGCAACAGGAGGTTGTTTGGTGCCGCCTGGTTTGGACGGGATCTTTGCTGGTCTAGAAGTTTTCCAGCCAAGCATGTTTCCGGTGTTACAGAAATTTTGATATTGACAGTCGCGACACAATTATTTCATTTGGGCACGCTGTGGACTCTTATTTATGTTAGAAGTGCGGCAGAGCTTGCAATTTTTCGTGTGAAATAATTTGGGACTCTCTTTAAAATAGTTGTTATTAATTTATTTCATTTATATAGTGATTTCGATTGGCATTTTATTGGGTGCTTGAGATTTTTCCTTTAAATCACTTAATAGCGCAATGGGCTTCTCTAGCGATCGAATTAATGTGTGAACTTTCATGAAAAATAATTTTCTATTATTTATAATTTAAATACTGTAGTTGAGGCTCGTTATTTAAAGGAAAATCCGTAGAATGTTAAAAATAATGCCAAATGAAAAAAAAACACGTTAATAGATATCACGCTTTCTGCTGATAGGAATACGTACAAGTTTTGTGAATGTGTTTGTGACAAGTTTCAAACGATATGTAAGACTACATACACAGATCCGTAGATAATAAAACCAGAAAAGACGTAAAGATAAGTTTTACAAAGTTACGGAAACACCCATATTGAGACATTGAAGCCAGACCTTGAGAAAAACTAGAAAAGATGAAAGATGGACACAGCTGAAGTCCAGTTTTCGAGGAAAGTAAAAGGAAAATATTTAGCATCAATGAAAGAACGGAATACGGGATAAACAAATGGAATAATAAAATTTAAAGGATGGGTGCAGAAAGAATAGTCAGACATATAATAGGCTACATAACTAAAAGTAAAACAGAGATAAGAAGAGCAGGAGAAAAGTGGCTTTAATGAAAGTGGAAAAGGCGCCATGAAGGTGAAGAATGGTGATGATGATGGTAACTGTTATCGATATAGAAATTGTAAATTCTGAACATGAACCCAACAACAGGCCGCTAGGCTCACAATTACCCCCAAGTTACACTTCGAGTTTGATGGTGTATAAGGGCCTACATGACGCTAGCGTGATGCTCTCAGTTTTAGACCATGGTAGACATTGATCCTATGCTAGGCAGTGCTTAGAATCTACCACCCTTTCCGTTTTATACTTAGAATAATTTGCATAAGTGCGATCACTATTTGTCCATATTTCTCTGTTGAACCACAATTTGGCTCTGGGTGCATTTCGTGATTCTTGGACATAAACAAGTGTTTGGGTGTGTCTCATTCTTGTCACGCCGCCAGCTGTGACTGCTTGTAGAGTGTTCGCATTTTTCATGTGTCAGTCACAACCGGGACTTGTATTTATGGCCTGATGAACTGTTTGGTGTTTTACTACCTTCAAAACGCGGATGGAAGAGCGTGTGCTATGTACGGTGGAAGAAACCCTGGGACTAGTGTGCGACGTTTAGCAACAGCAGAAGGCTTGTCTCGCTCTCTTACCTGAGCAGCGGGGGAAGGGATGAACAATTGTTGTACCCATACCATCTACAGTGCGTTCAGGGCCTAAGACCACATGATTATCGTGGCAGACAGCTGTTCTGTCAATGGCTGTTGCGGAAGTGTGCCAGATCCACTGTTTATATTCGACATTTTAATTGCTGTTGAGGCAGAGTTCACAAGAAATTGTGTTGTAAATCTCGATAACCAGCATGTATGGGCAGTTCAGAAAAGAGGGCATCAGACACTGATGTTCAACCAATGTACCTGCAAGTGTACTAGGCGATAAATTAATAGGACCATACATGCTACCACATAGGTTAACTGGGGTGCATTATCTGACTATACCATTAATGAGTTAACTACCTTGCTGGATGCTGTGCCTCTGCAGCAACGAATACAGATATGGCTCATGCATGACGGAATACCAGCGCACTTTCATCACACTGTGCGCGAACAAGTGACGCAGACGTTTCGGGACGGCTGGATTGGTAGGCAGGGGGCGAGGATCCACAACTTGGCCTCCTCGTTCCACAAATCCACTGGAATGTTGGTTATGGGGACACTTGTAGGAATCGGTCTTTCCATTCCAGTGAACGATGATCGAGGGTCGCGTCTTCAATGCGTGCCGACACTTACGATAACAACCGGGTGTACTTCAAAGGGTGCGTCATTCTTTACGTTGGTGGGCACAGGGGTGCATTGTTGTGAATCGACGCCACGTTGAAGACCTCGTCTAAGCACGTGTTTATCGCTTTTCCGGACCTATGTTTACTGAACTTATTTCACTTGTTTCGAGGGGTATTACCACCTCTCATAATATTCGACACTATTTTCGAACACACTGACACTGCGTGGTGTTCATAACGTAAAGGAGGAGTAAAATATTATATTAGAATTATATTTATCATGTAGCGCAATGTATGCGAGTTAATATACCTTAGGGTTTTGCTGAATTCTTTCTTTCTTTGATATTGCCCTGCTCTACAGAACTCTATTTAACATATTAATTACTGTTCTTGCCTGTTGGATCCTGCCTTTCACTTCCGCATAGCTTCCCGAGGTATGTATAATAGATCCTAAGTATTTTAACTTCTCTAGTACTTTTCCATTTCCTCCTACCAATAGATATTCTGTTCCGCATATATTTATTGTTAGCCAACCTCGTTCAGATGCACCCACTAACTGCTCTACAATAAACTTACCTTTCCCGCTACTCTGTGCTTGCACTTAATCATTGACAAAAACAATAAGCATATAGTTTCATGGTAGAAAGGAATTACATACCTCCGCACGATTGACTCCACCGTTCAAGTGTGTACTGCATACATACACTGAGGTAATGAAAGTTACGATAACGATATGCGCATATATAGATGAAGGTAGTATCGCGTAAACGGGATATAGAAGGCCAGTGCATTGACGGAGCTGTCATTTGTACTCCGGGGATTCGTGTGAAAGGCGTTTATGGCCACACAACGGAAATCAAAAGACTTTGAACAAGTAGTAGTAGTTGCAGATGAAGGCATGGGACACTCCATTTGGGAAATCGTTTGGGAATTAAATATTCCGAGTTCCACAGCGTCAAGATTGGGCATTCCTTCACCGCAAACAGCGCAGGGGCCGACGGACTTCACTTAACGACCGAGAGCAGCAGCGTATGCGTAGATTTATCACTGCTGACAAACGAACAGCAGTGGGTGAAATAACCGCAGAAGTCTATGTGCGATGTACGATGAAAGTATTCGTTAGGACAGTGAGGCGAAATTTGGTGATAAAGGGTTATAACAGCAGACGGCCAATGCGAGTGCCTTGTTAACAGCACGATATCCCCTGCAGCGCCTCTCCTGGCATCGTAACCATATCGGTTGGATTCTAGACGACTGGGAGACCAAGTGCGACTAAGATGAATCCTGATTTTAGTTGTTAAGAGCTGGTGGTGAGGTTCGAGAATGACGCAGAACGCACGAACCCACTCCCTAAAGTTATAATGTTACTTGTAACCCGTTTTGATTGCAATTTTTTTATTCGTGTGACCGGTTTCGGTTCATTCAGAACCATCTTCAGATCTGTAACGATAATGAAATTAGTTTACTATTTCACGGAAGCAAATCTTTCTCATCTTATCTAATCAACATCAAATGTACCAGAACGTACCTGATATTTCAATTACAGGAGTAACCCGTCCAAATCCAGCAACTTTCACATGCTGCGTTGAGGGAGAAAGATGGCCGCCGAGTAAGGGACGAAAGAAACTATTTCCAGAAAGCTTTACTGTATGATTAAATGATGATGGCGTCCTCTTGGGTAAAATATTCCGGAGGTAAAATAGTCCCCCATTTGGACTACTCAAGAGGATGTCGTTATCAGGAGAAAGAAAACTGGCGTTCTACGGATCGGAGCGTGGAATGTCAGATCCCTTAATCGGGCAGGTAGGCTAGAAAATTTAAAAAGGGAATTGGATAGGTTAAAGTTAGATAAGGTGGGAATTAGTGAAGTTCGGTGGCAGGAGGAACAAGACTTCTGGTCAGGTGACTACAGGGTTAAAAACACAAAATCAAATAGGGGTAATGCAGGAGTAGGTGTAATAATGAATAGGAAAATAGGAATGAGGGTAAGCTACTACAAACAGCATAGTGAACGCATTATTGTGGCCAAGATAGATACGAAGCCCACACCTACTACAGTAGTACAAGTTTATATGCCAACTAGCTCTGCAGATGACGATAAAATTGAAGAAATGTATGATGAAATAAAAGAAATTATTCAAATAGTGAAGGGAGATGAACATTTAATAGTCATGGGTGACTGGAATTCGGTAGCAGGAAAAGGGAGAGAAGGAAACGTAGATGGTGATTATGGACTGGGGCAAAGAAATGAAAGAGGAAACCGCCTGGTAGAATTTTGCACAGAGCACAACTTAATCATAGGTAACACTTGGTTCAAGAATCATAAAAGAGGGCTGTATACATGGAAGAAGCCTGGAGATACTAAAAGGTATCAGATAGATTATATAATAATAAGACAGAGATTTAGGAACCAGGTTTTAAATTGTAAGACATTTCCAGGGGCAGATGTGGACTCTGACCACAATCTATTGGTTATGACCTATAGATTAAAACTGAAGAAACTGCAAAAAGGTGGCAATTTAAGGAGATGGGACATGGATAAACTAAAAGACCAGAGGTAGTACAGAGTTTCAGAGAGAGCATAAGGGAGCAATTGACAGGAATGGGGGAAAGAAATACAGTAGAAGAAGAATGGGTAGCTTTGAGGGATGAAGTAGTTAAGGCAACAGAGGATGAAATAGGTAATAAGACGAGGGTTAGTAGAAATCCTTGAGTAACAGAAGAAATATTGAATTTAATTGATGAAAGGAGAAAATACGAAAATGCGGTAAATGAAGCAGGCAAAAAGGAATACAGACGTCTCAAAAATGAGATCGACAGGAAGTGCAAAAATGCTAAGCGGGGATGACTAGAGGACAAATGTAAGGATGTAGAGGCTTATCTCACTAGGAGTAAGATAGATACTGCCTGCAGGAAAATTAAAGAGACCTTTGGAGAAAAGAGAACCACTTGTATGAACATCAAGAGCTCAAATGGAAATCCAGTTCTAAGCAAAGAAGGGAAAGCAGAAAGGCGGAAGGAGCATATAGAGGGTCTATACAAGGGCGATGTACGATGTACTTGAGGATAATATTATGGAAATGGAAGAGGATGTAGATGAAGACGATACTGCGTGTAGAGTTCGACAGAGCACTGAAAAACCCGAGTCAAAACAAGGCCCCCGGAGTAGACAATATTCCATTGGAACTACTGACGGCCTTGGGAGAGCCAGTCCTGACAAAACTCTACCATCTGGTGAGCAAGATGTATGAAACAGGCGAAATAACCTCAGACTTCAAGAAGAATATAATAATTCCAATCCCAAAGAAAGCAGGTGTTGGCAGATATGAAAATTACCGAACTAATAGTTTCATAAGTCACAGCTGCAAAATACTAACGCGAATTCTTTACAGACGACTGGAAAGACTAGTAGAAGCCAACCTCGGGGAAGATGAGTTTGGATTCCGTAGAAATGTTGGAACACGTGAGGCAATACAGACACTACGACTTATCTTAGAAGCTAAATTAAGGAAGGGAAAACCTACGTTTCTAGCATTTGCAGACTTAGAGAAAACTTTTGACAATGCTAACTGGAATACTCTCTTTCAAATTCTGAAGGTGGCAGGGGTAAAATATAGGGAGCGAAAGGCTATTTACAATTTGTACAGAAATCAGATGGCAGTTAT
This sequence comes from Schistocerca gregaria, assembly GCF_023897955.1. Classification (NCBI taxonomy): domain Eukaryota; kingdom Metazoa; phylum Arthropoda; class Insecta; order Orthoptera; family Acrididae; genus Schistocerca; species Schistocerca gregaria. The sequence continues at coordinate 368,148,106 of NC_064926.1, forward strand.
AAGAGTCGAGGGACATGAAAGGGAAGCAGTGGTTGGGAAGGGAGTGAGACAGGGTTTTAGTCTCTCCCCGATATTATTCAATCTGTATATTGAGCAAGCAGTGAAGGAAACAAAAGAAAAATTTGGAGTAGGTATTGAAATCCATGCAGAAGAAATAAAAACTTTGAGGTTCGCCAATGACATCGTAATTCTGTCAGAGACAGCAAAGGACTTGTAAGAGCAGTTGAACGGAATGGATAGTGTCTTGAAAGGAGGATATAAGATGAACATCAACAAGAACAAGACGAGGATAATGGAATGTAGTCGAATTAAGTCTGGTGATGCTGAGGGAATTAGATTAGGAAATGAGACTCTTAAAGTAGTAAAAGAGATTTGCTATTTGGGGAGCAAAATAACTGATGATGGTCGAAGTAGAGAGGATATAAAATGTAGACTGGCAATGGCAAGGAAAGCGTTTCTGAAGAAGAGAAATTTGTTAACATGGAGTCTAGATTTAAGTGTCAGGAAGTCATTTCTCAAAGTATTTGTATGGAGTGTAGCCATGTATGGAAGTGAAACAGTGACGATAAATAGTTTGGACAAAAAGAGAATAGAAGCTTTCGAAATGTGGTGCTACAGTAGAATGCTGAAAATTAGATGAGTAGATCACATAACTAATGAGGAAGTATTGAATAGGATTGGGGAGAAGAGAAATTTGTGGCACAACTTGACCAGAAGGAGGGATCGGTTGGTAGGACATGTTCTGAGGCATCAAGGGATCACCAATTAAGTATTGGAGGGCAGCGTAGAGGGTAAAAATCGTAGAGGGAGACCAAGAGATGATTACATTAAGCGGATTCAGAAGGATGTGTGTTGCAGTGGGTTCTGGGAGATGAAGAAGCTTGCACAGGATAGAGTAGCATGGAGAGCTGCATCAAACCAGTCTCAAGACTGAAGACCTCAACAACAACAACAAGTGATTTAGACAGGAATATAATTTAGTTTAACACCGACAACAAGTTAAATACGTACATTAGTGTATCGTTTAGTCTTGCCGTTAAAGGTTTCACTTTTCATTGTGTATTTTTTCAGAAAACACGAAAAGATCGTAACTTCGCGAAGTCTCGTTTAGGCTTAAATTTTGTAAGCGTGTTTGTTTCTTGTTTCATGGTAATTTGACTAGTTTCTCGGTAACAAATAATTAAACAATCGTAAATAACGTATAACTTCATTGTTTTGATACAGATTTAAGAAAAACAGCGTAACTTTATATCAGAAACTTGCTTCTATACATTTGTTTATAGGCCTAATTATCGTAACGTTTTTGGAGAATCAAACTCACAGTATCTCGTTTAATTGTCCTTTTTTTCATTCCATCGAGTGAAATATATAATAAATAGAGTATACATTCATTGTTTTAATGCAGATCCAAAAAAACAGCGGAATTTTAAATCAGAAACTTGCTTATATACATTTGTGATTAGGCTTAATTTTTGTAAAGTCTTTTTTGATTTTCGGTAGTTTAATTGATTTATTCTAGCTAAAGTATTATTTTTGACATGAGTGAGAAGTGCCTGACTTGCCGTAGTATTGTTAGTTCCGGGGTTTGGTGTGATAGATGCAGTAGTTTCTTTCATTGGGAGACTGCAGTGGCGTGGGTGGTGGGAAAGCTGATCAGGCTCATCAGTGGTTATGTAAGATTTGCAGCAGAGTTAGGAAGATAGTGGAACAGGAGAGGAAAATTGGTGCCCTTCAGGCTGAGCTACATCAGGCTACGGAAGATCTGGACAGGTTAAGGGGGAAGAAGGGCAAATAGAAGTGGGAAGTGGCAACAGGTAACAGAAGGAACAGGCCTAGAACTAAGTCTGACAGTTTTGTGGTGAATGTCTAAAGTAAGTTCGACCTGTTGCTTCAGTTAGAAACTGATGGGCCCCAAGCAGAGGTAAGTGTAGACAGGACACAACAAACTTTCAATAGGAAATTGAAAAACAATGTAGAAAAGTCATCGAAGTGGAAGAAAGTTTTGTTGTTACGCAGTCCTCATGCCAGAGGTGTAGGTCAACTTCTGCAGCAGGAATTAGGACCAGAATACCAGGTCACATTTTTTTTTCAAACCAAGTGCTAGTCTGGATCAGGTCACAGAGGATTTAGGTTCACTCTGTAAAGGATTTACCAGGGAAGACACCGCAGAGGAGGGCCAGGGAACAGTATCGACAGAGATCCTGGGTACAGTATAGAGTGTGACCTCGTAAAGATTGCGTCGGCATCGAGACACACCAATGTTGAATTAGTATGTGTCCTGAGACGCCATGACCGGCCTCATTTGAACTCTTCCGTTGGGAGAGTTAATTTGGAGTTGGATCGGCTGCTTGGGTCGGGTGTGGGGGCTCACATTTTTGTGGTTCCTGTTGATTCTCTCAGTAGGTGGGACTATACCAGGCATGGCTTACATCTCAACAGGATAGGGAAGGGTAAACTGGCTGGGGTAATAGCAGGATATTTAAGGGGAGAGGAGGCACTGCTATGAATGGTAAAATACCAGTGGTTACAGGTGTTGTAGCAGCACCTTCTTTAGGATAGGTAAGACAGAAAGATGTCAATTTCTCCGAGAGGTCAGGATTGAAACAGATCTTCAGTTTAGGAAAGAAATTAAACAGCAGAATTCTAGCACATTGGATCACTAATCACAGCTGTCAATTATAAATTTTCACCAATCATTAGAAATTTTGACTCCACCAAGTTGTATCTCAGTCCCAGGTAATTGCATTGATCAATTAAAGTCACCCAACCCAGTTGATATAATCTGCCTCTCTGAACACCATGTGACCACTGGTACAGGAACTAGGCCTAAGCACAATGAGAAACTCAGACAGGAGAGTACTGCAAATGTTAGAATAAGGAAAGGTTCTTATAAAAGTATAATTAAAAATAATGTAGGTATATTTCATCAAAATATTGGGAGTTTAAAGAATAAAACAGATAATCTTCTGGTTTGTTTAGAAGATTTAGAATCTGAGGATGAAATAGATATACAACGCCTGTCTGAGCGTCACATTGTTACTGATATGTGTAAGGTAAATGTAAGTGGATATAAGCTCTCTGCACATGTAATTAGAGAAAATGTAGAGAAAGGAGGAGTTGCCATATATGTCAAAAGTTATCATTGTGCAAAATGTATAGAAAGAAAAACGTTTTGTGTAGAGAAACATGTGCCTGTGAGCTTAAATTAAAAAAAAGGCACATTTATAGTTGTAACTGTATTTAGGTCCCCATATGGAAATTTTCATCTATTTCTGAAAAATTTGGGTATCCTTGTTGTGCTACCTGTCAGACAGGGGGAAGCAAATTTTTATTTGTGGGGACTTCAATGTAGATTCTCTGAAAGAGGGTAATAGGAAAATGACCTTGAAGTATTATTCGGTTCTTTCAGTTTGACACTCGTTATTGATTTTCCTACTGGGGTGGTAAAGGATAGCAGCTCACTGGTAGATAAATTCTTTATAGACCAAGATAAGTTTAATCATGTAAATGCTCAGCCTGTTGAGAATGGTCTTTCTGATCATGGTGCACAGCTAGTTACAATATATGATATAGCTCCATTCAGCAGTACTAAACAGTCCTCCAAAGTAATAGGTTCAGTCAACGATCAAACAATTGCAATTTTCAGGGAAAGCCTAGAGCAGTTAGACTGGGATGAGGTGTACCGTGAATCTGATACCAATTTAAAATATAATTTATTTCATGACACTTTTGTAAATGTATTTGAAAACTTCTTCCCCAAGAAAATAGTTAACAACCCATGGCTTACTAAGGGTATAAAAATACCTTGCAATCGGAAAAGGGAAATGTATCTGACAGCAAGAAAGAGTAGTGACCCAGAAACTATCAAACATTATAAAAACTACTGCGCTATATTAAGAAAAGTTATTAAAAAGTCCAAAAGTATGTGTATCATGTCTGAAATCAGATACTCTCATAATAAAATTAAAATAATTTGAAATAGTATTAAAAGAGAAACAGGTCAACTAAGAGCACAGGAAGACAGTATTACCATCAAATAGAACTAAAACTTCACGAACAAAAAGTCAGAAGTTCAAAATATTTCTAATAATCATTTTCTAAGTGTTGTGGATGTAGTAGGATCCTGGTGTTCATTAGAAGATGCTAGGCAGTTAATGAAAGAGGCCATACCTATGCAATTTGATACAATTGAAATCCCACCCACTTCTCCCTCTGAAATTAGGAAAATAATAAACTAGCGTAAAAGCAAAAACTCACATGGAATTGATGTCATTTCCAGCGAAATACTAAAAGCTTGTTCTCAACAGATATGTAAGATTCTCAGCCACATGTGTAATAGCTCTCTGGAACAGGGCATTTTCCCTGATAGGCTGAAATATACTATTGTTATATCTTTGCATAAAAAAGGGGATAGATATGATGTCAACATTTACCATCGTATCTCCCTTCTAACAGCTTTATCCAAATTTTTTGAGAAAGTAATCTAATCAAGAGTAGCTTCACGTATCTGTAAAAATGAAGTACTAACAAAATGTCAGTTTGGTTTCCAGAAAGATGTTTCAACAGAAAATGCCATATATGCTTCACCAATTAAATTTTGAATGATCTGAATAACCTAACACCAGCCATTGGTTTTTTTTGTGATCTCTCAAGGGCTTTCGATAGTCAAAATCATGAAATTCTGCTACACAAGCTCAAGTATTGTGGGATGCGTGGGACAGTGCACAAATGGTTTCATTCGTACCTAACTGGAAGAGTGCAGAAAGTTGAAATAAGCAGTTCTCATAATATGCAAAGATAAGCACATTCCTCAAACTGGGGAACGATCAAGAATGGGGTTCCACAAGGGTCGGTCTTGGGTCCTTTGTTGACTTTAATACATATTAATGACTTGCCAAAATTAGTTCTCTTTGCTGATGATACAAGTATAGTAATCACACCTGACAAAGAAGAATTAACTGATGAAATTGTCAATAATGTCTTTTAGAAAATTACTAAGTGGTTCCTTGTAAATGGACTCTCACTGAATTTTCATAATACACAGTACATATAGTTCCACACAGTAAATGGTATGACGCCATTAATAAATATATACCTTAATCAGAAGCATATAGCTAAGGTAGAATACTGAACATTTTTAGGTGTGTCCATTGATGAGAGATTCAATTGGAGGAAACACATTGATGATCTGCTAAAACGTTTGAGTTCAGCTACTTATGCAGTAAGGGTCATTGGAAATTTTGGTGGTAAACATTTTAGGTAATTAGCTTACTACGCCTATTTTCACTCATTGCTTGCATATGGCATCATATTTTGGGGTAATTCATCACTGAGGAATGATGTATTTATTGCACAAAAGTGTGTAATCAGAAAAATAGCTGGAGTCCACTCAAGATCATTCTGCAGACATTTATTTAAGGATCTGGGGATATTCACAGTAGTTTCTCAGTATATATACTATCTTATGAAAATTGTTATTAACAACCAAACCCAATTCAAAATAATAGCAGTGTGCATAACTACAATAAGAGGAGAAGGGATGATCTTCACTATTCAAGATTAAATCTAACTTTGGCGCAGAAAGGGCTGCATTATACTGCCACTAAAGTATTTTGTCACTTACCAAATAGTATCAAAAGGATAACAGATAACCAACAAGTATTTAAGAAGAAATTAAAAGAATTTCTGAATGACAATTCCTTCTACTCCATAGAGGAATTTTTAGATATAAATTAAGAAAAAAATTTATAAAATTTTTTAAAAAACAAATAAATAAAAAAGTTGTTATATTAACTTAATTATGTCATGTATTGAAAAATCTGACTCGTTCCACATCATTACGAAATTCGTATTCATGACCCATGGAACAAGTATTAATCTAATCTAATCTTTAATCAAATCTCACATAAAATTTGTTGGCAGAATGAGCGTCATTTATATTAGTTATAACACTATTACCGAGAGGTGGTGTCTGGTACATTTGTTACATTCCATTTGCACTTCTGTATTCAGTAGATTTTTTGATTAACTTTTATCTCCAAAAATGCTTAATTAAAATATGTATTTGTCACGGTTAAAATCTGTACTTATAAAAATAAAAAAAAACAGTAAAATTATCATTTTTATACGATTTAAAAAACATAGAGCGATTTATATATGTCAGCCGAGGTGGCCGAGTGGTTCTAGGCGCTACAGTCTGGAACCGCGCGACCGCTACGGTCGCAGGTTCGAATCCTGTCTCGGGCATGGATGTGTGTGATGTCCTTAATTAGGTTCAAGTAGTTCTAAGTTCTAGGGGGCTGATGACCTCAGAAGTTGTCCCATAGTGCTCAGAGCCATTTGAACCATTTGAACCATTTATATATCTTTGGCGCAGGTGTGGACTTGTTTCCCTCTACGGGCTGCTTCCGTGGTTCCCGCCATTTCGGTGTTGCGCCGCGATCCGCTCAGTCGTCTGACGTGGGCAAGAGGGCTGCGCAGGTGGTCCCGTCAACGACGCCAGGCGCTGCTATACGAGTCTTCCGGCTCCTCCACCACGCACCATCTCTCATCCCTCGGCCTGGATCTCCACACGCAACAGCTGTCATCTTAGTAAGTCGTCATAAATGCTAAAATAGGCGTTATGATTGAATTCGTTTTGCTAGTTGAGGATTAAATCCACATCTTTATTTTTGTGGGTGTATATTTCAATTTCTTCCAAAATGTTAAGAAATCGTCCCTCATGGGCTCTATGCAGGATGTCTAAATTGTGTTCAGTGTTCGTGTCTGAGTGCTTTTTGGCAGCGACATGGGCCCCAAAAGCTGTTTGGTTTTGAATGTAGGTGTGCTCCCTGAATCTGGGTTCAAAGTTCCTGCCAGTCTACCCTATATATTGTTTACAACAGTCATTACATTTGATCTTATATACACCTGACTCCTGAAATTTATTCCTACTATTTATTTTGTATTATTATTTAATTATTTTTGGCGTTCATGTATTGGGTGAAGAAAAAGTTTGCACAGGCGGAATTCGCTGCGAGAATCTTCACATACTGCGAAATACAAAAATTTCTCTCACAAAACGTCTTCCTGAGCTTGTTTCGAGCAGTATATGAAGGTTAAAGATCGGCAATATAATAACACTGTAATCACGCATACGGTAACAACCTCTTTCTGGATACGTAGCAGTACTGTGCAGCTGGTTTAGTGGTTAGCGTTTTGGGTTAGCATGCAGGAGGCCGAAGGTACGATGATGGCTCGTGGATTATTTGTCTTTATTTGCTAAAAGGAATCTGCGTCTAAATTGTCATACAGCGATTACAGTGGATCTTCTACAAAACATTTCCAATTAAGTACTACGAACATAGAAAGGGAAGTATAATCGTTTTCATTCCTCATCTTTTAAAGAAGTCTTTTGCTAGTGTTGGATGAGAATTGTCAGTAATAAAATAAAAATGTTTCTGTTCTCATTAAAGGAAAAATAAATGGACTCTTCCTGTCCACCCAGCACTTCCTTCCCGTGATTTAGGGTCTGAAATTCACAGGAGGGTGGTTGCTTCCCCATCCTCCATCGTTTTACATGCATTCGACAATCCGCACACAGATGTCTGTAACATCAGTATTCTGAAGGCTATATCAGTAAAAGATCGGCGTTGGAAGTTCATGCACTATGTGATAAAAAGTATCTGGACACCAGCAAAACATACGTTTTTCATAATAGGTGCATTGTGCTGCCACCTACTGCCAGGTACTCCATATCAGCGACCTCACGAGTCATTAGGCATCTTGAGAGAGCAGAATGGGACCTCCGCGGAACTCATGGACTTCGAATTTGGTCAGGTGATTAGGTGTGCCTGTCTCACCTAAGCAAGCGTTAGTGTTTGAATTCCAGGCCGACCCTTGGAAACTTCTGAGCGCCATTTGGTGTGCGGAATTTTCTCATTTGTCCTTGTTTGTTTATGTTTGGCTTCTAGTCGATTTTAAATTAAAATTATTTTGCCCTTAAGGAGTGAGATACTTTCGGCCTTTACCCTGATTTAAAGAAATTTTAGGATAAGACCATCTGCCTTTTAAAATTCAAATTACTCTTTTGTGCCTTAAGTTATTGGCCTTCACATGATTTTAAATTAAAGTTCTTTTGCCCTTGATAGCGCATTTAGCCGCGAATTAAGATCTAAAATTAATGTTTGGCTTGCTCTGTTCTTAATGTTTTCTTTACTCCTTGTAAGAGGTCCATGACTAAAGAATTTGTTGCTAGCGCACTCGAGCTGATGTAATTTAGATAGATTGCTCACGTGCTGCCTGCGATATGTAAGCTGTAAGAGAATCTGAGACCAAAGAGCAGTGTTGACTGCAGTAGGAACTGTGTGGCAGTAGCAGTAAGTAGTTGCTAGCAGTCGTGTGTACGGAGTTGGCTGGGCCGGTGCTGGGGAGCGATGGCAGAGCCTGAGCGTTGTAGTATAAGGTAAAATCAGCCTCGCGCTTATGTAGTATTGTTATATCAAGTCCCATGTAAATGTTTTTAAAAAAATCGCTTAGTAATAATCTTTCTCATAAAAAGTAACTTTTGACAATGATTCATTTCAATTTAAAGAATTTACTAATTTTTCCGATCCCTGGTCATCCCGATTATTGAAAAGAAAAATAAGTTCTTTCCTTTTATATAAGACAAGTCTATCGGCCAGCATTGCACTTAGCTGCTCCAGAAAAATTTCTTATAGGAGCAGATATATACGCGTTATCCGGCGACCTAACTGAGGTAAGATTTTTCAATTTAATCAGAATGAATGTTCAGGGCCATGACGCAGGACTGCTGACGTCCTATATTTATCAGTTTAAATTCACAGTGATTATTGAAAGGTTATAAGTGAGTCACATTTTTTATTATTGAGAGATTAGTCACATTTTATTATTGATACGTTACGCAATTTTCCTGTTGGTAGGTTATACTGAATGTGAACGACATAATTATATTTTTTACTGTTGAGAGGTTTAGGAATTTTTCTGTTTTGAGGTTACACTAAATGAGAATATTATTCATATTATTTTATTTTTGTGGAGAGGTTACATCCTGTAATGTTTCTCAAATGAATAAAGTAGTATGTTTGAGTGCAACTGACGCCGCCCGGTGTGGCCAAGCGGTTCCAGGCACTTCAGTCTGGTTAGTTAGGTTTAAGTAGGTTAGTTAGGTTTAAGTAGTTCTAAGTTCTAGAGGGCTGATGACCTCAGATGTTAAGTCCCATAGTGCTCCGAGCCATTTGAACCAGTGCAACTGACTCATTTTCGCCCCTTTCCACAAATTTAATTATCTGTCCTGTCCTGTGGGTATAGCAGGGGATCTCAGTCTTTTCATAGCAAATTTTCAGTACCTACTTACCACGAACAAACAGCGAAGGTTAAACAGCGGTTACATCACGATTCTGCCGAAGTGATGAAAATTGTGTCGAAATAAAAATGCCGCACCCAATACTAATGAAATGTAGCGTTTTACGGGGTACTTTATAGAAGGGCCGAGCAAAGCCGAAGCTGGGCGAGTATCGGGCCCTCACGTGGCACACACTTTGGTCACGCATGATGTATGGCACATCGTGGCAGCCCCTCACCCAAAATATCATTACGATCTTCAAGAATCCTCGAATACCGTTGAAACAAAACATCATGTATTTCCAGAATAAATATTTCACTCTATAGCGTGTGTGTGTTGTTTTCAAACTTCAAGGTACATGAAAACTATGTGCTAGACCAGAACCTAGCCCTACCGACTAATCATCAATGTGCAACTCTAAGCTTTATTTCCGCCAGTACCTCTCCTCTTCTAGGAGTTAAAAACTGTCGTATATACTCTCTCCTTTGCGTACTGTCATATGTGGGAAACGTTTTATCGGTGTTGTAATTGATGTCCAAAAAAATTATTGATTGTTCATTACATGAAGTTAACAAACTTAGCGAGAGTCCAGAAATATTTATGGTCGGAACAAATATGCTGTTTCGGTGGTTTGTATATGTGAGATGTATAAATTTGTAATGTCGTGTTGGTGACGAGCTCAAGTGATGTGTAGATTAATGCGACAGTTGTTAAGCACGATCCAGAGATAAATGGCTGGAGGAGGGTGGGGGACACATATTAAACTGTCCCTGCAGATCTCCAACCTAGTTGCGTTTGTAATTCTGTTCCTACAAAATATATGTACAAACAGTGAAACCAAATCTCAACATTTTTCACGAAATCGATAAGGCTTTCAAAGTATTCGTCAGTTCCTGTTGTATTAATTGGAGAAGTAAGTTACGGAGTAAAATCCATATACAAATGAATCGAGTAAAGCAATACCCTGCATCATATAAAGGTGAATTGTATTCCCAGAAAAACTATTTACTAGTAATGACTGTGTTATTTGCAAAGGATACTGCCTGTGTTAGAGAGGACTGGGTCTTCACGCATGTAAATCATCCTTATAACATATCAATTGAACCAGGTTAATATGAGGATCGTAGTGCAGGAGCATAAAAATAAAATTTACTATCATATTACCGAAATGAAAACTGAATGAAATATCATCGCAAGATTGAAACATGATATATTTGATCTAGAGGGTACGAGTCTGGAGTTCAAATTTGTCTAGTCAGATTCCGTGAAAAGTAACTTTTCTATTAGTTAAAATACCAGTTCTGGAAAACAAAAAGGAAGAAGTGATTTTGAACACGTGATACAAGTGAGTAAGCTCATCAACTGATTGTATTTCAGGTGTGTCTCTAACCATGTTGACTAGCGCACTAGCAGAATAGATTAGATAGGATTTGCTCATGGCAACTGGCCCTCTCATTAGCTACTATACCTCCTAGCGTGTAAAAGACGCCATTATTAATAAATCTTACACAACGATAGATAAGAAATGAAGAAGTTCTCTGCAGACTCGGAGAGGAGGTGAACGTTCGTCAAACATCTAGAAGAAAATTCGGCAGAATGTCAACCAGGTGTTAAGGCGTCAAGGATTTGCTTCCTTGGTATTTGAGGGAGCTGCAGGGCGAAAAAGTTATAGGTGAAATAAGAGACTGTAATATGAGCGACAGATAATAGAAGACGTTATGTTCAGTTGCTATTCTGAGGCGAATAGCTAGACACAGAAAAGAAATTCGTGGTTGATCGCACCAAACTAATCAGAAGTCTGATGATGAAAATGAATCACAATGTACATAATATCTGAAAACGGTATCCAAACTGCAATAATATGTTGGAAAGTTGATCAAATGTATGTACACTATATCATATGAAAATAATTCATTTGAATGAGATGTATTTTATCATGGATATAACGACATATCAAAATAAATTTAGAAACAAAAGAAATACAAGTAATGGTGACCGAAATGGCCAAGGGGTTGTAGTGACGGAAACGCGGCGGGACCCGCGGGGCGGCCCGCGAACAAAAACACAACTGGAGAGGACGGACACGACCAACGAAAAACCTTACGACACAACAAGAACAGACAACGGAGTCAGGAACAAAACAAGATAACCACGTCCACTGGTAAAGGGAACACGAAAGTCAATACGCTGTCTAATGTGAGGCGATATTCCCGGAGATGCACGCGAGGTTAGACTGCCTGGCTGAGCTTTTTTTTTTCTTTATTGTTATTTTAAATCCTGTACAACAGGCAGGCTGTCAGCAGCATCCTACGCTGCTCTTCAGCTACAGAATACACAAAGAGCAAAAACAGAAAGAATACACGTAAGTTACAGAACGGTGGGCAATAAAACAGTAGACACATAAAGACAAACACGGAGCCGTTCACACTCGACGATAACCCATACTGCAAACTGTTGACACGAGGCACAAACACTAAAGATGGCGATGGCACAGGTGAACGATGGAGTGCGACTGTGAACACTGTACGACGGCACACACGAGACACTCATGGCAATGATCTCTGGCGCGCGAAAGTCCAGATAGCGTGTGCGAGTCTGGGGACTTGCCAAGAGGGGAAGAAGGGTGAGGGTGAGGGGTGTAGAGGGGAGAATAAAGATGCCAATGGCTGAGGAGATGGGAGGGGGTGTATAGGAACAGAGGAGGGGAGAAGTGGGGAGAAATGGAGGAGGGAGGGTGCCCAAGGAACAAACAGAGGAAGGGGGAGGGAGGATCAAAGTTGGTAAGAGGGGTATATGGAGGAGAGGAGGGCATGATCAGGGATGGGAAGCTGGCGGAAGCCACCTTGGGAGAGGGTAATGAGAGTGAAGAGAGGGAGACTGGGTGCGACGTGGGAATACAGGCACGGCAGCAGGGATGGGAGAGGATGGGGGAGTCAAGTGGGTGAGGAGGATCGAGTTTTCAGGAGGTGTACAGGATCCATATCCATTCAAGGAAAAGGAGGAGGTGGGGGAACGCAATGAACTCGTACAGGATCTGCGTGGGGGAGGGGAGATGGGTGCGATAGGCGAGGTGGAGAGCATGGCATTCAAGGATCGCAAGGGATTTGTAAAAGGTAGGGGGGGGGGGGCGAGATCCAGGCAGGATGGGTGTAACAGAGGACCTGGCTGAGCGAGAGGCAGGCGCTTAAGTACACTATCGGGGGCGCCGCTATTGGCCGCTGGAACCACGTGTTCCACTGTGGGGCTCTCACACTAAAAGCGGGCCAGGAGGCGCGCGCCGCCACAGCTTACGGCGGGGTGGTGCAGAGACCTCTATGGGTCTTCGAAATCCACGGCGTCTGGTGCGGATTCAAATTCTTCGGCGTACGGTACCAGATCTCTCCCCCCTGAAACTTGCGCGTGAGGACGGAAACGCCCATGACGATGCCAACGTGGACGGCAGTGGGAAGAGGAACTGTGCGTATCAACCGCAATTGGCGGGGAGAAACGGACGCCCGAGGTATCCATGATAGCCGACCCAGAGTCGAGTGCAAAGGAGGGAGCCGCCGATCAGCCCGGTGGTGGAGAGGGCCGGCTGCAGGCCCGCAGGTAGACGGCAACCGGGGGCAGGGACGGTGACTCGAGGACCACGTTCGTACCTGAAGGAGGTAGGGAAAGAGGCGGCTGCGCGAGTCCTGCGGCAGCACGAGGGCGGAGCTGATTATGATGGCCGCGCTCCAACTCTTTCGACGTCTGCACCGACGTCACACGCCGCCCATGGGCCGTGACGACCGTGGCGGGTGTCCTACTCGCCCTGCGCCCATACTCGCGGACCCACACAGCCGACACAGGGGCATACCGTTACGAGAGCCAGAAGTAGGGGCGGGAGGAGGACGGCATCAGCAAATGGAGCAGGGTCCACAGCTGTGGCCCATGAAGGAGCTCTGCCGGACTGCGTCTGTCAGTTGTACTGGTGCGATAGGTGCTCAAAAACTGGGTGAGGGAAGACGTGGTTGGAGATGTGTCGACCGCCTTCGTCAACTGTTCTTTGAGGGACAAACCTCTCCGCCCCACCATTGGACGAAGAGTGTAAAGGTGGTCTACGGATATGTTTGATACTGGTGGCCTGACAGAAGTCATGGAAGGAGGACGCCGTGAATTGGGGACCATTACCTGAGATCAATCTGTGTGGTAGACCCTAGATGGCGAGAACTTGGGCCAGGGTCATGAGTGTAGCCTCCATGGAGGTGGACGCCATTCGGACAACATATGGGTATTTGGAGTAGGCATCAACAATGAGTAACCACATGGGACCAAAAAACGGGCTCGCAAAATCCATATGGAGGCGATCCCACGCCTGGCGAGGCACAGGCCAGGGTGGAAATGACTGAGGGGGCTTGTCTGGTGACGGGCAAAGAAAGTACACCCACGGACCAGACACTCAATATCGTCATCGATGACGGGCCAGTACACATGCCGGTGAGCGAAAACTTTCATACAGGACATACCCCAGTGCCCACTGTGTAACAAACAGAGCACCCAAACCCGCAATGCCAGAGGGATTACCACCCGTTGGGCATACGATTCCGTGACCAGCAGAAGGACATCATCGACAGGCGGTGCCAGGGGCTGAAATCGGACTGCATCCAAAGACTGACGTAGGACGACCTCCCGTGGACCGTATAGTTGAGAACCTGCCACAAGACAGGGACACGGCGGGTAGCCGCAGAAATGTGAGCAGCCATAAGAGGCGGACCGTCCCGGAGGGGGGAATCAATGTGAAAGCAGAGGACCTCATGTTGGTCAAAGGCAGGATCGGAGCCCGCTGGGAGACTTGACAAGGAATCCACGTTAGCATGATGGGCGGTGGGCTAATACCGGATGGTGTAAGCGTAATTACCTAAAAACAATGTCCAGCACTGGAGACGTTGTGCCGTCCGCTCTGGAGGGTTACAGTGGGGTCCGAAAAGTGTAACCAAGGATTTATGGTCCGTTAGGAGGGTGAACTTTGCCCCAAAGAGATGGGTGTGAAATTTTTTGACAGCGAACACGATCGCCAGAGCCTCCTTTTCAATCTGGAAGTAATTGCGTTGTGCTGGAGTCAACGTCTTACAGGCATAAGCAATGGGCTATTCGGAGCCACCGTCATCCCAGTGCGCAAGGACGGCCCCAATGCCGTACACCGACTCATCAGCCGTCACAAATAAGGGGCAGTCCGGAGAAAAGGGAGTAAGACAAGGGGAGGACTTCAGCATCGCCTTTAAACGGAGAAAAGCCTGGCCACAGGCAGGGGTCCAATCTAAAGGCACCCCTTTGCGTCACAGGTGATTGAGGGGGTTGAACAACGGAGGCAGCCTGAGGCAAGGACTTTCAGTAATAAGTAACCTTGCACAAAAACACCTGGAGTTCACATAAGTCTGTCGGACGTGGAAAGACCTCAATGGCTGCGACATTACGACCCAAAGGGCGAATGCCATCTTTGCTAAGCCAGTGGCCTAACTATTCCACTTCTGGTTGAAAAAAACCACACTTGTCCAGCCGACAGCGTAAACCAGCAAACTGCAGAGCGTGAAATAAGGCGCTGAGATTTTGCAAAATTTCCTGGCGGGAACGCCAGGTGACGAAGATGTCATCCTGATAATTCACGCAGCCCGGGATAGGCTATGTAAGCTGCTCCAGGAATCGCTGGAAAATGACCGACGCTGAAGAGACACCAACGGGAAGGCGCTTGTACTTATAGAATCCGAAAGGCGTCTTGATAACCATGACAATCTGAGATTCGGCATCCAAGGGCAACTGGTGGTATGCCTCAGCTAGGTCAAGCTTAGAAAAATACTATCCCCCGGCAAGCTTGGCAAGAAGGTCTTCCTGTCGGGGAATGGGGTAAATGTCAACGAGGGACTGAGCATTGACTGTAGCGCCGATGAGTGCTCCTGAAAGCCGGAAGCACATCCGAGATCCGGTGAAAACAACGGCGCAAGAGCGGAGCACAGATCGTCCAAGTCCAGAAAGGGAACAGCCGTGGAAACGACCTTAACTTCGAAGGAAATTGAAAAGCCACAGCCGTGGAAACGACCTTAACTTCGAAGGAAATTGAAAATCCAAACACTTGAAATATATTCGAAGCCGACGTATGGTCGACGACAAAGAAGGTAAGGAGCCGGGAACACGCTTGAAATTCGCCTGGACGACGAACTGCCCACGAAGGGGAATGGAGCCGTCTCTGTAGGTGACCAAACGGCGAGAGGGAGGAGACAACGCAGGAGAGCCATATTAATCAGGAAGACGGTGGCCCCAGAGTCGACCTAAAAACTGACAACCTCAGTGAATATTCGGGGCGTGAGGAAAAGCCTCCGCGCAAACGGGTCGTCCTGTGGGACGACCGATTGCAGACATGTACTGTGACTTGAGGTCTAGGAGGGGCAGGACTGGAGTGAGTCGAGCGACTACGACAAACCAATCGGACATGGCCCTCCCTTTTACCGAGTGTGCACGTTTTCCGGCGATGGGGACAATCAGCCAGCGAATGTACAGTAAAGCAGTGTGGGCAAAATGGAAGTGGGCCGCGCGACAGGCAACGAGGGGCGACCGAAGTCGCCGATGACATAGAGACGTCGCAACACGAAGAGTCCCGACGGCGCTGGCCTGTGTCGGCTGGGCCACGGCTACGGCGTGAGGGCGGAACCCGCCGTGACGTCGCGATCGCCGCCACCTGCGGCGCCCCATAAGACGCTCGTTAGACGCTTGAGTAATTTCAAAGGAGTGGGCCGTGCGGAGAATCTCTTCCAAGGAGAGGTTGTCGAGTTTCAACGCCTCAGTACATACCTCAGGATCGGTAACCAGCTGAACACCACATCCCGGATCAGGGAGTCTTCATACGAAGCCTTACACTGCTGATTGGTGAACCGAGGAACGATACGATTGACCAGGCTGTTTATGGTACTGATGAAACTCCAGCCGAGAGGCGACCACATGGTAGCGTTGGGAATAATAGTTTGCCAGCAAACGGCAGATGTCCTGGAAAGAGAGAGCCATAGGATCGGACCACGGTGCCAACTTGCAGAGAAGAAAGAACGTGTCCGGGGAGGCCCAAGACAAAAAAACGACCGCTGCAAGGAGTCGTCTGTGACTTGAAAAGCCTTGAAATGTTGTTTCAGCCGATGTAAGTAGGTTTCCCAGTCCTCGTTAGAGTCATTAAAGGACTCTGAAGCTGGTGTGGTAACGTGTCCCTGGCATCGGCTTTGTCTGTTAGCAACTGTAGCGTCTTTTGTAAGATGTCCAACTAGAACAGCTGCTGCTGCTGCTGCATGAGCTGCTGCTGTTGCTCCAGCAGACAGACCAACTTCGCCTCCATGCCAACAACGACCACCGTTTACCTTGTCGCCAAAATGCTGTAGCTGCGACCGGAACGGTCAAGGGGTTGTAGGGACGGAAAGGCAGCGGAACCATCGGAGCGGCCCGCGAACAACAACACAACGGGAGAGGACGGACACGACCAACGAAGGACCTTACGACACAACAAGAACAGACAATGGAGTCAAGAGCCCAACAAGACAACCACGTCCAATGGTAAAGAAAATACGAAAGTCAATACGCCGTCTAATGCGAGGCGATATTTCCGGAGATGCACGCGAGGTTAGACTGCCTGGATGAGCGAGAGGCAGGCGTTTAAGTACGCTATCGAGGGCGCCGCTATTGGCCGCTGGAACCATGTGTTCCACTGTGGGGCTCTCACACTAAGCGGGCCAGGAGGCGCGCGCCGCCACAGCTTACGGCGCGATGGTGCAGAGACCTCTATGAGTCTTCGAAATCCACGGCGTCTGGTGCGGATTCAAATTCTTCGGCGTACGGTACCAGATCAAATTCAGCGGCGCGCGGTGCCAGAATAGAGACATTGACTGCGAATAGCATTAATTAAAATCAATGGGCAAAGTTGAAAATTTGCTAAAATTAAAATTTAAAACAATCTTGATCGCATTTTTTTTCGACTCTTTCATAGAGTCATCTTCATACTCCAAAGCGGTGAACGGTCACTGCCACACGAGTTTTGTCGACCCTCGCCGCTCGTATAACGTTAAGAAAAAGAACCACTCCTCTTGAGGCGTTGCGCATAACTATTCCATAAATTCTCCCAGGGAATAGGTTCCACGGGTCTACAATTTATTTTTATTTCTGTTATTATATATTTATAATTAGTAAATTCTTACAAATAAAATTGCAGGAGAACAAAATATTGTAATAAAAATGTGATTCAAAGTATAAAGTAAAATATCTTTGGAAATTGCTTCTCTATTTCAGCGAAAGAAGTCTTTCTTCAAGAAATGATGCTGCTGGCGTTTTCTTGTCCACTGCCACTAGCGTTTTCTGTATTCATCAGTACCGTCTAAAATATCTATAACAAACTCATATGCATTGAAAATTCCTCAATGAACACAGCTTTCCTTTAATCAGCTAATATCTTTCCTTTGTCACTGTTTGATGTTCAAGACATTCTGAGTTGGTTGAGATGCTGCGCCGTACATGACACTGAGCCTGGCACTCCCTAAGGGGTGAGGTGACGAGTGCGCCGCGTAAATAATTTGCAAAGAGCGTATGGTACCTTGGTGTGCGTTTAATAGCGGTGTGAGCGTTTTCCCGCTACCACCCGTAATGAAATTCCAGTTTCGCCCAATCGCCGAAGATGTAATCGATAGTCATTTCCTTGAACCACGTAAGCGCATGATTTTTGGCGAGGGAAAGTCATCCGGACACAGAAAGCACCCATCTCAATCACGTCAGAGGGAAAACGTAGATAACACCGGACGAAAACACGCGCTTGAAGCGATTTTCATCAGTTTCTAAGAGGGGCATTAGTTGCGAAGTGGGAGGTCCGTTAATCAGATAGCGTTGAGCCCGTGCATAGTCAAATATTTCTGGTTGCTGACTTCTTTCCACGTCGCTCCCTCGATGGTTGGCAGATAGTATTGGTGTATCGTTTTCCACTCTCGTGTCCAATTCACTATTGGATACTTGGTTGCTACCACGTCACACCGAACTGTCCACAGAAGGGTGGCGTAAACAGCTGTGGACTTCAGTGGTCGCGTTGTAGGGAGATCAGCCGGCCGATGTGGCCGAGCCGTTCTAGGCACTTCAGTCTGGAACTGCGCGACAGCTACGGTAACTGATTCGAGTCCTGCCTCGGGCATGGATGAGAGTCATGTCGTTAGGTTAGTGGCAATAGTTAAGTTTAAGTGGTTCTAAGTCTAGGGGACTGATGACCTCAGATGTTAAGTCCCATAGTGCTTAGACCCATTTGAATTTGTGCGGGATTTGGTTCCTTGGGATGAAGGACGCAATTAAAATCGCCAACAAAGAAACTGTGTTTGTATCGTCTTCGAAAAAGGGGGGAAATGTCAGCAGGGTAAAGCCCGGCGTAGTCACGACGTTTGGTGATATCCGATGGTGACAGCCAGTCCTCGTGCGGAAGGGAGATGTAATGTCGGTGGCTTCGATACTGTCACTCACTAAAATCACCACTGTAGTATCTGTAAAATCACCAGGCGGAGTGTGATCATTTGCACTTCTTGGAGGAATGCAAGCTCGTATCGTTTCTCTTAGAAACTGGACCTTAACAGGAGAGCAAATTGTGTTGATACTCACCGTGGCCAGGTGGTAACGGTGCGGTGCTTGGGCAGGGTTTTACATGGTTATGAGAGAGAGAAGCGGACATCGCGATTAACGTCACGTTCCTGTTAATAATTGCAGACGAATGAAGACGGGCACCTCCCGCCCCACCGTCCGTTCTGTAGGGTCGGAGCCAGTGGCAATGGCGTCAATGTCATGGTCGGCTTGCTGCTGGATTGGTTCTTCTTCCGCCTACGAGTGAGAGCTGCCGTGTTCGACGTGGTGGACGGCGTCGTTTTCAGCGTTTGGGAGTAACTATTTCTCGTGTGTGGCCACCCGTCATGGACGATGACAGTGACTCACGACTAGCCAGCACGAAGTGTATCGATTACCATGCTGCTGTCGGTGCTGCCTGCAGTGTCCGATGGTATCAATGGCATCTGACTGAGTTCTGCCACAGGCCGTTCTGACTGATCGGCTCGTCGTCGGTCTCGAGAGGGAGGTTCCGGTTCTGCAACATCTTTGTGTTGCGTCTGCACGGACTGAGACGTAGGGAGCGCCGCCGCGTGAGTTATTCTCAATGACAACTCCTTCTACTCAATAGGTGAATTCTTAGATATGAAGTGGTAACTGAAAGGAAAATAAAACTTAACTAATTAATCTGTGTAAAGAAAATTTATGTTTAAGTGACACGTTCCACATCGTTAGGAAATGTAGTATTCATGATCTATGGGACAAGGATTGATGTATGTATGTTACTGTGAGGCAGTGCCTTGCTTACGTTTCGCAAACGAGTGTGGTACTTCGTACTCATGGCGCTCTTCCTAGTATTTCCCAATTTCATCGACGGTATCTGAGGAGATTCATGTACTTGGAGTGTAGTGTACGCCGGATTGTGTGCGTTTTCTTCATCCCACGTTCGCTGCGGTAGTGCTACACGGTTCACCGTGAAATGGCCGCTCCCCCAGATACGGGTCAGGTCATACGGTCAGCACTAGAAATCTGCCATTAGCACCCACCGACAGATGTTCCGTTGCTATCCATGTCTGACAACGATGGTGAAATCGTACAGAGTGAATTAGCGCTCCGGGATACACAGCTTCTCAAACGTCATCAACAACAACAGGAGCTAATATATCGACCCGAACAGCAGTTCTGCACCACCGTCATCAACAATTGCAGTTTCAACAGCAACAATTGGATCAAAAGTGGTAGTTCCTACTATTAGAGGTACAACAACAACATCTCATGCAATATCACCGCCAACAACAACAGCTGCATCTGGTTAATGAGCAAGTTATCCATCCCAAGGACTGTTCCAGCATCGCTCCTGAAGGCAATGCATCAGCAAGTCAGCCACAGGAGAATGTTCCCCATTGTAAACGCCTGTGTGTAGACTCACATCCTGTCCCACGCTGTGCTAAGAGTGAATTACCAGGTTCGGATCACCGTTCTAGTACTCAGTACGCTCTTATTTTCAGAGCCAACAGCTGACTTCCACTGCTGCGGCTGTATCGGCAAGTGTCAACAATTGGCACAGTCGATCAGATGCAGCCCCCACTATTCTCTTTGTGGAGACCGTAGATAAGAACGTTGGCATACTCCACCCTATATTGGAAGACAGGTTATTATTTTCCTATAACTCTCAGGTCAAACATGACATTGTTGGCAGTAGACCGTCAGACGGAAGCAGAGTCAAGATAGAACTAAAAACTGCTAGAGCTGGCAACGCTTTGTTAGAAGTGCCTGTTTTCAAAGAACATCATTCCCAACTTCCAGCTCCATACAAATTGCATTATTTGTGATGTTGACATCAGCTTGATAGACAAGGACATCCCTGACGCAGTAGAGAGCATTAATCCTGTCGTATGTATCACGCGATCCACTAAGAAACGTCATTCACATCCTGAACAAACGGTGCTGATTCCATCTGTCTGGGGTTGGTTCGCTCACAAGCTCTGCCTCACATATTGCTATTATGGGAACAACCCAGGCATACAATGTCGAAACTGCTGCCGTTTTCATCATACAGATTGAAGCAAGTGTGATGATTCACAGCCAATTGATTCATGTGCTGCGCTGTTTCCGATATGTTTAAATTGCTCTGGTCCGCACCCAGTGACAGAACGTTCATGTGTGGCCTTTCTCAATCAATAAGAGCTTCAACATGTAACAGACTATGCCACTTGGTGGGCTGTGGGGCTGTGCCTATAATGATAGGCTGAGTGATGGGATCCTTAAAATTCTGGACGGGTCTTTTGCTGCTCAATGATGAATTCCGTACGTTACTTCCTTTACCTAGAGAGGGATGCTCAGCCGTGTTCGGCGTCACTTTCTTCGTTTTTCACTTGGACTACTCTTCTGTATCGCATGAGGTTTGACACCTACGCTCTTCTTACATCTAATGAGGCCTACAATTATGGATAAAGGAATGTAAGACGAAAGTTTTGGGACCATATGCTATCATGTGTCATTTCTTGTTAGTTTCTTATTGAAATAAACATCACCGAAACAGGTACGCTTTAGCAGTCACAAATTCAGTAAGTTACAACGCAGACCGAGTAAGACATCAGATCTGAACAGTAGGGATATGAAAACAGGTAGATCTTGATTAATAAGAGTTGCCGCTACCCAAATTACGAAATAGTACTTAATGTAATTGAAAGGGAACAGGCAGGCATTCAATATTAACGGTTTCACTTAACTAAAACTACCAAACAGGAAACAGGAAAGGCTTCAATAATAACAGCATCAGTTATAAAATAGAAAACGGGAAGACCTTCTTTAATAACGGCTCCAGTTAGGTAAAATTACCAAATAAAAAACAGGCAGGGCTTCAACAATAACAGCTTCAGTTAAGTAACCAAAGGCTAGAACTGCCTGCTTACAAAGAGTGCACCAGAAGGCTTAAACACGAGAAGCACAAGACTACACCAAATAGGAAGGATAAGAAAGATTATAACGAGAGGACCGGCTTTCCGTTGGGTACAGACCGGCAAAGCAAATATTAACACAGCAAGGTCAATTACGTGAAATCAACAGTAACTAGTCAAAGGTATACCCGCGTCCCTGGAAGATAGTGCCTCTGCAACGATGGCGAAATGCCTCACAGAAAACTAGGCTGCCAAACCCAATTACATAGCCTCAGCACTTTCAAAATTTTGAGACACACACACCTTCTAAGCCAATTTAACTAACAGAGCAATGGCGTCTGCAATGCTCGAAGTGATGTTCGAAGACGTTTGGCAGCGGGTGTCGGCTAAAGCTAAACCATGTGGGTACTGCGTGACGTCGAAGGCCCGGCCACTGCACAGAAGAAACACGTCATCGCGTTGGTTCAGGAAACACCACCGGCTCGCACAGTATAAGATATCCTGCTAACAATCAGCAAAGGCCAGTAATGGCTTAGGAAAAGTGAACAACAGCCAAAACTCAGGAAAACAACTGGTGGTAAAATACATCAGCAAAGAAATAGCAATCATCGCAACAGACCTATAGGTATCAACAAGAAAATAACAGTTACGACCTCAAAATCCAAAACTTAACTGAAGTTCACGATTCGAAGCTGAAGCTTGCCGGATCCAAAGGTAGCTCAGAGTGTAGCACAGCTTCAACTCTCTCATCGGTGTTCAGATCCCTGAGCTGGCTGGCTAGGCTATGCACTAAGAAGGCACTCGAAGTCAGCCATGGATTCAAAGTACTTGCCGGACTCCGTACCAAGCCTCCCACCGCCCTCCTAGCTCAGTTACCACTCCTCAACTCGCCACGCCACGACATGCCGCGTCCGCCATCAACAACCCCGAGCAAAGATCTTAGTGGCAACAACCAGAGTGATATCACACGACAGATCGTCACTGCTCATCGACTTTCCCTGCAACACATATCACGGCGTAAAGGCCATCTCGAGAATGGAAGGTTATGCAGGCAGATTGGTCAAAGTATGGCGTAATGGATGCTGAACTGTCGTCGATCCCCACCGTGGCATCCCCTCATGCTATATACATTATGTTTAAAAATTATATGATTGTAGCTGTAACGTATTGAATTCCGCAGATGAGGATGAAGACTGGCTCCAGCCGATCCCCAGTTCCCTGGTAAGAGCCTAAGTGTTAGCGTCGATTGGCCCATCGTAAACTGGATTGCAGCCGTCTTAAATGGCATACATACCACGTAGGAGAACTATGTGGCCTACAACCGGATGGATGCGTCCAATAAGCGCTTCCTGAAAGCCCGCAAGAAAGAACACTGGAGGAAATTCTGTGAACAAATATCTGTGCACATTCCTGTTGGTCGTATTTGTTCGATGGTGAACTCACTCAAACGAAAACCGGTACCTTCCAAGCGGTTGCAGATCTGATAGATGAGTTTGCTGCCATTGTCGTACCGACTGCCGTACTGGAATCTATCGAGCTCGCGGCGACATTTGCCACTGCGGAACTAAGAGACAGTTTAACCACTCCGCTTGAAAAGTAACCCTGTGGGGACTATATAAATGACTGAGAATAAAGTAAAGTTCACCAACAATATTTATTTTACTACACCAGACATAAATTATGCTAAAAAAGTTATTGACTGAATAGTGTAAACAACTAACAGTTTATTTAAGACTACAATGGACAAGGATCCCGGGTGGAGGAAGTGAGTCAAGTAATCTGGCCTTAAAAATGTGGATATCACAATCTGAATTGTTTGACACTGAGCAGACTTTAAATGATCAAATCTACTGTAGTTTCACTACATAGTTGCAACTGAGAGCAAGTGGTGATTGTTAGCTGTACAGCCAGGCGAAGCCGGAGTGGCAGTACGTTATCCTGTTTGCATCAAGCGGCAATGTAACTGGCAGCTGGAGGTGAGACGTGAGGCGGCAGCTGTGAATCGATCGCGGAAACGAAAGAAATACTAAAATCTCACGGTTTAGCGATGAGGGAGACGGATCGCCATTTACTCTCTAGCAGAGCCCTGAAGTCACGGTAGAATTCAGTGTGTCACTCACCCGTTTTCTGGTCGTACCATACACCAATCTGGCTCACTTATACGACAGACAGCACAAGGATACCAAACGTCAAGACTAGTAAATCAGAATCGAATTACAGTGCCCTCGGCAAACGAATAGTCCGAGACGTCTGAAGTCACACTGTCGGTACAGTAAGAAGTTCACCTCAGGCTCCCCAGTCGAAACTACTCGTAAGTTAAGTCAGTGTTAGAACAGGTCTCAATGACCAGCCAGAGCTTCGACCAGAAGTGCTGTAACCACACCAGAATCCAGCATCCGAGTGCCTCATACCTCTTCAGAAGAAAAAAATTCGTTTCCCGGAAAGTGCACGAGCAACACCTCCTTCACGCCGTCTTGAGCCAATCACAGGGCTCTAGGGGCGCTAAATCTCCCCTCCGACACGACAGCACAAAGTCATATCGAACCAGGGCAAGAGTGAAGAAACCTGCATTTCTCCAAAAAAAAGGAACCCTCCAATTATTGGCTTTTTTAAGTTTTCACAGAGGGGAAGACGATTTTCTCCAAAGCTGTGGCACTTCACATGGCAACAAGCCAACTCAGATTGAACGAGTTACAGTTTCTACTTAACATTAAGGACATATAGCCTATTACGCAGAATTGATGTTAAAGACAAAAATCGATATTATAACAGTAGTACAATGATAATTATAACAATAAAAATAATTATAACAATCAATAATAATAATAATAATAGTAATAATAATAATAATAGTAATAATAATAATAATAATAATAATAATAATAATAATGACTATGTATATGGAAGTAAACATACTTTTCTTTTCCGTTGGAGACCTGTCTCGACAAGGGGGTTGGCCTGTCTTTCCTATATGGCTGTGGGCTTGTCTGGCAAAGATTTTGCTGAGAGCTGTGCTGGCCGCCAATTGCTTTCAACTCACAACATGCCACTTGTATGTGCTCAGAACCATAAAATACCTCAGGATTTTGGCACCCTAGCAGGCTCCATCAACGTTTGCTCAGGCCTTTAACTTTCCAGTCTCCAGGTTGTAATGAGATCTTTAATAATTTCCCTTATGCGGAAAATAGATGAGAGAGTAACTTGTCCTCTCTCACATTCCCTCTCACCACAATCCAAACTGCCCTAAAATCCTCATCAGATACATCACCCAGCTATGGCCAGATTCACTACTCCATAATTATCAATTTGTCTGACGATCCAAATGTGTTCTTGTGAACATCTTCAATGACATCTCAAGGAATGGGAATGTACCCAATGACGAGAAGATTCAAATATTGTTGCCGATACTCAAGCCTACAAGAGAACCTTGTCAAGCGATATCGTATCGTCCGGTTGCACTCGTGTCCTGCGTTTGTAAGACATTAGAAATCGCCTTCAGTTCCACTTAAAATGGTCATCCGTATATGAGAACTGGCTCCTGTGGACGCAAAATGGCTTCTGATGGGCCGAAGTAGTTACGATAACATTACCTCACTCGTAATACACATTGAAAACATGTACTTCAGTAATGGGTATTTAACAGTCTTGTTTCTTGACTTTCCGAGGATGTATGACAATGGCCTGATATGTGAACTTATCAACAAATTACAGCTGAGCATCTCCAAGTGAGGAGTTTACTGATTATATATACACTCCTGGAAATTGAAATAAGAACACCGTGATTTCATTTTCCCAGGAAGGGGAAACTTTATTGACACATTCCTGGGGTCAGATACATCACATGATCACACTGACAGAACCACAGGCACATAGACACAGGCAACAGAGCATGCACAATGTCGGCACTAGTACAGTGTATATCAACCTTTCGCAGCAATGCAGGCTGCTATTCTCCCATGGAGACGATCGTAGAGATGCTGGATGTAGTCCTATGGAACGGCTTGCCATGTCATTTCCACCTGGCGCCTCAGTTGGACCAATGTTCGTGCTGGACGTGCAGACCGCGTGAGACGACGCTTCATCCAGTCCCAAACATGCTCAATGGGGCAAAGATCCGGAGATCTTGCTGGCCAGGGTAGTTGACTTACACCCTGTAGAGCACGTTGGGTGGGACGGGATACATGCGGACGTGCATTGTTCCCTTGCCTGTCTAGGAGTGGTAGAACGATGTGTTCGATGACGGTTTGGATGTACCTTGCACTATTCAGTGTCCCCTCGACGATCACCAGAGGTGTACGGCCAGTGTAGGAGATCGCTCCCCACGCCATGATGCCGGGTGATGGCCCTGTGTGCCTCGGTCGTATGCAGTCCTGAATGTGGCGCTCACCTGCACGGCGCCAAACACGCATACGACCATCATTGGCACCATGGCAGAAGCGACTCTCATCGCTGAAGACGACACGTCTCCATTCGTCCCTCCATTCACGCCTGTCGCGACACCACTGGAGGCGGGCTGCACGATGTTGGGGCGTGAGCGGAAGACGGCTTAACGGTGTGCAGGACCGTAGCCCAGCTTCACGGAGACGGTTGCGAATGGTCCTCGCCGATACCCCAGGAGCAACAGCGTCCCTAATTTGCTGGGAAGTGGCGGTGCGGTCCCCTACGGCACTGCGTAGGATCCTATGGTCGTGGCGTGCATCCGTGCGTCGCTGCGGTCCGGTCCCAGGTCGACGGGCACGTGCACCTTCCGCCGACCACTGGCGACAACATCGATGTACTGTGGAGACCTCACGCCCCACGTGTTGAGCAGTTCGGCGGTATGTCCACCCGGCCTCCCGCATGCCCACTATACGCCCTCGCTCAAAGTCCGTCAACTGCACATACGGTTCACGTCCACACTGTCGCGGCATGCTACCAGTGTTAAAGACTGCTATGGAGCTCCGTATGCCTCGGCAAACTGGCTGACACTGACGGCGGCGGTGCACAAATGCTGCGCAGCTAGCGCCATTCGACGGCCAACACCGCGGTTCCTGGTGTGTCCGCTGTGCCGTGCGTGTGATCATTGCTTGTACAGCCCTCTCGCAGTGTCCGGAGCAAGTATGGTGGGTCTGACACACCGGTGTCAATGTGTTCTTTTTTCCATTTCCAGGAGTGTAGTTTGCTTGGTTGCCGTATCGTACATATCCGCAAACAGAACAATGTATTGCATGGACCGCACCTAGTGTCTCATGGACTCCAACACGGCTCGATAATGAGTCCCTTACTATATGCTCTGTATGTTGCCGATCTAGAGACTTTGTTGAGCTCCACCATCAGTTCCATATGTATATGGACGACATCTTTGTACACGCTCAATCGTTGTACTTTTGGATGACACTGCTGTGGCTTACGGACGCATGTGAAATGTTTGCAATGGTAGTACAAAAAGGGCTCACCTCGTCAACTTACAGATCTGTTGCAATATTCACGAGGAAATGATGTAGTAACTTCTCAACCGAACTTCATTCGACCCGTACGCATTTCCTGTTTCGGCACATGCTAAGTTCTTTGGAGTCTATTGAAAATATCTTGGTTATGCTTGACCGAGTAGGGTGGGGTGCAGAACCGATGAAGCTCTTGACTTTGTTTAAGTTTTGATCCGTTCTGTCCTAGATTATGGTAGCATTGTCTACGAAGCTGCAAGACAATCAACTTTGCTTGACCTCGGGGTCATCAATTGTACAGTTATTCTTCTTGTCCTCGGAAACATGAAATCAATTCTCACCAACGCACTGCTATTGGAAGCATCCGTAATGGCGTTGACTATAAGACGGTTGATGTCTGATATTTTTCCCCTCAGTCGATCTTCGATATCTGATTGTGTCTTTTAAGGCGATGGGTCGATTCTGGAGACTCACCCAGACACCTCATGAGCAGAACTACTTTACTAGTTTGCAGCTTTGAGAAATGCTCCCATCTCTGCAAGCCATAGAATTACCCTGTATTCGTTTTTCGTTTGGTCTGTTCTTCACTCCAGCCCCAATGACATACCTGACGTCCCACTTCCGAAAGGATACCAACATTAATCGCGACCTGGAGCATTTTCTCAGAATACAATGGCCGCAGTGAGTTCACATCTATACTGACGATTCTAACTCTGAGGTGGGTGTGGGATACGCCTCGTTTTGCTCTTCTAGTGGCGCTTACCAAATCTTTGCGCTTCCACTTGAATCTCCTATCGACACGGTGGAGGTATTGGCCAGCAATGAAGCTATTCATTATGGTACCCAAACACTTGCGGACTCAGAAATGTGCTGCAGAAATTGCAGCATCCCACTGCAGAAATTGCAGAATCCCACGTTTGATAAAAGGACGATAAGCATGTTCCGGGCGTCTTGCCGGCCATAAGAAACGCGCAAACCTGGGGCACTGCCGTTCGATTAGTCCACATTAAAGGACGTCATAGTACTCTTCATAATGAAACTGCTGACCACCTTCCCAAGAGGAGTATTACAGAAGGCCCGTTACGCCCTTTGTAACGTCCCCCTTCCCTTCTATCGACAATGTTAGGAATATATGACCGTTTAAGCATGTGCCTAAACAATTGGATTAAAATTTTGAAAAGGCTATCGTTCCGAAGATTCAATATAAAGTCGATAAATGAGGGCGAGGTTAACAAACAACAAGATGACTTCTAGGACAACTTAGTCCGCCTACTTAATTACTGTAAAATTTAGTATGGCTGTTCGAAAGGTTTGTGCTATTATTCACGTACTGTGCCAACGAGAAGGGGTACCACGTGGATCGGAACAGAATGATAAGAGTTACTTAAATAATTATAGCTAAAAGAAATACAGTTGCTAGCCCAACTGGGCAAAATTTCTGTTCGGTAGGTGAATTAATGAGCCGAACAGTCAATGTCAAGACGCGCGGCAGCAGAGGGCTGCAACCACGTTATCAAAAACAATTGAAACATTTACGTAATAAAGCGAGAAAGAAAACAGTTTGCACTCAAAATATCATTAACTAATAGATCTGAAATTTTTAAAACATATAAGATAACAGATTAATAGTTACTTACTGTTGTAAGTGACAATGGCACTACGTCACAATAACGTCTACTATTTTCATATGAATTTTGGAAAATGGCAAAAAGTAATTTAAAGAAATTCTATTGATTTCTGAACAGGAAGGTAGAAATTGATAATTACTGTACCAAAAGATAATTATAATACTTTTGTACGACTGCAAGTCAAAATGTGAACCAGAACTTTACTAACAACAAATTACAATAATCACTTATATTTGCACTCACTCATTAATTCTAGGTAGTGCTTTTGTTCATAGTGCCAGGAATCATTTTAATTTGATGAGTTGATTTACAGTTTGCAACAATTAGATACTCTCAGATTAAAGTTCAAATTTAAAGTTAGTGAGACTGAAGTTACTGAATGTTTTAAGTTCAAATCTTTAACCTAACTGAATCATTTAGTTCATAATCAAAATTAACTGGCACTGCAATTTTCATTTCTCATAAACGGTACTCGGATTATTGTAACAATAGGACAGGACAGGAACCTAATTAGTGAATGATTTTAGGAGAATCAAGGGTAAACAATTTTGATTAAGCTATAGTAATTATTCACTCGCAAAATACCACAAAGCTGAGTAACGCCGTTACAAAACTAGTTGACAACAAGCTGTGATGCAGCAATCTTACTTCAGTCCATTCCCGCCGCGACGAAGTTGCTGACGACGATACTGCTGCTGGCTCCTTTCCCTGATAATTAGGGAGCACGGGAATTATTGGCAATGATATTGGCGTGGCGGGTGTTTGATTTTGCTGTAGCCAATATTTCCACCGCCCACGCTCATCACTTACCACGTGCCGCTACACAATCACTCCTCCAGTACAGTGCACGCCATCCATGCCTCCGCACTTCACCAAGTCTCACACCAGAGTTCTCTCTCTGTGTAGCGCGCGCTCTGACGTAACATTCTCCCCCGTCCAGAGACGCTGTTACTCCAACGATACTTATTCGCTGACAAAAACCTAACGTTTTCCTAACATTCCCTCAGCGGTTACTCAGCGATATTTACATAATATACATAATTGATTATACAGCAAAATAAACCAATTAATTCATACATCGTGTACATATAAATTTTCCTAAAGATAAAAGCACGTATATATACAATAATAAATGGTCAAAGAGCACATCGGCATGAAAGTGTTAGACTTTGTTCGAATCTCACATAGATTACATCGAAACCGTCTTATCAAGTTGGGAACTGTCAATGTCGTGTCTCTCAGCACTCGGAGGACAGCCAACTGGCGATCGTACAACGGAATTCTTCTCGACCATAGTTCACCTCGGTGAATCTTCGTAGACGCCATGTGACTTCCATTATTAACATGAGATTGGGACACGTGAGTTACCCCACAGACCTATACCGTTTGAAGACTATTTCGCCTGGACAGTGCGATAAGGACACAGTGGTAGTGGCGGATCTTAACCACTTCATATTGGCATGTTCCTAGTACACTACTGTACAATGAGACTTATATAAGTAATTGGTTGCGCGAGGTTGCTTCCTCCCCACCAGTGTTCCCACTTTACTCCACCATTTCGATAAAAATAACTTGGTCATAGACTACTTGAAAGCCACCGAAATCCAAATTTATGAGTTGCCGAGGTCTTCATTTTCCCTTGGCATCAGCCCGGTTTGTAACCAGGTGCGTAATTTTGTTTTAATTTGTGAACAGACCTCTGTTTGTACATTAACTTTTCGTTATTGCTCTCTAATGTATTTTACGGCACTGATCTAATGTCTCTATTATACATACCGTTAGTTGTATTGTATTTGTCATTTTTGGTTTTTCTTTTAAATACGTCTGTCTGTATGCTACACTTCTCACATTGTTATATGATGTTGTTGGCAGTTTTGTTCTTCAGCTTTTGTTGTACTTATTGCATTATGTACGGTGCTTAATCTTTGATGTTTTGTCTCTTACTATGAGACCATACGCAAGTATGCCATAACTTTGTTGTATAGGGCTGTTTGTAATTCTGCTGCCCGCATCTGGTGGTCGTGCGGTAGCGTTCTCGCTTCCCAATCCCGGGTTCCCGGGTTCGATTCCCGGCGGGGTCAGGGATTTTCTCTGCCTCGTGATGGCTGGGTGTTGTGTGCTGTCCTTAGGTTAGTTAGGATTAAGTAGTTGTAAATTC
Source organism: Schistocerca gregaria (assembly GCF_023897955.1). Lineage (NCBI taxonomy): Eukaryota > Metazoa > Arthropoda > Insecta > Orthoptera > Acrididae > Schistocerca > Schistocerca gregaria. The sequence continues at coordinate 368,179,113 of NC_064926.1, forward strand.
TAGGGGACTGATGACCATAGATGTTAAGTCCCATAGTGCTCAGAGCCATTTAATTCTGCTCCAGTGTCACTCTCATGATAGCTGCCGACTATCTGGTGTTTGTCTAACTGCGCTTTTATTTTACCTTAAGAGTGTGATGGCAGGAAAACTTCGTAATGTTGTGCTATCCTGCTTTTTTTATATTACGTTTCTTTGATAGTTTATAAACGTTGTTGGCTGTGTGGTCCTTGTAACCCAAAGCCAAAATAAAAAGAAAGGTCACTGGGAGGAGAGTCAGCGTCGGTGGAGGGCTACATACTGTCGTGGAATTGTGTGATCCAACGTTGGAGGCACTCGGGTCTTCCTTACCGCATCCGGAATCCGTTTCAGGCTGGCCGTCATAAATAACCACGGCCCGGCAGCCTTCTATTAGGAGATACGACGGCACCTGTCGTAGTAGTTCAATGAGCACCTGGCGTACTCCGTTGAGGACTGCATATACCTTAAATTGGGCCCACTATTTTTCCAAGTGTTCGTGTACTGCTTCATAGCGGCCGAGCATCGCCACGACGTCTGCCGCCGGGATATATACTCCACAGTTCGTTTACTCCACAGTTCCGGCCCAGGATGAGCAACCTCGACGTTGCCAGTATTTCCGTCTGCGCGGCCGAAGCGTAGTCCTTGTTTCATGTCCCTGAGAACCCTGTTGCACATAGCGTCTGCAGTAAGATTCACATAGATCGTTTTAGTTCCGATCGGAAAGTGGATGCTGACGATGTCGGCAACCGGATATTGGCCTCTTCCTTTAAAAAAGCGCTCGACATCGAGTGCTTTTTGTCTAGCAAAGTCGTTTCTAAAAGCGAATCTCAGTATATCTTTTCGGTTTTGTTTCGGCTTGATATCGTCGTGCTACGGCGTTACTACAGGCGGAAACGCACAGCACGTGTGCGCTCCTCAGCCCCTAAATCGATACTGACCACTAAGTCATCGACACACAGCTGCCTTTGAAGCCTCATGGACTAGCCTAGGACGCTTCCTGCCAGACCCAAATTCATAGCTTGTTAGTCACGGCATGGCATTTCGTCAGTTTGCTTAAGGATTCGAACCTGATGTGCATCTGCACTGAAGAGATCACTGATCTCCTCACCTTAATTAGAATATACTGTCAGCACACACACACACACACACACACACACACACACACACACACACACACACACAGGGTGACTCACGAAGATATGCAAATATTTTAATATGTTATTCTACAGGTAAAACTGAAGAAAAATTTATTATAAAAATAGGCCCGCAAATATTTAGGTTACGGACTTAAGGCTAATAAAAGATTCTGCCAGAGATTTAGCAACGTCGCTAATATGAAGCCACCGAAAAACTCTACGAAGTTAAAGTATAACACGATTTCCATTTATTTTGTTGTTATTGATCTGGTGAATCTAATAAAACGTCCCAGAAGTGTATCTGCAGTAGTTTTCCAGAAAATGAAAGACTATTATACAAGTAAATTTGTTTAGTTTCCATTAAGAATGTAGAAAAGTTTGTGTCATTTTAGGCAACCGCTAGTGAGTTTTTTGAGTCGTTTCCTAAACTTGAAACAAGTTAGTGTTCTGTGTTGTTCAGTGAAAGAATAGAGTAACAACAGTTTATTTAAGTGAAACCATATAGTCACTGCCGTAATTTGTAGAATATTTACGAAATAGGGATGCCTCTGAAATTTATGAAAGAGAAATACAGTTTAACTAACGTTATTACCGTTATTTTCCCAAAATTCCATTATCTACAACATTTATTGAAAACTTTGTGCAATTGTCTAGAGTTTAAAAAAGAAATGGGGTTAAGTAGTTAATAAATAAAAGATTTTACGAAATTGCGTCTGTGTTTCGCAGGATGTTCTGGAAAGATACTGCAGATAGACTTCTGGCACATGTTTCATTAGATTCACCGCATCAATAAGAACAAAATAAATGGAAATCGTGCTTTATTTTAAGCTCGTACAGTTTTGCGATGGCTTCATATTAGCGAAGTTGCTAAATTTCAGGCAAAACCTTTTATTAGCCGTAACTCCATAACTAAACATTTAGGGACCTATGTTTATACGAACTTTTCTTTTTAGTTTTACTTGTAGAAAAACATAAAAATATTTGCATATCTCTGTGAATCCGTGTATATAGACGCACATCGACAGGAAATATTTAGAACTTAAAAATTTTGTTCTATAAAATTATCAAGCGAATAGCCAACGACAGAGTGACCGCTATCGATATTTCAGTGTTGAAAGTGATAGGTTGAAATGTGACAGACCTCAACGATATCGACCTTTTTAAATTCCTCTGAGAAGAATAACAGTAACCACTCGGAAGAAACTACACAGATCTGTAAACAAACTCCTGTAAGACTTTTTTTCTTCAAGCGTTAAATACTTGTATCAACAGACAACATTCCCAATATTTTTGTGTATTTTGGTAGGAGTTACTACGATATACCATAGTTTTATTTATATTTTGTAGAAATAAACTCTTCGGGCCTCATGTATGAATATACGTTGCTGCGGCGTCCGATTTAGCCTGGAGCGGGAATACCATTCGGTATTTATGGTCTGCTGGCGATGAAATACTTTACGAGTATGACGCAGGTCGTCCGTCATTCCTCTGGGCGATAGGTTACCGCTGGGTGGGTGAACTACACGGAATAACGCCAAGTATTTTACATGCTATTTCGCGCGGGAACAGAATTTTGCGAACATTATTCGCTCTTACGGCTGTGTTATACAATGCGGGCGTGCGACGAGCGCTGTTCCACGAATATAAAAGCGCTATTTTACATGTACCACCGCTTCAAATTTTATGTCCCACGCTCGTGTTACTGTGTTCTAGTTCGTACGGCCAGAAGTACACGTTTCCATCCGACAACCGACTATGATGACACACTCGTTGTATCCAGCATATAATTTCCGGACAAGTGGTCTCATCAAAGCAAACTAAATGACTCTTTAAATAGACTACAATTTAGTGATAAACAACGACATCTTTCATTATTTTTATATAATTTATGGTTTGTTGTATTAATTTTAGATGTCGTACGGGACTTGGGAAACACATATCAACAGGGGAACATTCTTCTTACAGGTGTTACGGCACTTGTCTAATATATTATTTGCAAATAATAATCCCTGAACTCAATTCGAGTTGACATATAGCAGTTCCTCGTTTCGCATGCGGAGAGAAACGAAACGGAAAGATAAAAAAGCGTACTAGAAACTAAGAAGTCTATTACATTTAAATTAGGCGTGAATTCCTGGTAAACATGGAAATGCGATGTAGTTGGCGATGGTATTCAGAAGTAATGGATTTATGGCGGTACCGTTTACGAATCTGGTGTATAGCTTCTTTTCTATTTTGGTGAGATCACACGAGTGTGGAAGTGGTATGTGCTTGTACAATGTAAATTTTTTGTTTTACTATCTGGCTTCTTTCCTCTCTTAAACTACTCATGGTTGACACAGAGAGTAAATCGTGTTATAGAAAAGTAATGTTGTAAGTTTTTTGCTCATATACTGAGGAAACTATTGACCTTTTTACCTCTACATTATCCGACAAAAAATCACCCCAAAATGAAATTTGGCCAAAAACGGAAGAAAACCTTGAAAGCGTGAAAACTTTATCCTGTCACAGCGTACCAAATTATGATTCCAGATTTAATTCCCTGAATATACACCCGTTTACATGTAACTTGACGCATAAATGAAGAACAACGCAGTTTGATTACTGGAGTGATTCAAAATTTCGTAGCGCAACAGATCAATAAAGCGGTCTTTAAAGTAAGTTACAGCCAAGTAAACTGCCACTGCGATTTTTTACTGTTCTAATAGAGTCCATCAGCGTAACCTTCTAGGAAAGATCGTCCCAATGCTGATGTAAGTCCTAACTAATGGAAAATGATTTCAAACCACTTTCTCGAATCATTCTTCGGTGCGGAACGTCCCTGAAGATCACTGTGATGGCACTTACCTTAGTTGAAAATTGAAGTTAAAACAAGAATGCAGTTTGACAGGTGAATCAGTTTCTAGAAACGTTACTTCTGCTGGATGCAGTTCGATTTAAGCTAGCTTTTTATTCGCACGAAGTAATGGCCGCTATCGACAGGGGATCTCAAGTTGATTCCGTATTTCTAGATTTCCGGAAAGCTTTTGACACCGTTCCTCACAAGCGACTTCTAATCAAGCTGCGGAGCTATGGGGTATCGTCTCAGTTGTGCGACTGGATTCGTGATTTCCTGTCAGGAAGGTCGCAGTTCGTAGTAATAGACGACAAATCATCGAGTAAAACTGAAGTGTTATCAGGTGTTCCCCAGGGAAGCGTCCTGGGACCTCTGATCTTCCTGATCTATATAAATGACCTGGGTGACAATCTGAGCAGTTCTCTTAGATTGTTCGTAGATGATGCTGTAATTTACCGTCTAGTAAGGTCATCCGAAGACCAGTATCAGTTGCAAAGCGATTTAGAAAAGATTGCTGTATGGTGTGTCAGGTGGCAGTTGACGCTAAATAACGAAAAGTGTGAGATGATCCACATGAGTTCCAAAAGAAATCCGTTGGAATTCGATTACTCGATAAATAGTACAATTCTCAAGGCTGTCAATTCGACTAAGTACCTGGTTGTTAAAATTACGAACAACTTCAGTTGGAAGGACCACATAGATAATATTGTCGGGAAGGCGAGCCAAAGGTTGCGTTTCATTGGCAGGACACTTAGAAGATGCAACAAGTCCACTAAAGAGACAGCTTGCACTACACTCGTTCGTCCTCTGTTGGAATATTGCTGCGCGGTGTGGGATCCTTACCAGGTGGGATTGACGGAGGACATCGAAAGGGTGCAAAAAAGGGCAGCTCGTTTTGTATTATCACGTTATAGGGGAGAGAGTGTGGCAGACGTGATACACGAGTTGGAATGGAAGTCATTACAGTGTAGACGTTTTTCGTCTCAGCGAGACCTTTTTACGAAATTTCAGTCACCAACTTTCTCTTCCGAATGCGAAAATATTTTGTTGAGCCCAACCTACATAGGTAGGAATGATCATCAAAATAAAATAAGAGAAATCAGAGCTCGAACAGAAAGGTTTAGGAGTTCGTTTTTCCCGCTCGCTGTTCGGGAGTGGAATAGTAGAGAGATAGTATGATTGTGGTTCGATGAACCCTCTGCCAAGCACTTAAATGTGAATTGCAGAGTAGTCATGTAGATGTAGATGTAGATGTATGAACAAATCGTAAATGAGCAGTTGGCCTGTGAGCATTACAGGGAGACGAACTGAAAAATTTTGTGAGGGAAAGAATTCCTGATACACTGGCATTTAAACCTGGTTATTATTCACGAAATAGGCATACAAACTAAAGAAAAACATACACAACTATCCACCTACAAACTAGATGTACAGAATGTCACATTTACAAAACACAGACGATTAACCCAATATACATTATAAACCCATTAGAATTATTTAAACAGTGTGTTATGCCAACAACTTCCAAGTGGACTTCACTAGAAAGCCTGTATAGGGAGAGTGTGGCCGCAAGTGAAGTTTCCCGTGATTGGTTGATTAGCTTTGGCGCCATTCTTCTGCCAAACGTCTCTCGCGCTTCCTATGTTCGCCGTGCTTCTGAGTTGAATTGAAGTTCAGAGGACTTTTGGAAACGATTAAAAGGTATTTGAATTATTGAGAGACTTCTTATGCCTTGTGCATGCATGTTCGATTTAGTTGTATATCGTTTTTCGTACGTCATTAGCGTTTGTAATCTTAAATACGTGTTGAAATAATGAAGCGTTCTGTGATGATTTCGGTAGGCCTACATGTTTGAAGCAAACACGTTAGTAATTACGTAAGCCTGCAGGCTGTCGTAGCCGTTGTCACTGAAGTTAAAATCTTCTGGGTTATTAGACCGCGTCATGTCCCTCTAAAATGTTCGACGTTTCGACCCCTCTGCTGGGATCTTCCTCAGGATCTTTTGGTGTCCACAACTGCTAGAGCACGTTATTAGTTGTACTCAATTGTTTTTGACATCTGTAATTCGTTCTGCAGACGTTCGTAAACGATGCCTGGATGTGCTGTATTTGGTTGTTGCAATAGAGGCGATGGTGGATTTCGCAGTCTTTTTAAAGATTTTTAGTCACACAAAACAGGTAGGCCTATTACAATTTACTGCATTTTTAAGCTCTTATTTCTTTAACAGTACGTGCATACTGGTAGCATCACAAGCTTTTCTGAAGCCAATTTCTGACAGTCCTTGATGGAAACGGAAAGTTCCTGTAAATGTTGTGCCCTGCTCATTCGCCTTTATAGCGTCAATCTTTATTTCGTTCCGAATCAGAACACTAGGCACTATTTTTTTTCAGTATTATTGCCTGACTGTTGCCGCATGCTAGCTGTAAGCACGTTTTCCGCAATTGTCGTGGTTGCTGAAACATTATTCCTAGTAAATAACTGTAGGTACTCTTGAAAACAGTTTTTAATATGCCTACTTACTGTGGGGTAGAAAGGATACGGTAGTTTTCTTGTTATATTTGGTCGTTATTACAGTAGCCTATATTTAACATTACCTGATTTTTGTAATCTTTTTCGTTTGTTATCTACGAGAGGTATATATATATATATATATATATATATATATATATATATATATATATATATATGGAGAGAGAGAGAGAGAGAGAGAGAGAGAGAGAGAAAGTCGTAAGCAGGTGTTTATCTGTGACATGCAAAAAGTTTGAAGACGTGACAAGGAGTACTAATACGTCTCACACATTTTGCTTGTCACAAGTAAACAACTGCTTACGACTTTCATTCATCTGTGTGAAATTTTCCTGTGCTGTACGTAGTAGTTTATTATGAGTATATTATAGCAGTAAAGAAAGGCATTTAACGAATGATTTCACCATATTGTCTTGTGCTTTTGATTCTGTGAGTGTGTAGTGCACTACCCCATTCAAAAGTCCCGCCTGCAGTTTGGCAGAAAAATGGACGCCGTATCGTCCGGTTGGCCACTCTCACCCTATACAGGCTCTCTAGACTTCACACCTGTGATCAGACGGGCCAACTTGTTACCTGCATGTTTCTGATTCGTGGGGTAAGAAAAGTGCTAAGCTGGCAATGCGACAGCCTTCACTCAGGCACAGTACCGGCTGCAGTTGGCATGCACCAGGCACTGACGCTTGTTGCATGGTGTCCCTATGTGGCGAGAAGTAGAGCCTTTTCATAAAAACACTGTGTGATCCCATGAGATATCTGTCGTCTACTCTTCTTCCTTATCCCTTTGACCGTTGCAGCTGTGAAATCCCGACACGCTACACCTTTCTGCAGGGGCTGCGGACGTAGTCAGTCTCGGCAGTGTCATTTCCCACGGGGGCTGATGACAGCCACCGTAACGGCCTGTCCGGCGCCTCAGTCGTAACGACGGCTTTTACCGTCTGCCGGTCTCTCTACCTGTGGTCCTGTGAAGGTCTACAGCCGATCAAAGGTATTTCCATCGGATTGCGAAGTTGCTGTTCGACATTCATGCTAGCTGCGACGGTGATCATCTGCATTCTGCTTCAGTGGTGTAGTTTAGCTTTCTGCCTCTTCATCAGGATTTTTAACTGCTATCATTTTTGAGCTTCACAAACAAATGGCAAGTCGACGTGGTTGCACTGACGAAGAAAGGTTGAAAGTTGTCGTAAGTCCCTAAGGGACCAAACTGCTGAGGTCATCAGTCACTAGATTTACACAGTGCTTAGTCTAAATTAAACTAACTTGCGCTAAGGACAACACACATACCCATTCCCGAGGGAGTAATCAAACTTCCGCGGAAAAGGGGGGGGGGAGGCAAGGCGCCCTAGACCGCACGGCTACAACGCAACCCAGCGGGGTTGAAGAGAAAGTGGTGATCGGAGGTACAAGGACTCACAATTATAGTGAATGTCGCATATTCAGTGACCAGTGATTATGGTGATGATGAGTTCAAATGGTTCAAATGACTCTGAGCTCTATGTGACTTAACATCTGAGGTCATCAGTCCCCTACAACTACCTAAACCTAACTAACCTAAGGACGAAATTTCCTGGCAGATTAAAACTGTGTGCCCGACCGAGACTCGAACTCTGGCATACAGTTTTAAACTGCCAGGAAGTTTCATATCAGCGCACACTACGCTGCAGAGTGAAAATCTCATTCTGGTAACCTAAGGACATCACACACATCCATGCCCGAGGCAGGATTCGGACCTGCGACCTGCAACAGAACGGAGAAGAGGTAGGAAAGGAAGACGCTCTGATGACGAAAATCCTCTTCGTTTTACTGGTAGGCACTTTCCAAATGTCGTTCCAAGTGACCAGTCGAAGAAACGGGAACGGTGTCTTAGATGTGCAGTCCGCTCGAAAGACAATGGGCGCCGAGAAAGGAAGTATCAATGCAAAATACGCAACTTAACACTTGGCGTGTTGCACCATATTTTAATACATGCCACACATAGAAGAAGTTTTAACAAAGTTGCTACATCTGGAAGCTGAAATTGAGCACTTACTTCTGGTAAATTATTTAAAAATTAAAAAAATAATAAACAAAAGAAAATCAAAAATATAAATTAAAAAATTTTTGTAAAAAAAATTAATTTTCCATCACCTGTCCAAAGCCCGGTTGAGATAGGTGACAAATATAGTAGTGCAAAAAGAAATATATAAATAAAAATAAAAGTAAATGAGTAGAAACAAAGATTTATCTGAGCTTGAAGAGTCTCTCCAGATGAATCACTGTGCTGACAAACACCTTATGTGCAAACGTGTGAAACATTCAGTCTGTGCTGATAAACAATTAATTTAATTAAGCTGTGTGCAATAACATTAAGGATCAATTTGTCTGATAAAGTACTTAAAGGTGCAAGGCAACTGCAAGTGGTTTTATGTAGGAAAAGAGCTGCATGTGGAGACATTGTGAGTGATCACGCAACGTACTCTTTCACGGCCAGAATCTTTACAGAAAAGAAGCAGCTTAAAGCTACCTAAAATACGGATGTCGGACTTGTATAAAGAGAATGAAATCGATTTTTTAAGTCGTCAATAACGACGCCATGCAGAGATAGTCACTCAATCACCGCGCGGAGTGGCTGCGTGGTTTGAGACGCCAAGTCACGGATTGCGTGGCCCTTCCAGTTGCAGGTTCGAGTCCTCCCTCAGTCATGGGTGTGTGTGAGTGTTGTTCTCAGCATAAGTAGTGTGTAAGGCTAGGGACGCACGACCTCAGCATTTTGGTCCCTTAGGAATTCACACACATTTGGACACACATTTTCACACAGTCGGCATCAAGTGACGTATGGTAATGTCATCTATACGCTCTATAAATGCAACAGCACCTCAAGCATTAGTGATAGTAGCCGGCTTACCTCGGAAGATGTCTACCGCAGTTGGAAACGAAGTATCAGGAAGCAGTTTAATACCCTTGACCACGGCCTCTAAGGCTGGAAGACGTTTCTTGTGGTTTAGCCGTTGGGGGAAAGTAATGCGTTAGATAAAGCATGGTGTTTTGCATACAGAATTATTGTAAGCTTCCGGGGGATATAGGATAGGTAGTGCCAATTACAGCTGTTAAATTTGAGAATGAATAGGAGGATTTGTCTAGGATAGCTGGTTGCCAATTTAGATGCTCTAGATGAAGATGACCTGGAAAGGATGAATTCAAGCCGTAACAACACTCCAGCCACCAGTTTATCTCCATGAGTTTAGAATGAGAAACATTTAAAATTAACGGAAAGAGTACCAATGGGAGAATTACCTGAGGAATTGGAAGACTTGTTTAATCCTATGGCTCTTTACCAGTGACCCCAGTCACGCAAAATTGCATTGCATGACTATTTACACTATTTACGTCCCTTATGGTGTCACGTGCATGTAGCGTCACTAGGGAGCGTATAATGTAGGGTGGTCAGCGTTCAGAAAGCTTTGGCTCATCATTGTTGCTTGAAAATTGGTAGAAAATGTGCCACAAGAGATGATAGCAGATACCAGACATAACAATCTGTCCTCTTTTTATGTCAGTGGACTTCTGCATTTGCTTCTGTGTCGTCACAACAATACTTCGCCATTCGTCTGTGCTCAACTTATTTGGTTGTCTTTCCGCATCGCGGGCCCGCAGCATCAGCAGGCAGCACTTAATGTTACGATGGTCAACAGTCAGAATGATCTGGATTATCATTGTAGCCTGAAAACTAGTTGAAAATATGTAAAAGCAGAAATGTCATTGCTGAGGATGAAATTTTCACTCTACAGCGGAGTGTGCGTTGATATGAAACTTCTTGGCAGATTAAAACTGTGTGCCGGACCGAAACTCGAACTCGGGACCTTTGCCTTTCGCGGGCAAGTGCTGTGCCGACTGAGCTACCCAAGCTCCTGCGTACGAGAGCTTCAGTGAAGTTTGGAAGGTAGGAGACGAGGTACTGGCGGAATTAAAGCTCTGAGGACGGGGCGTGAGTCGTGCTTGGGTAGCTCAGTCGGTAGAGCACTTTGCCCGCGAAGGGCAAAGGTCCCGAATTCGAGTCTCGGTTCGGCACACAGTTTTAATCTGCCTGGAAGTTTCATTGCTGAGGATTCTTATGTTGTTAGTTGGTTAGACTAAGTAGCTGTAAGATGTAAAAAAGTCTTATGATAATAATATTACAAAGAATTTTCGTTAATAACTCTATTAACAGATGCTTCCAGTTCCAGCAGCTCAAGAAAATTTTAAGTCGTTGACGCACAGAGAAAACAATAACACGCTGATATGATGGATACCTTGTATGAGTTGTATGTGACTGAGCATCATTGAAAGTATATGATTAATAACTCCTGTCCGCAGCTTTATCAGTCCTGCTGACAATTTTACCACGCATTGTTTGTGTTTTCATGGCATAGTGTAGCTACTTGTAATCTGCAAAACTCTCCACCCTTTGCCCCACTCTTTTCCAGCGAGATACTTTAACTTGTAGATAACACCTCTCGACAGTTGCGTTACCGGTTTCGTCTAGGCTTTGCCATCATAAACGATCTTCCTTGTAAGAACGTCAACTGTTCAACTGCACCGTCTGCTGGTATATGCTTTTGCGCTAGAGACTCCGTTTTGACCCCTTCCAGTCATAGATATATATATTCTTCCCTATTAAATATAGTATTGGGTGGTTTGAACGCCCCTCCCACTAGTTTTGAAGCAAAGTGAGGGCAGATTTATAGTCGGAATGAACCTTAAGATATAATTCTTTTAACATTCTCGGCAGTCTCTTGACAGCATGTGATGTCGGGTATTCTGCCAGATTTCAGCGTCGTTCATGCATGTTATTTTGAGGACGAGACTCATCATTTTCATTAGGTGTTACCTGAGACGGCTTATTGAATGCAACGTGTTCCGTATTTACACATACGGTCTTCTTCCTCTATTGTCGGTTGCAATTGCTCCGTCCGCATTCTGCTCCCACTACGAACGTTCTGCGACGTTCCATCTTCGGCCTGGTGCTCCTAGTGCTTTGTCTGGACCTTGTTCCCCACGTCCACAAACGCAGTTCTTTTTTTCTGTTGAGTTCTGCTGGTGGCCCCATTGCGTTTTCAGCAACTGTAGCACATGAGTCCGTCTCTACTGAAGAATGAAATGTGTTTAAATAGTTGGAATGTTTTATAGCTTCCCGTATGATCAAAAGCCCTGCTTTCACGACAATGGCTTCTTTATTCAATCTGTATACATCCATGTATATTGCTGTAGCTCATTCGGGCTCTTCTAGTGGTTAAGTGAGATCAGTTCTATTTGCAGATCTTTTGGTGAAACAAGTCTACTATTACGTCTGGACCTAAGATTGTGGTGCAGAACTCTTATTCAAAGAATGAATTTCACGCGTGAGACATCATAGCAGAACTCTGAGGGCGTTCATCCCATATTGACTATGTCAGTCCATAGCCTAGGGCCCATTTTCTCTCCAGGAGGGCTTAGCCAGTAATGCAAAGAGAGATGAGTTAAGTTAAGGCAGGCAGTTACGTTACAAGAAGAGGTCTTCAACCCGTCGCCAAAGTCGTGTTATCACTTCAACAGGTCCTTTCAAGTACACAAATACCATGGATTTGACTGCGTGTTCCCTCACATATTTTCATAAGTGTTCGTGTAGCATCTGAGTTAAAAGTTTGAAGTCTAGATACTAAGATCTCAGAAAGATCGTGAATTTTTTTTTTTTAGTTTGAAATCTACACGAAAGAAATTTTAAAAGGTTTTAACATTATAATTTATTGTGATTAGTATACTAGAGTTTTAGGAAGTCGTTCTTTACGTGCAAAAGTTGTGACTGGTAACGCACACTTGTGTGTACCCTGTACTCTTTGTCTAATCGCTTCCCACGTACGGCTTACGTAATGTCTACAGGTACACTGTCTGATCAGAAATAGCACGACACAGACTGCATTGTTATGGGTTGTGTTACGCTTCACGTGCGTGGTGAATCCTCGGACTCTGCTGGAGACACTTCAAATGAGGTGTCTGAATGTGTATTGAGGAATAGCACTCAGTTACTCCTCAAGAGCTGAAACGATACAAGGTTCTGATGTTTAGCGCTGGAGTCGGGAGTGACGAAGACATTATAACTCATTCCAGAGGTATTCGATTGGGTTAAAGTTGGGATTCTGGACTGGTCGGTTTATTTCAGGAATGGTACTATCCACTGATCCTGATTTATGATGGGACACATTGTCACTCTGATTTAATCGTCGTCGTGAATCTAATAGTACACTGTACACTATACACAAAGCAGTACAGTCTATTCATATCCCTTCGCCTAACTACGAAAAACACCCTGTAGCGTAACATGAGTCCATGATACTACACTGCTGGCACTACACTTGATGGTAGGTAGCATTTCACAAACATTTCCATGAGATTGCCACAGTGTATCACTCCGTATCACTTTCTCTTTCTTTGTATTTCATTATATATTTTACAATCCCAGTTCCAAAGACGACGCTCGACGATTACAGTCCGTCAATACATGAGGTGTGCCTGGTCTTGCCTAACTTGTTGTTGCTACATAGCGTTTCCACTTCACAATCACGCCGCCACGTCGATTTGGCCACCGTCAGCAGGGTTGTAATGTACTTGATGGATATGTTATTCAGACGATATCCAGAAATTATCCAATGAGCTATCTTGACCGACACGTTTTGCTGTAGCTGCTTCTCTGCTGACAACAAAATACTCGTCGTGTCCGTTTACACCGATTAATCAGCCTCTCGCGTCATCCAGTGAGCAATTCCGCATTACATAGGGGTGTATGGATACTTTTAACCAGTGTGTATAAGTTCCTTCCGGAATATCCCCGTCCGTCACTACATTTGAATGTTTTGAGCACGATTCTCAATTGTTTAATAATATGAAGAGCCCTGTAGAATAAACATCAGTAAAGGAATTCTAGAAACGAATAACTAATTATGTCTCTCTGTATGAATGTTTATAATTAAACTAATGAAAAAGTACACCAGATGCCGCCTTTTTTTGGTGACTGATGTCGCTGGATATGTAATTGGCGTTTACTTGCTTGTTGGTTTTCTGAGCTCTTGCCGGGTAGTTTTTCTATGATATTTGATTGCCAACAGCATTTCAGTTTTGTCACTGTCGAAATATCGTGAAGCCCAGAGTCTTGGGAAACAGGACATTAGCCGCCCACGTCACTGTGTGCCGCTGGTAGCCACATCTCGGTGAACTCCCGGCCCAACCGCCACCCAGGCCGCAGAGGCTCTGCGCCACAGGGGTGCTCTTACGGCATCCACGGCGGCCCGCAGGAGCGGCCACGGCCGCCTAATTTACGCGGTGGCGTTAATTAGGGCTGATTAACGCAGGGCCACGCGTCCCGTATTGAAGAGGAGACGCGAGTCGACCGCGCCCGCTCTCAAGGCGCGCCGCGGTCTCGTCAGCGGGGCACGTCGCCTTTAAGACGGCTAGCCGGCGCCTCGCTGCCTCGCTGCTGTGGTTCCCTCTCCCCCCTCTCCCCCCCCCCCCCTTCGCCTACAGACGTAGCTCCAGCTGGCTATTGACGCAGAATATGCATACGTTTTTCAATTGTTGGTGGGAAACCTACCCGATTTCAATAATCGCATCTAATTCTCCTACACAGAGGAAGAGATTGTGTCAGAAGTCCTGCAAACACCGTCAAGGGCACAACTTGACTTACAACTGGAAGAATATCAGGAAGGGTTCGCCGATATCTGAAACTCAATAACAATAATAAAAAAAGTGGTCAATGACACCAAACTTTTTCTTATTATTCTTATAGAGTTTCAGATATCTGCGAACCCTTCCTGATATTCTTCCAGTTGTAAGACACGTTGTGTCTTAGGGGGCAAGTACGGTCGCTTTGGTGCAGCCCAGGTCTTATTACATTCTACGACACACTGCGTGACCTGCGGGCCTGATGGGGATGAACTGATAATTAAGAAAACCCAACACCCAGTGCCTTAGCGGAGAAAATCCCCGACCGAGCCGGGAATCGCACCCGGGCCCGTAGGGCAGCAATCCGTCACGCTGACCACTCAGCTATTGGCCGGACACTGAATAACAACAACTTGAGGATAAAACTCTTGCCCAGAACAAATCATTCTAAATTCTAAAGGAAATCGGTTTAAAGAGCAAAAGAAGAGTGATTATCCATCACGCATTGACTAACCATTATTAAAGGCAATGTCTCTTAATAAATGTTTCTGGTATTCTGTATCTCACATTGCTAATGCGATTGAAATAAATCAGCATGATGTACCCTAGAGGAATGTCATTTTGCACCTATCAAAATGCGCTTAAGCAAAATTCATAAATACATCAATAGTAGTTACTTTACAATAAACAGCAAAAATGTATCTTTCCCCTCTGTTGACCACAGTCACTCCCAACAATTCTATTCCTCGTTTTAACGTGTATTTTCTTCATAAAACAGTAAAGTGTAACTACACACCTCGACTAACAGCCTCCAGCTATTGCATGAAGACTGTTCAAGACGATTAATAAAAAATATTTGCAAGCTTGGCTGTACTGGACGAAGTGTATGGAAAGATAGCACCGGATTTTCAAATTATTTCTATCCTATTTGGATGTCTCTGCTAAGTAATTAATTTGTATGACTGAAGAATACGTATTTTGTTATACGTGCATACCTTCCTAAATATTATCACCAGTAACGGCGGCCGAAGACTTCCTCATTCTCAGGGCACTAACTTGCCCTTGCGGTGGGAAACTGCCCCTTAAAGGCGGAAGAATCAGCAATGATCAATGTTATGGGGTGCAGAAGGCAATCGAAACTACTAAATTAAAGACATAACATGTGTCGAGAATACATGTGGTCTGTAATTTAAAAAAAAGGTTTTTATGATCATTGGGAGAAGTCTTTGGACTAGTTCCCCTTCAGATCTCTGCGAGGGAACTGTGGAGGGAGTCGTCATCATGACAAAGAGATTGAATAATTAACGAAGGGAGAACATTCTACGTGTCACGGAGACGAATGTCAGAAGTTTGAATGTGTTAGGACAGCTAGGAAATCTGAAAAGGGGCATGATGAGTCACTGAGTGGAATGAGAAGAATTTCTCGTCACACTAATATAGGGTAATATCAACACCAGCAAGAAAAAGAATGACGGGAGTAAAATTCGTTATGAACAGAAGGTAGAACACAGGATGAGTTACTGTGGATAGTTCATTGGTAGAGTTATTCTCATGAGAATTGGCTAAAACTAACTGCGACAGCGATAGTTCAAGTACACATGCCGAGGTCGCAAGCACAAGTTGAAGACACGGAGGACGTATGTGAGGATATTGAACGGGCAATTCAGTACGTAACGGGATGTGAGTGATAGGGACGAGTAATGGCTATTACTTGTTAACATTTATGGAAGCTGTGAAGTCCTTTTCGCTCACTCTGTCGCAGTAAGACGCTTGTCTTCATTAGCTGACACCCTCACGCCTTGCAATTACGGCATATCACTTCGAGACATAATCTAACATTCATAGTGAATCGTCGTAACCAAATTCCCATCGCAAATTATCTCAGAACCATGCAAAAAACTAGTTCCTACTATCAGTGAGGCCATCTATGCACTACTTGAGTTGAAACTGTTAGCAATGAATGTTTAATTCTTTCCAGATTTATTATGTCAAACGACGACTAAATTACATCTATGTTTCACTGAACGCTTTTCCTTTCATTATCCATGAGTCATATGTCCACTGGCAGGACTAATAAAAGTTCAGTGACACCAACTCAGGACAAAGCTCTCAGGGCCACATAACGTATTGCTTTTAATTAAATTCCGTTGCGAAACTTAATTAATCAGCACTGGTTTGTGAGCAGTGATCTGTCTGCGTAATTGTATCATTTAGATCAATCAGGTGTAAAAGCTGATGACTCGCGGGATCTCACTCACACTATCGGTGTTACAATGGAGCAGTGTCTGTGGTTATGTTTCTTGTATGGGTTTTGGCTTTTCCTATTGACATAAACAGACCTAATATCATTTGGTTCAGTACAATATTAGCTAAATAAATTATGAATAATCCGTCTCGATTGCGAAAATTCCCGGTGTTTACCCAGGTTTCAACGTGGATAACCACGTCTTCTTCCACGTTGAAACCTGGGTAAACACCGGGAATTTTCGCAATCGAGGCGGATTATTCATAATTTATTTAGATAATTACGATTGCTGACGCGCTGCAATGCTGAAAGTTCTTCAATATTAGCTAATGCAAGTACGTTTCCTAGTAGTTACTACCGATAATTTGATGTTGTACTGCTTAGATAGTTGATGTTTATTTTTATTTGCTGTATGTAGGAGCCTGATGACGACCATTCGCAATTAAAAGAAATACTAAATACTGACACACAGCTGACGATGCCATTCATTGGTTCACGGAACTAATTTCTGTTTCAGAAATTGTACCACTCAAAAAATATTGTGTAGGTGTTCCTAAGCGTCTGAGTGTTTCTGTGTGTGAGTGAGTGAGTTAATAAAAATTGAGCAGTGTGTATGTCTGGTTTGGCTTGTCGAGTTCTCGCCTTTTCTCTCAAGAGTGCGTTGGAATTTATAATCAGTACCAGGCTAGATGTATGTCAGAGAAAGCATTGTGGACAGAAAAGTTCGCCCGCATCTCGTGGTCGTGCGGTAGCGTTCTCGATTCCCACGCCCGGGTTCGATTCCCGTCGGGGTTAGGGATTTTCTCTGCCTCGTGATGGCTGGGTGTTGTGTGATGTCCTTAGGTTAGTTAGGTTTAAATAGTTCTAAGTTCCAGGGGACTGATGACCATAGATGTTAAGTCCCATAGTTCTCAGAGCCATTGAACCATTTTTTGAACAGAAAAGTTCAAGTACCTAGTAGAGTTCCTCTTTAGCATCACCTTTAAGGCAGAGAGATCCGCAAGTAGCGCAAAAACAATGTAATCAAGGGGTAAGAAAATTAGGTGAAATAGGTTTACTATACTCGGTGTAGACGATATTGGTTAACAAGGTACCATAATGGTGCGGAGGACGTCGACACGAACAATTTAACACAGTACAGTTGTGATGTATCTAGTTGGGAAAGTACTTCAACTTTAGCCGAGGAAACCACCTTAGCTGCTCTCGCTCATTTCGAGTGAACTATTTCCCCTAGACAAACACCCCACCCCACCCATGAACCATGCACCTTGCCGATGGTGGGGAGGCTTGCGTGCCTCAGCGATACAGATGGCCGTACCGTAGGTGCAACCACAACGGAGGGGTATCTGTTGAGAAGACAGACAAACGCGTGGTTCCTAACGAGGGGCAGCAGCCTTTTCAGTAGTTGCAGGGGCAACTGTCTGGATGATTGACTGATCTGGCCTTGCAACACTAACCAAAACGGCCTTGCTGTTCTGGTACTGCGAACGTCTAAAGGCAACGGGAAACTACAGCCGTAGTTATTCCCGAGGGCATGCAGCTTTACTGTATGGTTAAATAGTGATGGCGTCCTCTTCGGTAAAATATTCCGGAGGTAAAATAGTCCCCCATTCGGATCTCCGGTCGGGAAGTACTCAGGAGGACGGCGTTATCAGGAGAAAGAAAACAGGCGTTCTAGGGGTAGGAGCGTGGAATGTCAGATCCCTTAATGGGGCAGGTAGGTTAGAAAATTTAAAAAGGGAAATGGATAGGTTGAAGTTAGATATAGTGGGAATTAGTGAAATTCGGTGGCAGGAGGAACAAGACTTTTGGTCAGGTGAATACAGGGTTATAAATACAGAATCAAATAGGCATAATGCAGGAGTATGTTTAATTGTGAATAAAAAATTAGGAGTACGGGTAAGCTACTACCAACAGATTAGTGAACGCATTATTGTGGCCAAGATAGACACGAAGCCCATGCCTACTACAGTTGTACAACTTTATGTGCCAACTAGCTCTGCAGATGATGAAGAAATTGAAGAAGTGTGTGATGAGATAAAAGAAATTATTCAGGTAGTGAAGGGAGACGAAAATTTAATAGTCATGGGTGACTGGAATTCGAGAGTAGGAAACGGGGGAGAAGGAATCATAGTAGGTGAATATGGATTGGGGGAGAGAATAGAAAGAGGAAGCCGTCTATGAGAATTTTGAACAGACCGGAACTTAATCATAGATAACACTTGGTTCAAGAATCATAAAAGAAGACTGTATACTTAGAAGAATCCTGGACACACTAGAAGGTATCAGATCATATAATGGTAAGACAGAGATATAGGAATTAGGTTTTAAATTGTAAGACATTTCCAGGGGCAGATGTGGCCTCTGATCACAATCGATTGGTTACGAACTGTAGGTTAAAACTGTAGAAACTGCAAAAAGGTGGGAATTTAAGGAGATGGGACCTGGATAAATTGACTAAACCAGAGGTTGTACAAAGTTTCAGGGAGACCATAAGGGAACGATTGACAGGAATGAGGGAAAGAAAATCAATAGAAGAAGAATGGGTAGCTCTGAGGGATGAAGTAGTGAAGGCAGCAGAGGATCAAGTAGGTAAAAAGACGAGGGCTAGAAGAAATCCTTGGGTAACAGGAGAAATATTGAAGTTAATTGGTGAAAGGAGAAAATATAAAAACGCAGTAAATGAAGCAGGCAAAAAGGAATACAAACGTCTCAAAAATGAGATCTACAGGATGTGCGAAATGGCTAAGCAGGGATGGCTAGAGGACAAATGTAAGGATGTAGAGGCTTATCTCACTAGGGGTAAGATATATACTGCCTGCAGGAAAATTAAAGAGACCTTTGGAGAAAAGAGAACCACATGTATGAATATCAAGAGCTCCGACGGAACGCAGTTCTAAGCAAAGAAGGGAAAGCAGTAAAGTGGAAGGAGTATATAGAGGGTCTATACAAGGGCGATGTACTTGAGGACAATATTATGGAAATGGAAGAGGATGTAGATGAAGATGAAATGGGAGATACGATACTGCGTGAAGAGTTTGACAGGGTACTGAAAAACCTAAGTCGAAACAAGTCTCCAAGATTAGACAACATTCCACTGGAACTACTGACAGCCTTGGGAGAGCCAGTCCTGACAAATCCCTACCATCTGGTGAGCAACATGTATGAGACAGGTGAAATACCCTCAGACTTCAAGAAGAATATAATAATTCCAAACCCAAAGAAAGCAGGTGTTGACAATGTGAAAATTACGGAACTATCTGTTTAATAGGTCACAGCTGCAAAATACTAACGCGAATTCTTTACAGACGAATGGCGAAACTGGTAGAAGCCGACCTCAGCGAAAATCAGAAATGTTGGAAAACGTGGGGCAATACTGACCCTATGACGTATCTTAGAAACTTGATTAAGCTAAGGCAAACCTACATTCTAGCATTTGTAGACTTAGGGAAAGCTTTTGACAATGTTGACTGGAACAGTCTCTTTCAAATTCTAAAGGTGGCAGGGGTAAAACACAGGGAGTGAAAAGCTATTTACAGTTTGCACAGATACCAGATGGCAGTTATAAGAGTCGAGGGACATGAAAGGGAAGCAGTGGTTGGGAAGTGAGTGAGGCAGGGTTGTAGCCTGTCCCTGATGTTATTAAATCTGTATATTGAGCACGCAGTAAAGGAAACAAAAGAAAAGTTCGGAGTAGGAATGAAAATTCATGGAGAAGAAATAAAAGCTTTGAGGTTCGCCGATGACATCGTAAATCTGTCGGAGACTGGCAAGGAAAGCGTTTCTGAAGAAGAGAAATTTGTTAACATCGGATATAGATTTAAGTGTCAGGAAGTCGTTACTGAAAGAATTTGTATTGAGTGTAGCCATGTATGGAAGTGAAACATGGACGATAGATAGTTTGGACAGGAAGAGAACAGAAGCTATCGAAATATGGTGCTACAGAAGAATGCTGAAGGTTAGATGGATAGATCACATAACTACTGAGGAGGTATTGAATAGAACTGGAGAGAAGGGTAGTTTGTGACACAACTTGACAAGAAGAAGGGACCGGTTGGTAGGACATGTTCTGAGGCTTCAAGGTATCACAAATTTAGCGTTGGAGGACAGCGTGGATGGTAAAAATCGTAGAGGAAGACCAAGAGATGAATACATTAAGCAGATTCTGAAGGATGTATGTTGCGGTAGGTACTGGCAGATGATGAAGCTTGCACAGGATAGAGTAGCATGGAGAGCTGCATCAAACCAGTCTCAGGACTGACGACAAGAACAACAACAACAGACAAAAAAAGAACAGGTCCATTTTTGTAGTAAATTATTTAGTTTGAATTTGTTCGTGGATCCACCTTCACCAGTTGCGGGTTTCAGTTGATTAATAAAAAACATTCAAAAATGGATTTCAAACGCTTCCCCACAATCACCTCCTATCGGTAGAGATTTTGGAAATATTGCTCATGGCACTGCTTCCTACCACTGTACAAAAATTTTCTTCTGCATCGGTGATTTCACATATTTCAGTTTTTTTCTGTTTCACTGACTGGCCCTGCGCAACCGGCTTAGTCGAGCACTTATTAGTTGCAGTTTGTGTAAAATTTACCGAACGATAGTAAGAATTTTTACAACAAAACCTCATAATTAACTTTTTGGTTTTTCCAGCGTTCTGACTACAAAAGTGCTTTGCCTATATGGATTAAGTTTGGATCAAATTGTCAGGGTAATAAGTTTTTGGTAATGTTTACACTGTACGGTTCTCTGTCATCGTTATCATCTGCAGGTATAAAGTAATCGTTTCAAGGAAATAGCCGACGAAGCCGCTGGCGTAATAGTCAATCAAGACCAAAGACGGTAGAATATTGGTAGTAATTCGTGTAGTTGCAAACTTTTGTACAGTCGTACGAGGGACTGCTGTAAAATACTACCAAAAATCCTTGTTGGTGGTAGGTGACTAAGGGAGTGTGGGTGCGCTAGAAGATCGTTTTCGTGTTGCATTTTTTCTGTTGGATAACACAGAATCCGCTGCCTATTACTAAAATATATCCTAGTAAAAAATTAATTATATTAAATTTCTTACAAAAAAAGTCCTATTCATTTTTTTTCTAGTATAAATGATAGGCATGTAAGAAGCACGTGAATACGAAAACCTCGCTGGACGCTTTTGCGCTATACCGTAGGTGGATTTTGCAGATGGGTTTGAGGCAGTTTCCCGATGTGATTTACCACAAGTTTCCGTTAGAAAATGGTTCTTCTCGACCTCCTTTACACCATTGTGGTACGTAATAAACAATGAAGGCCTACATCCTATAAACTACAGACTTTGGCAGTAAACTGTTTTGCTTGTGAATATTATTCGGCTGGTTCCGGCGGAGGCTCGAGTCCTCCCTCGGGCATGGGTGTGTGTGTTTGTCCTTCGGATAATTTAGGTTAACTTGTGTTTAAGCTTAGGGACTGATGACCTTATCAGTTAAGTGCCTTAAGATTGGAACATTTTTGAAGATTATTTTGCTCTCTCTTCCGATTCCTTAAACACAGCCACAAACAAATCAGTAGCTGTAGATAACTGGAAACTCAAGCGATTGTAGCTGGAATCCATATTACCTCTTCAGACAAAAACCGAATTTATAATCAATACCAGGCTAGATGTAGGTCAGGGATAAGAAGGGGGACAGAAAAGTTCAAGTACCTTGTAGAGTTGATGGAAATATATATCACGGTAAAAGAGGCGTTCCCATTTAGCATCAACTTTCAGGCAGCATCATTCATGGTAAATGGAAATGGTCATTTAACGATAGTCTCAACTCATACTGTGCAGTCATTCAACCAGAGGCACTCTGCGCAGCATGAGACAAATTGGTCAACTCTTCCAACTGGAAGCCCAATTCAGTTTTATGGAGTCTTGGGTACTAGTCCTTTTCTTAGCTTGTATTCAACACCTCTTGCCCGTCTGAGTCCCAAATGTCTGGAAAAAAGGAAATGCAAGTGTCTCCCATATATAGGAAAGATAAAAGAACGGTCTAGCAAAAATACAGACCCAATCAAGAATGTCAGTTTGCTGCAGCATTCTTGGACAAATAACTTGAAATATAATAAATACCAATTTAATACATTTCCTTCTGATAGAGAACTGCTGTCTACGATTCAACATGGGTTTAGGAAGTATCGCTCATGCAAAACCCAACTTTTCGCACGATGTCTTGCGAACCATGGATGAAGGGAAAAAGGCGGATTCCATACTCTAAATTTTCTGAAATTGGCCCACTGTAGACTGTTGAGAAAGTCCGAGCATCCTGAAGAAGTTCTTAGTTTTGGAACTGACTCGAAGACTTTTCAAGTAGTGGTTCTGGACAGCGACTATTAATCAGGTATCATCAAGAGTACCCCATAAAAATACCGGGTGATCAAAAAGTCAATATATATTTGAAAACTTAATGAACCACAGAATAACGTAGGTAGAGAGTTAAAAATTTACACACATGTTTGGAATGGCGTGTGGTTTTATTAGAACAGAAAAAAACAAAGCATTGCTACACGCGTGAAAGATCTCTTGCGTGCGTCGTTTGGTGATGATCGTGTGCTCAGCCGCCACTTTCGTCATGCTTGGCCTCCCTGGTACCCAGATCTCAGTCCGTTCGATTATTGTCTTTGGGGGTTACCTGAAGTTGCAAGTGTATCGAGATCGACCGACATTTCTAGGGATGCTGAAAGACAACATCCGACGCCAATGCATCACCATAGCTGTGGACATGCTTTACTGTGCTGTTCACAACATATTCCTCGACTACAGCTATTGTTGACGAATTATGGTGGACATATTGATCATTTCCTGTAAAGAACATCATCTTTGCTTTGCCTTACTTTGTTATGCTAATTATTGCCATTCTGATGAGATGAAGCGCCATCTGTCGGAAATTTTTTGAACGTTTGTATTTTTTTAGTTCTAATAAAACCTCATGTCATTCCAAGCAAGTGTGCCAATTTGTACCTCTCTGTCTACATTCTTCCGTGATTTATTCAGTTTTCAAATTTGTACTGACTTTTTCATCATCCGGTACATATACAATGTATACGTAAACAATTTACGGGAGGGTGAGTAGCAATATGCAATAGTTTGCTGATGATGTACGGTAAAGTGTTGTCGCTGAGTGACAGTAAGAAATTATGATATAAGCTGGACACTATTTCTGCTTGGTGTGATGAATGGCTACTTGCACTAAATGTGGGAAAATGTAAGTTAATGCAGTCGAGTAGCAAAACAATCCCGTAATATTCGAATACACTATTAGTGACGCGTCGTTTGGTACAGTAACTTCAATTGAATTCCTAGACGTAATGATGCAAAGCAACATGACATGCAACGAGCGTATAATGTCAATTGTGGGGAAGATGAATAGTCGACTTCGGTTTATTGGGAGAATTCTAGAAAAGTGTAGCGCATCTATAAACGAAGCCGTATACAGAATAATTCTGCGTCTCTTCCAACAGCACTGCTCCAGTGTTCTGGATCCCCACCAGATCTGATTAAAGGAAGAGATTGAAAAAATTCAGGGGCGAGCTGCTAGATTTATTTGCGGGAGGTTCGATCTATCCTGAACTTTTACGTGTTCCCTAATCTAAAATACGAATGCCTGGAGAGAAGAAGACATTCTTTCTGCGAAACACTATTGAAACTGTTCAGAGAACCGACATTTTCAGCCGCTTTATGAAGGATCCTACTGCCATCAAAACACGTCTCACGCAAGTACCATGAGAAGACGATAAGGGCTCGTAGTGAACTGTATAGATAGCCGACCCTCGCTTAATTTTGTACCAGAACAAAGTGGGTAAAACTACCATTCATACAAGGTACCATCGGCCATGCACCGTATTGTGGATTGTGGAGTATGTATGTAGATGTAGATGTAGAAGTAGAACGCATCGCAAGAAATAGGGAAGGGCTGAAATAGAGACGAAGGAAAGAAAGCTTTTATGGGAGATATTAGCCCCGGTAAAGAGTAAGAGGAGGTTGGAAGAACACAGGTATTCAAACTGCACTCACATCTAGAAAACGTGACAAAGTCTTTGCGAATAAGGAGAATTGCTTCCTTTACTTATTTTTCTTTCAAACTACACTTTACTTACTTTTCTTTCAAACTACTGACTTTTCTGTAACACTTTACTTACTTTTCTTTCAAACTACTGACTTTCCTGTAACAAATCTCCTTCTCTTAAGTAGCATATATATCTTACAGTGTCAATTTTTTTTTTTTTGCGTCTTGTATAATATTCCCTGTCTTCCCATTAGAATTTTTCTCGCTTTAATAGACTTAGTTTGGCAAAGTAAGCTCTCTTCGCTGTCTTACTTACTCCATTGGTCGTGTGTCTCTTCTCGTACAAGGCAGAACAATTGCTTCCATTTTTTTCTATTTTTGGTACTAAATTTTGATTTTGATTTTTGTCGCGTGTCTTATTTTTTCCACTGTACTCCTTAATACTTACATCTCTCTTTCGTTCACTCTCACTTCAAATTTTATTTACAGTAAACCGTTGAATCTTTTCAACAGGTCTTGTAACTCTTTCACAACAGCAAAGTTAACAGTGATTTTCATTACTGATACCTTTTCAATCTTAAATTTATTCCCACTCATGACACTATTATTTCTCTTACAGTATTGAACAATTTTGTACAAAGACTGCGCTCTGACGTTATGCGCTTTTTAATCCGAGCACTTATCTCTTGGCCTTACGTTTTTATCTCTCTGACATGTATTTTAACCCTTATTTCCCTATCCGTACACGCATTGTTAATGCGGAAGTAACTCTGTCTGTTTCGCTTTCACGACTAAAACACTGGACCAGTTTTGATAAAATTTTGCATGGTGGGAGTTTAAATCCTGGGATAAACTTTACACCGTGTGTAGTACAACATATTGTTTAATGTGAAGAATATAACGTGAAATATGGGACAACAAATACTCTCTAAAAAACTGCTCACCCTTTGACTTTTGAACTATAACGTACCTGTGAAAATGCTTTTATTGTTTGCCACGTTGTACAAAATACGTTTCATCATGATGAACACAAGTGCTTATACACTCCTCTATGCCTTTAATCCATACACCCAGACTATATCGGTCACAAATCAGTCACATTTTAGCTGTTGAGCATCGTACGTCTCTTGTAAGTTCTTTGCTGCATTCAAAGTCGCATGAACAGCTCGTGGTCATGCAGTTAGAGCTGCTGCTTTCTGCTCTGTCGTTTGTGTTGTCCACATTTGCGTTTTATCTTCGCCGACGTGCAAGTCATCGTACAGGCGTCAAATAAAAGGACTTGTACCGATCTCTCGATCATCCCAATAGATCTGAAGAATATTACAATTAGGAAAAAAATGTTCTGTTCGGAAAAGCTATTTAATCTCTGACTTTTGAACTTCATCATATTTGTGAAAATCCCTTTATTGGTTGATACCTTGTACGTAATGTGTTTCTGTGTAATCAATGCAATGCTTAATCAGTTCTCAACCTATTTAATGCACACTTCCATACCAAAACCAGTGTTATTAATTGCGAAAGTAACTCACCCTGTTACGTTTTCACGATTCTACCGCTGAAACGATTCCATTGGTATCTGATATGGAGATAACTAGAACAGTGAGGAAGACGATTGCTACTTCAGAATGTCGTATATTTTCGAGTGTTTTAGCATTTTTAAATGTGGCATACTTGCTTGGCGTGCATTAAACGCCGACGCGATGAGCGGCAACTTGATTATCCTATGGCAGTGCAAATCCCGTGTTGTTGTGCGCGTGCTTTATAAATTTGGCTTCTTTCACACTTGACATAACCGGAATGTTTTGGCGGAATACAACAATAAAATGGGACGGTATGCCAGATAACCATATTCAGAACTATTACTATAAGTCTCGCAAACGTATTTTCGACTTAGCGCGTAATTCTAAGTCATTTCAAGTTGCGAAAGTTACTCGAATCCAACAAACATCAGAGCAGTGTCATATCCGCCGGAACTTGGATGCAAGCGTCAGGCGGTCAGTGACACTAGATGAGTGACAAGCCCGTCTCTTACAGCTTCCAAGACGTTTGAAGAATCCCAATGACGGCGTCCTTTAAAATCTTTACGACAGACACAGATCTGTACAACAAACAGAGAGTAGTTCATTTACATGAGGAATATGGGAGACTTTTGGTGAGGATGCGTTTGCTTATAATCTGTTAATTGGCTGTGTTAATCATAAATTAGTCATCATAGGGACTCAATTAAAAATATAGTAACCATAACGGATTAAAATGGAAGGGGGAAATGGTTGGTACGTGAGGCTTTGGCTGCAAAACCTCACATTCAGTACTAGGTGAGCCAGCGAAACCCCTAAAATCTCCACTTTGGCAAGAATGTAAAAATCGAGGCATTTTTAAATAAAATTAGAAAATATAATGTATGGTTTCAGAATCAATATATACAGCAAAATAACAGTGACACATTCACTATGTACATACATTCCGGCACTGCATACGTTTTTTATTCATACTTCTGTACATCACTATATACACAGACATTTCGTAAAATTACTAGCTTACGTACCACGATTCAGCATAACAAAAGTTCTGATATGCGAGAGAAGCACCGGGTAACAATTTGTAGCTCATAACTTTTATCTGAGAATTTCTTGCGGTATTTCATGCTGTCCAACGTTTTTTCGATATCGACAGATTCTGTGAATGCGATTTCCTTACCTAAGTCTTGCCTCGATTATTAAGCTTTAAGCCAGAACTGCGTGTCTGGTGTCTCTAACTTTCCTGAAGGCAAACTGCTCAACATCAAAACAAATCCGCAATTTTCCTTTCAATTCTTCTGTATATTGTTTGTATATTATTCTTTTCAGTAACTTGGTTGCTTAAGTTGTAACGTTGACCTACGGTTTCTTCGGGATTCCGTAGATCATGTTTTTCCGAAACTCCAGTGGCATGTACTCAGGTTCATGTACTATATCTTCAATAATAACTTCGTTGTTACTACCTCAAATACTTTAGATGCTACGTAGATATATTACCTATTTATTTATAAAAGCAATATTTTTCTGAAATGAGTATGTAAAAATTGCGGATGTTATTGAATAAACCAGTCTATATCACTTAGTATATTCTCAGTAATGCCTATGTACCAACTCCCGAAATCGCCAGATCATAGCTTACAACTCGTAACAAGAATATCAGTACTTAAATGCCTCACTTTCGCATACGTGTTATTGCAAATGACATTGAATGTTTTTTCACAAGTCCTAAGTTACGGTCTGATGTCTGAAAACAATCAACGTAATATAAGAAAAGCATTCAAGAAAGAGAAAGTTTCCATGGTCACAGCGCCAGAGAATTAAATCAAATTATCACTGGCATAATTTTGGTTGTCATTTGTTTCTGAGGGATCTTCGCTACCTGTCTGACTTCCTCTGAAGAGGGTCTGTGTAAGGCATCGGAACACTGAGTAAGATTCCGCTATTACACGTAGATTAGTAAATGTTATATGGATAAATGTTATGACAGTAGCACAGGTAATGTTGCATTCTACCGATCACCCAAAGAAAAATATATGGAAAATGTAAAACTTTTGGTTTGGCGTTCTTATTTGTACTAAGAGACCAAACTGAACTCCATTATTGATCTGAACGTTATATGTCTTTAAGAGAATTTTCTTGTATTCGAAAAGAATGTGTCTTGAACGTCCGCGAGTGTTAATTCCAGTGGAACGTAAAAATGTTACCTAAACGCTGTTGTCCTCCAAGCGTCAAAATGGACATACCTTCTAACGTATCCCTCCTCTTCTCGTTGCGGGTAGTTATTTCACATTTATTCGAGGCAGTCAAATGTTATCGAATGCATGGGCAGACTACAATACCAGCAAGAAATTAAAACAAGTAATCATAAGACTAGAAAGAAGGAAGAATAGAAAGAAGAAACAATTAGCAGCCGTCCTTGGAATGCAGTCTGCTTGGTGATTACACAACCTATTGTTGTTAATTTCCAATACAAAGATGAAGTCCGCATAGTAAAAATTGCGCTTGGCGTTTTGCAGGTTCGACTTACAAATGACGATAGAATACTTGTAGCGCAAGAGCGTCGTGACACCAGACTTACTACTTCCAAATAACGTGAAAGGCCAAAAAATACATAAATACATTTATTAGTACAGTAGGGCAGTGTTGTGCACTATACAATAAAAGCAAGACACCAGGTAACGCCGGTCAACTGATGCTTGTGTATGAGAAATCACTTGGAAACATTCCTCATGTCAGCACGTTGTGGATGTCGCCACCGGCGCCCACATTGTGTAAATGCTCTGAAAAGCTACTCATTTGCATATCACAGCATGTTCTTCCTGAGGGTTAAATTTCGCGTCTGTAGCACGTCATCTTTGTGGTGTAGCAATTTTATGGCCAGTAGTGTATTATAGCAACAGCAAGCGACAATATCTCCCCTATGATTACGACGGAAGCGTACTTCCCACATGCAGTGATTCATTATCCCAAGAACATCTTGCACGTTGAGAGTAATAAAAGTTCTCACGTGAATCAGCTGGCTCTTTAAGCCGTACGTGTATCCCGAACAGCTGTCGACTACTACATATATTGCTTTAATTATTGTAGACAGTTCTAATACCCCATTTATTGTGAAACTT
Organism: Schistocerca gregaria; assembly: GCF_023897955.1. Taxonomy (NCBI): domain Eukaryota; kingdom Metazoa; phylum Arthropoda; class Insecta; order Orthoptera; family Acrididae; genus Schistocerca; species Schistocerca gregaria. The sequence goes on from NC_064926.1 coordinate 368,208,181, forward strand.
TGTAAGGCTCCTTGGAAGTTGACACCTGAGAACTACATTAGTTTCATCTTTTTTTCTTAAGAAGCTTTTGGTACAAAAAAATAAGTTACAAACACAAAATTTATTACTTTCGTCGAAAAATAATTTCCTAATATGTTAGTATGATTTATGTGAAGAACGTTCATTAAATATCTGAACATTCAATGAGGAAGTAAAAAAAATTGTTATAGTACTTAACATATCAATAACAGTTCCAATTTTGGTCTGCTGTTACTTTATTTACTAGACAATATTCTTTTCATTCCTTTTGTCTGACAGCATAAGGGGATGAATGTGTGATGTTTTCTGAAGTGTGCGTCATTGAAGCTGTTAATATATGACTGAGACAGATAGTAGGAATCAGGTTGTGCAGCCTTGATGTCTGTCAAATACATACCGGAAAATATACACTCCTGGAAATTGAAATAAGAACACCGTGAATTCATTGTCCCAGGAAGGGGAAACTTTATTGACACATTCCTGGGGTCAGATACATCACATGATCACACTGACAGAACCACAGGCACATAGACACAGGCAACAGAGCGTGCACAATGTCGGCATTAGTACAGTGTATATCCACCTTTCGCTGCAATGCAGGCTGCTGTTCTCCCATGGAGACGATTGTAGAGATGCTGGATGTAGTCCTGTGGAACAGCTTGCCATGCCATTTCCACCTGGCGCCTCAGTTGGACCAGCGTTCGTGCTGGACGTGCAGACCGCGTGAGACCACGCTTCATCCAGTCCCAAACATGCTCAATGGAGGACAGATCCGGAGATCTTGCTGGCCAGGGTAGTTGACTTACACCTTCTAGAGCACGTTGGGTGGCATGGGATACATGCGGACGTGCATTGTCCGGTTGGAACAGCAAGTTCCCTTGCCGGTCTAGGAATGGTAGAACGATGGGTTTGATGACGGTTTTGATGTACCGTGCACTATTCAGTGTCCCCTCGACGATCACCAGAGGTGTACGGCAAGTGTAGGAGATCGCTCCCCACACCATGATGCCGGGTGTTGGCCCTGTGTGCCTCGGTCGTATGCAGTCCTGATTGTGGGCTCACCTGCACGGTGCCAAACACGCATACGACCATGATTGGTACCAAGGCAGAAGCGACTCTCATCGCTGAAGACGACGCGTCTCCATTCATCCCTCCATTCAAGCCTGTCGCGACGCCACTGGAGGCGGGCTGCACGATGTAGGGGCGTGAGCGGAAGACGGCCTAACGGTGTGCGGGACCGTAGCCCAGCTTCATGGAGTCGGTTCCGAATGGTCCTCGCCGATACCCCAGGAGCAACAGTGTCCCTAATTTGCTGGGAAGTGGCGGTGCGGTCCCCTACGGCACTGCGTAGGATCCTACGGTCTTGGCGTGCATACGTGCGTCGCTGCGGTCCGGTCCCAGGTCGACGGGCACGTGCACCTTCCGCCGACCACTGGCGACAACATCGATGTACTGTGGAGACCTCACGCCCCGCGTGTTGAGCAATTCGGCGGTACGTCCACCCGGCCTCCCGCATGCCCACTATACGCCCTCGCTCAAAGTCCGTCAACTGCACATACGGTTCACGTCCACGCTGTCGCGGTGTGCTACCAGTGTTAAAGACTGCGATGGAGCTCCGTATGCCACGGCAAACTGGCTGACCCTGACGGCGGCGGTGCACAAATGCTGCGCAGCTAGCGCCATTCGATGGCCAACACCGCGGTTCCTGGTGTGTCCACTGTGCCGTGCGTGTGATCATTTCTTGTACAGCCCTCTCGCAGTGTCCGGAGCAAGTATGGTGGGTCTGACACACCGGTGTCAATGTGTTCTTTTTTCCATTTCCAGGAGTGTATATCTGTAATTATTTCTTCAATGTGTGTATCTAACATTAACGTTGAAAACTACACCTCTTCTGAGAACGTTTTTCATTCGAGCACTTCCTTCTGTGTCCCCGACTCTTATAGTTCTTTCTTGGTTCTTGTACATGTATATTGCCCGTCTTTCCGTAGAAGTAATCCCAATTTTTTCAGAATTTTTAATATCTTGCACCATTTGATATTGTATAATGCTTTTTCCATGTCGACAAACCCTATGAAGGTTTCTTAATTTTTCTTTAATCTTTCTTCCATTATCAACTGCAACATCAGAATTGCCTCTGTGATGCTTTTACCTTTCTTAAGGCCAAACTGAACGTCGTAAGGATATTCTCAGTTTTCTTTTGCATTCTTCGGTATACTTTTCATTGTGAGCAACTTGGATGCTTGAGTTGTTAACCTGAGTATGCGATAATTCTCGGACTCGTCGACTCTTGCTATCTTCGGATTAGTATGGATGGTATCTATCCGAAAGTCAGAAGGTATGTCGCCAGTCTCATACATCGTACACACGAGCGTCAGTAGCCGTTTTGTTCCCACTCACCCCCCCCCCCCCCATCCCCCAATGATTTTAGAAAATTTGATAGAGTGTTTCTCATTCCTTCTGCCTTATTCAATGTTAAGTCTTTCAGATCTCTTTTACATTCCGACTCTATTACTGGATCACCTTTATCCTCTTGGTTAACTCCTGTTTGCTCTTCTTTTACATCATCAGACAAGCCTCTCCCCTCATGGAAACCTTCAGTATACTCTTTCTATCAATCCGCTCTTCCCTTTGCATTTAACAGTGGAATTTCCTTTCCACTCCTAATGTCACCACCCTTGCTTTCAATTTCATGGAAGGTTGTTTTCACTTCTTCATGTGCTGATTCAGGCCCTCTTACAATCATTTCTTTTTCGATTCCATCACATTTTTGATGCAGCCATTTCGTTTTAGCTCCCCTACACATCCTGTTCATCTAATTCCTCAGCGAATCGTATTTCTGTATTTCTGAATTACCATTAACTATTTTCTACTTCCTTCTTTCATCGATCAACTATAATATTGTAAGTAGGCTGTTTAGCTTTTTATATTGGTAACGCCACGTAGCGCTTTTTATGAAAATCACTGGCTGTGCTGTGTGCAGTCTGTGGCTGGTTGGCATTGTTGTAATACTCGCCATTGTAGTGTTGGGCAGCTGGATGTTAACAGCGCGTAGCGTTGCGCAGTTGGAGGTGAGCCGCCAGCAGTGGTGGATGTGGGGAGAGAGATGGCGGAGTTTTGAAATTTGTAAGAATGGATGTCATGAACTGCTATATATATTATGACTATTAAGGTAAATACATTGTTTGTTCTCTATTAAAATCTTTCATTTGCTAACTATCCCTATCATTAGTAAGTGCCTTATGTATTTACTTATGTCATAACTCCAGTAACACTGATGTATATGTTTATTTCTATTGTTTTGTAAAGCCTGCAGTACTACAAATGTTATCTGTATTATTATGTTTTTAATGATGTATTTTGTACCTTTGTTATTGTATTCTTATGTTATAAAATTGTAATTCACACCAGTTCATCAAATTAAGTAACTTATAAGTTACATTTCACTGCACATGTTTCTGTTCGTCATAGTATATGGACAATATGTGAGAATTAGGGACTGATAGTGTTTGGACTTGTGTTAATAATTCAGCAAGGGAGTGATTAATAGCATTGTTGGTTCTAAGGACAATTCCAAAAACTTTGTGCGTGCACAAGTGGTGGTTTATTGACTTGCTATATTCTCCACAAGACTCTTCGATGGTGATTGTGCACCTCCGCAGTCGCAACAGATGGCTGCTGGCCGTCTCTACAGGGACTACAGTGGGTCTGCATCTTTGATGGCCCACCGCTACCATTATTTCTACAAGGACTAAAGTGGGTCTGCACATCTGATGGCCCACCAATACCATACTCTCTACCAGGACTACAGTGGGTCTGCTCTGTGACGACCTACATACCAATATTCTTCAAAACTTAGACTGACTCTGTGGTGGGTTTGCTCTGTTGTGGACCATTACCTGTCTGCATGTCAAGAGTCAGCACTGTCTTTCTGTTAGAAAGACAACACTACTTCTGCAAGACTAAATGGAAATATACTACTTCTGTGTGCATTTTCTTTTACTGCTCAGACTTTGAGAAAAACACTGCAATTTTTCTGTGATGAGCGATCAGGACTGTCTTTATGGACTGTAAGAAAATTTTCGCTTTTCACTAACATTGTATCTATAAGTGTGTGCATTTGATTTCTTTTTTATTGTAATTATGAAAAAAATTTCAAATCTCTATTGGCCACTGCCCAAAACCATTTGTAAATTTTTTGTGGGGATCATGGGGGCTATGTAAGTAGGCTGTTTAGCTTTTTATATTGGTAACGCCACGTAGCGCTTTTTATGAAAACCACTGGCTGTGCTGTGTGCAGTCTGTGGCTGGTTGGCATTGTTGTAATACTCGCCATTGTAGTGTTGGGCAGCTGGATGTTAACAGCGCATAGCGTTGCGCAGTTGGAAAATGGTTCAAATGGCTCTGAGCACTATGCGACTTAACATCTGTGGTCATCAGTCGCCTAGAACTTAGAACTAATTAAACCTAACTAACCTAAGGGCATCACACACATCCATGCCCGAGGCAGGATTCGAACCTGCGACCGTAGCAGTCTCACGGTTCCGGACTGCGCGCCTAGAACCGCGAGACCACCGCGGCCGGCTGCGCAGTTGGAGGTGAGCCGCCAGCAGTGGTGGATATGGGGAGAGAGATGGCGGAGTTTTGAAATTTGTAGGACTGGATGTCATGAACTGCTATATATATTATGACTATTAAGGTAAATACATTGTTTGTTCTCTATTAAAATCTTTAATTTCCTAACTATCCCTATCAGTAGTTAGTGCCTTCTGTAGTTTGAATTTTTTTTATTTAGCTGGCAGTAGTGGCGCTCGCTGTATTGCAGTAGTTCGAGTAACCAACATTTTTATGAGGTAAGCGATTTGCGAAACGTATAGGTTAATGTTAGTCAGGGCCATTCTTTTGTAGGGATTTTTGAAAGTCAGATTGCGTTGCGCTAAAATTATTGTGTGTCAGTTTAAGCACAGTCTTGTACAATTATCCTAAGGAGACGTTTCAATATTTCTTCTGTTACACATTGTTTCTTCGCATTTACCTTCCTTGTCCCATGTTTTTCTTTCCAACTTCTGTGTCTGTCCTCTTCAGGTATGTCCATTTTTGCCGGCCGCGCTGGCCGGGCGGTTCTAGGCGCTTCAGTTCGGAACCGCGCTACTGCTACGATCCCAGGATTGAATCCTGCCTCGGGCATGGATGTGTGTCATGTCCTTAGTTTAGTTAGGTTTAAGTAGTTCAAAGTTCTAGGGGACTGATGAACTCAGATGTTAAGTCCCATAGTTCAGAAATGGCTCTGGGCACTGTGGGACTTAACATTTTAGGTCATCAGTCCCTAGAACTATTTAAACCTAACTAACCTAAGGACATCACACACATGCATGCCCGTAGCAGGATTCTAACCTGCGACCGTAGCGGTCGCGTGGTTCCAGACTGCTGCGCCAAGAACCGCTTAACCACAACGGCCAGCTAAGCCCCATAGTGCTCAGAGCCATTTTAAGCATTTGACATGTCCATTTTCCTTCAACGGACTTGCCTGCTGACTCTTCTTGCTGTATCTACAGCGTTAGATTACTTCAAGTGTACCTCGTTATTTCAAAGGACTGCCATATCCCACTTCTTTGCGTACTCGTTCTTATAGATTAGTCTCTTAAACTTCTGCCTACTCTTCATCACTACTAAATCGTGAGTCCATATCTATTCCTGGGTACCTAATACAAGCCATCTGATATCAGAATCTCTTCCTGACCCTGAGTTAATCTACCTGAAATTTTCCCTTATCTCATAGCCTTTTGTAAGTATACCTCAATACCTTTTCATGTTGTGATTCTTTAATAGAGTATTCGCTATTACCCGTTGAAATTTATTGCTGAACTTACTTAATATTTTGTTGTGTCCTGCCTAGCTGTCACAGACAGGGTGTCTAGGAAACCTGCTTCTTGGATCGTTAGACAACAATTGAAGCAAATCGTATTAATGAGTTTTCTGTTATAATAAGACAAATGACAATACTTATCTTTGAGAAATACTTGTATGTGTCACAAGCAAAGAGCGACATGCAATATAACAAATGTCCATCAGTATAATGATTCCAATATAAGTGAATTAATACAGTGGATGCTTCTATCAACGTAGCTGGTCCTGACGCATCTATAGAACTGGGCCACGACCAGTCGGCACGGCACATGTATCCTCTTCGCCTAGGTGGCGCTGCCGTCACGTTGTCGTCTTGGAGAGGAGTCGGTCAGCGTGCCATTGTCTGAAGTCTTCTTCACAGCCCTCTCTGCTCTTTACTTTACGCCGGAACATCTATCTCCTCCTATTTTATGAGTAAGTACTGAAGCGCATAATAAATTTTTACCTGGATATTACCAACGATGCCTTCTGTGTGTGAATCTCGGAATTCTGTAATAAGGTAAATAACTCATCAAAACTACTAAACTATGACGTACATTTCATTATCACTCACTACATTCAGTGATAATTATGTTAATTACGTTTCTCAACACGACTGCTAGTGTCACAAGTTAATTTGTAGTAGTATTACGGTATATTGATAATTTTTACTTATGGACCGTCTGACAGCAACTGAATAAAACACAATTTTAGTGCCATACGGTATTAACCTTTATTTTCTGCAAGGCATCATCAGTGGCCTGGAATGTGTGCATGTGTTACCTACTAATTAAAATTTTTTGTCAGTGTGACTATAGGTTATCAACAGTTCTGGTGGTTGGTAGTTCCTATTAAGTAGTAGTGTTTTGAACTGTACTTACAGGTTGCGTGGACAATTTCTTACGTGTTACGCTCCTGTTGCATTTTTGATGTTGTTCTTCTTCTTATGAATGCCAATTTGCGGTTTTTTCACACATTACACAGCACTATGAACTGAACGCTTGTTTCAATACAATGTTTTGGTTTCTGTTGCTGACTCTCAAATGTTTTTGCCAAAGATCGAATGTTATTGCCAAACTCTCGAGTGTAATTATTGAAGTATCTGTGATCTGTTCTTGTATGCATTTGTGTGTGTGTGTGTGTGTGTGTGTGTGTGGTAGAATTTTTTTGGTTTTTGTAGTAGTTCTGCACTTTATCTACAACCTGATTCTGTTGTGTATTGCAAGCGAAGGGCTAGTTTACTGAAAGTCTCCAAGTCCTCTGGAAATATAAAGGCTGTAGTTTTTCCCTGATTTCTGCCATTCGTAGAACCAACAAGTAGCAAAGTTATTTTGGCTGATGTTACAAGACCGGATTAGTAAATCATGGAAACAGTGGCCCCGGTAGGTAGTGGTAGCCGTCTCTCCATGAACCATGTTTTCGTCTCGCCTCTCCATAGACATCCATCCACTGTGGTTTTACCTGCGGTCTGGTCGTCTGCGTCTTCGAGGCACGTAAGCCACACCATTGCAACGAGACTCTGATAGATTGTCTAGTGCTGTCGTAGATACTTACTTTAAACGACTATATTGTAGCGAACTACCTGCGGTGGGATGTATTTGTACTAATCAATGTGAAAAAGTTTGCCAAAATAATGTACTGTACCGAGCCACTCAGCATCCTGTAGTGCCTAGGACTAGAGAAAACGATCCGGTGGCTAGCTGTATGACAATACATGCATTCAAGAAACACTGGGACGCCATGAATTCTGAATAAATATTAATAATAATAATAATAATAATATAAAAATAAAACCATGTAATGAAAACTCATAATAAACACTCACTCGTTTTGTATTGTATTGTGGAAAGCCTTATTCTTTTATGTGCAGGGCCAAGGTTCTTGTTTGATGTGAAATGTAAAATCTGGTGAGAGAATATTACTGACTACTGGCTGTAATTAAAATAATTCCGTTATTTACCGATTAACTTTTATTCCTTGAAAACTAATTATAACCTCTGTGAGACGTGAAACGTGTTTTATCGCACTCTGTAAAGCTGTTAATCCATAATACGAAGTTTTCGACATTTAATACACTTTAACTGATCATTTTATAGTTACTGGGGATTTGTTTTACGTCTCTTTCCATTGTGATCGCACCTGGATCAAACTTAACGGTTTTGCCTGTACAGGATCGGGAAAGTGTTAAGTTTGGCCATCAATACAAGTGTGTATTAACGTTCACCTCTCGACAGACAGACTATCACAATGTTTGTATAGTATTTAGGAAACAGCCCTTCCGTCCGGATAAATAAGACAATCCTGATGGTTGCTGAAGTTTCACAGCTGCGAACACTTAACCGCCAGAATTTGGTCAAGTACAAATGTTTTTACGGTATCAAGGGCTGCCCGCAACATTTCTGAGTTCTAGATGCATAGCATTGCAGAATATTTGCTGAATTGTAGTCATGACGAGAGTCAGAGCACAATGGCATACTTTAAAAAATAGAAGAACCTTTAATGTGGCATCTAACAGGGAAAGAGTAATGTAAGTTTAGAGTAATATGACTCACTAGTTGGTATTGGAAGATTTCGTGGCTACGTAGTGGTTGACGTTCGTTGTTAGGCCGGACACATCACTTGAGTTGACGTCAGTGGGCAGAGAGTATACACATTCTCCGCCCACGCACTTCATTTGTAATTAATAACACAGCTGTCAAGCGCGTACGTCAGTTTGCCATCTGCACACATTCTATTGATTGATATGCAGCAAAAGTGACGGAAGTATTTGCCTCTGAGCTTAAACAGTCGGATGCCAAAGTCAACAGCCGCAACGTGGCAGCGGTTTACCGGCTGACGCGCCCGGACCCAGGGGGAAAGGTTTTGCTCGAGGGAAGCCGGCAGGACTGAAACCGCAACGCGCGTTCCCGCGTGCTGCCCGTTTCGTGCCGAGGCCGCGTAAATCACGCACAAACCCCTCCCCCACACCCAGCCGCACGCCTCTAAGCCACTACCTCTCCTTTCCAGCTCGCCTGCCAGCGCAGCACGGCGAGACGACGTGGCGGACGGACCGGCTTTCGTGCAGCACCGACGCTTCGAAACAGAACTTCTCTAAAAGTCAGCGCCAGAGTTGCCGAGGCGAGGTCTCCGCTGCCGATGGTGTTTCCAGTTTGACTGGAGAAGTTTCCATTAAACCAAACACAGCTTCGTGCAGAAATACGACGGGAGCCAACAGTATTTCTTTCAGGCGTGTTATTATCCCTTAAGTAATGCTACGAACTTACCGCAGAAAGGAAAACAGTTTTGTGTTATGATTTTGGGACCATTTTAAAAGCCACTGCGCTCAGAATAACCACAGTGTTTTGAGGTAAAAGTCTGTATAATGCAACAAGAAACAGTGTTCAAAGAATTGCACGCATGGATTCCAAATAAACTCAATACAACATAAAATCAATTAGCAGAAACGAAAACCAAGACTTTGGCGATCTTTTTTTGGGTACCGCATCTCAGCACAATGTCATCTGCCTCGACGAAAATAGTGGCTGCCCACTTTCTAATTATAACTATTTCCAGAGAGATTGTTGAACAGGTACAACAGCTGTGAGGCACATGATTTATGTTGACGGATTTATGGCACTCAATACCTTTATTTATTGTGAAAAGTAATCAATATAAGGCCAAAAGGAAACTGAAGCAGACCCTGGCCTGGGAATACTAGAAACAGCACCGTCCATAATACTGCAAGCCAATACACGGTGTCAAGCAATGGAGAAAAAGATCTAAAACTGTAAACTTTTTACGTGGGGATTTAAAATTTCTTCGATGACTTGTGAGGTCCTGTTACTTCATACCGATATGAACGAGTACAAATTCGATATCTCTGAAGTTACAACGTATGCCTTAGAATCCCTGGATTCAGCACTAAATTTCTCAACTGCCTGTTTATGGGTTCGTGGTAGTGCAACAGTCATTAAAGACGCGTACACAAACGCAGTCGGTTCATGGAAAGTCATTCGGAGGAGAGATATGGGCAGTAACCGAGTAGTGTACTGATTTTCACGGTGAGGGGTCTGAAGAAATATAATAATAACGCTGAACAGTACGGCCCAAGTAGAGAACGTTGTCCAAAATGAAAGCACTCTTGACAGTTTATTTTTTGTTCTACTTTCTTGCAATAATTTTATTACTGTGTCAAATAATATGTTCCGACAAAGTATATAATAAACAAATAGTGACGTTCTAGCCATCGGCTCTTATTGCTAATGAACAATACCCAACCGACCTTCATTTATCGGCAATGAACAACAAACGATCGGAAATTAGATAGTTACGACGGAAATGAGGAAGTAGTGCACTCACAGGCTTTATGTCGTCGAACGCCTTTACTAATTCAAAAAATCGTATGACACTCTCCGTGGTCTCCATCCGAAGGCAGTTTAAATGCGGCCTTCCATGCTACTCTATCAAGTGCAAGTCTGCCTGTCTCTGTATTGCTGGAACCTACATTAACTTGTGCCCACTTACTATAGAGAAATTTTGATCTACCTCCAAAATCCACACACTGACACATCGCCCCTTTCCTCGAGAACCAAATTACATTTTCCTTCGTGTTACCGCTTCAGGAAGTATCAAATCGACCACTCTCTTCTTCTAGTTAAGTTGTGCCAGTCGTTTCTTTTCTCTCAGACTACATTCAGTATTTCTTCATTATCCTCCGAAACTTCAACTTTCTTCTGTAACACTACATTCCATATACTGTTATTCTGTTCTCTGCTTATCGTCCAAGTTTCATTTTAGTACATGTGTGCACTGCGAAAGTCACATCTAGGATAGTCTTCACTTTCTTTTTTCTTTTTCTTTTTTTTATGTCATCCATCGTCTGACTGGTTTGATGTGGCCCGTCATGAATTTCCCTCATGTGCCAACCATTTCATCTCAGAGTAGTGCTTGCAATCTGCGCCCTCAAATATTTGCTGAGTGTATTCCAATCTCTGTTTCCCACTACAGTTTTTTACCATCTACAGATCCTCTCTAGTGCAATGGAATTTATTCCACGATGCATCAACAGAGTTCGTACCATCCTGCGCCATCTTCTTGTCAGCTTTCACGTATGCTGGTTCCCCCGCCGATTCTCTGGAGACTCTCCTCATTCCTTACCGAATCAGTCTACATAATTTTCAGTATTTTTCTTTAACATTGCATCTAAAATGTTTCGATTCTTTTCCGTTTTTCCCACAGTCTTTGTTTCAGTGCCGTACAATGCTGTGCTCCAAACATACAATTTCTGAAATTTCTTCAACAAATTAAGTTCTATGTTTTAAACTAGTAGACTTCTCTTGGCCAGGAATGCCCTTTCTCCCAGTGCTAGTCTGCTCTGTATGTCCTCGTTGCTCCGTCCGTCATGCGTTATTTTGCTACCTAGATAGAAGAACTGTTTGATGACGTCTACCCCGAGATCCCCAGTTCTGATGTTAATTTTACCGCGTTTATCTTTTCTACTGCTTCTCATTACTTGCGTCTTTCTCCAGTTTACTCTCAATCCATATTATGTAATGATTAGACGGTTCACTCCATTCAGCAGATCCTGCAATTGTTCCTCACTTTCACTGAGAACAGCAATGTTGTCAACGAATCTTATCGTTGATATTCTTTCACCCTGAATTTTTAAATTCCACTGTTGAACCTTTCTTTTATTCCCCCATTCCTTCTTAAATGTTTAAATTGCCGTTGTTCCCTCTTTACTACTGTACTTATTTTATATTACTCTGCTTTACCTGTAGTTCAGAGCTATCTTTGTCATAGTTGCGATCTTGCTGCGTTGGACATTCCAGGTCGACAAATCCTATGACCAGCTCCTGGTTCCATTATAAATCTACTCGCTAGAAATACTTTTCTGGTGCCTTTAACTTTCCTAACGCTACACTAAGAGTCATAGAATTTAACAGATTTCCTCTTTCAGAAATGGTATCAGTAATATGAAAATTATTGAATTCCCGTGTATTGGACTTGTATTTGAGGCTGTGAAAGGATACGGAGGAAACGCTGAACAGAAGCGTCTTGTAGTAGTTCGATTTGTTGGTGGTGCTAATAGAACGCGCAGTTATGACGGAGGAGTGTAACTACTGCTTATTGCAGGCGCTCCGGAGCAGCAGCAGCGCCTGCTTGCTATGCAACCCGCCAAGCAAGCGAGCTGAGCCGGTGTCAGCGGCGCTGGCAGAAACCCGCGGAACAAGGCGACGTCATTAGCGGGCGTCTCCGCCTGCGCCTGCAGAGGGATGCCGGCCGGGAGGCGGCGGCATTAAGTGCGACTGTCTCCGACAAGTGTCTCGGGCTCTCCAGGGAGCGGCAGAGCGGTGAGAAGAAACGGAGGCGGGGGGTGAGGGGGAGGCCGCCAGGGGTGGGGGTGGATGACGAGCGCGAGCACTGTGAAGCCAACCCTGGAGGCAAAATTCCATTTAATCAACCTGCTGCTCCCGGCCGCGCGGCGTTCCTCTCATTATACGCCAGAGTAAACGCATTTGCGGGAGCCGCTTCGTTTAAGACGTGATCCGATTTTCGCACTCACCCTTACAATGGATCCGTCACCCACTAGACGGTATTATCGCTATTCGATCCTGCTGTAGAATGATACAGCTGACGCCTGGAGATCCACGGCAAGAGAGTATCACGACACCCGTAACTCCGATGAGTTTTGTAAATGAGAAACTAGCTGCCTCTTAAAATATAGGAACTGTTACACAGACGCCAACATAATGTTCACTCGTGTATCCGTACATTGCTTTCTCTTTGTTTGACAGCTGCGTAGGCAGTTGCTGCTGACAAACCCTTAAACGAACCATTAGCAATGTAAATGTAGAGATTTACAGACGCCTACAAACTTGTGCCACCACTTCCACACTCATGCAATTACACACACACACACACACACACACACACACACGTGAGAATATAGGCGTTGGACTAAAAAGCAAGGTTGTAGAAATTGACAGGACACTGCCAACGTTGATGAGATAGATGTTGTAATCATCGGCTGGAAGTAATGTTTCATTATCTTTTCAGAAACCCAAAGAAGAAGTAGTGGTGATCCACTGCTTAACCAAATTCGAGTAATGGGGACGTGATCAAGTCAACGGCATGAGGAATGATTAATATTCAGCAACTTTTAAGTCATATTCGAATGGCAGTAATCTCTTTAATCAGTATAATAAAAAGAATCAGTCGACATAACAACTAATATGAATTTATTCTGGTGACTGATTTCAGTCAAGCATGACCATCTTCAGACAAGTAACTCCTCACTGATGTATGAAGTCAGTACTTATAGGTGCTGCACATACCAAAAATCCCCAGTCAACAACCTGAAACCAGTTACCCGAATTAATAACCATTAGTTTTGATCTAGAATGATTGTTTTTGTTATACTGATATTTGTGTGGTTTTAGCTGTCCAACGGTAGCTAAATTTGACGGGAAAATATTGTAAAACCAACTAGTAACTATCAGAAAGAAATTCATTTACGCCGGCCGTAGCGGCCGAGCGGTTCTAGGCGCTACAGTCTGGAACCGCGCGACCGCTACTGTCGCAGGTTCCTATTCTGCATCAGGCATGGATGTGTGTGATGTCCTTAGGTTAGTTAGGTTACAGTATTTCTAAGTTGTAGGGGACTGATGACCTCAGAAGTTAAGTCCCATAGTGGTCAGAGCCATTTGAACCATTTGAATCAAATTCATTTACAGGTTCTATGAGTAAGCATCATTATTGTAAACGAATACATGATAACCACTGAAGAGCAATTTCAAATTTAGTAAGCTCTCTTTCAAATTACAAAGGTAGCAGGAGTTAAATAGAGGAAGCGAAAGGCTATTTACAATTTATACAGAAACCAGATGGCAGTTATAAGAGTCGAGGGACATGAAAGGGAAGCAGTGGTTGGGAAGTGAGTGAGGCGGGGTTGTAGCCTCTCCCTGATGTTATTAAATCTGTATATTGAGCACGCAGTAAAGGAAACAAAAGAAAAGTTCGGAGTAGGAATTAAAATTCATGGAGAAGAAATAAAAGCTTTGAGGTTCGCCGATGACATTGTAATTCTGTCAGAGACAGCAAAGGACTTGGAAGAGCAGTTGAACGGAATGGAAAGTATCTTGAAAGGAGGATGTAAGATGAATATCAACAAAAGCAAAACGAGGATAATGGAATGTAGTCGAATTAAGTCGGGTGATGCTGCGGTAATTATATTAGGAGATGAGAAGCTTAAAGTAGTAAAAGAGTTTTGGTATTTGTGGAGCAAAATAACTGATGATGGTCGAAGTAGTGAGGCTATTAAATGTAGACTGGCAATGGCAAGGAAAGCGTTTCTGAAGAAGAGAAATTTGTTAACATCGAGTATAGATTTAAGTGCCAGGAAGTCGTTACAGAAAGTATTTGTATTGAATGTAGCCATGTATGGAAGTGAAACATGGACGATAAATAGTGTGGAAAGGAAGAGAACAGAAGCTATCGAAATATGGTGCTACAGAAGAATGCAGAAGGTTAGATGGATAGATCACATAACTACTGAGGAGGTATTGAACAGAATGGGGGAGAAGTGGAGTTTGTGGCACAACTTGATAAGAAGAAGGGACCGGTTGGTAGGACATGTTCTGAGGCTTCAAGGGATCACAAATCTATCACTGGAGGGCAGTGTGGAGATTACAAATCGTAGAGGGAGACCAAGAGATGAATACACTAAGCAGATTCAGATGGATGTAGGTTGCAGTAAGTACTGGGAGATGAAGAAGCTTGCACAGGATAGAGTATCATGGATAGCTGCATCAAACCAATCTCAGGACTGAAGACCACAACTGCAACAACAAGCTATACAGGTAACTGATGACTCAAAAGCACTTGTAGAAGTTGTCTCACCCCTTTTCAAAAGGCCCATGCAATATGAAACCACATAGTCAGCACAAAGATAGACCGTTTCACAATCACTTGTTGCAAGAGGTAGCACGCTATGGCCTTTATTCCACATTCCTTCTCTGCAGTGAAACATTATACTAGTAAAACTACAGGTGGGAAGGTGGAGAATTTTTGTAGGTGGAGAATTGTTGTAGTTTGCGAATTGTTCCTTAACTCCGATGTTTCAGTTGTGGTCAAGTACAGGAAAACAGAATGCTGGTATAGGTCGTACTTGTCCAGACAGATTCCATAACTGTTCCGTGTTTTGCTTAAATAAAGTAATTCCTTTATTTGATATTCTGTGTGTTGTGGTTGGCAGAAGAGCCAACACCGTGTTGCTAGAGGAGCCCGAAAGGAACGCGATTTAGCTCACGCAGGCTGGCGTGAGTTCTGAAACAGGACAAGGAAATTATAATTTAGAAAAACGGACGTAGTTCGTGGAATACTTAACTTTAATCCATTAATCACGAACGTCGCCCTTGACAATAAATGCTTCACAATATCAATAGAAACTGATAATGGTGCCTTGCTAGGTCGTAGCAAATAACGTAACTGAAGGGTATGCTAACTATCGTCTCGGCAAATGAGAGCGTAGGAGACAGTGAACCATCGATAGCACAGTCGTCTGTACAACTGGGGTGAGTGCTAGGAAGTCTCTCTAGACCTGCTGTGTGGCGGCGCTCGGTCTGCAATCACTGATAGTGGCGACACGCGGGTCCGACGTATACTACCGGATCGCGGTGTCTGGCGGTGACACCACATTCCTCCCTCGCAAATCAGCGTACGGTTGTGGCATAAGGCTTCCGCTCGCCGTGGGGAGGACCCCATGTTGACGTATGCGACGAGGTGGGGAGCCTGACAACAGGCAAGGCTGTGCCACCCGCACCCTGCCACTCGGACCGCGGGAAGCAAGGAAACGCCTGAAAACCTGCTCCAGGGTGCACGCCAACATGCGATGTATGCGCCCGTAGAGACACAGGAGGAGCCGAAGGGTTGTCCTCCATCGGGCCGGGGCACCCGACGGGCGAAGACGACATATGGTCCGGAGTGGGCAAGAGTTCCATGTCGGAGGACAACTGGTCACGGGAAGCGATCGGCGGCACGTGACCCAGGGAGGCGCCCAGCGGTTGCAATGACGCGTCCGCTGCGGGCGTCGCCGGCGGGAGAACAGGCGGCGGCGGCGGTGTCGGAGGCGCGTTGCCATGGGGCAAAATGGAAGGCAGCGTCGGTAACACCTGGGGCTGACGCGAGCCAGTAGATGGAACCCCAGGGCGCTGACCGGAGGGCACCGTCGCCGAATGCTGACGGCACCGTCACTGAAAGCGGACGGCACCGTCGCTGAAAGCAAACGGCGAGCGGCAGATCCCGTGCGACGACAGAGGCGCAGCTGGTTGAGATGCCGACGCACCTGACCAGAGGCCCCCAAAACCAGATACATAGCGCGTCCGAGGCAGCGAAGAATGCGCCCTTCGAGCCAACACCCTGAACCTCGATAGCGGCGATAGTAGACAACGTCGCCTGGAGCAAAAGCAGTTTTCTGCGGCTGCACAGGAACCTGAGGCGGCTGATGTAGCAAAGACATCATGGTTCGATGATGACGACCGTGGAGCAACTCAGCCGGCGAGCGATCATCTCGGGTCTGAGAGCGATACGAGGACAAAAAGAGCAATAACGCGTCCTCCCGAGAATGCGACTCTTTCAACTTCAACATCTGTGACTTGAAAGTCCTGACCAATTGTTCAGCGGCACCGTTTGACTGTGGCGAAAACGTCGAGGACGTCAGATGTTGAATACCATTGGTCTTGCAGAATGACTGAAATTCTGCGGACATGAATTGTGGGCCATTGTCGGAAGACCTTCAATGCAAAAGATAGCGGATAACGCTTGGATGGTGGCAGATGACGTCGTGGAAGACATACGGACAACAAAAGGAGAATTACTGAATGAATCTACCACAACCAACCATCGAGCATTCCAGAATGGACCAGCAAGATCTATGTGTAAGCGTTGCCAAGGGAAGTGGCTTTTGGCCATGCAAAGAATTTCCGCGGTGGTGCTGATTGTTGTTGGCACACACCATGCAAGAAGAGCATATATTCGTAATCGCGGCATCGATTCCGAACCAAGTACAGTGCTGACGAGCAAGTTGTTTCGTTCTCATTATACCCCAATGTCCTTGGTGGAGTAGATGTAAGACGCAGGACTGTAACGAACGTGGTACCACGACCCTGGACTGATCATTATCAGAACGCAACAGCAAAACACCACGTCGTACAAAAAGTCTCTCCTTGTGAGCAAAAAATCGGCATACCAACGGGTCCCCGATCCGTGACTTTGACAAGGGCCATTGCGTAGCAACAAAACGCAGGACGGGAGCCAGGACAGTGTCGGCAGCTGTGGCTCTAGCTACACGACGAAAATCAATTGGAAACGATTCGACCAAGTCATCGGTTTCCGCATCAATGAACATGCAAGAAAGTTTGGAGGAATCGAATGCCCTATCCTCAGCAACAGGCAAGCGGGACAATGCATCGGCGTTTCCGTGCTTAGCAGTGGACCGATACAAGATATCGTAGCGGTACTGCGTGAAGAAAATGTACCAGCGAATGAATTTCTGCGCTGTACGTGGAGGTACAGGCTTGGTCGGATGAAAAATCGAAAGTTTGTGATCCGTGATTATGGTAAAGTGACGACCATACAAGAAATCATGAAATTTTGTAACACCAGATACTAGAGCCAATGACTTTCTCGATCTGTGAATAATTTCTTAGCACAGACGAGAGCAATTTGGATGCAAAGGCAATAGGGCGATCGTGCGATCCATTTTTGTGCGCAAGCACAGCACCGATCCCGAAATCCGATCCATCCACCATCAACAAAGGGGCTTCTGGGGATCGAATGGGGTAAGGCAAGTATTGGAAAGCAACGCCGATTTCAACTGTCGAAAGGCGCGTTCGCATTCCGTCGTCCAGACGAACGGAACACCCTTACGGTGTAAGCGATGAAGCAGAGCTGAAATACAAGAGGCATGCGGCACATATTTATCATAATACGTAATGTTTCCCAGCACACTCTGTAGCTGCTTCAAATTCTGCGGCGAAGGCAAGTCTTGTATGGCACGAAGGTGCGTTGGACTTGGATGTATGCCTTGGGCATTGAGTACAAGTCCCAAGTTTGGGAAGTCACGAGCAAAAAACACACATTTGTCCTTCCGTAAGCGAAGACCATTTTGTCACAAGACCTGAAATAATGTTCTGAGATTGGCCAAATGTTCTTCTTCCGTCTTTCCAGAGATCACAATATCGTCCAGATAATTTGCTGCAGTAGGGACCGACGCACAGTTTGCAGATACTGCTGAAACAATGCAGGGGCGGATGCACATCCGAATGGCAGTCGTTTGAATCGATACAAACCAAGATGTGTGTTAACCACCACACCGCTGGGATTCTTCGTCCACCGGTATTTGCAATTACGCATCTGCGAGGTCCAACTTCGAAAAATATTTACCCGGGCACAGTTTGTCAACAAGATCATCCGGGCGGGGTAAAGGCAAAGTTGCAATCACTAGTTGTGGATTCACTGTTGCCTTGAAGTCCACACAAAGTCTCAACTTTCCGGAAGGTTTTGGCAAAATTGCTAAGGGTCATGCCCAGAGAGAAGCCTGCACACGTTCAATTACACCCTGTGATTCCAAATCGTGTAATGTTTTTGCGACCTTACCACGCAATGCGTGGGGAACATTGCGCGCTCAGAAAAATTTCGGTTGCGCGTTTACTTTAAGCTCCAAATGTGCTTTATAGTTCTTAGCGCAACCGAGGCCCGGTGCAAAAATGTCTGCAAATTCTTCACATAGTCGAGAAACACTGTCTGAAGGCACAGTCTTGTTCACTGAGAGGACCTGATTTACTATAGACAAGTTAAACAACTGAAATAAATCGAAACCAAACAAGTTCACTGCAGAAGAAGAACGAAGGACGGAAAATGACACAAGTTTTGTTTGTCCTTTATATGTTGCAAGAAGGCTGCACTGTCCTAACACTGGGATCCCTTGACCTGAATAGCTACTTAACATTTGCGGCAAGAAACGGAGGTGTGCCCAGCAGTTTGTAAGTGTCTTGATTGATCAGTGAAACTGCAGCTCCTGTATCGACCTGGAATGGAATCACTTTGCCATTAATGTCCAAGTCTACAAAAAGTTTATTGTTCTGCTGACGACAAGAGCGACTGTCTCGTGCAACGTGAATTGACACTGGGACATAACCACTTGCGACTTGACGGGAGTTCTGGAGACGTCGACGCACACTATTCTTGGGACGAACACAGTCACTGTTAGAGAGAGTGGCACTGGGCGGAGTGGAATGAACTACATGAATTTCCGTGGGCGAAGTTTCGCGAGCCTGAGTATCCTTGGTTCGATTCCGATTCCGACGCGAAGCAAGGGGGCTGGAACGGTTTTGAGTTTCCGATCTGAGCTTTTTCTGGCAAACACTCTGAACATGTCCTTTTTTATTACAAAAGAAGCAAATAGCTTGGCGTCACTGGCAATTCTCACGCGATTATTAGTAGTACACCGCGGGCATGATTTTATCACTGCAATTGCTTGCCAGCGCGGCACACGTGGCTGATAGCCTGGCGGCAGCGGCGCGGCCGGACGCGAGGGCTGTTTACTGCTCCGCGCAGCTCGCCTGGCGGGCCGGTTAACCTGACACACTGCTGGCGAAGTTTCAAATGACTCCTGAGCAAAGTCAAGTGTGTCCTGCAGATTCAATATGTCCATCACTTGTTGAAAGGAGGGATTTAGTAGTTTCAAAATCTGTTCCCTTTGTACGAACATCAGAAACGTTCTGTGCAATTGCATCACGTACCATAGTATCTGAATAAGGGAGTCCACATTGACACTCAAAAGCACAATCCCTAGAAAGGCCTTGCAAGGTTGCATCCCACTCCCGATTAGTCTGACCTGTCGTACGTTTTGTACGAAAGAAGGTATACCTTTTCGCAACTACGTTGACTGATTCTTTGAAATACGCATCTAATGCAGACAAAATTTCTTCGTAGGACAGAGTTGCTACGTCGCGTCGGGGAAATACTTTGACTATCACACGGCACGTTTGTACCCCGACGGAGGAAAGGAGAAAAGGCTGCCGCTCGTTACCTCGAATTCTGTAGGCGACGAGATGGAATCCAAATTGGGGTGACCACCCCGTTCAGCTTTCCACTGCAGCACCAAAAGGCCGAAAAGTGGGTGCAACAGCGTTTTGAGGCTGCGTTAGTGGTGAAGCGGATGCTGTCGCATCGTTTTGCATCGCACGTTGACCCTGGACGAGGGCATCAAGTAAGGCCTGCGTCTGCTGATTCTGTAAGCGATAAAATTCGGACAGTACATCTGGAGATTGAGACGAAGCCATTACACAAGTAAATCAGGGATATTTAGATAAGAACTCTTTCACTCTCGTCGCAGATGTTGTGGTCTGCAAGAGAGCCAACACCGTGTTACTAGAGGAGCCCGAAAGGCACGCGATTTAGCTCAGCCGGCCGCGGTGGTCTCGCGGTTCTAGGCGCGCAGTCCGGAACCGTGCGACTGCTACGGTCGCAGGTTCGAATCCTGCCTCGGGCATGGATGTGTGTGATGTCCTTAGGTTAGTTAGGTTTAAGTAGTTCTAAGTTCTAGGGGACTAATGACCACAGCAGTTGAGTCCCATAGTGCTCAGAGCCATTTGAACCATTTGATTTAGCTCACGCAGGCTGGCGTGAGGTCTGGAACAGGACAAGGAAATTATAATTTAGAAAAACGGACGTAGCTGGTGGAATACTTAACTTTAAGCCATTAATCACGAACGTCGCTCTTGACATTACATGATTCACAATATCAATAGAAACTTATAATGGCGCCATGCTAGGTCGTAGCAAATGACGTAGCTGAAGGCTATGCTAACTATCGTGTCGGCAAATGAGAGCGTAGAAGTCAGTGAACCATCGCTAGCAAAGTCGGCTGTACAACTGGGGCGAGTGCTAGGAAGTCTCTCTAGACCTGCCGTGTGGCGGCGCTCCGTCGGCAATCACTGATAGTGGCGACACGCGTGTCCGACGTATACTACCGGACCGCGGCCGATTTACAGGCTACCACCTAGCAAGTGTGGTGTCTGACGGTGGCACCACACTGTGCGTCTTTAGTAGGTTTTTCTGATTAATCTTTTAGTGTTTAAAGTTTCTCAGTTGCACACAAACAAACAACCTTAACCAAATGTGTAATTCAGTTATAGTCAGATGGAATATAGACACTCAGTATCAGGCAAATGTTTGGTTATGTACTACAGAAGCGAGAGCAGTTTCCAATATAAGATACACAACATTAAACAACTTTCAGTGCGACTGGGAGTAACAGGTAATGTCCTGTTCAACACATTGGAACATGGCTTGTCGCGGTACGAATGTAAATTCTGAAAATGTTGATATTTTAAAATGTACGTGTTAAAAATAGAGTAAACAATTTTCTTCTTTTAATGAGCAACTTATATTGCCTTAAGGATACCGAATTTTTTATTTCATATGGCTCTGAGCACTATGGAACTTAACATCTCTGGTCATCAGTCCCTTAGAACTAGTTAAACCTAACTAACCTAAGGACATCACACGCATCCATGCCCGAGGCTGGATTCGAACCTGCGACCTTAGCAGTCGCGCGGTTCCGGACTGAGCGCCTAGAACCGCTAGACCACCGCGGCCGGCACTTTTTAATTAGTCGCATGAGCTTTCGTTACGATAACGACGGGTGACGCGGTATTACATGGACTCCACACGGCTACGGAAACATTTCGGAGCCACACCAACCGGCGATAGTTCGCCTTACGTCCACAAAGTATTCTGCGATAGGTTTCAGGTCGATCAGAGCCCAAAAACTTTGCTCCATCTATCTTTGCCAGATAGTACCTACATCCGCATAAACCACATACTCACTACCAATGTTACCCGTGTCTTATGCAGTTCGGTAGTTTACCACAGTCCATAGCGGTAGGCACATCATACCACTATTATAGATTTTCTTTACCAGTCCATTCCAGCACTCAGGGAAACAAAATGGTTCAAATGGCTCTAAGTACTATGGGAATTAACATCTGAGATAATCAGTCCCATAGACTTAGAACTACTTAATCCTAACTAACCTAAGGACATCACACACAACCATGCCTGAGGCAGGATTTGAACCTGCGACCGTAGCAGGAGCGCAGTTCCGGACTGAAGCGCCTAGAACCATTCGGCCACAGCGGCCGGCCAGGGAGAGAAAAATATATGTCTACACGCTTCTGTACACGCCTTAATCCCACTTATGTCATGATCCTACGCGTCACGTACGATAATGGCAGTGTAACAGTCTTCACTATCTTCTCTGAAGCGAGGCTGTACAAATTCACCAAATACAGGTTTACAAGAACTGTGCAGTGTTTCTTCCAAGGACAACATTGCTAACAATTTCAAACAGTGCAACAATAATTTGCAGCTGGTCACACTAACATGTAGTATATGATTTCCTTTACAACTTGTTCTAGGCGCTTCAGTCCGTAACCACAAGGCTGCTACGGTCGCAGGTTCGAATCCCGCCTCGGGCGTGGATGTGTGTGATGTCTTTAGGTTAGTTGAGTTTAAGTAGTTGTTAGTCTACGGGACTGAAGACCTCAATTGTTCAGTCCCATAGTGCATAGAGCCATTTGAACCATCCTTTAAAAATGCACTGCACTTTCACGGAATTCTTGCAACAAAATTTGAGTCTTCAATTCGCCGTCCCTATTACTACATTAATGTGATCATCTGAAACCTCTGACTCAATGCTACGAAAGTGAACAGTACAGAGAGAGAGAGGACTGAGTGGAATATTACTAAAGTGTTTCAAACTAGTATGAAAAACGAAATGATGATCTCAGAGTTTCGTAGGAATAGTCAGATCATACCTACAACAATAGCGGGAAAAATTATTTTTATTTCACATTACCACCGTTGTCAGAGGCTCAAAAAGCATTTAACTATAAGCAGAAAGAAGTTTTGATCATTTGCCAAGTAACAAAAATGTCTGAAAGATAGCGAATAAATTTTATGTCTGACCAAAAATAATTTATCCTGGACAACTCTTCACAATTCATGGACGAATTTACATTTACAAACAGCTTGAAGAAACAAGAAAATTTGTTTTTGTATCCAGTGGCATGAGTACGACTCTAATATTCTCATTAATATTCATTCTAATTATGCATACATATCCTATAAACTCTCTCATTATACACCATTTACATGAAAGATTCGTTCAGATGGCTTATGAAACATGTGTCTAATTACGTAACTTCTCATAGACAACATTGTCACAGGAAACAAATTTGTATGGAACGGGAAGGAAAGTACACTTTTTACAGACATCCCAAGGCTATCAATACTGACTGAGAGTTACAATGTAGCAATGAGTGCCCTTTTGAGTTATGTGACATTCAGCTGTTCGATACAGGTCTGGCACTCAAGAGAACTAGAGAACTCATTCAAAAATTTCAGAAAATATTAACTACTGGTAACAGCTCACATTCCGTGAAACGATCTCCGTACTACGTGGTGGAATCTGTTGTGTAGTATTTCATACATAACAGTAACAAGAGATGGACGACCGGTTGGAGCAGCAGCTACCGTCGTAGGAAAGCTGGACCGGAGCAGAAATAGTTAGCGAACAAGTAAATACGATAAACAGAAGTTTTACTTAACTTGTAATTTTCTCCAAGTGTGCAAAGGCTCTTTACAAACAAACGTGCAGCACTAAAGTCGAGCTATTGCCATAACAACAAGACGATTATATGGAGTGGTTCTCGTATCTAATGCGTGAGCGATAGTCAGCGCAGCGGCTGAGCTGTGTCTCGCTGACGATTCCATTGATACTGGGCCTTGCCTTGCCTTGTAGCAAAAGGATCGTGTACCTGCCACTAACCATCCTATATCGCAGCGGTAGAAAGCGCTCACGGTACGGAGCCGCTGCAGTTGTGGCTCAGTGGACAAAATTTGTAGGTGGTGTAATGAATGTCAGCTACCTCTAAATGTGGAAAAATAGAAGTTAAAGCGGATCAGTAGGGAAAATAAACACTTAATGTAGAGTTCCTACTTATGAATGTCGCGCCTGACAAAGTCACGTCGTTTAAATATCTGGGCGTAACGCTGCAGAGCGATGTGAAATGGAACGAGCATGTAATGATTCATGTAGGGAAAGCGAATGGTCAACTTCAGTTCAGTGGGAGAATTTTAAGAAAGTGTGGTTCATCTGTAAAGGGGACAACATATAGGACGCTACTGCGACCTATTTGGAAATTTGTGGTAAATGCTATGGGACCGAACTGCTGAAGTCATCGGTCCCTAGGCTTATACATCACATAATCTAACTAACTTCCGCTAAGGACAACACACACATCCATGCCCAAAGGAGGACTCGAACCTGCGACGGGGGAGCCACGCGAACCGTGGCCAGGTGCCCTAGACCGCACGGCTACCACGCGTGGCTATTGCGGCCTATTCTTGAATACTTCTCAACTGTATGTAACCCATACTAAGTGGTATGAAAGAAAAACATCGAATTAATTGAGAGGCGGGCAGCTAGAATTGTTACCACTAGGTTCGAACAACAGGCTGACTGTAGAACGGTCATACCGCCGCCAACCTGCAATTCGGGTAAGTACCAAGAAGAACGTGAAATCAGGGCTCATATGGAGGCATATTGACAGTCGTCTGCGAGAACAGCAGGCTAGGAAACGACTAGCAGTGGTAAAAGGTACCAACGACCAAGCATCATACTTTGCACAGTATGTATGTAGATCTAGATGTAGACGCAGATATTCGCGTAGGTTATGTATGGAAAGTTATTGAATTACAATGAAACGACGAGTAGGTGACAAAGTGGTGAAAATACACTCCTCATGGCAGGACATGGCTGTAGGAGTGTTGTTCGATATGTAAAGCAAGATGGACGCCGATATGTGGAATATCTGAAAAAAGGGTACCATTCTGGGGGAAGCACAAGTGTTTCGGAGCGCACAAGTCACTGTACATCGTTGAATACAGAATTCGAGCTAGATAACTTCCCCGACGGCGAAGCATATTGGGTCGTTGACAGTAGCACGACAGTGAACTAACGTTGAGATCTTGGTCATCAAATTCGTCTGATTTGGAGCGGCCACAACTTATCAGCTCGTAGATTACGGGAAGTTCGGGACTGTGAGTAGACATCAATTGACGTATGCCTCAGGCTACCAACCACTTGTCGGATCCTTGCCTTTGAATCGTTCCTTAATTGCGTTCCAAATATGGCTCATGACGATATTAAGGAGATGGTCATTTGGCTCAGCAGAGTAGCTAAGCATTGGACAAAATGGAACGTTTGCGATAGTGTTAATACACATTTTTCAATTTTATTATGCTGTGCTATGAACAATGAAACTGTGTCGGACCAGGTGGCACTATCGTCAAAATTAAGAAAAGTATCGTACGAGCTATGGGAATACTGATAAGTTTCTAGCTTATGTTAGTGATGTGTGTCAGAGAAACAAGCTGATTTTTAATATGAGACAGTTGTATCGGGATATCAAAAAAAGAATATATCACAAAGAACCTACAACCCGAATAATGGTCGTTAGCCCCTAAGCATGTCCTTACAAAAGATAGAGAATTTACACATAATTCCAAAATATGTCGACGTTCGCGTATTAGACTGTCACAGAATTGTTTGTCAGATGTGGTCAGGCACGCCTTTAGCTTATTGCAGAGAACCTGCGTCGGTGGAATACTTTTCCCTCATTCCTCTAACAGTTCACAGCTCAGATAAGTAAAACAGTTTCACTAGTCCTAAGCATCACAAGCAGCGAATTCTTTTTGGTTGGTCTATGTACTAACTCACTTTTTCCTTTCGGTCAGCTACCATCACTCAACCTAATATAAGGGGAGATGAAATAGTTTCCATTTGAAGAGGGCTTCCAGCAGGATAAAATCGCCGTGAGCATTGGGCAATGTTTCCATCGACCCAATACCTTGAAGATACCCGTTTGGTAAAACATCATGTCATGCTGCGTGAAGAGGTGCACAGCTGCCTGCTGCACATGCTCGTCCAACAGGAACCGTCGACAAATCATGACATTTTTAAAGGGGCCGAAAGCGTGATAATCGCTTGGAAGGTGGGTGCTCTAGTGTCTACCACTCGAGTTGGCATAACTGCTTCGTTACGACCCCTGCAATATGGGGACGTGCGTTTTCATGAAGCAGCAGCATTCTACAACGGTGTTTTCGACAAATATACTGCTCCAGATACACTTTCATTCTGCAATAGACGTCTAACGGTGTCTGTCCTTCGGCAACCATGGAAAGAATAACGGCACTTTGGTCCTACTTGGACGCATTTGCTGATAATGACGTCATAGTTCACGTTTTTGCATTTACCGCACTCGCGTCGGAAAGACACGAATACAACACTAATCCCTTGCTACATTTCGATGGTTATACACACGCATCGGTGTCTTGCTACGTTGCGTATATGGTGCAGCAATCGCCCTCAAACGGAAACTTTTTAATCACCCCTTATATGACGTCGGGCAAAATCGACCAACTTCTGGAACATGTAAAAAAGTCTACTGATTTTAGGTTGATAAATAAAGAGGTTTACCCCTGCCCATGATACATCCAGTTTGTAACAAAAGAGCGTTTTGCATAAATAAACGTTCATATTCTCAGATACTTTACGTCCTATAGTGCTTCCTCCAGACTGTGATCAGTGAAATACTGCCACGCAGTAAAGAACGAAATACATGGTCTGGCACAAAACGTGTTTGCATCATAGGGTTTGTGCAATAACGGGTAAAAATATACTTGAAACCGAAAAACTTTGGGCATATCACGTGTAACCAGTAAGTGAGGAACAGCCACCGCATGGAAACACATTTCGTTACAGAAACTAAAGTTCTAAAATTGACGACGTAATAACGTAGGTTGTAAACTTTCCCAGGGAAATTAATGCTCACGTTGGCAAAGCCAAGACTATCATTACATCCACCCCCTACAAAGAAATAGCCATTCATATCTCTATACAATTAAATTCTGTTCACAGATCCTGACAACTGGTGAATTTACAAAAGGAATGGTCGCAATCAAAAACCTATATCATGTGTACTTAGCAAGAATATAAATTTAATACGTATTTCTCTCCCAGAAATCACTGCTCCATGATCTTATGGAGAAATCAATGTTTTCAGGAGGGTGTGCACTATTAGACAGTGCTATCAACATCATTATTTTATTAATTTCATTAAAATCCCATAAAAGCGGTGACTATTAGGAAAATCTGTTGATGTTCAAACTCTGTGTGTGGCGCACACGGTCAATGAGGAATACATTTATCTAAATGTCTTTGCGTTGGCGCACCATGCACCCTGTGCCTAAATAAGTATTTGCCCTCACCGTAAAGACATAACAGATTTTGGGGAGAGCAGATTTCATTCAGAACTGGTCATACGGACTACGTTTTTAGTAGTGGAGGCACGCTGCTCAAGTTACAAAAGTGGTGGGGTACCACGTTCTGTCTAGCTCGCACAATTACATCACTGACGCAGTTCACAAATTCGTTTCGCCTCTACGTTTACACTGGCGCAGTAGTATGCCGTCTAACTAGAAACCAGCGTGCTGTGACGCGCAATACCTAGATGTCAGATTCACATAACTACGTCACAACGAGAGATATGGCATCGAACGACTCTTGAGTACAGACGGAAAACGTGTAAGGTGACTGTCTGCTACTTCAAGAGCAATCTCTGTAACTGTTAACACACGTAATCCCACTGTGAGACATAACAGGCAGTGTTTTTATTGAAAAGTTTTGGCTGTTTTCTATAGGACCATGATCGTACCCATGCATGCACCTCTTTGTCCGTATTAAATCGCACGTGTTGAGATGATTACTTCCACTACACTGCAGAAATTTCTAAGGGGTAGCCTTTACATACCTTCCATAGAGTTCCGACCTCTCCCCATGTGACTTCTATTTCTTTTGGAGCCTTAATGAAAGACGTTCGAGGTCGTCGACTTTCTTCTGACGAAGAGATGAACGCCTGGAAACTGCTAACATTTTTCAAACAAGGCATTGATATACGGGTCACACAGTGGGATACAAACAATTTACTTGGCCTTGTTTCATCTGCGTGAGTGTCATTTCGGCTGCCCATTGTATCTGAATTCTTGAAATCTTCCACGGTATTGAAATGTGGATCGATCACAAAGCGGCATCAGTTGCACTTTTGAACGCTTTTACTAGTGTGCAAAGACAAGGTCTATCTCGAAATCTGGCAGAAAATCGTAAGAGATCCTGGTCGTACGTGAAGTTCGCCAGTGACAAGACAATATAAGTATCTTGAATGCTCGATAGCGATGACAATGTTACCGATGATGTTGTTGTGGTCTTCAGTCCTGAGACTGGTTTGATGCAGCTCTCCATGCTATTCTATCCTGTACAAGCTTCTTCATCTCCCAGAACCTACTGCAACCTACATCCTTCTGAATCTGCTTGGTGTATTCATCTCTTGGTCTCCCTCTACGATTTTTACCCTCCACACTGCCCTCCAATACTAAATTGGTGATCCCTTGATGCCTCAGAACATATCTTACCAACCTATCCCTTCTTCTAGTCAAGTTGTGCCACAAACGTCTCCTCTCCCCAATCCTATTCAACACATCCTCATTAGTTATGTGATCTACCCATCTAATCTTCAGCATTCTTCTGTAGCACCACATTTCGAAAGCTTCTATTCTCTTCTTGTCTAAACTATTTGTCGTCCATAGTGCCATGAAAACAGAGTTACAGACCAAGGAGTTCCAAAATACGATATTCAAAGAACAAGAAGTAAATGTTCCAGAATTCATATAAAAAACTGCTGTTAATAAAATGTAGAATTAGGTATCCTCAGGTTAGCGAAGCTACTCAGATCAGTTAATAAAGGTAAGTTTCATTTTCCCCATTGTATATCCATTAGATTAATTTCACGGTACGCTGGTATAACAGCTCCATATTTAGCAGTATATACACCTGCTAGCTCAGACAAAAGATCTGTACCAAAACACTGAAGAAATGCACAGGTCCGAAAAGACTCAAAAGAGGAATTATCAATTGAAGTAATGATCTATATCTCTGACATCGATTTGAAGTAGTACACTCCTGGCAATTGAAATAAGAACACCGTGAATTCATTGTCCCAGGAAGGGGAAAATTTATTGACACATTCCTGGGGTCAGATACATCACATGATCACACTGACAGAACCACAGACACATAGACACAGGCAACAGAGCATGCACAATGTCGGCACTAGTACAGTGTATATCCACCTTTCGCAGCAATGCAGGCTGCTATTCTCCCATGGAGACGATCGTAGAGATGCTGGATGTAGTCCTGTGGAACGGCTTGCCATGCCATTTCCACCTGGCGCCTCAGTTGGACCAGCGTTCGTGCTGGTCGTGCAGACCGCGTGAGACGACGCTTCATCCAGTCCCAAACATGCTCAATGGGGGACAGATCCGGAGATCTTGCTGGCCAGGGTAGTTGACTTACACCTTGTAGAGCACGTTGGGTGGCACGGGATACATGCGGACGTGCATTGTCCTGTTGGAACAGCAAGTTCCCTTGCCGGTCTAGGAATGGTAGAACGATGGGTTCGATGACGGTTTGGATGTACCGTGCACTATTTAGTGTCCCCTCGACGATCACCAGAGGTGTACGGCCAGTGTAGGAGATCGTTCCCCACACCATGATGCCGGGTGTTGGCCCTGTGTGCCTCGGTCGTATGCAGTCCTGATTGTGGCGCTCACCTGCACGGCGCCAAACACGCATACGACCATCATTGGCACCAAGGCAGAAGCGACTCTCATCGCTGAAGACGACACGTCTCCATTCGTCCCTCCATTCACGCCTGTCGCGACACCACTGGAGGCGGGCTGCACGATGTTGGGGCGTGAGCGGAAGACGGCCTAACGGTGTGCGGGACCGTAGCCCAGCTTCATGGAGACGGTTGCGAATGGTCCTCGCCGATACCCCAGGAGCAACAGTGTCCCTAATTTGCTGGGAAGTGGCGGTGCGGTCCCCTACGGCACTGCGTAGGATCCTGGTCTAGGCGTGCATCCGTGCGTCGCTGCGGTCCGGTCCCAGGTCGACGGGCACGTGCACCTTCCGCCGACCACTGGCGACAACATCGATGTACTGTGGAGACCTCACGTCCCACGTGTTGAGCAATTCGGCGGTACGTCCACCCGGCCTCCAGCATGCCCACTATACGCCCTCGCTCAAAGTCCGTCAACTGCACATACGGTTCACGTCCACGCTGTCGCGGCATGCTACCAGTGTTAAAAGACTGCGATGGAGCTCCGTATGCCACGGCAAACTGGCTGACACTGACGGCGGCGGTGCACAAATGCTGTGCAGCTAGCGCCATTCTACGGCCAACACCGCGGTTCCTCGTGTGTCCGCTGTGCCGTGGGTGTGATCATTGCTTGTACAGCCCTCTCGCAGTGTCCGGAGCAAGTATGGTGGGTCTGACACACCGGTGTCAATGTGTTCTTTTTTTCATTTCCAGGAGTGTATTTTGGAATAAGTACTGTGTTGTAACATTATGAATTACCTTGAAGAAAACTATATGTTGACACGATTTCAGCAAATATTGTTCTTCTGCAAAACAACTACTTCTTCATTCTGATCAAGTATTCTGTGCTATCGGCAAGGGATCTCAAATAAATGCTACTTTTCAAGGTTCCAGAATGTTTTTGATGCCTTTCCTAGTCCACCTCTCTTATCAAACTCCGTTCCTATAGAATAAGGTTTCAGTTGCTTTGCCGGATTCGTCATTTCGTAGGAACTGGCAGAAAGTCATAGAGTGACGTACAAGTGGTGGCTATTGTATTCCAATTAACTACTGTAGGCTTTCTGCTGTTTCTAACTTATGTTAATGATTTAGAAGACAGTTGGAGTAGCCGTATTAGATTGTTTGCACATGTTATCATTCCCCGTCAAGTAAAGGCACAGGTGGATCTCAGTCTATTGGAAAATGATTTGGTATGAAAAGTGGGAGTTGACCTAAATAATGAAAAGTGTTACTTCACAATCATTCGAAGAAAAAAAGGTTACCAAATATGAGCTCTAAAATACATACTTTAAGAGTTTTGAGCACTTTTCCTTGTTCACTACTGTGAAACACATCTCTTCTACTGAACAGAAGCTGACTCTCCTTAAGATATGCACTGTCTACATGTTTACACAACAATTTTTCTTGCTTTGATATATGTTACCTCGTCACAAAATACTGCAAGCAAGGAGCTTGTAGTAAAAAAGTGTTTCACAGTATTTAAGATGATGAATTACTCATAGTTCTTAAGGTGAGTTATATGTTTCCTACATTTATTGCTTTGAATGATCATTCCTAACATATCCCTGGATATTGACCATCTCTCCTGGGACATTCCGTAGACGTCATCGTGATGCATGAGACCGGTGTTGATATACAACAATAGGCGACTGTCTACTCGTATCAGAGATTTAAGATTCGCTAATTGCGGTTGTAGTGGACCAAGATTCCGCTAGGTCAAGTGCTGAAAAAGTGTTTCTCGTTGTTAAGTAGTAGGTTGGTTGGTACTGATTACTCTTTATTACCACAGGGACAGGTGTCACATCCATAGCATGGTGTCTGTCGTGTGTTTTCCTCGTTACTTCGGTAAAAAGGACTTCTTCCTTCCCTCTAGGAGGAAGGGTTTGTCCTGGGTTTTCTCATTGTAATAGAATGGTGTCAAAATCTGTCTCACTTTCGGAAAAATCTTGTAGCTCCATGATATCTTCCAGAGTCTCTGATAGTTTGAGTTGTCTGGGGCGGTTTCATGACTCTCGGCCGGCTTCCGTTACCAGCAGAGTTCCCCGAAGTAGGCCTCTTGAGAATATCGCGTATCAATCGCTCTTTTTCTTCAGTCAGTTTGCTGATTTTGAGTTAGTAATGTTGTGGCTGGCGTCTCAGTCTTAGTAGGCGCGGCGGAGTGTGGAGATAGTCTACTCACATTGCCTCCCCTTACACTTCTATCTAGCCTTAGGCTGCAAGACGAGGGCTTCACTTGCCACAGCAGGCCTTTTCCCTGGATCTGTATATTACTCTCGTTTGCAGCAGCGCTCCTAATGAAATAAAACTAACGGACAACTACTACAAGTTTTATTGGTTTTCCGTATTGAATGTGAGGTGGCAGCGAGAAGAAACAGACACTATAAGTGTTAAAAAAAAACAACAGAGAAAGTCTCGTTGCGTTAAATATCACATTATACGATTCTCGACCATGTAACGCTGAGAGAAAGTAAATACAATGCATGTGTTCTTTTAGAAATAAAAGAGGGAAAACGCTGTGTGCATAGTGGCCTTGCGGTGCACGGAACGGCGGACTTAATGTGGACGGCAAACCAGCAGCGTTACGACTGCCTGTTCCCAGGAGCAGCGCCCGCTCCATACGTAATGGAAGTAACCCCTCACAGCGGCCGGCACTTATTCTTTCCCTTCGCTGTTTGTTTCCAGGAGCGCGCTGCAGGAGAGCAGCTCGACTGGAGAGTCCGGGCAGTAAATGTGGTTTTAGTGGCTGCACATTTGAATTCAACTTGGTCCGTTTTCTAATTACCGCAGCTTGTGGACCAGCTCTACCTGTGCTACTCCAGGTCCGGGGCGTTTCCTTTCTCCGGTTTAAATGCGAAAAAGGAAAGTCCCTCTTGGTGTTTGCTTAAGTAGTAAGAGACCCGGCTGCACTGACGATCCTACCGTTCGTGGATATTCTTTTCTGATCGTCGTTCAGCAAACATAATTGCGTCTGCCGTTGCACATTACAGTCAGCATGCCTGATTACGGCAGTTTATGTTAATTAGTTACTGATCGAAACGATTTCTTACTGTATACACTAAGTAACGAATCTGCATTACAGGGACTTCTGTTCGGTAATAGATTAGGATACATTATCTTACTAGCGACATCTATGCTTCGTCTCATTTTTCACTTACATGTTTCCAAAAATTTTAAATCAGAGATCCAAGAAGGGAGCCTTAGGGATCAATACATTGTGCAGGAACATTTATTTGAACTTTCGAATTTATTTAAAATTTTACATTTTTCATATTTTTGTATGTTTAAGAAATCTACTCTTAGTTTCCATTTTAAGAGCATTCATTCGACTGTGGAGACTTTCATTTTTTCTATTTGTTTGTCATGAAATCTCCACTATAAGATTCTGTCCAAAATATGTGATTATTTACCATCTACGAATTTAATTTATGTCCTAAGCATTTTCTTGGTAAATGATGAGCTACAGAGGAGAATTTTAACCGACAGGAAGAAGATGCTGTAATTAGCTTTTCACAGCATTCACACAAGGATGGCGCCGGTGGCGACGCCTACAAGGTGCTGACATGAGGAAAGTTTTCAACCAATTTCTCGATTACAAAACAGCAGTTGACCGGCGTTCCTGGTGAAACGTTGTTGTGATACCTCGTGTAAGGAGGAGAAATGCGTACCATCACGTTTCCGACTCTGATAAAGGGTTGTAGCCTATCGCGATTGCGGTTTATCGTATCGCGATATTGCTGCTGGCTTTCGTCGAGATCGAATGACTGTCAGCAGAATATGGAATCGGTGTGTTCAGGAAGGTAATAGGGAAACACCGTGCTGGACCCCAACGGCCTCGTTTGACTAGCAGTCAAGATGACAGGCATCCTGTCCGCATGGCTGTAACGGATAGTGCAGCCACGTCTCGATCCCTGAGTCAACATATGGGGACATTTGCAAGATAACAACCATGTGTACGAACATTTCGACGACTTTTGCAGCAGCTTGGACTATCAGCTCGGAGACAATGGCTGCGGTTACCCTTAACGCTGCATCACAGACACGAGCGCCTGCGATGG
This sequence comes from Schistocerca gregaria, assembly GCF_023897955.1. NCBI lineage: Eukaryota > Metazoa > Arthropoda > Insecta > Orthoptera > Acrididae > Schistocerca > Schistocerca gregaria. Next base: position 368,241,959 of record NC_064926.1, read on the forward strand.
TGTACTCTAAGACGAACCTAGGTGCATGAATGATAAAATGTAATTTTGTCGGATAAATCCTAGTTTAGTTTACAGCATAATGATAGTCGCATCCGTGTTTGGCGACATCAAAGTAAACGCACATTGGAAGTGTGTATTCGTCACCGGCATACTGGCGAATCACCCGGCGTGATGGTATGGGGTGCCATTGGTTACACGTCTCGGTCACCTCTTGTTCGCATTGACGGCACTTTGAACAGTGGGCGTTACATTTCAGATGTATTACGACCCTTGACGTAAACGCTACATTTCAGCAGGATAATGCACGACTGTACGGGCCTTTCTGGATACAGAAAATGTTCGACTGCTGCCCTGGCCAGCGTATTCTCCAGATATGTCACCAAATGAAAATGCCTGGTCAATCGTGGCGGAGCAACAGGCTCGTCACAATACGCCAGTGACTACTTTTGATGAACTGTGGTATCGTGTTGAAGCTGCCTGGGTAGCTGTACCTGTACAACTATCCAAGCTCTGTTTGACTCAATGCCCAGGCGTATCAAGGCCGTTATTACGGCCAGAGGTGGTTGTTCTTGGTACTGATTTCTCAGGATCTATGCACCCAAATTGCGTGAAAATGTAATCACATGTAAGTTCTACTATAATATATTTGTCCCATGAATACCCGTTTATCTTCCGCATTTCTTCTTGCTGTAGCAATTTTAATTGCCAGTAGTGTAGTTTATGCAACTACCCATACTGGACCTTTTATTCAACAGAATCGTTTCGCAGTATTCCCTGATATATATTAAAAAATGTCTGCTAGTTCAGACGACAAAATGTTACTCTTGAAATTAAACCATTTTTTAAATATTTAGTTGATGTGATTGTGGGTATGGGACTGGGTACTTGTATTAACACCCTGCATGTAGCCGTAGAGTTTGTGTGGCCGTCCGGTGTGGTCGAGCGGCTCTAGGGGTTACAGTCTGGAATCGCGTGGCTGGTCCGGTCGCAGTTTCGAATCCTGCCTGGGGCAAGGATGAGTGTGATGTCTTTAGGTTAGTTAGTTCTAATTTCTAGGGAACTAATGACCTCAGAACTTAAGTTCCATAGTGCGCAGAGCCATTTGAACCATTTTTAGAGTTTATGGGGCACAGTACTTTGAGTAACAACTCACATTCCCCCCTTCCCCCTGGTCCCCTCTCACTCCCTCGGCCCTTCACTCTCATTTCCCATTTGCGAACTATGTGACTGATAATTTCTGCCTGGCCATTTACCAAACTGTATTAAAGGTGCTTGCCTGTTACACGGGCTGCCCATAAATTCCCGCTATCATTTCAAGAATTCGTAACTTGAAAACAATTAGTGAGAGACAATTGATATTTGCTATAAATAAATAGTTGGCGAGCTCTAAAAATTGATACATTAATGCTTTTTTGTAGAGTTGCCTTGGAGAGCATCCAAATGGCGCCAAACAAGGAGAAGACGCAGTGTGTCATTCAGAACACACAATACCAGTCAGTGACAATGGTACTGCGTAATTATCGACGCCACTATGAGAGATATCACGGGCTACGTTAAGCATACTGAGGTAGTCAGGAAACATTATAAAGAGAGGCAGTGTTAAACATCTTTCTGGAAGGAGACGTTCCCCCTGTCTTAAACACGTGTTGACACACTACATGCTGCATTTCAAGGCAGCCAACAGATGCCAATTCCTCATGCATCACGCACACTGCCGGAAGCACGATCACCTGTCCTCAGAGTGCTACGTAAGTGTACATCAAGTATGAAGAAGGGGTAGGACCAGCAACACTGATAGCGAATTTTTCATTGTAATTTCGTCACAATTGAGTTTTGTAAGTTGGCGACTAGTTCTATCTACGAAGATCATTTTTATGCAAGTCCTATTACAGCGGCACTAATAGTGCCTAATATTCGCCTGGAACTACAAAAGTAGACTCGCCGTTTTGTCAGTTGACGTGTTCCCCGGAACAAAGATTATAAAAATTCTATTACGTATATGTGTGTGTGTGTGTGTGTGTGTGTGTGTGTGTGTGTGTGTGTGTGTGTGTGAGCGTGTGTGAAAGCAACCATTTATTATGTGTGTGAAAGCAACCATTTACTACATTACATATATGTTATGGAATTATTATAATCTTTGTTCTGGGGTACACGTCAACTGACAAAACGGCGATTCTACTTTTGTCGTTGTGGCTTCCACCACACTCCGTCAAGACAGAAAAATTCGAAACAGACAAGCAAAGAGTTTGAGAGTCGTCAAAACTGTTCTCAGTACACCTACAGAAAGTTTTGAGATCTGGAAACTGGGAGAAGAAAGGAACAAGAGGTACTGGAGTGTATGTGAACAACCTTTGATTCGCCGGTGACAGGTTATTTACTCATGACGTAGAAAACATACAGAAACGAACAGAACAACGTAATACATAGTTTGTAATAAGATCTGTAAATAAATTACAGTAAACAAATAAAAAAGAATAGTCAGCACATAGAGAAGACAACAGTATAAATCAGCACGCAACTGTGGAAATACTTTGGCCAGAGTGTAAAACCGATAAATGTGGAAATAAAAATAAAAATTTACCGGCGTGATTTTAGTCCTTAAAATTAGTTTTAATAACCACAACTAAAATCTCTTCTAGCTGCAAAAAAATTTTGGTTTTTATTCGGTGATCGATTTTGAGACTTAACGCCTCATCTTCAAATGTAGCTATGCACAGTTTCCAGTTCTTGGGTTGGACTATATATATCATGAACGTCCATCTTAATGGATTGCTGGGAGAGCATCCGTTTATTACATAATAATAATAATAATAATAATAATAATAATAATAATAACAATTATAATAACTAAAATAGCATCGATGTTCAAAGGTGAGCAGGCACATCTCAAGATGGGACGTGAATTCCCGACATCTATCGTGGAATTAGTAGTTATAGAATCACCTTTGTAGCTGGACGTTATTTTAGCCACTGTTATTAAAAAGAGATATAGCATCCATACCAGTCGACTACAATAGATTTCAACACGTAAATAGGAGATTTTCAAATACAAATTTTATCTTCGTCTGAAAAGGAAACGTTACAATCGAGCGTTACCCGACTGGCCTTAAGTCTGTGAGAGACTTGCTATTAAAATAAGAACCATTCAGACGCTTATTACAAGTCAGCTAGAAAAGCTGAGATGAATGTTGGGGATCATTAGATTAGAAAGGAAATCATACGAATGGCTGGAGGAACAAACTAGAGAGGTCGACTTAATGACTGCGACTTAACTGAAATTGTTCTGTGGGATATGGAGCCGTTGAACAGACAGTGCATGGTTCTTGGACATTCTTTTACATAAGACAAGAAAAGACCGATGCGACGATGTGATGGAAGCTGTGTAGTTGATACGAGAACACTTAGATGTATATAGATAAAAAGTTTAATGGCATGTAAAACAATGGAGGAAGTCTTTCTTTTGCATTGGTTTTCAAGTTACCCACTAAATGGTTTATCATTAATTCCCTAGTGTTATTCAAGTATACTTCTAAATTATGTACAGATCTGATAAGGGTAGATAATTTTAACGTTTTTTTGAATGTTGTTTATATATGCATGTCGCCTTATTCCTCTTGTTAGTCATTTAGTAATAGAGCCATTTGCTTTACTACTTTTTGGATTAGATTTTTGTTCATTAGCGGCTCATGTAGAACATTTCCATCAATTTATTGTATTCCTGCACAAATCATTTACATTTTGTGTCGATACCTCACCCAAGAGGTAGAGGGACGTAATTTCAACTTAAGACTGTAATATCTAGGCGTGGCTTCGTTTTCTGAAGAAATGCGGCAGTACAATTTCAGCCCATGGATGGTATAGTCATATCCATTTCGCTTTTAAGGGAAATCGAAAGTAAATGCGACTATCGCAGCTGGATACCACTCGTTAATCTTCTTCCACAGGCCGTGAATGTACGTCTACATCGGCATCTAATACATGTACGCTTCACAATCCACCTTGAAGAGTATGGTGGATGGAAATTTGTGAATCTCCATCACCTTCAACACTTCCTAGTTCTAAGCGCGAGGAGTCTATGGGAAGCCGATTTTTGGAGGTCAGCTCTGTGAACTCGAATCTGTCTAATTTTACTTTCATGGTCTTTACTTGAGGTGTGCGTTGGAGGTGGCACTGTGTTGGTGTACTCCTCTAGAAACCTACGCTCTCACCATTTTAACGGGAACTTTGTCGAGATGCAGAATTCCTTTCTTCCAGCGTCTGTAATAGGAGTTGGCTGAGCTTCTAAGGGACGCTTTCGTGCTCAGTAAATGTATTTTGGCCGAAAAACGATACTATTATATGAATCTTCTGTGCTTCCTCTAACGATACAACGTGCTACGGTTCAAAGACTGACGATTAGTATCTAATGACTGGTCTAACGAGGGTTTTGTAAGCTGCTGCACCTCTTTCGTGGTTGGACTACACTTTCATAGAATTGTTCTGACGAGTCTCAGTGAGATATCTGCCTTACCTGCGATTAGTTTTATGTGGTCGTTCCACTTTGTATCACTTTGTACCGATCATGTTGCTACAAAACAACAGGACTCTGGGCTCAGTCATGCTCATCACTTTATATTTACGTAGAGAATCAGCTACCACCACTACTAGTAGTTTAGATGCCTCTCAGTCATGTGACACGTACCTGTCGACGACATACTGGGTAATACTTTTGGATCGTTAACACATTTAGAGATGAATATTGCATTAGGAATGTTCATGTAATCTGAACTTTGTATACTGTCGCACTTTCTATGCGGGGATATCTTCCTCCGTCGCTTTAAAGTTCTAACTACGCAGGCAACCAGTGACACTACAGCGGCATTAAGGCAAATAATACCTTGTTCTACGTTGCGCCAAAAATTTGGGCACTGTTGTAAGCAGAAGTTCTAAGCCGTTACTTACCCGAGTTGATTCACTGATTAACTGCTTGAGGTAATTGTCGGATAAGGAAGTTAGAATTTTTCATTGGCATGAATCACGATTTTCAGCCTGTGAACACCCAGTACTGTGCTAATTTGTCACCAGAAATGACCGCGGAAATGTGGTGCCCTTGACGCGATTTACCTTTACAATGATCAGCAGTTGTCACAGCGGCGGTTAGTTGTAAACAGTGGCAACATTGCGAACTAGAGCACCACTGAATCCTGTTTGTTGCCAGTTGATGCTCGTTGAGTAGAACTGAAAGCTAAACATGACAGCAACTCCATAATTCGGATATGAGCGATGGCGATCAATCACAATAGCAGCAGGTTATCAAAGATAATCAAAAATAACCTGTGAAAGAAATCTTTTGCGGTCACCAGCCGATTGGTAGTATCATACTGTACTAATGTTGCAACTAATTTCTAACCCATCATTTCAGGCCTGAGGGTAACGATTAGGGGACACGCTGAAACATTTCTTCAAGACGTCGTCATCTCTCGGCAGACAACCCGAGATCAGTAGTGCAATTCGCCATGAAAATGTGCGTTATTATCTATCTACCCTTTGTCTACCCCAGTACTTACAAAGACTCGTAATTTCTGAGGTCTCTTTGAGACAATTATTCGAAATACGACTTGTTTCACGCAGGCAAGTTGCTGACTTATTTCTCACAGTTCACATGCGAGGAAGAGTCAGCAGTAATTCTTGAGTAATGGAAATATCCCCTCCGCGTACCAAATCTAGTACATGACCTCAGGAAGTCACGCTCTGCGGGGAGAAAGTTCTCATTGTCTTTAGTATTATGTTATCCTTTGACGCCCATTCACTGTAGGCGGACAGATTTTCTTTGGACCTTATCTTGTGGGTAACAGTTTTCCTGACGCCCGAGTTTCAATTTAGCGGCAATTTCATTGTGCAACTGGTGTCATGTGACTGCCTGCATTGCTCACATCTTTCCACGCAAAGAACAAATACAGGTACGGACCTTGGAAAACTTGGGGAAAAAAGCCAGTCTGGATAAAACCGCCACCATGTGATCAACTTCAGGGATATTTTAAAAATCGACTAGTGGATGATTCCCGCATCTAAGCATATTAGCTATCCTTCGTTAGCAAGCTATTTCGCATGTTACATAAGTTACACCACGAAACATAATATAAACGAATTCTTAGTGTACTTAATGGATTAGCAATAGGTGCTCCGAAAAAAATTTAGGAGTTCGATAAAGAGTATTTTTTATTTTTATAATTCTGTCTAGTCCTTAAAATGAGGGAATCAGTCCAATACGATGGCACAAACCAAGTTAAGAAATAAGAATGTACATACATTCTTTTGTAGTTTTATTTTAATCTGGAGGAACAGGAAATTTGTTATTCTCAGCAAGACATATCATCCGCAAGAGGTAAATTTCTAATCCTTTATTAAGAGGACCGCTCTTTGAGAAGGTAATCTGTTAGGTTCTAGAATTTTGCACTGATTAAAGAGGCGTATTGCTTTTTTATAATTACACTGCCATACCTTTAAACAGTAAAATTTATGTGTTTGCTGCTATTACTTGTATCAGATTAAAGAACCTCCTAATGCAGCCATCGAACAATAATAGATCTCATCAGCTATTTACAAGAAACAAGTTATATTTATTTACATTGAGTGTCAACCATCAGTCTATGTACCATTGACAGATTCTGTGTATTTTGCGATAGTGATGTGACGTCGCAGTCTTTGTATAGACAACAGTTTTATCTGCAAACAACAGACAGTTGATACATCTATTAAGCGAAGGTATAAAATTCAGGTTATAAAACTCCATTGGACGGCAAAATCTCAAACCGCGTTCAGAAAGTTAAGGGAGGCAATGACTGTTAGCCCTGTATTAATATTTCCAAATTATGAAAGGGAATATATTCTCTCCTCCGACGCAAGCAGCCAGGCGATTGGATGCATTAGGTCTCGAGTTGTATGGGAAAGAGCATTCAATAGCACACACTTCGAGAGAGTTAAAAGAAGCTTGAAACAAAATCAGTCAACCATGGAGAAGGAAATGTTGAGTTTAATTTATGGTAATACGTGTTTTAGGTATGATGATAGTGAAAGGAGACGAAAATTTAATAGTCATGGGTGACTGGAACTCGACAATAGGAAAAAGAAGAGAAGGAAACGTAGTACGTCTATTTGGAATCAGAGTAAGGAATGAAAGTGGGAGCCACCTGGCAGAATTTTTCACAGAGAATAACTGAATCATAGCTAACACTTGGTTCAAGAGTCATAAAAAACAGTTACATACGTGGAAGAAGCCTGGAGATACTAGAAGGCATCAGATAGATTATATAACGGTAAGACAGAGATTCAGGAAACAGGTTTTAAGTTGTAAGACATCTCCAGGTGCAGATGTGGACTCTGACCATAATCTGTTGGTTATGAACTGCAGATTAAATCTGAAGAAACTGCAAAATGGTGGGATTTTGAGAATATGGTACCTGGATAAACTGAAAGAACCAGAGGTTGTAGAGATCTTCAGGGAGAGCATTAGGGAACGATTGACAAGAATGGGAGAAAGAAATGCAGTAGAAGAAGAATTGGTAGTGTGAGAGACGAAATAGTGAAGGTAGCAGAGGATCAAGTAGGTAAAAAGACGAGGGCTAGTAGAAATCCTTGGGTGACAAACACAATATTGAATTTAATTGACGAAAGAAGAAAATATAAAAATGCGGTAAATGAAGAAGGGAAAAAGGAATACAAACGTCTCTAAAATGAGATCGACAGGAAGTACAAAATGGCTAAGCAGGGGCGGTTAGAGGACAAATGTAAGGATGTAGAGGCTTATCTCACTATAGGTAAGATAGATACTGCCTACAGGAAAATTAAACAAACCTTCGGAGAGAAGGGAACTACCTATAGTATCTAGAGCTCAGACGGAAACCAAGTTATAAGCAAAGAAGGGAAAGCACAAGGGTTGAAGGAGTATATAGAGGGTCTATACAAGGGCGACGCTCTTTAGGGCAATATTATAGAAATGGAAGAGAATGTAGATGAAGAGGAAATATGAGATATGATACTGCGTGAAAAGTTTGACAGAGCACTGAGAGACCTAGTCGAAACAAGGCCCCCATTAGAACTACTCGCAGCCTTGGGAGAACCATGCCTAACAAAACTGTACCATCTAGTGAGTAAGATGTATGAGACAGGTGAAATACCCTCGGACTTCAAGAAGAATATAATAATCCTAATCCCAAATAAAGCAGGTGTTGACAGATGTGAAAATTACCGAACTGTCAATTTAATCACCCACGGCGGCAAAATACTAACACGAATTCTTTACAGAGGAATGGAAAAATTTTCAGCAGCCGACATCGGAGGAGATCAGTTTCGATTCCGTAGAAATGTTGGCACACGTGAGGCGATATTGACGCTAAGAATTTTCTTAGGAAATAGATTAAGGAAAGGCAAACCTACGTTTCTAGCATTTGTAGACTTAGAGAAAGCTTTTGTCAATGCTCACTGGAATACTCTCTTTCTAATTGTGGAAGTGTCAGGCGTAAAATACAGGGAGCGAAAGGCTATTTACAATTTGTACAGATACCAGATGGCAGTTATAAGAGTCGAGGGGCATGAAAGGGAAGCAGTGGTTGGGAAACTAGTGAGACAGGGTTCTAGCCTCTCCCTGGTGTTATTCAATCTGTATATTGAGCAAGCACTAAAGGAAACAAAAGAAAAATTCGGAGTAGGAATTAAAATCCATGGAGAAGAAATAAAACTATTGAGGTTCTTCGATGACAATGTAATTCTGTCAGAGAGAGGAAAGGACCGGCAAGAGCAGCTGAACGGAATTGACAGTGTCTTGAAAGGTGGATATAAGATAAACGTCAACAAAAGCAAATCGATGATAATGAAATGTAGCTGAATTAAATCGGGTGAAGCTGAGGGAATTAGATTGGGAAATGAGACACTTAAATTAGTAAATGAGTTTTGCTATTTGGGGATCAAAATAACTGATGATGGTCGATGTAGAGAGGATATAAAATGTAGACTGGCAACGGCAAGGAAAGCGTTTCTGAAGAAGAGAGATTTGTTAACATCGAGTATAGATTTAAGTGTCAGGAAGTCGCTTCTGAAACTATTTGTATGGTGTGTAGCCATGTAAGGAAGGGAAACGTGGACAATAAATAGTTTAGACAAGAAGAGAATAGAAGGTTTCGAAATTAGGTGCTACAGAAGACTGCTGAAGGTTAGATCGGTAGATCACATAACTAATGAGGAGGTATTGAGTAGAATTGGAGAGAAGAGAAATTTGTGGCACAACTTGACTAGAAGAAGGAATCGGTTGGTATTGCATATTCTGAGGCATCAAGGGATCACCAATTTAGTATTGGAGGGCAGTGTGGAGGGTAAAAAGCGTATAGGGATTCCAAGAGATGAATACAACAAACACATTTAGAAGGATGTAGGTAGCAGGAGGTACTGGGAGATGAAGCATCTTGCACAGGATAGAGTAGCATGGAGAGCTGCATCATACCAGTCTCTGGACTGAAGACCACAACAAAAACAACCTAATGACAGGAAATTCACAGTCATTCCTGTTACCCACAGCATTAAAATGTCTGTAGGGGTTGAAAAATCCTTCCAGCAGATTGACTCAGTGGACAATGATAACAAGCAAGTTCTACTTTGAGGTGGGTAACAAGTTAGTTTATCTCTCTTTAAATGTATGTTTTTTTGTAATCTGTGAAAAAAATTAATCACCACATAAAACAAAGGTGAATGACACTGGGGTCAGAAAAATAAGATGTGGGTTCCAATCTCATTGACAATACTAAATATTTCTTAACGGGTATCACATCTCTAACTATACTCTGAAAATATAGTACCTATTTTAAAAAAATACAAAAAGCTATTAAACAATCTATCTCCACGCTTCTGTTAACGTCCTAAATAATTTCCTTAGACTAGTTTTCTTTACGAATATATAAGTTATTCTTTATCTGTAACATGAAGTACATGGGAAAGGTTTTCCATTGGTGTCTAAAGTAGCGAACGCTACTTATTCTACTTCTTGAATATTGAAATATGCAGCAGTCCAGATCAAGTGCTCTATCCAATGGCTCCTCAAAGCATCGCTATTGGTGCTTGCTTACAGGTTTCTTTATTGATTGACAACTCTTTGATGAATATGCATCGCGTAAAATTTACGTTTCTGGTTGCGCTGGGCTTAGATAGGTGGCATCTCTTTTAAGTTTCACTATCTCACCACTGGGACATCACATAACCTACATGCGGAGAAATAGCAATATGTTAGATAATGGATTCAATGTATAGCTTGTTCTGTAAGAAGTTCTTGAAACCTTCGTAATAGGTTCAGAATAGGAAAGGATCAAACATCAACACGAGGAAGGGAGACCCATCAGATAGTTCGTCGTTTTCACCAAATTAACATTTATTTAAGAACAACATACTGATCAATTAAATTCCAAATTAATCACAACACGAAAACCATCAAAATTATAGCGACATGTAAAATGACAAACTACTGAAATTTACCAGTGCAAACAAAAGGAAACAGTATTCAATAAACACAAAGCATCTGAGGTTATGGCGACAGTCGCTCAATGAAGGTATATCTCCAAGGAACAAGACAACTACTCAACTGGTGCTAGGTGTGACAGACGACACGGCAAAGGGCTCCCGCGGCAGTAACTGAGACCTCGGGCGTTGTGCAGGATGGCGCCAAGGCACCGGCCCAGAAACCACTGCTGCAAACACCAAGATAGACTCGCATGTTTCGCAATCAACTGTGAACAAAAATCACAGACGGGGCAGCATCCTGAAACAATGACAGAATATATACTAACAAATGATGAGACTCGCTTTAGAAAGATAAATACAGCTAGTAAACTCAGATGCAACAAATAGTGTAAGATAAACTTCAATAAATAAATTAATATAAGATGATAAGGGAGTACACGTAACTGAGAAGGTGCAGGTACAAACAGAGCAGTTGTAGTTAAACCTCATGAGGCATGAGTAAGGATTGCTAAAACGCCTTGAGAAACACTATTTTAGGTGAGTTTAAGCAAAGAAGAAAATTTCACTAGGTAGTAGCCCTACGTAATTAAGTTATGACTATAACACATCAACGTATGTTAGAATAAATACACTTTACTAAATCACAATTCAGATTCATGCCCAATAGCATGATATTGCCATTGGGTACAGTGCCACTCACACTGGTGTTACCACTTCAGTTCATAACATCGCACTCCAAGTGGGTGCACACAAGCGGTTTACCATTTAACAGAACCACGTGCCTTCAAAAAATTATTGGCCACTCTCCATCCAAGGCACACTGCAGAAGAAACAAATACATATTATTCACTGATTACGACACAATAACACTGCGCCAATTTTCCTTTAAACAATAAAACCACAGGGGCGGAATATCAGTAAGCACTATGTTACGATGCACTCTCCCCACCGTCATTTATCCTTTTAACTCCTTGTCAAATAACACAAGAAAACCCCCGTCACCAGAGTTCAGATTACGAATTCGTCACCTTCTTTAGCGGCTGCCCAACAATCGACAAGTCGCTCGACAATTGGGCTGCATGCATCCGTTGTCAAACCCAAATCCACCCAACCAATCACTGCCGCCAAGCACTGCTGCTCCAGCCCCCTCCTTCGTCACGTTTCCTTCACAACTCACTCCGCCGTGAAGAGCCTCCACAGTTCTACCAGAAAAACCAAAGATAAGCCACAAAGCAAGTTACTGTCGATAGCAGTGCCATAGATAGCTAGGGCAGCAAACCGAGCCGCTATGGCTAAATTCTGTTCTTTTACCTTCGTTAAGAAATAAAACCATTTTCATGATGACACATGTACTATTTTGGAATAAATAAGTATCAGCACAGAAATTAGTGAATTCAGTTTTTATAAGTTTCATTACACTACTGGCCATTACAATTGCTACACAAAGAAGAAATGCAGATGATAAACGGGTATTCATTGGACAAATATATTATACTAGAACTGACACGTGATTATATTTTCACGCAGTTTGAGTGCATAGAGCCTGAGAAATCAGTACCAAGAACAACCACCTCTGGCCGTAATAACGGCCTTGATACGCCTGGGCATTGAGTCGAACACAGCTAAGATGGCGTGTAGAGGTACAGCTGCCCATGCAGCTTCAACACGACACCACAGTTCATCACGAGTAGTGAGTGGCGTATTGTGACGAGCCAGCAGCTCGGCCTTCATTGACCAGACGTTTTCATTTGGTGAAAGATCTGGAGAATGTGCTGGCGTGGGCAGCAGTCGAACATTTTCTGTATCCATAAAGGCGTATATAAGACCTGCAACATGCGGTCGTGCATTATCCTCCTGAAATGTAGAGTTTCGCAGAGATCGAATGAAGAGTAGAGCCGCGGGTCGTAACACATCTGAAATGTAGCTTCCACTGTTAAAAGTGCCGTCAATGCGAACAAGAGGTGACCGAGACATATAACCAATGGCACCCCGTACCATCATGCCGAGTGATACCCCACTATGGCGATGACGAATACACGCTTCCAATGTGCGTCCACAGCGATGTCGCCAAACACGGATACGACCATCATGATGCTGCAAACAGAACCAGCAATCATCCGAAAAAATGACGTTTTGCCATTCGTGCTCTCAGGTTCGTCGGTGAATACACCATCGCAGCCGTTCCTGTCTGTGATACAGCATCCAGGGTAACAGCAACCATGGTATCCGAGCTGAAAGTCCACGGTGCTGGAATCGTCGTCGAACTGTTCGTGCAGATGGTTGTTGTCTTGCAAACTTGCCCATCTGTTGACTCAGGGATCGAGACGTGGCTGCACGATCCGTTACAGCCATGCGGATAAGATGCCTGTCATCTCGACTGGTAGTGATACGTGGCCGTTGGGATCCAGCACGGCGTTCCGTATTACCCTCCTGAACCCACCGATCCCATATTCTGCTAACAGTCATTGGATTTCGACCAACACGAGCAGCAATGTCGCGATACGATAAACCGCAATTGCGGTAGGCTACGATATGACTTTTTCGAAATCGCAAACGTCATGGTACGCATTTCTCCTTCTTACACGAGGCTTCGGAACAACGTTTCACCAGGCAACACCGGTCAACTGCTGTTTGTGTATGAGGAATCGGTTGGAAAATTTCCTCATATCAGCAAGTTGTAGGTGTCGCCACAGGCGCCAAACTTGTGTGAATGCTCTGAAAAGATATTTATTTGCATATCAAAGCATCTTCTTTCTGTTGGTTAAATTTCGCGTTTGTACCACGTCGTCTTCGTGGTGTAGCAATTTTAATGGCCAGTAGTGTAGTTAGAGTACCAGAGCAGCGCGACCGCACGGAGGCGGGAGACGACAGCTGACAGTAGGCGGGCCGTTGCTGGGCGAGTGGTGTTTTTAGCTGTTGCCTTTCAGCTCCAGCGACGGTAGTGGCCAACAACGTGCAGCCTTCCCACGAATCTTCATTAAAAAGACAGGTGAGCAACTTCTGGAACGCTATGCAGCAGTTTATATCTCATATGACGTACTTCGTAGCGTGGTTTTAATGTGTAGCAGTCCCCCTTGTGCGTTACCACCGCTGTGTTTCTGTGCTGGCTTGCTAGTATATGGTGTTGGGGAAGGGAGCTTTTCTGACGGGAAGCCGTTAATTACTGCGACTGGAATCTGTTTGCATTTGTGTAATCTCAGTCTACCGTGGGGAAAATTCTCATAGTGTGTTAATTGTTTATTCATTTACTGTTTCCTCCCTGGTGCACATGTATGTTAACGTAGTGATGCGTTTATAATGTAATTTTGTTGTTGTATCTCTTTGCACCGAACGCAGATACTTAACGGTTTCCTTGTTAGCGCACATGCAGGACTTGTTTACTGATTAATAAATAACCATTTGTTTGTTTAGTACATGAGAAGGCTTTCGCTAGTCATGGACCAGTAATTACACTTTCTGTTGTATGTCCTGGGCGCTCCCATGGTTGTTGAATTCTTGCCTAGCAGTGGGAATTTTGCCTGAAGTGTGGATATTTTATTTAGTATACATACTGACTTTTCTTTCTGAACTGTCAAGAAAAAAGGAAATTGGCTGCCTTATTCAGCGTCACCGTGATCGGCATGTTTCTGGATTATGATTACGTGTGTCTGATCTTCGATCAAAAATTTGTACTTTGTGTGTTAGGGACAGTTAATCTGAAGGTCGTGGCCAGTCTCCTGTAAGCCATATCTGTTCCCAGTGACATCAGCGCCAATCTTGTTACTGCTCTGAAGTCGATGTGATGCTTTAGTAGCTCATGTGGAGAACCTCTTATACGGTATTAATGTGTTTCCGTGTTTGCTGTTTAATTAAAGGCATTTAAAGTACTTTCTGCTCTGTTGGCACTTGACTGCTTCTATTCTTTGAAAGCCGACTTGACATCGAAAACTTTAATTGTGCTGGAATTTTCCTATTTAATATTTCAAGGTTTATTTAAAGCTAATATGACTTCAGTTACAAATTTAGAATTTAAGTAACAGACCTTAAGCAAGATATTAATTTCTTGGTATTTAAATATTTACTATTTAGTTTGACGTTTAAATGGCTGTTCCTGTAATCTTAGAGAAAGTTGCAGTGTTACTACTTGTCTATGTTTGTTTTACGGTTGGCTTTTGTTATTAATAAACACTGTTCAATCCTGTAGTCCGTAACGAATGATGTTAGTCTCCCACTCTTCCAGTTCTTCCACGTCCTATCCTATAATAGGGCAGGTATCCTGCACGCTACGAGTGTCATATTTCTTCTGTTCCACTAAGAAACAATAAATATCATATTCATAAGTTTTAGGATGTACGTATTGACGACAGCTTTGCTTAGAACAGACTTGTAAACATTTTAAAACACATAGTTCTGGTACTTCTACGATAAGAACAACTGACAACCGCAAGGACATAGAAATCAAGAAATTAACATAGTTTGCGTACCTTCGTTCATTGACGAAACGTGGAATAGTATTAGGGGCTAACGTCAGACAAGGGCAATGCATGCATTGTGTGAGAGAGACTAGTTACGATCAAGCACAGTAACCTAATCATACATCTTAATGGCTAATTTATTCAGTGACGAGATTTATTGGTAACAATACTTTGCCACAACAAAGAGTTAACAGAGTGTATGAAAAAAGTTGCTTTGAATGCAGATGCCCATATGTGTGCAAGAATTCATGACATCACTTCGTCAATACATGCGAAATTAGGAACAAGTCTCGACTTACGAGAGAGCTTGTTGGCTGAGCATACTTACACATCTTAGAGCAACCGCCACCCCCTCAGACGTCACACACTTGTATATTCAAAGAACATGAAGTACGCTCTCCACACATGTCGTCTTTGGAAAGTCGATATGCAGACATAACTGCTTCCTGAGCCAAATCGAGACTTGTTGGCGTCTAGAAACGGACATTGGACGAGTAACTGACACAATAACCGAGTGTGTCGTATTTTTCTGACTCGACATAAATGCATGTGTTTTAGTCAATTCCTGATTTCTCAGAGAAGTTCTACATTGAAGGAATAGCTCATGCAGTCGTCCAATGCGTCATAGTTCGCCGAGTCGACATCAGTGCACTCAGTTCCTTCTTTCCCAATCCAGTTATTGTTAGTACAACAGTGTCAAATATAGGGACTGCCAACTTAGCATTTGTTCCGATGAATAGAGTTATCCCATAGGTTTCAGGAGAAAGAAACAACGTATTAAACACATCTAAACCATTACCTCTTACACCAATTTCTCTGTTGAGTGTAGTTAACATCTGAGGTAGTAGCAGAAAGAATTGGGGAATTCAAAATTTGACGAAAATAGCTGCCAGAAAGAAAGAATGAGTATCTGAAAGCATACCAATCCTCATGTCTTACCTCTACGAATTTGTATTAAATGCTGTTGCTAAGTGAAGTGTTCAGTATTTTATATCATTGAATTATCGTATAGTTACAAGAATGTGAACGATAGCGTAGGTCAGTTCTCAAGAAGTTTATCTTAACCTTGAAGTTAGATCAATAGTGGCAGTAAGCGAGGCGCTTGTGTTTCGTACTGCTACAGAACAGTAAAGTCTACATGGGTGTGGAAATAAGATTGCGATATTGAATTTCAGGGTCTAATGTACCCTGCACCAAGTAGAATGCTAACATCGAAATATTGATGACGGAAAGTACAGCTCTCCCTGCAAGTTAGATCCGTAGTGATAATAAGCAAGCCACATGTGTGCATTACGCTTTTAGAGCAATAATATACATAATATGGATGTGTAACTAACAGTCGGCCGCGGTGGCCGAGCGGTTCTAGGCTTTTCAGTCCAGAACGGCGCGACTGCTACGGACGTAGGTTCGAAACCTTCCTCGGGCATGGATGTGTGTGATGTCCTTAGGTTAGTTAGATTTAAGTAGTTCTAAGTTCTAGGGCACTGATGACCTTCAATGGTAAGCCCCATAGTACTTAGAACCATTTGAACTATTTTGTAACTAACATTGTAATATTTAATTTGAGGGTACTTTTAATAGTTGTGCTTCGCAGTAAATGGAGTACAAAAATTAAATTGTTTTCGATGTCAACAACAGCTTAACACTAATTTACAACACTAGGACCAACGAACGAGGTACACGAATTTTGTACTGTTACACAACAGTGATACAAACAATTTTTATATCGACATAACATTCTAATATTCAATTTGAGGTCCTCTCTGCCTTGCACCAAGTAGGGTAAGAATACTGAACAACTGTCAAAACGAAGTACATCTTTACATTCAAGATAGAACTGTTGTGCCAATATGCAAGCCACATTTGTTTTGAGCAGTTATAGAACAATAATTCATTCAATTTAAATGTATACATAAAGTATAAAAAAATTTTAATGTGGAAGAGACATCAGTAACGCAAATAAATGTGTTTTGTTCTGCTTTAACAACAATCCTTACATATTTGTAATGGTAACGCAGACAATTTGAAGTACTGTGTTATTTTGGTGCAAAGATTTTTGACCACAGTGAGAGATCAAACTTTTATATGTGTTGTATTTGGTCCATCGTTGTCTTTGAAAGAAACAGACATTGCACCACATTGTTGAACTTCGTGCTTATGAAGCTATCATGTCGTACTGGTTGGTTGCTCTTCTTAACTGTACTTGCGTATTACGACAATATGCAACTAAAGTGGTGAAATGGAAGATCTCTCCAAAACTCATAATTCTCTGAATGCTTTCATGTGGTCTACACATGTTTTGTGCTGCTACAGAAACACATTTTGTAGACGCATTTCAATATATGTGCTACACAGTTACGGCTCTCTTCCAATAACTGATAACATCTTTCAAGTTATGGCGCACACACACTGTCAGCTTGTGATGTTAGAGCACAGTTTGCATTCTAGATGTCTGTTTCTCTGCCGCCCGGTATTAGCCGAGCGGCCTCAGGCGCTGCAGTCATGGACTGTGCGGCTGGTCCCGTCAGAGGTTCGAGTCCTCCCTCGGGCATGGGTGTGTGTGTTTGTCCTTAGAATAATTTAGGTTAAGTAGTGTGTAAGCTTAGGGAACGATGACCTTAGCAGTTAACTCCCATAAGATTTGACACACATTTTTTTTCTGTTCCTCTGGAACACTCAACTATCACTGCTTGGCCTGTTTCGCATCTCGTTTTAGCAAACAACTCTTTGCTGAAAGTTGTAGAACCATAATAAAAAAGGTTTAGCCGTAGAAATGATACCAAGTGTGGTAGTAATGTCATCACCAAGTAGGGTTCCGAGAAGAAGGTGACTAACTTTTAGGCACGCACTAATTCACTATTTCGTTTTAATGGTCAACGAAAATGTAGGCTGTGATTCGAAGTGATAAATATGCATGTACGTGTGTGGTTCTGTGTGTGTGTGTGTGTGTGTGTGTGTGTGTTTTACTGACGAAGGTGCGTAAGATTTCTCTGAAGTCAGCGAGATCTCAGACTTGTGAGAGCTGTGTGAGTGCTCCTATGATGAAGCTGTGTCAGGTTCCTGCTAATGCTGACCAGATGGCTGTTTTGGGGTAGGTACTGACTTGCTGCTTCGTATTAATGATCCGTAATATACTGGGCTCTGACTGGCACACCAAATGTGAGAATTAATTTGGAAGATCTGCGACTGATACAATACCAAGTAAGTTGCTTATTTTAAGAAGAAATTAAAAAATGTTATTCGATGACAAAATACTGGGTTGCGATTAGTTCTATGTTGATAGAAGCTCTCTCACTGGCCTACATGTCGTTAAAGAGGGAGATGACCAATGTACTTCGACGATACAGTACTGTGTTTCGTCAGCGATTCCTAAATATGCCAATGTTGGCGTACAAACCGTAACTAGCCTTTTACCACGAAATGTGCACGGCGTAGGAGCAGGGAAGAGCACGATGACATCATCCAATGACTGTCACACTGACTTTCCATATAGGCCACACAAGAGTGCCTTTTGGGACACCTGTTACGTGCATTGTACCCATAATCCCCATTGTATTGCTACTGACGCTACATGATGCTGTTAGCGGACAAAGCCGCTGTCTATACGAAGGTTGCAACGCCAGATAACTGGCGAAATACACAGTATCGAATAAACGCTCCAGCGACTGGCAGTTACTGCTGAATATAGATAAATGTAACCTGTTTCTCAGAAACCATCGCAAACAGAAACGATCGCAAGATACGTAAGAGTAAAATTTCCGAGACTGATGTGGATAGGACCTTAACAAATTATAGTGAACGAACTTCCTATACACTGGGATAAACTTAGATCAGCAAATTCTGTTACTCAGTACAACGGAAATCTAGCCAGAGATGCAAATTTCACTTTTTTATTTCTTGATGACCAGTTTCGGGCCGGGACTCATTTTCAACTAATTCAGATAGTCATGAAGATATTTTTAAAAACAGGAAAGTCAGGTGAAAAATATGTACGTGTTGTGAAGTGCAGAAGAACAGTAGCAGCGCATATGTTTGGTGATATGACCTCCACGAAAGAGGGAGTTGATAGTTTTACAAGCAGTAATCTTCAGCGAAAGGTAGTGTGAGCAAGAAAAAAATATGCACCCTTAAACTGTGAAGGGTGTGGGATTGGATCACTACATATGATACGAAAGATAAAATTCTGGTCTGCGAAACATAATCTTAATAAACTTATCCTTCGATTTGTGACTACTACCTGCAGTTTAGCATTTATTCTGACCGATACCTGTCGATGAGGAAGTTCACCGTGTAAAGTTGAGCATGTCATGTGGATGATACGTACAGTGTTTAAAGGCTCGAATGTAAATGGAGATACAGGCAGCTGATACTACTGAGTGGACTTAAAATATGACGAGTCGATGCTATTGCTTTATGAAGGGGAAGAACGTAGGAGTAAAATGGAGAACAAAGTGTTTGGAGGAGACTTATTGACGTCCTAAAAACGAAATTCGTGTCTTAGTGCGTACTAAGGTCTCAAAACACGCTCTCCAGAGACTGAAGCGTTCGAGGAACCCATCTTATTGACTGGGATATGATTCAGCTGGAGCTCCGTCCTCGACCGGCACCTTAACGGCTAAAGACAGCGGGTTGTCTGCAGCCATCGGCGTTGTCAGCATCGGGGGTGGGGTGACGGCCACGCAGGGGTGGAGACGCCTGGAGGCGCCGTTCGCTAGGGGCGGGGGCGTCACGCCCGCTGATACAAATTCAGCAGCCCGTCACTGGGCGTTCCCTGACACGCCATTACAGCGGAAATCTGGCGGGTTGACAACCTCCGGCGCGTTAGCGTGGGCTGTCGCCTCCTCCTCAACGTTTTTCCCCTGGTTACGCTGCCAGCTACTGGCTTAATGGCAACCCAAGGAGATGGACATCGCTGCTGGCATGGAAATTTCATTTTCCTATCGTGATTAAAGCTGCTAGGGCGGTAGACGGGATGCGCGAAAGGAAAAGCAACTATGTTTTTGAAGTGTTGCCATTCCATGAGTGATTAACTCAGATCGAGTGTAACACTTTCTTGGTTAATTTGTCGAATCAAATCTGAGTAAAATCTCGAGCGTTCGACAAAATCCTCCTTGGTCAGAAATAGCCAACTATCACTGCTTCTGTTGCGTTGAGCGTTTGTAGCCCATACACTGCTCGTGATTGGCTGGCGTAAGTCATCATTACGTCATAAAAATGTGGTGCCACGGAAATCTTTAAATTCGTACGTCGCAATATTTTGATCTGCATTTGTAGCGGATTTTCAGGCACATCATATCATCTGATGACCACTCTTACTTATCTTATTAGCTAAATAATTCAGCAGGGTGACATTTCCATATTCTGATGACGGAATATGTTGTTTGTTTGTTGCTGAAGTAAGCTCACCGAAACACAGTCACAAACTTAAAAGAGCTCAGTTTATGCCGTACTATTGTATGATATAAGAACTGTTTTGTTTCCATTTGTAATTAATATATTTGAGCAGGTAATATCCACCACTCCCTTCTGAAGTGGAAATACTTTTGCCATACCCGTTTGTCCTGGAAATTGTTTTGGTGTTAGCAGTGAGTAGTAAGCCATAGACATTGTCCACACTGGGTCGTCTTTTTCACTGTACACATCGTTGAAAGAAGAATTTAACAAAACACTAAAAGATCTATGTGGGCTCATGGCATATGGGCTAAAGAACAATTCCTCTGAATTATTGAGATTCTTGGGGAAACCAACCACGAAAACCCTACTGTAGCTTTTGTGCAAAACATACGAGACAGGCGAAATGTCCTCAGACTTAGAGCACAACGCAATAATATTAACTCTAAAGAAAAGGGTGATTGACAGATGTCAATATTACCGAACTATCGGTTTAATAAGTCATGGTTGCAAAACATTGACAAAAATTATTTACAGGAAAATGGAAATCTGGTAGAGAGTGACCTCGCGGAAGATAAGTTTAGCTTCCGGAGAAATGTGGGAATACGCAAAGCAGTACTGATCTTATCACTTAACTTGGATGGTAAGGAATGCTAAACGTATGATTAAGGCGTCTGTACAGTTATAGAAAGCTTTTAACACTGTTGACTGCAATACGTTCATATCCACCCTTCTCAGCAATGCAGGCGGCTATTCTCCCATGGAGACGATCGTAGAGATGCTGGATGTAGTCCTGTGGAACGGCTTGCCATGCCATTTCCACCTGGCGCCTCAGCTGGACCAGCGTTCGTGCTGGACGTGCAGACCGCGTGAGACGACGCTTCATCCAGTCCCAAACATGCTCAATGGGGGACAGATCCGGAGATCTTGCTGGCCAGGGTAGTTGATTTACACCTTCTAGAGCACGTTGGGTGGCACGTGATACATGCGGACGTGCATTGTCCTGTTGGAACAGCAAGTTCCCTTGCCGGTCTAGGAATGGTAGAACGATGGGTTCGATGACGGTTTGGATGTACCGTGCACTATTCAGTGTCCCCTCGACGATCACCAGAGGTGTACGGCCAGTGTAGGAGATCGCTCCCCACACCATGATGCCGGGTGTTGGCGCTGTGTGCTTCGGTCGTATGCAGTCCTGATTGTGGCGCTCACCTGCACGGCGCCAAACACGCATACGACCATCATTGGCACCAAGGCAGAAGCGACTCTCATCGCTGAAGACGACACGTCTCCATTCGTCCCTCCGTTCACGCCTGTCGCGACGCCACTGGAGGAGGCCTGCACGATTTTGGGGCGTGAGCGGAAGACGGCCTAACGGTGTGCGGGACCGTAGCCCAGCTTCATGGAGACGGTTGCGATTGGTCCTCGCCGATACCCCACTAGCAACAGTGTCCGTAATTTGCTGGGAAGTGGCGGTGCGGTCCCCTACGGCACTGGGTAGGATCCTACGGTCTTGGCGTGCATCCGTGCGTCGCTGCGGTCCGGTCCCAGGTCGACGGGTACGTGCACCTTCCGCCGACCACTGGCGCCAAATCGATGTACTGTGGAGACCTCACGCCCCACGTGTTGAGCAATTCGTCGTTAAGTCCACCCGGCCTCCCGCATGCCCACTATACGCCCTCGCTCAAAGTCCGTCAACTGCACATACGGTTCACGTCCACGCTGTCGCGGCATGCTACCAGTGTTAAAGACTGCGATGGAGCTCCGTATGCCATGGCAAACTGGCTGACACTGACGGCGGCGGTGCACAAATGCTGCGCAGCTAGCGCCATTCGACGGCCAACGCCGCGGTTCCAGGTGTGTCCGCTGTGCCGTGCGTGTGATCATTGCTTGTACAGCTCTCTCGCAGCGTCCGGAGCAAGTATGGTGGGTCTGACACACCGGTGTCAGTGTGTTCTTTTTTCCATTTCCAGGAGTGTATTTTAAACGTTCAGCCAGTACTTCTCGAGAAGCGCCTTGCACTCAATTCAGAACCGAGGTAACCTGCGGAAGGGAAGTGGGACAAGGTGGTAATAGCATTAGCGACTAAATACTGGGAGGCTACTGGCAGTGTGTCTCTCGAACTTTGGAGGCTGAATAGGAATATCCCTTCCTGATCTCTAATGCACATGACGAATCCCATATAGTTCATATCAAAATAATACACTGGAAGATGTCAAAATAAGGTAAGGGAAGCAGGTACAAAGTATTTGTCTCAGCAGGGAAAGCCTTCGAAATGAGTATATAAGGGCATCCATGAGCAGCGAAAGGTAGTCGGCGTTGAGCTTGAAGAGTACGCAAATAGGCGCAGCAACTGCAGCGTTGAGAGGGAAGTAGATGTTAATAATTGGACGATAAAGTCTTCGACTACGAGAAAACGGTGATACATTGCTGAAATAATATGCAGCTGTTGGTTTTATAGAAACTGCACTTCCTCATTGGAACAGTCTCAAACACTTATTGTGTAAATTTTGTTTCTTTAGCAGGAACAAGTCATGGTTTAGTGCTCGTCTCTTGGAAGATTGGACATGACACCATTGATAATGTTCCCACTGCTTGTTAAAATTTATTGTCAAATGTACTTACTTACAGCCTTAAGTACCCAAGGAAATTCTTCTCCCTCTCATCTCCGTTATAAAGGTTAATTAAGGTAATCGCAGGCCCATAGTGTCGTTAACATCCTCATTGCGCCTCACTGGCCACACCAAATCTATGTTGGTGAGCTGGACCTGTGCAAGGACGCTACAGAAAGGACGACATAGGATATGGAAGACGAACGGAATGGATTGTGTCTTCAAAATACGTTATATGATTAGCATCAACGAAAGCTGAATAAGAGTAATTCAATGTAATCGATTCAAATCAAGTGATGCTGAGTCAATTACATTAGAAGATGAAGCACCAGAATCAGTAGATGTATTTTCTTTTTATGGAAGCAAAGTAACTGATGGCGTCAAAGCAGAGAGTGACTATAGTGAATAAATCCTCTTTGTAAAGGGGAAGGTGTTAACATCGATTATGCATGTAAGTGTTGGGAGGTGTTTGCATGGAGTGTAACCTTCTAAGGCAGTGTAAAGTGTGTGAGAAGCATTTTAGACAGGAAGAGGCTAGAATCTGTTTCATTTTCCGGACGAAAAAGAATGTAAAATAACAGATTGAAAAATCACGTAAATAATGACGAGGTGCTGAATCGAAATCAGGAGAAAAAAATTGGTGGTGCAACATGACTTAAAGAAGGTCTAACCTAAGGGACACTTTCTAAGGCATCAATCAAACGTCAGTTTGTATTGCAGGAAAACGTGTGGGGTAAAAATTGGGGAGAGAGACCAAGATGTCAATACGGGAACCAGGTTCTACATCTGCATCTATACGCTCCAAATCACTGTGAAGTGCATGGCAGAGGTTACGTCCAAATGTATAACTTACTATTGTCTTTCCCTAATTATTCACTTACAAAGTGCGAGGTGAATGACTATTGAAAGCCTCTGTGTGCGCAGTGGTTAATCTTGAAGTTTTCAATAGTTATTCGGAGAAGGAGAGGCTTGGACAAGACAGAGTAGGCTGGAGGGCTGCATAAAACCAATATTCGAACTGAAGACCACAACAACAACAAAGGAGTCTGGCTAGAAATTTATGTTTTTGTGAACAGCATTGTTCTACATATAATATCGTTATATGATCAATCCAGTATTAATATCATCAATACAGAATCAGCAAGCAATAAATGTTGATGAAAATCATTATACGTGTTCACAAGGTTATATACTTACATCTTGATTATGGTTAATATTATGGGTCTTTGTGGTTAGCCTGCGAAGAAATTCTTGATGTCATAATTGTAGTGTTTCTATTATATATTATTGTCTCTCTAAACTTACCAGCAATCTGTTTCATTTCAACGAATATCAAAAGTTTATAAAATAATGTTTAAATAGCATTCTTACTCTTCGTTATATTAAGTAAAATTTTATATCTTTGTCCCTCCTCCATGTTGTATATTCTCTTTGGTAAATATCTGTTAGTGAGGCGGTATGGTTTTCATAAAAGCTTCTTCTGCAGTAACTTTTCTTCTCTCCATAGGTAAACAAGTTATCATCCATCCACCGAAAGTTTAATCCAATGTTGACCAAACTTCACTACTCTCCTACACAGAAAAATTATGAAATTCCATTTTGTATAAGATAACTCTCAGGAAAACACTGGTGCTAAAACTTGTATATCCCTAGTCATTCGTTCATTCATTGATTCAAACATACCAGTAATAAAACGGACAAAGCTATGGTAAAATTAAACCATAATATAGCATAGGACGGAAATATCTCTTTGATTAAAATTATAACGGTTGTTTCGGCAGTTATGGTACGTGAAGAACTCGAATAGTAATATTGATTCTGCATATTATTCGAATTTACGGGATAAATAAATTATATATGTCAAAATTTATTCAATAGGATCGGTATAGTTAACTGCTTTCAATCTTACAGGTATACGTTTCAAAGAAACTGAATTTCAGACTTGATTTTGTGGAGGAAATTCCATTTAATTGTATCTACATAACTATTGAGTATAGTTTTAACTTGGACAGAACTGAATGTCTACGCTGTAATAGAATAATGTATCACATTTACTATGGTCTGTAACTGCTTCCATTCAAATACTTTCTTTAAGTACTGCAAAACGTAGCATTCAGTGAGGAAGTTAGTTGCAACATCTGTAATTGAGTGAAACATTGACTTTTTTGTAGACGTGTTATCTTGTTAAAACTTTTTTCCCGACCAGTAATATACTTCTGGTGATTGCTAACTGGACCACGACACTAAGCTCCATGAAGACTTTGCAAAAATACGTCTGGTCCTTGCGTGTAGTAACTGAATCTCTTAGCCTGCTATAAATAGCGGCCCTTGGCAGCTATTTACAAACAAATTCCGCTAAAAATTTTCTCAAGTTATTCGTACAGATCGTCGTCATATGAAACTCTTAAATAACACAGAAGGAAAATGCTGAACGAGTAAGGCTGTTTTTTTCCGCAGAAAAAATGTTCTAATGACAACTGTAAACGTAAGATTAAGTTTATAAGTGGGCTTGCCTGTACATTCATTAAAAAAAGACACATCACTTCAAACCCATACTACGCTCTTACGGTAGTTAACGGTGCTACTCAATTTTTCAAATTTGAATGTTTTCATAAGATTTTAACTATTCATATACACAGTACATTCTAAAACTGTAGGCCACATAACACTACTAACATTTAATAATCACTACAGCTCACATTTCTCCGAATCGTCCTTCTTGATATAGTATTTGTAAGCTACTAAATTTCCAGAACTTCAAGCAGATTCTTACTGCTATTAAATTTTCACATCTTGTTTTCTACTCCTGTGTTCCTACTAGGGAATCCTTACCAGAAAACCACATTTTTCCGGCTCTTCAGTTTCTGCAACCTCTAAAGTGGCTTACCATAGTCCTCACATACCACGAACCACACAAGGCTCAATTTAATTTTTTGTCAAACGTCTCTACAGTACCCCTAGTACATATCAACACAACAACAATTTTCTACAAGCGACAGTGTCATTCACATACGAGTTCACCTGTAACATACCAAGAAACATTTGTTATCAGACCCATTTTTAGAAGTCACATTTCAGATAACTGCTCTGACACGTTTCTTCCTTGAAGACTTTCATTAAAACTGCTAACTCTAGCGTACTTCTGTTCGAACTCACTCTCCAATGTGATCTGACATCGCCTTCCTCCTCGATTAAAATCATTGATCCCACATTTAATTCTACCTGGGCATAGTATGAGACATTTTTTTTATAATACTATCTTACATTATACCACTTTTCATAACAATAGCACTTCCACAAACATCGACTTCACCTAGCTAAATATATTTCATAAACAATTCATATCAATATGAGAGAATAAGGATCTACACTCTCCAGAAATTAAGAATAATTTGTGAAGTAGAGAATAATTCCAAACTGTACAGTTACATGTTAATAACTCTTGTGAGACAACTGTAAATGGAGAAACGAGAACTTATCTTCCTAATTTTTACTGATTTTGCATCCAATAAAATGTATTAAACGAAAGAACTACGTTCTGGTTCTGATAATAGTATGGATAAAAGATGTATTTCAGTTTGAGATTCCGTTCAACTCATATGAAGTACCAGATGATGCCCCAATATGAAGTTCCTGGTATTATAAAAGGAAATAAGTATTGTCAATTCTGGAAATAGTTGAAGAATTTATCATTTCCCTTGAATGCAATTCAGTATCATCTTCATTTGTGTTTACTGTTTAACTTTGCGTATGATATATACAAAATAAGTATTTTGAGAAGTGAGACAAATTTTCATTCACTACGCTCTAAAACATTAAAAAGAAACAGGAATACATCAAAAATTCAAAAGTAGACAATTATTGATGTCATTGAGGTGACCTGTCAGAAACAAATTAAAATATTTTGATAAAATGTACCCATATAAGGCTTAGTAAACTCGGATTCGCTTCTGCAGATTGTAGTGCAAATGAAATGAAATAGAGCTTATCTTCGTCACTGTAGGGTGAAAAATGAAAGCAGAACATGATAACAGATGTCCTGTCAGGTAGTGGAGTATCTAACCTCAATTGAGCAAATAGACTGTGTGTGTGTGTGTGTGTGTGTGTGTGTGTGTGTGTATTGTACCAGACATTTAGAAACGACAGAGAGGCTTCGTTCCCGTCATAGCCCTCAGTGTTTCACAACTCCACAACAGGCTACAGCAGTCCCCACAGCCAACCCACACTGAACCCAGGGCTATTGTGCGGTTCGGCGCCCAGTGGACAACCCCTGCCACGTGGAGTGGCCAGGCAGTTTGAAGCGCCATGTCACAGACAGCACGGCCCCTCCTGCCGGATATTAGAGTCCTCCCTGTGTTGGTTGTCCTTAGCATAAGTTACTTTAAGTAGTGTGTAAGTCTAGGGATCAACGACCTCAGCAGTTTGGTCCCTTAGGAATTCGCACACACACCCACACACACAAACAGACACACACACAACGACCTCTCCCCTCCCCCGGCAGGGACGTTTTGTACCAGACGAGTGTAACCCCAGATACTTGAGTCGTAGAGTAATGATGTTGTACGCATATGTAGATACAGTGTTTGCGCTGCAATCGCCGACATAGAGTAACTGAGACGGAGTAATGGGAACCAGCCCGCATTCGCAGTGGCAGGTGGAAAACCACCTTAAAAACTATCGACAGGCTGGCCGGCACACGCGACCTGGACAATAACCTACTGGGCGGATTCGTGCCGAGGACCGGCACGCCTTTGCGCTTTGGAAACAGCGTGTTATACCGCGCGGCTAGCCAGGGAGGCTAAAATATACCATTACCAAAGATGTACTGCATCTTACAGTGTAACGCATTTTATAAATTAATGGCGGCTTGAGAAACTAACCTATTAATATGAGTGGTCGTAAAGATTGCAAATCCCGATATAAACATATACTAAATGTGGCGTAGCCCTATGCCTGTTTTCCTGCCCATCAGAAATGTTCCCAAACCACCCTGAGGTCCCCAAGCACCGTAAACATAGTTTGGATATCTGTGTACTCCAGCATTGTTGTACAGGACAATGGGGCCCACAGACGGTTTGTAAGTGATTCCCCTATGTCTTATCTGTTTGGATTGCAGCTAAAGTGCTTCGGTTATGAGATTCTGGACTTTGCCATACGACTTCAAAAGGCTTCTGGAAATATGAATATATCTGTCAGCGCCATGTTCGAGGACCTGTTGCTCTAAATAGGGAAACTTTCTTGGCAACCGATCAGATGTCCGGCTGCACTGCCCCAAGATATTTATATGACCTGCTATCGACTTATCCGTTGTGGGATCTGGTGACATATAACGAGCCCATCTTTTCTCCAGTGTTAAGGTCACTGTACTTGTTGCGCAGAATGCAGGTTAATAACAATATTCTTGGCAACATATTACTGTTCACTGGATTCAGTAGTTAAGTGTTACAATATCAATCAAAATGTCCGAAGTAGAATTACTTGTTGGTTTTAGATTTTTATCGTTTTTCTATACCCTTCTCGAATCTGACGATTTTACATTAGCACAGTGATTCGATGCCCTTGTCACATTGTAAAAATTAAATACATAGGTCAGTTTCAAAATCTAAAACAGGTAAAAGTATACCAACTCAGATAGAGGTATGAACTGTAAAAATTGTTTGTTCAAACCAACACCTGAACCGAGTCGTCAAAGAAAAAATCTAACGTTACGGATGTGTAAATGCTTTTCGTCTATAAATTTGTTAATTCCGAATTATTCATTAATACGTTATTAACAGTTTTAAATTCATGTTGCGTTTGTATACATTTAAGGTAGTCCCTCACAATTACATTCTGACAAAAGACTTACAGCAATATAGAAAGTCTAGCACGATACACAGACAACAAAATCCGTACATCACCAATTTTTCGAAATAAAGGAATGTCTAGTTCTCAAATCTTTTTATTAAGCGTTACGACCTTCAAAATTTCATCATCACACTGAAACTGTGGTATGAAGTGTACAAGGAAATTAGCGATAGTAAATGTGTACATAATGTAAACATGCATTCTAGTATTTCATATACAGAAATTTTAGTTAGTATCGTGCTTACATTTAAATCAAACTTTGGTAAAACGCTCACGAAAGTGCTCACAAATATTGAATATAATATAGATCCCATCTCGTACAGGCATCTTTGATATGGTTGTTGTCTGTTTGAAGAGAACCAGTACCAGACTGACTGTGAGAACTAAGCTGTCACAGAAGTAAACGAAGGCTGAGAGTAGTCCCACACATTAATCATAGAAATGATGTCGAAGAGTTATACATTGTGATACACTACATGTCAGAAGAGTGTGAACAAGTTGACAAAGAAACATTTACGCCTCTTTTATAGAGGAGAAATTTATGTATTGACAACATGAAATTGCGTCGACAGGTAGCGTCATGAACAACGATACAGAGATATTCGTTAGTCAGTAATCAAAATATATGACATACTTTCAATATAACAGTGGAATGGTACAGTATAAACATAAAACCAATATAGATCAGAAATAAAACATGTGTAGTGAAAGAGTGAGTTGACAACCACCACTAAATGTAATCTTACATAAGTATCACCAAATGTAGTCATATTATAATTCATGAAAATATAACAAATGGCATACAGTAGACTGTTTCAGGTGGGTCTTAATTAGTGGCAACAAGCTGAAATGAAATGGAACTATTATTACGATAAAAGGAATTTTTGTAACTTTAGGTCTATAACAGTGCAGCTATTATCAGTTGACAACCATCACAAAATGGAATGGGATATAGGAGTATCGCCAAATGTAATCATATTATAATAGTAGAACACTTACTGGATGAGATATCAATTATGTAAACCAAGATATGTCTGATGTATAGTGCATCAGTACTATGCATGTCACCAACATTAGTTTTACATGCTATTCATCTGACTTATTGCATCGGTACTTTGCATTTCGCCAGCAGAAGTACTTCTTGCTACCCATTTTACTCCAGAGTTTTATCATAACACCCACATTGTTCGTCGCCATGCATTCCACATTTTAGGCACAATACATTTGTTACATTACATTTACATTACATTGTGGTTTAGTTTAGGTCAGTTGAACGTTTGGGTTTCAATTTCAAACAGCTTACTCAGAAGGAGTTCTGCATTTCTGTACTGCTGTACACGCTCACATTACCTTCCGTAAAACTACAGTCCAAATGGAATGCATTAATTCTGAAATAGTGTGACCACTATTTCAGCATTACGATTGACTAGGTATCAGTTTTAGTCAAAAAATTATCCTAGCCCTACATCCAAAACCAAAATACGCTATGGTGTGTCTTGAGTAGCCTTGTGCATCTAGTACAAGCAAGCTGTTATACACTAAGACATTGTAACTTTACGCTTTTCAATACAAAATAAAGAAAAATAGGAGAAGAAGGGGAAGAGAGAAAAAACTGTGATAGAAGCCTCTACTTTATTTCAAATTATTACCACTCATCTAGGCTTACCAAAATGGATATATTGTGTGTCATCCCCATTACTTATTCAACTATTGTAATATGACAACATTCATTTGTATTCGTGTAACATTTCGTATTGTGTTGACTGTCCTGATGTGACCTAATACTGCACAATTAAGTTTCTTAAAAAATTAGAGAAATCGATTTTATTATAATAATAATCGATTTTATGTCAAGTTGTTACCACCAGACTAGGTACACCTAAGTTATTCTGTCATAACTCATTTAATCCAAGTTCTTCTATTCTAATATGGCTACATTTAGTAATAATTATATGACATTTGATTTAGTGATGGATGTGAACTTATTCCTTCACAATCTGCATTTTACCTCTGATGTATATCGGTTTTGTTTTGTGTTAAAGCATGACAGTTATTTGTTGAAAATATAACATTTGTTTTGATTATCGACTAACGACTGTCTGCCTATCGCTGTTCAAAGTGTTAACTAAAGATGTACTTTTCATTTTCTTAGTATATTATTTTCTGCTCTATAAAAATGGCAAAAATGTTTCCCTGTCAAGTTGTTCACAATGTTCTGCTGTGTACTTAATCACAATGCATGGTTTTTCCCAAAGTTCCTCTTTGACGTCATTTTTATGATTAATGCTACTGCCATCTACTGGCATCTTTTACGTCTTTGAGTTTGGCAGCGATTCTCTTTGAATAAACAAAGACACTGTCAATTATGCCTATATCAGAAAAGGGAAAAAAGATTTCTGGTCAGGTTAATACAAGGTTATAAATAAAAAATCAAATAGGGGTAATGCAGGAATAGGTGTAATAATGAATAAAAAAATAGGAATGCAGATAAGATAGATACGAAGCCCCCACATACCACAGTAGTACAAGTTTATATACCAAGTATGACGAAGAGATTGATGAAATGTATGATGAGATAAAAGAAATTATTCAGATACTGAAGGGAGAAGAAAATTTAATAGTCAAGGGTGACTGGAATTCGATAGTAGGAAAAGGAAGAGAAAAATGTAGTAGGTGAATATGGAATGGGGGTAAGGAATCAAAGAGGAAGTCGCCTGGTAGAATTTCGCACAGAGCATAAGTTAATCACAGCTAACGCTTGGTCCAGGAAAAGCCGATTGTATACATGGAAGAAGCCAGGAGATACTGACAGGTTTCAGATAGATTATATAATATTAAGACAGAGATTTATTAATCAGATTTTAAGTTGTAAGACATTCCCAAGGGCAGATGTAGATTCTGACAACAATGTATTGGTTATTAAATGTAAATTAAAACTGAACAACCTGAAAACAGTGGGAATTTAATGAGATGGGACCTGGATACACTGACAGAACCAGAGGTTGTAGAGAGTTCCAGGGAGAGCATTAGGGAACGATTGACAAGAAGGAGGAAAGAAATGCAATAGAAGAAGAATGAGTAGCTTTGAGAGATGAAATATCGAAGGGAGCAGAGGATTAAGGTGGTAAAAAGACGAGGGGTGGTAGAAATCCTTGCGTAACAGAACAGGTGCTATATTTCATTGATGAAAGGAGAAAATACAAACATGCGGTAAATGAATCAGGCAAAAAGGAATACAAATGTCCCAAAATTGGGATCAACAGGAAGTGCAAAATGGCTAAGCAGGATGGCTAGAGGACAAATGTACGGATGCAGAGGCGTACATCACTAGGGGTAGGATAGATACTGCCTACAGGAAAATTAAAGACACCTTTGGAGAAAAGAGAACCACTTGTAAGAATATCAAGAGCTCACATGGAAACCCAGATTTAAGCAAAGAAGGGAATGCAGAAAGGTGGAAACCACTATATAGTGGGTCTATACAAGGGCGATGTGCTTGATGTCAATATTATGGAAATGGAAGAGGATGTAGATGAAAATAAAGTGGAAGATATGACACTGCGTGGAGAGTTTGACAGTGTACTGAAAGACCTAAGTCGAAACAAGGCCCTGGGAGTAGACAACATTCCATTAGAACTACTGATAGCCTTGGGAGAGCCTGCTCTTAAAAAACTCTACCATCTGGTGAGGAAGATGTATGAGACTGGCGAAATACCTTCAGACTTCAAGAGGCATATAATAATTCCAATCCCAAAGAAAGCAGGTGTTGACAGATGTGAAAATTACCGAACTATCAGTTTCATAAGCCACAGCTACAAAATACTTACACAAATTCTTCACAGACGAATGGAAAAACTCGTAGAAACCGACCTCAGGGAAGATCATTTTGGATTCCGCAGAAATGTTGGAACACGTGAGGCAATACTGACCCTACGACTTATCTCAAAAGAAAGATTAAGGAAAGGCAAACCTATGTATCTAGCATTTCTAGACTTCGAGAAAGCTTTTGCCAATGGTGACTGGAATACTCTCTTTCAAATTCTGAAGGTGACTATGAACGAATCGCTATTTACAATTTGTACAGAAAACAAATATCAGTGATAAAACTTGAGGGGCATGAAAGGGAAGCAGTGGTTGGGAAGGGAGTGAGACAGAGCTCTAGCCTATCCCTGATGTTATTCAATCTGTATATTAAGCAAGCAGTATAGGAAACAAAAGAAAAATTTGGAGTAGGAATTAAAATCCATGGAGAAGAAATAGAAACTTGGAGGTTTACCGATGACATAGTAATTCTGTCAGAGACAGCACAGGGCTGGGATAGAGCTGAACGGAATGTACAGTGTCTTGAAAGGAGGATATAAGATGAACATCAACAAAAGCAAAACGAGGATAATGGAATGTAGTGAAATTAAATAGGGTGATGCTGAGGGAATTAGATTAGGAGATGAGACAAAGTAGTAAAGAAGTTTTGCTATTTAGGAAGTAAAATAACTGATGATGGTCGAAGTAGAGAGGATATAAAATGTAGACTGGCAATGGCAAGGAAAGCGTTTCTGAAGAAGAGAAATTTGTTAACACCAAGTACAGATTTAATTGTCAGGAATTTGTTTCTGAAAGTATTTATATGGAGTGCAGCCATGTATGGAAGTGAAACATGGGTGATAATTAGTTTAGACAAGAAGAGAACAGAAGCATTGTAAATGAGGTGTTACAGCAGAATACTGAAGATTAGATGTGTAGATCGTATAACTAATGAGGAGGTATTGAATAGAATTGGGGAGAAGAGGAATTTGTGGTACAACTTGACTAGAAGAAGCGTTCGCGTTGTAGGGCATTTTCTGAGGCATCAATTGGTCACCAATTTAGTATTGGAGGGCAGCGTGAAAGGTAAAAATCGTAGAGGGAGACCAAGAGATGAATACACTGAGCAGATTCAGAAGTATTTAGGTGCAATAGGTATTGGAAGATGAAGAATCTTGCACAGGATATAGTGGCATGCAGAGCTGCATCAAACCCATGTCTGGAATGAAGACCACCACAACAAGTAAAGCTTACTTCAGTAGTACTATAACAACTTTTACTACTAATTTTCTCAAGAGAATTAGACTTAGTAAACATAAATGACAAAGTAAGTAAACTTCCGAAATGCGTTTTTGAAGAAAGTTGTAAAGGAAATATTTAGATTCTGGAATCTTATTCTGTATCAATAGAGATTTCAACGGCTTGTGGTTAATGTAATTCGAGGACAATTAACGAACTTTTTTGTAATGTACTTTAAATTTTTGTATGGTTGGTACACAGTACCACCTCCGTTGGTAACAAATGTTACTGAGAATGTCTTGACAGTCTGAGGGTTAATCATAGGTCCAATATCTCCCACCTAATATAAACGAGCAGAATTAGTCCTTTTTGTAGGTGACACCTGTATTGAAGTCACTTTATAACTTACATTCGCCACCTCAAGAACCGGTAAAAAAGTTCTTAACATGTTTTTGAAAATTTTTCTATGAATGGTCTTGTAACACATGATGAAGAGATAACGAGTTTGGAAACTTTAACGCCTTAGGTGTCCACATTGATGAGTATTTAAAGGAGAATCAAACGTCTTGGAGCTCCAAAAACAACTTAGTTAAGCTGCAAATCTTGCAGAAGAAAAAATCAGTAAGTTCACGTATTTTGCATATTTACGTTCAATAATATCGAACAATATTGTGGAGAGAGTCAACTTTGAGAAATAAAGCATTAATTTCAAAATAGTAATTGTAAGAATGAGATGTGCTTCCCACCCACGATTACCGTGTACACATCTGTTTGATTATTTTGTCATTTTGATTAATCCCTCACAAGATATTTATTTCCACATTAAGGTTGTTGTAAATAATCCACTAAATTTCACAAGGAATGATGACGAAGTTAATTACAATAATAAACGAAAACTGACATCAATAACTCCAAATTCTGGTTGTCTTTAGCACCAATAGGGGAATAATTGTGCATATCAGCAAACTTTATACGATCTGACATTGTTATGAAATAATATCTCTTACGGGCAGAAAAGTAAAATTTAAAATGAAACTACAAAAATTTCCTCTTGACAGCTTCTTCCGTTCAGTAGAAGAATTCTTTTTTTTTATGTATTAACTTTAATGTTTAGGAATTATTGACACACAACTGCATTTAAAAAATTATAAATAGATAACATATAGTCATTTTTCAAAATAGATATGAAACGTGAGTGTAAACTGAGTAGTTCTACATCCTTACGATTAATCGTACAATAAAGTACAATGTCGTGACATGCCAAATGTGTGATGATATGTGAATGTAGCTTTTCCCGGTGTATACTGCTGATGAAATATTCTCGGGCTTTCATCCGGCTAGCTGTTTCGATCTTCGCCAGAAGATCATGAGAATGACACTCATCGAAACGTCGCTGATTTTCAACGCAGCTACCCGAATGAAAGCCTGTGCGAACATTGTCTGCCCAACTGTGATTTCACGAAGTAACACGTCAGCTAGATTTTGCAAGGCTGCTGTAATAGGAGTATCAACGTATGGCGCAGAGGGAACATAACGCTAACTGAGGGAAGAACTTGTATATGTCAATACACACAAGACGGTATGTTGGAATAATATTAATTGATGATCCATAGTAATATGTGACAATTTTAGTAGAGAAAGTGATTATGTATTAATTTTACTAGAGACAGATCAGCACACTGCTTTGTGAATTAAACTTCATTAATTCGACCATCAATTATCATAAAAATTGGCTTATTATACTTATTGTAATAGTTGCATGTGATGATTAAGGTCAATGGAGGAAGGAAGAATGTTTGAAAGCAAATCATTATAAAATGGTTGGCATTGTTTTACTGAATAATTGTGCTATACTATCAATAGCATATTAAAAACAGTTCGAAGAGACGTTTTTCCGCAAATGGGGACACATAGAGGATAGTGGTGTGTCTCGATATACAGGTAGTAGCAGTAGTATTAGCAGTAGTAGTAGTAGTAGTACTACTGAGACGTCCCCTTAGAAAAATTAGTGAATTACTGTGCTGATAAACCTCTTACACTATTTGATTTTTAAACAGCTGAGCAAAACTCAACGTACTAAGACATTTCGTTCTTTACATATTCTTAACTGACACACAATACCTTTAGCGAAACGCAATCTGACTTTGAAAAATCCGTAGAAAGAATGGCCCTGACTAACAATAATCTATACTTTTCATCAATCACTTACCTCACAAAGACCATCGTTACTCGAACTACTGCAATACAGCGAGCGCCCCTACTGCCAGCTAAATAAAAGATTCAAACTACTGAAGGCACTAACTACTGGTAGGCATAGTTAGCAAATGAAAGATTTTGATAGAGAACAAACATTGTATTTACCTTGATAGTGTTGAAAAGTCATAATACATACAGCATTTCATGACATCTAGTCTTACAAATTTTCTGACTCTAATCGACACACTTCCAGATCATTCGCTCAAGACTCTGCCATCTCTCTCCCCACATCCACCACTGCTGGCGGCTCACCTCCAACTGCGCAGCGCTACGCGCTGTTAACATCCAGATGGCCAACACTACAATAGAGAATATTTCAACAATGCCAACCTATCACAGCCTTCACACAGCACAGTCAGTGATTTTCATACAGAGCGCTACAGCCCACTTACAGTACTAGTAACTTTATTAATCTGAAGATCTCTTTTTACAACGATATCGGACATGTCAAAGTATTTACAAGTTGAGACCAATTTAAAATAAGCTAACATGTATATACATACATTTACAGAATTATAGTTAGAGAAAATCATTAGTTTTACTCCTGGTATACAATACTTCTTTTACAATTAACTTATTATCTAAATGCCACACTGTTCACTCATCTCTCACTATCAGTCACTGCACAATATACACACATTGTTTCATAACACTTCACTCACTACACATACAAACACATACACACACACACACACACACACACACACACACACACACACACACACACACACACACACACATTGATGATCTCTCGGCAATTTTCTGTACCGAAACTCCCCATTTGCTATCCTAAAAACCTGAGTCAGCATTCCTCTATAATGAGTGACATGTTGAGCTCAGAAAGTGGAAGAGGTTTTAGTACTGTGCTATGCATAGCTCGGGGGTAAGTTTTTCAGGAAAAGGAAAAAAAGGAAAGGTAAAACGTAGTGTGAAGGTGTAATGTCGAATGTCGGGTATTTTATTACCACTGTTGTCATTTACTTGTGTAACACTTTTTTTTTACCATACCCCTACTCTCTTTTATGTAAGTAATCTTCAGTGTATAAAGTGTATTGCATAACAAGTAATTTATTGCTGCTGTATTTTTGCAATTTCTTCAATCTCTTTTTGTAATTTAAAGTAAAGTTTTATTCGTTGGTACAAAACGCTGTTTTGAGTTTTATGTTATTTCTTTCTTGGTAAGTGTAAGTTGAGTCTAGCTCTTGTTGCATGGTCATGGATACAGCTGTTTGTGCAGTAATTAGCAATATTTTTTTTATGTGTACAACTAACTGGTAAACGTATTCACAGGCAGCATTTAAAATCCTAAGTGTTTAAACAGACCTTTACAATGAGCTCGTTTACCATTTCTGTTTATTACTCTTATGGCTGTTTCCTGTAGTTGTTCAGTGTACATCTGAATAGAATGTAACTAAAAGACACTGCATGTTACACTGATGTTAAGATTCTAAGGGAATAACATGCTGATGCCACTGTTTGCAAAGTACCTTTGTGTGTTCACACCACTTCAACTGAGAATCAAAATTCATTCCTAGAAATTATGCACTTGTTACACAGTCTGCAGACATGCCATCTACGTCTATTTAACATAGTAATTTTCCTTCTTCAAACTCAAATTCATGGTATTAGTTTTCTTTATGTTCAATGTCACTTTATTGTTTATTGACCAATCGCAAACTTTCTTGAGAGTTTCATGTGCTTTCTCTTCAAGGAGTCCACTTCTTTTCTCAGTGACTATAATATCGCTGTCATCAGCGAAAATATTTTTTTCCAATACACACATTGGTTCTTCATCTAAGGCTACAGAGTTTTAGTTTTTTAGTTTTGGACCAGTTTTATTGATTTCATTCTCTGTGGTTGAAAGTAACATCATTGTATTTAGTGTAACATTATTTACAGGTCTTATATTTGTTGGAACATTTTTGCTCTACCTTCTCTGCAATACTTGAAAAATGCTTGTTTACATATTTTGCTATATGTTGTGGATCATTTACTACCTTATTCCCCTTCCTTAGCAGTATGTTATTCTGTGTTTGTCTTCCACTCTCTGTTTCCTTTTTCATATCATCCCAGACTGTTTTGCTTCTATTCTCTGCATTATATTTTATTTTGACATTAAATGACTTTTTTGCAGAAATCAACACCATACTATACATCTTTTTGTATCCATGATAGAATTTTAAGAATTCTGGATGATTGCAATTCATTTTCATGGAACAGAGGTTTTTAAGTGTTCAGGAGAACTTCTTAATACTGGCTGTTATCCATCCATTTTTGTGAGATGTTGATACAGACATGCATATTTTTGGAAATGCCTTTTCAAAGTTCAGTTTGAATAATGTGGTGAATTTAGAGAATATTCACTTTGATTTCCCTATACACTTCATCCCAGGTTTGCTTCTCTTTTGAAAAATCTTTTCTTTTGATTTCTGATAGATGCCATTTGTAGGCTTGTAGCTTAGGGCATGATTCTATGCCTGATTTTACTACTGTTATTTGAGAGAGAAGGTCTGATAGTCAGAGATCTGTTACTGCTACATCACTATTTTACCTATCGATATTTGTAGCCACATGGTCGTTTACTGATGCAGTCTTTGTAGTAAGCCTTGTTGCAGTACTGACCAATAAGGAAATGCCGAAACTTTGAAGGATATTTATGAGGGTGCTGTTGGATTCATTTATGATATTAGTATTGATGTTATAGTCTCCAAACGTAATTATGATGACTTTTGAACTTGAGACTTTATCTATAAACTCTGTTGACTTATTGAAAAATGTGTCCACACTACCACTGGGAGATATATATACACATGAAAAATAATTAATTTCTCAGTGATTTCAAGACCTGTTAATTCAACAGTTGATATTTCAAAGTGTCTGTCTTCACTTATTGTAGTGAGGTCATATCTTGATCTGAACTGTGTTCCTTTCTGATATAATGCATGATACTCAACCCCTTAAAGTAGTTCTGTAGTAAGAGGTTGCCCTTTCATACAATGATAATACCACATGTTGGATTTCTGTGTCCCTACATCAGTGCTCTGTAATACAAGCTACTGTGCAGTTCAAAAACTGGAGCTCAACTTCTAATAGAAGAATTTCTTCTTTGATTTCATGTTTTGATGGAGGATTGTGAAGTCTGTGAAATTCCCCATGTTACTCTTTCCAATTATATGTTTTCTTTGTGATATCTAGTATGTGTGATACTTCAAGTGTTAAAATCTGTGTAGTGAGTGATTCAACATTTCTTAAATTTCTAGAGATAGTCTTTAGGCTGGGGAACCTTTTGTCCAGTTTTATGCCAAAAAAGACCTACTTTTCCTACCTATGACAACAGGTATTCGACCATTTGTGGCTTGAGATCCACCCCTTATAGTTTCACAAATAAACTGTATCAAACTTCCCTCCCCAGTGCCGTTTAGGTGTGGGCCATGCTTAGTGAAACCCGATCAGCTGATAGTCCCAACAGGCACCAGAGAAACATAAGAAAAGTTGGTTGTGCTCAGGGCCATCCCTAACCCCATATTCATTCGCCTCACAGCTCCATCAAGTTGTGGTCGATAATGACGCCGGAACAGCTCAACAAAGTGTACGTTGGTACCATGAGTCTGGGAAGCTATCTTGTCCAGGTAACCAACTATATCATATGCCCCATCCTTGTCTAAACTGTTTCCTGCCCCACCCACTGTCACGACAGGGTCCTCTTTTGTGAAGTCCTTGCATGAAGACTGTAGGTCCTGTATCTCATGGCTTAGCCGTGCATTTGGCTTGAAGATAGTGGTGGCCTGGTACGCTGCTCTTAAACTTTCCTGTAACTGAGGGCCTATGTCTCGCCCAAGGCTACTACCTATCAGCAGCACTTTCTTCTTCCCGATACTTTGTACCTTCCTAGGCTTCTTCGCTTCAGTCGAAGTGTGCTGCACATTTCCTACTCCTCGTTCTACCTGCAGCTCTTCTCCAATTAACTGCGGTAGTGGTGGATACCTGTTTCTGATGTTGCTGATAAAACTGTCAGATCGCGTTCTCTTTCTTCCTATCCTCTTACCAGCTGCCAGTTCCCAACCACCCTCTTCCCCCCTACCTCCCTTGATCATTATCAGTTCCTTCCTTGCTTCCTCCAACTGTGCCTGAAGGGCACAGATTATCCTTTCCTGTCCTTCATTCAAAATGTTCCTACTGCATAAAATGGGTTTCCAGAAGAGATCCTCTTCTGTTCTCCCAACATTCTCCCACTGCATTCCTCCCCCCCTCCCCCCAGTGAAATTATTTCCTACTAGACTGGCAACAAATCCCTCCAATCACTAGCCAATAACAGCTCCCACATTTCTCACTCATGGTCAGCTTCGAAAGAATAATTAAGTTAAAAGAATGTTTTAAATTTGTCAGGGATTCGAGATTGGCTGTGTGTAAACAAAAAACGGTACATAGGTCTTATGTGCCGTGATAGTTGTTTTTGTACTGATTTACACATACAGTGACAGAAGAATGAATTTGTAATTACTTTTCTTTTAGGGGAATTACGTTATCGTTTTGTTAAGTTTATAAACGTTTATAACTCGGAAAATATATTCCTAGATCGCGTCAATGTAACTAGTAAACAATACCGAATGTGTTAGTTAAATACGATTAGAAACGTTTAATTACACTTTTATTGCGACAACAGACACTAATGAAACTAGTACTCGTAGCTGTCTTTGTAAAGGAATTTTGGGCTATCAAGGAAACTTGAATAGAATATTTTGTGTTTATGTCACGCAGAGTTTCGGGTTATGTCGTGATCAGGACTTCAGCTGAAGAACATATTTTTTCAAGAACAAACTCTTCTGGGACGCTAATATTAAGTTGTTCGACAGGAACGGACACTACAGCAAGTACACAAAACAAGGAAAACTTAAATTTGACACTATTCCCTCTTAAATAAGTTCTTTGAGCGGACAAAGAAAATATCTCTTACCTCACTCGGCGGCCATTGTATGGTTTGTTGGTAATATTTCTCTTCAGATTTGTTTCTGTCAGGAACAGCGTACTTCGCTATTAATGATTATATTTATGGTAGGAAAAGCGAAGTATCTGTCGTGAATTTGTGACGTCTATTGCAGGTCGATTTCAGTTGCTGTGTAGCTATATTCTGTGGTACATGAGTACAAGATCACAGTGAGAATCCGGTATTCAAGTATAAGGAAACATATCACAGAGTAAAACGTAAATTTGCCTACCATTGTAGCCAAGTCGTAATGATACATCAAATATCATTTTACAAGCTGCTGTAATTGTGATAATTGTGCATTTTTTGACCGGATCTCGTTATGTTTCTGTTTTCATATAGCACTGAAGATGGCTACAATGTAGTTGAAATCAATCTGCAACAACAGAATAGAAATTGCCACCGGTGCTCCCCGTCCTCATCGTACTACAACTCTGTTGCATCAGACTGGATGGACTTTTTTCTATTTCCTCTAACGCATAACTGATTTTCAGTCTGACTGTCCTATCACATTTTATTATTTCCTATTCCTTTTTCATTACATTCTTAATTCAGTTATGTCATAAGGATTTTTATCTGTAAGTAATTAACATTTGTGAAGTATGTATATACATACACTCTCTGAAAATAGTCCTTAAATTTAAGTGAAATTTGGATACAGAAGTTATATGAAGACATTTAGCACATGTAAGGTACAATATTTTTTTGGTTATTAATAGTCACACTACGGGTTAGGAAATACAGTTTTCTTTGATTATAGCATTTGTTACTTTACCAAACTACGTTCACAAAGGTGATTATTAAACTAACTTTATCCTCTGTGTACTCATAAAGGATAAAATAATATTTCTTTTAATTAAATCTCAGTGTCCCTTCAGAATAATATTCATTCGTTTTTATCACAGCAGTTTGTTTATAGGGCCATACATAGTTAATACTCATAGAGAGTGGAATACACACTATCACTGTATTATTTCAAATGTAACTCGTTTCTTAACAATATGTTGTTGCTGTTGTTCTAGTCTTCAGCCCAGAGACTGGTTTGATGCCGTTCTCCATGCTACTCTATCCTGTGTACGCGTCTTCATCTTCGAGTAACTACTGCAGCCAACATCCTCCTGAATCTGCTTAGTTTTTTCATCTCTTGGTCTCCATCTACAATTTTTACCCTCCACGCTGCCCTCCAATGATAAACTGGTGATACCTGAATGCCTCAGAACGTGTTCTATCAACCGACCCCTTGTTTTAGTCAAGGTGTGCCACAAATGTCTCTTTATATCTGTTCAATACCTCCTCATTAGTTACGTGATCTACCCATCCAATCTTCAGCATTCTTCTGTGGCACCACATTTTGAATGCTTCTATTCTCCTCTAGTCTAAACTATTTATCGTCTACGTTTCACATCCATACAACGCTACACTCCATATAAAACTTTTAGAAAGGATTTCCTGACACTTAAATCTATATTCGATGTTATCAAATTTCTGTTTCTCGGAAACGCTTTAATTCCAATTGCCAGTCTACATTTTATATCTTCTGTACTTCGACAATCATCAGTTTGCTCCCAAATAGCAAAACTTATCTATAAGTGTCTCATTTCCGAATCTAATTTCCTCAGCGTCACCTAATTTATTTAGACTACATTCTATTATCCTCATTTTGGTTTTGTTGATGTTCATCTCATAGCCTCCTTTCAAGGCACTATCCATTCTCTTAAACTGATCTTCCAGGTCCTTTGCTGTCTCTGACAGAATTACAATTTCATCAGAAAACCTCAAGTTTTAATTTCTTCTCCATGTTTTTTAATACCTTTACTGCTTGATCAGTACACAGATTAAATAACATAGATGATAGGCTACATCCCTGTCTCATTCCCATCCCAACCACTGCTTCCCTTTCGTGCCCCTCGACTCTTATAGCTGCCATCTGGTTTCTGTACTAATTGTAGATAGCCTTTCGCTCCCTGTATTACACCTGACACATTCAGTATTTGAAA
Organism: Schistocerca gregaria; assembly: GCF_023897955.1. Taxonomy (NCBI): domain Eukaryota; kingdom Metazoa; phylum Arthropoda; class Insecta; order Orthoptera; family Acrididae; genus Schistocerca; species Schistocerca gregaria. Next base: position 368,285,019 of record NC_064926.1, read on the forward strand.
GAGAGTATTCCAGTCAATATTGTCAAAAGCTTTCCCTATGTCTACAAATTCTAAAAACGTAGGTTTGATTTTTCTTAAAATATGGTCTACGGTAAGTGGTAGGTTCAGTACTGCCTTTCGTGTTCCAACACTTCTATGGAAACCTCATCTTCCCAAAGGTCGTCTTCTACCAGTTTTTTTCATTCGTCTGCAAAGAATTCGTGTCAGTATTTTGCAACCGTGACTTAAAAATCTAATAGTTCGGTAATTTTCACACCTGTTAGCACCTGCTTTTTTGGGATTGGAGTTATTATATTCTTCTTAAAGTCTAAGCGTATTTCGGCTATCTCATACACCTTGATCACCAGATGGTAGAATTTGTTCATGGGTGGCTCTCCAAAGGCTATCAGTAGTTCTAATGGTATGTTGTGTGCTCCTGGGGCCTTGTTTCGACTTAGGTCTGCCAATGCCGTGTCAAATTCATCATGTAGTATTATGTCTCACATTTCATCTTCGCCTACATCCTCTTCCATTTCCATAATATTGACCTCAAGTATATCGCCTCTGTACACTCCTTCCACCTTTCTGCTTTCCCTTCCTTGCTTAGGGCTGGTTTTACATCAGAACTCCTGATATTCATACATATGGATCTCTGTTCTCCAATGGTCACTCTCATATTCCTGTAGGCGGTATCTGTATTAAGTCTAGTGCTATATGCCGTTTCATCCTTACATTTGTCCTCTAACCGTCTCTGCTTAGTCATTTCGCACTTCCTGTCGATCTCGTTTTTGAGACATTTCTATTCCATTTTGCCTGCATTTACTACATATTTACAGTTTCTCCTTTCATCAGTTAAATTAAATGTCTCTTCCTGTACCCAAGGATTTCTACTAGCCATCGTGTTTTTATCTAGTTGATCCTCTGCTGCCTTCGCTATTTCATTTCTAAAAGCTACCCATTCTTCTTCTACTGTGTTTATTTCCTCATTCTTGTCCATAGTTCCTACCGCTAGAACCTGTGTTTCTTTCAGTTTATTCAGGTCATACTTTTTGAAGTAGAGTCCAGACTGCCCCTGGAAATGTTTTATAATTTAAAACCGGGTTCCCAAATCTCTTTCTTACCAATATACTGTATAATCTACCCGAAATCTTCCAGTGTCTCCAGCCTCTTTCACATATACAACATTTCATGATTCTTAACCCAAGTGTCAGGTATGATTAATTTTTATTCTGAGCAAAATTCTACCAGGTAGCTTCCTCCTTCATTCTTTACACCCATTCCATATGCCCCTATTATTTCCCTTCTGTTTCTTTTCGTGCTATCGAATTCTAGTCCCCCATGACTATTAAAATTTCGTCTCCCTTCACTATCGGACTAATTTCCGTCGTCTCATCACACATTTCTTCTACCTCTTCATTATCTTCGGAGCTAGTTGGCATATATACCTGTACTAGTGTAGTAGGCGTGAGCTGTGTAAATCTTGGCTACAATAATGTGTTCACTATGCTGTTGGTGGTTACTTACTCCCGCTCATATTTTTAATTCATTATTAAACCTACTCCTGCATTACCCCTATTTGATTTTGTATTTATAATCCTGTATTCACCCGACGTAAAGTCTTATTCCTCCTGACACTGAACTTCATTAATTCCCACTATATCTAATTGTAATCTATCCATTTCCCTTTTTAAATTTTCTAACCTACCTGTCCGTTTAAGGGAACTGACATTCCACACTCCGATCCGTAGAACGTCAGTTTTGTTTCTCCTGATAACAACATCCTCCTGAGTGGACATCGTCCGTAGATCCGAATCGGGGACTATTTTATCTCCGGAATATTTTACCCAAGAGTATGCCATCATCATTCAACTAGACACTGAAGCTGCATTCCCTCGTAAAGAATTACGGCTGTAGACTCCCCTTCCTTTCAATCGTTCACAGTACCAGTACAGGAAAGCCGTTAACAATGTATAATACTAAAAAGCGTAAGCTGAAGTATAATGTTGTGGTCTAACAAATTTACTTGATATGACTGAATAAAGTAAAGACGCCCCCATGCATAATTCATAGCCTCGTGGAATCAGGTCAGACTGGGACCAGCTATTATAATGAATATACTTGCAGGTATTTTTATGACTGGTTCCTTCACATGTACACATACACCGTATTGGGTGTTTTTATTTGAATCTAACACTCTTTAGAGAAACATTCACAAAAAAACAACCTGGTGATGTTTTCCGCACAGTCCTACGTGAACCACTGTGTGGAATACTTCTGTCAGTACAGGCTAACCGTTTTGCTTCCACGTGTCCTCACTTCAAACCTGGCCTGCTGCTCAGAGGAAGTAAGCGTATATATATATATATATATGTATATGGTACTGCAAGAGCATGTCATTGATGGTTATGCAAGCAATTAATGCTTATGCTTATAACTTTCAATTTCCTGCCACACAGGTAACAGAGAAAATAAATGACACTACACATGACTCTCGACGTTGCCTTCTCTATGGCTAAATAATTTATACACTCCTGGAAATTGAAATAAGAACACCGTGAATTCATTGTCCCAGGAAAGGGAAACTTTATTGACACTTTCCTGGGGTCAGATACATCACATGATCACACTGACAGAACCACAGGCACATAGACACAGGCAACAGAGCATGCACAAAGTCGGCACTAGTACATTGTATATCCACCTTTCGCAGCAATGCAGGCTCCTATTCTCCGATGGAGACGATCGTAGAGATGCTGGATGTAGTCCTGTGGAACGGCTTGCCATGCCATTTCCACCTGGCGCCTCAGTTGGACCAGCGTTCGTGCTGGACGTGCAGACCGCGTGAGACGACGCTTCATCCAGTCCCAAACATGCTCAATGGGGGAAAGATCCGGAGATCTTGCTGGCCAGGGTAGTTGACTTACACCTTCTAGAGCACGTTGGGTGGCACGGGATACATGCCTACGTGCATTGTCCTGTTGGAACAGCAAGTTCCCTTGCCGGTCTAGGAATGGTAGAACGATGGGTTCGATGACGGTTTGGATGTACCGTGCACTATTCAGTGTCCCTTCGACGATCACCAGAGGTGTACAGCCAGTGTAGGAGATCGCTCCCCACACCATGATGCCGGGTGTTGGCCCTGTGTGCCTCGGTCGTCTGCAGTCCTGATTGTGGCGCTCACGTGCACGGCGCCAAACACGCATACGACCATCATTGGTACCAAGGCAGAAGCGACTCTCATCGCTGAAGACGACAAGTCTCCATTCGTCCCTCCATTCAAGCCTGTCGCGACACCACTGGAAGCGGGCTGCACGATGTTGGGGCGTTAACGGAAGACGGCCTAACGGTGTGCGGGACCGTAGCCCAGCTTCATGGAGACGGTTGCGAATGGCCCTCGCCGATACCCCAGGAGCAACAGTGTCCCTAATTTGCTGGGAAGTGGCGGCGCGGTCCCCTACGGCACTGCGTAGGATCCTACGGTCTTGGCGTGCATCCGTGAGTCGCTGCGGTCCGGTCCCAGGTCGATGGGCACGTGCACCTTCGGCCGACCACTGGCGACAACATCGATGTACTGTGGAGACCTCACGACCCACGTGTTGAGCAATTCGGCGGTACGTCCACCCGGCCTCCCGCATGCCCACTATACGCCCTCGCTCAAAGTCCGTCAACTGCACATACGGTTCACGTCCACGCTGTCGCGGCATGCTACCAGCGTTAAAGACTGCGATGGAGCTCCGTATGTCACGGAAAACTGGCTGACATTGACGGCGGCGGTGCACAAATGCTGCGCAGCTAGCGCCATTCGACGGCCAACACCGCGGTTCCTGGTGTGTCCGCTGTGCCGTGCGTGTGATCATTGCTTGTACAGCCCTCTCGCAGTGTCCGGAGCAAGTATGGTGGGTCTGACACACCGGTGTCAATGTGTTCTTTTTTCCATTTCCAGGAGTGTATATATTGTCGCGCAGAAGAAGGTTTAAGCCACTACTACCATTACACCACGGTACTAGTAAGCTTCTTCTGCCACAATATATATATATATAGTTGGGGGAACAAGAGCAAGCCATTAATGCACTTAGGCTGTACTGACAGGCATAGACGACTTAGCGGGTCATTCACGACTGTGCAGATAACATCAGGTTGTAAAGTATACATTCTTCTATGGAAATATTTCTTTCGAGTGTAGGCTTCTAATCGACTGAGAGGACATGTTCTGGTCATAAAGGAACTGTCAGTTTGGTAATGGAACAAAGAGTACAGAGTAAAAGATGTAAATAAGTAAGGACGTTACGTGTCCTGTCGGCAAGCAGACAGTTAGAGATGGATCGTAACGTCGAATATGGAATCGAATTATTCCAACAATTGTCTTAAGCGGTCTAAGGGAAATCACAGAAACCTAAATCTGGACCACCAAATGGGAAATTCGAACATCGTTCTGTCGAATGCAGTGAAGACAGCTTATAATAACTGCGCCGTCTCGTTCAGTGTAAAAGGTAAAGAGTACGTTGGAATCTGAGCTACAGTAAGTAGGCTCAGCTGGATGTATGAACTGAAACATGATAATTAAGATTAATTTAGACTTTTCACTACTCGTTTCGAAGAGTTATACGTGCAACATCATATCGATTGTTGTTCAGTAGAGGAGGTGACGCTATGTTGTAGACATGGCTTTTGGTAACCTGTGACACTGTCCTTCACCAATCACAGACTGCTTTCCCATTTTTATTTACTTCTTCTGTAGTGTTCAATCCAAGGATTGGTTTGCAACAGCTACAATGGCAGCTTGTCACCATTCTGTGCGTCTTTCAGCTTGTCTCTTCATTTCTCTATAGGTGTCACATCCCACATCTTTCACGATTTGATCCACGTACCTCAGTCGTGGTCTTCCTCTTGGTCTTTTTCCCTCGACATATCCCTCTATGATTGTGTTCAGGAGTCCTTTATGTCTTAATAGATGGCCTGTAAATTGCACTCTTCTTTTAACAATGAAACTCCTGAAGCTTCTCTTCTCACCTGCTCTTTCCATAACCACGTCGTTTGTGACCTTGTCGATACATTTTATTTTGAGCATGCGTCTATAGCACCACATTTCGAAAGAATTTAGGTTCTGGTCTTCCTCTGTCCCGAGAGTCCATGTTTCACACCCATAGCCTGCCACTCTCCACACATATGATTTCAAAAATCTTTTCCTGATTTCAAGGCTGTTGCTCTTAGATGTTAACATGTTATCCTTCTTGTTAAAAGCAGCCTTTGCTTGAGCAGTTCTACTTTTCACTTCTGCCTTGCTCCTTCCATCACTGGTAATATTGCTGCCCAGATAAGTAAATTTATCAACTTGTTCAAGCGGTTCATTGCCTACATTAACTTGGACTTTCACTTGATCTTTTTTGTCGCATGCCATTACTTTTGTTTTTGCTTTATTAATTCTCATATTATATTCTTCCCCCATAACTTTATCCATTCTATTCAGTAGAACTACAAGATTTTTATTTACATCACATGCATCAATGTGGGTTACTACAGTACTAGACGAGCTTCAGTTCCACAAACTTCATGCTAACGTATGATTTCAGATGATAGAAATGTGAGAGGTCGTTGCAGTTTAAGGGTGCTGGCGTACACAGTAAAAGAGACGTTTGATTGAAATATGCTTTCAGCGTGTGAAAGAGCTTAACAATACTTACATCCATTATCTCAGAGTAGGAAGTTGACAGCAGCGTTTCCCGCGGGCAGAGTGAAAGGCAGGTACATGCAGGGCACCAGAGTCGTGTGTGTGTGGGGGGGGGGGGGGGGGGGTGGGGAGGGCGGCGATGCCTGGCCTCCGTCTCCATTTCATCAACGAGATGCACGCATCGATATCTATGCAAATAATACAACTTTTCGTGGAGGACTGTGCTGCCCGGAACCCGGAAGCAAACTTCAGACGAAGAGTAAAAACACCTCTCCCTCACTCGAGGTGGAGGCGATGTTGGCCGATATATCGCAATATCGGGAGCGCGCTCGAGGCGATGCGTGTGGACCGGGGTGGCCGCCACCGTCCAAACGCACGCACTCACTCCCACCATCACGGTCACCGCCTTTTACGGGAGCGGGCGGGAGGCGCCGCAGGAATGCCCACCCGGCGTTGCGGCTTTGAAAAATTGCGACTTCCGCGTCAGGGCAGCCCACGCGACGCCACACCACGATGACAAGCTGGCAGGAGGCGCCTCGGCCAGAATTCCACCTCACCTATTGCCTCAGACACACGTCGAGTTAACTCCCGCAAACGAGACGCTGATTTCTAATACACACGTTAGCGTAGGGATCGCTTCAGTTTGTCAGATGAAAATAATTTTGTAACAAAATGAAACACACCTACAGCCGATCTTGTGTCGTCATTTATTATATAGCTACCAGTGTCGGCGCTTCAGTACACCATCTTCACGCCTTAATTCATGGTGGATGGGATATCACCATCTACATATACGATGCATTAGTAGTCTGCAACTGCTATACGCAGACTGTAGTATCTATAACCGTGTTGTCGTCTCTCCAACCATCACTTTTGTAAGAAAATGAAACATAGCTACAGCCGTCCTTATGTTGTCATTTATTGTGTAGCTACCATTTTCGGCACTTCAGTGAACCATCTTCACGCCTTAGTAGACGGTGAAGGGGATATCACCATCAACGACCAAAACAACTGGTATACGGAGACTACAGTATCTATAAAAATGATGTCGTCTCTCCAACCACCAACTGCCAATTGACTCTCTCCATTCCCACAAAGAACCTCATTGTTTGCTCAACGAACAAACTGAGTCGAAGAACAAACTAATCATTAAATTTTTTTCGTAATTACTTAAGCACATAGACCATAGTCTGTGCCCTGAATATTATAATTACCTAGACAATGTAATCAATACATATCGCTATCTTGTTTTTGTTAGCTGAGGGCTGACAGATAAAGAAGCCGTTTCACAATTACAGATAGCCTGCGTACACAAGTTCTGGCCACTGATGCATCGTAAATATGGATCGTGATATCCCCTTCAGCATCAACTAACGCCTGAAGGTGGTGCATTGAAGTACCGAAACCGGTAGCTACACAATAAATGACAACATAAGGACGGTCGTAGCAGTGTTTAAGTTTCTTACAGTAGCGGACGGCCGTAGTTTCCCCAGACATCCTGGTACAAGGATTGACATATGGAAGAAAATAATTTTGTTCCGACCATGGTATTTACCCCGCTAGAAGATAAAGAAAGATGCCGCCAAGAAGGGAACCGAGCGAGGCGATACAGTTGGTAGCACACCGGACTCGTGCTGGATCCCAACGGCCTCGTATCACTAGCAGTCGAGATGACAGGCATCGTATCCATATGGCTGTAACGGATCGTGCAGCCACCTCTCGATCCCTGAGTCAACAGATGGGGACGTTTTCAAGACAACAACCATCTGCACGAACAGTTCGACGACGTTTGCATCAGTATAGACTATCAGCTCTTAGACCACGTCAACGGCTGCCCTTGAGGATGCATCACAGACAGGAGCTCCTGCGATGGTGCACTCAACGACGAACCTGGGTGCTCGAATGGCAAAACGTAATTTTTTCTGAAGCATCCAGGTTCTGTTTACAGCATCATGATGGTCGCATCCGTGTTTGGTGATATCGCGGTGAACGCTCATTGTAAGCGTGTATTCGTCATCGCCATACTGGCGTATCACCCAGCGTGATGGTATGGGGTGCCATTGCTTACAAGTTTCGGTCACCTCTTGTTCGCATTGACGGCACTTTGAACAGTGGACGTTAAATTTCACATGTGTTACGACCCGTTGCTCTACCCTTCATTCGATCCCTCCGAAACTTTCCATTTCACCAGGATAATGCACGACCACATGTTGCAGGTCTTGTATGGGCATTTCTGGATACAGAAAATGTTCTACTGATACCCTGGCCAGCACATTCTCCAGATCGCTCCCCAATTGAAAAAGTCTGGTCAATGTTGGCCGAGAAATTGGCTCGCCACAATACGCCAGTCACCACTCTTGATGAACGGCGGTATTGTGTTGACGCTGCATGGGCAGTTGTACCTGTACACGCCATCCCAGCTCTGTTTGACTCAATGCCCTGGCGTATCGAGGCCGTTATTACTTTCAGAGGTGGTTGTTCCGGGTACTTATTTCTCGGTATCTATGCACACAAATTGCGTGGAAATGTAATCACAGGCTATTTCTGGTATAATGTCCAATGATTACCCGTCTATCCTCTGCATTTCTTCTTGGTGTAGCAATTTTAATGGCTAGTAGTGTATCAGGAGAAGGGAGGAGTCTTAGCAGTTGCATGTTCAGTTCTAATGGACGACTGATTGTGTCAGGAACACATGAACATATACAGAATATAACATTTAGGTTTGCTGTCGTTTACTGTTTCGACACCATACTATAAACTATCAAGCAGGATGGGAGGAAAAAATCAATTAGTTGTCTTTATTTCGGACGAGAACATTATAATTTATAGGGAAAATCTTGTCAAAAGTGAATCTAATAGCCTACTGCTACATTCCATCCTGGATTTTTTATTGTTTGGTTTCTAAAAATACATTGTTATTCTACTAAACACTAACAATCAGTATGAGCCAAACAATTAAGCGAAAGTGCTATCGTAAATCACTTACAAGCTTAATACCATTTGAAATAGTAACTATTGGAATCAAATCAAACGTTCATTTTCAAGAGAAGTGAAGTTGTAGAGACCCCAAGAAAACTCATTTCGATTGCAAATACCACACGTTCCGTGGTAAGACATTCTCCTGGCTCAAAGTACAAGAAGGTGCATGGCCGACGATGTTTAGCTGAACTGTTCACAAGTTACGTAACTGGTTTTGAAAAACGTATTGAATATTACTTGCTGTAAAATTCTGTAACTGAAGAGTTAGCAATATCTTCCAAACAGGTGTATTATGTGATACAGAATTATAAGTGTAGAGCTCATAATATTTATAAATGCTACAGAAAACACAGCATTCCGAATCGCAACTGCATAAATATTAAAATATGGAGGAATCTGCTTGTAGTGGTCTCTATTGTGTATTCCTTCATGTGAAATTAGAGTGGGTCACTACATTAAAACACCAAACAGGAAACATCTTCTGCTCTTAGGAACACCAGCGTCAATGGACAACACTCCCCTCTACACTAGTTGAGAATGATGTTAAATTACATTATGGAGTCCGTGGGAAGCAGAAGGTGTGTTAGAGGTTCGGAGGTGGAAATGATTTAACAGAATTCGTAGGAAAAGTCATTAGCCCCCAATTCGACTCTTGCTCCTGTACAACATGTTAATTGCTACGTATTGTAAATACTAGAACTGTCCTGTAGTAAAAGATGGTAACTGTTGCTGAACTCCTAAGTATTTGCTTAGGTGCCGTCAGGTGACCATGAGAAATGTTTTCCTTGATGAGGGTCTGATGTTGCGCATACATAAACGTAAACTATTCCCAGAACGGATAGATCGTAATGTCGTTAAAGATCATGTATCACTTCTGTTAATGCTGGAGAAGTATTTCTGTTGGCGAAATAGATTACGAAAATTACGTTCTGTAATGTTAAAGGAATTTCTGCAATTACCTTAATGTGTGCAGTCGTTAGAATGTATAAAAAGTGTGTAGCATAAGTACTTCTTGTGACTTAACCTAAAAGTAATTCCACACATCGATGAAAATCGTCTTTACATTCTGACGTTATAAAATTAGTGTAAGTAGTTTGAATTCAAAGAATTCATACATCTTAATTCTGCCGAGCACACGGAGCGGTATTTATCTTCAATGAGTCAGAATCTTAGTGTGTAAGAGTTGTTAAAACGGACAAATTACTGCCTGAGAATGTATAAAATTATGTAACAATAGCAGTTTAACGACATCAGAACGGAAGAAAGGGCCTGTGTGAACATAGAACCAGTCAATTCATTCGTCTTTAAATGAGGCCGTTGAACGTTAAGAGAGAAGGACGGAATGTATGTGTGATCTTCGCATCTGCACTATTATATCATTTACTTATAAATTGCAAGATGAGGCGAAGGAGATACAGAATGGTACTCATATCACACAACAGGACTTCATCGCAGAAACATGCTACTACCACCGACAAGTTAAATTAAGAACCCACTAGAGCAGTGCTATGGTATCAAAATACACACATTAACACTCCAAAGCTTCAGCGTGCCGAGCTTGGCGCTTTTATTTATTCCCATTCTGTTTCTTCCTGTATAGTTTTTACCCTCCACTGTTCCCACCAGATTGATGGAAGTTCTTCCCTGTCCTTTCATCGTGTGCCTTCTTCGTGTCAGTGTTTTAGATACATTCCTTCCATCACCAATAAGCAGAGAACATCCTCATCCCTTACCTTATCAGCCCAACTAATTTTCAATATTCGCCCGTAGCACCATGTGTCATATGCTTCAATTTTCATCTACCCTGGTTTTTCCACAGCTCACGTTTCACTTACATACAAACATACAAAGCTGTACCCTAAACATATGTTCCCAGACATTTTTACTCAAAGTAATGCATCAGTTTGATATTAGCGGACTCGCGGACTCTTCTTCACCAAATGCCCTTTATCCCGTGGTAGTCTGCCTTTTATGTTTTGCCCAGGCAGCGGAATACCTTAACTTCGTCTGCTTTATGGTCTCTAATTCTGATGTTAAGTTTCTCGCAGTTTTCACTTCTTCTACTTATCATTTATTTCGCGTTTCTTCGATTTATTTTCAGTCCATATTCTGTAATCATTAGGCTGTTAATTCCATTCAACAGATTTTGTAATTCTTCTTCATTTTTACTGAGGACAGGAATTTTATAAAGTGAATCTTATACTACTTATCTTTTCACCATGAATTTTAATTACAGTCTTGAATTTTTCTTTTATTTCCGCCACTGCGTCTTCGATGTGTACTACGAACAATAGAGCCGAAAGACTACATTCCGGCCTTACACGTCGTATTGGTCTTCCAGTCGTATCGTCGCCTCTTGGATTTTGTACTTAATGCATATTAAACAACTATTCCTATATATAAAGCCAAACAGATAGCCATCCAACAGCCATTGATTTCTTTTCCACTCTTCTGCACATTATTCTTGACAGCAGCTTGTGTGCTTTCGCTATTAAGCTGACTGTGCAATAATTCTCGCACTTGTCGGCTCTTGCAATTTTCGGAATTATCTGGATGATGCTTTTCCGAAGGTCTGTTGGCATATCACCAGTCTCAACCATTTTATATACCAAAGTGAATATGGAATGTTTTATATCTCTTCTGCCTTCTTTGTTTCCTACAAAATTCTTTTAAATTCCGATTCTAATACTGAAGTCCCCTCCTCTTCCTTGTCGAGTCTGCTTCTCCATATCTCACGTCTTCAGACAAGCCAGCCCCACATAGAGGCCTTCAGTGCACTCCCTCCACCTACCCGCTCACTCCTTTGCATTTTACAGTGGAATTACCGATGCACTGCCGTATAAAGCACTATTTTTGTGATGAAGACTTCAGAAAATATGCTTATTCTATTTAAGTACTAAAGCTGGTGGTCTAGTGCGTATTTCTTCTGCATTACTATTGTGAAACTTGCTGGTCAGTTAACATTTTACCAGGATTTTCGGTTTCCTAATTCCATGCAGTCTTACTTCTATGAACATAGTAGTAGCTATCTGTACTCCTTGAACTGAGACGTAAATAAAAACCCTTGTAACACTGATACTTTTCCATACATTGAAACAAATTTAGGACGACTCTTCAATGGATGCTTAACACAATAGCTGGAAGAATTTGGTAGTTGTTTAGAAGAATAACGCTGTGATTAATGACTGGAAACTGGTTTCTCAGGGGAATAGGGGTATTTGCCGTGGATGCTTTAACATCCCATTGGGAGCCTAATTGAGACATTGGGTTTCACTGGAAAAAGGTACGGTCCACTGTGGCATCATGGTGGACTGACCCATATGTGTGTCACTGTTTGCTTTTGTTACTCTACAACGCTTCCCAACATGTGCCCGTAACTTGTGGCTGGATGATCCAGAAGTCTCCCAAAAGCTGGAAGGGTGCTGGCAAGACGTGACGGAAGTCTGACTTCGCACATTGAATACAGCTGCCTGCCATACGAATAGTGCTGCAGCAGCTGCTGCTGCTGCTGCCGAGGCTAGAACACTAGTCATAGCATAGTACGAGTGTCAGACTGCTGTATTGGAGACTTGACTTAAACCATACCTGGAATGGTGCTACGCCATTTCTGTAGTTTACGTAACCTAAAGTGTCGTCATGTCGCATAGGGCCAGATGGAGCATGCACAACTACCGTCCACTCGAAACAAACATCTGGCATCTGCCCTAGCCTATCTGAGAAGGACTCCATGCGTCGACCTGAAGAGGGTTTATCCTACCTCAACTACTACTAGGCGGTGTCTCAGCAACTGATCAGTGCGCCTAGTCCTGATGCTGCTGTGGGAAGGGGGGGAGGGGTGTTGACTTGGTGTCCTGCAGATTGGGGACTACCGCTATATCTCAGCCGACTACACGACGTCATCCAGGAAACATTCGGTCATCGACTGCGACTGAAGATGTCTCGTTCCGTACCTGCTGTCAGCTGTTGTCGGTGTTCGACGCTTCTGCCCTTTTTGCTGTTTGCGGGGCACGGAACTGCTTTGGTCCGAAGCCCACTCACGCAAACGATTTCAACAGCTAGTGTCCATGGCCAGTCATCAGCCCACCTATGCTGTGCTGACGTGGACTCGGCTGCCTCGAGGCATCACACTCGATCGAGATTAAGTCTTCAGGTGCTGGATGGATTTCTTAAAAATTCATTCTGCAGACTGGTTTGGTGCAGCTCTCAATGCTACTCCATCTTGTGTGAGCCCCTTCATCTGCGAATAACTACTGCAGCCTACATTTTTCCGAATCTGCTTACTGTATTCATATCTTGTCCTCCATCTACAATTTTTCATCACACAGTTCCCCCCAATACTAAATTGGTGATCTCTTAATGTCTCATTGCGTGTCCTGTCAACCGATCTCTCTTTTTGGTCAAGTTCGCCACAAATTACTTGTCTCCCAATGCTGTTTAGAATCTCATCGTTAGCTATGTGCAACGTTCTTTTGCAGCACGAAATTTGTAATATTTCTATTCACCGTTTGTCTAAACTCTTGGTTTTCTATGTTTCATTTCAATACATGACTACACTCCAAACCAATACAGAACGTCCACAAAACCCTTCCTAACACATACGTCTAGATAGTTTTTCTTTTTTTAATATCTTTTCCTCGGAAATGCTTTTCTTGCCGTTGACAGTCTACATTTTGTATCCATTCTACTTCGGCCATTATCAGTTATTATGCTGTCCAAGTAGCAGAACTAATCTACAACGCCAAGTGTCTTGTTTCTTAATCTAATTCGCTAAACATAATTTGATTTAATTAGACCACATTCCATTAACCTTGTTTTGCTTTTGTTGATATTCGTCTTACATCCTCCATTCAAGCCGCTGTCCATACCGTGCAAGTGCTCTTGAAAGGTCTTTGCTGTCTCTGGCAGAATTACAATATCGTTGGCAAAACTCAAAGATCTTACATCTTCTCCCTCAACTTTAATCCCTGTTCCAATTATTTAGATTCCCTTTAACACTTGTTCAGTGTACAGGCTGAATAACATCGGGGCAGGTTAAAACCCTGTCACACTCCCTTCTCAACCACTGCTACCCTTTCACGCCATTCGACCCTTATAACTGTCGTCTGGCTTCTATTCAAGCTGTAAATAGCGGTTCAATCCCTGTATTTTATGCCTGATACTTTCAGAATTTATATTAAAGTATAAAAATCAATATCGTCAAGCTTTATTTACATAAAATAACGGAACAACAGGTGTTACGTAATACTTTTATATATCTGTGATGAAGAACTGACCTGAACATTTAAAGTTTTTAATATTTAGTACACTTACTACAGCTATTATTCCTCATACAGTAAGAGGCTTATCGTTCCATTTAAACACCTGTGTAAATAAGATAGCACTATAGGTGTGAATGTACAGGTAACAATGTAAATATTCACTGTCCCCATTTTTCTCCCCTAATCCCACCCACCTCACTTCATCTACTTAATATGACTACCCCATCTTTCCTCCCTCCCACATCAATAACTCGCCACCTCTTATCTATTCAACACCGCTGATCCATTCCTGTTAACCCTAATGTGCACCACTCCCAGATTAACTATGCACCGGCCCTACTTACCACCCGTACCAACACCTTCTTCCCCATTGTTTACGATTCGTCTTTTATAAGAGTCATTGACATTTTTATGCAAGGGGTTTTAAATTCCAGAGATGTTTGCGACCATTTATTTTATATGACTGACAATTTTTTTATGGTTGTAATTCATAACTGCTTATTTTATAATTCACCAGGGCAACGGCCTTGCCGCAGTGTATCTCTACATCTACATCCATACTCCGCAAGCCACCTGACGGTGTGTCGCGGAGGGTACCCTGAGAACCTCTATCGGTTCTCCCTTCTATTCCAGTCTCGTATTGTACGTGGAAAGAAGGATTGTCGGTATGCTTCTGTGTGGGCTCTAATCTCTCTGATTTTAGCCTCATGGTCTCTTCGCGAGATATACGTAGGAGGGAGCAATATACTGCTTGACTCTTCGGTGAAGGTATGTTCTCGAAACTTTAACAAAAGCCCGTAACGAGCTACTGAGCGTCTCTTCTGCAGAGTCTTCAACTGGAGTTTATCCATCTCCGTAACGCTTTCGCGATTACTAAATAATCCTGTAACTAAGTGCGCTGCTCTCCGTTGGATCTTCTCTATCTCTTCTATCACCCCTATCTGGTGCGGATCCCACACTGCTGAGCAGTATTCAAGCAGTGGGCGAACAAGCGTACTGTAACCTACTTCCTTTGTTGTCGGATTGCATTTCCTTAGGATTCTTCGAATGAATCTCAGTCTGGCATCTGCTTTACCGACGATCAACTTTATATTATCATTCCATTTTAAATCACCCCTAATGCGTACTCCCAGATAATTTATGGAATTAACTGCTTCCAGTTGCTGACCTGCTATTTTGTAGCTAAATGATAAGGGACCTATCTTTCTATGTATTCGCAGCACATTACACTTGTCTACATTGAGATTCAATTGCCATTCCGTGCACCATGCGTCAATTCGCTGCACATCCTCCTGCATTTCAGTACAATTTTACATTGTTGCAATCTCTCGATATACCACAGCATCATCTGCAAAAAGCCTCAGTGAACTTCCGATGTCATCCACCAGGTCATTTATGTATATTGTGAATAGCAACGGTCCTATGACACTCCCCTGCGGCACACCTGAAATCACTCTTACTTCGGAAGACTTCTCTCCATTGAGAATGACATGCTGCGTTCTGTTATCTAGGAACTCCTCAATCCAATCACACAATTGATCTGATAGTCCGTATGCTCTTACTTTGTTCATTAAACGACTGTGGGGAACTGTGTCAAACGCCTTGCGGAAGTCAAGAAACACGTCATCTACCTGTGAACCCGTGTCTAAGGCCCTCTGAGTCTCGTGGACGAATAGCGCGAGCTGGGTTTCACACGACCGTCTTTTTCGAAACCCATGCTGATTCCTACAGAGTAGATTTCTAGTCTCCAGAAAAGACATTATACTCGAACATAATACGTGTTCCAAAATTCTACAACTGATCGACGTTAGAGATATATAGGTCTATAGTTATGCACATCTGTTCGACGTCCCTTCTTGAAAACGGGGATGACCTGCGCCCTTTTCCAATCCTTTGGAACGCTTCGCTCTTCTAGAGACCTACGGTACACCGCTGCAAGAAGGAGGGCAAGTTCCTTCACGTACTCTGTGTAAAATCGAACTGGTATCCCATCAGGACCAGCGGCCTTTCCTCTTTTGAGCGATTTTAATTGTTTCTCTATCCCTCTGTTGTCTATTTCGATATCTACCATTTTGTCAACTGTGCCACAATCTAGAGAAGGAAGCACAGTGCAGTCTTCGTCTGTGAAACAGCTTTGGAAGAAGACATTTAGTATTTCGGCCTTTAGTCTGTCATCCTCAGTTTCAGTACCATTTTGGTCACAGAGTGTCTGGACATTTTGTTTTGATGCACCTACCGCTTTGACATAGGACCAAAATTTCTTACGATTTTCTGCCACGTCAGTACATAGAACATTACTTTCGAATTCATTGAAAGCCTCTCGCAGGGCCCTCCTCACACTACTTTTCGCTTCGCGTAATTTTTGTTTGTCTGCAAGGCTTTGGCTATGTTTATGTTTGCTGTGAAGTTCCCTTTGCTTCCGCAGCAGTTTTCTAAGTCGCTTGTTGTATCACGGTGGCTCTTTCCCATCTCTAACGATCTTGCTTGGCACATACTCATCTAACGCATATTGTACGATGGTTTTGAACTTTGTCCACTGATCCTCAACACTATCTGTACTTGAGACAAAACTTATGTGTTGAGCCGTCAGGTTCTCTGTAATCTGCTTTTTGTCACTTTTGCTAAACAGAAAAATCTTCCTACCTTTTTTAATATTTCTATTTACGGGTGAAATCATCGCTTTATGATCGCTGATTCCCTGTTCTGCATTAACTGATTCAAATAGTTCGGCTCTGTTTGTCACCAGAAGGTCTAATATGTTATCGCCACGAGTCGGTTCTCTGTTTAACTGCTCAAGGTAGTTTTCAGATAAAGCACTTAAGAATATTTCACTGGATTCTTTGTCCCTGCCATCCGTTATGAACGTTTGAGTTTCCCAGTCTATATCAGGCAAATTAAAATCTCCACCCAGAACTATAACATGGTGGGGAAATCTACTCGAAATATTTTCCAAATTATTCTTCAGGTGCTGAGCCACAACAGCTGCTGAGCCCGGGGGCCTATAGAGACATCCAATTACCATGTCTGAGCCTGCATTAACCGTGACCTTCACCCAAATCATTTCACAATTCGAATCTCCGTCAATTTCCTTCGATACTATTGCACTTCTTATCGCTATGAACACGCCTCCCCTTTCACTGTCCGGCCTGTCTCTGCGGTATACATTCCAATCTGAGTTTAGGATTTCATTACTGTTTACATGTGGTTTCAGCCAACTTTCTGTCCCTAGTACCATATGGGCGTTGTGACCGTTTATTAATGAGAGCAGTTCTGGGACCTTTCTATAGACGCTCCTGCAGTTTACTATTAGCACATTAATATTGTTATTCCCTGTTGCATTTTGCCTACTCCTTCCTTGCCGCGTCTCAGGGGAGGGAATTCTATAACCTAAAAAAAAACCTTGTGCACTCCACACGTACTCCGCTACCCTCGTAGCCGCTTCCGGCGTGTAGTGCACGCCTGACCTATTCAGGGGGACCCTACATTTCTCCACCCGATAGAGGAGGTCGAGAAATTTGCACCCCAGCTCTCTGCAGAATCGTCTGAGCCTCTGGTTTAAGCCTTCCACTCAGCTCCAAACCAGAGGACCGCGTTCGGTTCTGGGAACGATACTACAAATAGTTAGCTCTGATTCCATCCCGCGAGCGAGGCTTTCCGCCTTCACCAACTCCGCCAACCGCCTGTACGAACTGAGGATGACCTCTGAACCCAGACGGCAGGAGTCATTGGTGCCGACATGAGCAACAATTTGCAGTCGGGTGCACCCAGTGCTCTCTATCGCCGCCGGTAGGGCCTCCTCCACATCTCGGATGAGACCCCCCGGCAAGCAGAGTGAACACTGGATTTCTTCCCCGACCTTTCCGCTATTTCCCTAAGGGGCTCCATTACCCGCCTAACGTTGGAGCTCCCAATAACTAATAAACCCCTCCCCCCGTGTGCCTGCTCGGACCTTGCTGAAGGAGCGGCCACATGTCCACTCACAGGCAGAGGGGGCGATGCCACACGGCTAGCCTCCACATTGAGCCTCCGCCTCGTGCGCCGCGAACGCCGCTGAACCCGCCACTCCCCTTGGGGAGACGGAGGCCCAACCGCGCCCGGTACCCGCGAAGATGTCTCGACAGCAGGGACAGTGGGTGAAGCATGTAACACCTGGGGTGTACCATGCGACGCACCAGACTCCCCACTGCCGCTACACTCCGAGGCAGCAGCCTAAAGACGGTTGACAGCGGCCATCAACACGCTCAGCTGTTCGCGAAGAGTGGCCAGCTCCTCCTGCATCCGTACACAGCAGTCCATCCTAAGGAATCAATTTACTGAAGAGACTTAATCAACTTTTAACTAGACTGCTAATTCACTAAAGGCGGCTGATCATTGACTTAAGTGTGATTGCTAACCACTTCTTGTAGAAAACAATGAAAATAGCACTACCTGTCTCTGGACTGTATTCAAAACAAACACTAGCACTACTAGCACTATGGCTGACTAAAGGGACTCTCTCTGACTGAATTCAAAACAAACACGAAATCTATCGAACACTATTACTAGCACTCGACAATTAAAGCTTCCTAAAAGCAAAAACACACCGAAGAAGAAGTGACAAGTAATGGATACACCGGTTCCCTTGCGATCACCGAAATTAAGCGCTGTTGGGCGTGGTCGGCACTTGGATGGGTGACCATCAAGGCCGTCATGCTCTGTTGCCATTTTTCGGGGTGCACTCATCTCGTGATGCCAATTGAGGACCTACTCGACCGATTAGTAGCGGCTTCGGTCAAGAAAACCATCATAACGACCGGGAGAGCAGTGTGCTGACCCCACGTGCCCCTCCTATCCGCATCCTCGACTGAGGATCACAGGTGTTTGGATGGTCTCGGTAGGCCGTACGTGGCCTGAAGACGGAGTGCTTATATTTCACCATGTATCAAAAATTTCACTCTTGCTAGATTATAGTTTATGTATCTTTAATTACGATGTTGTAAGTCGTGATTTTATGTGCACACTGGGTAGTTAGCACTTAACCCCATAGTATGTAAAAACTGGCGTCCTCTGTCAACTTCAAAGATAATATAATCATCTTGTGTAATAAATAATCCCACTACTTGCCCCCATGACATACCACAGATCACATGGTGCAAACTGTGGTCCATTTATGATGATCTCTGACGATCGTTTCAATTATTTTTACGTAACTGGCCCCTTAAACACAGAATAGCAAAGTTTAAATACAATGATTTGGTCATCTATTTTATTCGACAACCGTATCAAGTGATTCATATTAATTCCCAATTGATTAGCATATTACACAAATTTTCTCGCGTTTACTTTGGGCAAAATAGGTTTATATATCCAGAGATTAATGTTTCGACGAAGACTTGGGATCTATTTAAGTGAAATGATTTATAAAACGTAAATAAGACAACAAATCATGCAGTCCTTACTTGAACGGTTGGCCTGCTATATTTCTGATACTTATAGTTTTTTTGTGTTTTAATCCGTTGTTGTTGTAACACTTGATAATGGCCTAAGGTCAAAATCCCGATTTTGAAATGAAACCTGTTGTACAGTCAAATGACGGTCATACCTTCTAGAAAGCGTCAAAAGCTTTCTCAGTTTCTACATATGCTCTGAATATAAGTTTGCCTTTCCTTAACCTATCACCTAAGTTAAGACTTAGGGTCAGTATTGTCTCGCGTGTTCCTGTATTTCTCCGGAATCCAAATCGATCTTCCCCGAAGTCGGCTTCTGCCAGTTTTTCCAATTTTCTGTAAGGAATTCATATTAGTATTTTGCAGTCATAACTTACTAAATTGGTAGTGCGGCAATTTTCTTTGGAATTTTTATTATCACTTTCTTCTTGAAGTCTAAGGATATTTCACCTGTGTTATAAATATCACACACCACATGGTAGAATTATGTCATGGCTGAATCTTGGAAGGTTGTCAGTAGTTCTGATGGAATCTCGTCTACTCCCGGGGACTCGTTTCGATTTAAATTTTCCAGAGCTCTACCAAATTCTTTTCGTAGTATCACGTTTCAAATCTCATCTTCATCTACGTCCACTTCCATTGTTGAATAGAACCTCTATATACTCCTTTCACATTTCACCTTTCCCTTCTGTGCTTAGAATTGATTTCCATGTGCGCTCTTTATGTTCAAACAACTGCTTCTCTTTCCCCAAAAGCCTCTCTAATTATCCTGTAGGCAGTGTCTATATTTCCCATTCAAAATCCTTGTATTTGTCCTCCTGCCATTCTTACCTAACCATTTGGCACCTTCTGCCAATCTGTTTGTTTAAAGGTTTCGCCTGCTTCATGTGTTACATTTTTATTGGTAACCATTCATTAATTAACTTCCTCTTTCGTTATCCAAGGAATTCTACAAGGCCTTGTCTTTTTACATATTTGATCCTCTGCTGCATGCATTATTTCACCTCTTAAGGCTTTCCCCTGCTCTACTCAACCGTTGCATAATTCCCCCTCTGAAGCTCTCAGGTATATAAGGTTCTTTCAATTTATCCAGGTCTTCTGACCTTAGTTTCCTAAGTTTTTCTAATTTATTCAGTTTTAATCTACAGCATATAACCAATAAATCGTTGTTAGATCCCACATCCGCCCCTGGAAATTCATTACAGTTTAAAATCTTGTTCCTAAATATCTCTTACCACTGTATAATCAGCCTGAAATCTTCTTGTGTCTACAGGCCTCCTCCACGTATACAGCTTTTTTTATGAGTCTCTAACCAGGCGTTAGCGAAGATTCAATTATGCTCTGTGCGAAGTTCTACCAAGCGGTTTCTTCTTTCAGTCCTCTCCCTGAGTCCATATTCGCCAGCTATTTTTCCTTTACGCTCCTTTTCTTACTGTTGAATTCCAGTCCCCCATGAAAATTAAATTTTCGTTTCCTTTAACTGACTGAATAAATTATTTTATCTCATCATTGGTTTCCAATCACTCCATCATCTGCATAGCTGGTTGACACATTAACTTCTACCACTATGGTAGGCGTAGGCTTCGTATCTATCTTGGATATCTTGGCGTTCACCTTGCTGTTCATAGTAGCTTACCGCTTTCATATTTCGTTATTCATTATTTACCCACTCCTGTATTATTTCTATTTCGTTTGGTATTTATAAGCATGTATTCACCTGACCAAAAGTTCTCTTCCTCCTGCCACCGACCTTCACTAATTCCCGCTATATGTAACTTCAAGATACCACCTTCTTCAGTTTTCTTGTCTACGTGCCATATTACGGGATCCAACTTTGTTTCTCCTGATAACGACGTTACAGACGTTAAAGTAACTTCTGGCGTGCCACAGGGGAGTGTTAGGGGACCATTGTTTTTCACAATATATATAAATGACCTAGTAGATAGTGTCGGAAGTTCCATGCGGCTTTTCGCGGTTGATGCTGTAGTATACAGAGAAGTTGCAGCATTAGAAAACTGCAGCGAAATGCAGGAAGATCTGCAGCGGATAGGCACTTGTGTGCAGGGAGAGGCAATTGATCCTTAACATAGACAAATGTAATGTATTGCGAATACATCTATAGAAGGGTTCTTTATTGTATGATTATATGATAGCGGAACAAACACTGGTAGCAGTTACTTCTGTAAAATATCTGGGAGTATGCCTGCGGAACGATTTGAAGTGGAATGATCATATAAAATTAATTGTTGGTAATGCGGGTACCAGGTTGAGATTCATTGAGAGAGTCCTTAGAAAATGTAGTCCATTAACAAAGGAGCTGTCTTACAAAACACTCGTTCAGACACATACTTGAGTATTGCTCATCAGTGTGGGATCCGTACCAGATCGGGTTGACGGAGGAGATAGAGAAGATCCAAAGAAGAGCGGCGTGTTTCGCCACAGGGTTATTTGATAACCGTGATAGCGTTACGGAGATGTTTAGCAAACTCAAGTGGCAGACTCTGCATCGCTGTGTAGCTTGCTCGCCAGGTTTCGAGAGGGTGCGTTTCTGGATGAGGTATCGAATATATTGCTTCGCCTACTTATACCTCCCGAGGAGATCACGAATGTAAAATTAGAGAGATTTGAGCACGCACAGAGGCTTTCAGACAGTCGTTCTTCCCTCGAACCATATGCGACTGGAACAGAAAAGAGAGGCAATGACAGTTGTACGTAAAGTGCCCTCCGCCACACACCGTTGGGTGGCTTGCGGAGTATAAATGTAGTTGTAGATGTAGAGATCCTCCTGAGTAGCCACCACCCGGGGGTCCGATAGGGGTACTATTTTACTTCTGGAAAATGATATCGAAGAGGGAACCACGATCATTTAGCCACACTGTAGGGCTCCATGGCCTAGGGAAAAATTGCCTCTGTAGTTTTCCCTTTTTTCCACTAATATGCAGAACGAGAACAGCAACGGCATTTGATTGATGTTACAAGGACAGATCAGTCAAATATGCAGATTGTTGCCCCTGCAATTACTGAAAGGGCTTCTGCACCACTTCCGAAACCACACATTTGTTCCTGTCATCCCAATATGTTTTAGGTCTTTGTAGTTTGAGCTTCATTTTCTCCCGCACACATCCCGTTTATCATTTCCTATCATTTCCCCTTTCACATCCCAGCTCCCTCAGCATCTCTCCTCCCTGTCCATAGTTCATATCGAGATTTTGGGTAATCTTAATAGCAGAGACTGTTTTCTATTTGTTGAACACTCAGCTTTGAGACCAAGGACAAGGATAGTGATTCATTTAAGGAAAACAGGTGGAGGGGTAGCCCAACTTGATGCGTCATTTATCATTCCCAAACTAAAGTTTTTATTCAGTAACAATCCTGTCATAAGATAACTAACTGTAACACGAATCTGGCCAAATACATACAAATATTTAAGGTTTTTGTGTTAAAACCACACTGCGTAAGGGCATTTGCATTATACATAAATTTACAAATGGTACTAAAACCTGTCAAATATAAAACACAATAGTCTCCCGATTACAAACAGTTAATTGATAACATAAACCTGGGACGGTACTCTGTCCGCGCCTCTATTATTACAATGTGGGCTAATCCCGCAACAGGACTTGAATATAAGTTCATTAAATGTCAATAAAAGACATTAAAAAAGGCATATGCGGATACGTCAACGCTGGCCAAATGCCACCCACGTGTAGAAACAGACGCGAGCAGTGATACTTCAGTGATTGGCCACAAGGCTGTTACACATACATCAAGTACTTAAATAAACTACCACGCTCCTAAAACAGTATTAAAATTATAATGATAGCTAAATCCTCATTTTTATAAAAGAAATCAGAAAACTCAGTGCTTTGTTTGCCCAAAAGCTTCATCACACGTCCACAAAGATCCTACAATAACAGAAGCACTGAGTAAATTACGTCCCAGAATCACCAAAGTCAATTCCTAATCCGGCGTCACCCTCGCCGCTGCACCTTACCAAATAAGTGACAATAAACTACTCAACTTCAGTCCGGAACGGGAGATTCGCAGAAAAATGTGTGACTCGCCAACCAAAAATGGCTCTAAGCACTATGGGACTTAACTTCCGAGGTCATCAGTCCCCTAGAACTTAGAACTCTTTAAACGTAACTAATCTAAGGACATCACACACATTCATGCCCGAGGCAGGATTCGAACCTGGGACCGTAGCAGTCCTCCGGTTCCGGACTGTAGCGCCTAGAACCGCTCGGCCGGCGACTCGCCAACACCCAGGCCTGAAGGAAAAAGGGTTCCTGCCCCAGACCAGCAGAACAGCAACGCGTCAACCACAGCCGATATAAAGCTGATTTTTTTTGGTCATCAGTCTTCTGACTGGTTTGATGCAGCCCGCCCTGAATTCCTCTAGTGTGCTAAGGTCTTCATCTCAGCACTTGCAACCTACGTCCTCAATCATTTTCTAGATGTATTCCAATCTCTGTCATCCTCTACAGTTTTTCCCTCTACAACTCCCTCTAGTACCATGGAAGTCATTCCCTCATGTCTTAACAGATGTCCTATCATACTGTTCCTTCTCATTATCAGTGTTTTTCACATATTCCTTTCCTTCTGCACAGAACCTCCTCATTCCTTACTTATCAGTCCACCTAATTTTCAACATTCGTCTGTAGCACCGCATCTCAAATGCTTCGGCTCTCTTCTATTCCTGGTTTCCCACAGTCCATGTTCACTACTATATAATGCTGTACTCCGTATGTATGTTCACAGAAATTTCTTCATCAAATTAATGCCTATATTTGATTCTAGTAGACTGCTCTTAGCCAGGAATGCCCTTTTTGCCATTGGTAGTCAGCTTTTGATGTCCTCCTTGCTCCGTCCGTCATTGGTTATTTTACTGCCTAGGTAGCAGCATTCCTTAACTTCATCTACTTCGTGAACATGAATCCTGATGTTAAGTTTCCCAGTGTTCTCATTTCTAGTACTTCTCATTTCCTTCGTCTTTTTTCGATGTATTCAAAAAATGACTCTGAGCACTATGGGACTTAATATCTGAGGTCAGCAGTCCTCTAGAACTTAGAACTACTTATTCTTCCTAACTAACCTAAGGACATCACACACATCCATGCCCGAGGCAGGATTCGAACGTGCGACGGTAGCAGTCGCGCGGTTCCGGACTGAAGCGCCTTGAACCGCTTGGCCACAACGGCCGGCTCTTCGATGTATTCTCAGTCCATACTCTGTACTGGTTAGACTGTTGATTCCATTCAGCAGATCGTATAATTCTTCTTCACTTTCACTCAGGATAGCAAAGTCATCAGCGAATCATTGATATCTATTCACCTTGAATTTTAATTCCACTCCTGAACCTTTCTTTTACTTCTATCATTGCTTCCTCGACGTACAGATTGAAAAGTAGGGCGAAAGAGTACATGCTTGCCTTACACCCTTTTCAGTACGAGAACTTTGTTCTAGGACGTCCAGTGTTATTATTCCCTCTTGGCTGTTGTACATATTGTATATGACCCGTCTCTCCCTATTGCTTAACCCAACTTTTTCCAGAAATTCGAACATCTCGCACCATCTTACAATGTCGATCGCTTTTTTCAGGTCAAAAATTCCTATGGACGTGCCTTGATTTTTCTTTAGTCTTGCTTCCATTATTAACGGCAACGTCAGAATTGCCTTTTTCGTGCCTTTACCTTTTCTGCAACTACACTGATCTTCATCTAGCACATCCTCAATTGTCTCTTCCATTCTTCTGTATATCATTCTTGTAAGCAACGTACATGTATGAGCTGTTAAGCTGATTGTGCGATAATTCTCGCACTTGTCAGCTCTTGCCGTCTTCGAAATTGTGTCGATAATGCGTTTCCGAAAGTTAGATGGTATGTCGCCAGACTCACACCATAGTCGTTTTGTTACCACTTCCCCCAGTGATTTCAGAAATTGTGATAGAATGTTATCTATCCCTTCTGCTAGAAATTAAAAGTGTTTTGGAGGACTTAAGAAATTCACACACGCCGCAATATTATAAATGGGCAGCCAATGATTATTATCCAAGGAAATAAACTATTAAAACTATTAAAGCGCATATAACATTAAGGGCTCCTCACACGGAATAAGGGAGAGACTGCAAATACAAACACGCATACACACGTGATCCACACGTGCATGCCATTAGGCAGAGCACATACAACTCTAGTTACACGCTGAAACCAATAACTCGACCCAGTAAGGGTTGCAAGTTATACAACAGATAGAAATTACAATCAGTAATAACAAATACCCAATTATAACAAAAAATAATTTCAAGTACCAGGCTGACATAGCAAAATACTGACTTGGCACTTACAGAAATCTCCAGGTTGACATACACAGCCGTAGCAGGGGTCACTGAAAGTTATAAAGACACCGGGTGTCTGTCGAGCTCTCACTGGGGTAGGATCAACAATCTTTAAATACAGTACTTACTGAATTGTTCCGCACGTAATTTCAAATAAATGCCACCGGATAACACTGTTCTCCTGATCGTAGCTGCTAACAAGTTGTTCAACACAGCTTGGCGTATTTGACACACTACAATTAACTAATACACTTTGTAGCGAGGTTGCACGCGACGAGAGCCGCCACTTGCCCGCTAAACTCGCCGGTAGCAACGGTCAACGCTTTAGGAAAACGCGGGCTCACATGGCCCAACCGTCAACCGTTTCAACTCGCTCAATCACCAAGACGATGAGTACTCAGGCACACCCGTCAAAGTCCGTGTCACACACATCACTCACTACTACACAGCCCCAGAGTGAACACATAACCAAACAAAGACGATACGACGAGGTCCAGAATCGATGGAACGCGAGCAGAAGTGGCACCAGCTGGAGTGAGCTCGCACTCTTACAGAAGCCGCCACGCTTCAAACCACTGTTGCTGCATAAAGTCAAAATGGAGTGAAGGAAATTTTATTTTGAAGGAGATTACAGTTGTGTACCAAACTGCTACGACACACTGGATCTTAGTGGCATTGTAAGTTTGAGTCCTAAACGAAACAAGGTTTTA